>NC_089505.1:229312968-230562968 GCF_036850995.1 Saccopteryx leptura | reverse complement strand
AAAATTTTTAAATATGAGACTATATGTAAATTTAATCAAATATTATAATTATTCACATGTTGCTTTGTATTTGATCTTATCTTCAAAGAATACTATATATTTGTCTAAACTTTAGACTTGATACCTAAAGAGGTAAAATAATTTCTCACAAACTACCCATCACTTACATATTAAGTCAGATCTTCCTATTTTAGCCCCCCAAAACAGTTTTCTTTAAAAAACAAAACAAAAACTGGATCAACTACTTTCTCAGTCCAAGAGAAAGTGCCTGAGTTTGTTTCCCTTTTACTGAATCTTAGCAGTTTTCTACGGTATTATATTATACTGAGGCCTTTTCTCTTATAACTTACTTTCTTTTCTTAATTTATTACATCTTATATAAATCTCATAGTTGATCTACATTCATTACCAACCTGATGTATCTTTTTTTGTGGTCCTTAATTTATTTTAATCACAAGATTTAAATCTGGACAAACAGATTTCTAGAGCTTATGAAAAGGGATTTAAGTCACTATTTAAATCTCCCTTGTGTCAATACAGTCTGATGTCTCTTTTACAAAAATTGTGAAGGACAAATAGAACATAATTAAAATCTAGAAATCTAAGTTCTACTCTTGTAGGGGTTTCTTAAACAATACTAAAGACATATACACATGTGCACATACATGCCCAAATACTCTTTAAATGAAGGCAAACTTTTGTCCAATCTACACTACAAAGGATAGATTATCATAGCATATACAGCCAACCCAGAGGGGTGCTTTCTAAAATAATTTTTACTAAGTTTTATGATAATATCTGTACAGCTAGTGCTCAACTTATGACCACAATTGGTTCCGACAGACCAGTTGTAACATGATTTGGTCATAAGTTGAGTAGGCTATATGTACAGTACTGTGAAATGGTGTTATAAAAATCTTTAAGTCATATTTTATCATAATTTTCTTTCATTATTGTTATATATCATAAATTTTTTGTTTATTTTATGCCACTTGTATCATCTCTACACCATTTTGTTTCTTATTTTTACATTTATCAGGTTTAAGTAAAACACTGCATTATCAGTACAACTGGTTTAATATTTGCAAAGACAATTTCCTCTTGGTAGACATCTTGGGAGGAGTTTGATGAAAAATAACCAAGACACAAAACACAAATTGCTGTACCGAGTCTGGGATAACAGTTGAAATGGTGCACGCGGAGATGGTAGTGCTGTCGGAAGCTGGTCCGCACTGTCCTATGCCCAGCTGGGCAACGCTTGCGCTGCCAGACGCGGAGCAGTCCTGGCTAGCGATTGTGGTCATAAACTCGAATGGTTGTAAGTTGCATAGGTCGTAAGTCGATCAATATTTGTACTTGCTTTCAATTATGTGGATGTGTTCCATATGTGAACAAACAAGTTTGTGTTCATCATTAATCCCTAGATATCAGTTAATATCATGTGAATAAGTTAGAATGTCCTGATTGCTCCTTGCTGCTCAACCAAACCCTAAATATTTTCTGGGAGCTGAGCTAAGGAATATGCCTTTGCAGTTGTCCCTCTGTCATAAGACATGTAGCAAATGCTAGTTTAAGCCAACTATTTTAAGCTAAGCCTCAGAGCATTATATCTCTGAGAGATCATTAGAATATATTATATGTTTGACAAATTTTTCAACCCTTGGATACACTTCTATTTGTTATGTGTTTCTTCTTAAGGCATTGTGTGAAAATTAATTCCCAGGCCTTTCTAAACTGAGTAGAAAGACCACCGTGGACTTTTATATCTCATCATGGAAATAAATAACACGTATTATGCTACATACTTACTTACTAGGGTCTCTGTTTTGGTTATAAGATTTAACAACTTTAAAAACTTAACTGGCCCTGCTGGTTAGCTTAGTTGGTACGGTATTGTCCTGAAAGGCCAAGGTTGCAGGTTCAATCCCTGGTCAGGGCACACACGGGAAGCAACTAATGAATGCACAAGTGAGTGGAACAACAAAAAAATGGTTCCCTTACCCTTCCTTTCTCTGGCTGTCTCTCTAAAAAAAAATTAATAAATAAATAAAAATAAGGCTTGCCCAGATAGTTTGGTTGGTTGGAGCACTGTCTGGAAGTGCAGAGGTTGCCAGTTCGATCCCTGGTCAAGGCACATATGGGAGCAGTTTGATGTTTCGCTTCCTACCTCTCCCTCTAAAACACAAACAAACAAAAATATACAAACAAAAACTTACACTTAGTAGCCAACATAAAAAAGGAAGCCAAATATTAATTTATAATCAGAGATAAACACTACACAAGACTGTAATATTCATGCCCACTGAGACCAAAGAAGACCAGGTCAAAATGACCAGGTGGCTTGAGTTTGAAAAGCAAGTTTTGTTTTGTTTTCATAAAAAAAATAAATAAAAATAATAAAAAAATGAAGGAAAAAGTTCTCATTAAAATCTGTGGGATGCATGTTTTTGATGGTCTAACTTTCATATGTTCTGCACTATATTAATAAGAAGGCAAATTTTACTTTTTTAATAATAATTTTCTCTGTTCTACCTCTTTTCTTGGATTTTATGACAGTATGCTCTTGCAAACATCTTTTAATTGATGCATTTTATTCAGTAATATTAATTTCTTTTTTTTATTTTCTTTTTTTTTGTATTTTTATGAAGTTGGAAAACGGGGAGGCAGTCAGACAGACTCCCGCATGCGTCCGACCGGGATCCACCCAACACGCCCACCAGGGGGCGATACTCTGCCCATCTGGGGTGTTGCTCCATTGCAACCAGAGCCATTCTAGTGCCTGAGGCAGAGGCCACAGAGCCATCCTTAGCGCCCGGGCCAATTTTGCTCCAATGGAGCCTTGGCTGAGGGAGGGGAAGAGAGAGACAGAGAGGAAGGAGAGGGGGAGGGGTGGAGAAGTAGATGGGTGCTTCTCCTGTGTGCCCTGGCCGGGAATCAAACCCGGGACTCCTGCATGCCAGGCCAACGCTCTACCACTGAGCCAACTGGCCAGGGCCATTAATTTCTTATAGGCAAATAAGCATACACTTTTAGTCATTACAAGAGTGAACCAGCAAAACATCTCTACAATAAAGATATGTGTGACTTTTCAGGATAAAATTATGAAAGGGTAAAATGTCAATGAGTGATTGGGAAGTTTCTTCTAACAAGGTACCAGAGTGTAGCCTCAGATAATTCTTGTCACTATTAGCATGACCTAAGTTTTTATCAAGTACAATTTTACATAACTACTGAAAGAGTATTAACAATGACTCATCTTAATGAAAAAGGGCAATCAATGTCCTTATAGTTCTGAAGGGTTCTTCATTGCTCCTCAGTAGGTAACAGCTTGGTCATTACAGCAGGATTATTACTTTCCTGACAAGTATCAAGGCATATATCCACATTTCGCCCAGTAAAACACACACTGATTGTCAATTGATTTTTCTTGGAAAGTTTAAATTACAGGGAAATAGTGTTGCTTGAGGATGTAGATATTTATCACGTTAAGAATTATTTTTAGGCCCTGGCTGGTTGGCTCAGCAGTAGGGCATCAGCCAGTGTGTGGATATCCTGGGTTCGATTCCTGGTCAGGGCACATATGAGAAGCAACCATTTGCTTCTCCACCTCTCTACCTCCCCTTACTTTTTATATGTTTTTGGAAGGCAAAAGAAGAATCTGGTATAAATAAAGTGCATTTTCTCTGGTGATAATATGGTACCAAAATGTGTTCTTAACTTTGGTTTTAAATGAAACTTTATAAGGTATTTTACATGATTCTACCATTTGTCAAATAAGAGAAAATTTGTTTTCTTTTATAATAAAAAAGAAATTTTATAAAATTTTATTTTTAAAATATCATTGTTAACAGTTTTCTTTTTTTAGATTTTATTTATTTACTTTTAGAGAGAGAGGAGAAAGAGAGAGAGGAAAGAGATAGAAAGAACATCTATCTATAGGGGAGGAGCAGGGGGAGGAGCAGGAAGGAGGAGCAGGAAGTATCCACTCCCATATGTGCCTTGACCAGGCAAGCCTGGGGTTTTGAACCAGCGACCTCAGCATTCTAGGTTGATGCTTTAGCCACTGCGCCACCACAGGTCAGGTCAAAATTTTATAAAATTTTATAGCTTTTGCTGTAATTGTCATTTCAGGACAAAAAAAAATGTTTTGTTGTGAAATATTTTGAATCTGAAGGGAAACTGATCTTATAGAGCAGAAGTTAATACTAAAGGATTGTCAAACATCTGTCGTTGTGTTAGATTTGAATCAGTAACTTTCTTCAGTTATTTCGGCAATGATGTTCAGTGCCTTAACAACTAGTAACCTACAAAGGCTCCCTGATCTTGTGGATGTCACCTTCTCCCTTCTGTTTCTTGTTCATTTTTCTCTTAAAGACTCCTTAATCAGGCGTCTCAGGCTTTTTACCAAATAGTCTTTGCTCTACCAATTCTGCTTGCCTGGAATGCTCTTCTATCAGATAGCTCCTTAGCTGAATCTTCTCCTCTTTCAAGTCATTAGTCAAATGTCACCATCTCAGTGCATTGTATTTGGACCATCTTATTTTTTCCAAGAATTTGCTTTTTCTGACCAACAGACTATTATTATCTTCCTTACCCTGAGCTACTGTTTTTTTCTTTTTATTTTCTAATAATCAACTTCTAAAATAGTATACACTTCAGTTATGTATTATCTCAGTTGTTGATTATCTTTTCCTTTCTTCTAAAATGTGATTTTCATGAGTGCAGAGATATTTTCCTCTAATTTTGCATGCTGGGGTATCCCAAATGCCTTGAATAGCTCCTGTCATATAGTAGGAGCTCAATAAAAAATTTCCTGAAAATAAAGAGGGATATCTTAAGGTAGATAGTCTAGATCAGATTCAGAAGCAATTTTTGTCATCAAGTACCCAAGCAGTGGTGCATTGAATGTTCAGTGATTGATAGTTTCAATTTGGCCATGGGGGAATATTTACACCATTAAAATTGGCAAACATTATCAATGAAGAGTTTTTTTTTCTTCTTTTCCCTCAGAGAATGAATTATCAGCATACCTTAGGACACAGGTATTTCACTTCTTTAGTTTTATCATGCTCATTGATTGAAATTTTGGTCATTAGGGTTGTTATTTCATGACTAAAAAACAATTGTCACTCAAACCGTATCTTGACTTACTTTAATGATTTATGTGTATATTGGGGAAAGGTGAAAGCAAACCCTTAGCATAACTAGCTCTTTTATCAGCTACTCAAAGCTCTCGCAGAAGTCTCCTAAAAGATTAGTGCTAACCTCTCATTGGCCCATATTTGTCACAAGACCATCTGTGAGTTGCACAGAAGACTCCCAATGTAAATGTCTAGCTATGCAGAATATTCTATCACTATTGCCTTAGAGTAATAGTAACTCATCTCCAAGGAATGTAATTTCCTAAACAAAATCAAGAATCTTAGTTGCTAGGAAAGAAGAGGAATATGAAGGCTGTAAGATTGACAATTCAGAGTAGTTACTACTAAATGTAGACCAAGATGAAAGATTTCCTGAAGTATTGAATTTGTTAAGAGGCAGACAAATGAGCATCTGGAATGCTGAGAGGAGGTAGATGTATATAAAAATTCAACAGGCCTGACCAGGCAGTGGCGCAGTGGATAGAGCGTCGGACTGGGATGCGGAAGACCCAGGTTCAAGACCCTGAGGTCACCAGCTTGAGCGCGGGCTTATCTGGTTTGAGCAAAAGCCCACCAGCATGAACCCAAGGTCACTGGCTCCAGCAAGGGGTTACTTAGTCTGCTGAAGGCCCGCGGTCAAGGCACATATGAGAAAGCAATCAATGAACAACTAAGGTGTTGCAACGCACAATGAAAAACTAATGATTGATGCTTCTCATCTCTCTCCGTTCCTGTCTGTCTGTCCCTGTCTATCCCTCTCTCTGACTCACTCTTTGTCTCTGTAAAAAATAAAAAAATAAAAATAAATAAATAAATAAATTCAACAGTATTCACAACTGGGAAGGAAAGGCATACTGATTAGTGCCATTGAGAAAATGCATTCCCTTAGATACCCCATGTAGTATGTTAGCATCTTGTAGGATTAGCTATAGTACTGCACTTGCATTTGTCCTTGAAGAATGTCAGTTCTCCTGTTTTGTTTTTTCCCTTTGGACAATGACTGGATCTTGAATTTATTTTACCATTTTTTTTAGTGTATTATATGCCTGATAGTCCTTGTGGAAAAGCATTTAAAGTACTATTTTCAAGATCTTCTTTAGAATTAACCTTTTTTTTTTCCTGTGCAGATGTATTTGCCACTTAGCCTATTTAAAGATGTACTATTTCTTTCTTTTTGTTTTAAAGAGGTCATTTTTAAGTACACCTTTTGGGTAGCATATCTTAGACAAATCATCTGTAACTGGGAAATGCTTTCATTTGAAGACAGCTTTAACATCCAAAGGGCGACAAGGACCAGTATTTGGTTTGTCCTAGAAAAAAAAATATCAGCAAGAAAGCAATTGAGTTCTATTTAGATGGTGACAGGTGCTCTCAACAATTTGTATGTTGAAATAAAGGCAGACTTGTATTAAAAAAAAATCTATGGGGACTGAGAGCCTATCTCAATTCAATCAGTTCTGTTGATTATATTTCTTGAACATCTCTTGAATCAATTTTTTACCTCTCCTTTTTCACCACAGCTGTATTAGTGACAACTCCTCCTCGATGCATCCTCCACACTGTACCCACCTTATCTCTCCAACACCAAATCTTATCACATCAAAGTTCTGTTAAACACAAAACAAACCTGAAAAATCTTTAGTGTCTCAGAATAAAACCTAGATTTTTCACTATAGCATAAAGCTTTCAACAGACATGTACCAAGTTATAAATCCCGTGCCATCTCTCACTGTTGAACTAGCTCTACTACACCGAATGTGGAATCTAATGAACAAAATGAACTAACAAGCAAAATAGACACAGACTCACAGAGAGCTGTCTGACAGCTACAGGGTGAGGAAGGCTGGGTGAGGGGGAAGGAAGGATTAAGAAAAATGGACCCCTCCAAAAAAAAGAAATTATAAAAACCTTAGAATGCTATCCTTTTCCAAGAATAAACCACACTTGTGCTGTTTTTGCATATATTGCTCCTTCTAATGTCATCATGCTCTGTTGTTTGAAAAAAAAATCACATTTTCACTAATTTGCAGCCTCGTTATTGATATGCTCTCAAACCAATTCACTTTACAAAGCTATTTTCCACATTTGTTCTTACAACATTTAAGGTAAGTTTAGTCATGAATTATTTTGTATTTTAATTTTATTTGTTTGGGTGTCTATATTGCTCACCTCGCTCTTTGAATTCCTAAAGGGTTAACAGTAGTTTATTATATCTGCATGTTTCAGGGCAAAGAAAGTTGAAATTTTTATTAACTAAATAGATTAAACAATAATTATGTAAATCTTCTGCATGACGAGACATATACCATTTTTTTAAAAAAGAAGCTTATAAGCAAACACTAATTTAATAATATAATAATATAAGAAAACACAAAATTATATCTAATTGTGATACAGACAAAATTTACTAAAAATATTCAGAGAAAGGAGAAGATGAAATCTGATTTAATTATTAAGAGTTTTGATGAGAATTGGTACATCATTTGGATTTTAGCAAAGCATGCACAAACCTTGCCAAAAAGCAGAGGTGACTTTGAGGATGGAATGAAGTTGTGATTATGGTAAGAGTTAGGTTGACTGGTGCCTCCAACTTGTACTGTGTTGTGGGAACAGGCATGATTTAATAGAAGAGGTGTTAAGAAAGGCTGCTAAATATAGAATTAGAAGATCGAAACATGAATCCAAGCCCTGATTCTTCATGTGTCACCTTAAGGAAGGTTGTTGTGATGATAATATTCAATAATGCAGGTGAAATTCTCTAGTGTAATGTGTAGTAAAAAGCAAGGTTATAAATCATCAGATAAATCTAAATAGGATTAAAGGAAATATTTCTCTGGGGCCTTCATGCAATGCCAAATAACTTAACATTTCACAATAATAAAAGTGCTTTTTTTCTCTCCTCTGCTTGTCATCATAGAGATTGTTTTCTGTGTGATGAGCCAGTAGGGTCAAAATTATAGCAGAATTCAGGATCAAAAGCCTATGTTTAATTTACCACATTTAAGGTGGATAGCATCAATTTGAGGAAAGACTCTTTGGAAAATGTAGTGTCAAACAAACTAACTTAGCATGCAAGTTTCCTTAGAAGAGTATACTCCTGGACTTTGAAAGGACATAAAGATCATCAACTCCAATGTTATTAAATTACTGACAAGAGATTAAGCCACTGACTAAGGCCACAGTCATTCTAGCAAAAATGACCTCTAAAACAGTGGTCCCCAACCTTTTTTGGGCCACAGATCTGTTTAATGTCAGAAAATATTTTCACGGACCAGACTTTAGGGTGGGATGGATAAATGTATCACGTGACCGAGACAAGCGTCAAGAGTGAGTCTTAGATGGATGTAACAGAGGGAATCTGGTCATTTTTAAAAAATAAAACATTGTTCAGATTTAAATATAAATAAAATGGAAATAATGTAAGTTATTTATTCTTTCTCTGTGGACCAGTACCAAATGGCCCACGGACTGGTACCGCTCTGCGGCCTGGGGGTTGGGGACCACTGCTCTAGAAGATGGCTTCCTGATCTCCATGATCTCTAAAGCAGTAGTTATTCTCACTGGCTTTAGGGGGTATCTGTCAGCACCTGTAAGATCAGACTCTGCATATTTATCTTTAAATTTGGTAGCTCACTCTCTTGTGCTCAGTGCAAACCCATTTTTAAGGCATAAAGAGATACCCAGATGAAAAACCCAAATTACATTTGCAGCAAAACCCTTGATATTTCAGTACATTAGCTACAGAATTCATAAAGGTAAAGTGGTTGTTAAGCTTTTCAGCTTGAATGGCATCAATTTTTTATTGCATTTTGAAGAAAAAAGTGGTGGCACTCACCCAAAATCATAAAACCAGAGCATCTAACAAAAGATGCTGTGAACCTTGAGCTCCATTATAATTTCAGATTTGGTGTGCTTCCCACTCTGTAAATCATCTGAAATTTACAGCTATACCTGCAAACCCAAGCACGAGGTTGTAATCTTAGATAAATAGAATTGCTCACAGTGTTCCCTGAATGTGCACTGTTAGCAAAACTGGGCCCTCAGCCCAACTGAGGCTCCAGATTTACCCAACTGGTTGCTTCTATTTAGTCAAAACCAAGTGGAGCTTTGGGAATTAGATATAATTAGAAATAATGTCAAATCTTTTAGATGTTCTAAAAGAGTCTACATTCAAGCATGTAGAAACAAAATTGATATGCCATACATCTTAGCTGTGATATTTAATCAATTTCTAGCATTCTTTGGTTTTTCCATATTATTTATCATTATTAAGAATGCATAAATTCAGTTTTAAGAACCAGTCAAAGATTAAGAGAAAATTTATAGAGAAAGGTTTGTATATAACACTGGACCAGGGGTTACAAAGCATGAACACAAATATACACACACATATGACACACACACATATCCGATCACATAGTCACATGGTCGCTGCTCTTAAGATGAGCAGAGCTGGAGAGAGGAGAGTGACACTTTTTAAGTGCCTACTATGTGCAGAGTGCTAAGCATACAATAAAGAACTACACATAATTTCCATTTCCTACTCTCTCTTAAATTTTTTGTTTAAACATGGCATTTAGTAGTGGCTTTAATTGTGTGTCCCAGTTATTATCATTCTCACTTATTAAATAACAAAATTAAGGATTAGAACTATTTATTATGTTGCTTAACATCACTGAATTATTAATGCAACCAAAAGTTGAATCTCTTTTTTAGTTTTAATTTGTATTCTGACTATGATGTCATCTTTGATCTTCCTACTGCATAACAGTCTGATTTTTATTGAGATTCTAGTAAGTGCATTTATTTATGGAGTACATTGATTGAACTTTAGGCAGTTATTGGATAAGACATGTATGACTGTAAAGGAGAAATACACAGCATGAAAGTGCAGATGAACAAAAATGGTTTGGATAGCACAAAAAAGAACTAACCTACTTTGGCTAGAATAATGTGTTTAACTTGAAGACTTGTGAGAACAAAAAGTTAGAAAATTTTATTTATATTGAAAAATATCTAAAATGATGTAATTAAAATTCAAGGACTAAGACTCATCCATTAGTACCAAATGATTGCCACTATGGGCCTGAGGATATATTTCTCTCATTTGTATGTGGCTCTAGGAGGAGACAACTCTTTCAGTAACTTCCACCAGTTATCTGTCAATCACTTTCCTCTTCACTTAGGTAAGAAGGGAAAATACAGTGTGTCCATAAAGTCATGGTGCACTTTTGACCGGTCACAAGAAAGACGATAGAAATGTGAAATCTGCACCAAATAAAAGGAAAACTCTCCCAGTTTCATACCTATTCAGTGCAGTTCGATGTGGGCTCACGCACAGATTTTTTAGGGCTCCTTAGGTAGCTATCCCGTATAGCCTCTACAGACTCGTCACTGACTGATGGCCTATCAGAACAGGGTTTCTTCACCAAACTGCTGGTTTCCTTCAATTGCTTATCCCACTGAGTAATGTTATTCCTATGTGATGGTGCTTTGTTATAAACACGCTGATATTCACATTGCACTTTGGTCACGGATTCGAATTTAGCGAGCCACAGAACACACTGAACTTTCCCCTGTACCGTCCACATCTCGACTGGCATGGCCGTGGGCGGCTCTGCTGTATACATGGTGTTACGCCATCATATGCACATGCGCACATGCTGCCACATCATCCTACAGAAACTAGGAGGGTTTTCCTTTTATTAGGTGCAGATTTCACATTTCTATCATCTTTTGTTGCTTTCCTGTGACTGGTCAAAAGTGCATCATGACTTTACGACACACTGTAGAATTATTAACAGTTTTCTGTATGAAAGGAACAGATTATCAACATTTTCATTTTTGAAAATTATTTCAAACTTTTAAGGTATTACTGAATATTAGTTTAAACGCTGTGAGAAAACCAAAATTATGTATACAGACTCAAATAAGAGATCACAATCTAGTTGAAAGTTTTTGTTAATAAGGTATTTTGAGTTGATGTAAAATTTAACAAAATTTTCATTTTGGAATTTATTTTCAAAAAAAGAATTTGATGGAGATTACTGACCAGCATAGGTACTTTTAAAAATTTTTATTTATTGATTTTAGAAGGGAGGAGAGAGAGGGAAAGGGTGGGGGAGGAGTGAGGTGCATCAACTAATAGTTTTTGCTCATTGTATGTGCCTTAACCAAGCAAGTCTGGGGTTTCAAACCAGAGACCTCAGCAATCAAGGTCGACACTTTATCCACTGTGCCACCACAGGTCAGGTTATTTTTTTTAAACAAATGATTCCCTTTTAAAAGTAATCTTTTATAGAAATATGATCAATAATACATTCACTTTATAAAGCTTCCCCCATCATTATGATTAGAAATGCGTGTAATAAATTTTGTACAGTTTGTTCTGTGCAACTATATCATATATATATATATATTTCACAACACTCTGGGCAATGTTCCAGCTCTGTAATTTTAGTCTTCCTTTATTGCATAAATATATTACAATGCAGCAGAGAAATTTCCATTTTTACAAGAAGAGAAATTATGATGTCCCAAAGAAGAGTGGAGGAGGCTTGAACTGATAATGCATGTCTTGAACACAAAGGCAAGAAGCCTATTAGACGAGGAATGGAGCTCCACCTGCTGCCTGTCCTCGACTCATCGTGATCCTCTTTGCACTGTCATCCCCACACCGTTTGCAAACTGTGGACACTCTCACCTCTCATTAAGACTCAGTACTATTATTTAATCCAGGAAAAAAACCTTATTTCCATTCTATTTCAAGGACATTTCAGCATAGAATAATTCCTGGAGAACAAACAATGAGATCTGGTAAGGCACAGAGTATACATCTGGTTTATGTGACTTCATTACAGATGGATAGTTTGTAACTAGGTTTCCTCAAAATGTTTGGCTTAAGCGTGCCTGTCAAGGAGAGGGTTCTCAGAAAATAAGTTTCCAGAATCCTGCTTAGTTTTTTCTACTCCTGCAATAAAAATAACATTTTAATATGTAAATTCTCTATTGCTCTAAATATTCTATGGGAAATAAACATTTACAGTTGGTATAAGCATGTGTTCCCCAAACATTTCTTAATCAGGTAAAGTTATTTTTTTTCCTTTTTCTGTAATTCCTCATTAACATTCAAATGTTAGAACACAGTTTAGAGATCCTCAACACAAATTATAGGTACTTCATGTATTTCAAATAGAAAAAAACAGAAATCAACTTTAAAATTAATAATGAATGCTAAGAAAATTCTAAGAAAAATTCTAAAAAAATCCATAACTAAAATTGACCCAAAATGTAATTAAAAATCTGAATATAAAATGAATCAATGAGATCCTAAAAATTAATTGTCTAACTAGAGTCTAAGAAGGCAATTGATTTAAAAAGGTTTGTAGAGAAATAAATTAAAATTTTGAGGGTCATATAATTCTGGGGTATTTAGGCAATGCAAAAATAAATCTAAAGCAAACAAATTAAAAAATGACACAATTTGCAAGTAGTAAATAAAGCTACTGTTTCTAGACATCATTCATGTCTTTAAAATATCTTAAGGGAATTAACTTGGGAAAAATGGTTAGAATTAATAGCAGAATTCAGTATGGTAGCAAATTCCAAGATAAAAATGTTTAAATAAATGTTCTTATATAACATCAATACGATAATAAGAAGTCAAATATAGTAGGAGAAAATGTGGCACACACACAGCCTCAAGAAAACAAATGAATCAAAAGGAAAAATATTTAGGAAAAATGTATGAATGAGCTTTTGGAAAAACTGTCAAAATTTATTTTTTTCTAAAATTTACTAACATTCAGCTATGTGTTATTTCTTGCTACTCTTTTACACTGACCAGTATATCTTCCATGTCTTACTAGAGTGAGCTTTATATTCCTCAAAAATTCCATAAAATAGTCTCCATAAATAGATACAGTACTTATTTCTCTTTCCCACTTCATTATCTAGAACAGCATACACATCCCATAATCTCTAACCACTCTGAATGCTACACATTATCTCATGTCTTTGGGCTCTAGCAATGGAAACCCTTTCTTCACCCACTAGATTTATCCCTGACCCCAATCACCAAGAATTGACCTTGGTTATGACCTCATTTACATCCTACTAGAAAACATATTTTATAACTTTTTCAAGTAGCATCTGTCCTTCAGATTTAGGACCACCACTATAACATACTTGCTACATATCCCTACTGTACTGTTCAGGCACTATTTATTATTTTTACTTGCTTACATATCTGTCTGTCCTAGAGCCATTAGATGTTGGTAATAAGCACATTAATTATTAGATTAGCATGATCTTGAATTGAGTGCTCCATAGAGAGCATTCAGAAAATGTTTATTGAGTAAATGAGTAACTGAATGTCCTTATAAGAGTTTTAAAAAGAGTCTTACTTATATTGATATATAAAAAATTTAAGATGTCAATTTTAAAACAATGTTATGAATGAAATTCTATTAAAAATCTAAATAGCATCTATTTTGAAGCTTGAGTAAAGATTAACATGCAAAATCATGCAGTTTTCTTAGAAAGTTGTTAATAAAGGTAAACAAAAATTGAGAAAATGTAAAATATTTATAAATAAGTAACAAAATACCAAAACATGAGATTTGCTCTCCCTTGTAATCAAGCGAACAGCATTTCTATTTTATTTTTCAAATAAAATATTTTTTTTTGTAAAAGTAACTTAAGAACCAAGTAAAATTAAAGTAATTGTTTTAAAGCAGAGGTCCCCAAACTTTTTACACAGGGGGCCAGTTCACTGCCTCTCAGACTGTTGGAGGGCCACCACATACAGTGCTCCTCTCACTGACCACCAATGGAAAGAGGTGCCCCTTCCAGAAGTGTGGCAGGGGGCCGGATAAATGGCCTCAGGGGACCGCATGTGGCCTGCGGGGGCCGTAGTTTGGGATGCCTGTTTTAAAGGAACCCAGAATACCCTGCTGGCCATATGCCTTCAATAATACAAGAACTTACGGTGGTAAATTATGGCAGAAAATCTATAAAAAAACTAAGTGGGGGGTGTGGGAAGAGATGATGAAGAGGAACATTCCTTTCCCATGTAAAAATTATGAAATGCAAATTTCCAGTTTAAAAATAAATCTTAAGGATGTCATGCACAGCATGGTGACTATGGTTAACAATAGTGTATTGTATATTTATTTGCAAGTTGCTGAGAGTAGGTCTTAGAAGTCTCATCACACAAAAAAAGTACTTATAACTATGTGGTGAGGGACGTTAACTGGACTTGTGGTGATCATTTTGCAATATATACATTATCAATTCATTAGGTTGTACACCTCAAAATAATATAATGTTACAGTATATGTCAATTATATCTCAATAGGAAAAGGCAAGCAGGATTTATTTTGGAATTTGAAGAACTATTTTCAAAATCTAATATTATATTTGTGGTCACTGTTATGAAAAACATCTTTTTTGTTGGACGGTCTATTCCAAGTAAAGCATATTAAACCCAGTAGAATTTTTCATATAACCTGTGTGTGGTGAAGAGATTATTTTGGGATTGAAGTGATAGAGGGATGACCAAAGCATCTCATTTTACAAACTTACACACTTTCCCTGCCATACCTGCCATGAAAGCAAACATTCACTTCTTTATAATTTGAAGGACTCCACCAAGGAACATCCCTAGTAGTTTTCTGTTATCTGGTCTACTTATCTAATAAGTTGTTCCATATTTGTCTTTAAAAATCTAGCTTAAATTTTAATTTCTTCATAATATCTTTCCCAAACGCTTCAGTTTTAAAAAATATCTAAAAATTTGTCTGAACTTTAATAACTCATTATTTCTGTTTAGTATGTGAAACTTTTCAGTTTTTAATTTCATTGATAGTTAATTATGCCCATTTTTATCTTTCACTTACCAGATGGTGGGTTATAGTCAGGAAAGTTGCTCAATATATTCAGTTTTCCAAAACACAAAGATGTCTTTAGTATATAGTTGGGGAGGGGGAGTGTGAATATTTATAACATTTGTATCTAATGGTACAAGGCAGACAAACCAACTATATGTCCTAATAATTAAGAAATATTTGTAACTAAAAGAAGTGTTTCTCTTTTCATCTGTGCCAGAGAGAAAAACAGAGAGAGAGAGAGAATAGCAACTAGATAAAATGTGTACATTTTGAGCCAAATGTTACTGTAGTTCTCTTCTCTAGTTGTGGTTTTCCTTTGTGGTACCTTGACCAGGACAAACAGAAGGGAGAAACAGAAAGGTGCATTGGGCATACATTTTAGGGAGATCATCCTCAAGGTGCTGCAAGTGTAGGGTCAGCCCCTGAGAGTATCACCTTAAATTGTGACTCCTAGGTGACTCATTCATATCATTCTGGTCTCTGCAACCACCCTTTCAGAAACTACTTATTGTATCATTTTTTTCCCTCTAGACTTCCGGTGCTTTCCTTTGATGCCTAACTTCTGAGATATCCCCTCTACTAAAGCTCTGAAACCCAATCCTATTTAGGAGCTGCTCTTTCCTACTTCCGTTTCAGAACCTCAGTTATATCTGCACCATTTGTAGGGAGAATGCTGTCACATAGATGATTTTATAAATAACCATTTCATTTTTGAGATAAAAAAGACTGAAAAGCATTTGATGTTTTTTCCCCAGGTAATCCTTGCATTTTAAAGAAAAAAAAAATGCCTGGATACTGAAGAATATATTTTAGTGTCCACACTGCTCCCCTCCATCAGCACATCAGCTCTCATGACTGGGTCCCACTGGTCATCTGCAGCCTCCAGCTGAGCCTGCATGCTGGGGGCATTCTTCCTCAGAAGTCTATGGAGAACTGCCACTCGCATAGCAGTCTGCACCGGACCTTGCCCTGTTTCTAGTTTGCTCCCTACACTTTCAAAACTTTCTTATCTAGTGTTGTTTTTCATTTATGTTATATGCATTGGTTTTGTTGCCTTGGTTGCATTTTAGTTTCTTTACCGTCAGGTTTTGCCATGACTTGTTTTTCTTATAAATCACAAAACATTAATTCTCTGACATCAAAGCAGACTAAAATAGGGTAAAGGAAGCTATAGATGTTGGTGGCAGAGTTCTGACTTGCATCACTAAAATGAATTCACCTTTGCAATTCTACCACACGTCTGCCTAAAGCTGACCCTGCCTGTGTGCCTTTCTTTGCTCTTTACACAGTTTTCTGGTTGCTAGCAAAAGAATCACTGTGTTGTTTGTCAAAATTAAGTGAACATACTCTGTTTTTTAAAAATGACTAAGTAGGTGGGGGGGGGGGGTTGGCTCAGCAGTAGAGTGTCGGCTGGCGTGTGGAAGTCCCGACTGGATTCCTGGTCAGGGCACACAGGAGAAGCACCCATCAACTTCTCTACCCTTCCCCTCTCTTTTCTCTCTGTCTCTCTCCCCCCCTCCAGCAGCTAAGGCTCCATGGGAGCAGAGTTGGCCCGGGCGCTGAGGATGGCTCCATGGCCTCCACCTCAGGCACTAGAATGGCTCCAGCTGCAAGGGAGTGCGCACAAGATGGGCAGAGCATCGCCCCCTGGTGGGCATGCCAGGTGAATCCCAGATGGGAGCATGTGGGAGTCTGACTGCCTCCCCACTTCTAGCTATGGAAAATACAAAAATAAATAAATAAATAATAAATAAATAAATAAATAAAAAGACTAAGTAACCTCTAAACTGATATCTGACTACACAGTGTGTGTGGGTCTGGTAGCATTAAAGTACCCTTCTTCATTAAAACCTCGAGGCACTAATGATTTGTTACTAAGACATTGAATTATTTTATAAGTGGGGATAAAAAGATATTAGAATCAAATAGTCTTTTTATCCAAAACAATTAAACCTTCCTTGTCAATAGAAAGAATAGTGACGTATTTTTACCATGGCACTCAGTGATTTTAAGCCAAATTATTGGAAATGACACAGTATGGCTTTGTTTGTTTGCTAACTTTAATTAAAAACTAAATTATATACACCTGACTAGGCGGTGGCATAGAGGATACAACGTCAGAAGGAGACGTGGATGACCCAGTTTGGAAACCCTGAGGTCCCCGACTTGAGCACGAGCGAGTGCTGGGCTCATCTAGTTTGAGCAAGGCTCACCAGCTTGAGCCTAAGGTCTCTTGTTTGAGCAAAGGGTCAAAATTTGATTCTTTTCATCCCTCTCTCTTCTTGTCTGTCCCTAACTGTCCCTCTCTCTGTCTTTCTCTGTCTCTGTCACAAAAAAAGAGAAAATACTAAATTATATAATAGTAGATGTAAAAAATGGTTTCATTTATATTTTTCTGACATAGATATAGAAACAAGAAAGAAAAATTATTCTCCAAAGTACAAAAACGGTGACTCTTTTTCAAATAAATATTAAAAAAAATAAGAATATGTGTGTTTTATAGCATGGGATTTGGAGAAAGATAGATTTAATATTTATGTTGTTTTCACTTTTTGTAATGAAGAACTTGAACCTAAGTGGTACTGAATGATAAACCCCTTGGACCTACCACCCGAACTCAGTCAGCTACCATCAACCCTGGCCCGGCCTGGCTCAGCCCCAGCCAATCTTCCTCCTCCAAATTGTTAATGGATCTCAGAAATCATATCATTTTAGCTATTAATATATATATATATATAATTTTAGAAATGAGATTTCATTTTATTAACATAACCAATTATCAGATGTCAAATTTTAAAGTAATATTGTTATCAAATATCCAGTCAGCATTGATATTTTCACTTGTTCATTACTGAGAACTGGATTTTAGTCTTTACTTTCCCACTTATATCTTTGTGGTCTCACTCTCTTTATCTGTAAAATTAAGTTAAAAGCCTCACCTGAAAAGTGTATTGTGAGAATTAAATGAGACAATATATATATCAGCTCCTAAGAATGAGTGTAGGACTTAACAACTCAGACTATATTTTTAAAGATATTTTATAATGCAATAATGCTTTAAATCTAAATCATCAAAAACTTTAAGGCCAAAATAAAATAAATTGTGACTCTAGAAAAATTGCAAATCATACTCTGACCATCTCCCAATTCCCACCTGGTTTCCTCTCTTCTTCCTTCTCAGGCTTCTGTAGAGTGTGTTTCTACTTGACACAGAACCCCAGGTGTGCAGCTCCTCTCACACCCATATCTCTCACCCTTCCCCACTCAAATTTGCCTGATGTGTGCCCCACCATCTGTTTGTCACTGAAAATAATAACAAGTAAAACCACCTTATGATATTGAAGTTAAGATGGAAAAGAAAAAAAAAGGGGGGTGGCAATGTATAAATTTTCTCATTTATTTTAAAGCATAACTTTGAGACTTTGGCAATATTTAAGCAGCAGAAACTTCGCTGTGCGTCTGAATATGTAGAAGAGACAGCCAACTCCGATTATGTATGTATAAAGACAAGTGTCTCCAAATGTAGGAGAAGTCATAAAGATTTATCCTAATCACTTTACCCTCCTATGAAAAGAGAGTAGCAATTTCTGCTCCCATTTTATTTTGTCACTAAAATATAATTTCCCTTATTTTGATATCATTTCAAATAAAATATGGGAAGAAAAGATATTAAATATATTGACCTAAATTGCCAAGTTGAAGCTGAAGTCCAAATATATCTTTTAATAATAATAACGCTCAATTTTTGATAAAAAATGTCTAAATGTTTCCTATGAGTTTATTTTTCCAGTCTAACATTTTTTTTAGTTTTTTGCCCATTTGATATATTAAATATACCTCTTTGTTTAAGTTACACCTTTCTGGTTTCTAGTCTGGTTTAATATTTGATATTTTATTGGCTATTTACACTTGCTTTTTATGAATGTTTACGTTCTTCTTATACTTTCCTATTGGATCATTTGTTTTTTTCATAATGAATGTTTTCATCATGTGTACACAGTGCTGTTTTCATCTTCCTTTTTTCAGAACAGTTTGCCAGACTGACTCTGAACTGCCTGTATTTTTGACTGGCATGATGTGTCTTGAATACTAATAATCACTGAAATTACATGGCATTTAGAAGTTGAGAACTTCAATGCATTTCATAGTAATAAACTTCCATCCTACCCCAGTGCTTTTTAAAGATAGTAAATTGAAAGTGACATTTTTCTAGATGTATGGTCAGAGAGATGACAAATTTATGACCAGAAACAAGATTCCAGATATCAATATGAACGCCATCTCTCTCTTTTGTTTTCTTACCTGTTTTCCTAGGCAACAGAACACTATGTCTACTCAGGTATTTATGAAAAACCCAAACAGTTGTTGCCTTTGTTTTGTTTTTTTGTATGTTTTGTTGTTTCAATTTTTTGTTTGTTTGTTTTATGGCCCTTACTTTTGTACATGAGGGCCAGCAGATAGAATTTTGATATTCACTGATATCACTGTGTGGTCTCGTCTGGTGGGGGTGAGCATCCCATCAAGTGCTCTTGTGCATTTACTGTATGCCCAGAACTGAGTTAGAAGAGAAAGGAAGGAATAGCTCTGTTATCATCCTCAGAAGGCTGTTTGTGAACAACAGCTTCGAGAGGATGTCTCTGCCCAAACAATTTTACAGTTACTTTTGCAGTTTCCTTTGGAACCTGTTTGTGCTCCCATTGTATTTTATTTATTATGATTTTGAAAATAAAAGGAATAAGTATAACAACTTGAGTATTATAAATTTCACTAAATTTAATTTAAAATAACAAATGGCTGTTTGTTAGACAACCTTGTCTTTACCCCATATAACCTTACTAGGAAATTCAATTTTAAAGGGGAAACAATGCATAATTTTTTATAATATTCAAAAGAATACAATGATCAGAACCAAAAAAAAGCAAAGTTAGAAGAGGGTCTTTCTGGAGTAGAAGCAGTATTGGGCAGCCAGGGGGTCTACTTTATTTATCATTTACATCCTCGTGGCCAGGCTTGGTCATTCTTATTGAATAAGTGAATAAAAGAACTCACCATTTCAGAATCATATGACAAAGCAAGTATTTCCTAGTGTAATACAGTCTTCGAGATGACTCCTCATACCCAAGAAAAAATGGCTCCTTTGATCACGCTTATAATATTCAGCATTTAAGAAAATAAAATTGTATTTAGAAATGTTTATAAACATAGACAAAATAGTATTTAAAAAATAATTCAGTCACATAATACATTTAAATAGATGCTTTCCAAATAAGATAATCTATTCAACTTTGTGAGAGATGTTTTATTAAAATAATATTTTCATGAGAGTTTTTCAGAATAACAATCCCAGCAAACAAGAATGAATAATTGGAAATGACAGGATCAAAATGATCTAGCAGAATGGTTTGCTATGCAAGTGAGGCTTAATAGATTAGAAAAATATAATAAATTAATTATAAGGGAAAATGGATATGTTTGTAAAGTATCAAGTAATTGTGTAGTAAAAATAGTTCACTGATCTCTTATTAATTTAAGATTATCATTTGAGGACTTGCGATCAATAAAATGTTTCAATTATATAAAAGTTAATTGAACATTTTTTACTTTCTCTGTGTGAGTCTTGTTTTTTTTTTGTGACACCTGACTAGAACAGTCTCATGTTCCTGCTTCGAGAGCTTCCCTTTCAGAAACTGTTGTCATTTTAGAATGAAATCTCTCTGTCTCTCTACTGCATTGACTCCCCATCTGTTAACAATCATACAAGAACGTTTCTTATTTTCCTCACACTAATTCTTAATTTCTTTTTCTCTTTTTAACAGTTTCATAATTAACACTATATTGTGATAAATATTCGTGGGGAAAATGCAACAAAAATATTTTAGTGAGATATATTCACATTACAGAAAACTTGAGGTAACCGGGCTTCTATACCGGACCTGAATTCCCTTTCGTTTTATTGAAGAATTGTTGTTAGGTATTTCATTGCTAGTACTGTTGTTACTAAATACAAATTAATGATGTAAAATAAGTCAAGTTGGATGTGTGGGTTTATTTTCTGGACAAAACAAAAAGACATCTTGAAGTAATTGATTATTAAATTGAGGATAAATTGTAGCTATTTTCCTAGATTAACTTCAAAAGTGATAGTTAGTGTATATAGCCCCATAAGCCAATCAATGAGCTATTAACACCTACCCTGTCATTGTCAAATTCAAAAATATCATTTTATTTATATAACATCAATTTCTTAAAAATGTGTTTTCATATATTTCTGGATGTTATTCCAGGTTTGACTCAAAGAAAAAAAAACACAATTTCAGAACTCAATAAGTGTTAATAACAGCTTGAAGTAAAGAACGGCAGTTTGCTTCTCTAGCAATGGCATAGAGGTTGGGGGGCAGGATGGAAAATGGATTCCAAAACTAATTTGCAAAGACGCTTGTGGTAACAAAATTAGAACTAGTTTCCACAAGATAAAATTCTTTCACACTGTCATAAAGAATAGAAGAAAAGGGTCTGAAATTTAAATTATCTTTTCCTACTAAGGATTTATACTTCTTGATTTAGGGGAACACATTAAACATTGCAAACAGCCTTCTAATATAAACTAATTATAATATTAGAAGCTGGAAAACAACCACTATAAATAGTGTACAGAGTATACAAGTGAAAAATATGCCTTTAAATAACTCAACCAAAACCACTTTTTACAGTGATGTAACTTGAATGATAAATGTGATTAGGTATCACTTATATATAAATTAATTTACTTTTATGACATTTTGAGATTGGCTCCAGCCACCCACAACCATGAACATGAGCAATAGGAAATGAGTGGATTGTAATAAATGAGAATATTTTATATTTTTAACATTTTTTTTATTAAAGATTTGTCTGTGAGTCAGATGAAGCCATCAAAAGAGCCACATCTGGCTAGCGAGCTATAGGTTCCCAACCCCTGTTCTAGAGCATATTAATCATTCATTAACTCTTAATTATCAATATTATCATCATTTTTATATTTACAACTAAAGATGTAACAAAAGGATAATGAGGTAGAGCTGATAGAAATACATGTAGAAGTAAATGAAGATGAGAAGACAGGAAAGTACAGACCACCCTGAAATAGGCACTTACAGATGTCATCGTGGCTATGATAAAAGACACTAAAAAATCTGGAAACAAGGAAGCTAATATTTATTGAGCAATTACAATATGCCAAGAACTTTTGAAACATACCTTTAAGTCATTTCAAACTTACAGGTATATCAAAAGTATTACAATGCATTTTAGTTTAGAGTGAATCTGAAGCTCAAAAAAACCTATGCAGTTGGACCAAAGTTATATATCTAATACATTACAAAGAAGAAAGAATATTCAAATATTTTTATTTAAATATTTGGGTTTTTTTTATTTTACCACATATTTATTATATCTGAAGGCTAGAAAAACTAAATCAAAATGTACCATCTAACAACATCAGTCCTTTAATGATTTTCTTCTTTCCCTATTAAAAACTTATTTTTATAGAACTTGATCAGAGGAGAGGGCCCTTGACTTACCTCTCAATTTCTACTAAACTTTATGCCACATAGCTCTCCTTAGTATCAAAGGAGAAAAATAAAGTCTTTGGAGACTTAAGAGGTTCTTTAATACTCTAAAAATTCACAAACATTGCTCACTACAATACTAACTTCAATTTGGTCTTTCTTGTTTTAGATCACATGATTAAACCATCCAGAATATTTTCAATAATTTTCTCACTTATACACTGGGGAACAATTTATTTGCATTTTCTGTTGCATGAAGTTTTAGAATTGTTTCTATATATTTCTGCATCGTTGATTTCAAATCTAAAATTCATTTTTTGGTGCATGCTCTAGTTTTTATGCAATTTTAATTTCTTTTTGTTAAAGTTAATGGCATGCATTGATTTTTACATTGGAGTTAAAGGGAAACGACTCTTGGATGGAACATAACCACAAGGCAATTAATGTTTTACAAACATCACTTTTACATAATTGTACTTGTTTTAAAATGTAAAAAATTATTACATGATAAAAACATCCTCTTATTTTGTTTTAAGATTGAATCATGGCTTCTTCAAGTAGGCGTAAATGTAAGACTAGTCCTGACACCTTCTGTTATATATGTGGCTGTTACACACTTCAACATCAAAGGCGCAATATTTCATCATTTGTGACACATGCATATATTGCATATTTTCAAGTTCCCCTTGGTGAACAAGACAAGAATTGGTCTCCTCATATTGTGTGTCATAATTGTGAGGAAATGCTTTGTGACTGGACAAAAGGAAAACACAAAGAAATGCCTTTTGGTATTTCTATTGTTTGGCATGAAACTAAGGACCACAGCAGTGACTGTTATTTCTGTCTGATCCACACAAAGGGCATCGGCAAGAAGGAATGGCCTATGATTGCTTATCCTAATATTCCTTCAGCAATACAACCTATCCCACACTCTGAGACACTCCCAGTTCCAGTTTTCAATGGTTTTATTTCTTCTAAGGAAGAATAAAGTGAACATGGTGATCAAGTGTAATTTGATAAGATGCACAAAGAAATGGTTGTAGAATCTGAAAGGTCTTCTTCTGATACCAAGCAGTCATTAACCCCTCAGCAGTTTAGCCAACCTGAATTGAATGACTTAAGTATTGTCCTCAACTTTCTGAAGTATGAGGAGCATAACTGGATCCTATGTGTGGATCTTAAAATGGTAAATTTCCTGCTAGGACAACAGAGAGGTTTCACAAAGTATCCTTGCTTTCTGTGTTTGTGGGACAGTCGAGCTTTGGAGAAACACTGGACACAGAAGGAGTGGCCCAAATGTGAAGCTCTGGAAGTAGGGATGCAAAATATTGTGAATGAACCTCTAGTTAATCGAGACAGGTCATTTTTCCCCCACTTCAAATCAAACTTGGCTTAATGAAGCAGTTTGTTCAGGCTTTGAACAGAGAAAGTGAATGCTTTCAACATATCATTTCTGCTTTTCCTGCATTATCTTTTGAGAAGATAAAAGCAGGTGTATTCAATGGACCTTAAATTTGTACCCTCATACGTGATGAAAAATTTGCCAGGAAGATGAATAAGGAGGAGAAAGCAGCATAGCAGTCTTTTGTGGCAGTTACAAAAAACTTCTTTGGCAACAAAAAAGCAGAAAACTACAAACTTCTTGTTCAAAGGATGCTGTTGGCTTTGCAGAACATTGGATGTAACATGAGCGTTAAGATTCACTTCCTGAACAGTCACCTTGACAAGTTTCCCGAAAATCTTGGAGCTATTAGTGATGAGTAGGGAGAATGCTTTCATCAAGATCTAAAGATGACGGAAGAGCATTATCAGGGGTGATGGGACAGAAATATGATGGCAGGCTACTGCTGGAGAATCAAACAAGATTGTCCTCTACAAGAACAGAAACACAAAACGTACAAATGCAAATTTATGCCTGAATAGAATTTAAATAAATTTTGCACAAATTTTATGATTAAAATAAGTGTTTTAATATGTTCTATTTCAGAATTGTAGACAAATTCTGATGCAATCATTTTTAGTGTATTAGTGTATTTATTACATTATATAAATTTTTATATTTTCACAAAGATAATGCCTAAAAGACATTCTACTTCATTATTTTAATCTAAATGTTAAAAATTTTCCAATAAGATAAAAACTTAGGATGTCAGAGTAATGGCAGGGTAGGAAGCGATACCGATAAATCTCCCACAAAACTCAACAAGATCTTCAACCAAAAACAGAAAAAACTACCCTTGGAGCCTCCAGATGTTTCGCAATACACCCAAAGGTATGGTCAAGCAAAAAATTGGATAAATATATAATCAAATCCCGAAGGAAATAGGGAGTAAGAAATGCTCTGCCTTCCTCACTAACCTAAAGAGGGTGGCTTTCACTGGGAACTGAGAATACAGAAACTAAGGCGGGCAAAGGGGGTGAATAGATCCAGGCCGTGGCACAAATGGCTGAACCAGGCTGTGGCACGGAGATCCAAGCTGAGGAAAAGCTGTTCCTGTGGCAACCCAGGCAATACAAGCTAACACTCGAGCCAAACCCAGACAAAGAAAGACAAGTGGGGCAGCCATTTTCCCTGATCCCCTGGTCGGCGCGCGCAGATAGTGAGCGAGAGATTCCTTCCAAAACCCCGGGAGTGGGCACCTGTGTTATCCCACAGAGAGGCAGAGTAGAGGCCTTTGTGTGGGCCGAAAGCGGAATCTCTGGACGGCCCCAGCGCCCTTGAAAGCCGTGCATGGGGCGGGAGAGAGAACTAATTCCAATGCTGGAACTTTTCCGTGTGGGTGGGGGTTTCACTCAGAG
Source organism: Saccopteryx leptura (assembly GCF_036850995.1). Taxonomy (NCBI): domain Eukaryota; kingdom Metazoa; phylum Chordata; class Mammalia; order Chiroptera; family Emballonuridae; genus Saccopteryx; species Saccopteryx leptura. Next base: position 230,537,591 of record NC_089505.1, on the reverse strand, counting down.
GGAGAGGCAACCGGCCTGATATCCTTGTCTGTGCACGCAGATAGTGAGCGAGAGATTCCTCTGAGTGCCTCGGCAGTGTGCACCCGTGTTATCCCCACAGAGGGGCAGAGTCAGCGGTCTTTGTGTGGGCCAAAAGTGGAATCTCGGGCCACCCCAGCACCTTGCAAAAACCGCGCGTGGGGACGGAGCGAGAGCCAATTCTAATGCTGGAACTTTTCCATGTGGGTGGGGGTTTCACTCAGAGTGTGAGACTGCCGGCCTAATATCCTGGTCTGCGCGCACAGATAGTGAGTGAGAGTTTTCTCCAAGCGCCCCGGGAGTGGGCGCCCGCCCGTGTTACCAGACAGAGTGGCAGAGCCAGAGGTCTTTGAGTGAGCACAAGCCCCGCCTGATTATGCTAGCAGCACTGACTGACTGAGCCTTACACAGAGCCCTGTGCAGAGTGGGAATAGAGTGAGAAGTTGCCAGCTCTTTGAGCCTCTTACTATCCAGGCAGAGGCAGCAGCAACCCCATAGCTGGATTATCAGGCTACTAATTGAGGAAGGAAAGACTAGGAGAAAGGCTCCAGAAACACGGACTCTCTCACTGGCGGAGCCTATAAATGCTATTGAGCCTCAACTGTCAACGAGACTAAAGAACAATACATGACATTGCCATAGAGACTTATCAACTGCAAACCTCTACCTGAGCATGCCAAAGGGGCAGAACCCGGGGTACAGAGTCACCGACCAGGAAGAGGGAGAGAAAAGAAAAAGCAAGAAGATAACCTCTCAAAATCAAGAATAATCCGCAGACTTTATAAACTATCCCATTTTATTATATTTGTTCATTTGTTTCTCTTATCTTCATTCTTGATATATTTTTTTCTCCTCCAATTTGGTTGATTAACTCTCTGCCGGTCTTACTCTCTCCTCTCCTTGAACTACACTACCTATAAGTGTTACATCTCCCATTATCTTTTCTCTCCTCTTCCTTTCTCTCTATGAGGGTTGCACTCCAAAACCCTTAACTCTCTCTCTCTCTCTCTCCTCTTTTTCCTTTTTTCTTCTTTTAGTGGTTCCCTCTTTTTTCTCTCTCTCTCTCTTTCTTTTCTTCCTCTATATTAGTTTCTTTCTTTCTCCTTTACATCTCCTCTCATTCAAATCTCAATAACAAACAAATTATCTTATTTGGGACTCAAACTTATGTGTGTGGCATTTTGGGGGGGGGGGGTTACTTCACCTTTTTAACTCATTAGCAGTGCTACCATCCCTGGCTTTCCATTTTATCTAGTTCTTGTTCCACTAAATAGAATAGTAATTTTTTAATTTGTCCCCCCCCCATTTTCCTGTTTCCCTCTTATTCCTCTCATCATAACTCTTAGACAACCAACACCTAAAAGCAAATAATTTTATTCTTGACCCAAATTTTTTCCTTATTTGCTTTTTGTGGGTCCATACCCCCTTCTTTTTTCTTTCTTTTTTTTTTTTTTTTTTTTTTTTTGCCCCTTTATTACTTTTCCCCAATTCAGTCCGTCCATTACAGGCATTGTTTGTTCTATTTAATACAATATAATTCACAGTTCAACACAAGATTTTCTCAAGAAAGAGGGGAGAGGGGAGGAGAGGAAAAAAAGAGGGGGGAGAATAATTTCCTTTTTTTAATTTTTATTTTATTTTTCTTTATTTAATTATTAATTTTTTAAAAAAAACAACTCTTTTCAATTTCTTATTTTTTTAACTTTTTATTCTTTATTAAATCTCATTAATACTATCAACAAAACCACCCTCAGATGCCATTAAGGAAAAGATAATCAAATGTCATGGATACAAAAGAAAGAGAGGAAACACAGCTAGATGAGGAAAAATCTATGGAGAAAAAATTTAATATATTGAAAACCTTGGAGCTAAATGACAGAGAATTCAAGATAGAAATCCTAAAAATCCTCCGAGATATACAAGAAAAACGCAGAAAGGCAATTTAGGGAGCTCAGAAAACAATTGAATGAACACAAAGAATATATTTCCAAGGAAATTGAAACTATAAAAAAAAATTAAACAGAGATGAAAAACTCAATTCTTGAGCTGAAAAATGAGGTAAGAAGCTTAGCTAATAGAACAGGCCAGATAGAAGAGAGGATTAGTGAAATAGAAGACAAGCAACTTGGGGCACAACAGAGAGAAGAAGAAAGAGACTCAAAAATTAAAAAAAAAAAAAAAATGAGATAGCCCTACAAGAATTATCTGACTCCATCAAAAAGAATAACATAAGAATAATAGGTATATCAGAGGGAGAAGAGAGAGAAAATGGAATGGAGAACATACTCAAACAAATAATAGATGAGAACTTCCCAAGCCTGTGGAAAGAACTAAAGCCTAAAGTTCAAGAAGCAAACAGAACTCCAAGTTTTCTTAACCCCAACAAACCTACTCCAAGGCATATCATAATGAAATTGGCACAAACCAACAGCAAAGAAAAAATTTTCAAGGCAGTCAGGGAAAAGAAGAATACAACATATAAAGAAAGGCCCCAGGAGATTATCATCAGATTTCTCAGGAGAAACTCTACAAGCTAGAAGAGAGTGGACCCCAATATTTAAAGTCCTGAAAGAGAGGAACTTTCAGCCACAAATACTATACCCATCAAAGCTATCCTTCAAATATGAAGGAGAAATAATAACATTCACAGATACAGAAAAGATGAGGGAATTTACATCAGAAAAGCCCCTCTCCAGGAATTACTAAAGGGGGTTCTCCAATCAGATACAAAGAACAAAAAAAAACAAAGGCAAAAGTAAAAGCTCCAAGAAGAACACAATAAAACCAAATTTAAACTGTGACAACAACAAAAAGAAAGGGGGGAAGAGGATGGAGATTAACAGTAGCAAAGGACAATGAAGTGCAAAAGTACTCACAAAATAGTTTGCTACAATGAACAGGGAAGGAACCCTTTTCATTACTTAAAGGTAACCACAATTGAAAAAACCACCACAGAAGCACATGAGATAAAAAAGATAGCAACAGAGGAAAGATGTATGGAATACAACCAAATAAAAAAAAAAGATAGAAAAACGAAAGAGAAGGATCAAACAAGATACAAAACTAACAGAAAGCAATATATACAATGGCAATAGGGAACTCACAAGTGTCAGTAATTACACTAGATATAAATGGATTAAACTCACCAATAAAAAAGCACAGAGTAGCAGAATGGATTAAAAAAGAATATCCAACTGTATGCTGCCCACAGGAAACTCATCTAAGTAACAAGGATAAAAACAAATTCAAAGTGAAAGGCTGGAAAACAATACTCCAAGCAAATAAAATCCAAAAAAAGCAGGTGTAGCAATACTCATATCTGATAATGCTGACTACAAGACAGCAAAAGTACTCAGAGACAAAAATGGCCATTTCATAATGGCTAAGGGGACACTGAATCAAGAAGACATAACAATTCTTAATATATATGCACCAAACCAAGGAGCATGAAAATATATAAGACAGCTACTTATTGACCTTAAAAAAAAATGAACAAAAGTACAATCATACTTGGAGACCTTGATATACCGCTGACGGCTCTAGATCGGTCATTCAAACAGAGAATCAACAAAGATATAGTGGCCTTAAACAAAACACTAGAGCACCTGGATATGATAGACATCTACAGGACACTTCATCCCAAAGTGACTGAGTATACTTTTTTCTCCAGTGTACATGGATCATTCTCAAGAATTGACCATATGTTGGGCCACAAAAACAACATCAGCAAATTCAGAAAAATTAAAGTTGTACCAAGCATATTTTCTGATCATAAAGCCTTGAAACTAGAATTCAACTGCAAAAACAGAATAAAAATCCCACAAAAATGTGGAAACTAAACAACATAATTTTAAAAAATGAGTGAGTCAAAGAAGAAATAAGTGCAGAGATCAAAAGACATATACAGACTAATGAAAATGACAATACGACATATCAGAATCTATGGGATGCAGCAAAAGCAGTGATAAGAGGGAAGTTCATATCACTTCAGGCATATATGAACAAAGAAGAGAGAGCCCAAGTGAACCACTTAACTTCACACCTTAAGGAACTAGAAAAAGAAGAACAAAGACAACCCAAAACCAGCTGAAGAAAGGAGATAATAAAAATCAGAGCAGAAATAAATGAATTAGAGAACAGAAAAACTATAGAAAAAATTAATAGAACAAGGAGCTGGTTCTGTGAAAAGATCAACAAAATTGACAAACCCTTGGCAAGACTTACCAAGGAAAATAGATAAGGAACTCATATAAACAAAATCCAAAATGAAAGAGGAGAAATCACCACGGACACCGTAGATATACAAAGAATTATTGTAGAATACTATGAAAAACTTTATGCCACTAAATTCAACAACCTAGAAGAAATGGATAAATTCCTAGAACAATACAACCTTCCTAGACTGAGTCAAGAAGAAGCAGAAAGCCTAAACAGGCCTATTAGTAGAGAAGAAATAGGAAAAAACCATTAAAAACCTCCCCAAAAATAAAAGTCCAGGCCCTGACGGCTATACCAGCGAATTTTATCAAACATTCAAAGAAGACTTGGTTCGTATTCTACTGAAAGTCTTCCAAAAAATTGAAGAAGAAGCAATACTTCCAAACACATTTTATGAGGCCAACATAACCCTCATACCAAAACCAGGCAAGGATGGCACAAAAAAAGAAAACTACAGACCAATATCTCTAATGAATACAGATGCTAAAATACTAAACAAAATACTAGCAAATCGAATACAACAACATATTAAAAAAATAATACATCATGATCAAGTGGGATTCATCCCAGAATCTCAAGGATAATTCAACATATGTAAAATGGTTAACATAATACACCATATCAACAAAACAAAGAACAAAAACCACATGATCTTATCAATAGATGCAGAAAAGGCTTTCGATAAAATACAACACAATTTTATGTTTAAGACTCTCAACAAAATGGGTATAGAAGGAAAATATCTCAACATGATAAAGGCCATATATGATAAACCATCAGCTAACATCATATTAAATGGCACAAAACTGAAGGCTTTCCCCCTTAAATCAGGAAAAATACAGGGTTGTCCACTCTCTCCACTCCTATTTAATGTGATACTAGAGGTTCTAGCCAGAGCAATCAGACAAGACAAAGAAATAAAAGGCATCCATATCGGAAAAGAAGAAGTAAAGGTATCACTTTTTGCAGATGATATGATCCTATACATCGAAAACCCCAAAGAATCCACAAAAAGACTACTAGAAACAATAAGCCAATACAGTAAGGTCGCAGGATACAAAATTAACATACAGAAGTCAATAGCCTTTCTATATGCCAACAATTAAACAATTGAGAACGAACTCAAAAGAATAATCCCCTTCACGATTGCAACAAAAAAAATAAAATACCTAGGAATAAACATAACAAAGAATGTAAAGGACTTATATAATGAAAACTATAAACCATTGTTAAGGGAAATCGAAAAAGATATAATGAGATGGAAGAATATACCTTGTTCTTGGCTAGGAAGAATAAATATAATCAAGATGGCCCTATTACCCAAAGCAATATACAAATTTAATGCAATTCCCATCAAAATTCCAATGACATTTTGTAAAGAAATAGAGCAAAAAATCATCAGATTTATATGGAACTATAAAAAACCCCAAATAGCCAAAGCAATCTTAAAGAAAAAGAATGAAGCTGGGGGCGTTACAATACCTGACTTCAAACTATATTACAGGGCCACGATAATCAAAACAGCATGGTCTTGGCAGAAAAATAGATACTAAGTCCAATGGAACAGAATAGAAAGTCCAGAAATAAAACCACATATATATAGTCAAATAATTTTTGATAAAGGGGCCAACAACACACAATGGAGAAAAGAAAGCCTCTTCAATAAATGGTGCTGGGAAAACTGGAAAGCCACATGCAAAAGAATGAAACTGGACTACAGTTTGTACCCCTGTACTAAAATTAACTCAAAATGGATCAAAGATCTAACATAAGAACTGAAACAATTAAGTACATAGAAGAAGACATAGGTACCCAACTCATGGACCTGGGTTTTAAAGAGCATTTTATTAATTTGACTCCAAACGCAAGAGAAGTGAAGGCAAAAATTAATGAATGGGACTACAACAGGCTAAGAAGTTTTTGCTCAGCAAGAGAAACTGATAACAAAATAAACAGACAGTCAACTAAATGGGAAATGATATTTTCAAACAACAGCTCAGATAAGGGCCTAATATCCAAAATATACAAAGAACTCATAAAACTCAACAACAAACAAACAAACAATCCAATAAAAAAATGGGAAGAGGACATGAACAGACACTTCTCCCAGGAAGAAATACAAATGGCCAACAGATATATGAAAAGATGCTCATCTTCTTTAGTTATTAGAGAAATGCAAATCAAAACTGCAATGAGATACCACCTCACACCTGTTAGATTTGCTATTATTAACAAGACAGGTAATAGCAAATGTTGGAGAGGCTGTGGAGAAAAAGGAACCCTCATACACTGTTGGTGGGAATGTAAAATAGTACAACCATTATGGAAGAAAGTATGGTGGTTCCTCCAAAACTGAAAATAGAACTACCTTATGAAGAGAAAATCGAATATCATGGATACAAAAGAAAGAGAGGTAACACAGCTAGATGAGGAAAAATCTATGGAGAAAAAATTTAATATATTGGAAACCTTGGAGCTAAATGACAGAGAATTCAAGATAGAAATCCTAAAAATCCTCCGAGATATACAAGAAAACACAGAAAGGCAATTTAGGGAGCTCAGAAAACAACTCAATGAACACAAAGAATATATGTCCAAGGAAATTGAAACTATAAAAACAAATCAAACAGAGATGAAAAACTCAATTCACGAGCTGAAAAACGAAGTAACAAGCTTAGCTAATAGAACAGGTCAGATAGAAGAGAGGATTAGTGAAATAGAAGACAAGCAACTTGAAGCACAAGAGAGAGAAGAAGAAAGAGACTCAAAAATTAAAAAAAATGAGATAGCCCTACAAGAATTATCTGACTCCATCAAAAAGAATAACATAAGAATAATAGGTATATCAGAGGGAGAAGAGAGAGAAAATGGAATGGAGAACATACTCAAACAAATAATAGATGAGAACTTCCCAAGCCTGTGGAAAGAACTAAAGCCTAAAGTTCAAGAAGCAAACAGAACTCCAAGTTTTCTTAACCCCAACAAACCTACTCCAAGGCATATCATAATGAAATTGACACAAACCAACAGCAAAGAAAAAATTCTCAAGGCAGCCAGGGAAAAGAAGAATACAACATATAAAGGAAGGCCCCAGGAGATTATCATCAGATTTCTCAGCAGAAACTCTACAAGCGAGAAGAGAGTGGACCCCAATATTTAAAGTCCTGAAAGAGAGGAACTTTCAGCCACGAATACTATACCCATCAAAGTTATCCTTCAAATATGAAGGAGAAATAAAAACATTCACAGATACAGAAAAGATGAGGGAATTTATCATCAGAAAACCCCCACTCCAGGAATTACTAAAGGGGGTTCTCCAATCAGAAACAAAGAACAAAAAAAAAAACAGAGCCACAAGTAAAAGCTCCAAGAAGAACACAATAAAACCAAATTTAAACTGTGACAACAACAAAAAGAAAGAGGAGGAGAAGATGGAGATTAACAGTAGCAAAGGACGATGGAGTGCAAAAGTACTCACAAAATAGTTCGCTACAATGAACAGGGTAGGGACCCTTTTCATTATTCAAAGGTAACCACCATTGAAAAAACCACCACAGAAGCACATGACATAAAAAAGATAGCAACAGAGGAAAGATGTATGGAATACAACCAAATAAAAACTAAAGATAGAAAAACAAAAGAGAAGGATCAAACAAGACACAAAACTAATAGAAAGCAAGATATAAAATGGCAATAGGGAACTCACAAGTATCAATAATTACACTAAATGTAAACGGATTAAACTCACCAATAAAAAGGCACAGAGTAGCAGAATGGATTAAAAAAGAAAATCCAGGCCCTGGCCGGTTGGCTCAGCGGTAGAGCGTCAGCCTGGCATGCGGGGGACCCGGGTTCGATTCCCGGCCAGGGCACATAGGAGAAGCGCCCATTTGCTTCTCCACCCCCACCCCCTCTTTCCTCTCTGTCTTTCTATTCCCCTCCCGCAGCCAAAGCTCCATTGGAGCAAAGATGGCCCGGGCGCTGGGGATGGCTCCTTGGCCTCTGCCCCAGGCGCTAGAGTGGCTCTGGTCGCCTCAGAGTGATGCTCCGGAGGGGCAGAGCATCACCCCTGGTGGGCGTGCCGGGTGGATCCCGGTCGGGCGCATGCGGGAGTCTGTCTGACTGTCTCTCCCCGTTTCCAGCTTCAGAAAAAATACAAAAAAAAAAAAAAAAAGAAAATCCAACTGTATGCTGCCTACAGGAAACTCATCTAAGTAACAAGGATAAAAACAAATTCAAAGTGAAAGGCTGGAAAACAATACTCCAAGCAAATAACATCCAAAAAAAAGCAGGTGTAGCAATACTCATATCTGATAATGCTGACTACAAGACAGGAAAAGTACTCAGAGACAAAAATGGCCATTTCATAATGGCTAAGGGGACACTGAATCAAGAAGACATAACAATTCTTAATATATATGCACCAAACCAAGGAGCACCAAAATATATAAGACAGCTACTTATTGATCTTAAAACAAAAACTGACAAAAATACAATCATACTTGGAGACCTCAATACACCGCTGACGGCTCTAGATCGGTCATCCAAACAGAGAATCAACAAAGACATAGTGGTCTTAAACAAAGCACTAGAGCACCTGGATATGATTGACATCTACAGGACATTTCATCCCAAAGTGACTGAGTATACATTTTTCTCCAGTGTACATGGATCATTCTCAAGAATTGACCATATGTTGGGCCACAAAAACAACATCAGCAAATTCAGAAAAATTGAAGTTGTACCAAGCATATTTTCTGATCATAAAGCCTTGAAACTAGAATTCAACTGCAAAAAAGAGGAAAAAAATCCCACAAAAATGTGGAAACTAAACAACATACTTTTAAAAAATGAATGGGTCAAAGAAGAAATAAGTGCAGAGATCAAAAGATATATACAGACTAATGAAAATGACAATACGACATATCAGAATCTATGGGATTCAGCAAAAGCAGTGATAAGAGGGAAGTTCATATCACTTCAGGCATATATGAACAAAGAAGAGAGAGCCCAAGTGAACCACTTAACTTCACACCTTAAGGAACTAGAAAAAGAAGAACAAAGACAACCCAAAACCAGCCAAAGAAAGGAGATAATAAAAATCAGAGCAGAAATAAATGAATTAGAGAACAGAAAAACTATAGAAAAAATTAATAGAACAAGGAGCTGGTTCTTTGAAAAGATCAACAAAATTGACAAACCCTTGGCAGACTTACCAAGGAAAAAAGAGAAAGAACTCATATAAACAAAATCCAAAATGAAAGAGGAGAAATCACCACGGACACCGTAGATATACAAAGAATTATTGTAGAATACTATGAAAAACTTTATGCCACTAAATTCAACAACCTAGAAGAAATGGATAAATTCCTAGAAAAATACAACCTTCCTAGACTGAGTCAAGAAGAAGCAGAAAGCCTAAACAGACCTATCAGTAGAGAAGAAATAGAAAAAACCATTAAAAACCTCCCCAAAAATAAAAGTCCAGGCCCTGACGGCTATACCAGCGAATTTTATCAAACATTCAAAGAAGACTTGGTTCGTATTCTACTGAAAGTCTTCCAAAAAATTGAAGAAGAAGCAATACTTCCAAAGACATTTTATGAGGCCAACATAACCCTCATACCAAAACCAGGCAAGGATGGCACAAAAAAAGAAAACTACAGACCAATATCTCTAATGAATACAGATGCTAAAATACTAAACAAAATACTAGCAAATCGAATACAACAACATATTAAAAAAATAATACATCATGATCAAGTGGGATTCATCCCAGAATCTCAAGGATGGTTCAACATAGGTAAAACGGTTAATGTAATACACCATATCAACAAAACAAAGAACAAAAACCACATGATCTTATCAATAGACGCAGAAAAGGCTTTCGATAAAATACAACACAATTTTATGTTTAAGACTCTCAACAAAATGGGTATAGATGGAAAATATCTCAACATGATAAAGGCCATATATGATAAACCATCAGCTAACATCATATTGAATGGCACTAAACTGAAGGCTTTCCCCCTTAAATCAGGAACAAGACAGGGTTGTCCACTCTCTCCACTCTTATTTAATGTGGTACTAGAGGTTCTAGCCAGAGCAATCAGACAAGACAAAGAAATAAAAGGCATCCATATCGGAAAAGAAGAAGTAAAGGTATCACTTTTTGCAGATGATATGATCCTATACATCGAGAACCCCAAAGAATCCACAAAAAGACTACTAGAAACAATAAGCCAATACAGTAAGGTCGCAGGATACAAAATTAACATACAGAAGTCAATAGCCTTTCTATATGCCAACAATGAAACAACTGAGAAGGAACTCAAAAGAATAATCCCCTTCACGATTGCAACAAAAAAAATAAAATACTTAGGAATAAACATAACAAAGAATGTAAAGGACTTATATAATGAAAACTATAAACCATTGTTAAGGGAAATCGAAAAAGATATAATGAGATGGAAGAATATACCTTGTTCTTGGCTAGGAAGAATAAATATAATCAAGATGGCTATATTACCCAAAGCAATATACAAATTTAATGCAATTCCCATCAAACTTCCAATGACATTTTTTAAAGAAATAGAGCAAAAAATCATCAGATTTATATGGAACTATAAAAAACCCCGAATAGCCAAACCAATCCTAAAGAAAAAGAATGAAGCTGGGGGCATTTCAATACCTGAGTTCAAACTATATTATAGGGCCACGACAATCAAAACAGCATGGTATTGGCAGAAAAATAGACACTCAGACCAATGGAACAGAATAGAAAGTCCAGAAATAAAACCACATATATATAGTCTAATAATTTTTGATAAAGGGGCCAACAACACACAATGGAGAAAAGAAAGCCTCTTCAATAAATGGTGCTGGGAAAACTGGAAAGCCACATGCAAAAGAATGAAACTGGACTACAGTTTGTACCCCTGTACTAAAATTAACTCAAAATGGATCAAAGATCTAAACATAAGACCTGAAACAATTAAGTACATAGAAGAAGACATAGGTACTCAACTCAGGGACCTGGGTTTTAAAGAGCATTTTATGAATTTGACTCCAATGGCAAGAGAAGTGAAGACAAAAATTAATGAATGGGACTACATCAGACTAAGAAGTTTTTGCTCAGCAAGAGAAACTGATAACAAAATAAACAGAAAGCCAACTAAATGGGAAATGATTTTTTCAAACAACAGCTCAGATAAGGGCCTAATATCCAAAATATACAAAGAACTCATAAAACTCAACAATAAACAAACAAACAATCCAATAAAAAAATGGGAAGAGGATATGAATAGACACTTCTCCCAGCAAGAAATACAAATGGCCAACAGATATATGAAAAGATGCTCATCTTCTTTAGCTATTAGAGAAATGCAAATCAAAACGGCAATGAGATACCACCTCACACCTGTTCGATTAGCTGTTATTAGCAAGTCAGGTAACAGCAAATGTTGGAGAGGCTGTGGAGAAAAAGGAACCCTCATACACTGTTGGTGGGAATGTAAAGTAGTACAACCATTATGGAAGAAAGTATGGTGGTTCCTCAAGAAACTGAAAATAGAACTACCTTATGACCCAGCAATCCCTCTACTGGGTATATATCCCAAAAACTCAGAAACATTGATACGTAAAGACACATGCAGCCCCATGTTTATTGCAGCATTGTTCACAGTGGCCAGGACATGGAAACAACCAAAAAGCCCATCAATAGATGACTGGATAAAGAAGATGTGGCACATATACACTATGGAATACTACTCAGCCATAAGAAATGATGACATCGGAACATTTACAGCAAAATGGTGGGATCTTGATAACATGATACGAAGCGAAATAAGTAAATCAGAAAAAAACAGGAACTGTATTATTCCATACGTAGGTGGGACATAAAAGTGAAACTAAGAGACATTGATAAGAGTGTGGTGGTTATGGGGGGAGGGGAGAAAGGGAGAGGGAAAGGGGTAGGGGGAGGGGCACAAAGAAAACTAGATAGAAGGTGACAGAGGACAATCTGACTTTGGGTGATGGGTATGCAACATAATTGAACGACAAGATAACCTGGACTTGTTATCTTTGAATATATGTATCCTGATTTATTGATGTCGCCCCATTAAAAAATAAAAACTTAAATCTTGAATTGCAAAATAACTGTTTCTTACAGATAAAAATTAATGTCAGATTTGAGATCAGCACACTTGATTTAGATACGAACAAGTGTTTTTGTGAATGCAACAAAAATTTTGTTCCCCAGTGTAATCATTAATTATTTCCTGATGTCTCTTCCTAAAACATTATTTTCTAGTTATGTCTTAGGTCAGGGGTCTGGAACCTATGGCTCGCTAGCCAGATGTGGCTCTTTTGATGGCTGGTGACCTTCTGTACCTGGCCTGTCCTTCCTGCTCCACTCGTGTCTGTCTAACTACCTACTGTACAATTCCATGTTTTGGTTTTAGTGCTGTTTGTTTGGAAACTGTCTTCTTGGTGTGTGTACATTATACTTTCACTAATTACTACTTTAGTAACTTCTATTATTGTTGAACTTTAGACAACCTGTAGGGTTCTGGTGTGGTTTTAGGAATTGAAGACAACAGACCATATATTATGACAAAAGCTGGTACTATTGTCCTTATTTCTCAGGAAATTTTGAGGGTTTTGGAGCCCTGGGCCAGGAAAATGTGGTCATCTGAATAACCAAATATGTATTTCTTATATATCACAACATTGTGCTTAGTCATTTGTCTAATGCATCTTCTTTTTATCATTAACTTTTCCATATATGTAGAGAGGATCAGATGTTTATGCTCTTCCAAAAAAAAAACAAAAAACTTTTTTTTTTATTATAATGTACAAGCACAGTGACCTCAGCCTTATTTTGAAATCATTCATTTGGTAATTATTCAGTACTACTGTGCAATGTTATGTGTAGTGTTTCTTCCATTTTTATTTAGTAAATTTTTTTATGACTCATCTTTTCAAAGTGTACATGTGTGTGTGTGTGTGTGTGTGTGTGTGTGTTAAATGTATCTTGTATACAAGTAGAGTATTTTGATAGTTTCACAAATCCTAGCTCAAAGTTAAAAAGTTTTTGTATAGGAGTTTGAGCCACTGGAGAAACTATACCGATCTTAATGACATAATGTCTAAAAGACATGATGAATCTAATTATCATAGGATAACCTATTTATACTGCTCAAATAAAAAAATAAGGCAGACATAAAAATGGCAAGAAGACACTCTTAATTGTATTCTGATCTTAAATCTATTTTTTAGATATTAAAGAAATCTGTATTTTTAGCCTATCGTTAAGAGTAAAAAACAACAATGGCTTGTAACAATTTTACAAACATTCAGGAACCTGAAGTTTTCTTACATGATAACATGATGAACACCAAGAACCTGACACACATCTGCAAGCTTTGATTTATTATTCTAATTCTAGAACATATGCAAAGTGAAAACTAACTGAATTTTGTACACAAAGTTTCTCATTGATTAATTATTTACAGAAACAGATATTTGAAAAATTGCCTTGAAGTACAAAAATGAGGACTTGTTCAACTAAATCATGATTAGCTATTTAATGGAGAAATATATTCTCCTTAAAAGTTACTTATATAAAGCCTGACTGGTGGTGGCACAGTGAATAGAGCACAGGTTCACCAGCTTGAACTCAGAGTGGCTGGCTTGAGAGTGGGGTCATCAACAGGATTCCATGGTTGCTGGTTTAAGTCCAAAGGTCGCTGGCTTGAGCCAAAGGTCGGTGGCTTAAGGCCAAAGTTGTTGGTTTGAGCAAGGTGTCACTGGTTCAGCTGGAGTCCCCTGGTCAAGGCTCATATGAGAAGCAATCAATAAATAACTAAAAGTGACATGGCTACAAGTTGATGTTTTTCATCTCTCTCTTTTTCTGTCTTTTTCTTTCTCACACACACAAAAAGGAAAAAAAGTTACTTATATGAAGAATATTTAATGGCATTGGTAAAAGAGAAAAAATGTAAAAAAAATTGTCTGTTATTTATAATTAAATAGAACAGTATATATTTAAGGTACGGACATATCAATATTATTTTTCTATATCCTCAAAGAAGAAAAATATTTTAAATTTTTATAATTTAAAATTATATCTATTTTCAAAATGTTTTATGGTTAACATGCTAAACATATTATAAACCATTATTATAAAGTTAAATAATTTTTAAAACTAACAATTAAAAATATATTATATACTCAGATTATCACATTTTATAATAATATATTATATTTACTGATAATGTATTTACTAATATGAATGTAGAAATGGATATTCCAATACAAATTATTGGTTAAACTGAGAAAATCAATCATTAGCCTTCTTCTACTAGGTTTTATAATATATTTAAAATGTGCTTTATATGTACAGAGAGCTGAGGTCTTTTTAAGTTTTTTTTTAATTTACTTTCTCCAGTTCTGAGATAAAGTATGTTGGCTCTAGATAAATTTATGGATTCAACTACTCTGACCCACTTAGAACATCCATACAAAATTGGAGAACAAATGGCATATTTACAATCAGAGTTTGCAGTATGGATGTGGATGGGTAAGTCACAGAAGATTCTTTTAAACAAAAATAGGAGCTTTAAAATAAAACTCACCCTTTATGGTCACTCCCTTGCAGAGCTCATTTACTTTTATGGTTTCAACCATTATTTCTATGTCAAACAACTCCCAAATCTGTATTTTCAGGCATGATCACTCACTCTAATTCTGAATCCATATTTCATACACAGTTCCACTTAGACATTTAACAGCCACTGCAAACTCGAAATAACCCACGATAACTCTCCCCACTCAATAAACACATTCTATTTTCTGACTTTCCAATTTTGCCAATAGCATCTAAATGTGCCTAATGCACCATACCCTTCCCATTCTCTCAACAGCTACAACTTGCTAGTATCTGAATTCCTCTGGGCCCTTTAGCTCATGGGTAGGTACAATCAACAAGTTCCATTGACTCCTTTTTTCCCTAACCTTCTATAACTTTGTAGTGCAGCCAGCAACACTCTAATCTAGCCTTCAACATCATGTCTAGAGACCTGCATTGTCTTGGACAACTTTAAATACAGTAGAAATACTATAGCTGGCCTTTCTTTTTAATTTATTTTTTTAGTGTGTGCTCTATATATCTTTTTTTATTTTTTATTATTTTTAATGGGGTGACATTGATAAATCAGGGTACATATGTTCAGAGAAAACATCTCCAGATTATTTTGACATTTGATTATGGCGGCATTGTTCACAATAGCAAAGATCTGAAAACAGCCCAAGTGTCCGTCATCAGATGAGTGGATTAAAAAGCTTTGGTACATATATACTATGGAATACTACTCAACCATAAGAAATGATGACATCGGATCATTTACAATAACATGGATGGACCTTGATAACATTATACTGAGTGAAATAAGTAAATCAGAAAAAACTAAGAACTATATGATTCCATACATAGGTGGGACATTAAAATGAGACTCAGAGACATACACAAAAATGTGATGGTAACGAGGGGGGGAGGGAGGAGAGAGAGTAGTGGCGGGGGCACAAAGAAAACCAGATAGAAGGTGAGGAAAGACAATTTGACTTTGGGTGAGGGGTATGCAACATAATCAAATGTCAAAATAATATAGCTGGCTTTTAATCAATCTCCCTGCCTCATCCACAAGCTATAGTTAACATAGCAAGAGTTGAGAATTATGTTATTTAAATTCACTCTATGCATATAGAAATGAACTCATTGTATATAATGAACTGTATTTACATTGATAAAATTCAAACCTCAGAATATTCAAACAAAAGGTACAAATTTCCATTCACCCTTCAATCATTTTTTTTATCCAGGACCTAAGGGATTCCTAGTCATCTTTATTCTAGGCTCATTAGGGATAGAAAGAAGGCTAAGACAAACTTCCAAATGATATATAATCAAATTGGTGATAGGACACTCAGGCAAACTAAACAAAAGCAAATGAGATAAAATAAAAAACAGACATCTCTAAGTATCAAAACCTAATGTGTATTTGCTTATGTGTTATAGAGCATATTTTCAGAGAGTGGGAGCCGATGTTATATTATTTTAAAGGAGGAGAAAAAATAGGTTCCCAATGTATTCAAAGACCCAGACATCTTCCTACATCAGTAGAATATTTTAAACCACCAATATAACAATCCATTGAAGATTTATGCCGAATACAATGTTTTAAAGATACCAATTATCAAATTACTTAACTTCAGTGCATCTCAAAAGATATGTTTACTGGTAGAATACAAAGATACTATACTATGTCAGATATAGATTATATTTGTTTTTTGCCCTTACAAAAGGAGAACTGTGACTCACCATATAAATTAGAAAAAGAGAAAAAAAAGATAAGAAAGAAACTAAAGACAATATCTGAATTA
Source organism: Saccopteryx leptura (assembly GCF_036850995.1). Classification (NCBI taxonomy): domain Eukaryota; kingdom Metazoa; phylum Chordata; class Mammalia; order Chiroptera; family Emballonuridae; genus Saccopteryx; species Saccopteryx leptura. The sequence continues at coordinate 230,520,911 of NC_089505.1, read as the reverse complement.
CACCTAAATTGATAGTGCCTGAGGGTGATTAGTAGCTGCAACACTGTGTGCCATAATGCTAAGCTCTCAGGAAGGATGAGCAAGTGGTTAGTAACAACAATGACATTTCAAAAGAGAGGTTGAGCTAAGAGATTAACATTCTAACATTCTTTCAGAGGTCAGCATTTTTACTGATGTATGAATATATTCATTAAATCAGTGTTACAATTTGGTTCATGAATTTGGAGTATACCATTTTGCAAGTTATTACAGTCAAGGTTGAGACATTGAACAATCAGAGATCAAGGGATACACCTTTTTATTAGTTACCAAATTATGTGTTTGGGATTATATATGCTATAGAAGAAATTAAATAGATGAGGGCCAATGGCAAAGCTATTCTAAATTGAAGATACATGAAAAAGAGCCAAAAAAGTGAGTTCTAAAGAATGGTTAAAGTATTCCAGCTGTGTGTAGAGCAGAAAGTCAGAGATAGTGGAGAGAGATTATTATTAAAGGATACACATACACACACACACACACACACACACACACACACACACACAAGTACACACAAAATAAAAGTACATAAGCAGAAATACAAACTTGCAAACAACATTCAGTAGTTACAAAGAACCAGAAATTCTTAATACACGTTCATTATATATCTGTGTTAACTTTGTATATATATATAATATGTGTTTGTAGAGAGGCACACACAATTTATTATATTTATAACTATGACAATGTTTTGTAGTTACAAAATAGAATTAAAGAAAAAATAACCTCTAGTAGTAACATCATCTTTAAATAAGACGGAAGATGGAACATTAATTTTATAAAAGCCAAAAATAAAATGTTTAATAAGTAATTGGCTAGTAATTCACATCTGATTATATTAAATTGTAACCACATTCAACTTTATTTTTAAAGATGACCATAATTAGAACTATGGCATTTTCATATATTTATACTTTATTTATTGAATCAGAGATAAATAGTAGCAGCTACATTTGTGATAAAAAAAATCAAAAGAATTAACATTGGGTGTTTTTTTTTTATCAAATTTGGCCCACTTCCTTTATAATAAATATAACAGTTAATATAAATGTTTTACCTTTTTAAAATAAGCATATCTATTATTTTTTGCTATGTTACTATGTAACATTGTTTTTAAGAAATTTGATAAGGTAAAGATTCATTTAAAATTTTGAGACAATGTACATAAAACCTGAAAAGACAAAATTTCAGAATTCAAACAATACAGATATTTTCTTTTCTTTTTTTTTTAAATTTTATTTATTTATTCATTTTAGAAAGGACAGAGAGAGGGGGAGAGAGAGAGAGAGAGAGGAGAGACAGAGAGAGAAGGGGGGGAGGAGTAGGAAGCATCAACTCCCATATGTGCCTTGACCAGGCAAGCCCAGGGTTTCAAACCGGCGACCTCAGCATTTCCAGGTCGACGCTTTATCCACTGCGCCACCACAGGTCAGACAGATATTTTCTATTCCATTTCACTGTTATGTTCTCTGGAGCGCTGTACACACATGTATGCATAAACTCTCTCTCTCTCTCTCTTTCTCAGTCTGTTTCTTTCTCAAAAGCACACACAGCTACATGAAGACAATTTATTTTAAAACATAGATAACAAAATAGCAAGCAGAGCTAAAATCTTTTTCTTAGCCTTACCTATTCCTTGCCCATAACCTTGCAAGAATAAAAAAGAAAATCCCAGAGGGTAGAAATTAAGGTTAAAATTTTTTATTTTTACCAAAAACTGAAACCAAAAGTTTCAGATTTAAGGAAAAATCATACAGCTATTAAATATAAAATATGAATAAACAAAGCTGGCTTAAATATTAAATGATGTAATTTCATAGAAATGTGAATACTTTGATGATGGTAAGGACAATGTGCCATCTTGCAAACCAGGTACAGCAGAATTTTGGGTCTCTAAGATTCCTCCATAAAAGAATAATTGCCTTGGTAATTAAATTACTATTGCTTTCAATATATAAAATGATAAGATTTGTTTCTGTTATGGGAGGTTTTTATTTTACATTGGTCAGGTTAAAACTGCTCCAAGTCCTGAATACACGTTCCTGACAGCCTAAGGTTAATTGAATGGACAATTAGTTTTTCTTCATTTGTCAAGGATATTGTAAATTCTAGACAAGAAGGTGGATTAAACTAAATTATCATTCATATATTTTTTAATTTTTTCATAATTATATTATCCTAAAAATAATTTTGGTAATATGTACAAATGAAAGCCATGAAGCTTATAATCTTGATAAAATTTAAGGCAGAATTCCAATCCTCTAGGGAAGTCAATAGCAAGTAACTGCTAAAACATTAGAATAATTGTTTTTACTTTTTGAGGACACATTAATGAAATCAACAACTCAAAGAAAAATGAAAGGCAAAATTAAATTAATTAAAATATAATCCTTATTCTCCACATACACTCGTGCAACAACAATGAACTATTGTTGTAATTAACTTATGCATAACAGTGTACTAAGCAATAGAAAAGAAAAAAATTCAGTTTACGTATTATTGCAGGGGTGATGAGAAATCCTAACCAATCAAAACTCAATTACATGATAGTCTATTTTCAAAGACCAGATTGTATTGCAGATTATATGAGGTCTGGGGTCATAGGTGAGCAGCAGCATTTCTATGAAAGGAAATTATCTAAAAGGTAGGTAAGGGTCAGATTAAACTGTATCCTTCAGGCACGAAAGCCCCTAATATACATGGATTGAAGAAAAACCACAAATGGACACACCTAGTTTGCATCCTGCTTCTCTTCTTTTCCCATTTGAGGTGCCTCATACACATGCATTTAAACACCTCAGCCTCAGACTAGAATTCTGGTTATAACTATCTTAATACCCAGCCAATAACTATGTTTGGTTTTATTTTAGGTCTGTGTATCCACTCTCCAGGGGAAGTGGGTTTGGGGATTATTTAAACAAGGATTAAAAATCTGGTTCTAAAACTATGGATTTGATGGGCAACGCTTGAATGGGCTCATTCCCTTGGCTCCAGAGATTCTAGTCACATGAGGTAGGTCACAGCTGGAGTAAAGATAAGGATCTTCAAAGCAAAAGGTCTAGGGCATACGTATGACACGTACATGTGGTAAGAATTTACAGAAGAATTTCAAGTCCTAATGACTGACTAGATATTAGATTCTAGAGGTTAACGAGGAATTTACAGCTAATTTGAGGTTATAAAGCAAGAAGTAGGATGGAAGATGGGAATGACTAAGGAAGACTGAAAGGTGAACTGGGGTGAGTGTTAAATATTTTTAATTTGCCCTATTCCTCTGTATCTACAAAATAAAAAGAAGATGAAGACTGGAAGTTGAATTTTATTTTAGTTAATATAATGAGGCCAAAGGTATTGTGCTCATATGAGTGTAAATCAGTGTCTTTTGCAAATAAAGAAGGAAAGGTTTAAACTGTTTATTTTTAAATACAAAACAAAATTCGGTTGTACCTAGCATTCATGTAACCCACAACTTTATAGCTGTAGTAAGAAATTGTTAACTTCCTAATGAATCCGTACACTCCTCTCTTGTTCTCTCTCAAAGGGTAGCATTACAGTTACACTTAAGAAGGAATTTTTTCAGATTCTTCACAAGTGTCACTATTTCATTCTTTGAACACTTCAAAGCATAGGGATCTAGAGAACTAACACTAAGTCTCTTTGAAATGTGCATTACAATGATATTGCTTCCACTTCATATTACTGCTCCATTTTCAGACACTGCACGTTTGGATCCAAATAAGAGGCAATTATGAAGAGTTGAAATGGAGATGGCCTTTGCCTCTTGAAGTTTTAAGAGGTTTTCTACTTTATTGCAATTTGTGAGAGAGCAGCAACTCTTCTGAGAACTGAATAGTGTCTTAAATGACATGTTTGGCAATCAGGCAACCACTACCCATCAGATTAGTCAATGTTAAAGAGAAATGCACAGGAGATAATTCTATTCCAAAAACTGGTATTTACAAGAAGGGATGAAAGAAATGATTCTTTTTATTAAGATCAAAATTAGTCAGTAAACCCTTACACCTAAGCAAGACTTTCCTAACACAGGCAACAAATCTTTATTCTCTTAATAATTCCCAACAGTAAAAGCAAATGCCATTTTCCTGTGTACTGTGAAAATAACATTTCATTTGTTCCATTGTGTTCCCAAACTAGACTGTTATATTGAGAATCAGTAATTGTGGAAAATGGAAATTCTGATTCCTGGGGAAAAGCAACAATAACAGTAATACTTTTATAATTAGTTCCCATGAAGAAATAATTTTAAAATCAGACATGAGAAGAGAGAAAAAATAACCATAAAGACCTGGTATCTTGATAGATTTTGTATTCCCTCAAACTAAAGCATTATAAATATTTATAATAATATCAGGACTCAATATATTGATCTTAGATATATGATCTAAGAAATAAAATAAGTTGACTGATTTTATTATCCTCACAGGAACAACTTTTTGTACATGAATCCAAAAAGGGTCAATGTAAATAACAGAATCAAATGAGAAAATTTCTCAGTGCTGTGAAATGCATGTCAGTCCGTCAAGATAAAAGTCATCACAGTGTGTAGTTTCTGGCATCCTCATGATCTTCGATGAAATCTCGGCAGCATTTAGAGGCTACAGTGCAGCAGTGTGAGTTTTTGTCTCAGTGGTGACTCATTATCAATAACATTTAGGGCAGGTGACTCATAAGGGCAAAATTTTGAAATTTGATGCATTTTTTTCTATTTTTTTGCGATGCAAAAATTTATTTTGTCTTTGTATAAAAATATTTTTTAATTTTAATTTTTGCATTACAGTTGGCATACAATATAATATTAGTTTCAGGTGTATAATATTATGATTATAGTTATTCATCAAAAATGTCTGTGTGTTTGGTTTTTGTATTCTGTGTCATGCTTGGGAGGATCTCCTATTTTAAAACCCCAAAAGTTTCTTTTCAAGTACTTGGGGATGAACAGTTCTTGAGAAATTAATTTAACCCTTGCTGTTTTATATGCCTACAGAGTCAAGACATCAACTTGTCGGTGTATTATTTTACAGGAAAAAATAATGGCACAGGGTCTGGAAATACTATGTCAGTGTGATCAGCAACTTTTTTCCTTTTCTATCCAACACCATGGGAAGCCAAATCAAAATCAGAAAGCACTTCATTGATTTACCACAAGACCTAATGGTTTCAGGAGAGAGAAATACTCGAGAAGTCCATCACATCAGCACATTCTCTTTATAAGATGGATGTGTGCAAGAGTCCAAGGGTGGCTTGGAAACAAAGCAAGGCAAGTGGGTGAATCAAAGACCAATGTGCCTGCCTGAGAAAGCTACAAGCCACTTTCATGATTTTGATGAGTTTCCCTTCAAAAGCGGAAAAACACATCCCCTTGGCTACAGGAACTTTATAGTTACTTTTCTACCCCAGAGAAGGACTTCAGATTTCAGATCACTGTTAATGTGTGCTTGTTGCTGCACTGTACATGAGTCAGTGTGATGCACCTCTTTCCTGGTGACTTTCCTTTTATCTCTGCTTTTATGGCTAGCCAAATCTTTCTTTGGAATGACACAAGAGTTTTTAAGTAGTTTAAAGCAGTTCATTTAAAGTACTGATAAATCCTTGGTCTTCTTGGCTATTCCTTTACACGTGATTTTAAAAATCCATTATCTATATAATCCACTATTTATATAATACAAAAGTTACCTATATAAATATTTTTGTTTATTTCAATGTAGCAGTTTCTGTTTCAAAGGCAATCCATTTTCCAATGTACTCAAAACTTAGAGAGTAATGACCTAGCATCTTTATATTAAGAAAAAAATGTTTCCGTACATGTAACATAGCTTTTCTTTGGTCCTTTCCATAGCAAAACTTATGGATAACATTTGCATTCCTTAATTGACAATTTCTCATTGGCAACTTTATTATTTTTTCCTTTATAAACTATTATGTGAAAGGGTTTACTTATTTAAAATTGCATATATGATGTGCAATAATAATTAAATTCAAAACAAGCTGTTTCTCACTCCTAATTCTAAATTCTCTGTCCCTGTATTAAACAACTTGGTGTTTTTTCTATAATCTTTTTGTGATCATTTTCCTAAATTCTTTGTGTCATTAACACTTTCATTTGATAATGACCTAGCATCTTTAATAAGAAAAATAAGTTTTAGTACATATACTATGGCTTTCCTTTGCTTATTTCCACAACAAAAAATCTTACGGATAACACTTGCTCATAAGAAACAATCTTTTATTTCTCATTGTCTCCTCAACCAAGTGGACTTTTATCTTTTCGAGTTTGTAAAACTTACTTTTATCAAGTTCATCAATTAATCTATGTTAGCAAATTTAGTATTCACGTCTTTGATTTATCTTAATATATTTGGAAAAAGTAAATACTTCTTGAATAAAATAACTTGTGCTCTTGGAGACTGCACTCCATAATATCTTGGTTTTCCTCCTAGTTTACCACCCACACTTTCTAATTATCTTTGTCTGGTATTTTCTCTTTGACTTAACTCATTAATGTTTTAATGCTCCAGGATCATCAGTCTAGGCACTCTTTATCTCAACCTTTACACTTTCAGTGAATTCAATCTCATTGACCTACATACCATTTATATAAACACACTTGTATTTCTAGCTTTAACTTTCCTCAGCACACCAGTATATTTAATAGCCAAGGTCTATCCATCATCTTGTACTTAATATGTACAAAATGGGCTTTTAAACTTGTTTTTATAGCCACCACCCCAAAACCCAAACCTCACTCCTGTGTCTCCCTTTGTCATTTCTATTTCACTAAATGGCAGCACAGTTGCTCAAGTCAAATAGCTGGAATTCATCAGTAATACATTTCTTCATTACATCTAATCCATCCATATATCAACTCACATTCAGAATATACCAGAATAAGACATTTCCTTCTATTTTCTTTGTTACCTTATCAGTTTCTACATCTCTACTACTGTCAGAATGGTTCAACCAATGATTATCTCTAGCTGAGGCGGTTGCAATAGTTTTGTAACTATTCTTTGAGTTTCAATACTTAGCCCCTTGAATCCAATTCTCCACTGAGCATTTAAAATGACTTTTTAAAATGTAAAGCAGATCATGTTATTTTTCCTCCTAATCCTCTACATTCCTTCTATTCCCCCCCCTCTCTCTTTATCATATTTAATAATGAATGAAATTTTTTATCTTTGTCTAAAAGATTTTAAATTATCAAGCCCTGACTGGCCCTCTACTTGCCTCTTAAAAGACCACTTGTGATTGCATTGAGCCCACCCATATAATTCAGGATCATTTCTATATCACATGGCTAATCTCCACAATCCTTTTTGTCATATTAAGTAATGTTTTCAGAGATTCCAGTAATTATGACATGGACATCTTTGGGAGACCATTATTCAACCTACTGTAGATTCCTACCCTCCTCTCTGACACAAGAATTTCCCCACTCAGTTTTGCATACCACCTTCATGCTGCTCAGCATATACTAACCAATCCCTTTGTTTATATTTTGATCATGCTCATCACCATTGAATCTGACTTTTCAATTTCCGGTCACTTTTGGTTATTTCTCATCATATTTTACTTAATCATTTAAGTCTCAGATAAAAAGATCCCTTTTTAAGAAAACTTCAACTGTCTAAAATTTCCTGGACATCTGAAATAGTTGCTGTTTCTAGTCTTTCTCTACTCCACTACTCTATTATAGTCTTTACTATAGAACACATACCATTCTAAAAGTATTGGAGGCATTCACTTTTAAATTTTACTTTCTATCTCTTACCATAACTTAACCTATGAAAGTTGTAAAAAAATTACTTAGAATGTTGTAAATCCTGAGCAAATATGTCTAAATAATGTAAATAAATAAATGAAAGGACAATACCTGAAGTGGAGGAATTGGGCTTTTAAAGTATTATTTGGTATTCACAGATATAGTCTGTGAAAACTGTCCCAATTTCTTCATTCACATTGTTTCCTTATTTGGACATCTCTCTATCAGTCTCTACCTCCACTCAAACTCTATCCATTCTTGATGGTCCCAAAATTCCAATCCCAAGTAGTTACCCTATCAGAAACCTCCTGTGACTAGTCACTTTTATCTGCCTCTGAAATGCCAAGAAACAATGTTAACATTCCTTTTCCATGTCATAATTTTTTATTCTGAATGGCACTGATACACAAACTTCATTAAGTTAATAATGAGTCTGCTTTATTTCAAATATTGTTTATGTTTGTAATACCAGCATCAAAGCACACAGGCAAGAATAAGAATAATTCTTTCCCTCGGGGAAATTCGAATATAATCAGAAGTTTAGATATTAATTATTATCTGTGCATATTAGACAGTTTGTCAATATTTGCTGAATGAAGAGCAAGTTAAAAATTATTCAAAAAGTATATAATTTATTGGTTGAATATGAAGACACCTCAAGAAGAACTTGAAAATATTAGATGTATATGTAGCCTGTGAGTATCAGTTGAAAGGAAATAGCCTTTTCTTCTGAACTAAGCATGTGATTGTTTAAAACAATCAAAAAAGGTAAAATAATGACAATAATGCATATATAAAGTAAACACATTCTAAAATTTTTCTAATCATTAATTTATCAGGGAACCAGGCAGATGTTATAGCTGTCAAAAAAAGATGTAAGAATACACATTTATACATCAGAAGTTTTAAAAGATTGTACAAATGAAGAAAAAGGTTGGGGAAAGACAAGTTAATCTCTCCAAGATAGATAGAATTTACATATCTACAGGTGAAATTTATTTTTGCATTGCTAAACATTACCTCCAACTCACAGAGTTGTAAAATAGCCCAGAGACAGGGAAAAATGAAAACCAGGTAACCACAAGAATGTCCTGTAGATAATGCATAGTTTTTTATTTGAGCATAAATGCCCTGTCATTTTTGTAAAGGTTAAGTGGACTCAGAGTAAGTGGTTTCTAAGGTATTTACTACAAGAAATGCACCATTTATTGCCATTTCATAAGAAAGTAAAACATGCATGTTTATATGTTTTTGTTTATTTTTCTAAGTACAGTTTTATTTAAGTTTAATGTGTCTGAACATATATTGAAAATATTCTCCAGTATTTTTCTTTTTTTATTTAAATGAAATTTATTGGAGTGACACTGGTAAACATAATTATACAGGTGGCAGGTGCCCAATTCTACAACACATCTCTGTGCACTGTATTGTGTTTGAATCCTAAGTCAATTCTTTTTCCTTCATCATTTATCACCTCTTCATAACTTTGATATCTAGAAGCTTTAATTTTATATAAATAAATCAAGTAACCTCCCTTCATTTGTTTTTACTTTGTATATTACTATATTTCTTAAAGTAATTACTTGACTCCCATTTAATGAACAGAAGAACACTTACAAATATTTTTTCTCTTATTTTACCAATATTTTCTTTTAATTTTTAAAATTATATGTAATGATATATGTAATTATTTTATTTTTAGATTTTTTAAAATTAATTTTAATGGGGTGACATTGATAAATCAGGGTACATATGTTCAGAAAAAACATCTCCAGGTTGTTTTGACATTTGATTATGCTGCATTCCCATCACCCAAAGTCCAATTGTCTTCGGTCACCTTCTAACTGGTTTTCTTTGTGCCCCTCCCCCAACCCCCTCCCTCTCCTCTGCCCCACCCCATAACACCCACACCCTAGTCCATGTCTCTGAGTCTCATTTTTATGTTCCACCTATGTATGGAATCATATAGTTCTTAGTTTTTTTTTATTTACTTATTTAGCTCAGTATAATGTTATCAAGGTCCATCAATATTGTTGTAATTGAATGGATGTCATCATTTCTTGCTGAGTAGTATTCCATAGTATATAGGTACCAAAGCTTTTTAATCCACTCATCCACTGACAGACACTCAGGCTGTTTCCAGAACTTTGCTATTGTGAACAGTGTTGCCATAAACATGGAGGTGCATTTCTTCTTTGAAACAGTGCTATGGTGTTCTTGGGGTATATTCCTAAAAGTGGGATAGCTGGGTCAAAAGGCAGTTTGAATTTTAATTTTTTGAGGAATCTCCATACTGTTTTCCACAGTGGCTGCACCAGTCTGCATTCCCACCTGCAGTGCAGGAGGGTTCCCTTTCTCCACATCCTCGCCAGCACTTATTCTGCTGTTTTTTTGATGAGCGCCATTCTGACTGGTGTGAGGTGATATCTCATTGTGGTTTTAATTTGCATTTCTCTAATGATTAGTGATGTTGAGCATTTTTTCATATGCCTATTGGCCATCTGCATGTCCTCTTTGGAGAAGTGTCTATTCATTTCTTTTGCCCATTTTTTGATTGGATTGTTTGTCTTCCTGGTATTGAGTTTTACAAGTTATTTATTAATTTTGGTGATTAATCTCTTATCAGATGTATTGTCAAATATATTCTCCATTGTGTAGATTGTCTTTTTATTCTGTTCTTATTGTCTTTAGCTGTGCAGAAGCTTTTTAGTTTGATAAAGTCCCATTTGTTTATCCTGTCTTTTATTTCACTTGTCTGTGGAGACAAATCAGCAAATATATTGCTGCAAGAGATGTCAGAGAGCTTACTGTCTATGTTTTCTTCTAAGATGCTTATGGCTTCACGGCTTACATTTAAGTCTTTTATCCATTTTGAGTTTATTTTTGTGAATGGTGTAAGTTGGTAGTCTAGTTTCATTTTTTTGCAGGTTGCTGTCTAATTTTCCCAACACCATTTGTTGAAGAGGCTGTCCTTACTCCATTGTATGCTCTTACCCTCTTTGTCAAATATTAGTTGTCCATAAATGTGTGGGTTTATTTCTGGGTTCTCAGTTCTGTTCCATTGATCTATATGCCTGTTCTTATGCCAGTTCCAGGCTGTTTTAAGTACAATGGCCTTGTAGTATAACTTGATAACTGGAAGTGTGATACCTCCCACTTTATTCTTCCTTTGCAAGATTGCTGAGGCTATTTGTGTTCTCTTTTGGTTCCATATAAATTTTTGGAATATGTGTTCTATATCTTTGAAGTAAGTCATTGGTATTTTAATTGATATTGCATTGAATTTATAAATTGATTTGGGTAATATAGACATTTTAATGATGTTTGTTCTTCTTATCCATGAGCACAGTATATGCTTCCACTTGTTTGTGTCTTCCCTGATTTCTTTTATCAATGTTTTATAATTTTTCAAGTACAAGTCCTTAATCTCCCTGGTTAAATTTATTCCTAGGTACTTTATTTTTTTGATTGCAATGGTGAAGGGGATTGATTCCTTAATTTCTCTTTCTGACAGTTCACTGTAAGTGTATAAAATACCTCTGATTTCTGAGTATTAATATTATATCCTGCCACTTTGCTGAATTCATTTTTCAGGTCCAGTAGTTTTTTGACTGAGACTTTAGGATTTTCTATATACAATATCATATCATCTGCAAATAATGATAGTTTTACTTCTTCTTTTCCAATTGGATGCCTTTATTTCTTTTTCTTGTCTGATTATTGTGGCTAGGACTTCCAGAACTATGTTGAATAAGAGTGGTGAAAGGGGGCACTCCTGCCTTGTTCCTGATTTTAAGGGGATTGCTTTTAATTTTTGCCCATTGAGTATGATGTTGCTGTGGGTTTGTCATAGATGACTTTTATCATGTTGCGGTATGTTCCCTATATTCCCACTTTGCTGAGAGTTTTGATCATGAACAGGTGCTGAATTTTATCAAATGCTTTTTCTGCATCTATTGAAATTATCATGTGGTTTTCCTCCTTCCTTTCGTTTATGTGATGAATCACATTGATTGATTAGCGAATATTATACCAGCCTTGCCTCTCCAGAATAAATCCCACTTGATCATGTTGCATTATATTTTTCATATATTGCTGGATCTGGTTTGCTAATATTTTGTTGAGAATTTTAGCATCCAAATTCATGAAATCCCCTACTATTATAGTATTGCTGTTGATCTTACCCTTTAAATCCATCAAAGTCTGCTTTATTTCTTTAGGTGCTCCTTTATTAGGTGTGTAGATATTTATAACGGTTATATCTGCTGTTTGATTGCTCCCTTTATCATTATGTAGTGACCTTCTTTATCTCTTACTATAGCCTTTGTTTTAAAGTTCGTTTTGTCTGATATAAGTATTGCTACTCTAGCTTATTTTTCATTTCCATTTGCTTGAAATATTTTTTCCATCCTTTTATCTTCAGTCTATGTGCATTTTTTAAGGTGTGTCTCTTGAAGAAAGCATATGTATGGGTCCTGTTTTTTTATCCACGCAGCTACCCAATCAATGTCTTTTGATTGGATCATTTAATCCATTTACATTTAAGATTATTATTGATATGTAGTTGTTTAATGCCATTTATTTCTTTAAAACTGTATTTCTCTTTTGCTTTATTCTTTTTCCCCTTTGATCTGTTTACAACAGGCCCCTTAGCATTTTTGCAGCATTGTTTTGGTTGTAGTGAGTTCCTTGAGGGTTTTTTTGTCTAGAAAGCTTTTTATTTCTCTTTCAATTTTATTATTTTTTATTATTTTTTTTTTGTATTTTTTTGAAGCTGGAAATGGGGAGGCAGTCAGACAGACTCCCTCATGTGCCCGACCAGAATCCACCCAGCACGCCCACCAGGGGGCAATGCTTTACCCATTTGGGGTGTCGCTCTGTTGTGACCAGAGCCAGTCTAGTGCCTGAGGCAGAGGCCACGGAGCCATCCCCTGCGCCCAGGCCATCTTTGCTCCAATGGAGCCTTGGCTGCGGGAGGGGAAGAGAGAGACAGAGAGGAAAGAGAGGGGGAGGGGTGGAGAAGCAGATGGGCGCCTCTCCTGTGTGCCCTGGCCAGGAATCGAACCTGGGACTCCAACTGGCCAGGGCCTCTCTTTCCATTTTAAACAATAGCCTAGCTGGATAAAGTAGTCTTGGTTGTAGGCTCTTGTTCTACATTACTTTGAATATTTCTTGTCATTTTCTTCTGGCCTCAAGTGTTTCTGTTGAGAAGTCAGAAGTCTCCTTATAGGGGCTTTTTTGTAGGTGATAGCCTTTTTTTCTGTAGCAGCTTTTAATATTTTCTCTTTATCACTTAGCTTTGGTATTTTAATTATGATGTGTCTTGTTGTAGATTTTTTTGGGTTTCTCTTTAATGGAGTTCTCTGTGCTTCTTGAACTTGTGAGATGATTTTCTGCCTTAATTTAGGGAAGTTTTCAGCTATTATATGTTTGAACAAAGTCTCTATCCCCTGTTCTTTCTCTTCTTCTTCAGGAACCTCTATGATGCAGATGTTATTTCTCTTCATGTTGTCACAGAGTTCTCTTATGGTTTCCTCAGACGTTTTGAGTCTCTTTTCTTTTTTCTGCTCTGCTTTTGTGCCTTCATTTATCTTGTCCTCTACCTCACTGATTCGATTCTCATCTTCATTCATCCTGCTTTTAATTCCTTCCACTGTGTTCATCATTTCTGATATTGTATTTGTCATTTCTGACTGATTCTTTTTTATTATTTCAATGTCCTTTTTCATATCTGCTATCAATTTATTTAGGTGTTCGTAATGTCCATCTATTGTTGTTCTAAGATCTTTGAGCATCCTAACAATCGTTATTTAAAACTCTGCATCTGGTAATTTGGTTATGTCTGACTCATTCAGGTTCTTTTCTGGGGATTTCTCTTGATTTATTTGTGTTGCAACTTTCTGCCTTTTCATTTTTTCTGTGTAAAAGAAGATTTTGGCCCCTGTAGTCCACTAGGTGTGGCCTCTGTGTTCCCTAAGTGTGGTCTGTCTGCAGGCCCGCCACCCCCTCTGCTGCTACTGCCTAGGGCATTAGGGTATGAGCATTGCCAGTGCCTGCCCACTAGGGCTGTTGCTATGGTTTCTGCCTCTCCTTTATGGGAGTGGCTGTGATCATGTGCTCAGGTGTACCAGCCTCGGTGGCCTCAGCCTTCGCTCTGTCCCTGCAGTTGGGGTTATGCTCGGCCCTGAGGGCAGGGGTGAGCACCTTTGCTCAGCTGCAAGTGTGCACCTGATTCCAGGCTTTCACCTTGCCCCTGCAGGAGTAGCCCACTCGTGGGACAGTTGCAAGCCTTGGCTCCACGGGCTGGGCAGGGCTGCGTGTGCACACTCAGTTGCGGGACTCTGCTTATTCTAGGCTTTTGCTCTACCTTCAGAGGAGAAGCCAGCTCCCAAGTGAAGCCACAAGCCTTGGTTCTGCAGGCGGGGCAAGGCTGCACTCCTGCACACTTGCTCAAGGGCTTGTATTTATTTTTATATAAGAAATGATGTAAAATATAATTATATATTTTCTTGAGGGGTAACAAGGCACTACTCTTTAACATATTACTTAGTTTATTCTTGCTACATTTATAAAAATGCAACATTGTTTACATACTTGTAGAAATAGCTCACTCTTTTAGTGTGTCTGTGTGTGTGGATTTGTTTGTAGTAGGTATGAATAATGAGCAGCAAAAATTTGCCTTATTGTTGTATGTTTTCATGGTTTTGTTTTGATTAAACTGGAGAAACAAATTTTATTGCATCCACAAAAACACTTGTTCTTACCTAACTGAAGTGTACTGATCTCAAATCTGACATTAGTTTTTCTCTGTAAACTACAGGGGTTTTTTGCAATTCAAGGTTTTATGTTTTTGTCTTATTGTAAAATTTTCAACATTTAGTTTAGCATTTTAAAGTAGAATGTCTTCTTGGGCATCATCTTTGTGAAAATATAATAATTTATATAATGCAGTAAATACACTAATACACTAAAAGATATGATTGCATCAGAATTTGTCTATAATTTCTAAATAGAACATATTAAAACACTTATTTTAATCATAAAATTTGCACAAAATTTATTTATATTTTATTCAGGCAAAAATTTGTGTTGTAGCTCTTGTGTTTGTAGCTTTTTCATTTGTGTACTTGTTGAGGACAATCTTGTTTGATACTCCAGCAGTAGTCTGCTCATTAAACAGCACCAAGATTTTTGGGAGACTTATCAAGCTGCTTGTTCAGGAAGTGAATCTTAATTCTCATGTTATATCCAATGTCGCAGAAAGCCAACAGCATCCTTTGAACAAGAAGTTCATAGTTTTCTGCTTTTTTGTTGCCAAGGAAGTTCTTTGTAACTGCCACACTACTTTCTCTTCCTTATTCATCTTCCTGGAAAATATTTTGTCATGTATGAGGGTTCAAATTTGAAGTGTATTGAATATATCTGCTTTTATCTTCTCAAAAGACAAGGCAGGAAAAGCAGAAATAATATGTTGAAAGCATTCACTTTCTCTATTCAAAGCCTGAACAAACTGCTTCATTAAGCCAAGTTTGATGTGAAGTGGGAAGAAAATAATCCTGTCTCGATTAACTATGGGTTCATTCACCATATTTTGCATCCCTACTTCCAGAGCTTCAATTTTCGACCACTCCTTTTGTGTCCAGTGTTTCTCCCAAGCTCGTGTGTCCCACAAACACAGAAAGCAAGGATACTTTGTGAAACCTCTCTGTTGTCCTAGCAGGAAATTTACCATTTTAAGATTCACACAAATGATCCAGTTATGCTCCTCATACTTTAGAAAGTCAAGGACAATTTTTATGTCATTATAATCTTCTCGCAGATGAGTTGAATAACTAATTGTGTTTGTAAAACATTAATTGCTTTGTGGTTATGTTCAATCCAAGAGTCGTTGCCCTTTAACTCTAATTTAAAAACCAATGCATGCCATTAACTGTAACAAAAATAAATTAAAATTGCATAAAAACTAGAGCATGCAACAAAAAACGGATTTCAGATTTGTAATCAGTGATGCAGATATATACAGAAACAGTTCTGAAACTTCATGCAACAGAAAATAAATAAAAAAATTGTTCCCCAGTATTATATATTCATAGCTCTTTATTTTTCATAAAATTACTTTTAAGAATTATTTAAAGTAATAGAACAATAAGAAGTAAACATTTATTGTTTCATTTAACCTTTGTAACAGTAAAAATGTAACCTTCAAATTTAATACAAAATAATTTTATTTTTAGCACATACTTGATTGCTTGCAATTGGCAAAGTTCTTATATTAAATTTTACTTTGTTTCTTTGTATTAGAATTGATTATTGAAAACAGAATGTTAGTATCTTGGGACATATATATAATATATATGTATGTTTATTGTATTTATTACATACTGTTCGTAACAAATTATTCTACATGGAGTGCTTTCAAATAACAACATTCAGTATTTTACAGTTATTCTGGGTCCATAATTCAGTAGCAGCTTAGTTGGGTAGTTCTGGCTCAAGATTTCTTATGTGGTTGCAATTAAAGTATCATCAGGGTTGGCAGGTATCTGAAGGTTTGACTGGGGCTGGAGTTCCACTTCCTAGATGGCTCATTCTCAGAGCTGTTGGGAGGGGATCTGAGTTTTTCCTTTGTGAGCTTCTCCAAGACTGTTTTAATATCTTCATATCAGGGAAGTCAGCTTTCCCTACAGCTAGCTAACAGTCCAAGAAAATATGAATAAGGAAGTGGTTGTGCCTTTTCTGACCCAGTGTTGAAAGTCACACACTGTCGTTCCTGCCTTATTCTGTTAGAAGTGAGTTATTAACTCCAGCCAGCTTATTAAAAGGGGGGAGGTGGACTATGCTTCAAGTCTTGAAGAGAGGAGTATCAGAGAATCTGTGAATATATTTTTAAAACCACCACGTTTACTGACTTTAAAAGTATTTTATTTTAGCTGAAGCTTTTAGCCAGTTTAATTAGATGTTTTATTTGCTCTTACTTTTTCATCTTAAATCTTTCTGGTTTATTTGTTCTGCTGTTCTCTTCCACATGTATACATTTTTCTACAGTCTTTTCTTATAAGGCAAAGATGCCACTTTGATTTCCTCTTGTGATTTGAATGTTGTATAACCTATTTTTAATTCTACCATATTAACGTTTACTTTTTTACCTGATCCTTTTATATTGTAATTATTGCATCAGAACGGATATATAAGATTTGATTCTGTTCAAAGAAAATTAATAAAATTAATGGTGTATATTTTATCTCATTTCTGCTTTCCCACTTTCTCATTATTATTCATTTTACTTTTAACTTTTTGATACAAATTATTATTTTTAAATGTCATCTGTTTAAGTTATGCTCTCATTCTAATAATTTAAAAGATTTTGTGAGTGTTGTTTTTTCTTTGCTTCCTGAATGACAGAGAATTTTTATTATTTTTATATAAGTAAACTCTGGCTGGTAAAAGTCAGTGGTATTGGCATTTTATTTCAAATGCCCTTAAGCCAATGAGCGGGTGTTTGTTGCTTAAAACTTAACCTCTGAAGTTAGGTATAGGGCACATCCTCCCTTCAGCATTAACAGCTGTTATTTATTAGTTACTTCAGAGTGACTTGTTCATGTTTTCTGCGAAGTATTTACTAATTTCTCCTTTAGCCTTGAATTTCTATGTTCATGAAGCCAGTTATGATTAGTGCTATTTTATCTTTTATCCTTTGCTGTGATAGTTGTTTTTCTACATGTTGGTTTTAACTCACTTGGGATATAATGAGCTGTTTGCTTTTTAAGGTTCTAAGTATTTTTTGTCTAGGTAAAATCTGTATAGCTCTTTTTAATTTTATATTATTTATTTTATTATGATCTACAATAATATTACATTTTCTTCTTTAGGAAGCATAATTTTACTTATTTTTAATCCCTTGTTCTTTTTTTAGCAGCTAGTAAATTATTATTTTTTTTTACATTTTTTTTAATTTTTATTTATTTATTCATTTTAGAGAGGAGACAGAGTTAGAATGAGAGAGAAAGAGAGAGAGAGAGAGAGAGAGAGAGAGAGAGAAAGGGGGGAGGAGCAGGAAGCATCAACTCCCATATGTGCCTTGACCAGGCAAGCCCAGGGTTTTGAACCGGTGACCTCAGTGTTCCAGGTCAACGCTTTATCCACTGCACCACCACAGGTCAGGCGAGCAGCTAGTAAATTATTAATTTATTTTTCTTTCAATGTTAATTTATATTTTCACTATCATAAAGTCATTTTTAATTCTACTGTAACATTTTAGTTTACTTACGCTACTTTCTCATAACATCTAGCCCTCTTTATTTCCTTTTTTTTGTAATTAACTCATTTTTCCAGTCATTTTAAGGTCTTAGTAACTCTAGTTTTCAGCTCTAATTTCATGAAGTTTGTTTTATTGCATTTTTTTTTGAGAACACAAGCACAAGTTGTTTAAAAATGTATTTATTCTTTAGAGCAATTTTCTGAAAATATGATCTGTAACTCAAATATCATATTTACTTGTTTCCTCTTTTTACTCATTTAATTTAAAGGTTTATTTAGTTGTGCTATTTTACAAAAGTATGATAGATTAATTTGCTTGGGATTCCTTCAAAAAGTTATTAGACTCTGTTGCAATACACACTTGCTATGAGGATGGCCAACGAGTAAATTCACTGGTACAATGTTTTTTGCCATCATGTCTAGTAAAGCTTTTAGTATTTTCTCCACAGCTCATTTTAATAAGATGAGATGTTACCATTGCAGGCAGAAAGCCCACTTCTCCACTCTCATGGCTGGCATGGTATTTGTTGGGTGTATGAGCATATTATCTCCTAGCATACTTCATTTCAAAGCAGGTAACACCAAGGGGCCTGAGAAATCAAAGAAGATCATGTCAGGCATGCAAAATGGTGTCAATATCCATTGGTTGCTTTTATTTTTACCTAATTCTTAATTTCCTTTGAAATGGATAGGTTTCTGGGGTCCCTTTCAATTTGGTTCTGTAAGTTTTATATAAAGAAGAACATTTTTAAACATTCCCAGATGTCTCAGAAATGAAGGTTTTTCTCTTAATATATTTTAACATGTACATAATACCCAGAAATGCACTCAGTCTTTCTTTTATTTTTAATTTAATTCCACTTAGAGCAGAGAGAGCTGACTTACTTTTTGTGATTTCTGACATTGTTGAGCCTTACTTTTGGGATACATTTAAACAAAGCACAATCATCCCTTCTTAAATATGAGCTTTCATAAATGTTTGACTTTGTTTTGCTGTACAGTCATATGACACATTATGTTGTAAGAGCAACCATTTTATATAGGCACAGACTACTCAAAAATCAGTCCCTCATTTTTTATATTCATCAACATCTCCTATTTAATTTCTAAATCATAATGTCAGTGGGATAGAGTGCCTTGGTCAGTATGCTTATATCACCCATGTTTTTACATCAAACCTACATCTAATCACCTTATTTTTAGTTAAAAAAAATGGCAGTCAGTTGAGTTAGATGATATTCTACCTGTTTGCCCTAATTTTCTGTCTTCAGGGAATGAATGGCATGAGATTTCATATTTTGCAACAGCTACCTTCTCTTATTTTGCTTCAGAGTCTTTAGATTTTATTAGTGCAATGACCACATTCACAGTTTTATATAGTATTAAATTATAAATATACATGAACAATATTACTAGCTTGATACAATCACTTTTTCAATTATTTTTAATAGTTTCAGTCTCTTGATTAATGTTCATGGTAATTGATGACATATTATAAGTAATTCTTTTTTTTCCTTTTTTTAATTTTAAAATTTTATATCAGTGTAGACAACTTTTCTTGGCAGGTGTTAAGAGTGCAAAATAGTAACAGGAGGCAGGGCATGGCTCTCCTCCCCTAAGTGAGGACCCTGTAACCAGTAGAATGGGAGTACTTGACTATGGCCACATTGGGCTCCATACCTTCCTAAGAACAATCTCCTAGGCAGAGGGGTTCCTCATTACATGTGGGAAGGGAGCAACAACCTGAAAGGGTCCATGGGCTGCGTCCCACCACAGGCCACTTGGTTCCTGTCCCCCACACACCTTAATAGCTCAGGTCAGGGGCGTTAGGAGACTGGGCCAAACATATCCCTCTCCAGGGTCTGCTTCATGCCTCCCTTTCCCTCCCCCCAGTGATTAGCGAAGTTGGACCACCAGGCTCTGTGAGTGGCCCAGCTGGACCCAAAGTGACCAGTTCCCATAATAATTTAGCCGTTGTGTAGGATGTAGGCCCTGGGAGGCTGCTGGGCTTACTGTAGGCTGGCCTGTGCCAGAAAGACCCTTTCTAGGTCTATAAGTAATTCTTACAGGCAAAAATCACTAAAAATCATTTATAGTTGCATAGCTATATGTATCTAATCCTTTCAAGATTAAAATATCTAAAACAAGGTGTATTGTTTTTATGATAAAATTCTTCTGTTGTTTCCACATCCCAGAGATTTAGGCTAAAAAAAAAGTACATGATTGATCCTAGCTTCCTGTTTGATCTTCATTTTCACTCCCACGGGGACATGGAGCAATGTTAAACTCTCCATTCATCTCCAATCCCATGGATGTTGCTATAGTCCTGGCCTGAATCAGGCTTTCTGTTTATTTATTTGTTTGTTTGTTTGTTTGTTTATTTAATTCTTGTTTGATGCAGCAGAAAGTCAGAGAGCATAGAGACAACAATGTCAGACAAAGAAAATAAGTCCAAGATGGATCCTTGAGAAATGCCTATATTAAGAAGCCAAGTAAGAGATAGACTAGGTAGACTAGCACAGACCAAGAGAGAGGCCATGCCAACTTTAAAAAACATCAATTAAATTGAATAGCAATTAAATAGCTTTTGTTGTTGCAACATGAACAAAAGTTTGTGTTAAATAAAGAATTAAATAGAGGTAATAGTGTATTTCTTTTCTTTGTTTCAGAATTTTTACTAAAGGTTAAGAAAATTATAAGGTGGGCATCTGGATAGACATGTGAGATTCAGAAAGTTTTCTTGTTGTATTGCCATTTTTGCTAAGACGGGCAGTATTATGAGGCTGCAGCATGCCAAGGACACACTGAGGGTAAAAATTCCCATCATATTGATAGGTTGGAATTCCTGCTAAAGCAAAAAGTGGATGGATTGGCTTTTCTCAAGAGGGCTATGAAAACAGGAGGTAGAAAGGAGAGATACTTACACATGAAAGTCAAAATTTAGATAACATGGTTGGAATATAAACAAATTCTACTTGATATTTCTTATTTTAATTTTTTTTAATTTTTTGTGTTAACATGGATTCAAGTGTCCCACTCAATATAACACCCTCATGCCCCAGCTGGGTGTCCCCCATTATAGCTCTTTTGCCGCCCTTCCCCTAACTCCCTCCCCCCTTCCCTCTGAGATTTGCTGTCCTATTATCTGTATCTATGTATTATGTATATATAATTTCATTCATTCTTTCACCTTCTCTGATCCTGTCCCCTGATCCCCCTTCTGAAAGCTGTCCCTCTGCTTTCTGTGACCCCTTTCTATTCCATTCCTTAGTTCACTTTGTTCATTAGATTCCATATATAATAAGACCATATGATATTTGTCTTTCTCTGCCTGGCTTATTACACTTAGCATAATAATCTCCAGGTCCATCCATGTCATCACAAAGGTAAGATTTCTTTCATTTTCACAGACGCACAGTATTCCATTGTATATGTGGACCACTGCTTTTTAATCCACTCTTCCACTTATGGATATGGGCTATTTCCAGATCTTGGCTATTGTAAATAATGCTGCAATAAACATGGAAATGCATATATTCTTTTGAATCAGTGATTTGCTATTTTTAGGACATATCCCTAAAAGTGGAATAGCTGAGTCAAAATGCAGTTTTATTTTTAATTTTTTGAGAAAACACTATAATATTTTCCACAGTGGCTGCACAAGTCTGCATTTCCACCAACAGTGCAGAAGGGTTTCCTTTTCACCACACTCTCGCCAACTCTTATTGTGTGTTGATTTGTTAACGAGAGCCATTCTGACAGGTGTGAGGTGGTATTTTATTGTGGTTTTTATTTGCATTTCTCTGATGATTAGTGAGGTTGAACATTTTTTCATATGCCTACTGGCCATCAGTATGTCTTCTTTGAAGAAGTATCTATTCAGTTCCTTTGCCCATTTTATAGTTGAATTGTTTACTTTCCTGGTATTGAGGTTTACAAGTTCTTTTTAAATTTTGGTTATTAACCCCCTATCAGATATGTTGGAGAATATGTTCTATTGTGTGGGTTGTCTTTTTATTTTGTTAATGGTGTCTTTTGCTGTGCAAAAGTTTTTAGTTTGATATGGTCCCCTTTGTTTATCTTGTCCTTTATTTCACTTACCTGTGGAGATATATCAGCAGATATTGCTACAAGAGATATCGAAGAATTTACTGCTTATGTTTTCTTCTAAGATGCTTATGGTTTTCAGCCTACATTCAAGTTTTTTATCTATTTTGAGTTTATTTTTGTGAATGGTATAAGTTGGTGGTGGTCTAGTTTCATTTCTTTCTTTTTTTTTTTTTTTTTTTGCATATACCTATCCCATTTTTTCAACATCATTTATTAAAGAGACTGTCTTTACTCCATTGTATGCTCTTACTTCATTTGTCAAATATCAATTGACTATAAAGGTGTGTTTGGGTTTATTTCTGAGTTCTCTGTTCTGTTCCATTGATCTATTGTATATGCCTGTTCTTATGCCAGTACCAAGCTGTTTTGATTATCATGGCCTTGTAGTATAACTTGATATCAGGAAGTGTGATACCTCACACTTTATTCTTCATTTTCAAGATTGGTGACACTATTAGAGCTCTTTTTTGGTTCTATATAAATTTTGGGAAAATTTCTTCTATCTCTTTGAAGTATTCCATAGGTATTTTAATCAGAATTGCATTGAATTTATAGATTGCTTTGGGTAATATAGACATTTTAATGATTTTTATTCTTCCTATCCATGAACACGGTATTGCTTCCACTTGTTCGTATCTTCCTTGGTTTCTTTTTTCAATGTCTTATACTTTTCTGTGTACAAGTCTTTTACCTCCTTGGTTAAATTTACTCCTAGGTACTTGTCATGGCCACCGTTGCTGCCAGGCAGGTGTAGGTTCTCACTGAATTCAAGCAGATGGTAAAGAAACAGCAGAGCCAACAAATGGTGGGCCATCCTTTTATTATAGCTGCGTACCAGCTGGCGAGTAAAAAACACACTGGGCTCCAAAGCCCACTCATTCATTACTCACAAAGCTACTGACACATCTGGGTTTTCCTAGAATCAAAGGCTCCCACTAACTCAGTCACCTCTGGCTCTCCATCTGCATGCCTTCTTCCTTCTCATCTCTGCACAAACTGGCTTCTCCTCCAGCACCCCACCATCTTGGCTGCCTCCTTCCACAACATGGCCTCCTCCTTACTCTTTCTTCTTTCTTAAAACTTTTTGGCACGAAACCCCCTCCTTCAGACACATTAGCATAACAAAGCCCCTTCCAAAGCAGGCAGGTTAATTAGTATTTACTGGCAGCATTATTCATGTGGGCAGCACAATTTTTAACAAAGAGAGCACAAAAATCACATTTTACAAACTTATTTGCCCAACAGTACTGTATTTTTTTTTTGCAATAGTGAAGGGAATTGTTTTCTTAATTTCTGTTTCAGACAGTTTATAGTTGGTGTATAAAATTGCCACTGATTTTTGAATATTAATTTTATACCCTGCTACCTTGCCAAATTCATTTATCATGTCTAGTAGTTTCTTGAATGAGAGTTTGGGGTTTTCTATGTATAGTATCATGTCATCAGCCAATAATCATAGTTTTACCTTTTCTTGTCCAATTTGGATGCCTTTTATTTTTTCTTCTTCTTTGACTGCTATGGCTAGGAATTCCACACCTATGTTGAGTAAGAGTGGTGAAAGGGGGCATCCCTGTCTTGTTCCTGATCTTAAGGGGGCTGCTCTTAATTTTTGCCCATTGAGTATGATGTTGGCTGTTGGTTTGTCATAGATGGCCTTTCTTATGTTGAGGTATATTCCCTGTATTCCCACTTTGCTGAGAGTTTTGATCATAAATAAGTGCTGGATTTTATCAAATGCTTTTTCCTTGTCTATTGATATAATTATGTAATTTTAATCTTTCCTTTTGTTTATATGATGAATCACATTTATTCATTTGTAAATGTTGTACCAGCCTTGCCTCCCCGGAATGAATCCTACTTAATCACAATGTATGATTTTTTTAATGTGTTGCTAAATTTGGTTTGCTAATATTTTGTTGAGAATTTTAGCATCTATGTTCATCAGGTATATTAACCTATAGTTTTATTTCTTTGTAGTTTGTTATTGGAATGAGGGTAATGATTGCCTTATAAAAGGAGCTTGAAAGTCTTTCCTTCTCTTGAATTTTTAGAAATAGCTTGAGAAGGATAGATGTTAGTTTTCTTGAATGTTTGGTAAAATTTGCCTGTGAAGCCATCGGGTCCAGGACATTTGTTTGCTGAGAATTTTTTGATAATTGTTTCAATTTCATTTGTTGTAATTGGTCGTTTAAGTTTTCTGATTCTTACAGGTTGAAGTTTGGAGGTTGTATGTTTCTAGCAACTTATCTATTTTACCTAGGTTGTCCAATTTTTTGGCATATAGATCTTCACAGTATTTGCTTACAATTCCTTGTATTTCAGTGGTGTCAGTTGTTACTTCTCCACTTTCATTTCTAATTTTACTTATTTTAGTCCTCATTTTTTTTCTTCTTGATGATTCCGGCTAAAGGTTCATCATTCTTGTTTACCTTTTCAAAGAACCAGCTCTTTGTTTAATTGATCTTTTGTATTTTATTTTTTAGCCTATATATCCTGTATTTCCATTCCAATCTTTATTATGTTCTTTCTTCTACTTTCTCTGGGCTTTATTTCTTGTTCTTACTCTAGTTCTTTTAGGTGCAGGGTTAATTTGTTAATTTGAGCTTTTTCTTGCTTCTTAAGGTATGCCTGTAGTGCTATGAACTTCCCTCTCAGGACTGCTATTGCTATGTACCCCAAATTTTGAGTTGTTGTATGTTCATTTTCATTTGTTTCAAGAAAATTTTTTACTTTTTTCTTGATCTTATTGTTAACCCATTTGTTATTTAATAAAATGTTATTTAGCTTCCAAGTGTTTGAATGTATTTCAGTTTTTCTGTTATAGTTGATTTCTAGTTTTATTCCATTGTTATCAGAGAAGATGCTTAATATAATTTCAATCTTCTTAAAAATATTGAGACTTGTTTGGTGGTCAACCCTAGAGAATGTACCATGAGCATTTGAAAAGAATGTATATTCTGCTCCTTTGGGGCAAAAGCTTGTGAAGATATCGACTAAATCCAGTTCATTTAGTGTGTCATTTAAGGTCACTATTTCTTTGTTAATTTTCTGTCTGGAGGATATATCCATTGATGTTATTGGGGCATTAAAATCCCTTTCTATTATAGTATTGCTATTGATCTCACCCTTTATGTCCATCAAAATCTGCTTTATATATTTAGGGGCTCTTATATTAGGCACATGAATATTTACAAAGGTTATATCCTCCTGTTGTATTGCTCCCTTTATCATTATGTAGTGTTCTTTTTTATCCCTTACTATAGCCTTTGTTTTAAAGCCTATTTTGTCAAATATAGGTATTGCTACCTCAGCTTTTTTTTTTCATTTTCATTTGCATGAAATACGTTGATCCATACTTCATTTTCAATCTGTTTATCTTTTGTTCTGAGGTGGATCTCTTGAAGACAGCATTTATGGGTCCTTTCTTTTTATCTATGCAACTACCCTATATCTTTTCATTGGAGCATTTAATCCAGGGGTCCCCAAACTTTTTACACAGGGGGCCAGTTCACTGTCCCTCAGATCGTTGGAGGGCCAGACTACAAAAAAAACTATGAACAAATCCCTAGGCACACTGCACATATCTTATTTTAAAGTAAAAAACCAAAATGGGAACAAATACAATATTGAAAATAAAGAATAAGTAAATTTTTTTTTTGTATTTTTCTGAAGCCAGAAATAGGGAGAGACGGTCAGACAGACTCCCGCATGCACCCGGCTGGGATCCACCCAGCATGCCCACCAGGGGGCAACGCTCTGCCCACCAGGGGGCGATGCTCTGCCCCTCCGGGGTGTCGCTCTGTCATGACCAGAGCCACTTTAGCACCTGGGGCAGAGGCCGAGGAGCCATCCCCAGCACCCGGGCCATCTTTGCTCCAGTGGAGCCTTGGCTGTGGGAGGGGAAGAGAGAGACAGAGAGGAAGGAGAGGGGGCAGGGTGGAGAAGCAGATGGGTGCTTCTCCTGTGTGCCCTGGCCGGAAATCAAACCTGGGACTTCTGCATGCCAGGCCAATGCTCTACCACTGAGCCAACCGGCCAGGGCCAAGAATAAGTAAATTTAAATCAACAATCTGACCAGTATTTCAACGGGAACTTTGCTCCTCACACTGACCACCAATGAAAGAGGTGCCTCTTCTGGAAATGCGGCAGGGGCTGAATAAATGGCCTCAGGGGACCGCATGCGGCCCACGGGCCATAGTTTGGGGACCCCTGATTTAATCCATCTACATTTAAGATTATTATTGATCTGTACTTATTTCCATTTTATTCTTTAAATCTACAATTCTCATTTTCTCAATTTATTTTTTTCCCTTTGCTCTTTTTACAGCAAGCCCCTTAACATTTCTCGCAGTACAGGTTTGGTTGTAATGAATTCTTTGAATTTTTTTTAATTTTTTTGTCTGGGAAGCTTTTTATTTCTCCTTTAATTTTAAATGAGAGCCCTGCTGGATAAAGTAGTCTTGGCTGTAGATTCTTGTTTTACATCACTTTGAATATTTCTTGCCAATCTCTTCTGGACTTAAGTGTTTCTGTTGAGAAGTTGGATGTCATCCTTATGGGGGCTCCACTGTAGGTAATTAACTGCTTTTCTCTTGCAGCCTTTAGTATTCAAAGAATAATTCACTGTAACTTTCTTTCCCTTTCTTTGACCAAAGTCTAAAAAACCACAACTTTTATGCTTTTAGTGTTGTCTGTATTCTCATTAGGTTTTAAACAAAATTTTTCTGAATTTTCATTCACTAGGAGTTTAAGCAAGTATGAAACTCCTTAGTGTTAGGTCCAATATAATTATGCTTTATGAGTGATGATAGGCTCTCTGCTCAATACCACAACTCTTTTTCTCTGTGGAAAAGAGCAAACAATCTTTTTGCATGAAAGGTATAAATACGGTATATCTGAAGTAAGATGATGTTACTCAGTAGCCCACAGTTATTAATTCAGATTTAATAGGATCATTAAAAATCCCTCTTTTTTAAAAAGAATTTACATATATTTTAAGACACTATTTATTTTAAAGTGATATTAAAGGAAGTTTTTCAAGACAGTTGCAGAGGACTTGAGAACAGATATGCTTTACTCTCTGGCTGCAATTCTGACTGTTCCCCAGAGCTTCTGGTGCCAAGAATGGAGTAACAGAATGTTATGTCACTAATTTACTAGCTGGATAGCCTTAGATAAATAACTTAACCTTCCCAAGGCCATTTTTTGTCATTAAAAGTAACTAGTATTACTTGGAGGATTAAACAGGGTACTACTCCTTCCATTCCTTACATCATAATTTTCTCAATGTTAGTTAATTGCTCCATCTCATACATCCCAACTCCAACTCCATTCTGTGCAGTCTCAATCTTCTTGTCTTTTTCTTCTATAATAATGTCAAATGCAGTATAGCAGTGAAAACTTAGACTCAGCAACAATATAAATTAATTGTTCACTGTACATCATCATGAATTACCAAGCTATTGAGACTGCTTGCTCATTGATACTAGAAATAATATGGCACTCCTAGTGCTCACCATTGATTTCAGGCCTTCCTTTCCTCTGAAATTCTTTCTCTGTCTTCTCTCAGTTTAAATTCAAGCATTCTTTAGAGAGTCAGTTCCACTTTATTTTTAAGATTCCTTCTGACCACTGGATGCATGTGTTGAAAATATCATTTTCAGAATTTAATAGAACTATTTGACTTAAGCTGAACACACAGGGCAATCTACATGATTGTCTTTGCTCCTGAGCACTGTAATTCACTGCAGGTGTACTTCTCCCATGCATGCAAAGCCATTTATGTTTTTTATTTGTTTTTCATAAGGAAGAGCATTAATATCTTCAAGCACCAGAGATCTTTACCTCAAGTAAAAGCAATGTTCAGATAACACCCAGCAAATCTGATTCAGGTCACAAAATGGAGAAGGAAAAGAAAATAAGAAGGTAGACATTGTAGTGACTAGTGTCACTAGCTGAAATTTATGACTCAAGTGGATTAGTCTAGTTTATGAAACATATAACTAACCTGAACCTAATTATTTAGAAAATATACACAATGGTAGCTGATCTTTGAAATTATATTGGAGTCTTTTAGAAAAATATTATACTAGATTCCTGATTCCACTCCTACCAAATACTTGTCACACTAGATCTATGGGTCTGCTTTTTTTAAATGCTCACATATTTTTGATGAACAGCCTACCTGGGAACATTGTGTTCCAGAAATGGGTCAGTCATTGCGCTGCTGATCTCTATGGGGTGCACAGTCAAAGCAGTGGGGAAGCAGTTGGTGACCATAGTTCTGAAACGGTCTCTGTGAGAACAGCTTCTGTCACCAAGTTTAACCAACCTCTTTGCATACAAACAATCTTTTTTTATATCAGATTCTGTCTGATACCAGCAAGACCACCTTCTCCAGGCAGACAAAGTAAAAGAGGAAAAAACTATGTCAATTTGTGATCTTGATCTTCTCCACATTATATCTGTTATTCTAGAAGGACTAAATAGACAGGTCCAAGTAATTCTAACCCTCATCTAAAAATAATTATTAGAGAAAGTAAAAGGGGCAGCCAAATCAAAGGAATACAGCAATTTGCAGAAGAGCTTCATTTGTTGTGACAGCTAAAATATTCAAAACACAGGAATTTCTTTTTCTTCCTTAATATTCTGTCCTGTTTCATTCCGCATCATTCCATATCACTATGATTCATCTCTGATGCGGATTTATTTTACACGAGTCTGTAAAATCAGTTTCTCTGCTACCTCTAATGCTTGGATTCAGCAGAAGTCTATGATTTTGTCCAGTCCTATTCTGGATTCCCAACTTTTTGTTGGATTCTTCTTCAAAATAATCCATTCATATAAATCCATTACTAATAATAACTACTACAATCACTACTGTTCCTTCTATTATAAACACTAATTTTGCATAGTGCTTGGTTGTTTTTTTCCAGATTCTGCTTTAAGCCATTACAGATATTAAATCATTTAAATTGACCCATGGTAAATACATTAATAATCTGTTTCTGTTGTCATCAGCCATATTTCTTCCCCATCATGTGAACTGGCAAAGAGCAACATAGCTGAAAAGTGACGCCAGACGTCTTGATTCAACTTGAGTCCCTTGCTCCTGGCAGGTCTAGGGTCAGGGTCCTCTCTGTCATGTTAATCTAAGATGTTGGAGTTCATTCTCTGTCACTTGCAAGCAAAACTCGTCAACCTAATTCACACAATTAGTCTGACTTTAAATTTCAGTTGGACACATCAGCTGTAGTCTCTCTGTATGAAGAGTCATGGACTCTTTCAAAAAAGGTATATTTTAATTACTTTTATTTATCTCATTAGTTATTTCAAATAAATAATATTTTCGTATGTTTCAAATTGCAGGAAGTAAAAAATAAAGGCACATGGTGGGGTTATTTCTCACTCATTCCCCTCCCACTTAGTCTCACCTCCACCTTTTCCCCTGTCCAGGAGACCACTGCCATTAGTGTCTTACCCAAATGTAAATATTCATACTTTTCCAATTGTTAAATTTAAATGGTAGCTTAATAAATCCACACTTTTACACCTTGTTTTGTTTTTCACTTTGTACTATATCTTCCATATTTTTATTAGCCTCCCCATATAATATATTTCTTCATTTAATGAATATAGCATAATTTAGTTAGCCAAACTCTTCTTGTGGAGTTACACTGATTAACAACTTCTGCTAATATAAGAAAATGCCAAAGTGAATAACATGTTATTTTGCATTAATAATAATATTTCTATAAGACAATTACTAGAAGCAAAATTACTAGATCAAAAAGTATATAAATTTTGACTTGACCTGTGGTAACGCAGAGGATAAAGAATTGACCTGGAACGCTGAGATTGCTGGTTAGAAACACTGGGCTTGCCCAGTCAAGGTACATATGGGAATTGATGCTTCCTGCTTCTTCCCCATTCTCTCTCTCTTCTCTTTAAAATCAGTAAATAAAATGTTTTAGAAAAGATATATATATATATATATATATATATATATATATATATATATATATATATATATATTTTTTTTTTTTTTTTTTTTGTATTTTTCTGAAGCTGGAAACGGGGAGAGACAGTCAGACAGACTCCCGCATGCGCCCGACCGGGATCCACCCAGCACGCCCACCAGGGGCGACGCTCTGCCCACCAGGGGGCGATGCTCTGCCGCGACCAGAGCCACTCTAGTGCCTGGGGCAGAGGCCAAGGAGCCATCCCCAGTGCCCGGGCCATCTTTGCTCCAATGGAGCCTTGGCTGCAGGAGGGGAAGAGAGAGACAGAGAGGAAGGAGGGGGGGGTGGAGAAGCAAATGGGCACTTCTCCTATGTGCCCTGGCTGCGAATCGAACCCGGGTCCCCCGCACGCCAGGCCGACACTCTACCGCTGAGCCAACCGGCCAGGGCCTAGAAAAGATATATCAATATTGATAGTGGGAATGGCTATGCAAAGGGGCAAATAATAAAGTCTATCTTTTAAAATTGAAAAAGAAAATACAATAAAATAAGGTATATGAACAAGACATACTTGTGTACCTACTATATACACTATATTATCAGGTTCTGTGATGAGTACCACAAACAATGGCAAATATGTGTGTATGTGTGAGGATGTGAAGAGGTGGTTAAAAATTTACCCTATGGAATAAAACAATACCCATGATCAGTTTTCTAGGTCTCATTTGTGAAATGAAGTGAAAGCCCTTTTTAAATTCCATACCATTAAACCCTCTTCCTAATGCCTAAAATTATAATGATGAATGATTCATTTGAAGTAAGCATTTTTCTCTCTGTAGCGTTTTGTCTATGTATGTGTATCCCATACTTACAACACTTCTCTAATAACAATGAATTATAATTATGTATGTATCTATGCCACCTTCTAGACGTGTGCTTGTTTGCACAATGCACATGTTTAGCCTAGAACTGCATAAGTGCCTGCCAAATGGAATTACCTTAAGTAGCAATCAAAGCATTAGGTGATTTACTGTGTGCCCTGTTATTTGGTTTATAGGATGTTTTTCTCTAGGACAAGTAGAGTCAAATTGGCAGCCAGAAATCATTAAGTTCCCTGGGGTGATACTTCCACTAAGCTGGGAGAAAAAAGAAGAAAAGAAGAAGGAGAAGGTGTTTTCAAAGACATCCTTGCCTCAATTTTCAATTCTATCTGCTATTAACTCATGCGACTAAAACCATCTGGTGATGTCAAGACCAGAGACTTTCTACGTCTGACTTAGAGACAGTGTACATTATAAAGGTTGATTATTTTTTATTTGTGTTTTCTTTTATTTATATGATAAATATAGTAGTTCTCTAGCATCTGTGGGTTTTTTTTTCACAGTTTCAGTTATCTGGGTCCACTGTGGTCCAAAAGTACTAAATGAAAAATTTCAGAAATACGATTTGTAAGTTTTACATTGTATGCTTTTCTGAGTTGTGTGATAAAATTTCTCTATGTTCTGCTCCTTCCCACCCAAGATATGAATCATCCCTTTGTCCATTGGCTTCATGTTATAGATGCTTCCCACCATTAGTCCCTTAGTAAGCATCTTGGTGATCCAAGTGACAGGTGATCATATAGACTTTCTTAATATTGCAGTGCTTGTGTTTAAGTAACCCTTAGTCACTTAATAAAGGTCTCAAGCTACAAGAGTAGTGATTCTGGCAATTTGAATATGCTGAAGAAAAGCCATAATTTGCTGCTTCTAAGTAAAAAAGGTGAAAGTTCTTACCAGGGATGGTAACTTAGTTGGTTAGAACATCATCCCATATGCCAAGGTTGTGGATTTGATAACATAGAATCAACCAATAAATACATAGTAAGTGACATGACAAATCAATGTTTCTCTCCTTCTTTTTCAAATCAATCAATCAAGAGTAAAAGGTAAAAGTTCTTGACTAAATTGTTTTGTTTTATTACTAGTTATGTTGTTAATATTTTATTATACCTAATTTATAAATTAAACTTACCATAGGGTATGTATCTCTAGGAAGAAAAAATAGTATTTATAGGGTTAGAGACTATCTTCTGTTTCAGGCATCCACTTAGGGTCTTGCAATATGTCCCCTGAGAATAAGGGGGAGCTAATGTATCATACACTTGTTTTCAACCTGGAACCAGTGAGTTGGTACTGAAAATTGTATTTATTTTCTTATCATTGACAAGAGATTATTCTCTCACAGTATTCTCATTATTTGTAGAGAAACATATATAAAATAATTGAGTACTAGGTAGAGGTGTTGCCTACTTTAATTATTACTTGAAAATAATTTTAGGAGAGTTGATGTAAAGAATGAGCAGGACTTGAGACACATCAATTTCAACAAAATTTCTATTTGCCCTGGCCAGACAGTTTGGTTGATTAGAGCATTATCCTGATATGCAAAGATTGAGGATTTGATCCCTGGTCAGGGCACATAGATACAGAAACAGATCCATGTTTCTGTCTCTCTCTCCCTCTCCCTTCCTTTCTCTCTAAAAACTAATGAATAAATTTATAAAACAAAACAAAATAAAAACCTCTACTTGACCTTTGACCCAAGTACTGATAAGATTGCATTTCTTTGGATTTTAAAGCCTTTCAGTATTGCTATTGTTATTCTTAGTATATTGTTATTATGTTATCATAAAACAGGTATCCATGTCAAAGGGATAGAAAGAGCCAGCTGAAGAGTTCCCAGTGATCAAAGCCAGAACAATTTGCACAAAATAAATATCACATAGACTATAACCCAAACTATAAAATAAATATCCATGAATCATACAGATATTAATACATGATTGAATAAGTGAAGAAATGAGGGTGATTACAAAAATATCCAATGCAGAATTCCAAATATTTTGTATAGATACTCTTCAAGAATGAGAATCCGAACTCCCTTTTGCTTTAGCATAGGCTGTGCATAGTGATTTCCTTCCAGAGCACAATAAGAGAATAGGTGAGAAGAAGAGTAACTTTCTGGTGAATAAATCTGACAAACACTGCCTCAAACAGGCAATGCAGCAACATTATCAGTCATAAGTTGTGTTGATAGTCTATATCCTTGATAAATGTGATGAGAATGTCACTTTCCTTCTGTGGTCTTTCTTCTAAAAACCTATAAATCCCAGTCTTTCATGAGAAAAAAACATTAGACAAATTCCAGTTTAGGGCATGCTACAAAATACCTACCGGCACCCCTCAAAACTGTAAAGTTCCTGTAAAGTTTGACACATTGTGACAGCCCAAAGGAGGCTAAGGAGACATGAAGACAAAATGTGAAACACCTGGGAGCTGCTCCTCCCCAGGTCCTTCCGGAATAATGCCAGGAAGGTTTTTCCACAAGGGGGGCAATGTATCAACTAAGTGTGCATATCCAATGGGTGGGGAGTTTATTCCTGGCTATTGTTTATTTTTATAGATTGCAGCAATTAATAGTTGATTACTGTGTTGATTTAAACACTTATGAAAACTTTGAGATGAAAAAAAAATGTTCATGTTACCATGGGAAAAAAAATGCATTGTAAGATCCTGAAATAGGAAATGGACATTAGTAAGGACTAAGGAAATCTCAATGGACTTTAGTTAATAATAGTGTGCCAATTTGGTGCATTACTTGTGACAATGTAATGCCAATGCCTTAGTAATATAAGATGGCAAGAATAGGGGAAACTGAGTGAGCAATAATATATGGGAACTTTCTGTATTGGTTTTTGGTATAAACTCTTCTAAAAATTTTTGCTAAATCTAAAAATATTCTAAAAAACATTTATTAAAAAATAACATCCCCTCTATCTCCCACAACTGCTCCATCCCATAGCTGCAGAGGTAATACAGCCTACAGTTCATCAACCAGCTCTAATGTGAATTTCACAAGGAAAGCAATGTACCAAAAGCTAATTTAGACTACTTAATTCTTTTTTGCTGCTTAAGAGTATGTTTTTACTACTAACATAAATGAGTAGTTTACATATAAAATGTAAACTACATATATATTTTTTTCAAATTAAAAATGAGAAAGATTGCAAAGGACAAAATAGTAATAGATATTTTCATACCCTGTGTCTTGGCTTGAGAATATCCTTAGACCCAGGGCTTTTGTAACTCTAACATCAGGCAATGTCAGGCAAGCCCAGGATGATGAAAGACATCCGATGAAACATCTTATGAGAGATGGTCCTTGTCTGACAGAAGCAAGATTATACCTCTCATGATGATTTAAGTAAAGAAAAATAGTTCTTACAAACAATTCCCCAGGGGGTGATTTCTTGTGCACACCTGTCCAGATGAAATATGTGTACATATTCCTCCTTTTGTGGATCAGAAGATTGTTGTGGTTTTTTTTAGCAGAAACATATGCAAATTTTCTCTAACTCTGACCTTGGAAAAAGCCTATCTGAATGCAAAAATTTAGTAAACTTACCAGTTCCAATTAAATATTTATCCTATCACCATCTTAAGCACAGAAGGTTTACTTTATTGTGAAACAGCTTCTTTATAAGTCTCCTTCACAAGAAAGCATTTGGGCAGGAGGCGACCCATCTATAACCAAATGCCAATAATTACACTGAATTAAGTGTCTCTTGGAGATGCAGCCTCTTATCAAGCTGGTGCTGAGACGATTAAATCTCATTTCAATCCTAACAAGTATCCTCAATCAATTTAGACCACAGTTTAGTGGGCTGCCAATCTACAGCCTTCCCAACAGTCTCTTAAGACTGGAGAATTTACTGCTGGGCCAGGCATTTGTTAACCACTGTCCCTTCTCACAGAACATTTCATTGGTTAGCAGCCAGGGAAACACTCAATGAAGTTTTCATTCTGTCAGTCCTTCTATGGTACCAAGTATATACATAATATAATTAAGTGTCAGAGAAGTTTATATGGTGTTTAAGTGACTAGAATGGATCCGATACCTGGAAATTAGATTAGATATACGACGTGAGAGGTAGCAGATATTGTTTCAGTCCTCCTTCCAGACCCCAAAGACTTCTACTAGCTGTGTTTATTATTCAATTACACTATAAATTTTTTCTTAGTGCTTTATGAAGTTCAAAGAACTCCATTTATCAAAGAGGTATAAGTTATTTTAATGTTTTATTGCTCCAGGAAAAAAAAAAAGCTCAGTGTTTGAAATATAATTCTTATTAAACATCTTTAGTGTAATGGAAGGAAGGAAAATAGGAGATTATTGTAAAAAAAACTAAACCAGTAAACTTATTATATAATAAAAACAACAAATGAGACCAAGGAAGAAAGACACACAGCTTTACATGTTCTTTTTATCCTGCCTTCCTGCCACTCCTCTATCTTGAATCAAATGAAGACTTGCTTTCAACTGTTGAGAAATCAAATTCTAATCGGCTGCCTTCTGGGTATACAGGACCATTAAATTAAAAATATGAGGCCTTTGATAAAAAATTATTTAGAAGAGTCAGCATGGGTTCTTCTAATCGTGGAGTCCACAGGTCAGTCTGTTAGTGTTCACAGGTTTCTTATATTGGTTCTTGCATAAGCACATAACATAAACATGTTCACCTATTAGATATAGGCATTGTAGAAACAGAGGCAGGCAACGCTGACTACAACATGGAAAAGGAATGGGTTTCTCTTTTGATGAAAGGTCAAAGATAAACTTATACTGTTAAATAGAGTTGATGGTGTAGCTGCTGCCCTTCATGTAGCCAATGTCCACTTGCTGCCTTCAGGATGCACAAGGGCCCCTAGATGAGTTGTTTTGTCCTCACCTCCTTCTCATGCTTCAAAATGTCTCTTCATCTGTCATTTGGCCTTCAAGCATCCACGAGCTGCTTTGTAACAACTATGAAATTGGATAAAATACTGAGGCTAAGGGGCTCTGGGCTGCAGATGTTTATTTTTTATGGTAGTAGTAATTCCTGAATGTTCAAAAAAAAATGAGAGTCCCTGTACAATGACAGGAACTATGTATCTAAGCATGTTGAAAATAGCCTTTGAGAGCAAAGCCTTATCAGAAAGATGTGCCTTTTAACTATGGAAATTTCAAGGTCTGCAGCTGGGATATCAAAGTAAGGATGGAGCTAAGGTGAGGTGGGGTGGTTGATGAAGCTCACCCAAATAAGAAATTTCCACATCTTGCCTGACCAGGCGGTGACACAGTGGATAGAGTGTCAGACTGGGACACAGAGGACCCAGGTTCAAAACCCCTAGATCGTTTGCTTGAGAGTGGGCTCATCCAGGTTGAGTGTGGGCTCACCAGCTTGAGCAAGGGGTTGCTGGCTTGAGTGTGGAATCATAGACATGACCTCATGGTCACTGGCTTGAGCCCAAAGGTTACTGGCTTGAAGTCCAAGGTCTCTGGCTTGAGCCCAAGATCACTTGGTTGAGCAAAGGGTTATTCACTCTGCAGTAGCCCCCACCCCACTCCGTGGTCAAGGCACATATGAGAAAGCAATCAGTGAACAACTAAGGAGCTGCAACAAAGAATTGATGCTTCTCATCTCTCTCCATTCCTGTCTGTCTGCCCCTCTCTCTGACTCTCTCTCTCTCTGTCAAAAAAAAAAAAAAAAAAGAAAGAAAAAAGAAATTTCCACTTCTCAATTTCTTTCAAATGAGCCACTTCCAAATATCTCCTGATTTGTGTCCAGTGGCTTTAGTTACTACTATTTTGGACTGATGATTACAATATTGCTTTATTATGGAATATTGTGATATTTCTCAAAATAACCCAAAGTATGAATAAATAGTAAAATAAACCTTCCAGGTTTTAGTTCCATGAGAAAACATATTTATGCCTAGTCAGAATGCTTTTGGACTGTGGTTTATCCATTGATCTCAAAGCACCCTTTGATTAAGAGGCTAATATCACCACTGATGCAAGGACTTTAATATTGTAGTGAAAAAATAAGAAGTCCAATAAGCAGCTTAAGTTGCAACAGGCTGAAAATGGTCTTTTATAGTTTAAATACAATTCTTATAGATTTTAAAGCTTCTTAGAAGAACATTAATTGTTTTAAATTACTAACCTATATCAATAACTCAGTATATAGTAGTTTGTTTACATAAATAATCTCAAAGCAGTTTTATTGAAAATATCTAAAATGTGAAAACAAGCACCTAACCTAACAAGAAAATGAAAATAAGAGAAGAAAATGATATAACTCAATAGTCATAAGATTATATAGTAAAATAGATACTCTGATACTTTCTTAATAGAATCATAACTTAAGAAAACTTGCTACTGAGAATCATTTCACAAAATGTTCTTTTTTTAAAAGACATAGTTTGCTACTTAGAATTTACTCTTAAGTTATAATCAAAGATGAGAGTAATTGTTTGTAAGAGAAATTTAAAACTATCCAATTAAAGTAAAAAGGTTAAGTCAATTAAATGACTATTATGTATATAGCTCACTGTGAGAAAATAGTAATTAATAAAAACTAACAATGTCCCTATCTTCTTTAGCTTATGTTCTGGTGCAGAAGATAAAAAAGTATGTAAAATTAGTATAGAAATTTATAACATACTATTAGCTGGTAATACATGCTATGAAAATAGAAAACAAAATGCAGAACAGCAAATCACAGGTATTGATTTGAATAGGAAATGAATGAAGTGGAAGAAGGAACCATGACAGTGTCTGTGAATAAGGCTTAGAGCCAGAGCAAGCAGACACTGCGAAGATGCTCAGAACAAGCATGACATGTTCAAGGGTCTTTAAGACCAGTGAGAGAGAGAAGGACAAAGAACAGGTTAAAGA
The DNA here is from genome assembly GCF_036850995.1 of Saccopteryx leptura. Taxonomy (NCBI): domain Eukaryota; kingdom Metazoa; phylum Chordata; class Mammalia; order Chiroptera; family Emballonuridae; genus Saccopteryx; species Saccopteryx leptura. The sequence continues at coordinate 230,483,003 of NC_089505.1, read as the reverse complement.
GGAAACCAACAGCCAGTTATCCAAGTTCTTGCAGGGCAAGTTTTTTACTTTCAGTGTGATACGAGAGCATCGGTGAGCTCTAAGCTGAGGACTATAGATCTCACTTGTATTTAATCAATGGTAGGGATGGCAAAGTGGAAAAAGGGTGGCTTCTGTTGTAGACTAGAAAGGTAATAGTGATTGCCTGGCTAAAGAGATAGCACTGGAAGGTTAGGAAGTCTGCAGATTATTTTTGCTTAGCTTTTAAGGGAAAGTTACTAGGATTAGTTGATGATAGGATATGGGTTGTACAAGAAAACAGAGTCATGGAAGAATCCATGGTATTGGGCCTGAGCAATTGAGCGATAGAGTTGGCATAGCTGATAGGGGGACATGGAGAGGGAAGGGTGGTCGTGAAATAGTAGCAATAAATTGCCAACATTAATACTTACTTATACTTTAGAAGAAAATGTAATAAAGTTGAAAACTATTTTAATCTATCTTATGAGTTATAAATGGTACAAAACAGTTGATACAATAGGATTGTATGTATATAGAATAATGACAAAAAGTTGTGAACACTATTTATCACTGGTTAGTGTCATAGTTGACTTTTATTTTCTTCATCATTTTATCCTCTATTTTCCATTTTTTTTTTTTTTTTTTTTTTTACTATAAACATGTATATTGAATCAGGAGAAAAATCATTTGGAAAGCTTTTAAGATCACGGAGAAAGATAATTGGGGTAAAATATGGTTGAGAAAGCCCAGCTGTTTGAAAATCACTTGAAGCATCTGACAAACACAAAACACAGCTGGCTTGAAAAACAGAGATATTATATAATTTGAATTCTTTACTGTCTTTGCTAAAATGGTAAATAAATGGAGGAAACATCCCTTTAAAAGAAGATTATCTTTTTTTAAATCAACTTTTTTTTTATTCATTTTAGAGAAGGGGGAGAAAGAGAGAGAAAGAGAGAGAGAAGGGAAAGAGAAGGGGGGAGGAGCAGGAAGCATCACCTCCCATATGTGCCTTGACTGGGCAAGCCCAGGGTTTCAAACTGGTGACCTCAGCATTCCAGGTCAACGATCCGCTGCGCCACCACAGGTCAGGCAGATTACCTTTTTTTTTTTTTAAGTTAAACTAAAAGAAAAAGTCCTAGCAGAAAGTCTTCAGCCACTTATAGCATCTTTGTGTTTACTGACACAATGTGTTGTAGAAAAGTGACCTGCAACATTCTTCATATTACGGGAGCATATAATGGCCTATTCCAAAATCTTTCCACACAATTTTAAGAACATAGAAGTAGTCTACAGAATACTGGTTTTCACATTTCAGGAAAATGAAAATATGTACCAAAATAATGTCCACAGTAACTTTTCAAATTTAAAAATAAAATAGCATAAAATATATGTAGACATCAGGAGATTACAAAAAAACAAACAAACAAACAAAACAAAACCCTGTTCCCCAAGATGGTGATAGTGTTTATTTTTGGGTGATTGTACTTTATGATTTATGTATTTTTTCCCCAAACAATGCACATATATTATTTATCTAATCAGAAAATATTTTTTGTGAAATATCAGTCACTGAGATTTATAAGTAATTGAGGATAATGAAGGTTGAAAGAAATACAAGAATAACTTAAAATTTTTCAAAATAAAAATACATGGAAAACAAGATTATAGCACACAGAAGAAATCCACCATAATTAAGATTTTATTGTTTCACATATAGATAGGCCTATATAAAATTTTGTAATGCATTTGCTGGAAACTTATTTACTCATAATTATCGATTCCTAAACTAAAATGTTTACATTTTCACAGTGTTAAATAAGATGGGTATATAATAATTCAATTACTTATCCTTATATTTGAAGATTTGTTTTTCATTATAATAAACAATATTTCAGTAAGCATTTCCATAGCCAAGCAGTGATGCTTATTTTCTTTGTGTAAATTCCTTAAAGTAGAATTGCTAAATGACTAAACAGAAAGAATCTTCAGTTCCATATGATGAGAGGATTTGTACATTATACTCCTACAAGTATAGAAGCAATTTATTTGTCCATACCTCTAGTGTACATTTTATTAATACATTTTTAAAAATTTCTTTATTGATAAGTTTTGAAATACCATTATATTATTAAATTTACATTTCTGTGACCAATGAATTTTTATATTGTCATATTTGTAAGCCATTTGCATTTCTTAATTTACAGAAAAATTTTCAGGTTCTTTTTCTCATTTTTCTATTGAAACATTTACCTTTCCTAATGACCATTCTATCTTAAAGATACCAATATATGTCATAATAATACAAATATGTTCAACTATGTTGCCTTTTAATACAGTTTTATTTTTTTCACATATGCATCTAGTTTAAGGTGTTTAAAGTGAGGTCTCTCTCTTTTATAATTTAAGGTGAGTTCTACTTTTATTTTTATCCAAGTGCCCATCCAGTTGAGTTGTTGAATGACAACTTTTTCTACTCATTTAAACTATCAACCTTATTGACTTTCTAAATTCTTAGGTCAGCTTACACTTGTTTCAAGACGGTATTCTGCTTCTAATAGTCTGCCTATTCCTGTCCCACCAACATCTCAGCTTTCTTCACTGTAGCTGTAGTAAGCTGAATAATGACCCATAAAGATACCAGAAACTTGCCCTGGCCGGTTGGCTCAGCGGTAGAGCGTCGGCCTGGCGTGAGGGGGACCCGGGTTCGATTCCCGGCCAGGGCGCATAGGAGAAGCGCCCATTTGCTTCTCCACCCCCCCCCTCCCTCCTCTCTGTCTCTCTCTTCCCCTCCCGCAGCCAAGGCTCCATTGGAGCAATGATGGCCCGGGCGCTGGGGATGGCTCCTTGGCCTCTGCCCCAGGCGCTAGAGTGGCTCTGGTCGTGGCAGAGCGATGCCCCGGAGGGGCAGAGCATCGCCCCCTCGTGGGCAGAGCATCACCCCTGGTGGGCATGCCGGGTGGATCCCGGTCAGGCGCATGCAGGAGTCTGACTGTCTCTCCCCGTTTCCAGCTTAATAAAAAAAAAAAAAAAAAAAAAATACCGGAAACTTGTAAATGTCATCTTTTTTATTTTAATTTTTTATTAATTTTACTTTATTGTGTTTACATGGATTCAAGTATCCCACTGAATATTACACCCTCACCCTCACCCCCATATCCCTCACTATTTATACCCCTTCTACCCTCTTCCCCTTAAGTCCCTTAAACGTCATCTTATATGGGAAAATAACCTATGCATGTGTGATTAAATTAAGGATTTTTGAGATAAAGAGATTATCCTGAATTTTCTGGGTGGACCCTAAATGCAATCAAGTGTCCTTATGAGAGAGGCAAAGATTAGACACACACACAAGAAACAGTGATGTGAAAGCAGAGCAGAGGTTTGAAGATACTAGCCATAAGATTGGAGCAATGTGGCCATAGACTGAGAAATGCTGGCAACCACCAAAAGCTGAAGAAAACAATAAAAAAAGATTCTCCCCAGGGGTGTCTAGAAGAGCATGGGCATGTGGACACCTGGATTTTGGCCCAGTGTTGCTCAAATAAGTTTGTAAATATGATAAATATGTTTGCTCGCTTATAGTTTGCATTGGGTGTGGGGGACAAGCTGTAAGCAGGCAGGGTCATTATAGCCTAAGGCTTAGTTTTAAGACTAAGCCTTTCCCACCCTTTTAATACTAAGATCTTTTCAAAAGTAAGCTTTTCCCCACACCCTTGACTGTTGCATGATGTGGGGTGGTGCACTCTAATGAGGAATCCCATTATGCCTCAGATATATGACTTTGTATCAGCGACTTTCTTATTTGTACATTGGCTTGAAGGTTTTGATTTCTACCCTATAAAATGGGGCAGACTGGCCCTGGCCAGTTGGCTCAGTGGTAGAGTGTTGACCTGGCATGCAGGAGTCCTGGGTTCGATTCCTGGCCAGGGCACACAGGAGAAGCGCCCATCTACTTCTCCACCCCTCCCCCTCTCCTTCCTCTCTGTCTCTCTCTTCCCCTCCCGCAGCTGAGACTCCATTGGAGCAAAGTTGGCCCAGGCACTGAGGATGGCTCCATGGCCTCTGCCTCAGGCGCTAGAATGGCTCTGGTTGCAACAGAGCAGCACCCCAGATGGGCGGAGCATCACCCCCTGGTGGGCATGCCAGGTGGATCCTGGTCAGGCACATGCGGGAGTCTCTCTGACTGCCTTCCCATTTCCAACTTCAGAAAAATTCAAAAAAAAAAAGGGGGGGGGCAGACTGGGGCTCGCTCACTCAGTTCCTGAAATTAGCATTGCAGTAGAGAGGCAGCCAAGATGGTGGAGTTCTGAAGGAGAAGCCAGTTTGTGTAGAGTTTGTGCAGAGAGAAAGGGATGGGGAACAGAGGTGAAAAAGGCTAGTGAGCTAAAAAACCTTTGATTCTAGGAAAACTCGGATAAGTCAGTGGCTTTGGGAGCCCTGAATGAAAAGGGAAGTGTTTTCCCACTGTGTGTATTTCTCGCCCACCAGGTGTGAGCTAGGATTAAAGGTAATGGCCCACCAGTCCTTGGCTTCGTTGTTTCATTATTGTCTGTCTGAATCAAATGCAAACCTGTACGGGCCAGGCGGCTGTGATGGTGGCTGCGGTTACTGGCCTTACACCCAGTAATACTGTTTTTGTTTTTCTGCTCTCCAGAATTATGAAAAAAAATATTTTTGTTGTTTTAAGCCAAATTTGTATAATTTGGTTAAAGTAGCCATAGGAAACAAATACTAAAGCATTGTTATATACTGTAATTAATTTTTCAATAATTGAAAACTCATTTTGGACGTGTTTTGCTAAATTGTCATTACCATTCTTATTCATTCTTTAACTATTTATTGAGAGTCTACTCTATGGCTAACAATGATTTATAGATTTTTCTAAAAAACCTTGATAATAAGTTATCAAATTCTATAAGAATGAAGGTGCTGATAGCATTTTTCATTAACTGCATTAAACAATTGTACTAATCTATTCATTAATGTGAATCATGAAAATACTAAAATACTTATTCCTATTCAGGAATTTTCACTTTATGCAAGTCTTATTTCATGTTCTGAGTTAAAACTGCAGTTTTCTTTTCTTTTTTTTTAAATAGATTTAGATGATATTTCCTGTTGAATATATTCCAATATTTTAAAATAGTTTTTATTAATATTATACATAGAAACAGACCAAATAGTCACCTTGGGCTTGGGAAGTTCCTCCCACCCCCTCCAGAAACTATCAAAATGAAAAAACCTGCTACAGACACACAATCAGCAGGTCCGAATTTTGAGATTTTTGATAACCAACCTTCTATTTTCTTGCAATAAATTCATTTCAAGGCAAAAAATTTGATACTATTGAAATGCAACTCAGTGTTGTAGATGATGTAGATCAACAATTTTCAACTTTCTTTATCTCATGACACACAAACTAATTATTAAAATTCTACAGCAAAAAAAAAAAAAAAATTCTACAGCACACCAAACTATATTTTATTTATTTTGCCCATCAAACAAAAAAGCATAATTTTGATTCATTCACACTAGATGCCTGTTGTGTTGGCTGTTGTCATTTTTTTTTATTTGACAATCTAAAGAAAAAGAGGTCAACATTCCTGATTAAATCATCAGGTACTGCATGTTTCAAAAAATTTTGCAGCACACCAGTTTACAGTTGCTGGTGTATCTACATCAACATAACTGAGGTAAAGACCAGAATAAAGAGACAAAGTTAGTGTTTAAAATATAATGACAAAATATTTTTGAACTGGAAAAGACCTGCATATGAATGCTGAAAGAGCCCATTAGGCTTTACATAAAATTGACAGATACAGGCTTCTCTTGTATAGATTCTGAAATTGATGTTTGAGCTGTCAATATAATGAAATATGTTGACAAACATCCAGATGGAGAGAGACCAGAAAAAGACAAATTTACTTGTGATGAGACCAAAATTGTGTTGGCTTCAGGTTGTTTGCCTCAACTAGGGAGAACAAAAGATAATGGAACAAAACTTGGCTTTTAAGAAAAAAAGCATTTTACCTAAAACAGCTTTTTACTATATAAAGGTGTAAAGCCAATAGCCACGGCTACCATCACAGCTGCCTGGCCCGTGCAGGTTCGCACTTGATTTAGACAGACGGTAATGAAACAATGGAGCCAAGAACTGGTGGGCCATTAGCTTTAATCCTAGCTTGCACCCAGAGGGCAAGAAATACACACAGTGGGAAAACGCTTCCCTTTCCATTCAGGGCTCCCAAAGCCACTGACTTATCCGAGTTTCCTAGAATCAAAGTTTCAACCTTACCAGCCTTATTCACCTCTGTTCCCCATCTCCTTCTCTCTGCACAAACTGGCTTCTCCTTCAGCACTCCGCCATCTTGGCTGCCTCTCCTATGCAATGCTAATTTCAAAAACCGAGATAGAGAGAGAGAGAGAGAGAGAGAGAGAGAGCCTCTGGTCTGCTGCCCCATTTTATAGTGTAGAAATCAAAACCTTTAAGCCAATATACAAATAAGGAAGTCTCTGATAAATCTTCATTCACCATCATCAACACCAGCCTCACAGACCAGTAACAAAAAGGTTGAATCCTTGACCTTAGTTTGAATTCTTCCTCTGCCATTGACCATCTGTGTGACCCACACACACACCTCCATTTTTCTATCTGTAAAATAGAGATATTAATAAATACAGCTTCCTCACTGTAAAGCCAGGAGCCACGGCCAGGGCCACTATCACAGCAGCCGCCTGGCACATGCAGGTTCACATAGGATTCGGACAGTCGGTAAAGAAACAACATAGCCGCAAACTGGTGGGCCATAGTCTTTAATCCTAGCTTGCACCTGGCGGGCAAGTAAAAACACACACTGAGCTCCAAAACCCACTCACATTCAGTGCTCACAAAGCCACTGACTTATCCGAGTTTCCTAGAATCAAAGGTTTCTAGCTCACCAGCCTACGATCCTCAGTTCCCCATCTCCTTCCTTATCCCAGATACAAACTCTACACAAACTGGCATCTCGCTCAGCACTCCGCCATCTTGGATGCTTCTCCCAGCCACATGGCCTCTTTCTGCTCTCTGCTCTGCTCCCTCTGCTCTCTCATGCTAATCATCCCAGGAACCAAGAGAGCAAGCTCCCACTCCATCCCCATTTTATAGTGTAGAAATCAAAACCCTTAATCCAATATACAAAATAGGGAAGTCTCTAATACAAAGTCACTTCTCTAAGGCATGATTGGATTGTACCACCCCACATCAAAAAGGGTGGGAAAGGCTTAATCCCAAAACCAAGCCCCAGGCTACAGGGATTCTGCCTGCCCAGAGACACACATTAATATCACCTGGGCAACGGCCTCCACGTGGGCAGCGCCACTTTAACAAAGTGAGCATAATACATTTTCTCTGGATAGAGCGTCAGGCTGGGATGCAGAGGACCCAGGTTTGAGACCCTGGAGTCGCCAGCTTGAGCACGGGCTCATCTGGCTTGAGCAAAAAAAAAAAAAAAAAAGAAAAGCTCACTAGCTTGGACCCAAGGTCGCTGGCTCGAGCAAGTGGTTACTCGGTCTGCTGAAGGCCCACAGTCAAGGAACAGAGAAGAAAGTAATCAATGAACAACTAAGGTGTCACAACAAAAAACTGATGATTGATGCTTCTCATCTCTCTCTCCATTCCTGTCTCCTCTCTCTGACTCTCTCTGTCCCTTTAAAAATAAAAGTCTCTCTTTGCCTCCCTTGATAGGCCTCCCTCTCTCTTCCACTTGACAGAAGTTTGTGTCTTAAGTAGGTTTTTTCCACATGACACTGGTAGTTCCCAGAGGGTTGGAGTCCTACACCTTACCTATAACAATAGGTGCCTATTCACTTTTTAACATAAATGCTGAATGTTGGTCAAATAAGTTTGTAAATATGATATATATGTTTGCTCGCTTGTGACTTATATTGGGTGTGGGGGACAGGCTATAGGCAGGCCAGGTCGTTGTAGCCTAAGGTTTGGTTTTGGGACTAAGCTTTTCCCCACACCCTTGACTGATTGTATGATCTGGGTGGTGCACTCTCATGAGGAATCCAATTATGCCTTGGATAAGTGACTTTGTATCAGAGATTTCCTTGTTTGTATATTGGATTAAGGGATTTTGGTTTTCTACACTATAAAGTGGGACAGACCAGGAGCTTGGACACACAGTTCCTGCTATCACAATTGCAGGGGCTTCCCTGATCCCTTGCCCTTCATGGGAAGAGCTGGTTTTCTGCTTTTCCCTTGTCTTCTTTTGTGGTTTGCCTGTCTTGGTGAGACACCAATAAATAGGATGGCCCCCCATCCTCTGACTCCGCCATTTCTTTATCTTCTGCCCGAATCCAATGGGAACCTGCATGTGAATGGCCACGATGGCGGCTCCTGGCCTTACACTGGCCATTTTAAATATTAAGAAAATTACCAAAGTTCTGCTCCTTGATAATGTGAATTTTTGCATTTGCCTTGATTATCTGTGGTGTTATAAAGTAGCATAATCCAATCTGTGGGTTACATAGAGACACCAAGGCAGGTTACGGAAGAAATTTTAGGAGGAGCTTTATTAATTAGCCAGTTAGCTACATGGAGCACAATCCCAAATCATGTAGGGCCTAATACCATTTTCTGAGCCTGCTTTTATACAAAATCAAGTACTGGTTGAGGTGAGTAAGGAGGGGCTTGTGATCCCTTTGTCTAGAGGTATATGTTACTATCATGACTTTAGGGTGAGTCTGAGTATAGGAATTCTTGATTAACGTACATGAACATTGTTTGCTAAGGTTTTCATATAAGTTCTATCTTCTTTGTTCTATGTGGCCAGTGGCCACAGGCACCCTTTCAGAGAATTCTAGGAATCAGCTAAACTATGACTCGATGACCCAGCTGCCCTTGTAAGCCAGGAAGCTCCTGCATTCTTCTCTTTACTTTCTCCACAGAAAGGAGGGGGTAAGAGGCCTGACTTTTCCTTTTTAAAATGGCATTGCTAATGGTAAGTTTTACAGTTCCTTGGCACCTTATCACAGTGGCAGCTAAAATTTTGTCCTAAATCACAAATTTATAAGCTTTAGTGCTTACTGTAAAGCCAGTAGCCACGGCCACCATCACAGCCGCCTGGCCCATGCAGGTTCACATTGGATTCAGACAGATGGTAATAAAACAATGGAGCCAAAAACTGGTGGGCCATTACCTTTAATCCTAGCTTGCACCCAGTGGGCAAGTAGAAACACACACTGGGCTCCAAAATCCACTCCTTCAGTGCTCCAAAGCTACTGACTTATCCGAGTTTCCTAGAATCAAAGGTTTCTAGCTCATCAGACTTATTTACCTCTGTTCCCCATCTCCTTCTCTCTGCACAAACTCTGCACAAGCTGACTATTCTTCAACACTCGACATCTTGGCTGCTTCTCCTGACCTCCTCCACATGGCCTCTCTCTGCTCTCCTCTCTGCTTTCTCCTCTAATGCTAATCTCAGGAACCGAGAGAGCAAGCTCCCAGTCTGCCCCACTTTATAGTGCAGAAATCAAAACCTTTAATCCAATATACAAAACAGGGAAGTCTCTAATACAAAGTCATTTATCTGAGGCATGATGGGATTGTACCACCCCACATCAAAAAGGGTGAGAAAGGCTTAGCCTAAAACCAAGCCTCAGGCTACAAGGATCCTGCCTGCCCACAGCCCGCCCCCAACACACATTAATATAATTATGACCATTCCAAGCATAAGGGCAACTAATATCATCACCTGGGAGATGGTCTTCAAAGTGGGCAGCGCCATCTTTAACAAAGTGAGCATAATATATTTTTTCTTCCCAACACAAAGGTTTCTACCTCACCAGCCTTATTCACCTCTGATCCCCATCTCCTTCTCTCTGCACAAACTGGCTTCTCCTTTAGCACTCCGCCATCTTGGCTGCTTCTCCTGGCCTCCTCCACGTGGCCTTTCTCTGCTCTCCACCTCTGCCCTCCTCTCTAATGCTAATCTCAGGAACCAAGAGAGAGCAAGCTCCGGGTCTGCCCCACTTTATAGTATAGAAATCAAAACCTTTAATCCAATATACTAATAAGGAAGTCTTTGATACACAGTCACTTATCTGAGGCATGATGGGATTCCTCACGAGAGTGCACCACCCCACATCATGCAATCAGTCAAGTATGTGGGGAAAAGCTTAGTCTTAAAACTAAGCCTTAGGCTATAATGACCTGGCCTGCTTACAGCCTGTCTCCCACACCCAATACAAACTATAAGCCAGCAAACATATATATCATATTTATAAACTTATTTGACCAACACTTACTTACCTAACATTTTTTTACTCCATATGGTATAGTGCATGTGACATGTGTAAGGCCAGGAGCCACCATCGTGGCCATTCACATGCAGGTTCCCATTGGATTTGGGCAGACGATAAAGAAATGGCGGAGTCAGAGGATGGGTGGCCATCCTATTTATTGGTGTCTCACCAAGACAGGCAAACCACAAAAGAAGACAAGGGAAAAGCAGAAAACCAGCTCTTCCCATGAAGGGCAAGGGATCAGGGAAGCCCCTGCAATTGTGATAGCAGGAACTGTGTGTCCAAGCTCCTGGTCTGTCCCACTTTATAGTGTAGAAAACCAAAATCCCTTAATCCAATATACAAACAAGGAAGTCTCTGATACAAAGTCACTTATCCAAGGCATAATTGGATTCCTCATGAGAGTGCACCACCCAGATCATACAATCAGTCAAGGGTGTGGGGAAAAGCTTAGTCCCAAAACCAAACCTTAGGCTACAACGACCTGGCCTGCTTATAGCCTGTCCCCCACACCCAATATAAGTCACAAGCGAGCAAACATATATATCATATTTACAAACTTATTTGACCAACATTCCACCCCTTTTGCTCGTTTTACAATCTAAACCACAGGCATCTTCCATGATGGTCACTGTGCAAGGAGTAGGATACATTGCATAAACAGAAATAGTACCAACTACAGCAATAGGATTAACAGATCAAAAACTATGGGTGAAATGAGAGAGCTGTCAGTGGCACCAAGAGAGGCAAATCTTTTCCCTCTGGCAGAATACAGGCCAGAGTTTTGTCTGCAGACAGCACCGTAGCTGGCACCAGAGGCCGCCCTGAGCGGGCATACCAAACCTTATTGGCCAATACACCAGCATCTGCTGGTTTTATGTGTAGTAAAATAGGGGAACTCATTATTGGCCATAAAGAAATTACAAAGGTGCCCTTCAAAATGCTGTCCCCTTGAGCACTCAAGGGATAATACATTTCTACCTTAGGTGGCCAGGTGCTGGTTGCCCAAGGAGTTAACTGAGGTCCACCTCTAACCCCTTTCCCCATGGTGCCAACAAGGCCACCCATCTCAGATGGGGGGCCTGTACAGTCCAGGGCCAAGTCCATTGAAGCTGTTGTCCTTTAAGAAGGGCTGTTGGAGCAGGCAAGAGCACATTGCCCTGCTGTCCGAAACCTGGCTTGAGTAAAATGTCCTTGGTGCGTATCTGCAACTGAATAGGGGCAGCTGTCCGATGCAGGAGGGCCTCTACTGGAGCTGGGCTTCCCCGTCGAGGTCGCTCATTCAAAATCCAAAGTATTGTCCATAAGCGGCGTGTCCATCCAGTAAGAGAGCCGGTGCCCCCCTCCTGTCGCAGTCCCTGCTTTAAGAGTCCATTATAACGCTCAATGATACCAGCAGCCTGGGGGTGGTAGGGAACATGGTACTTCCAGTCCACCCCCAGCTTTTGAGCCCATTGCCTCACCGTTGAACCAGTGAAGTGGGTACCATTGTCACTTTCAAGGACCAGCGGTCGCCTGTATGCAGCACTCAGGCAGTCCAGAGCCTGTATGACTGCCCTCTGGTCAGGGTTACGAGCAGGGTAAGCAGCAAGCAGCCCGGTGGCAATATCTACACAAGTGACTGCATACTGGTACCCTTCTGACTTTGGTAAGGGTCCAATGATGTCTATCTGCCATCGTGTCAGTGGGACATGACCCCTCTGGATCTGTCCAGGTGACACCAGTGGTCTCCGAGGGTGTTCCTTGGAACATACTGCACATTGCTCACAGGCTGCAAGTACCTCTGCATAGGACACAGGCAAGTTCCAAGCCTTAACCGTAGCCTACATAGTTTTCTGTCCTGCATGGAGCAGGCGCCGGTGGAGCCACTGTGCCACATCACCTGCAGGTGCAGTCTCCAACCATCGCACCCTTGCCAACGTATCTGCCTCATCATTCCCAGGATGGGCGAGAGGGGCATGCCCTGTGACATGATATACTGTCACCTGCTTCTGGTGTCCTATTTTTCATAAGTCCTGCCACATGGCCTGACCCCATAATGGACGGTGCATTACCATCCACTGGTTAATGTGCCAAGTAGCAATCCAAAGGGTCAGTCCACGATAGACAGCCCAACTGTCAGTACAGATCACCAGAGGTGAAGGTTCATTATGGGCAACTAGCCAAACAGCTCTTAATTCTGCCCATTGGCTGCTTTGGCCTGTACACGTGTTCATCCAAATAGTCTCAGTGGCTAGATGGAAGGCGATAGCCGTCCATTTGGCAGGTTGGCCCCTGCTGGAACCATCAGTATACCAGGCATCTTCGGGGATGGGCACCCACCCCTCCTGGTAGGGACTGACCTCAGGTTCTGCCTCCTGAGCCCCAGTTGCACCTGACTCTAAGGTCGCATAGTTGACTGGACCCAAGACTTCCTGCAGTTCTGCCCTCAATGGGCTGGTGCTAAGAGCACAGCGTTGTTGCAGATAGGCACCCCACTTGGCCAGGGTAGACATTTGGGCCATACCACTACGTGGTTTAGTTGCCCAATCTCTCACCCATCCAGCTATAGGGTATGTTGTTTTGACTGTAACTGGTGTTGTGGTTGTAATACTCTCAGTTGCCAGGAGGGCAGCATACACAGCTGCCAGCTGCTTCTCTACTAATGAGTAACGAACTTCAGCACCTTTCCACAATTGGGACCAAAATCCAATAGGTTGCTGTAGGCGCTCTGTCCGCTGCCACAAGCTCCATCCAAACCCCTCCGAGGTTACATGAACATCCAGCTCACAGGGCCTGGCAGGATCAAACACATTCAAGGCCTGTGCCACCTTGACAGCTCTCTTAGCAGCTGCAAATGAACCTTGCGCCTGCTCAGTCCAATCCCAGCGAACCCCCTTTCGAATAAGGTTGTACAAGGGGCATAGTAACTGAGCCAAATGTGGTATAAATGCTCGCCAATACCCCAACAAACCTAAGAATTCCTGTAACTGTTTTACCGTAGTGGGCACGGGGTATGCTTGAATCTTATCTATAACTGCGTCAGGGATAACTTTTGTCTTACCCGACCAGACAACTCCCAAGAATTTAACAGATAACCCAGGTCCTTGTAATTTGTTCTCGTTAACTGCCCAGCCACATGCTTTCAAATGGGATAGCAGGGTAGGGACTGCTTGCTCCAATTCTGAAAGAGAATCACTAGTTAGCATAATATCATCAATATAATGGTACATGCGGACTACCTCTGGCTGTTTCCATTTAGCCAGGTCAGCAGCCACCAGCCCATGGCACAAGGTGGGGCTATGCAAATAGCCCTGGGGTAACACTGTAAAGGTCCATTGTCTCCCTTCCCAACTGAAGGCAAATTGGTCTTGACTCTCTGCGGCTATATCAATAGAGAAAAAAGCATTGGCCAAGTCTGCCACAAAGTGGTATGTCCCCAACTCATGGCTTAGCTGATCCATCATGTTAGCTATCGAGGGAACAGCAGCGTGCAAAGGGGGAACAACTTTATTAAGTTCCCTGTAATCTACTGTCATTCTCCAGGCTCCATCTGCTTTGCGCACAGGCCATACTGGGGAGTTGTAAGGACTGTGTGCTGGCCGGATGATCCCCACTTTTTCTAGTTCAAGGATTGTCCCTGTGACTTCTTCATAACCACCTGGCAGGCAGTACTGCTTGGTGTTAGTCACACGCCAAGGGACGGGTAATTGCAAAGGGGAATGTGATGCATGTCCCCGCAATACTGCCTTCACAACCCTGATCCGCAGCCGGAACTCCCCAGCTGTAGTTTCCAACCACTGTCCTTGCAAGACATCTACCCCCAAAATATATTCAGGAATAGGAGATACATACACCTTATATGGCTTAGGAGGCAGTCTCCCTATCCCCAATGGAATAGTTATTGGCTTCACTTGAACAGTTTGGCCCCCATAACCGTCAATGGCCACTGGGGTCCCAGCAAACTGCTCTGGGTTTCCATAGAGAAGGGAACATTCTGCACCTGTAGCCACCAAGGCCAACACCTGTTGTACATTGGAAGGGGACCAGTGGATAGCCAGTTCCACATGTGGCCTCCAGTCCCCGCCCATCCCCATTAGACAGGTCCCTCGGCCTTTTTCCTATTCAAACTGGTACAATGGGTCTTGGGAGTTCCCCTCTCCCTCAGCCGTCTCTATCATATAATCTTGTAACCGAGCTGTGCGTGCTCCAAACGTTTTATTGGTAGCTGCTGGGGCCTTTCATCTCAGTGGCTGGAACTTCTGTTCTGGATTAAGCTGCCGCCAAAGCTCCAAAAGAATTTTATTAGACTGGCCATCCAATTTCCCCTTATCTGCTCCAGCCGCAATCAAGTCTACCCACATCTGCGTTCGGGTAACCTTTACAGGCCCGTTTCCCTTGTTAGTTGGGGGGGAAACATAGGCAGCAGCCCTCACTGCTTTATGATCCCGAGCGGCCTCCAGCTCTCCCAAATCTGCTACCATCTGTGTAACTGCATTGATGGGCTGCCCCACATAGGGGCCCAAGATAGTCACAAGTGACCCAAAAAGGGCTGACGGGGTGTGTTGGGCAGATAAAATGTATTATGCTCACTTTGTTAAAGAGGCCATCGCCTAGGTGATATTAATGTGTGTTGGGGGCAGGCAGGATTGTTGTAGCCTGGGGCTTGGTTTTGGGATTAAGCCTTTCCCACCCTTTTTGATGTGGGGTGGTACAATCCAATCATGCCTCAGAGAAGTGACTTTGTATTAGAGACTTCCCTACTTTGTATATTGGATTAGAGGTTGTGAAGCTACAGTATAAAGTGGGGCAAAACGGGAGTTTGGGCTCTTGGTTCCTGAGGTTAGCAAGAGAGAGCGGAGAGAGTAGAGCCAGCAGCAGCAGGAGGCCGGGGCTGAGGCTGAGGCTGAAGCTGAGGCCGGGTCCAGAGCTGCAAGGTCTGCGGAGCAGAAGGCGGCGGCAGCCCGGGGCTTGAGCCTGGCAGCGGGAGCTGGTGTTTTCAGTTCCTCTTTGGAGGATGAGGAGAATTGGGCTGGAGTTGTGATCTGCAGTCTCCAGAAGATGAAAGCCCAGCTGGAAGCAGCGCCTTCTACAGCCCTGGTAGGTCTGCGATTTTGGGACATAGGGCTGGTCGCCAGGTGCCCCTTTTTGGGACAGTGTAAGACCTGCCAGGACAGCAGGAATGAGGGGGGTGGCTGACGCCCCATGTGCTTGGACTGATTTCCTGGACTACGACCGGAGTGGGCATTGGCTCCTTTGTTGGATGGACTTACGGATTATGGATTTTGGACAATGAAATACCCTGATGGGGGTGAGGGGTGGCTTTGCTGGAAGCACTCCCCTACCCCGGGAAGCTTTTCCCATGGCTAGGAGGAAGGCCGAGGACATTTTGCGCTTTGGGCAAAGTGCTCAGAGACTGGTGAAATGTACCTTTGTAATTGTTGAAACTGTATGATTTTTGCTGTTGTAATCTGTGTAATGTTCTAATTTCCTTGCACAGGAATGCTGGTGATGTAAATTGTGGGTAGTAAAGTGAGCATAGGGGTGGATTGTTGGGCAGATAAAATGTATTATGCTCACTTTGTTAAAGAGGCCATCGCCTAGGTGATATTAATGTGTGTTGGGGGCAGGCAGGATTGTTGTAGCCTGGGGCTTGGTTTTGGGATTAAGCCTTTCCCACCCTTTTTGATGTGGGGTGGTACAATCCAATCATGCCTCAGAGAAGTGACTTTGTATTAGAGACTTCCCTACTTTGTATATTGGATTAGAGGTTGTGAAGCTACAGTATAAAGTGGGGCAAAACGGGAGTTTGGGCTCTTGGTTTCTGAGGTTAGCATGAGAGAACGGAGAGAGTAGAGCCAGCAGCTAAAGGAGGCCACGTGGAGGAGGCCAGGAGAAGCAGCCAAGATGGCGGAGTGCTGAGTGAGATGCCAGTTTGTGTAGAGTTTGTATCTGGGATAAGGAAGGAGATGGGGAACTGAGGAGAAGAAGGCTGGTGAGCTAGAAACCTTTGATTCTAGGAAACTCGGATAAGTCAGTGGCTTTGTGAGCACTGAGTGTGACTGGGTTTTGGAGCCCAGTGTATGTTTTTACTTGCCCGCTGGGTGCAAGGTAGGATTAAAGGCTATGGCCCATCAGTTTTTGGCTCCGCTGTTTCTTTACCGACTGTCCGAATCCAATGTGAACCTGCATGGGCCGGGCTGCTGTGATAGTGGCCCCGGCCCTGCCTGCTGGCTTTACAGGGCGCTAGCAAGGACAAATTCCCTCATTTTGGCCGTAAACACTTCCTCGTCTGGCCCACGAGACCCAGGGTTGAAAACAGCATTCCTCATACCTAGTTCTCGAAGGACCTTTACTAACTCACTGTAGCACTGCCACCGACTCATTGCCCCCGGCAGTTCTCCAGCATTCTGCCAGACCATACGAATGGCAGCCATCACCCATTCTAATAGGGTATGGTCTCCTGGGTTGCCATGGCAGTTCTGAAGACGCTGCCTCAAGGAAGAGTGTGTGGTAATGGCGGCCAATTTCTCCATCTCTGTTCCGGAGAGCATGATGCCATCCACCCCTATATCCCATAATCGTAGTAACCAGGCTACCAGGGATTCAGTAGGTTTCTGCCTAAATTGTGCCCCCAACTCCATCAGCTCTGCCTGGGTATGGGGCCGGACCATAGAGTGTTCCATTACCTGGGCAGGAGGCTGTGGCTGCCCCTGAGGGACTCTTTGTTGCTGGGTTTTTACCTTCTTGGCGACAACTGGTCGGGCTCTCAGTGTGCGTATGGCAGCTTCAGCCTGAGCCTTCTCATCCTCAGAAGAGGAGTCGCAAGTGCCTGCTCCCGCTGACTCAAAGCCAATCCACCGGCACGGATGCTGCTGCTCCTTTGGTGACCATTTAGGCTCCTGTGGCTTCTGGCTTTTGGCCAGAAGCTGAGACTCAAGCTCTTGAATCTGTAGTTGTTTCTCCAACAACTGCCGGTGAAAACGTTCAGCTTCCAGGGTAAACTGCAACTAGCGAACCCATAATTCCTTCTCCAGTGCTCGCTCCAATTCCAGCCTTTTCTGCCATTCTATTTGCAATTCATACTGGAGCTTTTGACCTCGGGCAGTTTCCTCTTGAGTAAAAAACATGTAGCCCATGGCCCCTAAAAGGACAGCCATGGGGAGCCAGAGTAGCAACCAGTACTCTATCCCACCCATCAAGGGTGGTGGCTCCATACCAATCTCTGAATCCTGCCGGAAACTACGCCAGTTGTAAGGCCAGGAGCCGCCATCGTGGCCATTCACATGCAGGTTCCCATTGGATTCGGGCAGAAGATAAAGAAATGGCGGAGTCAGAGGATGGGGGGCCATCCTATTTATTTGTGTCTCACCAAGACAGGCAAACCACAAAAGAAGACAGGGAAAAAGCAGAAAACCAGCTCTTCCCATGAAGGGCAAGGGATCAGGGAAGCCCCTGCAATTGTGATAGCAGGAACTGTATGTCCAAGCTCCTGGTCTGTCCCACTTTATAGTGTAGAAAACCAAAACCCCTTAATCCAATATACAAACAAGGAAGTCTCTGATACAAAGTCACTTATCCAAGGCATAATTGGATTCCTCATGAGAGTGCACCACCCAGATCATACAGTCAGTCAAGGGTGTGGGGAAAAGCTTAGTCCCAAAACCAAACCTTAGGCTACAACGACCTGGCCTGTTTATAGCCTGTCCCCCACACCCAATATAAGTCACAAGCGAGCAAACATATATATCATATTTATAAACTTATTTGACCAACAACATGCATAGTTATTTCTGGTTGAAATGATCAAATGTTTTAACAAGGCATCAAAAATGGCATCAGCAAATTAGAGTAAATTCCTCACTAATCAAAACAAGCATGGCTGATCCATGCATATGCCATAGTTTATTTAGCTAGTCCTTCATGAATAATCTCCAGGTTTTCATATTTATAAATAATACTAAAAAATTATATACTCATATGTGATAGAATCAACCGGAGTCCAAAAGACCAGTGTAACAGGCTTTATTGAGAGAAAACCTGCTGGTCTGTCTCATAAGGGAGAGCAGCCCCCGGTTCTCTAACAGGTAGGGTTAAATAGGGGATTTGAGGGTGAGGGCTGGTAGTCATTAAGGAAAAATGTCTCTTTCAGTGATTTATGTAAGATTAACCATAAATAAGCTAGGGGACCTTCCACACCCGGGTTAGTCACCCAGATGCCTGGGGGAAGGTGATCTGGAACATCTAGTTTGTCAGTGTTCTTTCATCCACTTAAGGGAGGAGGGGGTCATGGCCCCCACCTGCAACCCTTATCAATATGTATGTATGTTTTCATGTTCTTTTTCTTAAAAATTTCAAGTAACATAAGCACAAAATCAAAGGGTATACACATAGTAAATGTTGATACATATGTCCAAGTGATTTTCCAGAAATAATGAACCAATTAAAATTCTCACAATAGGGCTCCTGTCTCAACATAATAGCATCAACGAAAGGTATTTTCACCCTGTGTCAGGAGTGCCCAAGACCACCTGCAGTTTCACTAGGAGGACTTGGAGAACTCTCCATGTAGATTTACTCCCAGCTATAATTTACTAAGCAAAATGATACACAGTAGAATCAGAAAAGGGAAATAACAAAACACAGAAAGCAAAGTCTAAGGAAAGCAGTTCAAGCTTCCAAGAGACCTCTTCCACTGGAGTCAGGGCACGCTTAATTCTTCCAGCAATGAGTTGTGACAAATGTGAAATGTTGTTTAGGAGGAATGCTCATTAGAGACTCAATGTCCATGCTTTTTATTGAGGGTTGGTTATGCAGGCACCTTCCAGATGCCTTGGAGGAGAGCAGGTGTTCGAGATAAAACTTAGTGTTTGTATCTAAGCACTCTGATGGTGAGAATGGTCAAAGAAAGATAAACAAATATAAAGCATACCAAGGGGAGAATCATTTCCTCATGATCTAGAATAAATGGCATAGCCATTCACCTCAATCTAGGGTTCCCTTGACACTACTTGTCTAAAAACACTAGTGTAAATACTAACTCAGAGGTCCACATTTCATGTGAAATTCAGGAAGGTATTTCATATTGCTAAAGCCTCAGTTTCTTCATTAGCAAATAAGTAATTTCTTCTAAAAGTAGTAAAAATCAATGAAGATTTCCACTTTTTCATCAGGATGGAATTAGAAATAGGTTTCACCCTCCCACACATAACAAACTAAAACCCACACAAAATATATAAAATAATGGCTTTTGAGACACTGGACATCAAGCAGTTCAGGACAGCAATCCCTGAGAGACAGGAAGTAAATAAAGTGAACCTTATTATTGCTCCAGCTTATTGCCTTGAATGAGTTTCCAGGCCAAGTGCAGGGAGGGGAACCCAAGCAGACGCCCGCTGACTTCCTGAGTTGAGGGGCGGCAAAGCTGAGCCCTCAGCTGCTGGCTTTTAAAGAAAACAATGCTAGACAAGAAAGCATGAAGAGTGAATTCCAGAGGTCTATAAAGGGTTCACATCAGCAAAAAAGTAATCATTAGCAGCGGCATTACTACTCGCAAAGCAGTATCTCTTCTCTGAAATGCTGTGTTCTGTGATAGCTACTAGAAGAATAGTATAACCTACCTTGTGCTCTAGGTATATGCTTGAATATCACAGAGAGAGAGAGAGAGAGAGAGAGAGAGAGAGAGAGAGAGAGAAAGAGATAGAGAGAGGTCTTTCTTAGTATACTATATACTCTTAAATGATAGCTATATGTCTTTCTACCTTTGGATCTTCCATGGTACCTAGCAGAAAGTTTTGTACAGAGTATATGCCAAATAAATGTTTCCTGGAGTTGAACATTAACATTCTCTAAGCATTTGGCCCAATTGCTATATAATTCTGATCTCTGGAGGGTTAGTATTTAATGTAATGTGTAAAGTGAAAGTCTTCAATTATATTCTTCTTATACAGTGAGAGAAAATTGTTATTATAATTATTTGTTTCTAAGCTAATTTAATATCTGTGATTTTAAATGCCAAAGCACAGTCAAGTATTGTGCCAAAAGCCATGTATATATATAGTCGTCTTTTCTTATCTGCAAGCTTTTTTTTTTTTTATGATTTGAAAAACTCCATTTCTCTAAATATGGGCATTTGTATTTTAAGTATTCTGCCTGCCTCAAGTTTTGTGTGCTTAGATAAACAAGATCTGACTTTCTTTTTGAAATAGAACAATATAATAGAGAAAACTGGAAGGTAATGAAATTTATGACCCAGATCTGATACAGAAACATGAGTGGGTGATAGGCTAAGCCAGTTAAGGAGTTTCTGTTTGGTGTTTGTTTTTTTTGGTTTTCCCTAACAATACTCTGGGGCTTTGAAGTCTATTGGAAACTAGCTTATTACAATGTTTTGACTTGATTTCCTATGACAAAGACTGTTGGTGAAATAAATGTCTCAGAAACCTGCAGTGCCTATCTGTTGTATATCTGTAAAATGTGTGCTCCACATAGCTGACTCTGTCAACAATTTGTATTATGACATTTCTCCATATGAGAACATAATAGACACTGAAATTGTGTCTGTAGCTGGTCCTCACAGCTTAAGAAAGTTTTATATAGAATCCAGAAGCTTACATTATGTTTTCTCTTGTCCTATTGTGTTTCCTACACTATATCTGGCAGGATAGAATTAATACTTATGCTGAACTAGAGGCCTTAAGTTCCTGAACCTGTGTCTTCCTTATGGTATCTTGAAATCCATATAATATTCTTATTTTTTTTTCTAAATTAGCTGATACATTATCAAATGATTAGCTATGAGACTTATATATCAATTTTATAGTCAAAAGGCTTCTGTCAAGTCTCAAACCTGTTAATGAACACAGGTAGATAGAATTGGTCAAGGAACTTACTTTCTGTAAATAGATGCTGTCTCGCCTAAATGGTGGTGGTGCAGTGGATTGAGCGATGGCCTGGAATAATGAGCATCCAGGTTTGCAACCCAGAGATCGTTGGCTGGAGCATGTACTTGCCATCCAGGGTCATCGGTTTGAGTGTGGGTGTGTCAGCTTGAGCATGGGTCCCTGGCTTGAGTGCAAGATCATTGATGTGATCCCAAGTCGCTTGCAATCAAAGTCACTGGTTTGCAGCCCAAAAGACACTGGCTTAAGTCCAAGGTCACTGGCTTGAGTAAGGGGTACCTGGCTTGGCTTGAGCCCCCTGCTAAAGGCACATATGAGAAGCAATCAATGAATAAATAAGAGTTGATATTTCTCATCTCTTTCCTCTCCCTACCTCTCTCCATTCCTGTCTCTCTTGAAAGAAAGAAAGAAAGAAAGAAAGAAAGAAAGAAAGAAAGAAAGAAAGAAAGAAAGAAAGAAAGAAAGAAAGATTATGATGTCTGCCAACATTGACTCCCAGGAATGACCACAGAAGAGACTGGTAAGCTGCCTGTGAAACCCTCTCCATGTCTTATATGCTGCTCACAAAAATTAGGGGATATTTAAAAATGAATATGAAATGATAAAATATCTCCTAATTTTTGTGAGCAGTATAATTGTGTCAGGATTTGGTAAGATCCTGCCCTAGATCACTTGCAGCTCAAATAAACTGTGGTTCTATCATTCACTGATTCTAATTTTGACATAAGAAGAAGTAGCCCCTGCAACACATCACAGATCTAAGGGAGTGCAAAGGAATATTGATTCTGGATTCTGTGAGGCCATCAGAGTAACAGCAGTAAGTTACATTTGCAGTAAATTATCTCTTTGTTCTTTTAACAACAAACTGCCTGGCTGAGAAGCTGAGTGAAGACCTGCAGAGTGTGTTTTTGTATATTTAGAGTAAGATACAGAAACATGCCTTGCTGTTGGAGGAGCTCTGTACTCATTTATTAACATGACCTTCTCCGGGGCTCAATCAGATAGGGCTGTTGCCCAAATCAGCTTTGCAGTGCCTCCTTCATTAAGCCAGGAATAACTGCTTTGGCATTTCTAAGAGTAAACCAGAGTCTCTGTTGCAAGAAAAGGTTCATGCAGGAGTGATAATATGAAGCAAGAGAGAACATATACCCAGCTCTCCCCAGCAGAGCTGTCCTGGGCCCCCTACCTCAGTCTGCTCACCTGAAGAAGCAGCCCTTGGTCCTTGTGGCTTCCAAGGAAGAACAAAATCATCAACTAGTGAAATAGATGAAAACCTAAAGATAAGAAAGAAGACCATTTGGGCTGCCTTTAAAGTAAAAGAGTTAAAGTTACCTGCCAGCCAGCCAACTCATTTTTCCATGCTCCATAAGGTAAAAGTCCTCCCTAGAACAAAACCATCAGTTAGTGAAATAGATGAAAACCTAAAGATAAGAAAGAAGACCATTTTGGCTTACTCTCAAGTAAAAGAGTCAAAGTTACCTGCCAGCCAGCAAACTCATTTTTCCATGCTCCGTAAGTAAAAGCCCTCCCAAAGGTCCATTACATCATGCAGACTTTTTTAGATATCCTTTAAAGATGAGTGTTATGGGAAGAAGAAGAAGGGACTAGAGTGGAGTTGAGCAATGATTACCAGGCTGCTGAGCCGTAGAAGGGATATAGAAAACAAAAGTGGGCCTTGCAGATGTGACCACCTTTTCCAGGGTCTTCCCTCCTGTCTGTATTCCCTTTCATCACTGTCTGTGCTTGCAGACCCAGTGCCTTGATGTGAATGAAAAAAGATTGAACATCTCCTCCAGCTAATCGCAGCCAGCCCAATTCCAGGTGTTCTCTTTGAGGAAGGACATGTGGGTGGAACGTGCCTGGAATTAAGCTCCCTCATTAGTTGGCTGGGCAATTTCTGAAGGGCACAACCTGGCAAAGCCTAAGTCGTGGTTCTGCAATAATTGATACATTAGTCAATACCCTAGGCATGAAGCATAAAACAACAATGACCTACGCTGAATTTGAGAACAAACTGGAATTCGGGATTGTTGCAATAAAGACAAGCAAAAACTATCTATCTATACCTATACTACATAGTTTTCTTTGTTTAAGATAAACATTATTGAGACTCATATGGTTATGTGGGGATTGTCCAGACTCTCCTTGATCTTTACCTGTCATCTGTAAGTTAGATAAAAATTTGTTGTCATTTCTTGAAAACTGAAATGCATTTCTCAGAATGCAAAAGGCAAACTCAAGTGTGACAGTGGCTGGATAAACTGTTACAATAGGAAATTCTTTATTATCTCCAAGTAATATAGTCAGAGGGTGGGGCAAGAAGGGAGCATCGCTTAATTGGCTCTTTTGCCATCTCCTTCCCATTCATTCTTTGGGCAATTAAAAATATTGGCGATTGGCCCTGGCTGGTGGCTCAGTGGATAGAGCATCAGCCTAGTGTGTGGATGTCCCAGGTTCTACTCCTGGTTACAGCACACAGAAGCAACCATCTGTGTCTCCCCCCTCCTCCTTCCTCTTCTTTGCCTCTTCTCCTACTGCAGCCAGTGTTTCAATTGGTTTGAGCGTGATCCTGAGCACTGAGGATAGATCAGGTGGTCTGAGCACATCAGCTTCAAGCACTAAAAACAGCACAGTACTTGAGCATCTGCCCGAGATAGGATTGCTGGGTGGATCCCGGTCTGCACACATATGAGAGTTTGTCTATCTCCCCTCCTCACACCTAAAAATTAAAATAATAAAATAAGCCTGACCTGTGGTGGCGCAGTGGATAAAGCGTCGACCTGGAAATGCTGAGGTCGCCGGTTCGAAACCCTGGGCTTGCCTGGTCAAGGCACATATGGGAGTTGATGCTTCCAGCTCCTCCCCCGTCTCTCTCTCTCCTCTCTCCTCTCTCTGTGTCTCTCTTCTCTCTAAAATGAATAAAAAAATAAAATAAAAATAATAAAATAAAATAATAAAATAAAATACTGGGAATTATTAACAAAGCTCCAGCACCTGATTCTAATCTCAAACTCTATTCTTAGCCGTCATGGATTTTCACCTGGAAACTCTATGACCCCAGCATCTTTAGAACATACGATTGCATTTTTACTGAGAAACAGCTTGTAGTGGATAAAGCACAGAATGTAGAAACAGAAAAGAAGGGCATCACTTTTAACTTTTGACTTTGTGTCAGAAAATATATTTTGCTACGACTCAAGATTTCTCATCTGTAAAATGTAAAACATGCAGCTTCCTTTTCAATAGTAATTAGGGAATTAAAGGAGATACTGTATATAGAAATTATTTTTGAATCTATTACCTCCATATATACATAAAAGTGTCATTATTATCTGAGATCTTAATATAAAAATCTCTCTATTTTTAAGAGTCCTTAACTGCAAAACAGTATGACTATGCCTTTTTTTTTGGCTAAATCTACAGGGTTTTCTTTCTTATGTTACAATGATAGAATGAGTATAAAAGGACTCTGAACAGAGACACAGTGCTACAAGATTTATTATTACTTTTCCTCATATAATTTCCCTCTATATAATAAATTTTAAAAAGTTGGCTTTACATTTCTGTATAAACTTAAGCATGCTTTAGAAGCTTCTTTGCGCTTATTTTAAAATTATCTCTTTTATTTTCAATGGCTACCATTAATTTCAGCCACTGCTAAATCTATACAGGTTAAACAAAAGAACATGACACAATGTATCTTTTCTGACTTCTTAGTACTAGTAATTGTGACCTTGTGTTCAAGCTTATTTTAGTTCTGATTGAGTGAAAGAGAGCTGATTCACTCATTGCCTTTGCCCTGATTCTGTGTTTAATATTACAATGTCTGATTATAGTTCATCAGAAATAACTTGAGACAATAATGTGATTGGCTAACTCCTTGCATAACCTAAATCTCAAGGGCTGCCCTGCACCCTATACCCCCATTTTTCTTTTGACCCTGGGCAGAGTCAATTGCTGTTCTACCCACATTTCTATAGAACCTTGTACTTACTTCAACTACATTTCTTGATACATTGTACTGGAACTGTTTATTTATATCTTGATTTTCCCACTACATTTTGATCTCCTTCAGTTTTAATAATGACTGTGTCCCAGCACTTAAAATCAAGAACGCTGGCACGTGAGAACAATAGCCACAACTGCACAACTGCAACGTTTATTATGTGTAGTCATCTCTCCTTATACCAGGCAAGATTCTAATTCTTTTTACATACATTAACTCTGTTAAAAAGCAATTTTTCTAAAAAAAATGGTAAAATCATGCATTTTATACAGACATAAATGAGTATGTTAAAGATTTCACTTAACTAGTAATGAAGATATCAGGCAGATGTTACAACTCATTCAAAGAAGTCAAAGAAGCACAAATATCTATAAAGGACCAGTGAATTTACAAATAAACAGAAAATGGCTTTTTTCATGGAGAAGAAGAAAAGACATCTGAACATCCATCTGACAGAATGTATTTGTTGTCTATTGATAAGAATTATTTTACATGGTTGAAAATAATTCCCATGGGCTCAGAATCATATAACCTGGAAACATATATCCTAGAAAATGCATGGATTCCTAAACAGAATTTTTTCTATAATTCTTTCAATGCTCACAAAATAGGCAATATTTGTTAAATTTAACCAAAGCACTATATTGCCCTATTAACTCTATAAGTTTTCTTTCTCCTGTTTTTAACTACTACTCTTGATTTTCAACTCAACTCTTAAGCACTAAATATTTTGTATTTTATATTGTATTCTAATAAATAGGCTTTCTACCTTTTAATCTTGAATTCAGGAAATTATAAGATAATGGAAAATGATAAGTGAGCTTATCCAAAACAGGCTGCATATATCAATACAAAAGACAGAGAGAGAGAGAGAGAGATCATTGCGGGCTGGAAATTGCTAATAATTTTAGTGCAAATTCAGATCTCTTACCAATTGTTCACTCTTTATTGCTGAGTGATCTTTCTCCACCCAAATGTCATGTGT
Source organism: Saccopteryx leptura (assembly GCF_036850995.1). Taxonomy (NCBI): domain Eukaryota; kingdom Metazoa; phylum Chordata; class Mammalia; order Chiroptera; family Emballonuridae; genus Saccopteryx; species Saccopteryx leptura. The sequence goes on along the minus strand of NC_089505.1, from coordinate 230,456,839 downwards.
CCCAATTCATTTTTATTTGCCACTTTCCTTCTCTTTCCTATTAAAAATCTTTTGCTGTCTGACAGAACACCGCTTCCTTTAAGTTCAGCTACTGCCCTTCAATTTTCCTTGCCAAATATTGTCTTTCTCAAACTGTGGTTAACAAGGTGAAAAATTTCCCCAGGACACTTCTATGAACTTCCCTTATATGTGCCTTTGGATTCACTAAGTCACCTAGTCTTGGATGAAAACGGAAAAAAAGGCAACAGTTAAATTTGCTACCCAACAAATTTTCATTGTGTTCAGCCAATCTGGGCGTTGGGAATTTGCTGACTGAAATGGGTTTGACTTTGATGCTATCAGCATGAAGAAAGGAAACAGCAAGAGAAGCACTATGAAAATCCTGTTCCATCTGCATTCTTTAAACAAACTATTTTTAGTTTTTACACCAAGAAAATGATTGGTTTCTTTGAAGAAATCTTATAGCCTGTTGACACAAGATAAAGAAGTAGAAAGGGGCTACTTAGAAAACAGGAATCAAAGTGGGAAAAACTGTCTGAATTCATCGGCACCTTCCCAGTTATTTTTAAAACCAATTACCTCTGCTCTTAGCTCTCTTGTTATTTTGCTCCTCTGTGGGTTAAACTGGAGAAAAGGAAAAGGAAAATTGAACAAGACAAACTCCCTTAAAGATTAAAAGGATTATCTGACAAATATTCAACGTTTTCATTAAATTTAATTACAACTACATTTATTTTTCAAATACTATGACAAGTAAACTCACAACAGAATTGAAAATATTATGCAAAAACAAGGGTTAGAAATGTTGATGAACATGGCAATCAATTTACTGATTTAACTATAAATGTATAGTTTCTTGACGTTTTTCTATAATTTTATAATTATTCTCCATTCAATCCAAGCTGTGCCATTTTCAAATCTAAGGAATACTGATCTCTTGGAAAGATAGTTTTAGGTATGATTATTTTTAATGGTTCATGGTTCATTTAGAAAGGTAGGCTAGAACCTTTCTTTATTGCTACATGAATAGGAAAGTATTTGTACTTCTTTTCAATCAATTATGGCAGGTGTCCCAGATGAAGCTGAATTTGAGGTGATTGTTGAGGATATAGCTTGCCAGGACACTCATATAGCTTATGTTTTCTGGACCCACAAACTATTAAATAGATAGTTGCAGCTAGGTATCATTCAGCTAAAGTGCATATTATTCAGAAATCAGTCAAATGTGCTGTCACTGATTAATTTTGCTGCAGATATTTCCACTAATGGTTCATTTTATTGCTGGTTGACCCACAGGCAAGGATTTTTCTTCCTTAGGCAACTTTGTAGATCCTATCTAGTTTGTCTTTGTCTTTTAATAACCATCATTGCAAATAAATTCAAGAACATAATGTATTCAAGCTGTGTTGTCAGTTTAAATATGGATTTGTTAAGCTTCTCAAACATCCAAATCAATTTAATTTCCCATTAGGTATTTGCAACATCTCAATTATATAAATATGAGAAGGGCAAAAAGTTATTTTCTTACTTAAAAATCTGAATACATACTGTCTAATCATTTACCCTGCTTACGATCTTTTTAAAAGAGGCTTGTTCCAAATATATGTTAAAATTAAATTATTGGTAGAAAATATAAACACTAAAAACACATTCTAAATGAAATAGAAAAAGATCCTTCTTGCATTATCATACAAAATGTGATTGGTGAGGATATGTTTCTTAAATATAATGTGAACTACTTGGTTTCCCAACCAAAATTTACTCTCATAAACTATGCCTTTATTGTAAGTTTACTTGAGTGACTTTAAAAATAAATATACCAGTGAAATTATAAAGGTATATTTATAAATTGATGATCTATTTTGCTTAATTTTTCTAATTATTAGTTTTATCAAACTACTTGTTCTGCATGCTTAAATTCAGAAGGAAAATTGTAATCTCACATTTGAGAAAAGATTCCTGTTAAAATACTCTGTCAGTTATTCAAGTTCTCATCCTTAAATATTTTACAGATTATTCAAAATATAGAAAGCAATGTAAACAAAAGACCAGAATTTTCAATGAGCTGTTTATACTTTCTTCTTCAAGAATGTATGTAGCAAGATGGTTTTGGAGAACCAACAGCTAGATAGTTTATTTCCTGCTGCAAAATAAACTGAATGTTTATATAGACATAAGAATGACAACTACATGATATTGCTATAAAATATTAAAATAAGATAGAATACAATAAAAAGTCCCAAATTGCTATATTGCTTCTTAGAGTGTAATCTGCCACTTAGTTATTATAAAACTTTATTAGAATTGAATTAATTTTGTAAAAAAATAATTGAATTCACAATGAAAGCACTTCAGTACATGTTGAGCTGAGCAAAGCTTTCTTTACGGAATATTTATGTTACTGTCTTAGTATTTTAGTTTTTTGAAAATAACTAAATTTAAAAATTACACAAAAATAAATTCAGTCATGATCAAATTACTAGCCAACCTGTACACCTACTGGTATTTATTTTAAAGTTATTCAGATGTGAAATAATAGTAACAAAATATCATGAAAAGTTATTCATGCATAAAATAAAGAGAACATTTAATTCATCATATCAAAATCAGTGATGCCCAATAATAAATACATTTTAAATGAATGAAATTTTACAGAACACCTAATTTTGAAAATATGGCATTTACAGATATAATGTGATTATAAAAGAACAAAAAATTCAGCTTACTCTCATCTCCTAGCAAGAAACACAGCATTCATGTATCTGTAAATATGAATATGTTGTAGGTTTATTTTAATGAAAGCATAATTTCTGATCTACATGTCAGTTGACCATATATATGAAAGTTTTTCATGATATTAAATATATTTTTCTTAATAATTTTTAAATTCTGCATAGAATTATAATGCATGAATTAATGCCATATAAGTTATTTATCTAAATAATATATTTAAATGAAGAAACTGGGATACATTGCTCTAGTGGTACCTATGCATCTGTTCCTGTGATATATCCATGTTAGAACTAAACATTAAATCAGATAAATATGAAACTATCATGAACTTTGGGTATATTTTAGCTCAAAATTTAAAACTGTACTTGGAAATTAATTTTCAATAATAATGATTGCCTAACCAGGCGGTGGCGCAGTGGATAGAGCCTCGGACTGGGATGCGTAAGACTCAGGTTCGAGACCCCAAGGTCGCCAGCTTGAGTACAGGCTAATCTGGTTTGAGCAAGGCTCACCAGCTTGAGCCCAAGGTCACTGGCTCGACCAAGGGGTCACTAGGTCTGCTGTAACACCCCCCCCCAAGGCACATGTGAAAAAACAATCAATGAACAACTAAGGTGCCATGCCACAATGAAGAATTGATGCTTCTCATCTCTCTCCCTTCCTGTCTGTCTGTCCCTATCTGTCCTTCTGTCTGACTCTGTCACCAAAAAAAATCTCTCTCTTTAAAAAAAAAATAATAATAATTTACATTTTCTTACTTTCACAATAAAATAAAGAAAATGCAAGTAGCAGTTCTTTAAAATTCAGACATTTTGTTAACCCTCCAGTTTTGCATTTTTCCTAACGAATGCTCTAAATATTATTAAGCACTTTTGTTTTGGGTCCTTAATAATGTAAGCTCATATATATTCTTCTCCCATCTCATTCTGAAATGCTCATAATTAACATTGCATTTAAAATACATAGCACACCCAAACACAGAAACACAAAAACATAAGTACTACCATCCTGAATTTCTTTCAAAAATGCTATTGTGTTCTCTTACCTCATGCCTTTGAATTTGTCCTTTCTTCTGCCTGAAATGTCACCTTCTCCAAACCTACACTTTTATTTGAGTATGTGACATCATAGGTCTAGATTGAAGAGTATTCTACCTTCTCATTATACTTCTGTAACTCTCTTGCATAATTATGACCTTGTCTCTTTTTTCCAACAGACTATGAGCTAAGACAAGGAACCTGTTTGTCTACTGTATATTTATCCCCCAGGGTCTGACTCAGTAGCAAGTGCAATGAAATATTTTTTAAATAATATGTAGTCACTGAAAGAGAAAAAAAATAAAATATATAGATTAACAGAAAGAAATTCTATTTGTCATATATTTTATATCTATTTTTAGATAAAAGGTTAAGTGATTTATTTAAAAACATGACTAATATTTTTCTGTTAATTTTATTCAAAACCTTGTAAATTCCATCTTGAGGTATCCTTTTCCTCCACAGGTTCAGTTTATTATCTTTTTTTGTTGTTGTTTATTTTCTTGAAGCAAATGTTTAATTTACTTAGTTTCATTCTCTTTTTAATACTAAAAGAAAATTAAGGTTCTACATTTTCTTCTAAATAAAAACTGTACAGTTTATTTATTAATTTTATGTTGATGAGACTGGAATTATTTCCATCAAAATTAACACTGTTATGTCTTTAATTCCAAGATACATTTCTCTCACAATTTAAGTTGTTTCCCTGGTAACAATTTAAAGTCTCTGAAATCATTAACATATTTAAAATAAATTTAATATGATTATGTTTAATATATGGTTAATTATTATTTTACAAAAAGCTATAATTATCTTAAATTTAAAATGTATTTGACATAGATAGAATTTAAGGAGTCTAAAATATGTTACGCTTATGTAGGCTCAGGGGCTGTGGCCGTCATGGCCATGCAGGTTCACATTGGTTTTGGGCAGACAGCAAAGACTGAGTCAAAAAATGGGGGGCATTTCTTTATTAAGTCTTGCACCAGCCAACGAGCCAACACACAGGCAAAACACTTACCTCTCATTCAGAGTTCCCAAAGCCCTGGGAACCCATATCTCCCTGGTTCCACATTCTCTGGTTCCACAACCAGGAGAATTTTTTTTGGTTCCTCCTAGAATCAAAGGCCCCCAAAGCCTCAGTAGGGCTCCCAAAGCCCCTCAGCACTCTGCATCTGCACTCCTTCTGCTCTACACAAAACTGGCTTCTTTTTCAGCACTCTGCATTCTCTCTGCTCTTCCTAAAAACTGCTTGGGCCCACAAAGAGCCCCTCCTTCAGCAAATATTAGCAAAACAATGGCCCCTCCCAAGCAGGAATGTAATCCTCAATTTGCAATCAACTGCCCTGGTCTGAGGGCAAGAACACAAGTGGCTGCCCAGTGCCATTTTCTAATAATAAAAGTGAGCAAACTAAAAAAAAATACAAATTTTACAAACTCATTTGCCCAACAGTTTGGGAAATAAAACTTATTGACTCCAAGATTAAACCTACCATATACTTATTTATTTGGCTGTCCATACAGTCTGTCAAAAATTAAGAGGAATTGCTTGATTTTTCTTTGGATTTTTAGGGGTCTTTTTTCCTAAATATTTTGGTTTTATATATTTCTTTGATGTGTTATTCTATGTAAAATCACATCTTTGGAAACTTTATTTAATAATTGTATTTATTTATTTTTGGTTTCTTTGATTTCATTCTACTTTGTCTGGAATTAACATTATTTTTTCTTTCAATTCAACTTCTACAATAAAATTTCCTAGATGCACAAAATGATGATAAAAATATATTATTTTACTAGTTTACATATATTCCATATTATAGACCACCTTCTATTGAAATGATATGGGTTTTGTCAAAGAAAAATTGCATTGGGTAGAATTAAATAGACATGAATGATTTTATTAGAAATGATCGCAATAAGGAAGAGCTATTGAACTGAACTCTGCTGAAACAAAAGCTTTGGAGTGAGCTAGTGTAAAGCTACTGGAGGTTGTTGTGGGGGGTGGGGAGGAGTTGATCAATAAGATTAGTCCATATGTGTTTACTGTTGGTAGTAATTGAAGTTAAGTTCCTATCATCTCTCAGAGACTGAGAGATAGGGATGCTATCTTTTTTTTTTAATTAAAAAAAATTATTTTATTTTATTAAATTCATTGGGATGACATTGGTTCACAAAACCATACAGGTTTCAAGTGTATAACTCAACAACCACCATCTGCTCACCGTACCTTGGGCCCTCTGCCTCTAGTAACTCCTTACCTCTGCCCACCTCCACCCAACCCATATCTCCCTTTCTCTCTGGCCATCACCACACTATCCACTGGAATGATCACATTCAAAATGATAATTCCTAGGTCCTTGAGAAAGACATTCCTAGGATGGAGGCTTGGGGGAAAAAAACTACATTTCACAGGGGCAGAAAAATACTTTCAATTGCAAGTTTTCTAAAGTACCAGTAAATGCTCTTTAGAAAAAAATGGAGGCCAAGAACCTATAGTCACACATTAACTATAGTTTAGCCTAGCTGAGGAAAAGGCAGAGGTTGTCTTGGTCAATTGATAATTAGATTATTATTTCTTTATCTTATCCTACACTATCAACATTTATTTAGATACTATTAAAGAAACTGTTCTCTTTGCCCAGAATCGCTTCTTTCTTTTTAGTAATTTTCTTTAAATTTTTGCATTCTGCCTGACCAGGTGGTGGCGCAGTGGATAGAGCGTCGAACTGCGATGCCAAGGACCCAGGTTCGAGACCCAAGGTCGCCAGCTCTGCGCGGGCTCATCTGGTTTGAGCAAAAGCTCACCAGCTCGGACCCAAGGTCACTGGCTCGAGCAAGGGGTTAGTCAGTCTGCTGAAGGCCTGTGGTCAAGGCACATATGAGAAAGCAATCAATGAACAGCTAAGGTGTCGCAGTGTGCAACGAAAAACTGATTGATGCTTCTCATCTCTCCACTCCTGTCTGTCTGTCCCTGTCTGTCTTTCTCTGACTCTCTCTCTGTTCTGTAAAAAAAAATAATAATAATAAATTTTTGCATTCCTTTAATATCTGGCCACATGTTTTGACTTCTCTTTTTAATTGTGTGAGAGAGAGGAGGACAGACAGGTATAGACAGACAGGAAGGGAGAGAGGTGAGAAGCATCAATTCATATTTGCAGCACTTTAGTTGTTTGTTGATTGCTTTCTCATCTGTGCTTTGACCAGGGGACTCCAGCCAAGTCAGTGGCCCCTTGCTCAAGCCAGCAACCCTGGGCTCAAGCCAATACCTTTGCTTCAAACCAGAAATCTTTGGGCTCCAGACAGCAACTATGGGGTCATGTCTATGATCCTATGCTCAAGGTGGAGATGCTATACTCAAGTTGGATGAGTTCATGCTCAATCTGATGACCTCCAGGTTTCAAACCTGTGTCCTCTGTGCTCCAGGCCTACTCTCTATCCACTGTGCCACTACCTGGTCAGGCATTCATTTTTTTTTTCTTTCTTTTTTTTTCAAGGAGACAAGGGAAATCCTGAATTGTAATTTCCCTTAAAATCAGCTGGGAGGGTTTGTATGGCCAGAGTCCGCGGCTGCTATCAAAGCCACCTGACCAATGCAGGTTCAGGTTTGATTCAGACAGATGGTAATGAAACAACGAAGCCAAGAACTGGTGGGCCATTGCCCTTAATCCTAGCTCACCTAGCAGGTGAGAAAATACACACAGTGGGAAAACATTCCCCTTTCCATTTCCCTCCCAAAGCCACTGACTCATCCAAATATTCCTAGAATCAAAGGCCCCACCAGCCTTATTCACCTCTGTTCCCCATCTCCTTCTTTCTCTGCACAAACTCTGCACAAACTGGCTTCTCCTTCAGCACTCCACCATCTTGGCTGCCTCTCCTCTGCAATGCTAATGGCAGGATCTGAGTGAGAGAGACCCCCCCTTCTGCTTCATTTTAGAGTGTAGAAATTAAAGCCTTTAAGCCAATATACAAATAAAGAAGTCTCTGATACAAAGCCACTTATCTAAGGCATAAATGGGATTCCTCATAAGAGTGCACTACCTACATCATGCAACAGTCAAGGGTGTAGAGAAAAGCTTAGTGTTGAAAATATCTTAGTATTAAAAGGGTGGGAAAGGCTTAGTTTTAGAACTAAGCATTAGGCCAATTGTTCTCAAAGTGTGCACCAGGGCACACTGGTGCACCCTAGAAGATTTCCAGGTGTGCCCTATGGTATTCCAGAGAAATATGTGCCTGTTGGGGACCAAAAAACCAACAGGGTTTTTGGAGTTTAGAATTTTGGGGCACAGAGGTGTGAGGAATTGGCTGTAGCTGACAGTCTGCCTAACCCCCCACCTCACTTGCCTGATTAGATTGCAAAAAGCTGTTAAGCTATGGTGCTGGATTGTTTACACTACCCCCCATGATCCCCGGAAGGACTGGAAGCAAGTTTCTTCTATCCTTTGTTTGGTGTCAAGTTAAGATGATATGTATGGCGGGGGTTTTCTGCACTCAACACAATTAAGAGTAAAAAGAGAGGAATTCTTGAATGTATTGATGAGGAAATGAGAGTTTGCCTTTCAAATATATATATGCCCAAACATTGAAGAAATCATTAGGACTCATCTGGCTCATGTTTCTCAAAAACACAAAAATGAATAAACACATTTGTGCCAGGACCTGCTGAATTTACTAAATCTTACTAAGAATGTATCTATATTTATGTAAAGATAACTTTTTTGTCTTTTTAAAATTTTTTAACCCTCCTTTTTTATGAATTCTAAAAAGCATAACTCAAAAACTGTAACATAAAAATGTTTTTTACTGTCAGAATACATTTAATTTTGTCATATTTATTTTGTTTAATTAACATAAAAGCACACTTGGACTGTATTTTTTTCTTTAATATTTGACTTAATTATTATAATATATTTCTCAGAAATTTGTATCTAGTACACCTACAATTATTTGTAGAATTTTAAATGCACCCTGACTTCAAAAAGTTTGGGAATCACTGCCTTAGGCTATAAGGACTTTGCCAGTTTACAGCCTGTCTCCCACACCCAATGCAAACTATAAGTGAGCAAACATATATACCATATTTACAAACTTATTTGACTGATAGGGTTTTGCTCATATCTGTCATTGCTCACATGAGAACATGAGAATCCTTTGGATATTAGGGGCTGTTTATGAAAACAGACTCTGAATTTTGGATCCTACAGCACTAGAGGCAGGTTTGGCCCACCTCCACATTTATCATGAGGTGAATGGAGGCCATCTGTAAACTGAACTGTTATTTCAGTTCACCTGGCAACAATTTGAGAGACAGCACAGAGTCTTCTGGTTGCTTCAGGGAGTTATTCTAGCCAAAGCTGTTAAGAAGTGACAGTGCGGGGCTACACATTTCCCAGGCAGCTACTTATGAACACTTTGGAAGCACAGTAGCTAAAAGGATTCCACATAGAGCCATTGCTACTATCCCACCTCACCTCCATTTCTCATTTGTACAGACAAGGTCATTTTAGTGGGATTTTGTCTGAATCTCATCTAAATCAGATTGAGCTGCTCTGAGTCAGCTGTTGCTTTCTTCCTTCTGTCTGGCTCTTGCTGCATTAAATCCGACAAAAATCCTTTAAGGTCATGCAAACGGATGATACTTTCTACTGTTTCCAAATAGCTGATACAACAATTCCAACCTTTACACACATACATAAGTGCATACACACACATACACACACACACACACACACACACACACCATTTTCATTTTTTAATCGTTTCTGAGTGAACATGAGATGGGATGAGGTTTAGGAATCAGTAATATCACTGCATTTTCAACAATTATTTGTCACTTATTTTTTTTTTAGTTGGTTTTGTTTTGTTTTCAGGATTAAGCCTGGTTAGAAGCTAACCTAAGAGGGGAAATATTAAAGAGCTAGGAATCACATTGTGAACCAGCAATCTAACAGCTGCGAGGGATTGCATTTGACAAAAAGTCAATTTTTAATTTGGATCATTTCTAACTATTGTATAAATGAGTAGCATTTGCTAGCATTCTATTTTTTGAGGATTACAAAGATGAGACTAACTTGGACTCTTGGAACATGCAACACAGTGTGAATACTTAGTTGACCTAGAAAATCTCTCCAAGGGACTGAGAAACAATTAGAAATTTAAATGCATGAAAATGGAGACATATTTTATATTATGTCAAATGTTTCAATTGTACTATTGGGGGGTAAAAGACCTTCTCTGACTTTGTTAGTGGATTTTTTAATGCTTAATATAAAAAAGGAGACATTCTTAATATAACTTACTATTAATCAGAGGATCTCTACATATTTTACAGGTAGTTATTCATCTATAGGGAAGGAAAAAAAAAGTAGAATGACCTCTAAACCAGAAAATAAAAATAGGTCTCTTTATTTCAAAACAAAACCATTAAGAAACATAGACAATATTAGACATTAATTATATCCCAAAAACGTAGTGCTAGATGAAGAGGGTTCTGTTGATATAAGACAAAATCTCTATGCTGTGGAGAATTTAAATACAAAGTGGTCCCTTAGCAGAGCCCTGATATCATTGTTGAAAAGTGACAACTACCACGTAGTGGATAGGGATGGGATATGCAGAACAGTGAAAAGTTACTGTTGTTGGGGAATGAGTTACCTGAGGGAGCTGGCGTTTCATCGGAGTTTTGAAGGACAACTATTTATTAATTTGGAGAAAATATAACAATGATCAAGTCCAGTCTATATATTATGTTACTAACTCTTTAAAACATGGCAATGTTTATGTACATTTTCTCTCCAAGCCCCTTTTTGGAACGTTTGTTTTCTTCTTATTTGGTAATTCCTGTCAACTGCCTTTCATTCAAAATGCAGAGGTGTGATTCGGTAGGTCTAGGGTGCAGGATGGTAATTTACATTTCTAATAAGTTGTCAGGTCATGCTGATACCGCTAGTATGACAGACCATTTCTCTGGGTTCTAAAATAATTAATGCTTTTTCTTTTAATCCATTTTTGGTCAAAGCATAGTGGAAATATAGGGCTATAAAACAACTGACTAGTTAACACAGAGTGTCACAAATGTTAATATGCATATAAATGATCTAGAAGCCTTGCTGAAATGCTAACTCAGGTCTAGTAATTCTGGATGAGACCTGAGACTTTGCATTTCTCACGAGCTGCTAAGTATGTGGACTACACTAAGAAAAGCAGTATGCTAAAAGACATTGGGTATAGCACTCTGACGGCCATGTTAGTGTTTTTCAGTTGCAAATAAGCTTTTGAAAAAGAAATTTATTGATTTATTTTAAAAAGAGAAGAAGGATGAGAAAGAGACAGAATCATCAATCTGTTTCTGAATGTACCATGACCAGGGATCGAACAGATAACCTTTGTGTGTCAGGACGATGATCTAACCAACCAAGTTATCCAGCCAGAGCATGAGCTTTTTTTTTTTAAGGGACATTTCATATCCCAAATGTATCTAATGAATATCACAGTTTCAGTGATATTATGACTGTCAACTATTCTAATAGAAAAGGACTTTTGTATTCACAGAATGTACAAAATAAGGCGAAGTATGTACTTTAAATAACTTTTAAATTAAATTCTTTATTTTTAGTCCTGCATCTGATTAGGATTAAGAAAAACATGGCATAATCATCTGAGACCTCTTTCTTTGTATTTTTCAAGGTAGATTAGCCTAAAATATAAAGGTTCCTTAAGTAGCAGTGGCAGTTTATAAAACCAAAGAGCAAAATGATTTTTTTAGTCTCATAGAGATGTTAATGATCTTTACCTGCTTCTTTTTATGGCTATGAAATGAAATACATATATGTTAAAGCCCCCACTTTTCCTGAACCTAGTTGGTGATTATAAGAGTTACCAGAATGAACCAGGGTTCAAGTTGCCCATCTCCACAGAGCTAATCATAAAGATGAATACCAAGTAGAATATGAATGTCTTTAATCAAATTGCTAGCAACCAGAGAAGGCAGGGGGCCTCACCACATCTAAATCCTGCCTTAACAGTCTCAGCTGACTGGCCTGTATATCTATTTTGGGGAGGTCAGTGATTTATCATAGAGCATGCAGTTAGTCACTGTATGTGCAGGAGGGGCGAGCTGCTGGAGTGCCTTCCTGAAATGTCCTTTTGCTGCCAGCTCAAGTCTCTCTGGTGTCCTTGCTGTTATCTCCAGAACAGCTGGGCTCTCAATGCCTCTGGAAACTATCTGCAAGAGAACTCCTTGTATTCCTTAGGCAATAAAGATTAAGCTTTGTGAACTAAGCTTCTAGCTATCTACAGTGACTTAACCCCTTCCAAGCATTACTGTGATTTAACCCCTTAGCCTCAGAAAAACAAGAGCTGTTTCTTAAGCTGTGTTACAGGATGCTTCATTCAGAATCTTTGTTAAACCCCTTCATAACTCTAATTAGGGTGATGTACACATCAAAAAAAGACAGTTCTGTCAGTTTTAATTTTAATAGTGGGTCTCCAGGATTTTCTGTTCCTTACAGTGAAAAAGGCAATTGATCTCTCCCAATCCTTCAGTTATCATGAACAGTTTTGCTAGTTTTAGTGAAGTCATAAAATATCAAAAGAACGGCTTTCTTCTTGCTCTGTGACAGGGATATTTACAGAGAAAATTTGCCGTGAGAAACAAGGAATTTTTGTTTTTCTATTTGTTAAGAATTTACTTTTCTTCATAAGAGGATGAAATAGAAGAACACTGAATTTATAAGTGTGAACTTTGAGTGTTAACTCTATGTATAAGTTTAGAATGAAGATAGTGTTCATTGTTCTGAATTAGTCATAAAAATTGGAAATAATTTTTTACTAGAAAAACTGCTATATATCTTTAGAAAGAGTATTTAAACCTCTCTAAAGCCTGACCTGTGGTGGCGCAGTGGATAAAGCGTCAGCCTGGAAATGCTGAGGTCACCAGTTCGAAACCCTGGGCTTGCCTGGTCAAGGCACATATGGGAGTTGATGCTTCCAGCTCCTCCCCCCCTTCTCTCTCTCTCTCTCTCTCTCTCTCTCTGTCTCTCCCTCTCCTCTCTAAAATGAATAAATAAAAATAAAAAAAAAAACTCTCTAAAGAAACCTTCAATTTCTAGGTAATTCTTTTGCATGTTATAAATTCTCAGTCACCTAACAAAAAGCCAATATTTCCTCTAAGACAAAAATCTTATTTTACTCATCCACCAATGCATTCATTAATCACAGTGTCAGGCAGATTCAGCTTTTGATATTAAGTACTACACATATTTGTTGTGAAAAATGGATAGAGTAGGTTACTATCTCTAGAATTTTTGCTTGTAAAAAGGTAACTGTACTTTTCCCCTGTCATAATTCCTTAGAGAATGAATCAGTTTGCTCAATTTTTGAAAAGTATTTTCAGAGAACTATTACTTTCAAATAACAACATATCATATTTTTTAACCAAAGCCTTTAGACAAATAAACTTTGTCTTTTTAAAAAGCTTCATATTTCTGTAAAATATGCATATAAATTAAAACCTGTTTTTCCTGGCTCTGGCTGGTTAGCACAGTGGATAGAGCACTGGCCTTATGTGGAGTCGTCCTGGGTTTGATTCCCAGACAGAGCACACATGAGAAGCTACTATCTGCTTCTCTTATCCCTCTCCCCTTTTCTTTCGCTTTTTCTCTTGGCTACACTGGTTCAAGCATTGGCCACAGGCACTGAGGACACTGAGGAGAGTTCAATTGATTCGAACATCAGCTTATGAGGATTGTCGAGTGGATCCTGGTTAGGGCACATGCAGAGTGTGTCTCTCTATCTTTCTTCTCTCACTAAAAAACAAACGAAAAATAAACAAACAAAAAACTTGCTTTTTCTGTATTTCTAAAATACTGGCTTTAAGATTTAATTAATTATATACCACACATTCTTTATAAAATGGGCTATATTGTATTAAGATACTGGCACTTGGAAAATAATGTTTAAATGATTTTATGCTTAATTTTTCATTAAATCTTAGTCAAAGTCTTAACATTTCATACATTCTCTCTATTATGGTTTGTGTGTCATTCTGATTAAAAATTAAACCTAGTTTATTTTAACATTAAGATGCCAGAAGCAGAACTAAGTTTTGCAAAAATAGGCAAGGCGAAGAGAGGAAAGAGTGGGAGTGAAGAAGTAAAGAAGAAAAAAAGGAAAAAGAAAAGAGACAGGAGATAAGAATAAGGACAGAGAAGTGCAGAAAAGAGGACTTTGTTTGTGTGTGTGTATGTGTTTGTTTGTTTAAAAAATAAGATGCACAGAGTGGGAGTGGGAAATGAAGTCAAGAGTTGCCTTTGATGCCACTCTGAAATTTCTTTTTGATTCACATTTATGATTCACTGGAGCCAACTATTGCTTTCTGTGGTGCAGCTATTACAGCGTGGTTTCTTTTTGAAGGTTAAGGGCCTGCTTGAGGTCATAGCTAAGTGCTCAGGTTTGAAAGCCTTTTTTCAGCACATGACCTTGGGCAAGTCATTCACTTTTTTTTTTTTTTGTATTTTTTTGAAGCTGGAAACGGGGAGAGACAGTCAGACAGACTCCCACATGCGCCTGACTGGGATCCACCTGGCAGGCCCGCCAGGGGCGACGCTCTGCAGCGACCAGAGCCACTCCAGCGCCTGGGGCAGAGGCCAAGGAGCCATCCCTAGCGCCCGGGCCATCTTTGCTCCAATGGAGCCTTGGCTGCGGGAGGGGAAGAGAGAGACAGAGAGGAAGGGGGGGGTGGAGAAGCAAATGGGCGCTTCTCCTATGTGCCCTGGCTGGAATCGAACCCTGGTCCCCTGCACGCCAGGCCGACGCTCTATCGCTGAGCCAACCTGCCAGGGCCAAGTCATTCACTTGTGTTCCTCAGTTTTACCATCTTTTAAATGAAAATCATATTAACACCTAAATCATAGGACTCTTCTCAACAATGAGTCTATTCATATCAAATACTTATAAAGATATCACTAAATAAATGTTAGCAATTAGTACTGGTGGACGTTTGACCGTTTGACATTTTATCAACAATTTAAGAAAAGTGAACATGATGTTCAATGCCCATATCAATCTATATCAATTTCTACATGTGTGCATAAAATTCTTTCAGAGTCCCAGACAGAGACAATGTATGGTCAAAAGTTTTAATCAACAAGAGTTTAATGAGGAAAATTTTATGGATTGGAGAGCAATGTTAAGGAAGGACCTACAAAGGGTGGTGAAGAATGCAAATAGAAAGAGCAAGAAACCCTCACCCATGCACCTCCACCATCTTAGCCTGAAAGGGAAGAGGGGAGATAGTGTTATTAGATCCAAGTAGGACTCATAGCTGTGTAAGAAGGCATGTCTAAAGGAGCTGCAACTACAGCACAGGCTTGCTTGACAGTGACCCTTTGAGGGTCAGATAATTCTTCGTTGTTGTTGTGTGTGGAAGGAGATGTCATGGGCATTGTAAAGTGCTTGATATCATCCCTGGTATCTACTCCCTAGTTGCCAGTATTACCTCATTCTCGACCATGTCTTATCTTTGCAACCTCAGACTTGATAGAGTCAGAATTTAAAACTAGGGTGAAATTTTTGGTAGAAAATGTTGAAAAGAAAACTTGAGAGGAAAAAAACCCCCAGAATATTATAGGGATAAGTGGGTACAGATATCCCATGAAGGTTTGGTTTGAGGTATTGTCCAAATGTATAATGAAGTACAGCATCATGGATCTACCCAACTCCTCCAGAGTATGTCACACGATCTAACTACTCAATTTAGCTTCATTCTAAAATAAGGACCAATGGAGGTAGTCTGTAAAGTTACTCATTGTTTTGCTGGGGGACTATAAGCATGTGGTAGTGGTGGTTGGTGGTGGAGCATGAGAATAACAGGCAAGTATGTAAGCCCTGTATCTTTGGAGTGGGTGGCAGCTGGAGTTGGAGTAGTAGATGGAGGGTGGGGGAACAGTTCCTTCAAGCTGTTCTCTGTATTCTCTCTCATTTTTTAAATGTTTCTTAAGTGAGAAGCAAGGAGGCAGAGAGACAGACTCTCATATGCATCCTAACTGGGATCCACCCAGCAAACTGCCTATGGGGTGTGGGGTGATGCTCTGCCCATCTGGGGCTGTTGCTTCATTGCTTGGCAACAGAGCTATTTATCACCTGAGGCCAGGCCATTCTCAGTGCCCATGGCCAACTTGCTCCAACCGAGCCATGGCTGTGGGAGAAGAGAGAGATAGAGAGAGAGAAGGAAGGGGGAAGGGGTGGAGAAGCCTATGGTTGTATCTCCTGTGTGCCCTAACTGGGGATTGAACCTGGTACATACGTACACCTGGCAAGCACTCTACCACCGAGCCAACTGGCCAGGGCCCTGTATTCTCACATATACAGATCATTTCCTTCTATGATTTATTACCACAGAGGGTGAATTTCATCAACTATTTGTCAATTCTTACTATTTTCAGTTGCAGAGGACACAGTCTCCTATGTATATATATGAATCTCAAGTTGCTTTAAAGCAAAGATGAGTTTAATGGCCTTTCCCTAAATTTCCCTTCATCTTTATTGCTTACAGGCTAACACTTTGGGGTTTTAATTCTTTTTCTTCCCTTTTACATTTATTTCTTGATGGAAATAATTGGGAGGTTTGAATATTTTTCAACAGTGGGAGTCTTTATTAGCTTTTAAGTAGATAAAAATATCCTTTCTTCCCCATAGTGCAAAGTGGAATGGGCTATAACTATCATCCCAGTAAATTAAATTACTTTAAAAAACTGAAAGAAATAGATTGTAAAAATGTTTAGTCAAATGAGTTCTTTAGCTGGCTAAACATCAATGGGCACTCTGCCATCACAACAAGGTAAACTACCTGCAAGTAGCTATTTAAAAACGCTTGTATAATGATAGTTGTTAAACTTACCCAATGGAATTACACCTACGTTTAGACAATAGAGTAGGATATATACACAATCAAAATGATGATAACTAAAAAGGTGACAGAAAAATCACTGACAAGAATATGAATGGGGCTAACTGAAGAAGTTTAAATTGGTGAAGCAGACTAATTAGCAGCAATGAATTTAACTTAAAAGACAATTTAATTGGAGAGTAAAAAGCACACATATGTGTACCATGTTCGATGACTTCTCATTGGGAAGTAATGGGCTTCATTTTCAGCCAGGCATTCTCCTGCAAGTGGGGGGAATTTGGTAAATCAAATTGTGCACCCCCTGCTGGGTCGACATCTTTAAGAAAAAGCAATACAAATGTAATAAGAAGCAGCTTTCTCAACATTGGTTGAACATTTGAATCACTTGGGGTGCTATTTTAAAATAGTGTGGTCTTGGTGATACCCCAAAATGCTGATTTATCTTATCTGGGATAAGAACCTCACATACATTGTTTTTATTTATTGATTTTAGTGAGAGAAGAAGGGAGGGAGAGAGGGATACAGGAACATCGATTTGTTCCTGTACGTGCCCTAATCAGGGATTGAACAGGCAACCTCTGCACTTCCAGATGATACTCTAACCAACTAAGCTATTCAACCAGGGCAATTTTTAAAAATCATCTCAGGTGTGTCAAAGCTGCAGCCAGGGTTGTGAAATGTTTTATTTTATTTTTTTTAGTTTATATTTAGTTTTTCCATTGATTTGAATGAAAGAGAGAGAGAGAAAGGGAGAGAGAGAGATGAGAAGGGGAAAGAAAGAGAGAAACATCAACTTATTGTTTCGCTTAGTTGTGTACTCATTGATTTCTTCTTGGAGGTGCCCTGACCAGGGATCAAACCCATGGTCTTTGGTGCACCAGGTTGATGTTTTATTTAGAATTACCCGGCCAGCGGGAGAACCACCTCTTTAAAGGGCAGTGTGTATGGTTGATGAAATCTCAAATGGCACATGAAAAGGAGCATGATGCACTCCATTTCTTGGCTCCCATTAAGGGTGCCATGGGTTGGTTGTTTTGTTCCTCAGCAGAGGCTGAGAAAGCAGCTATAGCAGTGTCCTGACCTCTCCATATGTGGGAAGAAGAGTCAGTCTCTACTGCTTATCATAACTTTGGAATGCTTCATTTGAGAGACTAAGGCTGAGAGTTGGCTAAGAGGTGAGGATAATGGCTACAGAGATTGAGGGTGTGGAATCCATTCTCTACAAGAGAAGTTGTAGATCAGTTGGAAAGACTGTTAATTTGTTTTAAAATGTTCCTTTTTGATATATACAACCTGGACAGTACCCCCCCCCCCAATTGCACATAGAAAGCCATGAGCTATGGCAACAGCAGAGGACATGCTGATTGTGAATAGAAAGCTGGCACTAGGCTTTCTCTTGGACTTTATAAGCATCTATACTTTGAATCAGAAACTCACTCTGGGTCTCTTACTCTCTCTTCTTTCCTTCCTTATCATTTTTTTGTACACCTTCAGTATGGCATTGTACCATAAGTTATATCACCTTGGAAAAGTATGCTCATATATGTCACCCATATTAAGGTACAGGTTCCTTAAGGTCATATCTCTACTCATTCCATTATCTTTAGTTCTCAGAACAATGCCAGGCATGCACATATTTACAGATAAAAAACGTTTGTATGCTATCTTAGATCCTTTGCTGAAATTCAAAGCTGAGAGCAGATGGGAGGCAGTAGAAAAAGAAAGAAAAGGGAGGAATTTACAGTGTTTGAGTCAAAATTCTTCTAAATAAAAACCAGTTCTCTAACAAATGTCTCTTGTAAATTCATACATTGCTTTAGCACACATTTATTGAAATATTTTAGCAAGAAAGAAACCAGTCAGAAATACTCTCAGAAAACATTGAGCTTAGATTTGGGAAAAAAGACAATAAAAGAGCAAAGATATACATAATCATGGATATTTAACATTTTGATAAATGTGATAAAGAAAATAAACAGGAAATGCCTTCCATATGTGAATAGGGATGAGGAGGTATTTTAGACAAGGGGATTAGGGAAGGCCCCTTTAGAAACATGACATTTATGCCATAACTCAAAATATCAGCATAATCCCACTGTAAAGAGTTGGGAAAAGAATATCCCAGGCATAGGGAATTCAAATACATAGGCTCAGATATGGGAAGAGGCTTGGCATGATTGGGAAATAGAAAGAAAGCTTTTTAACTTCTTCATCAGACAAAATAAAACCTACTTCTCATTAGATGACCAATGTACCTAACCTCTTTACAAAATCACCAAAAGTTCTCTCAAGCTCTCTGTTAGACACTATCATACATGCAGGGGCAGGTTCACTGGTTTGAGTGTTGTTTAAGATCTTCACTGGAAGGTCACTGGGCATTTATTCTGCCAGAGCATATTTGATCCAAATGACCTAAATGGTGACTTCAGAACTCCCACTTGGATGTTCAAGTCTGACTTCTAAAGTCCCAGGTCCTGTGAGTGCAGCTCTTTGTCTGCAGTTCGCTGAGAGCTTTATTGTAGGGTACAAGACCTGGCTCTTCACCAGGAGACATGCAACGCAAACCGGCTGGGAGCACTTTCCTCACTCTGCTTTCCTGACTTGGATGATGCAGTCTCCACCATCAGGTTTGTCTTATTCTCTCAGTTCTAAAGAAGCTCTTTGAGCAAAGAAACTTTGTTTTCTTCCTTTTCTATACCCAGGCACCTACCACAATACCTAGCTCACAGTAAATTAGCCCAAGTTAAACAGTTTGATTGTTGTTGTTATGGTTCAAAAGATAATCAAAAGAATACAAATATCTTGTGATACCTAAAAGTTGCACAAAATTCAAGCTTCAGTGTTAATAAATCATTTTATAAATTGAAAAACAACCTCACTCCACTCATTTACCTTTTGTCTAAGCCTACTTTCACATTGTAATGGCAGCCTTGAGTTCACTAGTTGTCAAAGACATATGGGTGGCAAGCCTAAAACACAGGGGTGGGCAAGAGGACCGGTAGGTTTACAGTTGTTCATGTGGCAAATAATGCAATTACTACATAATAATGCAAATATAAACTGTTTTGTGTATTTACTACTATAAACCTACTTTTGTCCACCTCTGTATTTACTACTGGCCCTTCAACCTCTGTGATTAATATTTTCCATGTGAATGAATGAATACATAAGTAAATGAACTATTATGGCCAATTCACATTTATGTAATTACTTCTTAATGGTATATACTCCGTGGCAGAGATCCAGGCAATGATCTAGATCTGAGCACATTTTGTTAGAAATATGAGACTAGCATTATGTATGCATCTATTCTGCCATTTTGTTCTAAAATCTATTCAATCAAAATAAAAACCTTAATTGCATTTTCTAAATGGGCTTCTCCTATTTTTGTAATTAAATATACATTGCCAAGCTTCTTTTCATTAGAATCACCAGTCCTCCAAGAAGTTCTATTTAAACTCTATTAATGTCAGGTTGCATATCCCCTTCTATCAACTACGTGGATGTCCTTATGGAGCTTTTCTCCTTCCAGGTTTGTCATTTAATTCTGTATTTTTACACTGAGATATGCAAGTCTGCTAAAAAAAAAAAACCAAAACATGGACATGAGAGAAACTTAATTACCTTTCTATATGAATTTCATTTCATTTATACATTTTTAAAAATCTACTGTTTACTGGATACCACTGAACTAGTGAGCTGGATGTTTTGGGAGGATTACAAATAGAGTATATCTTTAAAAACCAAACAGATCAGTCACATTTGGATTAGACAAGATGCACACTCTTTCATAAACAAGTTATAGACACTATTAACTATAATACTTAACACGAAACTTTATCGTTTTACTCATATAGAAATAGAAATAAGCTACTCTGTATATTGTGGCAAAACGGAACTTGGAAGGAACTTGGAAGGGAAATGGCTCTAATATCTATGGCTTGTACCTTCCCAATTGCAGCATCCCTGCTGCTTTTTATTTATGTTCTTTTCCAAATTTCTAAAAATGAATGAAAAAAAAATAAAACAAATTGAATCTATTAGATGTGCTGAGAAGTTTTGGTTTTGTTTGCTTCTTTTTTTTGTATAGTTTTATTATTAAATTTCCAGGAGTAGACTTGGGCTCAAGTCTACTTTGGTACAAAATAGGTATTCATGTATTTGTTGAAGTAAAGAACCATAACCAAAGATTAAATAAGTAATAAATATGAAAAGTATATACAAAATATCTATTAATACCTTTTAAATTTATTGATCTTTGTTTTAAAAAATCTTTGTGTTTTTTTTTCAAAAGATCATTGTGGGTTTTTTTTCTCAAAAGACTTATCTTCTATACATCATTATATGCCATTAAAACTTCCTTAAGTTTTACTTTTAGAAAGGACAGTTGTGAGTTTTAATTTTTTGGTGTCTTTCTTTTTTGTTTAAGTATTTTAGAAGCAAATTTATGTAGAATTCACTTAAATAGGATATTTGCTTGCAATTCACTAATGGGGAGACCTTACTATTCAAAATAAAGAGTCAGGACTACAAGATGAAAGCCTTTAGAAGTTAATACTAGCTAATTAATCCAGCTCATTAGCCTAAAATCTCACTGAATGCCGAGAGTGCTGCCAATGTAATAAGCTTCCCAGTTAATGGAGTCAAAGCGAACGTCAAAGAACGGCTAGTACCTCATTCATTAACTTAATCAACTCTCTAGACACTTCATAGACAAGGCATCTTGGTAGGAAACTAATAAACATGTAAGTGGGTGTTCTATTCTGTTATCCCACAACTGACTTAAACGCTGAAATTCAGACAACCATGAATGCACAAATAGCACACATTACTACCTTCAACCAAGGACAGAACAAAGAAAGCCAGTACTACTGTGCAACTTTTGTCAGAGCTGAAGTTTAAAAGTATTCGGCTAGTTCTAGTCAATAAAAAGAAAACATGTTATGTGTTTAGTCTTGTGCATTTTACACGCTGGAGTACTGCACAAACTTTATCCCAGAAACAGAATGGAGGTGGGACAGCCACCCATTTGCACCACTGTCTTCTGGTTTTCCTTTTAAAGATTTTCTTTTTAAAACAAAGATCAATAAATTTAAAAAGTATTAATAGATATTTTGTATATATTTTTTCATATTTATTACTTATTTAATCTTCAGTTATGGTTCTTTACTTCAACAAATACATTAATACCTATTTTGTACCAAAGCAATAATTATTGGGAATGCATTTTAAAGTCTTTCTATTTTTTCACTTTTAATAAATTGTGTCCTTCTCTCTTGTTCCTTAAATGTATTGTCTTCTCTATTATATTAAGCACTCAGGGAGGAAGGTCTTTCTTTGTGTCTGTATAAAGTGTTAAAATGGCAGAGATTATATGAGCTTCTTTTTTTATATTTTAAAGAAATAGGTTTTGTTTAGTTAGTAAACCAGATGTCTGTGGCAGTTGGAGGAGAGAGACTGTAGCCATTGATGAAGGCAGCTGTATAACAAGAAATAAAAATAGAAATAAAAGTTTTATTTTATATTTGACACCTGAATAAGCCACTATTTTTTAAAACAGAAAGTGCACTCTTTTGGTTCCAGCACAGCCTGGCCTTATTCAGTGCCCCACAATGTGAACACTGGGAATGAGACCGATTCTTCCTGTCCTCCACCTCTAACACGCTCCCTGATACTTGTGGCCACATACTTATTCAAACCATGTTTTGCTTTTTTTTCTTCCTTGCCAGCCCTGGATTCTCAAAGCTGGGAGCTTTTCACAGTTCTGCAAAGGACCTTTCTCTAGCTTAAGCTTTTCCTCCAGTTGTATTGAGCTATAAGCTAGAAAATTTTTCTTTTAATTCCTTCTCCTACCTAATGTATCACGTAGCAATTTCTAAGATTTTGTGTTTGTTTGTTTTTAATTTGGTGATAGGAAAATCAACCAACCAACAAACAAAAAACACACCAAACTTCTCTATTTTAAAAAAAAAAGAGAGAAAAAAAGAAAACTTTGTTCATTTGAATGGTAAATTGGAAAGGTAGTCATAAGAACTCAAATTTCCATCTTGATACAGAAGAACATTTATTTATTTATTTGTTTGTTTTTTTTTTAAAAATTATTTATTCATTTATAGAGAGGGGCAATAGAGAAAGAGAGAGAGAGAAGGCGGGAGGAACAGAGAGCATCAACTCCCATATGTGCCTTAACCAGGCAAACCCAGGGTTTTGAACCAACAACCTTAGCATTCCAGATAGATGCTTTGTCCACTGCATCACCACCGGTCAGGCCAGAAGAATAATTATTATCTTTTGAGTTCAAGGTACTTTCTCAAAATTGTTTTTTAAAATTAGCTTTGTAACAAATGTTTTATAAATAATGGCATGTGATGTTGTAAGTTTTACTTTTTAATTAATAGAAACTAATGCTTAGATAATTGGTGTTTTCTAATTAAGAAGGGAGCCTGTATTAAAAAAAATAAGAATGTTTCATTGTAGAATGAGATTAAAATATAATTTGATAAATAAACTTAGATTCATTATCCTGTGGGGTTTTTTTATATTATAAATGACTTCAGATATTAAAAAACATAGGAAGGCAAAATTTATGAAAACGCAATTGTTATTTTAATTATTTCAGTTGAGGAGTGTGGAGTGAAATCAGGTTTGTAGGAACTGTTGATTGTACAACTCAGTCCAATATCTCATATGCTTTTGGAAGTGAGGTTCAATGGCTGAGTTACTCTGCTTCTTTGGAGCCTGCCTGGTGGGGTTTTTGCTCCTGGACTCATGTGCCTGCAATGAGCTTCTGTGAGCCCTAGAGGATGCTAGGTGGTCTAAGATGCCTCAGTGACACCATAGGCCTTCTACTTCCCATTAGTCTAGCCTGAACTTATTCTCAGGGTAGTAGCTACCCTGGCTAGGATCCTAAGAGCTTTGGAACCCAAGCCATACTATTGTTACTATGTTCTATTGGCCAGAGAAAGTTACAAGGTCAGCCAACATTCAAAGCAAGGAGAAATAGACTCTACTGCCTGATAAGAAAAGTTGGAAAGAATTGTGGTCATTTGTATGACCTGCTATGGCTAAAACATGT
The DNA here is from genome assembly GCF_036850995.1 of Saccopteryx leptura. Lineage (NCBI taxonomy): Eukaryota > Metazoa > Chordata > Mammalia > Chiroptera > Emballonuridae > Saccopteryx > Saccopteryx leptura. The sequence continues at coordinate 230,433,084 of NC_089505.1, read as the reverse complement.
AAAACTTTGAAACTGTCAAAGTCATATGTCAAATCAGTAGAAGAGTTGTTTGACAATCAGTACATGACTATAAGTTGCAGAGGTTAGCAGGAATGATGGACTGATAGGACCCTGGTGACATTTGTGTTCCTGATTTCAGTTTTTCCTGAGACCCAGTGGAACTTGATTCTTCCCCAGTATAACTATCAAATTCTTGTGTTTGAGTCAAGGAAGTCTCCCTGTTATCCAATTAACATAAATGATTTACGTTTCTGTCAATTTTAATCAAAACTCCTGAGAAAAACCTTTATTCAAACTTGTTTACATTTTGTCATTCTTTGGCCATTCTTGTCACTTATTAACACAATGAGTAGACTAAAGGCTAAGTGATATATTCATTTAGCTATTGCTCTTCATTTTTTTATCAATTTTATTTTCAATAAACCAAATGTCCATCTTCATTAAGCAATTCAATTATATTGAATTCCTCATTCACATTTGTAGGATGGTATTTTTTAAATGGTCTGAGTCGTCAGACAGTACCCTTTAATTCTAAAAATTAGAGACCAAATGTCATTTAGGAAATTGAAAATCAACTTTTTATGACTTCAATTGAAGGAACTCATACTGAAATGTGAACAATGTTCATGAAAAGTTAATAAATAAGACTAATGATAGTGTATGGTAATTTTAGAATGATCAGACTATTAAACTACTTATAACTAATGCTAACATCTTTGAGGAAAGAGGGTAACAATATTGGAATTCCATGCTCATAAAAAAATACTGAACTTTAAAAGTGTTTTATGATCACATATATCATGAGCCCATTTCACATTGCTCCCACATTTACTATACAGACACATTTCTCATTTTAAATGTAATTATTATGGATATGCAATTATGGGGTCTGAATCAATTTGCAGACTTTTAAGCTCCACATGTTTCTCTATAATTTTGCCTTTCCTCCCAAGATTTAGAAATCTCTGATTTTCCTATTTGAATCACTAATGCGATGAGCCACTCTGTGTCTTTTTATATTACCACCAGCATGTTGAAAAATATATATAATCTAGGAAAAGGGTAAATGGGGTTTTTAGAAAATCCAAACATACATTAAAATTTCTAAGCTTCTGAACCCACAGAGGAGAACTGAAGCCTTGGTTAATGAACACTCTGTGACCCCTCACGTCCTTGCATTGCTCGGAATGGAAACTCTAAGGCAAGAGACAGGGCACATTTCCAGGAAAGGTACCATCACTATTGAGTAAACTAGGGTGAAGATATGTCTTTTCGGTATATTCTTCCTATCTTGAGAATCAAGGGGTGCTTTCAGAATTATCTGAAGTTTATAGAAGTGAATGAAATGTCATTATTGTCCCCATTTTCAGAGGATTCACACTTAGAAGAATTAGAGTGGCTTTAATTAGTGATAATAATGTAACTTACCTCAGATTTAGTAATGAAATAATCCTCGGCAGAAGTCTGTATACCTCTATAAGTTTCAATTCCAAAGAGTTAAAATGTTCATAATTTTAAGAGAATCAAATGACAGACTTTCAGGATAGTATAACATATTCCCCTGGTGAGGGTCCCTGACTCCATGTACCATACCCCATTATCTGTAAATTAAGTGCAGCTTCCAGTGCAATCAATGAGCAGTCAAGCAGGCAAACGGGGCCATCTTTAGCAGTGTTACTGTGCTGTACTACACAAGGAAGTCCATCAGAGAGCTGATGGAACCCAGGGACCATTTGGAAAAACTCTAAGAACACATTTACAAAAAAACTAAATGCACATTAAGGGAAACTTAACGATACTTTGTTTTGACTGCTGAAAAGGACACAATGATCCACACAGGGACCCAGGTAGTTAATGTACTGTACATTATTACTATATAGTACAGACCTCAGTCTCTCAGATCCTCAGAAACCACACAGTTGATTACATAGTGCCCAACAGATACATTCTTGAAGTAAATAAGCAAACATCTGAAGCATCCTTTCAGAGCTTGCCAATTCACTTGGCTTTTGAATTCTTGCTCTTGGTCAGTTGTGCAAGAAGGAACTTCACAATGTTTTTTGCTCTGCTAGAGATTCTAAGTCCATCTCAAATACAATAAAGAAAATAGTAGTAAACTGAAGTAAAAAACAAACAAACAGTACAACTGTAATAGCAAAAAAAAAATTTCCAGAGCTTATAAAGATGATGCAATATATAAATAGAAAGCCCTGCAGTTGATGCAGTTCACTTACATCTGAATCAATTTAATTTGAAGACAGATACAATGGTTTCTTAGATATGAAACTGTTCATTCCCATTATAGTTCAACTTGAAGGACATCATTTTACATTGGAAATTCAGTCATGTTCACCCAGCAGCTACTGATTTTTTCCTGATTGTGCATGAGGGTCTGTAACACCCCATCTCTCTCTTGCATTCACTGTTCATATTTGTTTGTAGGTCCAATTATCTGCTCATGGGAATGGCTGGATAAAGACTATGCATGGTGCCACAAGGAAGTGGACAAAACCATAATCCACGCTTAATGTTTATTTTGATGACTTTTAGTATTTGGCTAATTTGGAGACAATGAAGGATTGTTTTAGAAAGTGTGTAACAATTTTTTTATACCCAATGAATATTGCTGTCATGGTAAATAATTTGGTGAATTTTAAAAATGTTTTAAAGTTATACTATTCCACCTATTAACAACACAAAAATAAGTTGGGACTATGTAACCTTAGAAAAGTTTTCATGGTAAAAATTCTTCCTGCTAAAAGGTCAGAACAAAGTGGTTTCATTTCTATGATTTTTCAGAGTTTTGGTGACCTATGGCACCAATCACGGATACCTCTACCTGTCTGACACAGGGCAAAATCCTATGAGGTTTTTTAAAATAGAACTTGCTGACAAATATTCCATGCCCTGATCTGTACTGATTTACAGGAAGAGGTTTATATGAGTACATAATAATAATAATAATAACTGTAGATTTGGGGTAGACCTAATTTTATATTTAGTATCTATTAATTCAACCATGCTGTTTTATAATTAGTGCCTTGCTCTCACTGTCAGCATAGATATTAATGTGTGTATAGAAATAACATCTCTGTATCACAACTTTGACCTAGTATATACATATATTTTTTAGAACAGAATGGTACATTTATGGTTATTTCAATATTTTGTTTGATAGAAAAAATATTTTTACTGTTTCTTAAAGAGTTGATGATGCTTGATTTCCATGAGAAGTTATTGTGCCTCTTTCTAAAAATAAAGCAATATATATGTGTTTAATTTTCTCACTCATATCGAAAAACAGTGAGTTATATGAGTTCAGAAAAAAAAGAGAGTAGTAAAAGCAGAACAGAAATTTCTATAGGCTATTGCTGATCATATAAAAATAAACTGTAATCTCAATATGTGCTTTGATTATTTTTTAAAAGCATCTTGTACAGTGATTTCTTGTTTAAAAATATCACAATGTGACTCAGGAGATACACACTCATAAGCACACCCACAAATTTGAAACAAAACTAATGAAACAACTTACTCATATGATACACTCTGATACTTTCCATTCTAGTTCATTTAATTTTAAACATGTTTATCTGGAATCTATAAATTAATTTTATAATGTGCTAATAAGCTGCGATCTGCTATAGAAAACATTGCTTTAATCCGTATCTATAAAAATGTGAAGTGACGTTTCTCTAAGTATAGAGGTGTTAAAAATATAATTCTTATACAAACAGATAGTAAATTTGTGTCAAAATTTTATTTAGCATATTAATAAGGATACCAGAAAGAAAATACAAGACCTAATTTGAAGAGCATTTCAGAGATTTATATAGTAATAGGAAGAATAGTTTCCACAAATAAATTTGCTAAGTCAGATTTAAGACTATTTAACTTCCTACAGAACAATTAGGCCATAAAACCTTGTGAGTTAACTTCTCTACCAAATTATAAAATTAAAACAATTTATTAATTACTGCACTTTAACCTATAGAAAAGTCAGATGCAGTCCAATCAGGAGACAGACAACCTATCAGATATTTCAACAACAACAAAAAATTTATATAAAGAAGTGTTAACTAAACATAGTTATTTACTAAGTTCATACAAAGGCTGAACGATAGTGCCATGGTATAAGACAGCAACTTCAAAAAACAACTACCACCTCTACCACCTGTAGAACTCAGAGACTAAAGTGAGGGTATTGGAACCACTAAAAGCAAAAGTTTTGAGAAGGAGCTTTGTGAAGATGAACCTTAGACTACTTGCCTAGTGCTGTAGTCTCTGGGGGTGGGAGGGAGGGACAGGATGGGATGAAATGTTAGAAACGCTGAATGCTGGAAAGACTGCAAACCATAGTAGAATTGTCTGCTGTTATAGGAAGATGCTGCCCCAGCCAGGATGATGTGTTGTTGGGGTAACGTTCTGGAGCAGGAAGAAGCAGAGAGGAAGTCCACCATAGCAACAGTTCTGTCTTCTCTCACCTTGTCTTTCTCCAGTAGTTCCTACTGGCAAAATCTAATAGAGAGCAGCAGGTCAAACAGAAAGGGGGTTTGCAGAGCTGCCAGCGAGCATCATAAAGCCAACCAGGGAAGTGGGGTTGGAGCCTAGAGGCAGTAGTTGAAAGTGCCACAACCTCTCACTTTACAGAACAGTGTAGTGGTCATAATTTTATCCTCTGTTGACTTTTAATCAAAAGTGCCAGGTTGGATCTAGTGGGTTATGAGAAATGCTCTAGAACAATATCAAGAATGAAGCAATCATCATTTTCCTTTTTAGGCTTGGGACACATGTCTCTTTAGCAAAAATGTGTGGTTTAATTAAAAGCTGCACATAGGGGCAAGTTTACTGTAGTATTTTCAAATTTTTCTATTAAAGGGATTCTGTATGCTATTATTCAGGGATATCATCCTAAAAGTAATCATGCATTTGGCATTTTGGCTTGAAATCAATAACATTACATATTGTGAACACAAAGATATATCCACTTTCATGATTCTAGAATTCTTTTGTCTAAAATTTGTAGAATTGTTAGAACTCATCTATGGAAAATTCTTCAAGACTTAAATAAAAGTTGCACATTCCAATAAAGATTTCAATTGTATAGAAAAATGTTTCTAAAAGTAACAAAAATCTACATGTTTACCCCTGTATTTACTATTCATTCTTTCACCTTAGATTCTTCATTTAATGTCAAATCTTGCCATGTTACAATAGATTGCTACTCTCCAACCTTTGCATCATCTGCCTTCAAATGTATGAATGTACATAATATATTTTAAATTCTTTTGTTGATAAAATGTATATACACTATTCACAAAAATTAGGAGATATTTTATCACTTCATATTCATTTTGAAATATCCCTTAATTTTTGTGAGCAGTATATATGTATAGTTTGTACATAAGACCATATTTAAGGTTATATCTGTATATATCTACACAAAGCTATGGAGTTAAATACTAGCCATTATTTTGTTTAATATTTATTAATAGTTGAATCAGCAGTTCATAATTTAAAACAGCATGAAAAGGACCAAAATACCATCCTATATCATCTTCTTAATCATTAATTCTTCTCTTTTTCACCTCCAGATCCCACACCAGATGAAGCCCTTGCCCTATTACAGCTACGACCAGCCGGTGATGGGGTACTGCCAGGCTCACCAGCCACTCCACGTCAACAAGGGCTATGAAGCCGTGTCCCAGGAGCAGGATGAAACCCCCAGCCTGGAGCTTGGCCGTGACCACAGCTTCATCGCTACCATCGCTAGGTCGGCGGCACCAGCCATTTACCTGGAGAGATTAACAAACTAACCCAACAGCGCCTCATTGAGGGACTGGAAGTGAGGGGAGGGAGGGCCTTCATCGTCAAGAAAGGGGGTCCAAAATCGCGCGGTCAAGCCGGCTCATCGTTCCTGCTAAAACGTTTATGACATTTGGAAAGGAAAAACAAAATTTACAAAGGGCAGATGCACCTACAGCAGAACCAGGAGAACTTTCTTTGCTTTAAAATAAACAAACAAACATGCTCCTGGATGTAAATAGTAAAAGTGTCGCGTTCTTATAAAATTAGATTTCACCCTAGCTACATATAGGTTTGTTTGTACAGTATATTTGCTTTTTCTACACTGCATGGTTCCTGGGCTGGAGAACCGCAGGGCGGGAGAAACCTGGGCGGGAGAAACCTGGGCGGGGGTGGGAAGTTGGGGAAACACTACGGTTTTCTATGTTAGGTCTATGTAACTCTCAGACTTTCTTTCCTTGCTTTGTTTTGTTTTTCCTTTAGAAAATGTTGTTAGTTCTTGTTTGGCTTGTTTTATTTTTTATTGTTTACCTGGTCAAGTGATTTTTGTTTCCAATTCTAACCGTGGGCATTCAAGCTTATGTTGTACCAAAAGAAAATTTGTTTTACCACTGACCACAAGGAAACAAAGTTGCCTACGAAGTGTGATGGAACTACTGCAGTGAAAATCCAGCGGTGTGTGGGTGATGTGATGCTTCCAGACACATGTGTGCACAATGTGAAGACTTTTGTCTCCCCCCCCCCCATTGGTTGTCCTCACTGTGCCTTTACACTGTGTAAGAAGTGTGAAGGAGGCACCCCTGAAGACTTGCAAAGGAAGTGACCAGCGGAAACACTCTCACGTGGACTAGGGGATATGAAAAACAGTGGTAATGTGGTCAGTGAATAAAACTGCCAAGCTGTCAGATTTCTAAACACGAGATAATGTGTAACATTCCTTTTTAAATTATCAATTACTTTTCGTGTAGTTTTATCAATAAAAGAAAAAAAATGTTGGAAAAATAAATATATTATTTTGTGGTTGGTAAACCACAGCCCATGTAATACTGAGTCTTTTATCTCTAATGTGAAATTCTTCTAGCCTTTATTAGGACAATACATAAGAATTAACTGGTGTCTAACAAGTGCTTTTTTTGTGTTCTGCCACCAAGTAAGGAGACTTTGACAATGTGTAGATAAGAATAATGAGGTGTGACTTATGCACTAACTTGTTTCACAATTATTTTTTAAGACATATGAAGCAAAATTATATAACAATATGGGAAAAAAGTAAGTATTCATGGAGAGGTCAGTGTGTGTACGATATTCTAAGATAGTAAGAACTGTGTGAAGAGTGATAACTATCTGAAAGAACCATAGTGATCACCCATTTTTTAACCAAAGATATACACACATCATTTGAATGATTTTTACCTGATTTCCTTAGGGCTGAGCAATTCTCTGATTCATTATGGACTTATCCTAATTCTAGCCACTGGTCTGATTTGCTTAATTCTATTTTTAAAACAAAATGAAATTGTAAAATTATGTCAACTTTTGTTAGGTCAGGTTTTTGCATTCTGAAAAGTGCTAATATACAGTAGTTTTAGTGGGTTTTCTGAAGAGCTAAGTTGATACCCGCCCTCCATTTAATTCCAAATTCTACTAAAATAACAATAAAAGAGCCTTCTGAAGACTTTTGCAGTAAAGTAAACTAGCCTAGAGTTGTAAGCCTGTTTATTTTTCCTCTTCATCTTTTTATTCTATTCTATTCTATTCTATTCTATTCTATTCTATTCTATTCTATTCTATTCTATTCTATTCTTTAAATGAGAGGAGGGGAGACAGACAGACTCCTGCATATACCTAGACTGGGATTCACTCAGCAACCCTCAGTCTGGGGCCAACACTCAAATCAATCAAGCTACTTTTAGTGCCTGAGGCTGATGCGCTCAGACAAACCGAGCCAACCTCAGTGCCGGGGACCAACGCTGGAACCAGTCTAGCAGCAGGAGAAGAAGAGGAAGAGCAGAGGGAGAGGAAGGGGTAGAAAAGCAGATGATTGCTTCTCTTGTGTTCCCTGACCAGGAATTGAACCTGGGACATCCATATGCCAGGCCGATGCTCTATGCTCTGAGCCAACCGACCAGGGCCTATTTTTTTCTCAAAGTCATTTTGTTTTACTACTATTTTAGATTATACTTGATCAATTGATAAAAAAATGTCATATAACAGAAAATTCTATCAATGGGCGTATATTTTTTCACATTAGAACACATGGGCTATTACTGTCAAACTCTGGTAACATTCCTACTAACATTTACAGTCAAGATTACATTACATTTATGTATGTGTCCTAACCATTTAAGTAGAATAAATTATGAATTTAAAAATTAAAGATAATTCCTCGGCATTGTAATTTTTCATTTAACAATTATTTAATAGATTTGAGGCAGAACATTTTGAAGTGTCTGCCCAAATGACAAGGATTCTCTTTACCTTCCCACCTTTTTCTCTATCCAACATCACCCATGCAGCCCTCTATCACCCCATCCCTGCCGTAGATAATGTACTAGTAACCATACCTGAAGAAGTTTGATTAATATTGACTTAAGTCAACTCTTTATTCTGTTTATTTTGGTTTCTTAGAAGCAAAAAGAGTTAAGTCGATAACATTCTTCATGTTACTTAAAACTGCAAACTTGGCCTCAAGACTAACATGAAATAATGACCTCCTATCAAAACAAGTGGCATTATGAAAATGCTTTCCCCTCTGAATATAAAAACTTTTGAATAACTTTTTTAAAAATGTAATTTAGGTATGCCAGAACAAGTGTATTCTGAGTTTTGGAAATCTATTGATGATTAAACAAAAACCAAAACAGAAAAACAAAGCCCCAAAACAACTTTGCTTGAGGAGGCCTGGGAAAGCCCTAAATGGAAAAATTTAAGATTGATACTGTATGAGGAATCAGGCAGACTTTCAGGGAAAAACAGCACCTGGAAAAAAAGATAGTGATATTTCCTTTTGTGTTGTTTTTTCCTTTTTTTTTTTTTTTTTTTTTTTTGCAAAGGGGAGAGAGAGAGAGCGACAGGAAGAGAGAGAGAGAGATACAATGCATCAAATCGTAGTTGTGGCATTTCAGTTGTTCGTTGATTACTTCTCATTCATGCCCTGACCGGGGGGCTCAAGCTAAGCCAGTGATCCTTGCTCAAGCCAGCAACCTTGGGTTTCAAGTCATTGATCATGGATTGGATCATGTTAATGATCCCATGCTCAAACCAGATGAGCCTGAGCTCAAGTCAGTGACCCTAGGTTTTCAAACCTGGGTCCACAGCATCCCAGATCTAGGCTCTATCTACTATACCATCACTGGTCAGGCAAAAATAGTGATGTTTCAGCAGAGAACTTAAGAACCAAATATTGGCCTGACCAGTGGTGGCGCAGTGGATAGAGCGTAGACCTGGCATGCTCAATGTTGACAGCCTGATCTAACCAAAAGATCAAGACCTCTGTTAGTCAATACTAAGGCTAAGTTTGTGTCTGAACTGCTCAATAACAGGGAGGAAATTTGTCTATACAGGTACTTTTTATCTCCATTTCTGATTCATTAGAAGCACTTTTTGCTATGGAAATAAATATTCTCAGAGTTCCCCTTGTCCCTCAATGTGGAAGAATATTTATAATTTTGAATTGTAACCCTACTAAAATGTACCATCCAGTGAGGCAAATAGTGCACATGGTATCTTCTTTGTGTGCAGAGGAAAGAATATATCACACTTCTATAGTCATTTTGAATTTTTTTTTACAATGGGTTTAGCTAATATACAATTTTTTTACTGTCTTCTAAAAGTCAGGAATTATTTTGATTCTACTTATTTTTTATGTTGAAATGTTAATGAGCTCTCTTACAGAAAGGTATGCTTCATTTCAATACTAATCTAATTAGTAATTTGATTTTATACTATAATTTTTATTGAATCTCTGAAAGCTATCCAGGTTGGGGAGTATCATGGAGTATTTATAGTACAAAGACATTAAAACTATGTCTGGAAAGTATTGTGACTGTGAAACATACAGATTGGAACGGTCAATTTTCAAACATGCTGATTAATTTTTTTCATAACTACATTTAGTAATGCTGTTTGCTTTTACTTATTCTATCATGCAATAAGGAAATATCTAAAATCAAAAGTTTGATTTAAGTATGTATAAATATAATAGTGGTTTAAATTTTCATTCTTTTGTAGTTCTACTTACAATATTTCATGTATGACCTTCTGAGACTAAGGATATAAATAATGTCATTACTTAGTGAATGCCAAAAAGCCAAGTACTTTTTAAAATCAAAAGTAGACTGTGTTATAATATTTCAAATAATTTCACTAATAAGAGAGCCATGTGCAGGGAAGGAGGACTCTAAGGAATGCCCCTGGCATCTGTTATTAGACTTTGTGTCGGATTTTTATTGGGAACTTAAGCGCAGTTATGGCAAATCTACTCTACAAAGTGATCCACGTCATGAGAAAGGGGAAAAAAATGTAATAGTCCAATCTGTAAACCTTTTCATTTTATGAGAAATCCATATATGTAAATTGAATTTGGGAATGTTGGTTGATGGCTTATTATTACTCAATAATATAATAAGACCATCCATCTAAAAAAACAAATAATAGAAATGTTCAAAACAAGGAATGTTATTGTTTGAATCTCAACTTTACTAATCAGACCACACCTCAAATTCAGTATCAGTGTGATACTTCCAAGGGGACATCTACAAGAAGAGCAACCAAAATATTGGAATTTATGCAATCCATTGTATACATCCTTGTTTAAGGAAGACTTTTCTTTTTTTGTATTTTTCTGAAACTGGAAATGGGGAGGCAGTCAGACAGACTCCCGCATGCGCCCGATCGGGATCCATCCAGCACGCCCACCAGGGAGTGATGCTCTGCCCATCTGGGGCGCTGCTCTGTTGTAACCAGAGCCATTCTAGCACCTGAGGCAGAGGCCATGGAGCCATCCTCAGCGCCCTGGCCAACTTTGCTCCAACGTAGTCTTGGCTGCAGGAGGGGAAGAGAAAGACAGAGAGGAAGGAGTGGGGGAGGGGTAGAGAAGCAGATGAGCGCTTCTCCTGTGTGCCCTGTCCAGGAATCGACCCGGGACTTGAACTCGGGACTCCTGCATGCCAGGCCTAGGCTCTACCACTGAGCCAACTGGCCAGGGCTTAAGAAAGACTTGAAAGCAGGATCATTCACTGGTTGAAGTAATCAATCAATGAAGAGAAGCAGGTTCATTCTGCTCCAACTGCCCATGATATCCACACAATATTGGTAATTAATTATTTTTAAAATTTTGTTTTTAAAATTACAGTTTGTGGCCCTGGCCAGTTGGCTCAGTGTTAGAGCATTTGCCTGGCACATGGATGTTACAGGTTTGATTCCCGGTCAGGGCACATGGGAGAAGCCACCATCTGCTTCTCTACTCTTCTCCCTCCCTCTTCTCTCTTGCTCTCTCTTTTTCTCTCCTGCAGACATGGCTTGATTGGTTCAAGCAGATGGCTGTAGGGACTGAGGATGGCTCCATGGCTTCACCTCAGGTGTGAAAATAGCTTGGTTGCCCTGCAGCAGAGCAAAGCCCCAGATCATCAGAGCATTGGCCCCAGACAGGTTGCTTGTTGGATCCTGGTCCGGGTACATGTGGGAATCTGTCTCTCTGCCTCTCTACCTCTAACTTAATAAAAAAAATAAAAAAATAAAATAAAAATTACAGTTTGCATTTAACATTTTTTTTGGTATTAATTTCAGGTATGCATCATAACAGTTAGACAAACATCTACCTTACAAAGTGTTCACCCAATATTTTGGATACCTACCAGGCACTATGAATAGTTATTATAATATTGTTGACTATATTCTCTGTGTTTCACTTTATATCTCCATAACTATTTTGTAACCACTAATTGGTACTTCTAATCCCTTCAACATTTTGGTAATTGATTATTTAACTGAGGAATCCAAGGCCCTTGGAGCTATAATCCGTCTAGGTCCTCGTTAAACTCCTGAGACTTTCTAAATTTCTGAAGCTTCATAGCTTCTCGTGAGGATATACTTGCCAGCTACCATGTTGTATAACCTTTAATTGCCTGTCATTCAGAAAAGCATAACTAGTCCAAGTTCAGAAACTCAGGTTATCTACTACTGAAACTATGTTTTAATTTCACTCATCCCAAGTGCACACTTATAGAGACATGGCTCAGCTTTGTTCCTGTAATAAAATTCTGTAAATACCTCCTGTTTTGTTCTCTGTAGATATGACTTTCTGCCTTGATACATCTCTAGAATCCTGGTTCTTACAAGGCTAAACATCATCTTTCTCTTGACATATTAGTAGGTACCTGATTTTTGCCCATAAATCCCAGTTAGCTGTTAATAAACCTATTTTGCTTATCTTTAAATAATACTTTGTTTTTCAAAGACCCAATTTGCCCTGCTGGACCAGCCTTGTTTTACCTTTTAGTACATTTTGGGCAGGTTGCTCTGTTCTCTTGATATGATGCTCTCCTAACTAGCTAGTCAACCTCCCCGTCCTCTGTCGTTGAGCTCACACTATTCCAGCATCATAACACAGTTTCCATAAAAGTTCTCTTTCTGCACAATTGCAATCTGAATTTCATTTTGATTCTAATATACAAGATCAGTGATTTGGTTCTCAAATGTTAGCATGTCTGATAATTACCAGAAAGGTTTTTAAAACCATATATGTGGCCTGACCTGTAGTGGTGCAATGGATAAAAGCATTGACCTGGAACACTGAGGTCTCGGGTTCGACCCTGGGGTTGCCTGGTTAAGGCACATATGGGAGTTGATGCCTCCTGCTTCTCCTCCCTTCTCTCTCTTTCTCTCTCTCTCTCTTCTCTCTAAAAAAAATAAATATAATCTTAAAAAAAACACCTATATGTAGAGCCCACCCTTAGCATGTTTGATGCAGTAGGTCTGGGGAGGAGTCTAAAAATGTTCATATTTACTTATTTATTAAGAATTTTTTTTGAGAGAGAGACAGGAAGAAAGAGAAAGGAAAAGCTCAACTTATAGTTGTGTCAATTTAATTGTTTAATAATTTTTCCTCATATGTGTCTTGACCAAGGAGCTCAATCTGAGCCAGTGACCCCTTGCTCAAGCCAGCAAACTTGGGTTCAAGACAGTGACCTTGGGATTATGTCAGTGATCCTACACTCAAGCCAGTGACTTTGGGGTTTTGAACCTGGGACCTCAGCATCCTAGATAAATGCTTTATCCACTGCACCACCACCGATCAGGCTGAAAATGTTCATATTTAATAAGTTCCCCTGTGATGCTGATGCTGCTGGTGTGTGGACCACATTTTGGAAATCATTACCATAGAGAATAACTATTTATATCTTTCTAGGTTAATGACTGCATGGGAACTCAAAGTTTGTATTTCATATCGACTTAACATTTAATGTTAAATGAAGCTTTAAAATAAGAATTGATTAAAGACAAGTAGAAGCATTATGCAATCATGCAACATAAAAGACCTATGACTTTATTTTATGTAAAGAGCATTTTCTAAAATGCGCTGCTTTCTGTGAAAGAAAAGAAATAAATAACAAATATCAACCACAACAACAAAAGAAGTTTCTAAGATCAAATTTAATTTGTAAAATATTGCATATGACATGTCCCCTTTGGAAATTCACAAAGTGCTTTAACATTTAAAGGATATCAGAAATATTTTACTCAAGAAACCCATTTAACTTTGTTTAACCTTGGGTTTTCTAAATACATTCAAACATAATACCTTTCCTCAATTTGCCACCTGCAGAACTAATGTTCTATAGAACCCACTTGGGAAATGTTCATTTAAAGAATGCTCTTCCTTTGTATCTTTGCAAATAGCTATTTCCATATTTACAAATGACATAATACACTCTTCTGAAATGCATGGAGGCTTTATTTTAAAACCCAGGGCACTATAAATGTTAATCTCTCTTATAGTAATACAAATGTCAAATTTGTCTGGGTTAAATGAAGGTGAATAATTAAAATAATGAATATCTAGTATCATGAATAGGAAATATATATTTCCATATTTGACATTTTTTCCTTTGCAGGACATTAGGTTCATTGTTTCTACTGTGTAAGACATTGCAAAATTGTAGTAACTCACCAAAGAGCAAGTAGAAATATAAGCAGCCTTACTATCCGATTTCACAAGTTCTTGATCAGTCACTGGCCTCAGGTGACGTCATTCATCCATCTCTGCTTTCTGGGACAGAAGTTCCCCTCACACAGGTAATAAAAAAGTTAGTGAGAAGGACAGAAAAGAGAACCGAACATAGACCTTTGCTCTCCTAAGTCACTTTTTTACAAGATCCAGCAATTGATTACAATGTCAGAATGAATATTATACTTCCTGTACTCATTATTGTTTCTTATAATGACATAAGAATAGAAATGCATAAAAATGAGGTTATACATGAGCTTTGATTTTGCATGCATTAAGAAAGCTACCCTAGCCCTGGCCAGTAGCACAGTGGATAGAGTATCAGCTGGAACATCAACGCCTCTGGTTTGATCTGCTGGTGTCAGCTAGACCCTCAAGGTCACTGGTTTGAGCCTTCAATCAGGGCACATATGAGAAATAATTAATGATACAATTAAGTGGAACAACAAGTTGATGCTTCTCTCTCTCCCTTCCCCCTTTTTCTCTAAAACCAAACAAGCAAACAGCAACTCTAATGTCAATAATGGAAGAACTGTATAATGACTATTACCTGGGATCAACAGAAATATTATTTTCCCTAACTTGTGCTCAATGGATACAGCATCGGCCTGTATCCATTTATATGATACAAGCATATGGACATTCCAGGTTCAATTCCTGGTCAGGACACACAGGAGAAGTGATCATCTGCTTCTCCCAACCCTCCTTCTCAGTCTTCTCTCCACCTTTCCCTCCTGCAGCCAGTGGCTTGATTGGTTCAAGTGTGTCTCTGGGCACTGAGGATAGCTCTGTCAGAGTAGGCCAGCCTCAGGCATTAGAAGTAGCTTGGGATCTGTGGTGGCTCAGTGGATAAGGCGTCAACCTGGAAACACTGAGGTTGCCGGTTCAAAACCCTGGGCTTGCCTGGTCAAGGCACATATGGGAGTTGCTGCTTCCAGCTCCTCCTCCCTTCTCTCTCTCTCTCCCTCTCTCTCCTCTCTCTCCTCTCTAAAAATGAATAAATAAAATAAAAAAATTTAAAAAAGTAGCTTGGTACGGGAGAACTGGCCCCAGATAAGGTTGCCGGGTAGATCCTGGTTGGGATGCATGTGGGAATCTGCCTCACTATCCACCCTCCTCTCACACACACACAAAATAATTATATTATCCAAAATCTTGAGTGTGATTATACCCTTACAGAAAGAAATTCACTTGACTTTAGATAATGGAGGGAATCTGATGGAAGATGACTGAAATGTGGCTTAATCAAGCACTATTTTGGTATGCTCAGACTAACATAACAAAATACCATATACTTGTTGTTTTGAACAACAGAAATTTATTTCTCACAGTTCTGGAAGCTGGAAAGCCCAAGATCTATGTTACAACAGAATTTGGTTTTTGGTGGGAGCTCTCTTCCTGGCTTGCAGATCCTTACCTCCTCCTGTCTTCTCACACAGCAGAGAGAGAAAGTGAGGTCTTTAGTGTCTTCTCTTATAAAGGTACTAATTCTATCAGATCAGGGTCCCACCCACATGACCTCATTCAGACTGAATTACCTATCTACTTTAAGGCCCAACCTCCAAATGTAGTCACACTAGGGGTTAAGGCAGTGTTTCCCAACCTTTTCTGTGCCATGCCCCACCTTAACCTTTCTAAAATTTTTATGTCCCCCCCATGTAACATACATAATTTTTAACATTAAAAAATTGATTTGCTCACTTAATAAACATAAATGATAGGTTCTAGGAAGAAATCACTATGAAATTGTTAACAAAACACAGTAAATAAAATTTCAAAACATATAATGAAAAACAAATTTAAATTCCAAATAATTTTAATACAGATTTTTCTATATTAATTTATTATTTTAATTTAGTGTGATCCTTGCACTTGATGCTTGCTGCACAGAGATTTTATATTAGGTTCCAATTTGATTAGCTTTAGTCTCAAGTCTCCACATTGTGTTATATCCAGCCGATTTCTTTTTTTTACCAGTAAATCATTTACAGCACTAAATCCACATTCAGCTAAAAATGAAGATGGAAACAGTAGCAATAGTTTTCTTGCACATTTGGTTGAATTTGGGTATTTGATTTCTGTTTCCTCACAAAGCCATGCCAGCGCTCCTTTGATATTAAATAAAGCTTTAACTGACTCATCATTATGCAATTCTGCGAGTTCTTCTTGATACTGCATATTTGATATATCAGACAAATCCACTAACATTGGCTGCATCATCCATGTTGGGAAATCAATTTGTTTTAAATCAGAAAAATCTTTCTTTTAAATCAGCCGATAGAATATTCAAATGATTGACAATAACAAGTAAAGCGGTATCAGGTATCAGTTACTTCACATTTTTGGAGCCAATGAAACTGTTTAAAGTTTTTGTTGTTAATATGTTTCTGACATAACTCAATATTGGTAATGAAACCAAATATCTTTGCTTTTGCATCAACAAGAGTTTTATTTGTTCCTTGAAGTTGCTTATTTAATATATTTAGTTTTTCAAAGATATCGGCTAAATAACTCACAAATGCTTTACCATCTATTGTTAACAGATACTTCATTTCAGGTTTGTCGCTTAAAAAATCACTAAGAGTATCAAACAGTTCCATAAATCTTTTCAAACAGTTTCCTTTAGATAGCCATCTTACTTCAGTATGAAGTAAAAGTCTAACATGGTTTTCATTTTGTTCTTCACAAAATAGCTTGAAAAGACGCTCACATTTGGCACTAGCTTTAATAGCATTAACACACTTTATTACTGTATGTAATACTTCATTCAGAACAGGCGAGATGTTTTTAGCTACCAAGTTTTCCCTATGAATAACACAATGCACAAGAATCATTTCTGGATTCGCATCTTTCATCAATTTTAAGCAGTCATTTTTCTTGCCCATCATATTGGGAGCACCATCTGCAGCACAAGATGTTATATTTTTCATTGGTATATCAGTGACATCTAAGTAGTTTTTTAGCTTATTATATATATCTTTGGAGGTAGTGGTGCTTTCTAATCTTTTACAGAACAACATTTCTTCAGCAAAATGTCCTTTATCAATATATCTTACGTAAGTTATCAATACTGCCTCACTGTCTCTCAAAGTTGATTCATCCATTTGCAAGGAGAATTTTCTTGTTTTCAGCCTTTCAATAAGTTGTTTTTCAATATCCTCACTCATTTCGTCTATTCTTCTGCTAACAGTATTGTCACTGAGTGGCATAGCTTTTACATTTTTGTCATCTTTTTCAAGAACCGTTTTAAGAAATGCTGATATTGATGGTTTTATTAAATTCTCTCCTATAGTGTGATTTTCTCCAGTTTTAGCGATGAATAAAGAAATTTGATAACTAGCCTCAAGAACACGATTATTAGTTGAAGTATGAGCAATAAATAGAGACTTTAATGTTGTTCTTTTTTCAAAATTTTCCTTTAAAGTTTTAAAGTAACTCAAATCTGAATTAATATGAGCACTATGTTTCACCTTCAAATGTGCCTCAAGACGACCTCGTTTTATTGATTTGTTGGTCAAGCATTGCTGGCATAAAAGACAAAAAGGAATCCGCTCATTGTGAATAGCGGGTATGAACCCAAATTTTAAATATTCCTCCGAATATTGACGAGTTTTTTTCTTGCTTGCACCACTCATTTTACTATGGGCTATAAGAAATAAAAATAAGATCAATTAAAAACTAATATTAAAATATGTGTTAAAATATATTCAATGTGACATAGAGTAAACGTATACTAAAAATTCATATTTATTTAAATGTATATAACACATTTACTACATTACCACCGCAAATCAAAAGGTATCTATATTTTTTCCACTTGACAAAATTTTCTGGAAAGTTATGCTTCTAAAATTAAAATTGTCGTGCATGCACTATTATAGCCTCAATAATATTTATAAAATATTATTGCTTTCTGGCCCTGATGCAAGAAGTACTTAATAAAGAGTTTAATATTGATAAAAATAAAATCAAATACTTACCAATTATATCTATACAATATATATATGTATATTTATTAAATCAACGAGCTTTTACAACAGTTTTGACTGACACTTATTTCAAATTAACACCAACTGAATGATGTGAAACACTACAGAAGTTGCGATGGGCCAATTAGGTGAGAATAACTGCGTTGTTTAGCGAGTTTTTAAAACATCCGGGGTTCCCTGCGGCAGACAGCACGCTCCGCGGTGAACCCAGGATGAAGTTTACTTGACGATGCCAATCACCCAGTTGATATTTTGGTCTCGTCAAATGAAATTATACTTAATAATTATTTACCGCAATTATTTAAGAATTGCATTTTTTGTTAAATTTGGCACTGATATCTAACATTGCATTTAAATGGCCCGGGGCAAAAGAGTTAAAGTTGTGTCGAGTCCATTTTCAAATTGCCCCCCTTAACTATCGAATTGCCCCCCTGTGGGGCGTGGGCCCCATGTTGGGAAACACCGGGTTAAGGGTTCAACATCTGAATGTTGGGGGAACACACTTTAGTCCAGACTGGAAACAAACAAATAAAAGAGCTAAAAAAAAAAAATAGTTACAGGTTACCTAATAGGGTGACCTAATTGATTTTATATTAAAAATTTTTAAAAAGTAGGGAATAGAGCCAGATTATTCTCAAATAAGAATGCTTGAGGAAAAGACTGATTAGTTGGCATTGTGAGTGGGTCTGAGCTCTGAATATAGTCATAAAGAGATATAACATGATTTACTTTGTTTTAGTCACATGGAGTATTAAAAATATATGTTAACAAACCTATCAAAAAAGTTAAATATAAGTTCTATGCAGCCTTACAAATTCCTATATTGAAGAAGCTATTTGAATTTAGCATTTCCAAATCTTATTGCATTATGAGATATTCTTTAGTGAAATCACAACTATTGAGTCAATTTTCCAGATAGTACATTTAGGAACACATTCTATTTCCAAAGAGGGCTATCTAATAAAGAGCTCACCTAGAGAAAAGAAATAGGAACATTTAGAATGCTTATAGACTTCTAATATGTACACATATCACTTTCTATAAGATACACCACTTTAAGAATATACTGGACTGAATTATGGTGGCGTAGTGGATAAAGCTTCAATCTGGAACACTGAGGTCACCAGTTAGAAACCCTGGTCTTGCCTGGTGAAGGCACATATGGAAGTTGATAGTTCTTGCACCTACTCCCTCCCTCCCCTCTCTAAAATGAATAAATAAAACAAAAAAATAAAAATATTAAAATTAGAATGTATTGGATTTTTAGCAAAATTAAATATTCAGAACTTTTAATCAGAATATATTATACACATAATGCTTAGTATACCAACTTCTATATAAGTAGAGTAGCTCAGTTCTCAATATTTTATCATGATTTGGACCAAACTAGAATACTGGGGTGTTGCTCAAATAAGTTTGTAAATAATGATATATATGTTTGCTCACTTATAGTTTGCATTGGAGTTGGGGGGACAGGCTGTAAGCAGGCAGGATTCTTATAGCCTAAGGCTTAATTTTAAGACTAAGCCTTTCCCACCCTTTTTGATGTAGGGTGGTGCACTCTCATGAGGAATCCCATTATGCCTCAGATAAGTGACTTTGTATCAGAGATTTCCTTGTTTGTATTAAAGGTTTTGATTTCTATACATAAAATGGGGTAGACCAGGAGCTTGCTCTCTCTCTTTCTCTCTGTTCCTGAGATTAGCATTAGAATAGAGAGCAGAAAAAGGCCATGTGGAGGAGGCCAGGAGAAACAGCCAAGATGGTGGAGTGCTGAGGGAGAAGCCAGTTTGTGCAGAGTTTGTGCAGAGAGAAGGAGATGGAAACAGGTGAATAAGGCTGGTGAGGTAGAAACCTTTGATTCTAGGAAACTCAGATAAGTCAGTGGCTTTTGAAGCCCTGAATGGAAAGGCAAGTGTTTTCTCACTGTGTGTATTTCTTGCCCGCCATGTGAAAGCTAGGATTAAAGCTAATGGCCCACCAGTTTTTGGCTCCGTTGTTTCATTACCGTTTGTCCGAATCTAATGTGAACCTGCATGGGCCAGGCACTCTGATGGTGGCCATGGCTACTGGCTTTACATGGGGTCATTTACATTTTGAAATTTACCTAGAGTGTGATGAATAAAGTGTTGAGATGTTGGAAATCATAACAGAATTGTTGAACATACTGGAGAACTTTAGAATAAAGAAGAGATTCGGGTAGGTCAAAACATTCCTGTCTTCATTGATTGAGATGATCATAACATAAAATGTGGGAGTGTTCTTGCTCCTTTTTCCAGTTGCAAAAATGATCAGGATAGATAATACAGCATGGCTGCTCTTAGTTAAATCTCTTCATTCTCTTAATAAGTAAATAATAAGCATTATTATGTGTCAGCCACTCATATTTTTCTATTAGAGATTATTGTACCTCCAAGGATATTTTATAGACAAGAACCTTAGCTATTGCATTCCATGCCAGAAGTGCCGTAATAAAAAAACTGGGTAGAATTGAAACATTAAAGTGACATATTGGCAAAAGTGGAAGTACTACATTGAGGGTCAGTAAGATGAGAAGAGTATTCCAAAGACTATAACAATTAATCCAAAGATAAAAAAGACAGTGGATAGCTTTAAGAAACTGGAGTACAGTAAGCAAAGGAAGATGCAGTACAAAGTTAAGCTGGAAAAGTAAACAAAGTCTAGATCACGCATGTGGAGGCGGCTATGCTAAGGGGTCTGTGCTTTAACTTATGGACAATTACTATCAGCAACCAGGGAGTCATAAAAAGATGTTAATAAAAGTATCAAACATATCATTTTGTCATTGGTGGGAAGGCTATATGAAGGGAGACATACCAGAATCCTGGAGGTCAGTTAGGAGCCTATTTACAATATAGCACTTGAGAAATGATATGGGACTTACTGAGGAAAATGCCAACGGGAATTAAGAGCAGAAAATAGTTAAAAGAATAGTTAAGATTTATAAAGTGCTTACTATGTACCATGAACAGTTTCTATAATTTTATATTTAATAACCCACAACAAGTATAATTAAATAAGTATACTTACTGTTGTTAGTTTCATTTTACAGCTACCAATGCCTGGAACGTAAATGTTATAGTACTAAGTCATGGTACCATGATTCAAACCAGGAAAGCTCCTCAAGAAAGAGATCTCTTAACAGTTATGCTCAATGGCTTCTTAAAACTTTGCATGAAAGTTATTTAAGATGTAATAGCAGGCCCTGGCCGGTTGGCTCAGTGGTAGAGTGTCAGCCTGGCATGCAGGAGTCCTGGGTTTGATTCCTGGCCAGGGCACACAGGAGAAGCGGCCATCTGCTTCTTCACCACTCCCCCTCTTCTTCTCCTCTGTCTCTCTCTTCCCCTCCCGCAGCCAAGGCGGGAGCAAAGTTGGCCCAGGCACTGAGGATGGCTCTGTGGCCTTTGCCTCAGGCGCTAGAATGGCCCTGGTTGCAACAGAGCAACGCCCCTGATGGGCAGAGCATCGCCCCCTGGTGGGCATGCCGGGTGGATCCCATCGGGCGCATGTGGGAGTCTGTCTGACTGCCTCCCATTTCCAACTTCAGAAAAATACAAAAAAAAGAAAAAAAAAAGATGTAATAGCAGCAAGACTATGCAATTTGGAAGCAGGAAAAGTTTCAGGACATGAAGGCACTGAGAATAGTGCCTATATTTCTGGACTGAGCAACAAAGACCATATTGATATTATTATCATCTGCTATAGCAGCTATAGGGGGGATGGCCTGGTTTGTGGTAGAAAATGATGAATTCTCTCATGGACATGGTGACTTTTAAGAACTTAAAATAGTGCCATTCAGGAGCCAGTGAGATAGGTAGATCTAAAATTAAGAATAATAATAGAGCCATATATACTAGAATTTGATGGTGAATACATGGGAATTAAATAAATTAATCATGGACTGTGTATGGACTGAGAAGGGAAGATGGACTATATCGAAATGTTTGATAACAGCAAAAGTGCCATCAAAAGAGAATAAAAAATATCTAGAAAATTATCAGGAAAACAAGAATTAGATCTTTCTTTGAAGCCAAAGGAAGCGAGAATTTTCCATCTTTGACAAATAACAGAAAAGCCTGTCTTGGTAAGCAGTGAAAGCTTGTAACTAGAAATATTAAGATGGATAGCCAATGTCTAACTTCAGGGACAGAGTACAAAGTAGTTTGTATTGGTTAGGAGTTTGAACTAGACGACACCTTCATCCCTTCTAACTCTATAAACGTATGATTATGTTCATTTTTCTTTTATAGGTGAAATGATATACATCCCCAGAATCCCAATCTATACAATGACTGTCAGCGCTTGAGATGAAAAAACATATCCTGGAATTCATTTTCTCAGTTTCAATTTCCATCAATTTTTAATTTTGCATGCTGCTATGGTAGGTGGTATAGAAATAATAAAATACATATTATTTATCAAACTTTCCAATCTCTAAATTGAATTCTGAATGACTGGAGAACTTTTATGGTACTTATTTCAAATTGCCTATAAATTACTCAAGTGTTTTCAAACTTGGAAATATTACAGAGATGGAGCGCATATATATAGTAGGTAAAAGATAAATATTTGTTAGAAAATGAATGAATAAAACAAATTTATGGTATCATTTTTTATGTTTGAAATTAGTTTGAAGATAATGTTTCTGAATATAGATCTTTTTATTTTTTAAATTTAAATCACTTTTTATTTTTTGATTACAGTTTACATACAATATTATATTAGTTTCAGGTATATGACCCAGTGATTAGAACTTACTGATTATCCTAATAAACCTCATACTCCTCTGACACCATACATAGTGACTAGTATATTATTGACTATATTTCATATGCTGTACCTTTCATTCCCATTAATATTCTGTAACAACCAATTTGTATTTTTTTTTAGCGAGAAAGAGACACAGAGAGAGACAGAGACACATAGGAAGAGAGAAAGGTAAACATTAACTCAGAGTTGCAGCACCTTAGTTGTTCACTGACTGCTTTGTCATATGTGCCTTGACTGGAGAGCTCCAGCTGAGCCAGTGACCCCTTGCTCAAACCAGAGACCTTGGGCTCAAGCCAGTGAGCATGGGGTCATGTCTACGATCCTACCTCCAGGCCAGTGACCCTGCGCTCATTGGTGAGCCCCCATTCAAGCTGGATGAGCCTGCACTCATGCTGGTGACCTCAGGGTTTCAAACCTGGGTCCTCAGCATCCCAGGCCGACTATCCACTGCACCACCACTGGTCAAGCCAATTTGTATTTCTTAATCCCTTCTCCTTTTCCACCCATCCCCTCAGTGGCCCTCCCATCTGGCAATCATCAAAATGTTTTCTGTACCTATGAGTTTGTTTCTGTTCTGCTTGTTCATTCATTTTGTTGTTTAGATTCAGTTGTTGGTAGATAGTTATTTATTGCCATTTTTGTTCATATTTTTGTCTTTTTTTTTCTTCTTCTTAAAGAATATTTAATATTTCATGTAATACTAGTTTGGAGGTAATGAACCTGTTGGTCAAATAAGTTTGTAAATATAATGTATATTTTTGCTTGCTTATAGTTTGCATTGGGTGTAGGGGACAGTCTGTAAACTGGCAAAGTCATTATAGCCTAAGGCTTAATTTTAAGACTAAGCCTTTCCCGCCCTTTTAAGACTAAGATTTTTTCAAAGCTAAGCTTTTCCCCACACCCTTGACTGTTGCATGATGTGGGGTGGTGCACTCTCATGAGGAATCCCATTATGCCTCAGATAAGTGACTTTGTATCAGAGACTTCCTTGTTTGTATATTGGATTAAAGGTTTGGATTTTTACACTATAAAACAGGGTAGACCGAGAATTTACTCACTCTCGGTTCCTGAGATTAGCATTAGAGGAGAGAGCAGAGAAAGGTCACGTGGAGGAGAGGAGAAACAGCCAAGATGGTGGAGTGCTGGAGGAGAAGCCAGTTTGTGCAGAGTTTTTGCAGGGAGGAGGAGATGGGGAAAGAGCTGAATAAGATTGGTGAGGTACAAACCTTTGATCCTAGGAAAACTCAGATAAGTCAGTGGCTTTGGGAGCCCTGAAGGGAAAGGGAAGTGTTTTCACACTGTGTGTATTTCTTGTCCACCGGGTGCAAGCTAGGATTAAAGGTAATGGCCCACCAGTTCTTGGCTCTGTTGTTTCATTACCGTATGTCCGAATCAATTGCGAACCTGTGTGGGCCAGGCGGCTGTGATGGTGGCCGTGGCTACTGGCTTTACAGATCCCCTTTAGATTTTTTTGTCTGTGAAGTTCTTTACATGTCTTTTAATTCTAAATAATAGGTTTGCTGAGTAGAGTAATCCTGGCTGTAGGTCCTTGTTTTTATCACTTCTAATAGTTCTTGCCACTCCCTTCTGGCCTGCAAAATTTCTGTGGAGAATTCAGCTGACAGTCTTATGAAAGCTCTCTTGTAGGGAACTAAATGCTTTTTTCCTGCACTTTTAAGATTCTAGATTCTCTCTTTGTCTTTCACCTTTTGCATTTTACGTATAATGTGACTTTGTGTGAACCTCTTTGGGTTTAGCATAGTTCTTTTTAATTCTCTAGGTGCAGAATGCATTCTAATATTTATTCCATGGATGTTTTTACCCCAAAGACAATCAGGAACCTTGCCAGAAACAAAATGCTTGAGTAGTCTCATAAATTTTACCTTTTCATGTTAAATATCTGTATGTATAAAAGGTTCTAAGGCTTGCCTAAGGAATCTTCTTAGGTCATACAAATTAAATTGTCCAATTCCTTATTAATATAATTCCCTTATCCCCATTGTAAAGTCAGAAGCCAAGGCCACCATCACAGCAGCCTGGCCAGTGAAGGTTTGCATTGGATTCGGACAGTCGGTAAAGAAACAATGGAGCCAAAAACTGACAGGCTGTCATCTTTAATTCTAGCTTGCACCCGGCGGGCAAGTAAAAACACACACTGGGCTCCAAAACCCACTCACATTCAGTGCTCACAAAGCTACTGACTTATCCGAGTTTCCTAGAATCAAAGGTTTCTAGCTCACCAGACTTATTCACCTCTGTTCCCCATCTCCTTCCTTCTCCCCGCACAAACTCTGTACTAGCTGGCTCCTTACTCAACACTCCGCCATCTTGGCTGCTTCTCCTGGCCACATGGCCTTTTTCTGCTCTCCTCTCTGCTCTCTCCCTAATGATAATCTCAGGAACCAAGAGCAAGCTCCCGTTCTGCCCCTATTTTATAGTGTAGATTCAAAACCTTTAATCTAATATACAAAATAGGGAAGTCTCTAATACAAAGCCACTTCTCTGAGGCATGATGGGATTGTACCACCCCACATCAAAAAGGGTAGGAAAAGCTTAATCCCAAAACCAAGCCCCAGGCTACAACGATCCTGCCTGCCCACAGAGACACACATTAATATCACCTGGGCAATGGCCTCCACGTGGGCAGCGGCACCATCTTTAACAAAGTGAGCATAATACATTTTATCTGCCCAACACCTATATACACTAAAATGTTGAAAATGAGAAAGATAAACTGTTATTTATATCATATAACGAGACTAAAATAAACTATTAATAGAACAGGTCCAGAAAAACTGTCTTAAAGACTGACTTCATTTTAAAGTGTGACTATTGATAGCTTTGAAGTCCACCACTCCCTTTTGCCCTTCTGCACCACACCTGGATAAGCTGGTAAAAAAATCTGAGTGCTTTCTCCACTGGAGCCAGTGGCAACCCACATTCTAGCCCCAATGCATAACCACCACAAATCACAAGCAAGTCTCCTTTCCCTGCTCTCTCAAGACCATTTTTGAACCAGCTTGGGAGTCTGTTATTTTCTTCAGAAAGTTTTATTATGTGAGAAATAAACTTTGTTGCAGTTAAGGTAGCATCAGTCTCAACATTCAAGCCTAAGCAAAAACCCAAACAGAATGAGCATTGTCTGCATGTTACTAAGACTTCAGAGATGCCTGTGGGGCCCAGAAATTATCAAATATTTAACACAGATTTCTTTGACAGTATTTAGTAAGGGTCATGTTCTTTTTTATAGTATATCACATAATCAATATTTTTCTCCTTTCAGAAGAATGATTCTCACCTGCCTTCACCCACATTTATTCCTCATTGTTTATTCAAGTCTTCTTTCTCTTGGTAGGCAAAACAAACTCATGGATGTATACATAAACCAGAGAAGCTTGACTTTGCAATTTGCAATGTAAAGTGGGTTTTATGAGTTAAGAGTTCAAATTAGCTGACAACTCGATTTCTTCTAACTATAAGACTTTATTTATTTATTTATTTATTTTGCATTTTCTATTATAGGTGGCAATGATATACATTTCCAGAACTGATATGGCATGATGATTTTTGGTATTTGAAATGAAAAACCATCTTGGAGTTTCTTCTCTGCTCTATCAACTCTAACTAGCCAAACAAAATACTCTACTCTCTGTGTAGAAATTTATGAAATGTTGACTAGCTGCTTGATGAATGAAACAATTTTTCTTTTCAAGTGTATATTTTTATTTTTTTCAGTGTATATTTTTATTTTTTTCTTTATTTTTTCATTGAAGTTATTGGGGTGACTTCAAGTATATATATTTAAAAGCTATTAGTCCCTCATCTGGCTTTTCCTATGCTTACCAGAGTAATATCATAGAGACTATGCTATATGTTCACTACATCATTTTCCTCTTCTCTAGAATCCTGAAAAACTATGGTGTCCAGTACTCCTGATGGTTACATATGACCCAGTTATTGGGTTTGGGCCAGTATAGAAGTAAGTCAAAGTCATCTGTTATTTGCCACCTGAGACAGATTAAGAAGATATGGGAATTCTCTGTTCTCTCTCTTACCTAACCATGTAGCTATAGAAAACATCCAGGCTTTCAGAGTTACCTATAAGAAAAAGAGTTCAAACACAGCTAGTGGAACACACATCCAACAATACTGGTTAATGAAATCTTATGCAAAGCCAATGAAATTTCATAGGTTCTGTGACTACTGCAAAGCTTAGCTTACTATGACTAATACCAACACCAAAATGTGCATAAACAATTATCTAATCAAGTAAATACAGGTAAATCTCTATGACCCTGGACTGTCTTTAGCCAATTTCTTTAGTATCAAGTAAGACAAATCCTAATTTTTTGAATTCATTAATATAATATTTTAAATGTTTTTTCAACCATCTTTTTAAAAATTTCTACCCTCAAATCTCATGATTGCTCTCACCTGTCTCAAAGTCACACTTATTCTTTCTGAATTTTCTTGTTCTCTTTCATCTTTTTGTTTATTTATATTTATCTCCTGTGTTACCTTTTCAAAGAAAGCACTGTCTTTTAGAATCTCTCCTCTTAATATGCATACATCAAAGGGGGCAAGTCACAGGTACTCTTGCCAAGCCATTAGAAATTGTCCCCAGAGCAATCACTGAACCTGTTTAATAATGTATCCTCAAAAGTAAGATAAATTACTCTGCCTGGAGTATGTCTTAATTTGTATATATCTATTCTCAACATCTTATTACTTATTTCAAGGAGCAAGGTAATTTGCCTGCCTGTATGCTAATAAACTAGCTATTTGAAATCATCACTTCCTTATAATCAGTGCCACTCTATCCCTCAGGATTTGAAGTACCCTTCCTGGCTAAGTGTGGCTTTATCCTACTCTCATTGCAGAAATTTAGGAATTATTGACTAGCTGCTGCATGGAAAAAGTAATTTTTCTTTTCAAGTATATATATATATTTTTGGAAAATATATTCTCAGACTTTTATAACCATTCAATTTCAATCTCTTTTTAAGAGAGGAGTACAAATACATCAAAAGAATGGAAACATCCACCAAAATAATAATGCAACTTCTTCAAGGTATGAACAAATAATGAAATATAATGCTCTGTTAAGTTACGTGTGGCAGTTGTGTACATCATCTTTTTTTTAAGTGAGACGTCATTTTTTTTTTTAAGTGAGAGGTAGGGAGATAGAGAGACAACCTCCCATATGTGCCCCGATCTGGGTCCACAAGACAAACCCCATCTGGGGCCAATTCTTAGACCAACCTGAGCCACTGCCTGAAAGAGGGGAAGAGACAGAAAAGAAGGGGTTGAGCAAAGGACAAGCAGATGGTTGGTTCTCCTGTGTGCCCTGACTGGGGATTGAACCCGGGACATCTGCACACCAGGCTGACACTCTATCCAATGATCCAACCAACCAGTGCCCTGCTTACATCATCTTTAATTGTAAGTAGTAACCTCTTAAAAGCTAAAATCGTGAATGGTTTGTAAATTGTGGTATTTGTTGAGACAGATATATTTAGATATTGTAAATTTAGAAAAATAAATTTAAAATATAACTTCTAGTATTTTTAAGGTGAATTATATATCCATGATAATCTTTCTGTTGATCAAGTTTATAATTTATTCAAATTTATATTCATAGCACTAGATTCATATTAAATATATATTTCCCCTTCTAAACTCCTGCTATTTATTTGTACTGTTTATTTACTACTTAATTAGATATTAGTTATGCACATCTTTTATTACTGTCTTAGATTTTTATTAATTATATATTGTTATTTAACATTATTTATATATAACTCTTGATTTCTTAAACTTTAAACTCTTAGAGAACAAGACCTCTGTACCACATAAAAACTATTGCATAGAAAAATGTTCCTGAAAATTATCTCATAAAATATATAGCTAGTTACAAGTTGATGCTTCCTGCTCCTCACCCCCTCTATCTCCTCTGTTTAAAAATCAATCAAGGGATGACGTCAGCGTAATGGCGTGGTAGGAAGTGATACTGATAAATCTCCCCCAAAACTCAACAAGATCTTCAACCAGAAACAGAAAAACCTATCCTTGGAGCCTCCAGATGTTTTGCAATACACCCGAAGGTATGGTCGAATGAAAAATTGGCTAAATATATAATCAAACCCCGAAGGAAATAGGGAGTAAGAAATGCTCTGCTTTCCTCACTAACCTTAACAGGGCGTCTTTCACTGGGAACTTAGAATATAGAAACTGAGGTGGGGAAAGGGGGTGAATAGATCCAGGCCACGGCACAAATGGCCGAACCAGGCTGTAGCATGGAGATCCAAGCCGAGGAAAATCTGTGCCTGTAGCAACCCAGTCAATACAAGCTAAGACTCGCGCCAAACCCAGACAAAGAAAGCAAGCGGGGCAGCCATTTTCCCCGATCTCCTGGTTGGCGCACAGATAGTGGGCAAGAGATTCCTCCAAGTGCCTCAGCAGTGGGAGCTCGTGTTACCCCACAGAGAGGCAGAGTGAGGGGCCTCTGTGTGGGCTGAAAGCGGAATCTCCGGGTCGCCCCAGTGCCCTGAGGGAGCCGTGCACGGGGAGGGAGCGAGAGCCAATTCCAACGCTGCAACTTTTCCGTGCAGGAGGGGTTTCACTCAGAGGGTGAGGCAGCTGGCCTGATATCGTGGTCGGCGCGCACGGAGAGAGGGCAAGAGATTCCTCCCAACACCTCAGGAGTGGGAGCCCGTGTTATCCCACAGAGGGGCAGAGTCAGGGGCCTTTGTGTGGGCCAAAAGCGGAATCTCAAGCTGCCCCAGCGCCCTGAGGGAGCCGCGCACGGGGAGGGAGCAAGAGCCAATTCCAACGCTGCAACTTTTCCATGTGGGCAGGGGTTTCACTCAGAGTGTGAGACTTCCGGCCTGATATCCTGGTCTGCACACAGATAGTGAGCGAGAGTTTCCTCCAAGCACCCCAGGGGTAGGTAGGTGCCCACCTGTGTTACCAGACAGAGTGGCAGAGCCAGAGGTCTTTGAGTGGGTGGAAGCCCCGTCTGATTATGAGATTATGCTAGCAGCTCTGACTCACTGAGCCTTACCCAGAGCCCTGTGCTGAGTGGGAATAGAGTGGGGAGTGGCCAGCTCTTTGAGCCTCTAACTATCCAGGCAGAGGCAGCAGCAACCCCATAGCTGGATTATCAGGCTACTAATTGAGGAAGGAAATACCAGGAGAAAGGCTCCAGGAACATGGACTCTCTCACTGTCAGAGCCTATAAATGCTAATGAGCCTCGACTGTCAATGAGACTGAAGAACAATACATGACATCGCCATAGAGACTTATCAACTGCAAACCTCTACCTGAGCGTGCCAAAGGGGCAGAACCTGGGTACAGAGTCACCGACCAGGAAGAGGGAGAGAAAAGAAAAAGCAAGAAGATAACCTCTCAAAATCAAGAATAATCCGCAGACTTTATAACCTATCCCACTTTATTATATTTGTTCATTTGTTTCTCTTATCTTCATTCTTGATATATTTTTTTCTCCTCCAATTTGGTTGATTAACTCTCTGCCGGTCTTACTCTCTCCTCTCCTTGAACTACACTACCCATAAGTGTTACATCTCCCATTATCTTTTCTTTCCTCTTCCTTTCTCTCAATGAGGGTTGCATTCCAAAACCCTTAACTCTCTCTCTCTCTCCTCTTTTTTTTTTCTTCTTTTAGTGGTTCCCTCTTTTTTTCTCTCTCTCTCTCTCTTTCTTTTCTCCCTCTATATTAGTTTCTTCCTTTCTCCTTTACATCTCCTCTCATTCAAACCTCAATAACGAACAAATTATCTTAGCTGGGACTCAAACTTATGTTTGTGGCATTTTGGGGGGTTTTGACTTCACTTTTTTAACTCACTAGCAGTGCTCCCATCCCTGGCTCTCCATTTTATCTAGTTCTTGTTCCACTAAATACAATAGTAATTTTTTAATTTGTCCCCCCCATTTTCCTGTTTCCCTCTTATTCCTCTCATCATAACTCTTAGTCAACCAACACCTATAAGAAAATCATTTTATTCTTGACCCAAATTTTTTCCTTATTTGCTTTTTGTGGGTCCATACCCCCTTTTTTTTTTCTTTTTTTTTTTTTGTTGCCCCTTTATTACTTCTCCCCAATTCAGGCCCTCCAGTCCAGGCATTGTTTGTTCTATTTAGTACAATATAATCACAGTTCACCACAAGATTTTCTCTAGAAAGAGGGCAGAGAAAAGGAGAGGAAAAAAAGGGGGGGGAATAATTTCCTTTTTAAAAAAATTTTTATTTTATTTTATTTTTCTTTAATTATTTTAAAAAAAAAAACTCTTTGATTTTTTTATTTTTATTTTTTTAACTTTTTATATTTTATTAAATCTCATTAATACTATCAAGAAAAACACCCTCAGATGCCATTAAGGAAGAGAAAAACAAATATCATGGATACAAAAGAAAGAGAGGTAACACAGATACATGAGGAAAAATCTATGGAGAAAAAATTTAATATATTGGAAACCTTGGAGTTAAACGACAGAGAATTTAAAATAGAAATCCTAAAAATACTCAGAGATACAAGAAAACACAGAAAAGCAATTTAGGGAGTTCAGAAAACAACTCAATGAACACAAAAAATATATTTCCAAGGAAATTGAAACTATAAAAACAAATCAAACAGAGATGAAAAACTCAATACCTGAGCTGAAAAACAAGCTAACAAGCTGAGCTAATAGAACAGGCCAGATAGAAGGTAGGAATAGTGAAATAGAAGACAAGCAACTTGAGGCACAACAGAGAGAAGAAGAAAGAGACTCAAAAATTAAAAAAAATGAGATAGCCCTACAGGAATTATCTGACTCCATCAAAAAGAATAACATAAGAATAATAGGTATATCAGAGGGAGAAGGGAGAGAAAATGGAATGGAGAACATACTCAAACAAATAATAGATGAGAACTTCCCAAGCCTGTGGAAAGAACTAAAGCCTCAAGTTCAAGAAGCAAACAGAACTCCAAGTTTTCTTAACCCCAACAAACCTACTCCAAGGCACATCATAATGAAATTGGCACAAACCAACAGCAAAGAAAAAATTCTCAAGGCAGCCAGGGAAAAGAATACAACATATAAAGAAAGGCCCATTAGATTATCATCCGATTTCTCAACAGAAACTCTACAAGCTAGAAGAGAGTGGACCCCAATATTTAAAGTCCTGAAAGAGAGGAACTTTTAGCCACAAATACTATACACATCAAAGCTATCCTTCAAATATGAAGGAGAAATAAAAACATTCACAGATACAGAAAAGATGATGGAATTTACCATCAGAAAACCCCCACTCCAGGAATTACTAAAGGGGTTCTCCAATCAGATACAAAGAACAAAAAAGAAAACAAAGCCACAAGTAAAAGCTCCAAGAAGAACACAATAAAACTAAATTTAAACTGTGACAACAAAAAGAAAGGGGGAGGAGAGGATGGAGATTAACATTAGCAAAGGACAACAGAGTGCAAAAGTACTCACAAAATAGTGCACTACAATGCACAGAGTAGGAACCCTTTTCATTTCTTAAAGGTAACCACCATTGAAAAAACCACCACAGAAGCACATGATTTAAAAAAGATAGCAACAGAGGAAAGATGTATGGAATACAACCAAGTAAAAACAAAAGATAGAAAGATGAAAGAGAAGGATCAAACAAGACACAAAACTAACAGAAAGCAATCTATAAAATGTCAATAGGGAACTCACAAGTGTCAATAATTACACTAAATGTAAACAGATTAAACTCACCAATAAAAAGGCACAGAGTAGCAGAATGGATTAAAAAAGAAAATCCAACTGTATGCTGCCTACAAGAAACTCATCTAAGTAACAAGGATAAAAACAAATTCAAAGTGAAAGGCTGGAAAACAATACTCCAAGCAAACAACACCCAAAAAAAAGCAGGTGTAGCAATACTCATATCTGATAATGCTGATTACAAGACAGCAAAAGTATTCAGAGACAAAAATGGCCATTTCATAATGGCTAAGGGGACACTAAATCAAGAAGACATAACAATTCTTAATATATATACACCAAACCAAGGAGTACCAAAATATATAAGACAGCTACTTATTGACCTTAAAACAAAAACTGACAAAAATACAATCATACTTGGAGACCTCAATACACCGCTGACGGCTCTAGATCGGTCATCCAAACAGAGAATCAACAAAGATATAGTGGCCTTAAACAAAACACTAGAGCACCTGGATATGATAGACATCTACAGGACATTTCATCCCAAAGTGACTGAGTATACATTTTTCTCCAGTGTATACCGAACATTTTCAAGAATTGACCATATGTTGGGCCACAAAAACAACATCAGCAAATTCAGAAATATCGAAGTTGTACCAAGCATGTTTTCTGATCATAAAGCCTTGAAACTAGAATTCAACTGCAAAAAGAGAAAAAAAATCCCACAAAAATGTGGAAACTAAACAACATACTTTTAAAAAACGAATTGGTCAAAGAAGAAATAAGTGCAGAGATCAAAAGATATATACAGACAAATGAAAATGACAATACGACATATCAGAATCTATGGGATGCAGCAAAAGCAGTGATAAGACGGAAGTTCATATAACTTCAGCCCCTATATATGAACAAAAAAGAGAGAGCCCAAGTGAACCACTTAACTTCACACCTTAAGGAACTAGAAAAAGAAGAACAAAGACAACCCAAAACCAGTCGAAGAAAGGAGATAATAAAAATCAGAGCAGAAATAAAGGAAATAGAGAACAGAAAAACTATAAAAAAATTAATAGAACAAGGAGCTGGGTCTTTGAAAAGATCAACAAAATTGACAAACCCTTGGCAAAACTTACCAAGGAAAAAAGAGAAAGAACTCATATAAACAAAATCCAAAATGAAAGAGGAGAAATCACCCCGGACTCCGTAGATATACAAAGAATTATTGTAGAATACTATGAAAAACTTTATACCACTAAATTCAACAACCTAGAAGAAATGGATAAATTCTTAGAACAATACAACCTTCCTAGACTGAGTCAAGAAGAAGCAGAAAGCCTAAACAGACCTATTAGTAGAGAAGAAATAGAAAAAAACATTAAAAACCTACCCAAAAATAAAGTCCAGGCCCAGACGGCTATACCAGTGAATTTTATCAAACATTCAAAGAAGACTTGGTTCCTATTCTACTGAAAGTCTTCCAAAAAATTTAAGAAGAAGCAATACTACCAAACACATTTTATGAGGCCAACATAACCCTCATACCAAAACCAGTCAAGGATGGCACAAAAAAAGAAAACTACAGACCAGTATCTCTAATGAATACAGATGCTAAAATACTAAACAAAATACTAGCAAATCGAATACAACAACATATTAAAAAATAATAGATCATGATCAAGTGGGATTCATCCCAGAATCTCAAGGATGATTCAACATACGTAAAACGGTTAACGTAATACACCATATCAACAAAACAAAGAACAAAAACTACATGATCTTATCAATAGACACAGAAAAGGCTTTCGATAAAATACAACACAATTTTTTATGTTTAAGACTCTCAACAAAATGGGTATAGAAGGAAAATATCTCAACATGATAAAGGCCATATATGATAAACCATCAGCTAACATCATATTAAATGGCACAAAACTAAAGGCTTTCCCCCTTAAATCAGGAACAAGACAGGGTTGTCCACTCTCTCCACTCTTATTTAATGTGGTACTAGAGGTTCTAGCCAGAGCAATCAGACAAGACAAAGAAATAAAAGGCATCCATATCGGAAAAGAAGAAGTAAAGGTATCACTTTTTGCAGATGATATGATCCTATACATCGAAAACCCCAAAGAATCCACAAAAAGACTACTAGAAACAATAAGCCAATACAATAAGGTCGCAGGATACAAAATTAACATACAGAAGTCAATAGCCTTTCTATATGCCAACAATGAAACATTTGAGAACGAACTCAAAAGAATAATCCCCTTCACGATTGCAACAAAAAAAATAAAATACCTAGGAATAAACATAACAAAGAATGTAAAGGACTTATATAATGAAAACTATAAACCATTGTTAAGGGAAATCGGAAAAGATATAATGAGATGGAAGAATATACCTTGTTCTTGGTTAGGAGGAATAAATATAATCAAGATGGCCATATTACCCAAAGCAATATACAAATTTAATGCAATTCCCATCAAAATTCCAATGACATTTTTTAAAGAAATGGAGCAAAAAATCATCAGATTTATATGGAACTATAAAAAACCCCGAATAGCCAAAGCAATCCTAAAGAAAAAGAATGAAGCTGGGGGCATTACAATACCTGACTTCAAACTATATTATAGGGCCACGACAATCAAAACAGCATGGTATTGGCAGAAAAATAGATACTCAGACCAATGGAACAGAATAGAAAGTCCAGAAATAAAACCACATATATATATAGTCAAATAATTTTTGATAAAGGGGCCAACAACACACAATGGAGAAAAGAAAGCCTCTTCAATAAATGGTGCTGGGAAAACTGAAAAGCCACATGCAAAAGAATGAAACTGGACTACAGTTTGTCCCCCTGTACTAAAATTAACTCAAAATGGATCAAAGATCTAAACATAAAACCTGAAACAATTAAGTACATAGAAGAAGACATAGGTACTCAACTCATGGAACTGGGTTTTAAAGAGCATTTTATGAATTTGACTCCACAGGCAAAAGAAGTGAAGGCAAAAATTAATGAATGGGACTGCATCAGACTAAGAAGTTTTTGCTCAGCAAGAGAAACTGATAACAAAATAAACAGACAGTCAACTAAATGGGAAATGATATTTTCAAACAACAGCTCAGATAAGGGCCTAATATCCAAAATATACAAAGAACTCATAAAACTCAACAACAAACAAACAAACAATCCAATAAAAAATGGGAAGAGGACATGAACAGACACTTCTCCCAGGAAGAAATACAAATGGCCAACAGATATATGAAAAGATGCTCATTTTCTTTAGTTATTAGAGAAATGCAAATCAAAACTGCAATGAGATACCACCTCACACCTGTTAGATTAGCTATTATCAACAAGACAGGTAATAGCAAATGTTGGAGAGGCTGTGTTGAAAAAGGAACCCTCATACACTGTTGGTGGGAATGTAAAGTAGTACAACCATTATGGAAGAAAGTATGGTGGTTCCTCAAAAAATTGAAAATAGAACTACCTTATGACCCAGCAATCCCTCTACTGGGTATATACCCCCAAAACTCAGAAACATTGATATATAAAGACACATGCAGCCCCATGTTCATTGCAGCATTGTTCACAGTGGCCAGGACATGGAAACAACCAAAAAGCCCATCAATAGATGAATGGATAAAGAAGATGTGACACATATACACTATGGAATACTACTTAGCCATAAGAAATGATGACATTGGATCATTTACAGCAAAATGGTGGGATCTTGATAACATTATATGAAGTGAAATAAGTAAATCAGAGAAAACCAGGAACTGTATTATTCCATATGTAGGTGTGATATAAAAGTGAGACTAAGAGACATTGATAAGAGTGTGGTAGTTATGAGGGGAGGGGGGAGGGGGGAGAGGGAAAGGGAAAGGGGGAGGGGGAGGGGCACAAAGAAAACTAGATAGAAGGTGACAGAGGACAATCTGACTTTGGGTGATGGGTATGCAACATAATTGAATGACAAGATAACCTGGACATGTTATCTTTGAATATATATATCCTGATTTATTGATGTCACCCCATTAAAAAAATAAATAAATAAAATAAAATTAATAAAATAAAATAAAAATCAATCAATAGTAAATATTTTTAAAAATGAGGAAAAATATATATAACTAATAAGACCCGGAATTTTATATAGTCCTATAAAACTATATAGATGTTTGCACCCAGAACATACACATGCACATGCTCATGTACATATTGATCATAATTAAGTTGTTATCAAGAATATTATTTAAGGCCCTGGCTGGTTGGCTCAGGAGTAGAGCCTCAGCCCAGTGTCAGCCAGGGCACACAGGAGAAGCGCCCATCTGCTTCTCCACTCTTCTCCCTCTCTTTTCTCTCTGTCTCTCTCTTCTCCTCCTGCAGCCAAGGCTCCATTGGAGCAAAGTTGGCCCAGGCACTGAGGACAGCTTTATGGCTTCCCCCTCAGGCACTAGAATGGCTCCAGTTGCAGCAGAGCAATGACCCAGATGGGCAGAGCATTGCCCTCTAGTGGACTTGCCAGATGGATCCCAGTGGGGTGCATGAGAGGGTCTGTATTTCTGCCTCCCCACGTCTCCCTTCAAAAAAATATAAAAAACAGAAGAAGAAGAAATAAAAGAATATTAATAAAATCTTCATTTGCTGGATAAAGGCAGACAATGATTGCAGTAGTTAAAACTAGCCCTTATTTAAATGATGCAAAGAATGTCTAAATATTTAAATGCCAATTCATTTAGTGGGTTTAAAAAATTTTTGTAAATAAAGAAGCAGGCCCAAATGGCTAAGAGGTAGAAATTATTTCAGAGGGTCTCTCATCTTACATTGTTTGGTTCAGAGTCTAAAAAGACAGGACTCAGTAACTTGCAATTGTCTGCCTGGCTAAGTGGTCCATTTGCCTGCAATAGTAAATGTCTTAATGAGAGAAAGACAATGTCTGCCCCACGGTACCCATGACAAAGTCATTTTTTCTGTGCTCTGAAGTTCATAGTGATTAACTAGCTACTTAAAATTTAAGATGGACAGCTTAACACATTTTTACATTTGAGATTGAAATAAATTTTGTCTTCCAAGTCACAGAGAAGACGTTGAAATTTTGTTTTTGCTTAGTAAAATCTTTGTTGTTTTTTCTCTAGGAATGATTAGAATTATTTTTTCACCAAAGACTTCACAGATTTTAGGTATAATTGTAGAATAATAATAATAATAAGTCCCTGGCCGGTTGACTTAGCAGTAGAGCGTTGACCCAGCATGTGGAAGTCCTGGGTTCGATTCTCGACCAAGGTACACAGAAAAAATGCCCATCTGCTTCTCCACCCTTCCCCCTCTTCTTTCTCTCTATCTCTCTCTTTCTCTCCCCCAGCCAAGGCTCCATTGAAGCAAAGTTGGCCCATGTGCTGAGGACGGCTCCATAGCCTCTGCTTCAGGCACTAGAATGGCTCCAGCCGCAAGGGAGCTTGCTCAGGATGGGCAGAGCATCGCCCTCTGGTAGGCATGCCGGGTGGATCCTGGTTGGGCACATGCAGGAGTCTGTCTACCTCCCTGCTTCTCACTTCGGAAAAAAAAATAATAATAAAGAGAATGGCTGGGAATTGAATTCAACCAATTTTTTTTTTCTTTTTTACAGAGACAGAGAGTCAGAGAGAGGGACAGACAGGCAGGAATGGAGAGAGATGAGAATTTCAATCATCAGTTTTTCGTTGAGACACCTTAGTTGTTCATTGATTGCTTTCTCATATGTGCCTTGATCTTGGGGCTACAGCAGACTGAGTAACCCCTCACTCAAGCCAGCGACCTAGGGTCCAAGCTGGTGAGCTTTGCTCAAACCAGATGAGCCCACGCTCAAACTGGTGACCTCAGGGTCTCAAACCTGGGTCTTCCGCATCCCAGTCCAATAGTCTATCCACTGCGCCACAGCCTGGTCAGGCAAATTCAACCAATATTTGCAAATCATTTATTAACCAAGTCAATGTAATAAAACCTCTGACAGGCCCTGGCCGGTTGGCTCAGCGGTAGAGCGTCGGCCTGGCGTGCGGGGGACCCGGGTTCGATTTCCGGCCAGGGCACATAGGAGAAGCGCCCATTTGCATCTCCACCCCCACCCCTCCTTCCTCTCTGTCTCTCTCTTCCCCTCCCACAGCCAAGGCTCCATTGGAGCAAAGATGGCCCCGGGCGCTGGGGATGGCTCCTTGGCCTCTGCCCCAGGCGCTAGAGTGGCTCTGGTCGCGGCAGAGCAACGCCCTGGAGGGGCAGAGCATCGCCCCCTGGTGGGCAGAGCGTCGCCCCTGGCGGGCGTGCCAGGTGGATCCCGGTCAGGCGCATGCAGGAGTCTGTCTGACTGTCTCTCCCCATTTCCAGCTTCAGAAAAAATACAAAAAAAAACAAAAACAAAAAAAAACAAACAAAAAAAAAACCTCTGACAAACTCTTGAACTATGTGGTTCAGGGAGCATCTCATGTATTGGTGGAATGGAGTCCCTGAAAAGGGCATGGGAAGCTTTGTACCACCCTCATCCCTTGCCCTGTACATATCTCTTCCATTTGTCTATTCTTGAGTTGTATCCTGTGTGATAAGGCTACGGTAGTAATTATAGTGCTTTCCTGAGTTCTCTGAGTCATTCTAATGAATCATTGAACTTGAAAGGGAGTTCTGAGAATTGTCAAAGTTGTAGCTGAGTCAGGAAGAGGTATAAGGAACCTGGCGACCCCCATTGTGGCTAGCATCTAAAGTGGGGGCTGTTTGATGGGACCCAGTCTTTCACCTTTGGGGTCCATATTAACTGCAAGACGTTAGTGTCAGAACTGAATTGATTTGAGTGGTATGACACACAATTGGTGTCTGAGAACTAGTGATGGGAACACAGAGGCATAGTAAGTACACAGTACATGAATTATCTTCCTCACATTTTCTCCCTTACATATTATAATTACCATATCCATCCACATTATCTTTTTAAGATCTACTCCCAAAAGGTTAAATAATACACTATGAAGTAGTTATAGTACAATTTAAAAAAATATTCTTCTAACTATTAAAATATTATCACACAATACAGTGTACAGACGATGTGTTGTAGAATTGTGCACCTGAAACTTGTATAATTTGATTAACTAGTGTCACCTAATACATCAAATAAAAAATTACTATTGACATTTAAAATACTTGTATAAGAAAGATAAAAATTAAAGAAAATATTCTTTATAATCTCAATAGTCCAGAAAACAACTAGTAAATACATTCAAGATCTGAAAGTACTGTACATATAAAATTTACTGTTAGCTTTTAAATCCCAGTGTCATTTGCATACTGACTTTGGCTTGCTTCTAATATATTACTCATATTTTCCCATGTCAAAAATAATTATTCATAATGTTCTTTCAGAATGACAGATCATCAAGGGGAGGTTTCATACCTCACCATTCTGATCACTATTTCAAAAACCGCATATTGAAAATGACCATTTTATTAGCTTCACAGATGTTTGTAACAAATCTTAGAATCAAAATAATTTTGTGGGTTTTCTTTGGGGGGGGCATGAGGATATTTTCAATCTATTTTAGATTTAGCCAGATCTATGCCAAAAAAAGAAATGCAAAATTATTTTTGTCTTTGTAAATATTTAATTATATGCATTTAATTTGATCTGGTTTGTATTCTATTTAAGCAATATGATTATGTTCACATATAATTATATCTGTGTTAATTAGGGTTTCATTTTTTTATGTCTATAATTCATCTAGAACTTTCTCTGGCTCATAACCATCTGGATAAGAACTCTGGCTATGAAATGAGACAGAACCAGACATTCAATGATTTTCTTAGCCACCACAAACCTCAGTTTCCCATTTTCAAAATAGGATAATTATGACTCACTTTTAGGAATTATTATGAGGAATAAATGAAACATTGAAGATATAGAGTTAGCACAGAACCTAGTAAATATTTAATAAATGTTAGCTATGCATAATATATATTTTCTTCAAGGTGTTAATCAATCATCTTATGACCCAATAAGAAATAATTGACTATTTCTTCATTGATTTAAAAAAAAACATGTTTAGCCTGGCCTGTGGTGGTGCAGTGGATAGAACATCAACCTGGAACTCTGAGGTTGCCGGTTCAAAACCCTGGTCTTGCCTGCTCAAGCCACATACAACAAACAATAAGCAAGCAATAAAAAACTAAAGTAAAACAACTGTAAGTTAATAATTCTCATTTCATCCCCCATAAAATCAATAAAGAAAGTCTTAAAAAATAAAAAACACCATGTTTGCCATTTAATGCACATTTATGTAACATGAAGATATGAAGTATTAAGGTTCTTTCTTGTCTTAGGAGTTTACAAAATACAATAGGAATTAGCCTGAAGAAAATCAGCTTATTGTAAATAAAATTATCAAATTCTATAAAGCTAAGTTAAAAGTATGTCTAGTTCTTGGCAAATGACTCCCAATACACCTCAGACAGTAGGAGGGACCTTAGGGAAAGTCAAAGGGAGACATTGAGAGAGAAAGATAGGATCAGAAAGGACATTCTGTCTAGAAGTTTTATATTGTGGTTTTTTTGTTTGTTTTGGGTTTTTGGTGGGGTTTTTTGAGTGAGAAGAGGGGAGATAATGAGACAGACTCCGCATGCACCCAACCAGTATCCAACTGGCAACTCCTATCTTGGGCCGAAGCTCAAATCAACTGAGGCTATTGCTGGACCTATCGTGCTGTCCTCAGTGACTGAGTGAATGCTCAAACCAATGTAGCCACTGGTTGTAGGAGGGAAAGAGAGAAAGAAGAAGGAGGGAGAGAAGCAGATGGCTACTTCTCATGTGTGCTCTGACCAACCAGGGATTGAATTTAGGACATCTGCACACTGACCAACACTCTATCCACTAAAAAACACAGCCAGGGCCAAATATTAGCCATTCTTGAACTTAGAAGTTAGTGTTCTTTCCTGGTCTGAATATTTCTGAAGGCATGTAGCTGCATGGAGAGTCTCCCTGGAGTAGCAACCCCCATCAGGACAAAAGTGCTGCTTTTTCCTACCTTATAAGATTTCAAAAAATGTTTAAGAATTTTAATTAAGGGAAATAAAACTATCATTCTTCACTTGGACCCTAATGAAACATTAAAATAGACCCCAAACATGAATCTGGTATCAGCTAAGAAAGCACAGATAGTGGAAACTGGCCACGAAAGTGGCATGAGAGAAAGAAGAGCATGCTTTGAAAAAATCAATGGGTGAGTCTGAAGATGGTTGAGTCCAGCAAAGGGTCATAAATGGAAACTGAGCAGTTTGGGGTTAAATTCTTCATCAATAATCAGCTCTCATGGAGCCTCTACCAATACTCAAAACATAATGCCTTGCAGATAACCATCTTGATTAGTATCATTGTCATTACTGATGTCCAATTCCTCACATCACAACTACAACCAAACAAGATGAAGTCATCTGACACTCTCCACAGCCATATAAAACGTACCCCATTTTCCACCCCATCTAATTCTTGAGAGGTAGACACCAGGAAGCAGATCAATGATTGCTGATGAAGAGGTAACATACTACTCTCCTGACCTCCCCTCTACAAGTTCAGCCTGAGATTGGGGGTGAGAAAGTTGTGGCAGAGAAGGGAAACTCTAAATTATATGTACAAATTGAATTTTTTAATGGACTGGACTGTCTTTTAATAACCATAATGTAGTTATGCAATTGGACCACGGTATCATTATAAAGGTTCAATTGCTCAAGAGGAAGCATGCTTACATTTGTTAGTAGTTTTGGAAAATTAAAATAGTTTCATGTTTAAATCACAATAGTATAATATGTACATATATTATTATATCTGTTCCTTGATCTTCTAGTCAGTTTAATGAAGTTATGTCTTCATTGGTATCAGAAAACCAGCCTGCTTGAATCATTGCAGATTTATTGTATGATGAACTAGGTGCATTCTCACAATCACTAATATTCTTTTGAAATGTATTTTAGGCTGTAGGCACTCAAAATGTGTTTCCCATATCAACAGCATCAGCATTACCTGGGAATGTCTTGCAAAGACAAATTGTTGAGTTCTACCTTCCAAACCTGCTAAATCAAAAAGTCTGGCAGTGGATTCTCAAAATCAACTCAAAGTGATTCTGATCAGCATGCTCAGGCACAAGAATCACAAATCTAGGCTATTTTTCTGCTTGTTTTGACTATTTTCTACTTGTTTATTTATTTACCTTTACATTAATGATAAACCATTTTGTATTATCTTAGGAGAAGCAAAGTATGCTGCAATAACAAGTAATCCTTAAATCAGTGGCTTAAAATAGAACAGGTTCATTTTTTGTTCATGCTACACAATACACTGATGGCAGGAAGGGGGCTCTGCTAATCATCAGGGACTAAGAGACCCAGTACAGTGGAGCAGGCAAC
Organism: Saccopteryx leptura; assembly: GCF_036850995.1. Taxonomy (NCBI): domain Eukaryota; kingdom Metazoa; phylum Chordata; class Mammalia; order Chiroptera; family Emballonuridae; genus Saccopteryx; species Saccopteryx leptura. The sequence goes on along the minus strand of NC_089505.1, from coordinate 230,390,138 downwards.
ACCTCCGGCATTGCTGGTTGTCTTGCCAGAGCTAAAATTCAAAAACTTCAGTAACTCCCTAGCGTGGAAGGTGTCAAAAAAGTAATAAATTATGAAGCAGCAGCTCTTCATATGAGTAGAGCTCTCAGATCAATTAATGTGTCTGCCTTTATATTTGGAATACGGCTCAAAGAAACCTTCTGTTCAACCTACATAAGTGTCTACAGTAACCCAATGTAGTATTATGCTTCCAAGTCTTGTTTATCACACATTCATCAGGGTGGCATCATGACTCTCAAAAAGAAGTGTTACAGCAGATTTACTGCTTTTGGCCCTGAAATTCACATTTAACCATATTTCCAATTTTGCAGCATGTGTATTTATAGACATGTTACTACAGAAGAATTAGTTACTAGCTGTCTTTAGACCATACCTTACAATGTAGATAAAATGGCCAAGACCTGGCTATCCACTGAATCCTTAGGATCCTCAGATCCCTTTGGTATCAGCTTCTAACGGGAGGTTAAAGTCTAAGGCAGGATAAAAGAATGTGATGATTACTCATCACATTTTGACTCTACACATTTTGACTTTATCTGATACTTCCTTCTAGTGATTAATACCACACACACACGCACACACACTCACTCACAAATACTCCAAATATTCCATTGTGTTATCAGATCCAAGCTCAACAAATTAGCATGTGAAATTATCTTTTGGGGCTATTGTCTGAACAAAATACTAGATAAGAATGACATTTCAGAGACCAGGTTGAGATAGGAAGATCAATGATGAGACTATAACATACCTGAAGACAAGGCATATACTTAAGGAAAAATACACACTTGATGAAAGAATACTTGTAAGTGTTGTAAAAGGTAAATTAGGAGAAAGAAGTGCAAAGAATTATAATCAGTTCTTTGATTTCTATATTTGGAATTGAATTTCAAATTATTTGTACTTTATTACTGAAAATTGGGAATTCAATAGGGAATTTCATGTTAGAAAAGATTAATCTTGTCAAAAAAATCTAAATATTGAAATAAGGTAGAAAAGGTGAGTAATATTATCTGTCAATGTTATATGAAAGGTCACAGAGCATTAACTGTGGGAAGGTATATAGTTCATCTCATTGTTCATTAGTGATTAATGGTCTCAGATTTAGTGAAATTATGTTGCATGTTAATTTGAAATTTCTTTGTCAGTTTGACTATAAATAATCTGTTCCTCAAATGCATTTTGAACCTGCTATCAAGTCTTTATGGGAGTCTCATTAATTAAGAAGTTAAGTAAAATATTTCCATATATCCATTTGACATTTATGTTAGGGTCACAACTTATCTTTTTGAAAAATGTACTATAACAATATGCTTGAATCTAAAACATATGAAGTTCTCAATGCTTGAAAGCGGTCTGTTTTTGGAAGATTTATAAAACAGAAAACTCTAAAATAGAGTGTGTGTACACATCACACTGAGAAAAAATTTAGTCAAGTAGGTAAGAAACATGCCTGTGACAGTGACAGCAGTTTGAATATGGCGTAAGGTAAAGAAAAGAGGAATGATTGCAGCACAGATGCTCAGGCATGTTTGCCTTCTAGCTAAACTATGACTAGATTTTTCTCTAAGTATATAAAATTTAACTTAGTTCCAAGAGATTAGATCTTAACGTAATTCAAAAAGAAGACTAGAGAATGTGGGCACTGGGGCAAAAAAGAGATGAATTTCTGAATTGCACATGATAATTTTCCAATCAACTTTAGTTCTTTCAATGTAACTGCCTTACTCAGAGACAATGGAAGGGATGCATCACAGTTCATTTGAACCCTTTTCCACCAACTCTAACCCACCCCCCAGCTCAAGTGATAAAACACAAAATACTATCACCCAAGACCAACCAGGCCACTCTTTAGCCAAGAACTCATCTAACATTTCTCTTAAAATCACAACCAATCAGTGGTTTACATGTGAGCTGTGAGCCTATACATGCTGAGGTGAGGGGTGGGTTGAATAAAGCTGATGAGCAAAATGGATTTCATCATCCCAGGAGCTATTTTAACATCACACATAGTCTTCACAGAAAAGGACCCACTAAGGACAAAGTTTAAGTATGGGTAGAGTGTCCTGCATTAATTACTTCCTAAGTCCTTGGTTAAGAATTGTGCTAAAAGGGCTATCTGGTGTACAGCCAGGTGATAGTGGAAGAATTGTGCCTCCCCCTTTTGCACAAGTCATCTTCAGAAGAGATTGATGTTTTGCAAGCACAGATGTGTGGAAACCAATATGTTAAAAAATCAAATATAGGGGCTGATTTTTTTTAGAATAATTATGGCAAGATGGCAAAATGTATGAACCCTGTAGCCATGCTGCCTGGGATTCAGTCATGGTTGCATTCCTTCATAGACTTCTCCAGTCTTACCAAGCAAGACATGTAAGTGTCCTCTGCCTTCCCAAGCCATGGGTGGAGCTGTTATCCACAGCACTTACAGGAGCACCTAGTACCGAATAACTGCAAATTATTGTTATTCTCTCTACACCAGAAGTATGTGGTACATAACTATGGTGATCATATCGTTTGTTGACACTGGTGGCATGAGGAAAAGTAGTGAGGTTTCAGTGGGTAGGATGACAGAATGACCTACTCTGGGTCACTTTGAATTTCATTTCTTGTCTTCCTATAAGTTTTTCTGATTAAATGCCTGATCATATACAGCCATGGTTCTCAATGTGTTATGATTTCGCCCCCCTCTCAACCAGGGAACTTTTTTTGTTGTTGTTTGTTTGTTTCTAAAGTTGAAAGTCTTTATTACATCAAGTTTCTACTCACTGAGCCTAGCAAAATGTTACAGGTCTCATTGTCACCACTGCAATAACAGTACTGTGGTGGAAGCATAACCTGTCTCACTGTAGCCACATTACAGGGAACTTTTTTATTGTCATGCATAGTGTATGTGAAAGGCTATTACTGTCAGCTAATGGGCCGGGCTCAAGGTTGCTGCTAACCATTCAACTGTATGGGACAGACCTTCATAACAGAATTATTCAGTCCAAAGTGTCAGTAGTGCTTTTGAGAAACTTTGGTATATAGTGTTTTAATTTGATCAGATACCTATGGATTAGTGAGGTCAGTACATTAACTGATTAAAACAAAAACAAATACTGGGCAGCTCTGCTCTGGGACAGAGATTAAATCTGTGGTAATTCACCCCTGGTGGCCACAGAGATCTGGAGAGTCCCATAGCAAATAAACTGAATGAAGCCATAAGCTCTCAGAGATAACTGAATTAATTCTTAAGGGGTTCTTAAGGATCTGTCATCAGATCTGCAAATAAAGGCACTTCATTGGTTATTGTTTTTCAAACTTCAGATAGTGATGCATTATCTATGACCCACTAAAGAAACCACTTATCAGACTAAAAAAGAGAGAGTATACATTAAAAGTGATGTCATTTCTATAAGAATTGTTGTAAGAGACTTTAAAATATATATTTGTATAATTGGTGACAATGAAAAAGATATACATTTTTTTCATTTTTCCGAAGCTGGAAAAGGGGAGGCAGTCAGACAGACTCCCGCATGCACCCGACCCAACCGGGATCCACCCTGCATGCCCACCAGGGGACGATGCTTTGCCCCTCTGGGACGTCGCTCTGTTGCGTCCAGAGCCATTCTAGTGCCTGAGGCAGAGGCCACAGAGCCATCCTTGCTCCAATGGAGCTTTGGCTGCAGGAGGGGAAGAGAGAGACAGAGAGGAAGAAGAGGGGGAGGGGTGGAGAAGCAAATGGGTGCCTCTCCTGTGTGCCCTGGCCGGGAATCGAACCTGGGACTCCTGCACTCCAGGCCGATGCTCTACCGCTGAGCCAACCGGCCAGGGCCAAAAATATATTTCTTAATGTGGATCACAACTAAAGATGCTCAGAAAACACTGTTAAAGATTTGCTAGTTACCTCAGCTAGTTTACACCCAGTTTATAAATCAATATTTGTACTCAAGCAAAGACCTAGCTAGTCTTTATAGACTGCAAGTAAAAATAAAATATTGTGACATCTGCAGATTTTTTTTAAATATAAATTTATACTTAAAAAAAGAAAGACTTCAAAACTGTAGGATATTTATTCAAGTAATAATATTATATATTTCTGATGCCATTTGCTTATTTTTATTTTTCTGCACTGTCATAAGTTCTATAGTAATTTTGTATAACTTTTCAAATCATACACACACACATACACACACAAGAAATATTTCTGTCATGCAAGAGAATTATTTCTGATGGAAGACTAATGAGAAACACAGGGCTTAGTGGGCTCATGAGTAAATGATGTAATAAGGAAGTTCTTTTAATGGAAAGGAGTAGGGAAAGCCACAGAAATTTTTGCTTTTTGTTTTTAAATAAACTCTTTAGTTTATATAATAAGTACAGGAAAAGTTCAAGTTCATGAAGAAGACAACTCCAAAAGCAGGTTTTAGAAGTGATTTTTGAAACTGGAACATTTCTTGGTTGGTTTCCAAAAACAATTTGAAAATTAATTTTCATTTACTTTGGTAAACTATTTATTACTGCTAAAATTAGCTATCTCACTATTAATAATAACATTATCTAAATACTTGAAGGCTTAAGAATATATGAAATACCTAATTTGAAAACAAACAATGCCCTGCAAAGCAACATTGCTATTCTTCCCAGTCACAGCAAACTATAATAGATCATTTTGGAGCTCAGTAGCTTTAAATGAATTTCCAGGAATTCAAATATTTATGGTAAACAGAAGATCATAAGTCTGTGGTAAAGTATAAATCACAAATTATTTATGGGTCATTATATGAGATAAATTGTTTGCAAATATTTATAAACTATTCACAAGGCATTCTAACCTATTGAAATAATTTATCATGTAACAGAATACATAAAATTATGATGGGTAACAAATAAATCCCTTGTAAAATATTTACAATGTATCAGTTGCACTAATATTAATTAGTCTACTCATTACTTCAAGTAATTGGTAAGTGATTTACTAGTTTCTTGTCAGCCAGGCAGAGGAGGCTTTACGGTTTGAGACAAATGTATTTTAAGAGCATATGAGGAGACTCTCTTTTAAAATCTTCCTTTATTTCCCTGTTGAAGACAGAGTGCAACTGTAATAAATTTGAGCTGTAGAACGAACTTTGGAAATTAGCTTTTGACTAATTTGGTAAATGGATCAAGAGGAAGAAGTAATATGATTTCAAGTAAAGAGGGTGAGTGGCCAAATCACAGTGGCTTACAATATGGCGAGATTATTTCTAGCTCATGATATAGATTCAGTGTAGCCTACAATGCAGGGGTTCTCTTGAGAGACAATCTCTAAGATTCTTGCTCATTTATGAACATCTTGTGAGCAGAAGAACAGCTGGACTTTCTTTTTAAAGAAGTTTATATAGTGAACAACCTTAGACTATAAAGGTAATGTTCCCTTTGAAATAAAGAAAATACTTGTTCAGTGTCTAGTATAATAAAGGTAATTTCTCCTTCCAGGACAAAGGTAATACAAATTTGTTTAAATTCATTATAGAAGATTTGAGTTTCACAACTCAAGGTTCCCACACATGTGCTCTGTGAACTGACTTCCTCCATATCACTCTCATGGGAACTGGGGGACAAAGTAGAATTGCATGAAACATGATGCTTCTGCTGCATTTCTGTGCTATGAGTAATAATTATTCTCTCTGATACAAGTCTTATTTTGCATTCTCCTCTAAAATGGTGGGAGGTTAAAACTGTTACTTTACAAGTAGGTTGACATCTCAGACCCTCATGATTGCTGATGGTTTCATTTGTCTTAACTCGAAGAACTGGGTTGATGAAACATTACCTCACTCTTCCTGTGGTGTTGGAGTGGCCATGGACAATTTGGATCTATGGGGGGATCTTAATATATGTATATAGATTAATGACTAGAATTCATGGTATATGTGTGAATGTAGGTGAAAAAAGTAAACTTTTATGTTCAATGACTTAGTATTTACTCATGAACTAAGGTATCAAACCGCAGTAAATTAACAATTTGTAATTATTTTTCCTAATTGACATTATATATAGTTTATACCATCATTAAATAGCTAACTCAAACTAACATTTGTTTATCACTACTTAGAAATCACAGAGGTTAGATCTTATTCAATATAATAATAACACACATATGTAAATATATTAGACTTTATTATTTTATGTATGTTTTAGTATAATTGATTAATTTTGTAAGATTATATTATTTTAGCCTGACCTGGTGGGGGCACAGTGGATAGAGTGTTGAACTGAAACACGGAGGACCCAAGCTCGAAACCCTGAGGTCGCCAGCTTGAGCATAGGCTCATCGGGTTGAGCGCAGGTTCACCAGCTTGAGCCCAGAGGTCACTGGGTAGAGCAAGGGGTCACTTGGTCTTCTATAGCCCTCCAGTCAAGGCACATCTGAGAAAGCAATCACTGAACAACTAAGGAGACTAAAGAGCTGCAGCAAAGAATTGATGTTTTTCATCTTTCTCTTCCTGTCTGTCCCTCTTTCTGTTTCTCTCTCTACCTCAAAAATAAAATAAAATTTAAAAAAAGATTTTATTATTTTATATATTTACTGTTCTGAGAAGTTCACTGGCTTTAGTTTGTCAAAGAGGTCCATACCACTAAAAAGGTTAAGAATTTTTAGGCAAAGAGGAAATTTTGTAAAGAATAAAAATAAGTTTGAGTTTAAAGAGATATTTTTATGTGCTTCACTGTGTATAACTAAGTTATAGCACTGTGACCCAGCGTGGGAATGGCTTCCAGGTACATACCTGCCACACACTGTGATTACTCATTCACAGATAAATGTATAGGACCAGCAGTCAAATCACAAAGTGAAGATGTTTAGGTGTGTGTGTGGATAGTGGAGAAGAAGTAAGTTTTGAAATATATGAAAACATGCTAATCTGTGCAACGTTCTTTTAATCATCAGGATTCAGTTCCCCTGGAGCTTAATTAAATCAGAAGTTTTGTGAAAATGTACTCGAAAATGTGATATTTACAATTATAGACCTACTTTCATTTCTTTTGTATGGGGATTAAGCAAAATAAAGTTGATCATAATTCTTTTATTATGGATCTCAATTATGGAACAATAACACAAACAATGAGTATGTGTGAGTGTTGAGAAGCATGTGTTTGTATGCAAAGGGTTCTTAGATTGCATTGCCCACGCATCTTGACCTAATAAATATCAAGAGTTCCAGCTGAGTAACAAAACAGCCTGAAGATACAAGAGTTGCTGTGAGAAATCCCTATATTCATTCACCTATAAGTCAATGCGGTCAATGTGTGTCACATAAGAGTAATTTGACTACACAATTATGTGGCTCAATACAACAGAACGCCCATTTTAAAAGGCATTTGGGTTATTCCTATGCATCTGTTAGTTTTAGACTAATTTTAATTAGCATCAGATTTATTAATCATATCAAAATTCATCTACAGTAAAAAAAAAAAATCTTAGCAGAAGCTAGATGTGTGAACTAAAAAAAGAAGCCTGGACAAAATGATAATACAGGAAACCAATGCCATATTTCAGTCACTGAAAAGAAGAGTTTACAAGGGGTATTCGGTTATGACAGTCTTGACATAACAACATTTTGAGTTTACAACACTCTCTTCCATAAAAACTTTAAAAAATTGAGACATTAGTGTTTTAGCTTACACTATTAGTGTTGTAACCTGGCTGAACTAGTTTGGTTCGACTTTCACCAAAATTCAGGTTATATCACTGTTGTGGGAACGGAACTGTGCCTTAACCCGAAAACCTCCTGTAGTTCCATAAGTACAGACAGGGATTATATATAGTCACACAACCAGTAAAATATATTAGGCAAGAAAAAAACAGTATGAAAATATACTACCATTTGTTTGAGAAAAAAAACACATGAACAAATATTTGTAAGGTGTGTGGACCATCTCAGAAATGACACATAGTTATGACGAAATAGCATCACCCCTGAGAACACTACATGGGTGCATGGATACAGGGGAGAAAAACATGTATTTTTTTTACATATACCACTGTGTACCTTTTAAATTTTGCACATTCCAAAAGGATTAGCTATTTAATAAATACATGTGTAAATACAGTCATACTAAAATATAATTCTCAAAAAAAGGGTCAGAACACAAAATTCATCTGTATGGTAATTATGAGACATCATCTATAAAGGAATTAGCAAATAACTATAAAGGAATTAGCAAAACCATATGAGGCAGACCATACTAGCAAATCAATATTAATGGGCTAGGTAATAATCCAAGTGAAGAAATTATATAATAGAGGATTATATTATTTTTATTAAAATTTGGCTCCAGAATGAGGCTATATTGCCATAGGCATTTATACAATTAGATACATAGCATGCAAATGCATGAAAATATTTCCCAAAGTTATCTCAATAGAAAATTTTGACTTAGCTCTATTAGACTTTAAAATTGAAGAGAAAAAGTAAATATAGAAAACATGAGAAAATATTATCTTTAAAAACAATGTTGCTTTAATATTGATAGTTTCATATTAAATATTGTACTTTTCAGAGAGTATGCACTGTTTTTAAATGTCCGTGAATATTTTTTCAAAAGGGAGGTAACAAAGAATATCTTATGGAGATCATATTATCTGACTTCCACTAGATGATTCCAGAAAGTAACAATTAAATAGACCAAATAATCAAACTACTTGGGAACCAAAAGCACTATCCTTAATGACTTTTGGATCAAAGAGAAATCAAAACTGCAATTACAGGCTTTAAAGGAAAAAATAAAGATGACAAGAACTATACATCAGAGCATAAAGTATATGAGATGCAACTAAATGCAAAAATCAGATGAAAAATTATAGCAACAAATACTTTCATTTTGGAAAAAAAGCATTAACTAACAAATTTCTCATTTAATTAAATAAGTAAGAAGAAAAAACAAGATCTATATTCCTAAAGACTATAACTAAAATATAGAAAAACATTTTAAAAATAGGAGATGGAATAAAAACATAATAAAGTGAAAAATATAAAAATTTAACAGTTGAAGAAACACTGAAACTGGTTATTTGAAAAGATCAATATAATGAACAGCCTTCTGACAAGTCCAATGTGAAAACCCTGAAATATAGGAAAATAATTAGAAATAGATGACCAAAGGGAACTGCAACTTGAGATGACATAAAAATTGAATTTGTTTTTAAGATGGGCAAAGCTTGAAAATTTCTAAATTGAGAAAGGGAGGACAGTAGATAAAAATGTATTGAAGAAATACCAGAAGAGAAATTAGTAGAGCAAAGTCTCTAAGAAGGCAGAGGCACATGTTGAAAATAAATTATAGCCTGGCCTGTGTTGGCACAGTGGATAAAGCATCAATCTGGAACACTGACTGAAGTCGCAGTGCTCAGTACCCCTGGTTTGCCCGGTCAAGGAACATATGAGAAGCAGATGCTTCTCGCTCCTCCCTCACCACATTTTTATCTCTCTCTCCTTTCTCTAAAATCAATCAATATTTTTTTAAATGAAAGAAAATAAAGTATATAAAAAAAGGAATAAATCTTTTATTATAACAGAAAAAAAGTCAGTGGTTGCAGGTGCAGGTACATTCGTAGGTGGTAGGTGATGAGGTGGGGAGTTAGAGAACTTCTCTTTTCTTTGTGAAGTAGGTAACAGGTTGTTTGCTCAGAGTGAGAAGGGAAGTTGCAGGATCTGAGGTGTGGAAGCAAAGGTGAAGGTTATAAACAGCTATTGTGAAATGTTTAGAACAGGGCTTCTTATAGGAACATCACCTAATTGCTGGGTAGAAACAGGAGAAGCAGGACACAGCACTCCTGAGTTGACTAAGAGCCAAACTCTCCACAGGTCCATTCATAGTCTTTGCCAGCTTACTCCTGCTAAAGTCCCCTGAGAGGCAAGAGTCCTGCAGAAGCAGCAAGAGAAGCTCACTGAGTTTCTTTCATATCTGCTGCCTGGAAAGGGCTGGCTGTCCAAGTCTTTCCCCGGGTAACCGGGTATCACTCCTTGGAGTCAGATTTGATTTGACAAAAGTGATTTAGGGAGCCTTCAAATGGTGGTACTACCTGGCAAGACTATTAGGGTGAGCTAAGAGGATGAAACTTATAAAATAACTAAAAATTTATCTGATAATAATTGTGCAAACCTTGTATAAACACTGCTCTACACATATTTTAATGGACAGGAGACTTGAATGGAGGTTATTGGGAGGAATTACACTGTGTTGGTATAAACTCTCTCCAGACCAGGTTATAAATATAATATTATTGTATTTACAATCCCAATGGGATATTTTTATTTTTTAACATCATACAAGGATTCAAAAATATGAGAATAACAATAATATCAAAAAGGAAGCATAATGAAGAGATCTTTAGATCTTTAGCATAATTTCTACATCTTTAGAAATTAAAACTATAATTAAGCAGCAATAGTTGAAAGAAGGCCACCGTGTTGACAGACTACTAAAAGAGTTGCCATAAAACTTAAAAATTCCAGGAACAGACCTAACAGAATATGTGGGCATAAGTGTATATCTATGTGTGTGAATATATAATTTAATATTATATAAAGTTGGCTTTTTCAAATTGGAGAATTTTATTTATATATATATATTATATATATATATATATATATATATATATATAGAGAGAGAGAGAGAGAGAGAGAGAGAGGGAGAGAGACTTGGATATATATATATAGATATATATAGATATATATATCTATATATATATATACACAATATGTCCGTAAAGTCATGGTGCACTTTTGACCAGTCACAGAAAAGCAACAAAAGATGATAAAAATGTAAAATCTGCACCAAATAAAAGAAAACCCCTCCCAGTTTCTGTAGAATGATGTGGCAGCATGTGCACATGTGCAGATGATGACATAACACCATGTATACAGCGGAGCAGCCCACAGCCATGCCAGTCGAGATGTGAACGGTACAGAGGAAAGTTCAGTGTGTTCTGTGGCTTGCTAAATTTGAATCCGTGACCAAAGTGTAACATGAATATTGGCACATTTATAATGAAGCACCACCACATAGGAATAACATTACCTGGTGGGATAAGCAGTTGAAGGAAACCGGCAGTTTGGTGGAGAAACCCCATTCTGGTAGGCCATCAGTCAGTGACGAGTCTGTAGAGGCTATACGGGATAGCTACCTAAGGAGCCCTAAAAAATCTGTGCGTGCATGTGCTCAACAATTATACCTAAGCAAGACTACAGTTTAGAAGGTGTTAAAGAAACGTCTCTGTTTTACAGGGTACAAATTGCGGCTGTTGCACGCTATCAAACCAGCAGATAGATCCACATGATGCATGTTTGCTACAGATATGCTTCATGAGATCGACAATGATGCAAGATTTTTGCAGAAGATTGTGTTTAGTGATGGGGCGGCCTTCCTTATCTGTTGACATGTTCATCACCATAACGTCCGAATATGGACTGCTGAACTTCCTCATGCCTATGCTGAGTATGAACGTAACACCCCTAAAGTGAATGTGTGGTGTGGCTTGATGCATGATAGGCAGTATGTGATGGCAAAGTCTTATCTTGACATGTTGGAATTGTATGCAGTGCCACAATTTCGAGAAGGTGTCATCTTTCAACAGGACGACGCTCCTCCACACTACGCCACCATTGTTCGTGAGTTTCTGGATAGAACATTCCCCCAGTGGTGGATAGGCAGGGGTTCTGTCAAGCCATGGGCACCATGATCCCCGGATCTGACACCCTTAGACTTTTACTTTTGGGGTTATATGAAGCAACATGTGTACACTGAACGTATCAACTACATTAATCACTTAAAACAGAGAATCACAGACGTTATTCACTCTGTTACACCAGATGTCCTTACCCTTACACTTCACTATCGTTTGGATGTGTGTAGGGCAACAAATGGAGCCCACATCGAACTGCACTGAATAGGTATGAAACTGGGAGAGTTTTCCTTTTATTTGGTGCAGATTTCACATCTCTATCATCTTTTGTTGCTTTTCTGTGACCAGTCAAAAGTGCACCATGACTTTACGGACACACTGTATACACACACACACACACATATATTATATATATACACACACACACACACACACACACACACATATATATTATACACACACACACACACACACCTATATTTGGAAATTGCATTAACAAAATAAAGTTAGAGTTTTACTTTATAACATACCTTACAATACTAAAGAAGAAATACTTAAATGTAAAATATTAAATAATTTAGCAAATGTTAAAAATATACACATGAAGTGCACAAAAATACTATAAAGCAGTAGTTTTCAACCTTTTTACACTTGGAGACTAGTGAAAAAGAATTATTTAGGCAACTGCTAAGGCAGAAATCATCCTGAGCATAAGCAAATTTGACTAAGATTATTGGGTCTATAATCTCCACACAACATCAGGGTGGGTAAGTCTGTTGCTGAGCAGCACAAAATTTCTAGCAGATTGACACTAGTCTGCCAACCTGTGATTGGAAAACACTGCTAAAGAATAAATAGGTGATATTAGGAAAGCACTGAAGGTAGGAGTCATAAAATAATATTATTTAATAAATAAAGTAAAATACTCTGTAAAAGGAATATGCCATACAAAATTAAAAGTAAAATGGTCTTTTAAAAGAATTTTTAACATTAAGAAACAATTACAAGTATGTAATATCTTTAACATAAAAAGAGTACTATAAATATAAATTAGTGATTCTATTTATGTAACATCACTGAAATGGCAAAATTATAGGCATGGAGAAAAGATTAGTAGAGATAGGGGTCAGCAGTGCTGGGAAGAGAGAGGGCTGTAATGTAAAGGGATAGCACGAGATGGTTCTTGGTGGGGAGGAAATACTTCTGTACCTTGATTGGCTACAGAAAACTATAATATGGTATATAAGTATAAACGCACATTGAATCATGCCAATTTCCAGGTTTTGACATTGTAAGATTTAAATATTGGAAAACTAAGGTGAAGTTTACACAAGAATGCTGCATCTTGTTTTGCAACTTCCAAAGAGTCTGTAACTATCTCAAAATAAAAACTTTAAATTAAATAGTAAATTACATAAAAATACAAGAAAAATGCTAAAGATTTTGTAAAAAAAATTTATATACACATTTACATACAAATACTTATACAAGAAATAAAATTGTCTAGTAATCTCATTTTATCAAACTGTAATTTATGAAAGTAAAAACTTACAAAAAGCACAAGTGTGCAATAATAGAAAACTATTAAAATGAATATTAAGCTTTTATTAGAGTGATAATACATAACAATATATATGTATAAATATATATCTGGAAAAACATATATCAAAAGTAACTATTTTGTGCTAGACTTAATTTTTTTTCCAACTGAGAGAAGGGAGATAGAGAGACAGACTCTTGTATGTGCCCTGACCATCTTGGGCCATGCTCACAACCAAGCTATTTTTAACCCCTGAGGCTGAGGCTCTAAGGCGCCATCCTCAGCACCTGGGTCAATGCACTGGAATCAATTGAGCAATGGCTGTGGGATGGGAAGAAGGAGAAAGGGGCGGGGGGGAGAAGGAGAGGTGAAGAAGCAGATGAGTGCTTCTCCTGTGAGGCCAGACCAGTAATCAAACTCGGGACCTTTACACTCTGGGCCAACACTCTATCACTAGACAACCAGACAGGACCTTGTGCTAGAATTATTAGTAATTTATATTTTGTTTATTATATTAATTCTTTTTTGTTCCCAAAATTTCTTAAATTACATATATATTCATTTTAAAATTAGAAAAATAATAATTTATTTTAGTTGAAAGTGTATTTAAAATTTAAAGAGAGAGAACAAATGGTTACTAAAAATGTTTCTACTTTCAAAATCTATTCATGGCTCTCTATTCCACAAGTTAAAATAACTTGGCTCACTTCCTGTATATCAATATCATATATGATTAGTAATTTTACACTGATCAATGCATGAATGTGACATTGAAAATTGTCATTTATTTTAAGTATCTGCCCCCAAAATTTGTTAGCCTTTTCTTATGTAAATCTAGCTGAAATGTTATGTCTTTCTGCAAAGAAAAGGGAACCTTTCTTTCTTTCTCTATTCTTGTCTGAAACAATATCGTCAATCTGGTTAATGGTGAATAAGAATATTAGAGACACATGTGACAGTTGATGTGGAAAAATTAGGTTCCTGCTGGCAATTATCCATCAAGAACAGGTTGACTGATTGCCAGAGTTAAAACACATGCAAACTGTCAGACATCATAATAGGGCAAATATCCCAGAACCTTAGTGCAGCGTCAGGTAGAAATTCGGTTTTCTCTGCTGGGAACCTGCCCTCAATGCCACACATTCATAATTTTCTCCCATCAAGCCAGGTCTACACATTCAGAAATGTCCATCATTCCAGCAGTCAAATATATGTCCTGTCAGATACATTCAATGGCTCTCATGATAAGTTGGACGAGAAGTGACACGCTACCCATGATTGAATAGAAGGGCATATAATATACAATTCCTGCTGTCACACTTTGTCATTATATTTCTATATCTAGGTGATAGACTTAACCTTGACATTTCCTAAGTTCAAATATTATGGACAATTAATAGGCAAGACAAAGGTAGAAAATAGTTTAGTAAGTTGCAAATAAAACATGACTGTGACCATAAATAAGTAGGTCAAATAATTAATAAAATTATTTTGATTTTGAATTTTGAAAACAAATGTATCAAGAGTCAAATAAGAAAATCAAAATGGGAAGCATGGTGACATTTAATTTCAGATGTTGCCTACATTGCCAAAGGCTTCCTAAGAATTGAACATTGTGCTGATGTGTGTATGGTCATTATCTCTATTAGTGTGAAGATATGTTTTTCATTACACAAATGAAATATCTATAAATCAATGTGATATTAAAAGAGCATTCATTAAAATCTTTCTTTGAGCCAAATCCTGGGATAGAAAAAGCACCTAATTAATCTCTGGCAAATAATGCACTCCAAAATTAACCAAGCATTGCTCACGAGAAGCAGGTAGGCAAACATTTTTTCACCTCAGATTTTTCCTGAAGTTTCTACTAATGGAGTTTGGTTTGTGTGGTTTCACTAAGTTCTCTAGCTAAAAGTTCTCTCCCTTTCTAGCTGAGGGACATGAAGAAGGAGAAAATATGCACTTTACCTCTCTTTGCAATTTCTCGACATTTTAAAAAAATATTTCACTTAAAAAATAAAAAAATGGGGGAAGATAAGAAAAATAATTTCTCTAAAAGTTTCTACTTTCAAAATGTATTCATGGCTCTATATTCCACAAGTTAAAATAACTTGGCTCACTTCCTGTATATCAACATCATATATGATTAGTAATTTAATTATTATCTTGGCAATATTAGCTACAAATTCTATATTTAAAGTCTTCTTTGAGATATCATAGTTCCCCATGTATAAGGTGCATGTGTAAGATGCACCTTAATTTTAGGGCCCAAAATTTGAAAGAAATGTATTACATAAAATTATTGAATTCAAGTTTTACTCATCATAAAATTCATGTAACTCCTCATCACTATCAAAGCTCCCACCCATTAGCTTGTCTTCATCTGTGTCTGATGACAAATCACTATCTTCATATATTGCCTCATCCTCAGTCCTCACTCAGTTCCATCCATGGCATTTGAAATGCCACTCTTCTTAAATTACTTGACAATGATCTCAATTTTGATATTATCCTAGGATCTGTTCACCCAAGTTACAAAATTCTCTTATTGTTGGTTTCTTCATTTTTCCTGCTTGTGCAGATTGTTCCCAGAAGACTTCATCCATGGTTCCATTCATCTCTCATGGCAGCTTTGAAGGGTTTGTTAATGCTGACATCAAGTGGTTGGAACTGCAATGTCAAGCCTCCTGGTATGACAACAAGTTTTGTTTTTTGCTCTGTAGCAATCTTCTCTTTTTGTTGTTGTTATTGTTGTTGTTATGTGTGCCCCAAACTGATTAAGCACCAATAGAGGACATTTACATAAGAGCCCACCTGGTCTCCTTCTCCAAACTTTCTCAAACCAGATCTTCATCCCATCCTGATCCATCAAACCCTTGTCATAAATGTGACTAATCACTCCTAGAGGAATGTCTTCTTTTGGCATTGTTTTGCATTTGAAAATCAGCATAGGATGCAGCTTGGTTCCATTGGCACAACCTAGAACATCTGTATCATGGCTTTTTTCATGTCCACTTGTCTTCACAGTTACAGTTTTCACCACCTTCTTATCCACAGTTCTGTTACTTGGGACATCAAACTAAAGGGGGACTTTGTCCATATTTGCAATTTGCCCAACTCATACTGATGTGTCTTGTGATACTGAATGATGAAACAATGAAATTTAAGGACCTTCTGCTCACAGCTTTCAGGTATCTTTTGGGCAAGTCTGGGGCATGTACGCATGCTTAGTCCATTTCGTTTCATGAACCTGAAGCACCAATTATATCCTCCTTTGAAATCAGTAACTTCTTGTTCATCAGCAATTCTTATTGCCTCATGCTAAACCATATTTGTGGACACAAGAATTCCAAATGCCCTTTGCTCTTCAATCCGTATCTTCAATTCTCTCTCTATATCAGGCCATTTTGCTGACTTGCCTCTCATGGCCTTCTTCTGCTGTGGTGTTTTCAGTAGAGTTTCTTCTTCCTGTAGCCAGTCTCAGATTGATTTCCCAGTTGGAGGAGGACCAAACTTACATTCAGCAGCATGATTTCCATTCACTTTTGCAAACTGGATCACTTTTAACTTGAACTCAGCACTGTACAAAAATCTTTTCTGAGCCATTTCTGGGCAGAACGTGGCAAAACGTAACCTACTGTAATGTACCCAGTAACAAGCGCGAAACAATGAGTGCAAAGACAACAAGCACAAAAAAGCAGGAAATGCAAGTAAAAAAAACTACAACCACTGTATAAGAAGCACCCTGTTTATAAACCCAAAATTTTTTGAGAAAGGGTATGTCTTATACATGGGGAAATACGGTTAAGGTTACTACATGATTGTGGCTCATTCAGTACTTCGGCCTCAGAGTTCTTTTACTCTTACTCAGAAACATGTATCCTGTCCTCACTGTGGCACCCACACCTGTAGCAACAGCAAACATTTTGTCTTCTTTTGGTTTTTGCTTCTTTGAAAAAAAAATTTTTTTTAACATATAATTCTGACCATTGTTACCCATCTTAACCACATTTCTAACTTGCTTTCTCTCTCCAGTCTTGTGCCTTGAGACTCATGGAGACCACCATTCATTTCTGGTCCCTTTTTCTTTCATTTTACTGTTTTTATAAATTTGGATCATTCTAATTACACATTTGAAGTTTTTCTGTAACTTTATACCCTTCTTGCCATTTTATTTTTTTAATTGATTCACTTTTTCTTAAATAAATTTGAGAGAAACACTAATAAAGAGGGAAAAACATGCAAAAGTATAGAAAAGACAATGGTGCTTGATACAAAAAGTTGAACCTGATTTAGAGAGCAGAGCTTGAGAGTGCTTTGTAGTACTGGCGGCTAGGGCTAGCGGTCTAGAAAAGAAAGTGAGCAGAAAAGGAAAAAAGCACAAAAGGCAGCTAGAATTGAAAAAAAAACCCCTCAACTTCCATGTACTTTTTCATTCAATAAGTGTTTATCGAATACCTACTGGTGGGATGCAGAATAAATCTAGACACTTAAAAATATCAGTAAGCCAAAGCTGTGCTTCATGTACTTTTCATTACAGTGCAAAGAGGCAGATAATAATAGATAAGACATTATAAGTAAGCAAATTATATAATACGTTAACAGGCAAAAACTAATTTTGTGAAAAAGATAGAAAAGAGTAATGGGCTATAGAGCAACAAATAAATTTATCCTGGGTTGCCTGGACAATAGGGTAGCTTGGATAGACTCTCCCTGCTAGAAGAAATATAACTAGAATCCACCTTCTCAAGGATTCTTCCTTCCCTGAAAAAGAAGTTCTGTCATTCCCACAGGTCCTCAAGTCACCAAGTGTTGGGAAACTGACTTTGTCAGGTAACTCCTATAAGTCAGGCTTCTAGACATGTCTGTCTAACACCCCAGTACTCTGTACATTCCCCATTGACTCATCTGTCATCACATGTGTCTTAAAAAGGGACAAAAAAAGGGATGTAGAAATCTGTCCTGGATTCCAAACTATACTGTATGTCCCTCAGGATGCCCTGGTCCCGGCTTGCTTCCCTCTGTAGAGAATGGGGGGGCTTTGGGAAACTATTGCCATCTCTTCTTATGGACCCTAGATTTATGACTCTGAGCAAAGCTAGAGGAAATTGTAGTAAGCCTTAAAGCATGAGAGCTGGCAATGACGAAAGGGCATTTTTATTATTTAATTTTTAATATTGAATTATTGTGAAGTGTTTTATATAAATATAAGAAAGGATTTAAAATGTGTTTCCATAAAGAAAACAAACCTTAATGTCTATTTTATTAATTTCAGAAGGAGAGGAAAGAAAGGAGAAAGAGAGACAGGAATATTAATCTGTTCCTATATGTGTCCTGTCTGGGGATTGAACCAGCAACCTCTGCACCTTGGGACGACATTCTAACCAACCCAGCTACCCAGCCAGGGTATTATCAGGTATTTTAATAGATAATATAAGGAATCAGTAAAGCAGATTTTGAGGAAATTTTTTTAAAAGGGGTGGGATAGTGAATTAGCAGAGCTAATAATTGCAGGAAATAGCTTTTACCCATATAGCCGGGGAACAAAAGACAGAGATTGGGATTATCAGATCCAAGAAGCTTAGAGAAGGTGTTCATGGAATTGGGAATGATCCCTTAGGATGATCACTGTGGATCAAGGGCTAGTACCTCAAATCATGGACGGGAGTCCACACAGAGCTACCAGACCCCCATGAGGAGGGCAGTTACCTTTTCCTCATTTTTTAGAAATGTTATTTGTCACTGACAGGATAGTGAAGTTAGAGCACCATTCCAAAATGCAAAGGTTGCAGGTTTGATCCTCGGCCAGGGCACATGCAGGAAGAGATGGATGTTTCTGTCTCTCTCTCTCCCTTTCTCTCTCTCTCAAATTGTCAATAAATTGTTTTTAATTTAAAAAGTCTCTATAAAATGTTATTTGTCCACTCAGATGTATTTTTTAAGTAATTTTTTTCTGTTAGATTTTAAAATAACACACCTCACTCAAAGCTTATACAAATATTCATAAGCATTTTTGCTAACGGTTGTACAGTTTTACTTTTTTTTTTTCACCTATCATTCTTTAATATATCTACAATTTATTGTGGGATGAGATTAAATTAGAGATATAACTGTGTTTACAAATGGAGAGTTATTTTTTTCAATATCATACAATAAATAATATTTTCTCAGTAATATAGTGAATACTGGGCTTAAACTCCAGAATTTTTGATTCAGTGAGTCTGGTATGGGACCTGAGAATTTACATTTCTAACAAGTTCCAGGTGATGCTAATAGCGCTGGTCTGGGAATCACATCAGTCTTCACAGTAATCTTTATAATCATCTTCACCATGTTTTAGGAAAAGCTAGTCAATTTTTTTTTTTTATTTGAAGACATTAATGCCCTTTAAATTCTTTGAAGACATTGCTTTCATGAACTTTTCTTTCGAACTCGACAGATAAAATCACTATGTCACTTCATTGTCTCACTGACTGGGTTTATAATAGAGACTCCACAATTCTATGTTCAAATTCTAGTTGTTTATTTTTATTATTATTAAATGAAAGGCGAGAGGCAGAGAGATAGACTCCCATATGTGCCCCAATCGTGATCCACCCTGCAAGCCCCTTATCATCAGGGTCCGCTGCTCTGTTGCTCACCAACCGAGCTATTGATATTTTAGCACCTGAGGCAAGGCCATGGGCCAATGTCAGCACTGGGGGCCAACTTGCTTGAATCATTCAAGCCAAGGCTGTGGGAAAGGAAAAGAGAGAGAGACACAGAGAGACAGAGAGAGAGAGACAGAGAGAGAGAGAAGGGGATTGGCAGGGGTGAAGAAGCAGATGGTCACCTCTCCTGCTTGCCTTGACTAGGAATCAAATCTGGGACTTCCACATGCCAGGCAAAGCTCCACTGCTGAGCCAACAGGCTAGGTCCAAATTCTAGTTTCTAACACATTTAGAGTTTATTATCTATACTCACTTGACATATATTAAATATGAAATGTTCCTTCTATAGACTACCTTATCATCTAATATTCTAAACAAATTTAAAATAAACAATTGTAATACTAGGATGCATTGCTAAAGCAGATACTTTATTTCTATCCATTCTATAGTATTTCTCCCTTGCAGACTAAACATTGGTTGTGTTATAGACAGTCTTGTCCTCCCAAAACCCTGTTTTTACCCTGTCATGTCCTTCCCATTGCTTACTGAAATTTGATGTTCCTGCTGGTTTATGGGTAGGTAAGGGAAATCAGGATTAGGCACCAAATGTAGAAATACTATTCTGATCCATTCTTTACACAACATCTGGGCAAAAGATTGAAAAATAAAAAGACAAGCAGAGAGACAGCTGCCTGCTTTTTTTTTTTTTTTAACAGAGACCCTGTATCTCTGAGACTGATGGCAGATGGTGGCAAAATGACAAATGACTGCTTCCTTGTTTCAGGAAAAGATTCAGTATATGTCATCCTGGTTAAGTATAATCCCTATACAAATTCATCAGTCTGATAATTACTGCTACTTTCTTCTCAGGAATTGAAATTGAGATGCACGCTAGTCTTAGTTCTTAATGTTGTTGCTGCTGTCCCTTTTCCTGTCTCCAAGGGGAGTTTAATGAGAAGTTAGGTGTGTGGGCAGGAAGAGTCCATGTTAGATACCATTTTAAATCAAAAGGCTCATTTCAAGTCTGGCCTTTTTTTTTTTAATTTTTTTTTTTAAGTTTCAGATTTATTGTTTTTTTTAGAAGCTTAGTCCTTTTTTTATTTTTATTTTTTTTATACAGGGACAGATATAGAGTCAGCGAGAGGGATAGACACAGGGACAGACAGACAGGACCAGAGTGAGATGAGAAGCGTCAATCATCAGTTTTTCGTTTTGACACCTTAATTGCTCATTGATTGCCCTCTCACATGTGCCTTGACCGCGGGCCTTCAGCAGACCGAGTAACCCCTTGCTTGAGCCAGCGACCTTAATGAGCTTTTGCTCAAACCAGATGAGTCCGCGCTCAAGCTGGCAACCTTGGGGTCTTGAACCTGGGTCTTCTTATGAATCCCAGTCCGACGCTCTATCCACTGCACCACCGCCTGGTCAGGCTGGCCTTTTTACAATGAAAGAGTTTCATTATTTTAATTTATTACCTTTTTTTTTTTTTTTTTTTTCTGAAGTGAAAAGCGGGACAGCAGAGAGACAGACTCTTGCATGTGCCCGACCAGGATTCACCTGGCATGCTCACCAGGGGGCAAAAGTCTGCCCATCTGAGTCTTTGCTCTGTTGCAACTGGAGCATTATAGAGCCTGAGGTGGAGGCCATGGAGCCATCCATAGCACCTGGGCCAACTTTGTTCCAGTGGAGCCTGTCTGCAGGAGGAGAAGGGAAAGATAAAGAGAAAGGAGAGAGGTGGGGGTGGAGAAGCAGATGGATGCTTCTGGTAATTGAACCTAGGACATCCACACACCAGGCTGACGTTCTACCACTGAGTCAACCAACCAGCCAGGGCCCAAAAGACAGTTTTATTTAAACCTTGGGAATTATTAGAAACAACAAAAAATCGACAAATAAAAATTTATTAGTCATATTCATTTATTTATGCAAATGTAAAATCCCTTATAGACAGAGAAATAGTTTGTTCTCATTTGAATGATTTTGGATTACTTGATCTTTTTTTAAATTCTAGTTACTCTCTTTCAGTTCTTACATTTAAGACACAGTACAAAATCTTTTTAGTACAAGACTAAACTTCAAATAAAGAACAGAGAGACTATGTTTCACCTGCTTTTATAGTAGTACATTAGTCTTTTTAAACAAACTAATTAACAACTCTCATGTTTAATGTTAATCATAAAATGCTGAATGTAGTCATTTAGATAAAATGATATTTAATTAATTAAATATTTCTTTTAAATCTTGCACTTCGTTTTCTTTTATTTTTTTTTTATTTTTTGTATTTTTCTGAAGTGGGAGGGAAACAGGGAGGCAGAGAGACAGACTCCCGCATGCGCCCAACCGAAATCCACAGGGCATGCCCACCAGGGGGCGATGTTCTGCCCATCTGGGGCATTGCTCCATTGCATTAGAGCCACATTTTAGCATCTGAGGCGGAGGCCATGGAGCCATCCTCAATGCTCGGGCCAACTTTTGCCCCAATGGAACCTTGGCTGCAAGAGAGGGAGAGAGAGATAGAGAGAATAGAGAGGGGGAAGGGTGGAGAAGCAGGTGGGCGCTTTTTCTGTGTGCCCTGGTCAGAAATCGATCCTAGGACTTCCACATGCCGGGTGGATGCCAACTGTCCAGGGCCTGCACTTCCTTTTCTTAATCAAATAATGCAAAATTAGGGAAAGGAAGGACAAATTCTTAGTATAGTATAGTATATTTAGTATAGCATAGCATAGGCATTTCAGCCTAAACATTGCAAATTATACTTTCTTTAGGCGTTTTGAATAAATGAATCATAATTTCATGAATAGTGACAATAACAAAATTGATGGAAATTTACTCTTTTGAAATAGATGTATTTCTCTTGCTTTTAATTTTAAGTATAAAATATTATTTTAATATGTCTACATCTTTACTAAGACTCATTTATTCCAACAAAAGTTGTCATCAAATTTTTAGAAACTTTTTTATAGAACAAGGCCACAGAAAAGTTCAAAAGTGGAGAGATTAAAAAGTGACTTTGAGGTTTGCAGCAGTTTCTCGTCATTTTATAGTTAGATAGTTTTCTTCTGCTCTCCTAGTAAGCATGGGACTCCAGAAGATGCAATGGAGGATCAGCTAGTCTCTGCAAGAGGTGAGAGTGGCACTGAGGTCTTTTTAATATTTAGAAGGTTGGAATAGCTTCGATAACCTAATATTTCCTCCCTAAAACTCAATTGTTTTATATTTAATCTATTTAAAATTTTATTTTTATGTTTTAAACTACAGAATTAAGCTTTGTTTTTGATGTAATTTGAGAGTTTCTTCACTGTATACAAATGACACTTCACTAAATGTAAAATACATTAACCCTAAAATCAAGTAAAAGTATTTCTCACCAATCCTGCAACATGGTACTAGAATTTCTAGGTAGTACAGTAAGACAAGAAAAGGAAATGGAAGGAGTACAACTTTGGAGGGAAGAACTATAACTGTTCTTATGCATACAAGATATGGCTGCTAGGCAAAAGATCTCAAAGAATGAAAAAATAACTTCTAGAATTTATAAGCTAGTTTAACAAGGTTGCAGGATACAAAGTTAAGGCATAGAAGTCAATTGCTTTATTATTTGCAAACAATGAATAACTGGAATGTGAGATTAAAAACAAATATTTAAATTAGCACACATAAACACACACAAGTGATATATTTAGGTTTAAATTTAATAAAATGAATGCATAATCTACTTGTAGAAAACTGTAAAACACTACTGAAAGAATTCAAAGAGAATCTAAATAAAAGGAGAGATTAATTCTACCCAAACAGACCTATAAACTTAATAAAATAATTTAATACAATTCAATCAGTCTTTTTACATATATATATATATATATATATATATATATATATATATATATATATATATATATATTTTTTTTTTTTTTTTTTTTTTGAGAGAGAGAGAGGCAAGGAGAGACAGACAGGAACATTGAGCTGTTCCTCTATGTGCCCTGACTAGGGATCATACCAACATCTTCATAAGACAACACTGCAACCAACTGAGCTATCCTGTCAGGGCTTAATTTTTTTTCTTTATTGATTGGAGTTTAGAAAGACAGAGAGAAGAAGGGGGAGAGGGGGAGGGGGAAGGGAAACATTTATTTATTTTTCTACTTAGTTGTGCATTCATTGGTTGCTTTCCATGTGTAAACATTGATTCTAAAGTTTATTTATAAAGTCAGCAACCTAAAATAGCCAACATAATACTGAATAACAACAAATTTGAAGGACACATGCTACACAATTACAGGACTTAGTAGAAAGCTACAAAAAACAGGGTAGTACTGGCAAATAACACACATACAAATCAGAATTATGGAACAAAATAGAGAACCCAGAAATAAACCCACATAAATATAGTTAATTGATCTTTGACAAAAAGTAAAGGCAAAATCAGTAGGAAAATGATTAACTTTCTCAGAAATGGTGCTAGAAAAATTCAATGTCTGTATGAAAAGCAGAGCCAATTCTATGTTTCACAAATATTAACTAAAATGCATCACAGATCTAAAAATAAATACAAAACTATAAAAATTTTGAAAGATAAGTCCTGGCCCCGTAGCTCAGTTGTTGAAGTGTGGTTCTGACATGCCAGGGTAGCTAGTTCGATCCCTGATCAGGGCACATACAAGAATCAACCAATGAATGCATAAATAAGTGAAACAACAAATTAATTTTTCTTCCTCTCTTTATTGCTATCTTTCTCTTCCTCTCTCTCTCTAAAAATAAATAAATAAATAAATAAATTTTTAATTCTAAGAGCATTTAGAGAGAAAAAATCTACATAAACTTGAGTTTGGCAATAAGTTTTAGATAAAACAATAAACAATCTATAAAAAATGATTAACTGCCCTGGCTGATTGGTTCAGTGGTAGAGCATCGGCCTGGTGTGCAGGAGTGTCAGGTTCGATTCCCAGCTAGGGCACACAGGAGAAGTGCCCATCTGCTTCTCCACCCCTCCCCTTCTCCTTTCTCTCTGTCTCTCTCTTCCCCTCCCACAGCCAAGGCTCCATTTGGAGCAAAGTTGGCCCGGGTGCTGAGGATGGCTCTGTGGCCTCTGCCTCAGGCGCTAGAATGGCTCTGGTTGCAACAGAGCAATGCTCTGTCGGTGGGTGTGCCGGGTGGATCCCGGTTGGGCGCATGCGGGAGTCTAACTGCCTCCCCGTTTCCAACTTCAGAAAAATACAAAAAAAAAAAAAGAAAAAAAAAAAAAAAGAAAACAACCTAAAAAAATGATTAACTGACTTCATTAAAATTAAAAACTTCTGCAAAGAAAAAAATAGTTTCAGCAGATAAAGAGACAAGTAACATAACGGGAGAAAATATTTGCAAAACGCACATCTGATAATTAATGGTATCAAAAAATATCCAAGCCCTGGCCAGTTGGCTCAGTGGTAGAGCGTCGGCCTGGAGTGCAGAAGTCCCGGGTTCGATTCCCGGCCAGGGCACACAGGAGAAGCACCCATCTGCTTCTCCACCCCTCCCCCTCTTTTTCCTCTCTGTCTTTCTCTTCCCCTCTCGCAGCTGAGGCTCTATTGGAGCAAAGATGGCCCGGGCGCTGGGGATGGCTCCTTGGCCTCTGCCCCAGGCGCTAGAGTGGCTCTGGTCACAACAGAGCGATGCCCCAGAGGGGCAGAGCATCGCCCCCTGGTGGGCAGAGCGTCGCCCACTGGTGGGCGTACCAGATGGATCCCTGTTGGGCGCCTGCGGGAGTCTGTCTGACTGTCTCTCCCCGTTTCCAGCTTCAGAAAAATACAAAAAAAAATATATATATATATATATATCCAAAGAACTCTTAAAACTAAACAATAACAAAATGAATAATCTGACCAAAAAATGAGCAAAACATCTCCATAGAGCCTATGAAAAAATATATTTTATAGCCAATATACATATGAAACCATGCTTAAAATAAAATGTACCAGGGAATTGAAAATTAAAGCAATAGTGAGAACTACACACTCATTAGAATAGTTACAGTCCAAAAACATATCACTTTTAGCACTGATACAAATCAACTCTTACTAACTGCTGGTAAGTATGCAAAATGGTACAGGCACTTGGCAAGGCGGTGTTCACAGTTTCTAACATAGTCTTATCATACAATCTCAAAAATGTACTGCTAGGTACTTACCCAAGTGATTTAAAAATATCACCTCAAAAAAACTTACACAAGAATGTTCATAACAACTTTATTTATAACCACCAAAAACTGAAATCAACAGAGTTGTCCTTTAATAGGTCAATGTGTAAATAGACTATGGCATTTTCGTGCAATATAACATTATTTGGCAATAAAACGAGTGATCCAACTATGAACAGACATGATAAATCTCAAATTCATATTGCTAAGTAAAATAATCCATTCTGAACAGACAATATACTGTATAAATCCTGAAAAAGGCAAACTTATAGAAATAGTAAAAAGATTTGTGATTGTAGTGGGTTTGGGAGGGCCAGAGGTTACCAGACTAAAATGAAGAATGAACAAAACACTTTTACTGTATGACAAGGGTATGACAAACACCTTACTGAAGGGGGGGGGGGGGGATAACTGCTGACCTAAGTAATTTTGTAAATGAGTGGAGTAGGTAAGACTAAAGCAAAAGAAAGGGAACATAAGCATTGCACTTAGTTGACAGAGTTGTTTTCCACAAATGTATGGCTAACAATTCTAATAATACTGCTCTACATATATCCTGAATCAAACAATTAATTAAACTAATGATTGTGGGGGCCAAGTTATTCACTGTTGCAGTGAGAAGTCATAGATAAGCAAGCAGAAGAGACTAAAATGATCCATGTAGCAATGGTTTGGAGTTGGAGACATCAGAAAAAATTTATGCTTGGTATAAATGCAATGGTTATACGTAGAAATTTTTATAGATATAATATGATTACACAGGTTAGTATACACACATGTATGTTCTTGTTCTGTCAGCTGAGAGGACTTAGATATGACACCTCAGTTGGCAGTAAGAACACTAGCCACCAGATTTTGATTTTTTTTAAGTACCATTTTCGTATTTGAAGAACAAAATCAACTAACAAGCAAAATAGAGACAGACTCATAGATAGAAAGCTGACTGACAACTGTCAGGGTTGGAAGGGAGTGCTGGGTGAGGCCGTGGGAATATTCATCAACAAAAAAAAAGGCAAAAAAATGAAGAGAGTAAACTCATGGACCCAGTCAAGAGTGTGGTGATTGCCAGGGTGGGGCGAGGGGAGCAGATGGAAAAGGGTTTACGGGGGATGAAGTGTGATGGATGCAGACTTGACTTGGGGAGTGAACACACGCACACACACACACACACACACACACACACAGAGTGTACAGAGATGTGTTGTAGAACTGAGCACTTGAAACCTGTATAATTTTGTTACATGGGTGTCACCCCAGTAAATTTAATTAAAAATAAAAAGAACTGGGGATCTTTGAAGATGTGGGTTAAGACTGGGACAGGAATATACAAAATAATAAAGGGCTCAGTAATGTCTAGTGTTTTAGGCATTTCCTGTGGTCCTGAAACATTGTCCCTGCAAAGAAGCAAAGATGACTATGTGTGTGACAGCATGGACTACACACAGAGGTGTATAAAGTTTTGTTATTTTAACTACCTAAGGTAGACTTTTATCTCTTACACTGGGTGAGTAAACAAAAAAATATAATCTATTAAAATATTTCTAAAATGACTTTTATTTTTCTGGCAGAGGCAGAGAGAGGGACAGTTAGGGACAGACAGACAGGAAGGGAAAGAGATGAGAAACATCAATTCTTTATTGCGGTTCCTTAGTTGTTCATTGATTGATTTCTCATATGTGCCTTGACCGGGGGGCTACAGCAGACGGAGTGACCCCTTGCTCAAGCCAGCAACCTTCGGCTCAACCTGGTGAACTCTGCTCAAACCAGATGAGCCCACGCTCAAGCTGGTGACCTTGGGGTCTTGAACCCGGGTCCTTCCACATCCCAGTCCAATGCTCTCTCCACTGCGCCACCATCTGGTCAGGCTAAAATGACTTTTCTTCAAATAAAATTTTATTTTCACAAATACTATTTGGTAGGCCAAAATTTGAGTTAATTCAGGCTAGCTGTCACCATTTTCTGTCCAATTCTATGGGGAAAGAGGGAAGGAAGAAGGAATAAAGTTTTTTACTTCGGTATATGTGATTTTGTAACTGGTTTTGTTAGTGTTCTGCGTATGTCTTTCAAAGATTAAGCCAGAAACGTAACATTAAAATCAACACTATGACTCCATCGATGCAGAGGTACTAAAATATGAAATAAAATAAATTGAAGAGAGAAATAAAGACATGGGAGAAATAAAGGGGTAATTGAAGTGTAGAAAATGGGAGAAAGTAGTACCAGTAGGGAAAGAGAGATAGAATGAGTTAAACATAAGTAAGTGTGAATAAAGTACACAGAGAAAAAATAATAGTGGATGAAATTAAGTGAGTAAAAAAAAATTGGGATAATATGTGTTTTATTTGTTCAAATTAAAGATCATAGGTAAAGAGTTAAAAAACTATCTGAAGTAAGGAGCTAGAAAGATACCTTCAAGGCTTTGTGTTACAGGAGTATACCAAAAACACACGTGGTTGGTGATATTTGATCAGACTTTGGATGTAAAATAATAAAGTTTTTTTTTTCAAGATTTTTTAGTAGCCTGACCAGGCAGTGGCTCAGTGGATAGATGGGCGACTGGGACACGGAAGACCTGGGTTAGAAACCCTGAGGTCTCCGGCTGGAGCATGGGCTCATCCGGCATGAGCACAGGCTCACCAGATTGAGCAAGGGTCGCTGGTTTGAGCATGGGATCATAGACATGACCTTATGGTCACTGGTTTGAGCCCAAGGTCGCTGTCTTGAGCAAGAGGTCACTTGCTCTGCTGTACTCCTCCACCCCCGTCAAGGGACATATGAGAAAACAATCAATGAACAACTAAGGAGCCGCAACAAAGAATGATGCTTCTCACCTCTCTCCCTTTCTGTCTCTCTGTCCCTGTCTGTCCCTCTCTCTATCACAAAAACAAAAACAAAAAGAATTTTTGTACTATTGATCATGGAACTGAGTGTAGAAGATATGAAATGAATTTGCTTAAGGTAATGTCTTCAATGCCTTGCTGTAATAACAACTGCGAAGTATTTTTAAAAACTTTGAAGAAGATATTTTAAATTTTAATGATTTATAGAATAACTCAGAAGGTATTCAAAGACTGGATTTAGAGATTGTACTGAATAATCCTTAAAGATTTTTCTTTCGATTTTGTTTTTGATTTTTGTGACTATTGCTATACTGTTTTTTTTTTTTAAAATATTGAATTTATTGGGGTGACATTTGTTAATAAAATTATATAGGTTTCAGGTGTACAGTTCTATAATACATCACCTGTATGTTGCATTGTGTGTTCACCACCCAAGTCAAGTCTCCCTCCACCACCATTTATCCCTCCTCTGCTCTCCACTACCTTCCCCCACCACTCTTTCCTTCCTACAATCCCCACACTGTTGTCTGGGTCTATAAGTTCTTTTCTCTTTGTTTAATCCCTTCATCTTGTTCTTTTAAATATTAGCTTGGTAGGGTCAAACAAGTCATTAAATAGCCTTTTATTAGCTGAATCAAAATACTGTGATACTCAGGTTGTCTGACTTTGCTCAAGCAGTCATCCCAAAAGAAGTAAAAAAAAAAAAAAAATAAGGCTGGTAGTCTGAATTCATGCTGTCTAACTGCGATATTAAAATAATGCTGAAAACAGTATTATCTTAATTAAAAGGTAAGTACTAGCCTATAATATACTCCATTCTCCACTTTACCGGTGTTAGCAAATAATGTTTAACTGTCGTTGTCTCAGCCCATTAGCTTCTCCATCTGGTTATTTTATTATAGTGACTCAGTAAATTAGTCAATGTTCTTATAACCTCCAGGAAACCCAGAACAGGTCATGTATTTTGCTAGATTGACTGGAAATTGCTCTCATTAGGTGGCACGTCTGTGTTCTCTCCAAGAGTTAATGGGCATAACTGTACAATGCGTCTGGGCCTGCAGCCTGGCTGTTTATCTATCTCTCTGTGTAGAGCCTGGAGCAGTGCAAAGATGTATGACCAAGGCTTCTTCAGGTTTATCCGGAAAATATGCCATTAGACTCAATAGTGCTAACATTATCTTAACACTGAATTGCACTTGTCTGATAATATAAAACCTTGACTACCTTGGTTCTGGGATATTGTGTGACATATAAATGTTTGGCAGAGAGCTTTCAAAAGTTTTTACCATTTGGGGTTACCATGTGTCTGTGAATGATGTCATTTGAGGTCATATTACTAACGGCCTTTAAATTATCTTTCTTCATTTATGAATGAACATCTATTATATTAAATGTTAGACAATAACTGTGATTTTCAATAACTTTTTTTTTACTCTTAATATTCTCACCCTAAAGACTAACCACATTAAAGTGGACAATCTAAAATTGCCAAGATAGCTTAGAAATTCTGTACTAAAAAGAGACATACTGTGGTACATAAAAAAAAATTGGACAAATCTGAGCTGGAATTTAAGAATAAAGTGTTTACTTTGTAAGGCTTAGTATTATGCTAACCTAACTCAGTGGTTAAAACACACAGTGGCAACACAAGATAATGAGACGGCAAAGAGATGTGGTGAAGAGGAACAGACATGGATGAGAAGACATGAGCAGGTGGTGGAAATTATCTGTGGCTAATGTCTTTAAGAACAATTACTTTAATTTGGGGGAGTAACAAGATCAAAGCTAACAATCTAGAGGGAAGAAAGCCTATGGTTTTTTCTACTTTGAAATTCAGAAAAGCAGAATTACATTTGCTACACAGAGTAGTGGAGGGTAGCATTATGTAACTTAAAATAGAACTCAGCCTGAAAACATATTATAAAAGTACTAAAGATAGTGTCTTTACATGAATACCAATTACATTTAAAATTACACTGTACCTTTTATTTCTCAAAGCAGGGTTTATTTACAGAGCAAGGACCTCTTAGAATGGAAAGAAAAGATAGTGCGTAAACTCTCTTCTGATGCACCTTTTTTCTCCAGAATAGCTTTGCTTTTACCTTTAGTGGTTAAAAGCTATTTAACAAAACATCAAATCTTACTATGGACACATCTATTTAAAAAAAAAAAAAAAAGAAAAAAGTTTCACTTATGTTTGAAATGCACTCACCTTGTAATTCTATTTCTTTCTTTGTGACAGAACATGCAAACTTACATCTATTTTAACTGTATTCAGTAACAGAGATGCTTTCCTGTGTTTAAGTGGATATAAATGTATATTTTTATTGATATGCATATACTTATGTAACTATTTATGAATGATATATGCATCAATCTTTTCCATAATGGATGGAAAATATGGGAAAGGAAACACATAATAGAACAGACCAGCCTGTTTAAAATTGCCTGGTTTCATGTCCCGAAACATTGAGAAAGGGAAGAGTTTGCTTTGTCTTATCAAATTGTGCCCAGTAGTTTTACTTCTCAAAGGCTGTTACTTCTAGTGTGCTGCAGACTAGCAGCAGGCAACTGCAGCAAAGCAGCATGGCACAAGCTCAGGGTCAGCCAGACTTGATAACAAGGCCAGCAGGAGAAAAACCCACCTCAACTCAAGGATAATTCATTTGGCTGCTGTTATAACTGTGCTTTAGGTAGTGTTCCCTGACTCTGACACATTTGGGAAATTTCCTTTGAGTTTTATTTTTTGTTTGTATATTTTATTTTTGTTTGCAATACTGATCAGGTCTGAGAGTAGGTAGCTAATCAGACATGAGCCAGGTGAGAAACAGAAAGGTAAAGGAAATATCAATCTTAAATAGTAACCATCAGCAGAGAAACAAATGGTTGACAGCTGCCTTTCAAGCTCCTGATACAACCCAGGGCAGTTACACACCCTGGGGAGCACTGGGGAAGGGATTAAACAAATAAGACAATAACTGATGATATGTGAACTTTCACTGGGAACTCTAGACATAGAAGGGAAAGATGATAGAAAAGAGCATACATGTGGCCTCAAACCATGAACACACGGGTCTAGGACGGCTCACTCCTGGCAGATGTGTGACCCTAAGGGGCAGAAACAAAGCCGCAGGGAAGGAGGAGCCTGCAGGCAGCGAGGGTGCCCTGGCAAGCATAAACGGCTGCTCTGTGACCAAGGGGGGCTCTCAGAGAGGTCTGCGTAGCCTGTTTGGGCATCTTCCAAGTGTCGTTTCCCTTTATATCATACTTCTATTAGAATAAATTTTGAAGTTCTTTTTTCCTTTCAGAGTTTCCTCCAATTTTTTATTTCCTTTTTGACTGTTTTGGCCTCTGAATTTCAAGTTAGAGGTTTTCTTCAGACACTTATTGATCCTTGGTTGTTATGTTCCTATCTAGAAAGCTCATTGAAGTGCTATAAATATGTAGTGAGGTATGAGTTTCTCTGAAAGATCATCTCCTTGGGCCATTTTGTGGAGGCCTCTCTGACAGCCATTTTCTTGGGTCTTTGAGGTTAATCAGACTCCTTCAAGAGGACCTCACAATATTTTGCCAGGCAGGTGTCAACCTGGTTGAGAATCCTCATTTTCCTGTGCGAGGGAGGGAAGGGCTGGTTGTTTCTCCATTTGATATACCATCACTTAGTTTCTTTATATACATCTACTTGCTGTCAACTGTGCTTCCCGTTGTCACACTGTAGTTTACGCTCTTCTGCCTGGACAAGGAAGGGGTAGCCACCAGCTGCACAGAGTTGGGGTGGGAACCCTGCATTGTCAGAGTTCCCCATATATATAACAGCCAGCTTTGCAACCCACCCTAATACCTTGTTGTTTTTCCAGTTTTGCTCCAGATTGCAATCTTTCAGTTTTTAGTCCCATCTTCACTCTGACTTCCAGATCACCGGTGAGTAACACACTTTTGAGGCATTCTGATGATTTCTAAGCTTCTTCCACTTTGGGTCTGTAGGCTAAGCTAGGTACCACTCATCCTTCTTTTTGCTTCCAAAATGTTGCTAATTCCTTTCCACTTCCTCTATGTGATTATACCTTTTAAATCCCTTTATTGGCCTGCCCAGGTGGTTGCGCAGTAAAGAAGTGAATACAGTGTCAGACTGTGATGTATAGGTTCCACGTTCGAAACCCCAAGGTTTCCGGCCCGAGCGTGGGCTCATCTGGCTTGAGCACAGGATCACAGGCTTGAGTATGGGAACATAGACATGATCCTATGCTCGCTGACTTGAGCCCAAAGATTGCTGGCTTGAAGCCCAAGGTCGTTGGTTTGAGTAAAGGGTCACTTGCTCGCTGTAGCTCCCCCCATCAAAGCACGTATAAGAAAGCAATCAATGAACAACTAAGAAGCCGCAAAAAAGAATTGATGTTTCTCATCTCTCTCTCTTTCTGTCTGTCCCTATCTGTCCCTCTCTCTGTGTCCCTCTGTCTCTGTCACACACACACACAGAAAATCTCTTTATTGGTATTATATGGGGATTCAAGAGAAACTCAAAGTTAATATGAGTGCTTACTCTATCATTTTTATAAACAAGATAAAAATTCTTCATAAGTCTATAAATATTTTTTCAAAAGTCCTAATTCCACAATGGAATATTAATAGTATTAAAATATAACATGCCATAATATTACCAGTAATTATATTTTTAGCTTCACTTGTAATACAATTATCTGCCCAAATAAACAGTCTTTCATGGCATCACAGATTGAGAATATGTGCAATGGATAAAACTGGGGGGTCTACGCCCTGTTTGAGCAGGTACTAATAACATTTCAATCTGCTGTTATAGCATTTCCATTAGAAAATGTTGTGCATGTCTCTAAGAGGACCTTGCTTTGATAAGAATGTGATATTTACTTTGAGGCTGAGAAAGTTTCTTCTAGGTTATACTGCTATTGCAATTAATATTTTTTGCTGATGCAATCTCATATGGAGTAAGAAGAAATTAGAAGATAGAATTTGGTATGAGCAGGAGGAAAAATTAATTTTAGGATTTGAGGCAGACTTCTATATGGTCTCAAACTACAAGGCAGCTGAACCTGTTCAGGCGGAGTCCTACAAAGAAAGCCTTAAGGGAGCTGGGACTTGATTTCCTGGAAAAAGAAACATTCCCTGCAGAACTTTGCTGTAAGCATCTGGCTTAGAAGGTTCAGACATGAGTGGATGGCATTGTATTTAAAATTCAAAGTTCCCTGATCCCTGGAAGGCTAGCTCAGTTGGTTAGAGCACTGTTCCATATTTCAAGGTTGTATGTCTGAGCCCCAGTCAGGGCACATACAAGAATCAACCAATGAATGCATAAATGGAACAACAAATTGATGTTTCTCTCTCTTTTTCCCTTTCTCTTCCTTCCTTTCTCTCCAACAACAACAACAACAATAAAGAATTCAAAGATCTCTTTTTCTCTTGGGATGAGTAACTGATATGCCAACCTAGAAAAAAATTTAGAGGGGTATGCTACAGTAGAAAAAAATGAAATATTAATACTACATTGTACTGTTTTTTGGAGCAGTAAATTTCCAAAGCCAAGGATAGTCATGGTTGTTAGGAGAGCACTTGATTAAATGTCACAGCTTGAGGAAAAAGCATCATAAACAGCCCTGAGGTACAAAAGTCTTGAGGACTATTCCAGGCTAGAATATGGGGGCAGGGAGTTTGCCTATTTATATGAAGGGATCTCTGACAA
The DNA here is from genome assembly GCF_036850995.1 of Saccopteryx leptura. Classification (NCBI taxonomy): domain Eukaryota; kingdom Metazoa; phylum Chordata; class Mammalia; order Chiroptera; family Emballonuridae; genus Saccopteryx; species Saccopteryx leptura. The sequence continues at coordinate 230,355,534 of NC_089505.1, read as the reverse complement.
TAAAAGAATTGACTTTTGTTTATACAGAGGTAGTTATACAATCTAGTACTGAGATGCTAGAAACAAAGAACCCAAGGGGAAATAAAAGCTTTTAAATAAGAGAGATGAACACATTAATGAATGATAGATCCTCAAGAGAGCCAATAGGAAAGTAGTCTGAGACTTGATGATATTTTAGAATTCCTATAAGGAATGTTTTGATATTTATATATGATATGTGTCTTAGTGATTCATAAGAGCTTCAGAAATGTGAGAGACATGAATGATTTGGCATGAGAGTGACCACTCATTGCTGAAGGAGCAACAGTGGTGGCATTGGAATGTGCCCAAACAAGACTGCATATGGGCCTCCTGTGTGGGAATTGACAATAGAAGTAAACATGAGGGTAGAGAGTAAATTCAGACATATATTACCCTTAATTTACCTTTGGAAACAAAAGATTTACCAGATAAAGTAAAAGCCAACTTGGAACATTTTCTAGTGTGTTTATTATAATATTTGAGATTATCATGTCATCTGGCTCATATTTGTTGATAAGCTTAGATAATTTAGCCTTTTTTAAAGTGTTTATTTTATTGATTTTTAGAGAGAGGAAGGAAGAGAGTGAGAGAGAGAAAGAGAGAAAAAGAGAGAGAGAGAGGAACAGCAATCTGGTCCTTTATGTGCCCTGACTGGGGATCAAACAGGCAACATCTGTACTTCAAGATGATGCTCTAATCAACCAAGCTATCCAACCAGGGCATAATTCGGCCTTTTTTGAGATGGGAGAGAGAGAAATGATTTCTTGCCTTTCAATTAATTTTAGATATTATAGCTTAAGTTATATTAATTAAATAAATAAAAATATGGTATTTATGAGTAGATATTTCAATTAGTAAAACCTGATCTTGAATTCCAGCTCTCAGGAGATCAAGTAATTTAAAATATTTCCACCTCAGTTTTTTCTTTATAATGTGAGAATAACAATTGTATTTGACAGAGACAATACACTTTAAGTTATTAACTCAATCATGTGCAAGATAGTTTTCCAAAGTTTGTGGGCACAAGAATCCCTTCTGGAACTTTCTTTTTAAAACATACAGATAAACCAAGTGGTTTTCCTGAGGCATTTTTAAGGCCATACTGACCGAGGCCCTTGTTTTCTATTAGAGAATATGGTTTCAAATGGATTTCATTACTACCTTTTAGAGTGGTAAGAAGCAGATGACCAAAAGAAATTACCCCTCATTTAGGGTTACTATAGTTAGTAAAAAAATAAATAAATAAAAAGAAAAAATTTGGATGCCCAATTAACTTTAAATGTTATATAATTAATAAATAAGTATGAGCATGTTCTATGCAGTATTTGAGTTACATTTGGGACTACCCAAACATTATTCATGGCTAAGTTGAAATTAAACTTTACCCAAGAATTCTATATTTTATTAGAAAATCTCACTCTCAGTGTATGAAAAGGGAAAAGCGTTTGAGAAAGAGGGTCTGATGTGTTCAGCTGAGTAAGTGGGCTGCAACTAGCATTAAAGTGAAAGTGGTTGCTGATTTTTTTTTATTCAATCAATTTCTCATGAGTCAAGAGAGGTTTAATTAAAGTATGGTGGAATCCATCATCCACTCTGGCCCTGACCCTGAACATGGGAACTCACCCACAGTTGTAGAGGTTCCCATAAACTTTTGCAGCAAATGCCAGGTGTTACTACACAAAAGAACAGCTATATGAGCAAAGGCTTTGGTTGGTTGGTTGTTTGGTTGTTTGGTGGATTTACCTCAGTGTCTTACTTAACACATCTCTGCCTAACTTCAAACAAACAAGCCATGCTCGATGTAAGCATTTACCTACATGAACATTACATTCTCTGCTCACTTCAATTCTTCAATTTGAGAACTTTATGCACTCTGTAAAGAAAAATAGTTTTCTGAATTGTCTGAGGGTCATTTTCTGCATTTGTATATTGGGAAGCTTGTGTAATTATTCCTTCCCTATGCTAGAATGGTCAGCCCCCACTGACCCTCAGCACTTTAACCTTGTGCCCACCTTGAAATGATGACAAAACTAACAACAGCTCAAGAACTAAAACATATGTCAGACACACTCTATGCCAGGCACAGTCAGAAGGATTTTGAAGACATTGTCTCATTTAATCTTTTTTTTTTTTTTTTTTGCATTTTTCTGAAGCTGGAAACAGGGAGAGACAGTCAGACAGACTCCCGCATGCGCCCGACCGGGATCCACCCGGCACGCCCACCATGGGGCGATGCTCTGCCCACCAGGGGGCGATGCTCTGCCCATCCTGGGTGTCGCCATGTTGCGACCAGAGCCACTCTAGCGCCTGAGGCAGAGGCCACAGAGCCATCCCCAGCGCCCGGGCCATTTTTGCTCCAATGGAGCCCCGGCTGCAGGAGGGGAAGAGAGAGACAGAGAGGAAGGTGCGGCGGAGGGGTGGAGAAGCAAATGGGCGCTTCTCCTGTGTGCCCTGGCCAGGAATCGAACCCGGGTCCTCCGCACGCTAGGCCGACGCTCTACCGCTGAGCCAACCGGCCAGGGCCTTGTCTCATTTAATCTTACAGTGAGTAATAGATAAGTAAACAGAGGCTTAGAAATATTAAACACTTCCTTCTTTCCAGGGCATGTAGCCATTGAGTGTCAGAGTCTCAATGTGATAGTTTTGTCTGAATCTGGGAATATGCTGATCTAGTGTATTGCCCTTCACTGGCAAGGAGAAAAGCTATTATGTTTAGATGCTGCTGTCGTTCTTTAAGAATATTCCACACACATTTAACAGTTCATATGCTGGATAGACTATTAAGTTCTGTACTACAAGCTAAATAAGACTCAGTGGCTAGCGCCTGCCCTTCAAATTGAACACAAAGCTGGCATGGTGTTCATGAAATATTGGTAAAATGAATAAATAAATGCATTCTAATAACTTAGCATTTATTAGATTTGATATTAAAATAGTGTATTGAGTTTATAATGTGCATCTATAATTATTTAAACCACAATTATTGGAGATATTACTAAAATATAATTATCAGAGATTCTCACTTAATGGAACAAGCTTTTCTTTTTCAGTGGTATTTGACATTGTAATTCTGTGTTCAAAAGCTGGGTCATAAGCATCCAGGACTAAGAATAGTAATGGATGAAATGGACAGTATGACAAAACTTCTGTTAGTCATGCTGCTGACTTAGTAGAGGCAGAAAAATCTGAAATTAAAAAAAAACCATGTAGTAATCAGGCTGTAAAGAAAGGCACCCAGAAGTGGAGAAGCAGATGGAAAAAGAAGGATGGAACACACTCTCTTAATAAATTATACTCATCCCAGGGTTGGAAGGAGGGCTGAAGTAGAAAGAGGGCTGTGAAGAGTTTTGTCTTTGAAAATCTGAAGGGCAATAGCATGCGTACAGTTTCTATTTTGTAACAGAATTATAAAGAGATGAAGGAAGAAACACTTACTGGAACATCTGCTGTGCAAACGAGTTCAAGAAATATAAACAGTCAGCAGAATGCACGCATCTGCCCGACGTTGGGCTCATGCACTGAGGTCATGGGAAGAGAGCGACAAAGAGAGCAGCATAACGACAAAGGACTTGAAGGACACTTGTATCCTGCAGATTTCCCTGAGCTTTAGAGGGAGGAATTGAAGAAGGGTTGCTCATCCAGAGGTTGCTTTAACATAGGAAGACCTTCTTTCAATCTGCTGCCAAATGGAAAGGTGCCTGTTTGGGAAACGTAATCACAGCCACTGAAACATGACAGCAGATGACAGTAAGTTGGTCATCATACGTGCAGAAACCACTGCATCCAGCACAGGAGCTGCTTTAGCTCACACATTTCTTTTGCCTAAGGGAGTAAGTAAGTCTGTCAGAGAACCATGGCATGCTCAACCCCATTCAAGTCCACACATTGTGGCTGAGGTCTTATGTTGCACAGTGCAGCCAACATTGATATGGGATTCTAAATACCAGTGTTTCTCATACTAAACAATGAATCATTTTAAATCAATAACTTAGGGGGCTTTAGCAAGGAACAAGATTACCTACAAAATATTCTGAAATATTACTATATTTTACTATAGGTTTCCTGGGCAACATGTTATCTGTGATAAAGGTACTGACTTCTCCTGCTGGGGAGCCAGTACCATCCCATAAAATCCAAGTGAAAACTTTGTCTCAGAAAGTGATGTGAAATTCATTCAGACAGACTGAAAAAGAGGAATGTATTTTCTTTGATACTTATTTGTAGAATTTCATGCTTGTCAACATCATAATCCCTGAAACCTGTGAATATGTTACTTGCCATGACAAATGTACTATGCAGATATGATTAATTCAAGGATCTCCAGATGAAGAAGTTTTCCTTAATTATCTGGGTATGCCCAGTCTAACCACATGAATCCTTGAAATTGAAGAATCCTTCTTGGCTCTGCTCAGGGGAAAAGCTGTAATGATGAAAGATCAGAAAGGGAATTTGGGCAGCCTCTGAAAACTAGAAAAGGTAAAGAAACAGATTCTTGCCAGGTGCCCCTAAAAGGGAACTTGACAACCCATTGATTTTAACCCAGTGAGACCGGTGATGGACTTCTGACTTACAGAACCTTAAGATATTAAATGCAGGTTGTTAGAGCCTTTAAGTCTGTCGTAGCATGCTAGTGCAGGGATAGGCCACTACTACAACATTCTAGCCATTAATTTAGGTAAAATACTTTTAGGTGCATAACTAGGTTATTTAAGAATCCTTTTGTGCCTGACCTGTGGCAGCACAGTGGATAAGGCATTGACCAGGAATGCTGAGGTCACTGGTTCAAAACTCTGGCCAATCAAGGCATATATAAGAAACAACAAGTTGATGCTTCCCACTCCTCCGCCTCAACCCCTTGCCTTTCTTTCTCTCTCTCTCTCTCTTCTCTTTCTAAAAAGATCCCATATCAATGTTGGCTGCACTGTGCAACATAAGACCTCAGCCACAATGTGTGGACTTGAATGGGGTTGAGCATGCCATGGTTCTCTGACAGACTTACTTACTCCCTTAGGCAAAAGAAATGTGTGAGCTAAAGCAGCTCCTGTGCTGGATGCAGTGGTTTCTGCACGTATGATGACCAACTTACTGTCATCTGCTGTCATGTTTCAGTGGCTGTGATTACGTTTCCCAAACAGGCACCTTTCCATTTGGCAGCAGATTGAAAGAAGGTCTTCCTATGTTAAAGCAACCTCTGGATGAACAAATAAAATCTTAAATAAAAGAAAAAAAACTAACATGAGAAAAAGACTGTATATCTAGCTAACATAAGAGCTAATTAATTTTCTTCTAATTTATAATAGTATATAAGGATTGCTTTTTTTCCCCAAACTCCTACTTTAGAGAAACAAAGAGTACAAGCAAGAAAGGTGACTTATGGTAAAGGAGACCTACAATCAACATTCTATTTAGAGGACCTTTGCCCTTTGTGTGAGGAAGTTGAGGCAGCTAGAGCCTCACAAACCTTAGGCCTACAACTGAAGAAATGAATGGAGGAAAGCCCGGGGATGCTTCCTGAGAATGTAAGTCTATTGTAACACCAGAAAAGAAAACAGTCACAACGAGTGTTGTACATATGTAAGCTCAGTTTCCCAGCTGTGAGGTTGTTCTCTGAAATGAACTTTATCCCTCCCAACCATTCCCAAATGGATGATAGATCTGATGACAAGAAACCAGTGCCATCTTCACTTCCTTTCCTCCCAGCAAAGTGCTGAAGAGACAGATTCTGAAAGCCAAGCTTTTATTTAGCTTGGCAACAAAAAACCCTAAAATATTATGTACATCATCAGGACATATTCCACTATGAAATCTTCTTACTTCTATTGGAAGAAGCATAATAGCTCTAAACTCATCATCACTATAAAAAAAGATCCCAAAGACAGAGAAATAATGTTCTAACTAGAATTAAAGTAATATTTAGATCTTTTTACACTAGGATAAATATTATATATGTATATTAACTATGTCTATATATACACATATATAGCTAATAAAGTTTTTAAAATTTAGTCACAATATATCACACAATACGGAGATATGTATTTTCTATTTTATTTTATCAAAGAATTTTTTTTAACCCTAACCCTAACCCTAAGGTCATATAGGTTTCAAGTGTACAATTCTATGATACACGATATGTATATTGCATTGTGTGGCCACCATCCAAAGTCAAATCATTTTATTTCACCATATATTTGAGCACCTTTACTTTTTACTAACCCCCCTTTTCCTCTGGTAACACCCATATTGTTGTCTGCATCTATAAATTTTTGTTTGTCTTTCTTGTTTGTTATTCATTGCTTTTAGTGTTATAACCCACATATGAATAAAGAAAATAATTGAGAAAGTTGTAGAGCACAATTTTTTCTACTTTCTTTCCCAACACCTTTCCTCAGAGGCAATCCCTATAACAATTTGTGTCTTTTGGCCTTCAAGTCTTTGTAATCTTAAATAATGAGATAATTTTATTATTAATATTTTAGTACATTTTTGTCTGTTTTACATTTATTTTTATCAAAGTAATGCATTTACATATTTTAAGTCAATTTTTTTTACATGGTTTACAATGTAAAGCACCAGTATGTTGTCCTTGTTGTCTCCAAAGGTACTACTCACTTTTAAAACTTTAAAATATTTTATCAATTTTTCTGCTAATTAATTTTTAAATTTATTAATAATGTGATTCTAGACTGTTACACCTTGTTTTGTGTGTGTGTAACAGAGACAGAGAGAGGGACAACTAGACAGACCAGAAGGGAGAGAGATGAGAAGCATCAATTCTTCGTTGAGGCACCTTAGTTGTTCATTGATTGCTTTCTCATATGTGCCTTGACCGGGAGGCTACAGCAGACCAAGTGACCCCTTGCTCAAGCCAGCAACCTTGGGGTCAAGCTGGTGAGCTTTGCTCAAACCATATGAGCCCATGTTCAAGCTGGTGACCTCTGGCTTTTGAACCTGGGTCCTCCGCATCCCAGTTCGATGCTCTATCCACTGTGCCACTGCCTGGTCAGGCTAAGCTGTTATTTTTTAACTTTCTAAATTTATTCACAACCTATTTATGACTTCTTTTTGGGCAAAATGAGGACTTTGTTCTCTCATAGCTATACAGCTACTCCTTTTTTGTTTGTTCATGTTATGTGAGTGTGTTAGGTTTTCTACACATCTCAGATTATGTTTTAAAAGAAAAAAACACTATATTCTGTCAACTTAAATGGAATTGTATAAGGTCTGGCTGGTGGTGGCACAGTGGATAGAACATCAACTTGGAATGCTGAGGTTGCCAGCTTGAGCCCAAGGCTGCCAGCTTGAGCCTAAGGCCTCTGGTTTGATCCCCTGTCAAGGTGCACATGAGAAACAATCAATACACAACTAAGTAGAGCAACAAATTGATGTTTCTTTCTCTTTCTCTTTATGTAAATAAAAAAAATGTGACTGAGTAAATTTAAAATCAAATAATGATAGGCTGTACCAAAATACAAAACTTTTGGAGATGATGGATTTTTTTGGAGCATAGATTTTGGTGATGGTTTTATGACTATACTCAGCTGCAAACTCATGAAGTTTTATATATTGAGTATATACAACTTTTTGTCTTTCAGTCATGCCTTAATAACATGGTTTAAAAAAAATAAAAAGAAAAAAATGCAAAAGACATGAGTACAATATAAAAATAAAAAATAGAATTAAAATTTAAAATCAATATTTGAAATAAAAACTCAAAATCTCTTATGATATTTATAATATGCATGTGACCAATAGGACTGTTCTAAGTTTTATTTTTTAAAAGCCTAAAATATAAAAGCAAAGTTTGCAAGAACCATATGAAAAATAAAACAGACAGAAAGTAGATGACCTAACTATAGCTCTCTAGATCTTTGACTATACATAAAACATAATAAAGACATGATATGTAAAAATTGAAAGCTTTTCCCTATTCCCAGAAAAACTCTTTACTAAAATAAAGAGGGAAATAAATATTCTATACTAAAGAATAACAACAAAAAAAGCAATTTATTCTGGTAAAATTTACAAAAACAAAACATTTTTTCTACCTATCTGAAGAAAAATACAAAAGTAAACCAGTATACCAAAAAAACCCTACAATATTAAAAAACAAAAATTATATAAAATGAACTTAAGAGCTATCCAATCATCTTAAATAACAAGATTCAATATCATGAGTGTTAGTTCTTCTAATTAATTTATAAATTTAATGCAATTGCACTTAAAATGCTCGAATGATTTGTTCTAGGACCAGACAAGTTGGTTCTTGAGTTCATCCTGAGCAATACTGTAGTAAACTTTGAAAATGTGTAACAGATTGTTTTATTCTATCTACCAGCTATTCTGATGTAATCTACAGCACCAGCAATTTAAACCAAGCAGCACTGGTACCAGACAGATGGACAAGCAATGGAGCTGACTGCAAATCTCAAAATATCAAAAATGGTTACATTCATGTTAAGCTTTAAATAATTAATTATTCATAACCTGTGCTCATATATTTACCTTCATAAATTGAAAAAATATTAAATAGAATCACCACCTCACTGTATATGCTGAAATGTACATAATAAAACCATGAAAAGACAAGAACAGAATATAGGAAATATTTTTGTTACTAATCTTCCTGGGGAAAGACGTTCTAAGTGTAATATCAAAGAGAAACTACAAAAAGTCAGATTTTTAAAAAACTGTATTCTGAATGTCAAAAATCACTGTATGCAATATTAAGACAAAAATGGCAGGCTGAGAATTATGGGGAGGAGATGGGATCAGGGAGAAATGTGTTATAGAAAATGAGTCAAGGTCCTTGTGGTGAGTATACCATATTGGCCACTCAAATCTTCCAGAGTCTTGCAGCTACCCTTAAAGGCTGATAAATGCTGGGAAGTCAAAGACTGCTTTCATCAGATCCCTTTAGTGCTTGGGGTCCGAGTTTCCATGTAAAAGATAGAAAAGTACAAAAAGTAAGAGAGCATAATGAAGTAGAGAACATGCTTTTTCTATTGCTGTTTTTGCTGTTGTTGCTATTTCTGCAGGCAAGTTCAGCTATGGAGATGACTGGGTACAATGGCAGTGGTGGCCTCACTGAACACTCCATGGCTTTATAGACACTAAGATGCAGTGTTCAAGGAAGTGGTCATACGTATATATAGTGAAAGTCGAGCAACACTGGGAAGCTACCTCCATGACTCCTAAGCTTACGAACTGATCCACCAACCAGTCTCCAAGGAGGGTACTGTTTTCATGGTCGTTGTGTTCAGTTGGGATCCCTAGAAACAAAGCCAAGATGGGAATTTTTGTGTGAGTGATTTATTGATGGAGCACTGTTAGGAAAAAGGGACTAAGAGAAACAGGATGAGATGGAGACAGACTAAGCAAGGTAATAGACTGTGCCTGAAAGTTGTTTTAGCTTTGGAGGAAACTCTGGGCATCAAATGCACCATCTTGAGGCAAATCTAGCCTTTGTACCCCATGTTAATCAATTATTAGCTACTAGCTTCTTCTGGAGAGGATAGTAGAGTGGTTCCCATTAAACCCAAGAAAATTTTACGGAAAAATGGGCAGCTGTGAGTTTATTCTCGGAGCAACTGGACCATCGTGCTGTGTCTGGTAAGAGGAATCTGGAAAGTGAGCAATAGTATCTAGTCTACTGTACATGTTCAGCCTCCAGTCTGTGTCTCCACATCTTCCAATGAGCTTATTAGCATATAATGCCCTTTATTATATTTTGATTGCTTGAAAGAGCTCTAGTGGTTTCCATTATATGCAAATGAATCTTGACTAAGAAAAGTCATGAACAAGGAGCCATGAAATAGGAACTAGAACTTGCCAACAAAATTATTAATAATTGTATAACTCTCTGTAACCAACAGGCGTAAATTAAAAAAAAATGATGAAAGACATTTCCCTATATAAAATATTAAATTCAAGTTTGACAAATTGTGGGAAATTGAGTATTCTAATAATTGTTAAGAGTAGCTTAAATTGGTAGAGATTTTCTAGAAGAAAACTTGGTAATATATATAAAAAAATTTATTTTTTTATTTTTCCGAAGTGAGAAGGGGGTCAGACAGACTCCCACATGCTCCAGACTGGGATCTACCCTGCATGACCACCAGGGGGCAATGTTTGGCCTATCTGGGGCATTGCTCCACTGCAATCGGAGCCATTCTAGCACCTGAGGCAGAGGCCATGAAGCTATCCTCAGCGCCCAGGCCAACTTTGCTCCAATGGAGCCTTATATGCAAGAGGGGAAGAGAGAGAGAGAAAGGAGAGGGGGAAGGGTGGAGAAGCAGATGGGCGATTATCCTGTGTGTCCTGGCCAGGAATTGAACCTGGGATTTTCACACACCAGCTGACACTCTACCGCTGAACCAACTGGCCAGGGCTTATATCAAAATATTTAAATGTGTATCTATATTATCTTTGACCAAGCAACTCAACATCTACAAATTCTAAAGAAACAATTTCAGTGATTTAAAAATTTATTTTCAAAATTGTGTTTGCCAGAAAATTCATCACAGCAGTGTTTGTATCAAAACATTAGAAAAAAGCCCTGGACCGTTGGCTAAGCATAGAGCATCAAGTCCTGGGTTTGATTCCTGGTCAGGGCATACAGGAGAAGTGCCCATCTGCTTCTCCACCCCTCCCCCTCTCCTTCCTCTCTTTCTCTTCTCTTCCTGCAGTCAAGGCTCCATTGGAGCAAAGTTGGCCCGGGCGCTGAGGGCGACTCCATGGACTCCGCCTCAGGCACTAGAATGGCTCTGGCCATAACAGAGCAATGCCCCAGATGGGCAGAGCATCGCCCCCTGGTGGTCATGAGGGGTGGATAATGGTCGGCAGATGCGGGAATCTGTCTGACTGCCTCCCCACTTTTAACTTCAGAAAAATACAAAAAAAAATTAGAAATAAACTAAGTGAAGTAACTGATAGTCTGGAATATAGTAAAATGTTTCGTGCACGTGTGTGTGTGTGTGTGTGTGTGTGTGTGTGTGTGTGTGTGTGTACAAAATGTAGGAACTATCTATACCTATATCTGTCTATATATTATATATACATATAAGCAATATATAGCCATTAACAACCAAGAATCTAATAATACTGAAAGTTATTAACAAATGTACATGGAAAAGCAACTTAGAAAAAGTGAGTAAAAAAATGTTTATTTTTTTATTTAAAAATTTTTAAAATTTTTTTGCAAATATAGTTATGTGTGTGTCAAACAACAGATAGAACTAGTACTCAATATTTATAGTACTAACTTTTAGCAAGTGGAGTTATGAATAATTTTAAATTTTATTATTTTTGCTTATCTTTATTTTCTATTTCTTCTACAATAAACACCTATTACTTGTGTAATTTAAAAATACATTATATTTAAAAATTGAGGCAATTTGTTTATTAAACCAGCCCTGTGGCTGCAGAACCCACATGGCTATGTTGTCAAACCAACCAAAATTTGATGTAGCTTTGAAATCATTTTAGCTTTTTGCAGGAGGGGGGAGGGTTGGTTTCTTTGGTTTGGTTTGATTGTTTTGTTTTGTTTTGTTTTTCTCTTCTTTGGACTTCTGAATTGAACACAAAACACAAAATAAACAAATGTCTTGTCAAATTTTTTTCCATGCTTCTCCAGATAGCCTGTTCACACCTAATTCTGCACTGTTTATCTACGCAGTGGACCCAAAGAAACACTGTCTGGAAAATAAAGCATTCAGAAAGGGTGCGATGATTCAGGGAATGGAAATCTTTATTGACTATCAATAGTCTGGCAGTTCAGAGAGTGAGGTAACCCTCGGATTAGGAAAGGAATTTGCGCTGTGAGCTTCCTTCCTGTGTTGTGTTGTACTGGCTCTTTTTTGAATAAATAGAACAAAAGCTGGGACTTTACCACCCCTCCCTTAAACCCTGCTTTATATTATAATTTTAACCTTGTTCACTGCATATGTTATTTCTGGGGTTGATTCAAAGTAGATGCAAACTGTGGATTCATACTACATAAATTCATTGGCTCCAAACTTATGTAGCTAGTCTGGAACATTCCGCAGGGTTGTCTTTTGTTATGACCTACTGTAAAACCTGATGGTGTGTGTACTGTAAACATAGAAAGGTCTAACTAACAAATGGGTTTTCAGGCATTTAAAAAACCCAGTACTACTTTAAGATATTTTACTTGTATGTTGGATCATGCACTTTATTTAGAAGTTCCTTTATTATTATCTTTAGGGTTTTAAAATGATTTTCTTCTCAAATGTCACAGAATGTCTTACCGCCCATCTGCTCGAGAGGCATAATTTTGAATCTGACAGTCTCTTTTGACACCTCACTGAAGTGGGAGGAATGAACACATTTTCATTCAGTTTGGGAACTCAAATTTTGGCTTTCTACTTTACCCTGTAGGAATGAGCCTCTTGAATAGGGTCCATATTACATAAGTATTTACATGATGTATAAAAAACAAGAATTCTTTTTTAAAATTATAACCATGTTGACATGTTCAACTACTTAGGCCACTTTTATGAATTGGTATATTGTCATTTTAGCTAATAACTGGCTAATTCAAGCCAAATAGTTCAGCAACTTTTACATATTAGAGTTGTCTACATATATGCCTCTTCAGAGCAATGTAGAAAACATGACACTGTAATATTTTATTAAGCTCTATTTATGAATAATGTTATAGGACAACACACTAAACATGATAAGAAATTATATTCACTTAACAAACATTGAACCATCATTGGTTCTAGTTTATTTTTAAAACAAATACAAAGTTTTCTTTACTGCAAACATTGTGCTTTTGAAAGATCTTTATCTCATTCATTTTTTAAACATTTTTTATTATGACACTTGAGATATGTCAGCCACTTAAAAGATCACTTTGGGACAGTCTGAGATATATCATGATAAGCCAATTCCATTCAGTACAATTTTAAGTCACTTCTGAAAAGGTGATAAGTTTGAGTGGCTTTTTAGCACAAGTAAATCAAAAAGTTTGAGACTGAGTATAATTTTAAAAATAGCTATTTTTGTAAGATTGGACAGATTTCAATTCTAGTAGCAAAGGGTCAGAGAAACAAGTTATCTATTAGTAAAAAAAATAGTCATATTTTAAGAGTGTATATCCAAGATATATGGATATGAAAAATTTATTTAAAACTTAAAAGCATTACAATGATTCCAGACTATAGCTTATCCTACAACCCTGGACATTAGGACAGATCAATCCTAACACTTCTAAGGGGCCTATAGTGTGTAAGAAGCAAGGAATGAAGAGTAAGCCCTGGGGCCCTGGCATAAACCATAAGCCCAGTTTATAATACAATTAGAAAAACATGAATATGTGAAAATGTAGAAAGTGCATAGAGTTAAAAATTATAAATATTTGGGAGAGGAAAAGGTTGCCAATGGTATTCTCATAAAGGCTTAAAATTTCTTTGATAGCATCCTAGAAATCATCTATGGAGAAAACCTATGATTACATGTAGTTTTGTAAGATATCTTGGTTTTCCCACCTAGTGGCCTCTTATATAGTGATCTCTCAATTTAAATATCTTCTGCTTCAGCCAGAAATATGTGGAGGTCATTATAATACAGGGATATGAAGTGACAGTTGCTGAAATGAGAATGATGAAAGCAGACAGGAAGCAACAATTTATTGAGCACCTACTATGCCAGTCACCACTAATAAATAAATATTCTTATTTAATTTCCTTTCAGCATTATAAAGTGTACATTATTGAGCAGGTTTTTAGATGAGGAAGCTATGTACAATGAAAGCATGTCACTCACAGAGTGCTAGAATGTGGTATACTAAGTACAACCTCTTTAGTCCCATGGTACTGTCCTTCATTTGATGAAATATAGCTGTAATAAAAGAATAAGGAGGAGCTGAAAATGGCAGCACAGTAGGCAGATGCACAGACTCCCAGTTCACACCACCGAACTGGATTATAAACTAATGTATGAACAATCAACGTGAAAAACCAAATCTGGACTATAAGAATAGCTCTCAAAAACCGAGGAGCAAAGAAGAAGCCACAAAAAACCTGGTAGGGAGTGCCTGAATCTACCCTGCTTATAGGAATGGAGGGGGGGGAGGCTGAGGGCCCAGAAGGGATCTCATTCCAAAAAAAGAGCAGTAAATACTGCTCACAGCCACTTGCCTGGTGACCAGGAAAAAAGGGGTGTTGAAAGGGCCAGCTTCTCTTCCAAAAAGAAAGGGGAGAGAGAGAGAGAAATGGTGAGGGGGAGAGGAATGCAGGTGACGACCTGAAAAGCTGACTCATTCAGTGCTGGAGGTGGCCATAGCTGGGGGAGGGGCTGATCCTTCCACCAAAGAGAATACAAAGTACTTCCAGGTCACAGATCTCCAGACATCTCTCCAGCTCCAATCAGCGCAACAAGACACAGCTGAAAACAAGAAGTGGGGAAGAGGGGCAGTAATTCAGGTCTCCATGGAGATCTGAGACATACCTCCCCCACTAAAGCAGAAAAAGCAACCCATCCCCAGAGAGATTAACTGGCAGAGCTCAGGTTACACCCACTGCATTCCTGGATACAGTTTCAAATGAGCCCCCTGCTGAGATAAGAAAACAAGACAATCACCTGTTAAGAAAACAAACAAATCAAGACTTCAAAGTACCCAAATCCAAAAGTGGATTACAAATAATAGCTGATGCCAACCCAAGAAGACCTAGAAATAAAAAATTGAAAACTGGTGGCAGACAACACCAAGCCTAGACTCAACCAGCTCTACAAACAAAACACCCAAATAGATACAATGAGAAGACAGAGAAGTGCAATCCAAATGAAACCACAAGAGAAACATCCAGGAAATGAACTGAGTGATATGTAAATAACCAAACTTCCAGATACAGAGTTCAAAATAATGATTGTAAGGATGCTTAGGGATCTTAGAACAACAATGGATGGTAATTACGAACACCTAAATAAAGAAATAGCAAGTAGAAAAAGGATATTGAAATATTAGAAAAGAATCAGTCAGAGATGAAAAATACAATATCAGAAATGAAGACCACAATGGAAGGAATTAAAAACAGGATGGATAGAGCTGAGGATTGAATCAGCGAGTTGGAGGACAACTGGAATGAAGGCATAAAAGCAGAGAAGAAAAAAGAAAAGAGACTCAAAAAGTCTGAGGAAACTCTTAGAGAGCTCTATGACAGCATAAAGAGAAATAACATCCGCATTATAGGGGTTCCTGAAGAAGAAGAAAAAGAACAAGGAATAGAGACTTTGTTCAATCATATCATAGCTGAAAACTTCCCTAAATTAATGCAAGAAAAACTCTCACAGGTTCAAGAAGCACGGAGAACTCCATTAAAGAGAAACCCAAAGAAACTTACACCAAGACACATCATAATTAAAATACCAAAGCTAAGTGATAAAGAGAAAATATTAAAAGCTGCTAGAGAGCCTGACCTGTGGTGGTGCAGTGGATAAAGTGTCGACCTGGAAATGCTGAGGTCGCTGGTTTGAAACCCTGGGCTTGCCTGGTCAAGGCACATATGGAAGTTGATGCTTCCTGCTCCTCCCCCCTTCTATCTCTCTCTCTCTCTCCTCTCTCTCTCCTTTCTAAAATGAATAAATAAAATAAAAATAAAATTAAAAAAAAAAAGCTGCTAGAGAAAAAAAGGCTATCACCTACAAAGGAGCCCCCATAAGGATGACATCAGACTTCTCGACAGAAACACTTGAGGCCAGAAGGGAATGGCAAGTAATATTCAAAGTAATGCAGAACAAGAACCTACAACCAAGACTATTTTAATCAGCAAGGCTATCATTTAATATTGAAGGAGAAATAAAAAGCTTCCCAGACAAAAAAAAAAACTCAAGGAATTCATTACAACCAAACCAATGCTGCAGAAAATGTTAAGGGCATGGTATAAACAGATCAAAGTGGGAAAAGAATATAGCAAAGGAGGAATACAGCTTTAAAGAATAAAATGGCAATAAACAACTACATATCAATAATAACCTTAAATGTAAATGGATTAAATGATCCAATCAAAAGACATAAGGTAGCTGCAAGGATAAGAAAACAGGACCCGTACATATGCTGTCTACAAAAGACACACCTTAAAACTAAAGATAGACATAGACTGAAGGTAAAAGGATGGAAAAAAACATTTTATGTAAATGGAAATGAAAAAAAAGCTGGGGTAGCAATACTTATATCAGACAAAATGGACTTTAAAACAAAGAATATAGTAGGAGATAAAGAAGGCCACTAAATAATGATAAAGAGAGCAATCCAACAGGAAGATATAACTATTATAAACATCTATGCACCTAATAAAAGAGCACCTAAATATATAAAGCAGACTTTGATAAATTTAAAGGGCGAGATCAACAGCAATACTATAATAGTAGGGATTTCAATACCCCACTAACATCACTAGATAGATCCTTAAGAAAGAAAATTAACAAAGAAACAGCAGATTTAAAGGACACACTAGATCAACTCGATTTAATAGACATCTTCAGAACTTTTCATCCTAAAGATGCAGAATATACATGGTACATTCTCTAGGATAGGCCACATGTTAGGGCACAAAACTGGTCTCAACAAATTTAAGATTGAAATCATATCAAGCACTTTCTCAGATCACAATGGCATGAAACTAGAAATCAACCACAACAGAAAAGCTCAAAAATTCTCAAACACATGGAAACTAAATAGCAGGTTGTTAAATAATGAATGTATTAAGAATGAGATCCAAGAAGAAATAAAAATATTCCTAGAAACGAATGATAATGAGCATACATTAACTCAAAATTTATGGGACACAGCAAAAGCGGTACTGAGAGGGAAGTTCATAGCACTACAGGCACACTTTAAGAAACTAGAAAAATCTCAAATAAACAACTTAACCCTGCATCTAAACAAACTAGAAAACAGAACAGTAAGTAAAGCCCAAATGTAGTAGAAGGAAGGAAATAATAAAAATCAGAGCAAAAATAAATGACATAGAGGCTAAAGAAACAATACAGAGGATCAATGAAACTAGGAGCTGGTTCTTTGTAAATGTAAACAAGATTGATGAACCTTTAACTAGACTCATCAAGAAAAAGAGAGAGAGGATTCAAATAAGTAAAATTAGAAATGAGAGGGGTGAAATAACAACTGACACAACTGAAATACAAAATATTGTAAGAAAATACTATGAAGAACTGTATGCCAAAAAACTAGACAACCTCGATGAAATGAACAAATTCCTTGAAACATACAATCTTCCAAAAATCAATCTGGAAGAATTAGAAAACCTAAACAGACCGATTACACCAAATGAGATCGAAACAGTTATCAAAAAACTCCCAACAAAGAAAAGTCCTGGGCCAGATAGCTTCACAAGTGAATTCTACCAAATATTCAAAGAAGAACTAACTCCTATCCTTCTCAAGCTATTTCAAAAAATTCAAGAAGAAGGAAGACTTCCAAGCTCCTTTTATGAGGCGAGCATAATTCTGATTCCAAAACCAGACAAAGACAACACAAAGAAAGAAAACTATAGGCCAATATCCCTGATGAATATAGATGCTAAAATCCTCAATAAAATATTAGCAAACCGGATCCAACAATATATGGAAAAAATTATACACCTGATCAAGTGGGATTTATTCTGGGGAGGCAAGGCAAGGCTGGTACAATATTCACAAATCAATCAATGTTATTCATTACATAAACTAAAGCAAGGAAAAAACCCACATGATAATTTCAATAGATGCAGAAAAGGCATTTGATAAAATCCAGCACCCATTCATGATCAAAACTCTCAATGAAGTGGGAATACAGGGAACATACCTCAACATGATAAAAGCCATCTATGACAAACCCACAGCCAACATCATACTCAATGGGCAAAAATTAAAAGCAATCCCCTTAAGATCAGGAACAAGGAAGGGGTGCCCCCTTTCACCTCTCTTATTCAACATAGTCCTGGAAGTCCTAGCCACAGCAATCAGACAAGAAGAAGAAATAAAAGACATTCAAGTTGGAAAAGAAGAAGTAAACCTATCATTATTTGCAGATAATATGATATTGTATATAGAAAACCCTAAAGTCTCAGTCAAAAAACTACTGGACCTGATAAATGAGTTCAGCGAGGTGGCAGGATATAAAATTAATACTCAGAAATCAGAGGCATTTTTATACACCAACAATGAACAGTCAGAAAGAGAAATTAAGGAATCAATCCCCTTCACTATTATAACCAAAAAAATAAAGTACCTAGGAGTACATTTAACCAAGGAGATTAAACACTTGTACTTGGAAAATTATAAAACATTGATAAAAGAAATCAGGGAAGATACAAACAAGTGGAAGCAAATACCGTGCTCATGTTTAGGAAGAATAAACATCATTAAAATGTCTATATTACCCAAAGTAATTTATAAATTCAATGCAATACCAATTAAAATACCAATGAAGTACTTTAGAGATATAGATCACATATTCCAAAAATTTATATGGAACCAAAAGAGAACACAAATAGCCTCAGCAATCTTAAAAAAGAAGAATAAAGGGGGAGGTATCACACTTCCTGATATCAAGCTATGCTAAAAGGCCATTGTACTCAAAACAGCCTGGTACTGGCATAAGAACAGGCACATAGATCAATGGAACAGAACGGAGAACTCAGAAATAAACCCACAGCTCTATGGACAACTGATATTTGACAAAGGAGGTAAGGGCATACAATGTAGTAAAGACAGCCTCTTTAATAAATGGTGTTGGAAAATTTGGACAGCTACCTGCAAAAAAAATGAAACTAGACCAACAACTTACATCATTCAGAAAAATAAACTCAAAATGGATAAAAGACTTAAATGTAAGGTGTGAAACCATAAGTGTCTTAGAAGAAAACATAGGCAGTAAGCTCTCCTACATCTTTTGCAGTAATATATTTGCTGATGTATCTCCATGGGCGAGGGAAATAAAAGACAGGATAAACAAATGGGACTATATCAAACTAAAAAGCTTTTGCACAGCCAAAGACAATAAGAACAGAATAAAAAGACAAACTACACAATGGGAGAACATATTTGACAGTACGTCTGATAAGGGGTTAATAACCAAAATTTATAAAGAACTTGTAAATCTCAACACCAGAAAGACAAGCAAGCCAATCAAAAAATGGGAAAAAGAAATGAATAGACAGTTCTCCAAAGAGGACATACAGATGGCCAATAGGCATATGAAAAAATGCTCAACATTACTAATCATTAGAGAAATGCAAATTAAAACCACAATGAGATATCACCTCACACTGGTCAGAATGGCGCTCATCAACAAACAACACAGAATAAGTGCTGGCGAGGATGTGGAGAAAAGGGGACCCTCTTGCACTCCTGGTGGGAATGCAGACTGGTGCAGACGCTGTGGAAAACAGTATGTAGATTCCTCAAAAATTTGAAAATCGAACTGCCTTTTGACCCAGTGTTCTTGGGACACTTTTAGAAATATACCCCAAGGACACCATAGAACTGTTCCAGAAGGAGAAATGCACCCTCATGGTTATAGCAGCATTGTTCATAATAGCGAAGACCTGGAAACAGCCCAAAAAGCTTTGGTACATATATACTATGGAATACTACTCAGCCGTAAGAAATGATGACATTGGATCATTTATTAATACAATAACACAGATGGACCTTGATAACATTATACGGAGTGAAATAAGTAAACCAGAAAAAACTAAGAACTATATGAACCCATACATAGATGGGACATAAAAATGAGACTCAGAGACATGGACAAGAATGTGATGGTAACAAGTGTGGGGAGGGGATGAGGAAGGAGAGAGAGGGAGTGGACGGAGGGGAGGGGCACAAAGAAAACCAGATAGAAGGTGACAGAAGACAATTTGACTTTGGGTGAGGGGTACGCAGCATAATCAAATGTCAAAATAATCTGGAGATGTTTTCTCAGAACATACGTACCCTGATTTATCAATGTCACTGCATTAAAATGAATAAAAATAAGATTAAAAAAAAAGAATAAGACCTAGGCTCTATTTAGATATTAGGGCTAATTTTAAAACAGAATAACATATAACCATAAATAGAATGAAGGGTAATATTTTCAGTGTCAATTTTGTTTTGTTTTTAGCAAGTTTTAGATTTAGATTGAAGAGAAGGGGCTGGTTACAATGGAGCATTCAAACAGATGTATTCACTGGCAGTTAAAATGTGGGTATGTGTGTATACAGGTAATTATTGCATGCTTTTAACATAGATCATCATATTGATAGGAACCTAAAAGAATAGTTTTAGAATTACCTGCTCTGATGCCAAGATTTTTATAATAAACCATTTTTTTGAACTACCATGATTATTTGAGTTCCAGAATAATTTTTCATGTTCTCATCTCTGCATGAGTAAGGAGATAAAAAAAATTGTGGTGTAGCTTCAGTAATTTCATAAATGTAGTTTGATATCAAGGACATAGTAATCTCATTGTAGCATACTCTGAATGAGTCAGAATTCAGAACAGATGAAAAGTAGTTTTTTAGAATAAAAGTGTTTAATCCTGGGAAGTAGAGGCTCACACAAATCACTGGGAGGGCTGGCAGAACAGAATCTAGGCTGAAATTCACGAAAGGGTATCCTACAGAAAGTCCATAGAACTAACCAACCAAAAGAAATGCTAGTTCTGCCACACCCAGAATCTTGAAAAATGGGATAGCTGCTGAGTCAGCTGCTTGAGTCCTGATATGGGGGTAGGAGCTGCTGTCAGAACTGGTGGCTCCAGAACCCTGTAATGGCCGCTTGATATGCAACAGTGAGATGGGTGTTTCAAGGGTTGTTGCGGGTCTCCCAACTTAATTACATGTTCAACACTCAGGCATTTGTATCTAAAATGGTGAGTCTTAAATTACATCTGAAACATTAGGTGCTAGGGAGTCTGGGAAATGTAATATTTTGTTGTTTTTTGAAACATTGCAAGTAACACAATATGGTATATACGCCACAATAGACAAGTGTGATACACCAGAAAATTTCTCTAATGCATGTTACTAAAGTAGAAGGAAACAAACTGGTGGGCAATTTGCCGCCACTTTCGGGTAGGTAATTATTGAGGAAAGCAATGATTGCTGAGCTTTGGGCAGTCTTGGAAACCATTAGTGTAATGAGAAAGACATAGAGATTGGGAAATTTTATAAAACCTGTAGTAAACTTGGAGCTTTCATCTTCATCCTTTCCAAGATTCTTTTAGTGAATTGATATAGTGCCAGAAATAAGACTTTCTCAGACTACGGCCAGGGCTTTTCTGGACCATAGTCTTTCTTATTTTGTATAAGTAAAGAAGGTGAAGAACTCCATTGAAGAGATTGAGTAGATGGATCCTAGAATCACAATGGCAATGTTTATTTTAATTGATCTTTCCAAATCGAATTGTTCTGTATGTTCTCAATACACTTGGAAAATTATCATTTCATATGATAAATTCATACTACAAATTCTTGTAATGTGCCAAATGAGCTTTTATATGACACAATAACTTTTATAGCTTGCCAAACTTTGAAATGTTGGAAAAGGTGTTGCTAGCTTTCAACATGTGCTAATTGGGTTTGCCTACCCAGATGGCATAGAAGAAGGAAAAAAAAAAGAAAGAAAAGAGAAAAAAAAGGTTTTAGCTTATAGTTTTTAGTCAAGAAAATTATAGGAATAACCCACAGGACAAATCATTTAATCTCCTTATTTATATTGGTAGATGTAATAGGGTGATTTTAATTTATATATCATGTTTTAAGGATTTTGTGTCTATGGTTACTATTAGGAAAAAAAGATAGCATTACAACAACATAAAATAAATAACTGAGGTCCTGTAAGATACTGAGCACAGTTTTTAGAATCTCTAACCTAAAGTGAACCATCCATATTTTACAATTATATAAATGGATCTGTTATAGATGCTTAAATAGAGTTGCTTCTATGTGAGAAAATTGGTAGGACTTCTTGTTTCTCTATATAATTTTCATACTGTGTTTTATACAATAATCACATTATCTTTTTTTCACTTTTAGAGCTGAAGTTGACACAGTACTTAAAACCTACCAAGAGGAATTATAGCTACGTTGTCACATGTGATTAAGAGAACGTGTCATTTTCTGTTTAAAGAGTTTGTGCTTCTTGATGTTCCTGTTATTGACTCAGTATCTTGTGTTTCATAATTTTGTGTGACCACATTACATATTGTCAGTTACTTTAAAATGCTTTATAGCATCCAAATGTTTTAAAATGCTTTTCTGCTAAGTCAGTCACCAAACCAATCAAGCTACCTCAATGGCATTGGTTCTTCTTCCTGATATTAGCTGATATTTATTCTACTAGAAGGCCTAGCCATTTGACCAAGAACTAACAACTAAGGGATTGACATTCTTGGGAGTATAGTAAATGACTGATTTGGAAAACAAATAAGACACTTTACTGAAGCTAGTAACATATAGGATAAAATTTTAACTCTGAAAATTAAGTGAAAGTTAAGTGACATTATTATTTTGATGAGCTACCTTAGAAACTATGATTCATGTACATTGAAATTTTGAAATATTTAAAATTTTAAACATCAAATAAAAACAACAAAAGAATGTAACTTCTCCCATCCTTTTCTTGAACCTTAGTGAGATGACTAAACTGTAAGAAGGCAAGGACCTGAATAATTTTTGGAATCCAGATAAAAAGTAATTAGATTTAGAGTAAATCTGATACATAAGACATCTTGAGACAAAATAAAAACAAACAAAAGGGAATACCAAAAGCTGACTCAGCTTTCCCTCTGTAAAAGAAATGAGGCATTGTTGGAAGCTAGTAGAGAGGATTATTTCAAAGCCACATTAATGCTCTGTGATTTGAAAAGTCAAGAACTAGAGATTTGCTATAAAATGAATATTTCCATCCCTCTAAAAATTCTTATATTGAGACCCTAGTCCTCAATATGATAGCATTTAGAGATGAGGTCTTTGGGAACTAATTAGTTTTATGAAGACATGAGGATGCAGCCTAGTGATGGGATTAGTGCCCATTAGAACTGGAGATGCCAGAGCTTTCTGTCCTGTGAGAATGCCAAGTGCAGACAGCCATCATCAAAGCAGCAAAAGGATTCTCAACAGATATTGGATGTGCGAGTAATTTATTCTTGAACTTTCTGTCCTCCAGAACTGTGGAAAATAGTTGTTTATGCCACCCAGTCCATAGTACTTTTGTTCTAGCAGACTGAACTAAGACAAGGTCATACCAAACCCTGGTACAAGAATAATTTTTTGTGGATTTAAGTTTGAGGTGGCTGTTGTGTGCTGCCAGGGGCTTAGAGAAAATGTACCAGATACAAGGCCTTCATCATGAGACCACTTTTTTTCTGATATAATGGTCAGAAAAACCAAGATGAGTTTTAGTTCAAAAATATTTTTCAAATAAATGAAAGAAGTAGACACAAAATAAAAAGGAAAAAAAACAAAAAATTGGGGGAAAAAAAGAAAACATAAGATTATTAGAATAAAATATAGTCCATCATTTATTTTAATTCCTGAAAGTGGAAGTATATTTTTTATCACACAAAGCAAGGCAGAGATATATAAAATAAAATAACAGAGATGTAAGTATACATATATATAAATAAATTGTAAGTGTACCAATAAGTAGAATGATATTACTTCCTCTGTGTTAAAAAGTCCAGAACTCTTTTATTTTTATTTTATTTTGTTTTGTTTTATTTTATTTTATTTTATTTTTTATTTTATTTTATTTTATTTTATTTTAGAAAGAGAGAGAGACAAAGAGACAGACAGGTAGGAAGAGAGAGAGATTAGAAGCCTCAACTTGTAGTTGCATCACTTTAGTTGTTCATTTATTGCTTTCTCATATGGGACCAGAGGGTCCCAGTTGAGTCAGTGACCCCTTGTTCAAGCCAGTGACATTGGGCTCATGCCAGCAACCTTGGGCTTCAAGCCAGTAACCTGTGGGCTCAAACCAGTGACCACAAAGTCATGTCTATGATTCCATGCTCAAGCCAGAAATCCCGTGTTCAAGTTAGTGAGCCAATGTGCAAGTTGCCAACCTTGAGGTTTCAAACCTGGGTCCTCAGCATCCCAAGTGGGTGCTCTATCCACTGCTCTACCACCTGCTCAAGCCCAAACCTCTACTTTAAAAAAAAGTGCACATCAGACAGAAATATATATTAACATACTTAATATTTATTTATTATAAATTTTTAAAATTCTTTTTATTGATTTGAGAGTTAAGAAGGGAAGGGAGAGAGAGTAAGAGAGAGAGAGGGAGGAACTTCAATTTGTTACTCTATATGCCTTGACTGGAAATTGAACCAGCAACCTCTGCCATTAGGAACGATGTTCTAACCAACTGAGCTATCTGGTCAGGGCCATACTTAATATTTAGAAAGCACTTAAAACAATTTGAAATGCTCTTAATCATCTTTATCATCCTTTAAAATTTTTAGAATTTTTGAGCCTTTATTTTTTTTTGTTTTTAGAAGAGGGTAATAAAACTATTTTTTTTTTTTTTACTGAATGTATGAGGTAAGATAAGGTATATAAAACTTGTCTCAAGATTTCTTGAAATCAATAACCACCCAACAATAGTTATTTTAGAAGATAATTTTATATCATGATTAAGTATAATCTCTTTATCAAGGTCTATAAAGTGCTATATAATGCAGCCCTGTCTATCCCATAACTCTCCACTCCTGGGAACCTTGCATGAGCTGTCTTTGTTTCCCTTCTAATGTTTTTGACAGTGTGGTGGGTAGAACTGTGCCTACTCTCGTCCCTTTAAGGAGATATGTTCAAGTCCTAAGCTTCAGCACATACGAATGTAACTTTATTTGGAAATAGGGTCTTTGCAGATGTAATCAAGTTAGGATGAGGTCATACTGGACTAGACTGAGCTCTAAATCCAATGACTGCTGTCACTATAAGAGAAAAGAGAGAGATATTTGGACACAGATTGGCGAGATGAGGCCACAAGTCAAGAAATGCCTGGGGTCATTAGAACTGGAAGAAACAAGGAAGACTTCTCTCCTAGAGCCTTTGAGAGAGCATGGCCCCATTGATGCTTTGATTTCAAACTTCTAGCCTTCAGACCTGTGGCAGAATAAGTTTCTGTGGTTCAAGCCTCCCAGTTTGCAGTGATTTGTTATAGCAGCTCTGGGAAATTGATATACATGGTTTGAAATTAACTTGTTTATTCATAATGTTCTCATTATCTGTCTTCTTTCAGGAGTGTGTGTACCACATGAAAAGAGAAGTTTGTCTTCACCACTGTTTTTTCAGAGACTGCAATGATCTTGCCTGCAGCACAGTGGGTACTTAATAAATAAAGGAATGGATGAACAAATAAATAAAAACAATACAAAAGCAAATTATAATTTATTGCAAATGACCAATAACTCCATTGAAATTGTTTCTACTTAAGTAATAATCAAAGGCCCTCAGTTAAATAAAAATGAGGTGAAATCTTTAATCTATTAAATAGGTGAGGGTTTAAAAGATTTCATATTTGCCACTGTAAGCAATGATAGAAACATAAGCAATTTTATCTCACTGCTGTAGATATTAAACTGGTATAATATTTAGGAAAAATAATTTAATAATACAAATTCTTTGACTATTTCCATTAATTTATTCTTACAAAACCATTATAGAGATTGATATTCTTTTTTTCAATAACTGTATTTCTGCCAAGATTATTTATAATAGCTTAAAAACTTGAAACAAACAGAACAAATGCTAATAGAGTATTGACTAAATATTGGTACAGTTTGAATATTATATTCATATATATGACTTTATATAAAATATTATAATAACAAAGAGATCTCCTGGTTTATTGTTAATTAAAAATATTAGACTATAAACAAATAGTATACTATTATTCCAATTTTTTAAATATGTAAATATATTTGCATATTTATATGTGTTTAAAGACTGGATATGTTCATAGTAGTCATCCCCACGTTGTGGGATTTTAGCAATTTTAATTTTTTTGTAGCTTTTTTATATATCTCCTTACATTTTCTACAAAGAACAGTTATTACATTTATAGTCAAAAAATAATTCTAAAATGAAAAGAATTGAAGAAATCTTTGTTTCATGGCTCAGCTATAACATGTCCTTGAATATTGCTATTGTGACTTTTATAAATAACAGGCTTACATTTTTTGTCAATAAAACATTGGAATCTAAAGACTTCCTATTGCTAATGATGTAGCACAAAAATAATTAGCCAATTTACAAGTCAGGACTTATTCATACTTCTCTTGGGAAGCTTAATACTGTGTTACCTTAACTTGTACTTTGGTTATACCACAGTTGGATAAAATGTGGAGTAGGAGGCATGCCAGCTATAAGCACAGCAGTGGGAAGCACAAACATAATTTCTATTCTATGGATTGGTAACGGCTTTATTGAAAACTGAACAGTTGATCTAAAATTATTTTTCCTAGGGATGAAAAAAGATGCCCTAATTAATGCATTTGTTAATAATTTATCTCCAATGGCTATTTCCCCAAAAAATTATGCAAAAGGGAGGATAAAGCAGCATGGGCTTAATACTCGGGGTTCCATGTTGACATCTGATATTCCTGATTCCATATAAAGGTACCGTGGATGCTTTGTGAGAATGCAAATGAGAAATGTAGATAACAAAATCTATGCTCTAAAGAGACTGTGAAAATGATGTTTTTGTAATTTCCCCTCAGTGGTAAAAAGGAACTACAGGCTCAGGGAGAGTCTGGTGTGGGGTGGGGTGGAGCAGCTGACTGTAGGGAGATCAGCCTGCTGCCTGCCAACCTCACCTCTGCCGGGTGCTGGATCTGCATTCTTGGGCTATTTGCTTAAGTTCTACAGACCCTTTTCTCAACCTGAAATCATCTAACAATATTATTAGAAAACCATTTTAGTACTTAATGTGCTTTGAAAATTGTAGTGATTGCCTTTTATCAAGGTAAAAAAAGGTATATTCTTATTGAATACCCTTAAGCTCTCTTATTGCTCTTGTTTCAAAACATACTCATCACTCATAGGGTAGTTGCTTCTTTGAACTCTGATCAGTTTCCTTGGTGGTCTCTTCCTGTTGCCCTAAGCTGAAAGAAAGCCTGACTTCTCTATTGCTGTTTTCAGAAGGATGAACCTGTATTATATTGACTTACTTCTGCTGTAATTGACAAGCAAGTAACCTAAGCTTCCCAAGCTACAACAGAAAACGTCAAAGAAAGGCCAAGAGTCCCATCCTGTCATCTGGGAGCAGGTGTCATTCTCGGTGATTCTACCAAGCCAGAATTATTTCTGCTGTACATCTTAGCTGACTCTTAACTTTGAGCTATTGGTTGTCTGGACCAGCCAGATCAATGATTCTCAAACTCTTTGGCTTGAAACTCTAGCACTTAGTGAGTTATTGTGAGATGGTCCTGCATTAACACAAAATTGCAAAACAAAATGTTAATCAGTTAAACCAGTGGTCCCCAACCTTTTTTGGGCCACGAACCGGTTTAATGTCAGAAAATATTTTCACAGACCGGCCTTTAGGGTGAGAGGGATAAATGTATCACGTGACCTAGACAGCATCAAGAGTGAGTCTTGGACGCATGTAACAGAGGGAATCTGGCCATTTTTAAAAAATAAAGCAACGTTCAGACTTAAATATAAATAAAACAGAAATAATGTAAGTTATTTATTCTTTCTCTGTGGACTGGTACCAAATGGCCCACGAACTGGTACCAGTCCGCAGCCCAGGGGTTGGGGGACCACTGAGTTTAACTGTAAATTACTGTTCACTCCTGGCCCCACAATTTTATATCTTATTTGCAATAAATCACATTATACATGGATTTATGAGAGTACTATGACATGCTGTTTTTCAAATTAAACCAAGATTCACTGAAAAATTTTGAGATCTTTCAGTTTCATTGAACTGTAAGTCTTATCTTTTCTTCCCTCTTTTTGATTTTTTTTTTGTTTGTTTGGAGGGGGAGTAAAAAATTAATTATAACTAATAAGCCTTCCCTTATTATAATGGTTCAAGGGTGAGGTCCAGGGTTTAAAAACTGTGTAAGACTACACACACCCAAAGACTACATCTAAATAGCTGGTACATATTTGCTTCTCGATGGCCATTTATAGATTGATCAAATAAATGAATGACACATTGGGGGAATCTGTGACAATCATGTTTGCATCAGTTACAGGAGGACACTTTAAAATTTATTTGAATGATTATGGTAACAACTACAGTTTCACTAATTCAGGATATCTTTGCAGCTGCTAAAGTAAAAGAAGCACAGAAATCAGCTTTAAGGTTCATTTTCGGGCTTTGGAGAAGGGGCTCTAGTGAGGTCAGAACTGATTTGGAAAGACAAAGATAGCAATCCATCAGTGCAGTGCTCTAATCCCAAAAGACATTCAGAAAATGCTCTTACTGATTGTTTCTAACCTTTACTTTCTCTCTCTTAGGCACACCAAAATGAACAACAAAGAAATGGTCTCACACATGTAATTTTCCTTTGCCATGAAGTTTTGTAGCTTTGCATTTCACCTAGACAAGTTTTTTCTCCAAAAATCATTTCACACTTTATAGTTAGTCTGAGTATATCTCAAGGATTACTTAAGGATGAATAATTTCTAGTTTGGTGACAGTGCTTAATAAGAATAATAATAAACAAATCTAAAAAGCTACACTGAGTTAATTGTTATAAGACCCCAGAGGCACCATAAAATAGATAAGCAGTGTCTTATAATAATTTTTTTGTTTTATTTTGAGCTAAAGAATGCTTGCTTTCTTTTGTAGGTTTGTTTAATATTTTATATAAATCAAATTATATGTAGTGAACCTAGGATCTTTAATTTGAGAAATCTCTTATCTGAATCAGCACTTACTAAATTAATCCTAGGCAGGGTGACCCCTGTTATGGTGGAAGTATAAGAAAATGTGATGTGACACTGTCAATTTTAGTGTTGTGAGGGCAGCATTAGAACAGTGTTTGAAATAGATGTACTGTGCATAGTGCTGTCTTAGGAAAACACAATGATGCATCACTGCCGCTGAAGAATATATAAAATCTTCCTGTCCTATATATTGAATTTTAATCACCTTTAAAAGTGAAGACATCTTCCCTTCAGATATTTGCAGTTGGTTAATCTGCTAAGTTAGTCTGTGGTCAGAATAAAAAGGTGAAAGAATTAAACTGCATTTTGAACTGCTGAATATTGTTGTTTCTTTCATTCTCACTGTTAACAGAAACATGCATTGGCTTTACCAATAAAACTGAACTTTTGAAATAATTGCAATTTATTTTATTAGATGGAGAAGTGCGAGGTGCAGGAGAGTCCTGGTATATGCACACACACAAAACACTTCATATGATTGCAATATTCTTTCATACAGAAAATATTTCATTTATACTCAATGTACATGGAAACACTGAACAATATCGTAAAGTGTAAGTTATAAAGACTATTAAAAGATAAACTCGATATCTTCTTGCTGAAAAATTACTGCAGTGTTGGCCTTGACATGACCTGTCGAATTTTATGTTGGCAGGAAACCAAATTTGAAATTTGTTCTGTAGCAAATCATTGTGGCAATATACTTCCAGGAATTAAATCCTTTACATAGCATGGCAGTGTTGCCAGAGAGCATGTAGGGTCTCTTCTGATAGGAACCATGAAAGAGACTTTGGCCAGAAATTCAAAGCCATATGTTAGTCCTGTCAAAAATGATATGGATCTGCTTACAAAAACCTTGCTCAGTGGCTCTGCCAGGAACCCTGTGACCGTAGCCTGCCGGAAAGCCATTGCACGGGTGATCACGGCCAGAAATTGATGCTGTTCTGGCATCATCTAACAGCACTAAAAGCTCAACCTCTGGGTTTCCACTGCCAGAACTTTATTACCAAAGCATGTGAGTGTATTACAGAGAAATATGGCCTCTAGTGTGAGGGTGGGCAATTCTGTCGGCTTCAAATTTTTGGTGTTAATCAGCTCTTTGGAAAGGGTTTCAGGCTGGGATTATATTGGTTATTTGTTTTGTCATGATACGTGAACTTTAACTCACATTTTCTCAAAAATGGACTTGAATTATTTCTATTTATAAAAGTTTTATTTATTTTATTTATAAAAGTGAAATGATCAGAGAAATGTATTATAAATTTAAATATATTTGCCAGCAGAAAAGAAGTCAGTATATTATAAAGTGTACTAAATAATCCATTTACTGTTTGCCATACAAAACCTAGAACCACAACTAAGTTTCCAGTTTTGATACGTGTGGCACAAAACCATTGATGACCTCCCACATTCTGCAGTGTGTTCAGATTACACAAATACATTTTCCTTTGAGAAGAATATTTGGTATATGTAGGATTTAAATATTTTTAAAAGACATTTCGGGAAATGGCGCCGTGAGCAGCGCGTCCGACAGATCTCCCCAAAATCACAACAAATTTATCAACTAGAAACAGGAAAATTTATCTTCGGAGCATTACGGAGTTCCACACAAACTGAAAGCGAAAGGACTGTTATCACTTGAATCTGAGAGACGAGGGTGTGGAGGAAGCTACCGCAGGGACGTTCATTCAAGCCGCAAGGAAGTGCGCCTGGGGTGAGTGATCCCGCACTCGGGAGCCGCAAGCCGCTGCCTCGAGCCGCCGCCGCCGCGAGCCGCCGCCGCGAGCCGCCGCGAGCCGCCGCGAGCAGCGCCCGGGTCGGTTGCAGAGCGAGCACCGCCGCCGCGAGCAGCCGCCGCAAACAGCCGCGAGCAGCTCCCGGTTCAGTTGCAGAGTGAACACCGCCCACACTCCGGAGCGGCGAGCAGCGGCTGGCGTGCGCCCGGTCTGGTTGCAGACCGAGCATTGCAGACCGAGCACCGCTAACGTTCCCAGCGGCCCGCGCACGGGGAGCGGGAGAGGCCCCAGGGCGGTATTCCCTACTTGGGAGATTCTCTCCGCGGGCGGGGCACCTCACCCAGCCATTCAAGCTAACAATCAAGCGTTGGGGGAGGGGCGCGCGCAGGCAGCCTGAAATACCTTCAGGAGCACAGCTGCGACCCAATTACTAAAATTAACTTAACCCGTGAAATCTGCGCACCCTCGGTTCTAATTGATAAGATCTCTCTCAGTTCACCGACCCAAGACAAGAGGGGTGATATTTTTTAGTGCCTCTCGCTAAAGGGGTGGGGGCAACTTCTGATTGATAGAGCCTCCATATTCAGGGATAAACGCTAACAAGAAGGACTTGGCAGATAATAAGATCTATACTACACTAGTCGCAAGCAGAGACTAGTGCCTCTTCTTTCCAGCCAAAACAGGCTACAAAGTGTGGAAAGCCTGGGTTGAGAGGTCCAACTGAATGCTAGGCGCTGAACAGTCACGTTGACAACAATTGACTCCCACCCCCGCCTGATTACACTGGAGGCCCTGACTGCCAGAGCCTTTCCCAAAGCCTTGCACTGAGTGGGGATAGAGTGGGGATTTCCCAGCTCTTTGAGCCTCTTACTCCCCAGGCAGAAGCAGTGGCAGCCTTATAGCTGGATCACCAGGCTGCTAATTCAGGAAGGGGGGACTAGGAGAGAGAATCCAGGAAAGCAAACTCTCTCATCATTGGACCCTGCAAACGCCAACAAGCCTTGACTACCAGCAAGACTAAAGCCAATTATATGACATTGCCATAGAATCCCATCAACTGCAAATCCCTACCTAAGTGTGACACAGGGGCAGAGCCTGGGGTACAGAGTCACCGACCAGGAAGAGGGAGAGGAAAGAAAAAGGAAGAAGTTAACATCTCAAAATCAAGAAAAATCCACAGACTTTACAACTTGTTCCACTAATTTTTTTTTTGTTGTTGTTGTTGTTGTTTGTTTCTTCTTATTGCCTTTATCTCCTCCACCTCTGTCCTTCTATTCTCTGCCCATCTTATGCTTCCCTTTTCTTGAACTACACTACCCATAAGTGTTACATTTTATTTCTCTTCTTCATCCTCACCCTCCTTTGGGGTTATACTCCAGGACACTTAACTCTCACTCTCTCATCTTTTGGGTTTTTTGTTTGTTTGTTTGTTTTTTGTTTTTTTGTTTTGTTTTGTTTTTGTTTTGCTTTATTTTGTTTTTTTCTCTTCCTTTTTTATTTCTTCCTTTGTTTTTCACTTTTTCTTATTTTTTCCTTTCTATTCGTTTTTTCTCGTTTTACTTTCCTCCCATTTAATCCTCAATCACGAACAAATTAGTTAATTTGGGACTCAAGGCTTTTTTTGGCTTTATTTTTCTTTTTCGCTTTTGTTTTTGTTTTTTTCTTGTGAGTTTATTTTTGTGGCATTTTGGGTCCTCCCAACCCAAGGTCTCCATTGTATTTGGTCTTCGCTCCACTTAATACAACAGATTTTTACTTATTGTTTTTATTTTTTTCTTCTTTATTATTCCTTTTTTTGTCCCTTTTTCTGGTTCCCTCTTATCCCTCTCATTATATCCCTTAGTTGACCATCACCCGCAGGCAGATCATCTTATGCTTGTCTAAGATTTACCTCTTTTTTTTTTTTGCATTTAGTAGGTCCCTACTCCTCTTTTTTTTTTGCCCCTTGAACTCTTCACCGCAAACCAGGCCCTCCATTATAGGCACGATATTTTCCTGAGGAGGGGAGAGGAGGGAAGGAGAAGAAAGAAAAAAAGGGGGAAATAATAAATTATTACTGCTTTTTTTTGTGGGGTGTTTTACCCTTTGTTTTTTTTTTATTTTTATTTTTTTTTACTTTTTACTCTTTATTAATTCTAATTAGTGCTATCAACAAGACCACCCTTAGATGCCAATAAGAAAGAGGAAATCGAATATTATGGATACAAAAGAAAGAAAGGTAACACAAATAGATGTGGAAAAATCTATGGAGAAAAGACTTAACATCTTGGACGCCTTGGAGCTAAATGACAGAGAATTTAAAATAGAAATCTTAAAAATACTCAGAGATATACAAGAAAACACAGAAAGGCAATATAGGGAGATCAGAAAACAACTCAATGAACACAAAGAATATATTACCAAGGAAATTGAAACTATAAAAACAAATCAAACAGAAATGAAAAACTCAATTCAAGAGATGAAAAACGAGGTAACAAGCTTAGCTAGCAGAACAACCCAGATTGAAGATAGGATTAGTGAAATAGAAGACAAACAACTTGAGGCACAACAGAGAGAAGAAGAAAGAGACTCAAAAATAATAAAAAACGAGAAAGCCCTACAGGAATTATCTGACTCCATCAGAAAGAATAACATAAGAATAATAGGTATATCAGAGGGAGAAGAGAAAGAAAATGGAATGGAGAATATACTCAAACAAATATTAGACGAGAACTTCCCAAGCCTGTGGAAAGAACTAAAGCCTCAAATTCAAGAAGCAAACAGAACACCGAGTTTTCTTAACCCCAACAAACCCACTCCAAGGCACATCATAATAAAGATGACACAAACCAATGACAAAGAAAAAATTCTCAAGGCAGCCAGGGAAAAGAAGAGTACAACATATAAAGGAAGGCCTATTAGATTATCATCAGATTTCTCAGCAGAAACTCTACAAGCTAGAAGAGAGTGGACCCCAATATTTAAAGCCCTGAAAGAGAGGAACTTTCAGCCAAGAATACTATACCCATCAAAGCTATCCTTCAAGTATGAAGGAGATATAAAAACGTTCACAAATACAGAAAAGATGAGAGAATTTATCACCAGAAAGCCCCCACTCCAGGAAATACTAAAGGGGGTTTTCCATCCAGATTCAAAGAACAAAAGAAAGCAACACCACAAGTAACAGCTCCACCAAGAACACAATAAAACCAAATTTAAACTGTGACAACAAAGGAAAAAAAGGGGGGGAGAGAATGGAGATTAACAGTAGCAAAGGACGATGAAGTGTAGAAATAC
This sequence comes from Saccopteryx leptura, assembly GCF_036850995.1. Taxonomy (NCBI): domain Eukaryota; kingdom Metazoa; phylum Chordata; class Mammalia; order Chiroptera; family Emballonuridae; genus Saccopteryx; species Saccopteryx leptura. The sequence continues at coordinate 230,321,579 of NC_089505.1, read as the reverse complement.
TTATAAGATAGGGTACTACAATGAATATGGTAGGTATCCTTTTCATTACTTAATGGTAACCACCCTAGAAAAAACCACCACAAAAACACATGACTTAAAAAAGGTAGCAACAGAGGAAAGAAGTATGGAACACAAACAAACAGAAACAAATGATAGAAAAACAAAAGAGAAGAATCAAACTAGATACAAAACTAACAGAAAGCAATTTATAAAATGGCAGTAGGGAACCCACAAGTGTCAATAATTACACTAAATGTAAATGGATTAAACTTACCAATAAAAAGACACAGAGTAGCAGAATGGATTAAAAAAGAAAATCCAACTATATGCTGCCTACAAGAAACACATCTAAGCAACAAGGATAAAAACAAATTCAAAGTGAAAGGCTGAAAAACAATACTCCAAGCAAACAACACCCAAAAAAAAGCAGGTGTAGCAATACTCATATCTGATAATGCTGATTACAAGACAGAAAAAGTACTCAGAGACAAAAATGGTCACTTCATAATGATTAAGGGGACACTGAATCAAGAAGACATAACAATCCTTAATATATATGCACCAAACCAAGGAGCACCAAAATATATAAGACAGCTACTTATTGACCTTAAAACAAAAACTAACAAAAATACAATCATACTTGGAGACCTCAATACTCCGCTGACGGCTCTAGATCGGTCATCCAAACAGAGAATCAATAAAGATATAGTGGCCTTAAACGAAATACTAGAACACCTGGATATGATAGACATCTACAGGACACTTCATCCCAAAGCGACAGAGTATACATTTTTCTCTAGTGTACATGGAACATTCTCAAGAATTGACCATATGTTGGGCCACAAAGACAATATCAGCAAATTTAGAAAAATTGAAATTGTACCAAGCATATTTTCTGATCATAAAGCCTTGAAACTAGAATTCAACTGCAAAAAAGAGGGGGAAAACCCCACAAAAATGTGGAAACTAAACAACATACTTCTAAAAAATGAATGGGTCAAAGAAGAAATAAGCGCAGAGATCAAAAGATATATACAGACAAATGAAAATGAAAATACGACATATCAGAATCTCTGGGATGCAGCAAAAGCAGTAATAAGAGGAAAGTTCATATCACTTCAGGCCTATATGAACAAACAAGAGAGAGCCGAAGTAAACCACTTAACTTCACACCTTAAGGAACTAGAAAAAGAAGAACAAAGACAACCCAAAACCAGCCGAAGAAAGGAGATAATAAAAATCAGAGCAGAAATAAATGAAATAGAGAACAGAAAAACTATAGAAAAATTCAATAAAACAAGGAGCTGGTTCTTTGAAAAGATCAACAAAATTGACAAACCCTTGGCAAGACTCACCAAGGAAAAAAGGCACAGGACTCAAATAAATAAAATCCAAAATGAAAGAGGAGAGATCACCACAGACATCATAGATATACAAAGAATTATTGTAGAATACTATGAAAAATTATATGCCACCAAATACAACAATCTAGAAGAAATGGATAAATTCCTAGAACAATACAACCTTCCTAGACTGAGTCAAGAAGAAGCAGAAAGCCTAAACAGACCAATCAGCAGGGAGGAAATAGAAAAAACTATTAAAAACCTCCCCAAAAATAAAAGTCCAGGCCCAGACGGTTATACTAGTGAATTCTATCAAACATTCAAAGAAGACTTGGTTCCTATTCTACTCAAAGTCTTCCAAAAAATTGAAGAAAAAGCAATACTTCCAAACACATTTTATGAGGCCAACATAACCCTCATACCAAAACCTGGCAAGGATGGCACAAAGAAAGAAAACTACAGACCAATATCTCTAATGAATACAGATGCTAAAATTCTAAACAAAATACTGGCAAACCGAATACAACAACATATTAAAAAAATAATACATCATGATCAAGTGGGATTCATCCCAGAATCTCAAGGATGGTTCAACATACGCAAAACGGTTAACGTAATACACCATATCAACAAAACAAAGAACAAAAACCACATGATCTTATCAATAGATGCAGAAAAGGCTTTTGATAAAATACAACACAATTTTATGTTTAAGACTCTCAACAAAATGGGTATAGAAGGAAAATATCTCAACATGATAAAGGCCATATATGATAAACCATCAGCCAACATCATTTTAAACGGCATAAAACTGAGGACTTTCTACCTTAAATCAGGAACAAGACCGGGTTGTCCACTCTCTCCACTCTTATTTAACGTGGTGCTAGAAGTTCTGGCCAGAGCAATCAGACAAGACAAAGAAATAAAAGGCATCCATATCGGAAAAGAAGAAGTAAAGGTATCACTTTTTGCTGATGATATGATCCTATACATCGAAAACCCGAAGGACTCCACAAAAAGATTATTAGAAACAATAAACCAATACAGTAAGGTCGCAGGATACAAAATTAACATACAGAAGTCCATAGCCTTTCTCTATGCCAACAATGAAATATTAGAAAACGAACTCAAAAAAATAATCCCCTTCACGATTGCAACAAAAAAAATAAAATACCTAGGAATAAACATAACAAAGAATGTAAAGGACCTATATAATGAAAATTACAAAGCATTGTTAAGGGAAATCGAAAAAGATACAATGAGATGGAAAAATATTCCTTGTTCTTGGATAGGAAGAATAAATATAATCAAAATGGCCATATTACCCAAATCAATATACAAATTTAATGCAATTCCCATCAAAATCCCTATGAGATTTTTTAAAGAAATGGAACAAAAAATCATCAGATTTATATGGAATTATAAAAAACCCCGAATAGCCAAAACAATCCTAAGGAAAAAGAATGAAGCTGGGGGCATTACAATACCTGACTTTAAACTATATTATAGGGCCACAATAATCAAAACAGCATGGTATTGGCAGAAAAATAGACACTCAGACCAATGGAACAGAATAGAAAGCCCAGAAATAAAACCACATATATATGGTCAAATAATCTTTGATAAAGGGGCCAACAACACACAATGGAGAAAAGAAAGCCTCTTCAACAAATGGTGTTGGGAAAACTGGAAAGCCACATGCAAAAGAATGAAACTCGACTACAGCCTGTCCCCGTGTACTAAAATTAATTCAAAATGGATCAAAGACCTAAATATAAGACCTGAAACAATAAAGTACATAGAAGAAGACATAGGTACTAAACTGATGGACCTGGGTTTTAAAGAACATTTTATGAACTTGACTCCAATGGCAAGAGAAGTGAAGGCAAAGATAAATGAATGGGACTACATCAGAATAAAAAGTTTTTGCTCAGCAAGAGAAACTGATATAAAAATAAACAGACAGCCAACTAAATGGGAAATGATATTTTCAAACAACAGCTCAGATAAGGGCCTAATTTCCAAAATTTACAAAGAACTCATAAAACTCAACAACAAACAAACAAACAATCCAATAAAAAAATGGGAAGAGGACATGAATAGACACTTCTCCCAGGAAGAGATACAAATGGCCAACAGATATATGAAAAGATGCTCAGCTTCATTAGTTATTAGGGAAATGCAAATCAAAACTACAATGAGATACCACCTCACCCCTGTTAGATTAGCTATTATCAACAAGACGGGTAATAGCAAATGTTGGAGAGGCTGTGGAGAAAAAGGAACCCTCATTCACTGTTGGTGGGACTGTAAAGTAGTACAACCATTATGGAGGAAAGTATGGTGGTTCCTCAAAAAACTGCAAATAGAACTACCTTATGACCCAGCAATCCCTCTACTGGGTATATACCCCAAAACCTCAGAAACATTGATACGTGAAGACACATGTAGCCCCATGTTCATTGCAGCACTGTTCACAGTGGCCAAGACATGGAAACAACCAAAAAGCCCTTCAATAGAAGACTGGATAAAGAAGATGTGGCACATATACACTATGGAATACTACTCAGCCATAAGAAATGATGACATCAGATCATTTACAGCAAAATGGTGGGATCTTGATAACATTATAAGGAGTGAAATAAGTAAATCAGAAAAAAACAAGAACTACATGATTCCATACATTGGTGGAACATAAAAATGAGACTAAGAGACATGGACAAGTGTGTGGTGGTTACCAGGGGTGGGGGGAGGGAGGACAGGGGGAGAGTTAGGGGGAGGGGGAGGGGCACAGAGAACTAGATAGAGGGTGGCGAAGGACAATCTGACTTTGGGCGAGGGGTATGCAACATAATTTAATGACAAGGTAACCTAGACATGTTTTCTTTGAATATATGTACCCTGATTTATTAATGTCATCCCATTACCATTAATAAAAATTTATTTAAAAAAAAAAAGACATTTCAATTTTGAATTAAAGAATCTCTTTACCAAAGTTGTGCAAAACTATGCTGCACAAAGTAGGGTCCATGGGATGATGTCAGTTTCTAAACTGGTGTAATTGGTCCACAAAAGATAAGTAGAGAAAATCATGGGACGTGCTTAGAAATTTTGCAGCAATTTAATGTTGTTGAAAAATGTTTTTATTTTATAAAACATCAATCTGAGATAGAATGGAAAGTAAAAACAATCTTTACACCACACATAATTTGAGGAACACCTGCCCTAGAGATGGCTCTCTAATCACCATTTTTTCCTCTTCTCATGATTAGACATTGCTAATCAATCACAGACTGAATTTAACCATTCCTTCATCAGTGCTCATGTTGACTTTGCCCGTCATTTTTCCTAGTATTAGTAACTCTGTTCTACAATATTTCTGCATTGATGTTTGGGTGCCTTGAAACTTCTTCAAAGAAATGGTATTTGGTTCAGCCAGTAACTCCAATATGAACCCCTTCTCCTTCTCACCCATTTCCATTCTGGGGATCTCAAAGTTATTTTGTCAAAAAATGTAGAGTTGTTGTATATAAGTTTTCTCTCCTACATAGTTGACGCTAGTTGAAAAACCAATATGTAATTTGTCTTATTAGTAAGAGTAATTCACAAAACTTAGATCTCTCTTAATTTCATCAAAAATATAATGAGGTTGGGTTTATAATCACATGTTTTAATGAAAATCAGTTTCCATCATTTCTTTATCACTCATTGTCTTTACTACTCAAATTGTTAAAAAATTTGGACTCCAAATCCTGCAAATGGCTCCACAGGCTATACATAGTCTCCATTCTGTTTTCAGAATTAGAAATTCTTGCCTGACCAGGCGGTGGCACAGTGGATAGAGTGTCAGACTGGGATGTGGAGGTCCCAGGTTCAAAACCCTGAGGTCGCCTGCTTGAGCGTGGGCTCATCTGGTTTGAGCAAGGCTCACCAGCTTGAGCCCAAGGTCGCTGGCTCGAGCAAGGAGTCACTTGGTCTGCTGTAGCCACCCGGTCAAGGTACATATGAGAAATCAGTGAACAAACAACTAAGGAGCTGAAATGAAGAATTGTTGTTTCTCATCTCTCTCCCTTCTTATATGTCTGTCCCTATCTGTCCCTCTCTCTGACTCTGTCTCTGCCACACACACACACACACACACACACACAAAAAAAAAAAAAAAAGAGATTCTTAAGCATCTAGTCCACCTCTAGCATTTACCCAATAGCTGTTGGTGGAGAACATAACATTAGCTGGTTTCCAAGCTGAGCACTGGTATCACTGGTATTACAAGAAAAATGGCAGAGACCATCTCTGCTGTTATGTAGCACTTGCTATGTAGCAAGGGAGAAAAGTATTGCACACACACACACGAAATAATTCAACATCTTATTATACAAATGTTAATAGAAGAAGAGGGACTTATTAATTGGATTTTAGTGAGTCATAGAATAATATAAAGCTATTTAATATGATGATATGTACCTATCATTCTTGCAATAAAAACATTTCCAGAATATATTGTTTGGAGAAAAAAAAGGTTATCAGAGCAGCATATATAAGAAGTAAAATTATATTTTTGTAATTTCATGTCTGTCAATACAAAGAAAATGATAATTACAAAGAAATTTAACAAAACATTAGCTATGTAATAATCTGTGCAGATGGAGGTAATTTTTCTTTAATTCTTTGTACATTTCTGAATTATTTTAATAGTTTACAGTGAACTATGAATCTCACAAGATAATAAAGGTAGTTAATTTTTAATGAATTTTTTTCTAATTGTTTCTTATTTGTGTTTAGTTCAGTTTTTTATTACAAAATGTTTAACAATACTGTGCTTATAATTTCCATCTTTGGTATCATGTTCAAGGGCCTTCTCCAGATTAAACACTGTATTAACATTTGTGTTCTAGTTTTATATTTGGTTTCATGTTTTATGAATAATTATTTAACCATTTTGAAATTTATTTTGATACATAAAGTGATTAAGTAAGCATTTTTCTTTTCTCCTCCCAAAGAGATGGTCAATTATTTCAACACTATTTATGGAAATTCAGTATTTAATGTTACCTTAAATTCCCATCTCACTCATGCATTAAATAGTTACATGTTCTGGTTTATTTCTTGGTGTTCTGTTTGATTTATTTATCTATTTGCCTTATCACTGACTAGTATTATATTATATTATTTAAGTTATGTAGGCTATATAGATAAATTTTATACTTTTAATATTAACCTAAATGTATTCTTTATATTTCTCTTCCATTTTAGAATTTTTAATTATTTTATTTTTAAAATCAGACATCAATATTTTTTCCTGGAATAAATTATATAAAAATTATTTGAGAAAGAGCTGCCATACATTTTTATATTGACTTTGGAGAAATTATAGAATAACCTTATAAAAATCCATAATTAAGATTTTGACTTGACTTGAACTAAACTCAAAAATATAAAAATTATTTTAAAATTTGTTTTCTTTAATTTTTCTATTCAATAGTAAGATCAAACAACATATTTCTAATATATTGGAATCAATAAAGATTGTTATTTTTATATATATCTTATGTTTTTAATTATGATATTTCTATGTATCTCACACTTCTTGCTATTATGCTTGAGATATTTATCTTTTTTTAGTTATTTATTATTTAAATGTATGTTGTTATTTTGTGCATAATCTTTTAAATTATATCAGCAATTAGATAATAATGATGTGTTATCTAAATATCAAATTGGGTAGATTTTTTAAACCTTTTTATAAGTCTGGAAAAATTTACATGGCAGAACTCTCTCCTTCCTTTTTTTCTTTTATCTTTCTCCAATATGAACATTTCTTCCCTTGAAAGTTATTATCTGGCTATCTCCTTTTCTTCCTTTTCCTCTAGCTTTAGATGTATGGATTCACATTTGATCTGTTATTCTTTCATCCCTAGAGCCATTTTATATCTCCACAAGTAACCAGAGGGAGGAATAAAATTCTTGTTTTCACTTTGAACACTAGATTTAAAAATTAGATAAACCATTATTAGCACAACCTCACAGCATGGGACTGGACAGAATAGCATCATATTTAAAAGATGAGTACAAATTAGTTCAAGGCTTCAGGAATAGAACTCCAAATATTGAATATTTTAAGAAACATAATGAGGCTCAAATTTTATTGCTTTAATACAAGCCCCATCTACTACTGACATATAGTACTACAGCTAAATAACTCACATGGAATAGAATAGGCTGACATGACCATTTCCAAAGATAGCTTCATGCTGGTCTGTTTCTTCAAGTATGTGATATATATAATGTCAGTTGGTTTTTTTCAAATGTAGTGTAAAATTCTAGCAATTTCAAAGCCTATATAGTCAGAGATCAATTAATTTAGTTTTTCTTTGTTTCACTACTTTTATTAAATAGTTATTTTGAGTCCTCTCTCTAAGTGCCAAGAACTGCTCATATTACAATAAAAATCATGGTGACCATTCCAAAATCTTGGCTTAGCAAAGTTTATATTTGAAGGAGTTATTATAAGTACATACTTTAGAAAATGATAAGTGTCCTTAGAATAACAAAACAAGGCAATGAATTAGAGAGTAAGAGGTAAGACATTGTTTTTATTTTATCTGATTGTCAAATGAGATGTCTCTGAGAAGGATGCCATTATGGTAAATGTTAAGAAGACAGTCATGCTCAGGGTATTCCAGAGAGAGGGCAGAGTAAATGCAAAGAACCCTACACAGATATAAGCTTGGCTCTTCAGGGACTGGAAAATAAACTTGTCTTTCTAGAACATAATGAACAGAGAGAAACTAACATGAACTCAGAGAGATAGCCAGGGGTTTTATCTATCATATAAGATAGTATTAAGATTAAATATTGGGTTTCTCTCACAAATACCATGCTTTATCAATCACATTATTCTGTTATTTACCTAATAAGTAGTAAATGCTCAATAAACGTGATTTGAAATAAATATAGTACCTCAAAAGGAGAATACATTTATAATTATAGCTATTGTTCTAAAATAGCAACAGAAAAACTAAAAGTCTATTATGAGTATATTTTTTTCTGTGCAGCAAAATATAAGACTCAGAAGCTTTTTTTCTTCTTTTCTTTTCTCACAAATTCTAGAAAATGAAGTGTAATTAATTCTCAATAAGAGTTTTCCATTTGGCTAGAAGGAAACCCTGACAAATAAAATTAAACTTTCCCTTAAAAATTAATTGTTTCATAAAGAAAAACCCAAACATTGTGGAGAGTTCCTATTTCCAAAAATAATGACTCACATTTTTATTCCATTAAAAGCTATTGAACAACTGTAGTGCTTTGAAATTTCAAGAACAGCATTTGCATTCAATTTATGACTCTCCTCTTTTATCCTACTCACCCTATGGATTTTTTTAAACTTCTCATGGCATCGGTCTTTCCGTGTGCTGAATAATTTCTCTCTCTCTGTTTATCCTTACTAAGGGAATGTTTTATCACAACCACCGTCAGTGCCCTCACCATTCCCATTTCTACTCCTTCTTTCTATGATGAGCTGGTGATCAGTTCTTACACCCCAGCTGTACCAGGTATTATACTCCTTTGTAGTTTGGTCAAGTATAATGGCGCAGGAGCTCTCCAAATAATGTTTTGGTATTTCCTCTGAACCTCCTTAATATCCATCATTATAAGTGCTGATGCCCAGCCCCAAACACTTTGCTCTAGCGTCAAAGCCTGAATCTGCTTGGACTAATCAGCAGTTATGATGTGCTAGCTGCAAAATATTTAAATTGTTACCTCTGCTTCCATAAATCAAACACGAACATTAGTAAGCAATATGCTAAACACTTTAACTATGTTATCTTATTACAAGAAAAAAAATCAACAACCTGTATAGTTGGTGTTATCTTCATTTAATAGATGGAAAAGTAGAAGCTCAAAGGATATTAAATGATTTGCCCAAGATCATGCTACCAGTAACTACCCAGGACTGTCTAATTTGAATACCTGTGTTGTCAACTACAGTTTTGTGTTTCCCTGGTATTATGAGTAATATGGATTCCTTCAATGCATAGATATCTTAGATAAAAAAAACAAAACTCTTTTTTTTTTTAACCAGCTTGAAATCTACTGGATTTGAAAAGGACTTATATGTACAGGGTAGAGCATTTTATGATTATCCCTCAATGTCTATTGACAAAACAGGTGCTTTAAATAGGTACTTTTATTTTGAGTCTATTTAGAGACTTTAATGCTTACTGAAGATGTATTTCCACTAAGAATACAGCATACATTCTCTGAATTGGAAGCTGAATATGACTTTTAGCAGACCACTTTATTCTTCTAATGTCATCAATAAATAAAAGCCCTCTTTCAAAAAAAACAAAACAAAAACCTGTTATTATACTATCCAGGTAATAACCTTAAATATCAATGGATAATCACATTGTTGCTATGCTGTGGGGTCAAGGAGGAGGACAATAGCACCTATAGGGTTCCCTAAGTACATGTTTTTACTACCGGGTTCAAGAGTAAACAAATAATGTAAGACCACTGCAACCCTACAAAGGTAGAATCACTGTGGATTCAATGATTCTGAAAAAGCTTGACACCCCCATTGTAGATAAATCACTGATCAGTTGAAATATTGGGGTGAAATAAAAGTAACTATTTATTTAAAGTAAACTTTAGTTGCTGGAAAAATCACAGATTTAATGTACTATATACATATAATTTTTTCCCATCTCATGCATGTATATATGTGTATAAATATATAGATGTATGTGTGTTTACTGGAAGATAATTATTTTTATTATCTCTTATTTTATTCATGTTGAATATAATGAGTTTGGCTACCTTTATGACTTACTTATTTGGTACTTGGTCGATATTCAGTTGGTATTCAGGCAGATGTGAAGGAAAACTAATACTCATAGTCCTGGTGACACAGCATGTGACATGACTTTGGATAACTCCTTTTGGTGACAAGAGAAAATGTTTTGTTTCCAGTATGGAGTACTTGCATCACTTGCATCATGGTAAGCAAGGCCATTGTTGGAAGTGCAAAAACTATATAAATTGATGTTGAACAATCAAAGTTTCAGGTTATAGGTAATATTAATAATTTTTAAAAGTCCATCATTGGAATATCTTTGTATGTTTGAAAAATTCCTCTGCGTTTAAGTCTTCATAGGAATAAGAATCTTCCGTCCTCTATAGCACTGGTCCCCAACCCCCAGGCCGTGGACCTGTACCGGTCCGTGGGCCATTTGGTACCGGTCCATGGGCCATTTGGTACCAGTCTGCAGAGAAAGAATAAATAACTTACATTATTTCCATTTTATTTATATTTAAGTCTGAATGATGTTTTATTTTTTTTAAATGACCAGATTCCCTCTGTTCCATCCGTCTAAGACTCGCTTTTGACGCTTGTCTCAGTCACGTGATCATTTATCCGTCCCACCCTAAATGCCGGTCCATGAAAATATTTTCTGATATTAAACCGGTCTGGGACCACTGCTTTATAGAAACTGAGAAACCAGCCTTCCTTGCACCAAAAGTATAGGCAAAGGGTTGAAGCCTTAACATTTAAACATACACTCTGACCTTGAATTGGAAGTTAGTAACTAATAGAAGTGGGGACCTTTTAAACTCAATTTTAATGATGGTGGTGGTAGCAGTTATATCAAGTTGCCTGATAAAACAATACATCTGCATCAGTGGAATAAGCTTTCCAAGACTGCAGAAGTGGATAGACACCGAGTGTACAGCTGTCTTTTCTTTCAACTCTTTCCCATTTATAATGAACCTGATTTTCAATGTGTGCAGTGCAAGATACCGATTAATGACATTAAAGATTCTGAGTTTTCACTTCTTTCTCTTAACTAGATCTCACAATGATTTTTAAAGGTTAGCACATCAATGCTTTAGGCATCCATGTTTCAAGTATATTGTCTCATTATTTAAATAGAATTCATTATATCCAGATTTATTATGAGTTTCCAAATACTATCCAGACTTCAACTCTTTTTCTAACATTTAGAGTGCTATAATTGTTGATTAAACAGCCACCTTTGAAAGACTTTCACTTTATTAAGTAATCCATTAATCTACTTACTTGGGACTCTAAAAAACTAATTGTTAATTTCTATTGACAGTGCTTTTTCTATTATACATTTTCAGCAATTACACCCACAATGATGGCATGGTTATCAAATTCTGTTGTTTGTTTTCATGTCAGTTTTATTTTAGACCAGTTAGCCCCTAGCTCTGCTTGGCTTAATAATGACATTCAGTTGTGTATAGTTTTTCTACCTAAAACCAAAAAGGTACTAGAGCATCGGTATGCAGGAAAAGGAGCCCTTCTAGATTCTTGTAGACATCACCTAGAGTTAGCTGGTGGCTCAATGATTCCTGATGGTTGCAGACTTGTATTTATGAGACATAAACAAGTAGAAAGAGGTGTTATATGTCCCTAGAAGTGACCATTTAATTGACCATCAATCTGGGACATATTTTTTTTGCCAACATTATTAAAAATATTTAAACATACAAGTAAAAGGACACTGTTTCTGGCAAACTAGGACACGTGGTCATGCCACACAGAAACTGTTAGTTGGTTATTTGTTTTCTCAGTGTAGCTCCATCAATCAAGAGTTTAAAATTCAGTTAGCAGTCAGTCTTTATTGGGAGAGGTATGTACTTTCATGGTTATTTTTGTTGGTGAGGAAGTGAGGCTGCATGTTATCTTCAACTCAAAGTCATCCCTCTTCTGACATATTGGTCAATGTGTTAATAAGCATTATAGCTCAACGTACTGGTTCTTTCTTGACTGTCTCTTTTTTTTTTTTTTTTTGCATTTTTCTGAAGCTGGAAACGGGGAGAGACAGTCAGACAGACTCCCGCATGCGCCCGACCAGGATCCACCCGGCACGCCCACCAGGGGCGATGCTCTGCTCACCAGGGGGCGATGCTCTGCCCCTCCGGGGCATTGCTCTGCCTCGACCAGAGCCACTCTAGCGCCTGGGGCAGAGGCCAAGGAGCCATCCCCAGCGCCCGGGCCATCTTTGCTCCAATGGAGCCTTGGCTGTGGGAGAGGAAGAGAGAGACAGAGAGGAAGGAGGGGGGGCGTGGAGAAGCAAATGGGAGCTTCTCCTATGTGCCCTGGCCGGGAATCGAACCCGGGTCCCCCGCATGCCAGGCCGACGACTGTCTCTTTTTGTATTTTGGAATATACTCCCAGCTTTCTTGGTTCAAGCATAAACACATAATTTACTTTGATTTATCAATTAGTAGTAAGATTTTTTTTTTAATTTCAAATCTCATTTCCTACAAATACTCTCAATATTAGTTCTGACTTACATTTTATACATGAAAGTGGTAATGTCTTGATAAGGGCTCCTCTGTAAACTTGAATACTAGAATAAGTCAACATGAAATAGAATTAGAGCTAACTCCTAATAGACATATAATTTCAGGTTAAAAGAAACAAAACAAAAATAACCTCTGTTGTGAGTCTTAGATTTTATTGTTGTTTGTTACAGCATTGTAACTTAGACTAAACTGACAGATAAAGTTGGTTTACTTAGGGAGTGATTTAATCAATATTGGGAGAGTAAAACTTTGTTTGAGTATTAGCCTTTATTTAAATATTTCTTCATTTATTTGGTCTTGTCTCTTTCTCACCTGATACCTCACTACTCTTGATCAGATATATTTCAATCATGTATCCCATATTGATTCTTCATATATAGACAGCTAAGGATAACATGTCATTCCTGTTAATGATCTACTGATATAAACTAGCTATAATTTATAAAGACAGCTTTCCTGTCTGAACCTCATGATCTTTCATGGGAAACTGAAACAAGGATGTCTTAAGTAGCATGGGAGGCCACAGTGGTTATCTCCAGTCATTCAATATACTTCAGAGATTTTTAGTTTAGTCCCAATGCTTAAGATAGAAGTTTCAAAAAAAAAAATTCTTTTTAGATCTTCTATGTTTGAGACACTGGAGAAAAATCTCTGAGAGAAAAAAAAAAACTGTAGCCATGTATATATTGTGGGATAAAATCATGTAGAATAAATATGTCAAACAGTTTTTTTTTTAAATTTGGGAGCAAAAGGACAGGAAACTGTTTTAAAATATAATCCTCAGATGCCTACCTTTACTTAAAATACCATCCAGAGGTAACATTTATTCAGAGTTTATCTTAAGAAGAATGTATTATACTTGTACACTGTGAGATTGATCATCTCCACTCTACCCTATCTCATATAGGCATTCCAGTGTACAGTGGAATTAGCCAACCCTACAAAAGGCTATACCAACTAGGTTGGGTGTTTTAAGACCTAAGTACATAATGAGTTCCACAAACATAAAGTCAATACAAAACTGATTTCAGTGGTTTTTTAAAAGACTTTTTTTTAAAAATCATAACTTACCCTTTCTATAAGCTATCAGATGATACTTAAATATGGTCAATTGGAAACTTTGTTAAGGTTTAATAGAAAAAACACTAGATTGAAAATTAGATCATCTAAATTTTAATTTTGAGTCTATTATACCTAATCTTTTTGGGTTTTAGTTTTAATCTTAGTAAAATAAAGTCATTTGACTAAATTTTTTATATACTTGCTTATCTAGTAAATTCCATATACAACTATGGACACATCACACTCCTTTTCTCACTGAAAACATCAATGTTTGATTTAATTTCTAAATTAGTGTTATTTTGAATGAGAAAAGATGATGGGGATAACTAACCCAATATCCTAACTAATAGATAAGGTCTTTTCTTGGGCCAAGGAACTGCATATATGTTAGCAGAGAAAGTTTCATAGTTTAGTCCTGGGCTAAAGAATGCCTCTCCTAAAACTGTTGTCCATCTATTCTTATTAGTTTGTTTCTAATAAAGCTGGAACACTTTGTTTTCTCCATCTACTTTCTTGTTCCTTGCTGCCAGGCCAGCTTTCTTTCATAAAATATAATGCCTTTCTGGAAAACAAACAAACATAAGGAAGATTGGGAAACAGCAACAGATGTTGGCAGCTGCTTACTCTGTGGGCAACTGGGGGGATGGAGGGGGCTAAGGAGCCGGACAGTGCTCCCAGATACAGGAAATGGTACTGAGTGTGGGCAAGATTTTCATTCCTTATCACTTACAGGAGAGCTGCTAGAGTCAAGTAAACTCAAAGCTTCTCTCTCAGGAAAAGGGGGAGGATTTTATATGACAAAAAAGAAGTGCTTGGTGTGTTGTTCAGCAAGGTATGAATTTGAGACTACAGCATATCACTTTTTGCTTAAACTTTTGAAAAAATGAAATTGTTGTTGTGAGATCAAGCTTGCTTGCACTCTTAGTTCTTAAAGATTTAATTTTGTATCCCTCTGATACAATAATGTAGGAGGATCTATTATAATTTATGAAAGAGAGAGAGAGAATACAATTAAGCACAAGTATTTTCCTTAGCTTGATTTGATTGTTTAAAATCAACAAGACCTACTTTGAAAGACAGTCCTACTACTGACAACAAATCATATCGTAGCCAAGCACTTCTTTTAGTTATCATTTGTCAGACAGGTAGCTAAGAATTTCTTTAGAAGAGAGCAGTTCAGAGCCAAAATTCTCTCTTTTATCAAAAATTTTTTATTAAAAATCTAAAGATTCATATATTTTGGAGACCATCAGATGTGGTATTTTCCTGAAAATATATAGCAGTCAGTTTTAGCTTTGATGTTAGCAAAAGGAACATTTCTAATGGTATACAATAAAAATGAAATTATATGTAAATATTTTTAAATGCATAAGAATGTCCTATATTACAGATAATTTAATATTTTTATGAGTAGTAAAGTATTTTCACAGTACAAAATTTAAATATATCATTTAATTCGATGACATTTGATCAGTGCCATCTTTGTTCCAAATATTGTGGCAAGTTCATTTTTCCATGCAGTATGGTCTGTACTAGATTCGATTAAAATAGGTAATAAAAAAATTAGCAATTATTGAGTGCTTCCTATGGCCAAGTAATCTTTTTATTTATTTATATATATTGTGCATGTATTAACTAATTTCTCTTCTTAACAACTTAATGAATTAAGCATTATTTAAGCCCCAATTTTACTTATGGGGAAACTTAGGTTATAAATAATTTAAATGTCTTTCTTAAAATCACTTAATAGGTAAATGACAGAACCAGAACTGAAGTCATACTGTAAAAAAGAATAGTTAGAATACCATGTATTCTGTGATTTATTTAGACAGTACATCATTTTATTGCCAGTACACTAGATCATACATCCTATCCACTTGCAATAAGAAAATGGCTGAGACTCAGAGGGGTGAGTTACTTGGTTACTTTAAGAGACCAGGGTTAGTTCTGGCCAACTACTCCTTGAAGTATATACAGTTCTCCCCCCCCCCTCTTTTTTTATTAAATTTAATGCAGTGACATTGATAAATCAGGGTACATATGTTGAGAGAAAATATCTCTAGATTATTTTGACATTTGATTGTGCTGTATACCCCTCCCCCAAAGTTAAATTGTCTTCTGTCACCTTCTATCTGGTTTTCTTTGTGTCCCTCCCCTCCCCAACCCCTCTCTCCTTCTTCACCCCCCCCTCCCCCAACCCCCCGCCCCTGTTGCCATCACATTCTTGTTCATGTCTCTGAGTCTCATTTTTATGTCCCTTCTATGTATGGATTCCTCTTAGTTTTTTTTCTGATTTACTTATTTCACTCCGTATAATGTTGTCAAGGTCCATCCATGTTATTGTAAATGATCCGATGTCATCATTTCTTATGGCTGAGTAGTATTCCATAGTATATATGTACCAAAGCTTTTTAATCCACTCGTCCTCTGACGGACAGTTGGGCTGTTTCCAGATCTTTGCTATTGTGAACAACGTTGCCACAAACATGCGGGTGCATTTCTCCTTTTCGAGCCGTTCTATGGTGTCCTTGGGGTATATTCCTAAAAGTGGGTCAAAAGGCAGTTCGATTTTCAGTTTTTTGAGGAATCTCCATACTGTTTTCCACAGTGGCTGCACCAATCTGCATTCCCACCAGCAGTGCAGGAGGGTTCCCTTTTCTCCACATCCTCGCCAGCACTTATTCTGTGTTGTTTTGTTGATAAGCGCCATTCTGACTGGTGTGAGGTGATATCTCATTGTGGTTTTAATTTGCATTTCTTAATGATTAGTGATGAGCATTTTTTCATATGCCTGTTGGCCATCTGTATGTCCTCTTTGGAGAAGTGTCTATTCATCTCTTTTGCCCATTTTTGGATTGGATTGTCTTCCTGGTGTTGAGTTTTACAAGTTCTTTATAAATTTTGGTTATTAACCCCTTATCAGACGTATTGTCAAATATGTTCTCCCATTGTGTAGTTTGTCTTTTTATTCTGTTCTTGTTGTCTTTAGCTGTGCAAAAGCTTTTTAGTTTGATATAGTCCCATTTGTTTATCCTGTCTTTTATTTCACTTCCCCGTGGAGATAAATCAGCAAATATATTGCTCCGAGAGATGTCCGAGAGCTTACTGCCTATGTTTTCTTCTAAGATGCTTATGGTTTCACAGCCTACATTCAAGTCTTTTATCCATTTTGAGTTTATTTTGGTGAATGGTGTAAGCTGGTGATCTAGTTTCATTTTTTTGCAGGTAGCTGTCCAATTTTCCCAACACCATTTGTTAAAGAGGCTGTCTTTACTCCATTGTATTTCCTTACCTCCTTTGTCAAATATCAGTTGTCCATAGAACTGTGGGTTTATCTCTGGGTTCTCTGTTCTGTTCCATTGATCTATATGCCTGTTCTTATACCAGTTCCAGGCTGTTTTGAGTACAACGGCTTTGTAGTATAACTTGATATCAGGAAGTGTGATACCTCCCACTTTATTCTTCTTTTTTAAGATTGCAGAGGCTATTCGTGTCCTCTTTTGGTTCCATATAAATTTTTGGAATATGTGTTCTATATCTTTGAAGTATGTCATTGGTATTTTAATTGGTATTGCATTGAATTTATAGATTGCTTTGGGTAATATAGACATTTTAATGATGTTTATTCTTCCTAACCATGAGCACAGTATATGCTTCCACTTGTTTGTATCTTCCTTGATTTCTTTTATCAATGTTTTGTAATTTTCCGAGTACAAGTCTTTAGTCTCCTTGGTTAAGTTTACTCCTAGGTACTTAACCTTTTTGGTTGTAATAGTGAAGGGGATTGTTTCCTTAATTTCTCTTTCTGACTGTTCATTGTTGGTGTATAAAAATGCTTCTGATTTCTGAGTATTGATTTTATATCCTGCCACTTTGCTGAATTTATTTATCAGGTCCAGTAGTTTTTTGACTCAGACTTTAGGGTTTTCTATATATAATATCATATCATCTGCAAATAATGATAGTTTTACTTCTTCTTTTCCAACTTGAATGCCTTTTATTTCTTCTTCTTGTCTGATTGCTGTGGCTAGGACTTCCAGGACTATGTTAAATAAGAGTGGTGAAAGGGGGCACCCCTGCCTTGTTCCTGATCTTAAGGGTATTGCTTTTAATTTTTTCCCATTGAGTATGATGTTGGCTGTGGGTTTGTCATAGATGGCTTTTATCATGTTGAGGTATGTTCCCTGTATTCCCACTTTGCTGAGAGTTTTGATCATGAATGGGTGCTGGATTTTATCAAATGCTTTTTCTGCATCTATTGAAATTATCATATGGTTTTTCTCCTTCTTTTTGTTTATGTGATGAATCACATTGATTGATTTACAAATATTGTACCAGCCTTGCCTCCCCAGAATAAATCCCACTTGATCATGGTGTATGATTTTTTCCACATATTGTTGGATCCGGTTTGCTAATATTTTGTTGAGGATTTTAGCATCTATATTCATCAGAGATATTGGCCTATAATTTTCTTTCTTTGTGTTGTCTTTGCCTGGTTTTGGAATCAGAATTATGCTCGCCTCATAAAAGGAGCTTGGAAGTCTTCCTTCCTCTTGAATTTTTTGAAATAGTTTGAGAAGGATAGGAGTTAGTTCTTCTTTGAATATTTGGTAGAATTCCGTTGTGAAGCCATCGGGCCCCAGACTTTTCTTTGTTGGGAGTTTTTTGATAACTGTTTCGATCTCATTTGGTGTAATCGGTCTGTTTAGGTTTTCTAATTCTTCCAGATTGATTTTTGGAAGATTGTATGTTTCAAGAAATTTGTCCATTTCATCTAGGTTGTCTAGTTTTTTGGCATACAGTTCTTCATAGTATTTTCTTACAATATTTTGTATTTCTGTTGTGTCAGTTGTTATTTCTCCTCTCTCATTTCTAATTTTATTTATTTGAGTCCTCTCTCTCTTTTTCTTGGTGAGTCTACTTAAAGGTTCATCAATCTTGTTTACCTTTTCAAAGAACCAGCTCCTAGTTTCATTGATCTTCTGTATTGTTTCTTTAGCCTCTATGTCATTTATTTCTGCTCTGATCTTTATTATTTCCTTCCTTCTACTACATTTGGGCTTTACTTGCTGTTCTTTTTCTAATTCTTTTAGATGCAGGGTTAAGTTGTTTATTTGAGCTTTTTCTAGCTTCTGAAAGTGTGCCTGTAGTGCTATGAACTTCCCTCTCAGCACTGCTTTCGCTGTGTCCCATAAATTTTGAGTTGTTGTATGCTCATTGTCATTCGTTTCTAGGAATTTTTTATTTCTTCTTTGATCTCATTCTTAATCCATTCATTATTTAACACCCTGCTATTTAGTTTCCATGTGTTTGAGAATTTTTGAGCTTTTCTGCTGTGATTCATTTCTAGTTTCATGCCGTTGTGATTGGAGAGAGTGCTTGATATGATTTCAGTCTTCTTAAATTTGTTGAGAGCACTTTTGTGCCCTAACATGTGGTCTATCCTAGAGAATGTACCATGAGCACTTGAAAAGAATGTATATTCTGTTGCTTTAGGGTGAAAGGTTCTGAAGATATCTATTAAATCGAGTTGATCTAGTGTTTTCAATAAGTCTGCTGTTTCTTTGTAAATTTTCTTTCTTGAGGATCTATCTAGTGATGTTAGTGGGGTATTGAAATCCCCTACTATTATAGTATTGCTGTTGATCTCGCCCTTTAAATCCATCAAAGTCTGTTTTATATATTTGGGTGCTCCTATATTAGGTGCATAGATATTTATAATAGTTATATCTTCCTGTTGGATTGCTCCCTTTATCATTATGTAGTGGCCTTCTTTATCTCTTACTATATCCTTTGTTTTAAAGTCCACTTTGTCTGAAAAAAGTATTGCTACCCCAGCTTTTTTTTCATTTCCATTTGCATGAAATGTTTTTTTCCATCCTTTTACCTTCAATCTATGTATGTCTTTTGTTCTAAGGTGTGTCTCTTGTAGACAACATATGTATGGGTCCTGTTTTCTTATCCACGCAGCTACCCTGTGTCTTTTGATTGGATCATTTAATCCATTTACATTTAAGGTTATTATTGATATGTAGTTGTTTATTCCCATTTTCTTCTTTAAAGGTGTATTCCTTTTTTTGCTATATTCTTTTCCCACTTTGATCTGTTTACAACAGGCCCCTTAACATTTCCTGCAGCATTGGTTTAGTTGTAATGAATTCCTTGAGTTGTTTTTTGTCTGGGAAGCTTTTTATTTCTCCTTCGATTTTAAACGATAGCCTTGCTGGATAAAGTAGTCTTGGTTGTAGGTTCTTGTTCTGCATTACTTTGAATATTTCTTGCCATTCCCTTCTGGCCTCAAATGTTTCTGTTGATAAGTCAGATGTCATCCTTATGGGGGCTCCTTTGTAGGTGATAACTTTTTTTTCTCTTGCAGCTTTTAATATTTTCTCTTTATCGCTTAGCTTTGGTATTTTAATTATGATGTGTCTTGGTGTAGGTTTCTTTGGGTTTCTCTTTAATGGAGTCCTCTGTGCTTCTTGGACTTGTGAGAGTTTCTCTTGCATTAATTTAGGGAAATTTTCAGCTATGATATGATTGAACAACATCTCTATCCCTTGTTCTTTCTCTTCCTCTTCAGGAACCCCTATGATGCGGATGTTATTTCTCTTCATGTTGTCACAGAGCTCTCTAAGAGTTTCCTCTGACTTTTTGAGTCTCTTTTCTCTTTTCTTCTCTGCTTTCATGCCTTCATTCCAGTTGTCCTCTAACTCGCTGATTCGATCCTCCACTCTATCTATCCTGTTTTTAATTCCTTCCATTGTGGTCTTTATTTCTGATATTGTATTTGTCATCTCCGACTGGTTCTTTTTCATACTTGCTATTTCTTTATTTAGGTTTTCAAACTGCCCCTCCATTGTTGTTCTAAGATCCCTAAGCATCCTTACAATCATTATTTTGAACTCCCCATCTGGAAGTTTGATTATTTCCATATCACTCAGCTCATCTCTCAAAGGTGTCTCTTGTGGTTTCATTTGGGTTGCACTCCTTTGTCTTCTCATCATGGTGTTTTATTTGTAAAGTTGATTGAGTCTAGGCTTGGTGTTGTCTGCCTCCAGTTTTCAGTTGTGTTATTTCTAGGGTTGGTATCAGCTATTATTTGTAATCCACTTTTGGATTTGGGCAGCTTTGAAGTCTTGATTTGTTTGTTTTCTTAACAGGTGATAGTCTTGTTAACTGATCTCAGCAGGGGGCTTCCTTGAAATTGTAACCAGGAATGCTGTGGGTGTAACCTGAGACGCTGAAGGTCTCTTCCACCAACTAATCTCACTGGGGGCAGGGTTTTTTCTCAGCTTCAGTAAGGGGAGGTGTATCTCAGATCTCCATGGAGACCTGAGTTACTGCCCCTCCTCCCCACTTCTTGTTTTCAGCTGTGTCTTGTTGTGCTGATTGGAGCTGGATAGATGTCCGGAGATCTCTGATCCGGAAGCACTTCAGCTCTCTTTTGTGAAAGGTTCAGTCCCTCCCCCAGCTATGGCCGCCTCCAGCTGAATGAGTCAGCTTTTTTATTTCGTTTCTTGCATACCTTAGCCCCTCACAGTCTGTCCATCTCCCTGTCCTTTCCACTTGGGAGATAAGCTGGTCTTTTCAACCCACCTTGCTCCCTGGTTGCCAGGTAAGTGGCTGTAAGCAATAGTTTCTGCTCTTTTTTCTCTGTGAAATCCTCTCTGGGCTCTCAGCCTCACCCCCCCCCTTCCGTTCCTGTAAGCAGAGGAGATTCAGGCACTCCTTACCAGGATTATTGTGGCTTCCTCTTTGCTCCTTGGTTTTTGAGAGCTGTTCTTGCAGTTCAGTGTTGGTTTTTCATGCTGATTTTTCCTAAATTGATTTGTATTCCAGTTTGGTGTTGAGAGCTGGGCGTCTGTGCATCCGCCTACTCCGCTGCCATCTTGGAGCCCCTATACAGTTCTTACAGGCAGGGTTAACCCACTTGTTTTCTTGTCCCTCTCTGCCTGCCCCTTTTCTCTTCTTGGGTCACTAGTGTCCTTTGACTTCCCAGATAAGCAAATTTCTCACAATTTTATTCTTTCTATTTGGCAATTTTTGGAGACAGAATTAAGGCTCAGAGTGAAGATTAATTTTGGAGTCTTTAACACTGGAAGTAGATGCAAACATATTATTGGCAATTTTTTAATGTTAAAAATATCAATATTATAAAATTTAAATTGCATCATCTATTTACATTATACTGAGACAAAATTATTTATAAAAACCAATTTTAGACTTTATAACTCAATATGTAATAACCTTATTTATTGTTAAAAGTTTTTCATTAGAAAAAAATTAAAAGAAATTAAAATTATAAAAATGTAAACAAAAAGCATAATTAGCATGTCTTTTAATATGTCATTTAAAATAATTAAAAACCCTAGGAAAAATTATCATGAAGTACTTCACAGTGTGAATTCTAGAAAAAAGATGGTCTTGTTTTAAATTCAGGTTTCTGTGCAATATGAACAAGCTACTTCTTTTTTTTGCTTTTTTTTTTTTATATTTTTCTGAAGTTGGAAATGGGGGAGGCAGTCAGAAAGACTCCCACATGCACCCGCCCGGGATCCACCTGGCATGCCCACCAGGGGGTGATGCTCTGCCCATTTGGGGTATCGCTCTGTTTTGACCAGAGCCTTTCTAGTGCCTGAGGCAGAGGCCATGGAGCCATCATCAGCGCCTGGGTCAACTTTGCTCCAATGGAGTCTCGGCTGCGGGAGGGGAAGAGAGAGACAGAGAGGAAGGAGAGGGGGAGGGGTGGAGAAGCAGATGGGTGCTTCTCCTGTGTGCCCTGGCAGGGAATCAAACCCAAGACTCCTGCACGCCAGGCCAACGCTCTACCACTGAGCCAACCAGCCAGGGCCAACAAGCTACTTCTTGTTACTGGAGTTCACTTTCTTCATGAATGAACATGGGATCACTTCAGTATTTTTCTCATATTGGTGCTGTAAAGATTAAATAAGCTATTGCAGATAATTTGTTCAGCTCTGTACTACCTGTTAGTGAATAATAGATAAATTTAAAGAAACAAAGAATGACAAATGAAATCACTATAATAAATAATCATGACATATTGTAGCCTAGGGTGGTAAAACTCTACTAGGTATTTTTAGCATCACAGTTTCCTGTTTTTTGTTGGGTATTTTCTAACCTACTGGGATCTTAGTCCTATCTTCTCCTCAGAAAATTCCTACACACTGAACCAAAAACCCTGACAATTTCTGATTCCCTTCGGTTTTCACACAGTATGGTATTGAAACCCTAGTGCATGTGACAAACTTTAATTTTTTTTTTTTTTTTTTTTTGTATTTTTCCGAAGCTGGAAACGGGGAGGCAGTCAGACAGACTCCTGCATGCACCTGACTGGGATCCACCCGGCATGTCCACCAGGGGTCGATGCTCTGCCCATCTGGGGCGTTGCTCTGTTGCAAACAGAGCCATTCTAGCACCTGAGGCAGAGGCCATGGAGCCATCTTCAGCACCCGGGTCAACTTTGCTCCAATGGAGCCTCGGCTGCAGAAGGGAAGAGAGAAACAGAGAGGAAGGAGAGGGGGAGGGGTGGAGAAGCAGATGGGTGCTTCTCCTGTGTGCCCTGGCAGGGAATCGAACCCGGGACTCCTGCACGCCAGGCCAACGCTCTACCACTGAGCAAACCGGCCAGGGTCCATGTGACAAACTTTAAATTGTAGTCTTATCATGCATGATATACCTGCAATGGACAGTTTATTTTTTCAAATAATATTTGTATAGCCCTTTATAGTGTCTACATTTTCATTATTTTATACAGTAACACTTTTACTCTTTGTTGTCCTGTAAGGAACCAACTACTATCCATGCTTAAAAGAGGACATGTTAGAGTAGCTCAGACTTTAACCCAGATTATTAGATTCCAAATTCCTTGCTTTTTAAACTTCAACTGGACTATATAGTAACAATTTTAAAAAGTCCATATAATTTCAAATAGATGGTTTAGTCACTGTGAGAAAAATACTCAAAGAATGCTGTCAAAGCCAAGGCTTTCTGTGTTCATTGCAAAAATGATTTTAAACCTCAGCCACATTCAACATAGTCTTATTAGATTTGCCTAACATGTAAACCTGACTCATTTATTTAAGATGGGTTTTTTTTCTTTCTTCTAAAGTAGACTGTTGAGGGCAATTTGGGTGTAGTAGTGATTTTGTCTTGCCAAAGGAGTGGAGAAATACTGAGATATCATGTACAATCAATCATGCAAATATAACATATGTCCATATGTCCAGGGAACAGAAGAAATCACACCGCACCTTGAGCATGCTGCACATTCTCACTAAATATTTATTTTTGATTGATGAATTGCTTAAAATATGACCTGGTCACTGGGAAATAAGACAAAAATCCAGTCAGAATTTTGATGAGCTTGGCTTTTTGCCTACTTCTGTCCTAATGCATGTCCATCTTTCTCCTCTAACATTTAAGGCTGTGAAACAAACTGTCATCTCATTCTCCGTTTGATTTTCTTTTTTGGGGGGGGGGGCTTATACTGAAATTTTAAATAAATTTAATTATATTGACTCTCAGCTAGTGGCTTTTAAGCTATAGTACACATAGGAGTCACCTTGGGGAGCTTGTTAAAAATAGAAATTTCTGACTAGTTTTTACCATAGAGATCTGGGGTGAGACAATAAATAAATGTGTACATTGTCAGGGCCACACTATAAAAAGAAATGTTATAAACAACTCTTATGTTTCTTTTTGAAACAGGAGAGAGGGTATTAACAACATATTACAATTGTATCCTAGTAAAATACATTATATATTATATATATAATAATTTTAACACAAATGTTATCATTAAACCTACTAGATCTTTGATTACTGTCAACACCATTTTGTGGTTTTATTCACCAAATATGGTACCATCTCTCTGATGGTTTGATCTAAAATATAGTATTGGATTTATTTAAATGACAGCCCTGATAATTATTAACATGGAGAGAATATTCAACTTTTTATAATAAAAAATTAATAATTAATTTTGCACACATAGTAATTTATCATTTTAGCTTTTTGTGAATATTAGATTCATATTTTCCATAAATCACAAGTAAAATAAAAACAAGAAGAGCGTAGAAGATATAAACAAAAAATTATAATTCATTAAGTATGTCAGGTATTGATTTTAAATAAAATTTAATTAAGAATTTAGTGATCTGGTGATAATATTGAGACTTATTATTTAGCTGTCAAATTTAAATACATTAGCCATTATTGAGTCTCAAATCTGATTTTGAATTTGGCTGTCAAATTTGAATATCATGAAGCATCTTCAGTTAGGATACTTTTTTGCCTGTGCTGTTATTAATGATGGTTCATTGGATTTTCTTTACAATTTTACTTGCATTTCTTGATTTATTTTAAATCAACGGTTAATATACACACCTGTACTCAGCTATAGTTCTTTAGTAGATATTTCTCTCTACCATGTCAAAGGTAGATATTTCTCTCTACCATGCATTTAGGTTTCTTATTAAAAATATTTTCTTAAGCTTTCACCTATAAACATCTCTTAGTTGTATATTATAGTCACCTACAAAGTAGTCTATTTAACTCTTGTCCAGGAACTGCTAACTACTCCTGTTTGGCTAAATCGTATTTTAGATTCACAACTCAACTTCTTGGCTCTAACTAGTTGGTTAAGATGTAGACACCTAATGAATGTAGGGCCAATCAGGCTTGCTCTTCAATAATTTGGAATTGGGACAAACTAATTTTACTCTGACTAGGCTTACTTTAAAGTAAAAAAAAAAGTGCATAGTCTCATCTTTAAACTGAAGAGCAGAGAAAGTTCTGCAGAAAAAAAAGTAGATATTGCTTCTAAATTTATATTTGTGCTCAGGCCTCTCTTATGAAATCCAGGTTTACATAAATAACTGTCCAGTTAACATCCTAACTTGATATTAAGAAATAATTCTAATAGAACAGGTCTAAGCCTTAAGTTCCAATCATCCTTTCTAAAATTTTTCTACTTGTCTTATCCTCCATTTCACTTAATTTAATTACATAGTTTGAGCATCTTACACACAAAAAGAAAAGTTATCTTTTACATCTCTTTTACTTCATTTTCAATGATTATCAGCACATCCTATTGACTTTCTTCAAAATATCCAGAGTCAGATCATCTCACCATCATTATTGTTTATTTCCCTAGTCCCAGTGGCCATCATCTCCTGCCTTTGTTATTGAAATGGCTGCTCTAGCAGGTCTCCTTTATTCTATCTTTTACCCTCTACAGTCTATTTTCATTAAAAACAGTCAAAATGATCCTTTAAAAGTGTAAATTCCTATAACTTATTTGATCATAGCCCCATGACATTACCATTGTTTATTCATATTAAGTGTCTAAGTCATGTCAACTGCCTATAAAACTCTCTTTAGAACTTGCAAACCAAAAATTCTAATTAATCCAGTTACTCTGATGGCCAAAACCCAGACTTGTAAGACTTGGTTTTCGCTGGCTTTTACTATTTACCATGACCTTTGGCAAATCTTTAAACTCACCGAAGTCTTGGTTTGCTCCTCTGTAAAACGAGATTAACATCTGCTCTGCTACTTTCATAGCATCCTTCTGAGGATCAAAATTTGAAGAATATCAGGAGTGCTACACATATAAACAATTATTAAAAAATAAAACAGATCTTGTACTTTGGTATTTAAATAATAGCAGAAGTGGTATAGCATTTACACAATACAAGTCTTAGAGTATAAAAGCACATTAATTAGTTTTTATCTCTACTAAACTAATAATTTCACTTAAAACTATCCAAAATATAAGTAAATTTGAAGGGAAATTTTAAGAGATGTTTACAGCAAAGGTTGGAATTATCCAGATTAAAACATATAAGAAAATGGGTACAACCAGACTTTTAATTTGTTAATATCAAATAAAAATGCAAAATAAAAATACATATAAGGGTTTCTTAGTCAATATATTCTTCCCATAGATAGAGTTAAAGGAAAGTGACATAATCCGAAAATGGTTTTCTCTCTTTATTTAGAAACAAAATATAAGTCAATGTAAGTATCTGAATTTGGGAGATCAATACACTAAATTCTGTGCCCACTTCTAAATTTTGATTTAATAAGAAATATTCAATGGTGTCAAATAGAGGGTGATACAATGAAGGAAAAAAAAAGATGATTGACATAATTATTAATTTCTATTGGCCTATTAAGTCCACTAGGACAAAGAATACTAGTATACAATTTCATAAAGTAAGAAATAAAATTTAAAAATGTTTTACTATTAACCTGACTTACTGGTGATGTAGTGGATAGAGCATTGACCTTGATGCTGAGGACCTACATTCAAAACTTAGATGTTCACAGCTTGAGCACAGCCTCATCAGGCTTGAGCACAGAATCACCACTTTGAGCATAGTGTTGCCAGCTTAAGTGCAGGATCATCAACATGATCCCAGTGTCACTGGAGTGAGCCCAAATGTTGCTGACTTGAAGCCCAAGGTTGCTGGCTTGAGCACAAAGTTGCTAGAATGAGCAAGGGATCACTGGCTCAGCTTGAGCCCTCTAGACAAGGCATATATGAGAAGCAGTCAATGAACAACTAAGGTGCCAAAATTATGAGTTGATACTTCTCATCTCTCCATCCTCTCTCTCCCCCTTCCTGTCTCTTAGCCTCTCTTTATTTAAAAATAAAAATTACTATTATTCTGTAATTTTTATTTTACAAATTTGTGTCTCTGCATTAGGGATCATCACTTTATATTGAAGTAGCATGGCTGAAACTCAATGCTTCCTCCTGCAAGGAAACATAACATTTTTGTGTTCTCTTTATGAATCAGAATCAATAGAGAGTCACCTCTTCTCCTTCAATAACTCAGAGAATCACTCCTTTTCTATTGGTGCACTGTAAATAATCAATCTTTTATGAAGTGAGGTTTAGAGGAAGAATTTTCTTTTCAGGAAAGAATATAGAGTAAGTCCTAGAATGCAACCAGGCTCATTTCTCCTGGTCTTGCTAAACTAAAAAATACCCCATTTTTCTTCATATCATTACTTCTAAGGTAATGGGCTGAGTCAAAGGTTCTACAACTAGTTATTAAAACCCAACCAGGCCCTGACCAGTTGGCTCAGCAGTAGAGTGCCAGCCTAGCCTGTGGAAGTCCCAGGTTCAATTTCTGGTCAGAGCACACAGAAGAAGCTACCATCTGTTTCTTCACTCCCCCCCCCCTTCCTCTTCTGCAGTCATGATTCAAATGGTTTTAACAAGTTAGCCCTCGGCACTAAAGATGGCTCCATGGCCTCTACTTCAGGTCCTAAAATAGCTCGGTTGCCAATGAAGCCGTGGTCTCAGACAGGCAGAGCAGAGCATCACTAGTCAGGAGGCTTGCCAGGTGGATCTTGGTCAGGGTATATGCAAGAGTCTGTCTCTCTGCCTCCCTACCTCTCACTTAATAAAGAAAAAAACTAAAACACAAAACATAAGCCTGAAGAGCAATCTGCCTCTCTGGTCCTCATGGTTCATGAATGACTGGGGAGTGTCTTCTGTGACACAGAGAGGGGCTTGCTCAGTGACACTGAGCATCTCTCTCTTTAATCCTTGGAAAACTTGGTTTTCATATTTCAGTTTGGGGAATTATCTTTTCCAGTTTTCACTGGCTATGTCAGTATAGATTCTTCAAAAGAAATAGTCAATTGAGGATCCCTGATTGGAGTTGATCCTTATGGAGAGCACAAACAAAAGGGTCTTGAGAAGCAGGCAGAAGATGAAGCCACACACGGCAGAGGATGATTGTCTTGTCAATGACAGGCAGCAATTGAAAGTTGTAAGTCATATCTCATATTTGCATTAAAAACATCCTAGTGAGTAAGAAGATAAACGAGACTGCAAGAGGAAAAGAGTGGACAGAGGAAACCCAATGAGAAAGCTGAAGCAATGATTCAGGCTGCAGATAATAAGGATCTGAACTAAGGCAAGAAAGTGAGGAATTGAGATGAGGAAAGATAACTTGGAAATACTGCTTTAAATGTCTTGATGTGAGAGGTTAGAATGCAATAAATTGTATTAAATAATACAACTTATAAACTTTTTTCTAGGGTTGAAATACCAAAGCTTAGTTAAGGTTTTTCTTCTGGTATTATAGAACTAATTTAGAAAATGTTTTCCTAAATCTAATACTTTTTCTTTCTTACTCTCACCTTGCCACCATCACCACCACACACACACACACACACACACACACACACACACACACACATACACACACACACACACACAGAGTTTCCCAATTGCAATGGTTTTAGTACTGGAAAACAAAATTTATTTATTTTTGACAGAGACAGAGAGTGAGTCACAGAGAGGACAGACAGGAACAGACAGACAGGAAAGGAGAGAGATGAGAAGCATTAATTCTTCATTGCAGCTCCTTAGTTGTTCATTGATTGCTTTCTCATATGTGCCTTGACTGGGGGCAGGGAGGGGCTACAGCAGACAGAGTGACCCCTTGCTCAAGCCAGTGACCTTTGGCTCAAGCCAGCAACCACGGGGTCATGTCTATGATCCCACATTCAAGCCTGCAACCCCTAGCTCACCTCCGCTCAAGCTGGATGAGCCTGCACTCAAGCCGGTGACCTCAGGGTTTCAAACCTGGATTCTCTAGGTCCCAGTCCAACACTCTATCCACTGCACCCTCACCTGGTCAGGCAGTATTGGGAAATTCTAATGGAAACATGTCTACTCTCCAATGACCTTAAGCCTAGTCAACCTGCCATCTTACTAAAAGCTATCCTATTTTCTTAGGAGTTTCCAGCTCTCTTGCAAGGTTGTACACTTGCTATTGACTTTTCTTGTCTTGCATATATTAATAGTCTTAATTAAATATGTGGACTGCATTAGACCTTGAAGATGTAATTTTAATATTCTGAAATGCACCCCAATACTAGGTCTTCAAGCCAGAACCAATCTTGTGCATTTAAGATAACTGAAATAGCCTGAACTGTGGTGGTACAGTGGATAAAGCGACTACCTGGAACATTGAGGTCGCTGGTTCAGAACGTCTAGCTTGCCTGGTCAAGACATATGGAAGTTGATGCTTCCTGCTCTTCCCTCCTTCTCTTTCTCTTTCTCTTTCTCTTTCTCTTTCTCTTTCTTTCTCTTTCTCTTTCTCTTCCTCTTTCTCTTTCTCTCTCTTTCCCTCTCTCTCCCCCCTCTCTTCTCTCTCTCTAAAAATGAATAAATAAGATCTAAAAAATAAAAATAAATGTAAAATAACTGAAATAGCCTTAAATTTGCCATACTTTTTCTCTTAGTCAAGTTTTTATTTTTGCTCATTGTCACCAGTTTTGCCCTGAGTAGTTGCTTCAGGTTCTACCTAAGGTTCTACTTATTCTCTCTCTTTTTTTTTTTTAAATTTTCTGAAGCTGGAAACGGGGAGGCAGTCAGACAGACTCCCGCATGCGCCCAACCGGGATCCACCTGGCACGCTCACCAGGGGGTGATGCTCTGCCCATCCGGGGCGTCGCTCTGTCACGACCAGAGCCACTCTAGCACCTGGGGCATAGGCCAAGGAGCCATCCTCAGCACTCGGGCCATCTTTTTGCTCCAATGGAGCCTCAGCTGCGGGAGGGGAAGAGAGAGACAGAGAGGTGGAGAAGCAGATGGGCGCTTCTCCTATGTGCCCTGGCCGGGAATCGAACCTGGGACTCCTGCACGCCAGGCCGACGCTCTGCCACTCTCTACTTATTCTCTTGACGTATACTATATGGCTAGGAAACTCAGGTAGACACTAATGGGCACTAATCTATTTAGGATTAAAAAATACTTATAGGAGGGGTTCTTAATGTTGGTTATGCATAATAATAATGTGTAGAATAAAAATAAAAGAAAAAATTTAAAAAAAATGAGAAAGAAAAAATATATGAACGTGAAGGTATTAATTTTTGGATGGATAATCTGTTTCTGAGGGTTTAGATGAAAACTAAGTATCTCTAGTTTTATCAAAATCTTGCCATATATTTTGATGAATTCTCAAGATTGAAAAAAATTAACAGGTTATATAGTACAAATTCTTTCTTTCAAGAGGAAACTTAAGATCCAATTTTGCAGAGTATTTATATACAATTAGAGGTAGAGTACAGAATTCTCTCAGAATAATGTATTTTCTATTTCTAGCAAATTTCTTGTCTTCATTACTTGATTTATATATTTAGTAAGAATATGGATGTCCGATTGGCTCAGTGGTAGAGGGTCGGCCCAACATGTGAAGGTCTCGAGTTTGATTCCCCAGTCAGGGCACACGGAAAACATGATCATCAGCTTCTCCACCTCTAGCTTCTTTTGTCTTTCTCATCCTCTCTTCTCTTTCCTCTCCTGCAGTCATTGCTCAAATGGTTTAAGCAAGTGGTCCTGGGTATGGAGGTGGCTCTGTGGCCTCACCTGAGGTGCTAAAATAGTTAGGTTGTTATTTATACATTTCATTTACATGATAAATTATAAATAAATACACTTTATTTACATTTTATTAAAACTTTATTAAAAACACATGTTCATATAGGAAGCAATAATGAGAATTCAATTCTCTCACAGTTGAATATGTAACATAGTGCATTGCATTAACATAATAATGACATAAAGTCTTAAGAGGTTCTAAGAGTCTGCTTTACCTAACTTTAAGAATAAGAATAACCTACTGTGCTACCATTGAATGAGCTCTGCTTTCTACTTGGTCTTCATAACTTTCCATAATTTCTTATGTTTTCAAGAAATCTTTTCTTAATATAATATCTCTCTTTGATCTCTTACACTTCTAAGTTTTTTGTTAGCCAATGTCTTTCCATTTAATTTACTACTTAGAGTCTATTATTTATTAACTTTTAAAGAACTGGTTTTCATTTCTGTTTAAACTTTGAGTTCACTGAGGACAAGGGCCATACCTTAGACTTTCTCTGATTATCAATATGGAGTCATGATTCTGAAATGAGCCCTAAATAAGAAATTAGTTGAGTGATTATGGTGCTTGCACATGACAAAGTTTCTACTGGTTGCAAAGGAAAAAATAAGCTAATAAAAACTTGCTTTTCTGCATTCGTTATTTTAATAACTCTATGAAAGTCAATGATTGAACTTTGGGTCTGAGACACAGTTAGTTGTGACCTTTTAATATGATCATGTTCATGTGTTCCATAAAATATAATATTTGGTGTCAAGCTCAAATTTGAGATTAATGTTACAAATCTCAAGTAAATTTAAAATATATGTTCAGTATGCAGGTAAACTTGGAAAAAGGATTATTCAGGTGTAACTAAAATGAAATATCTTTTCAGATGTTTTGTGAGCTACCCAATAGTTAGTTTCAATTTATGCAACTAATAGACATTGGCTGTCATGGTAATTCTATAAACTGGCAAGCTTCTCCCATGTCTTACAAAGCACAGCTTGATAAATAGGGAATGGATAGGAAGTTAGCTAATAAAATCCTCATACTTTAAAATGAGTAGCTGACAATAAAGCCAAGTAGTGATGGCAATAACTATGTGAAATATTTTTTCTGGCTTTGCTTTAGATGCTGTAGTTCACTCATAAGTTAAAAATCTTTTTCTGGAGATTATTTGAAGAAAAAAGAAACCTGTGCTGAAGGAAATATTTAGTATTAAGACAAATGGTTTACCTCTTGCTAGCAACTTACATTTATAGGTCTTATATAAGAAAGAAAACAGTTCAAAGCATGCTACTTTGAAAGGTATGCTTGTGTCTTCAGTGGTATTTCAAGCTCTTCTAAGGGCACTGTATATATCCCTGGATACGAATTTTAATTTGATGGCTTGGAGGGAAAGTGATCTGGGGGCAATTATGGATGATCAAATTGAAGAGATTTCTCCTCACAAAGAAAGTTCAATCTTGGCCCTGGCTGGTTGGCTCAGTGGTAGAGTATTGGCCCAGCGCGTGGAAGACCTGGGTTTGATTCCTTGTTAGGGCACACAGGAGAAGCAAACATCTCCTTCTCCATGCCCTTCTCCCCTTCCTCTCTCAGCCATGGCTCGAATGCTTCAAGAAAAGAAAGTTCAATCTCCATATATACAATTGAGTCTTACACAACTTGGGGGTTAGAGTCATCAAACACTCACACAGTTGAAAATCCACATATGGTTTCTGACTCCCCAAAAACTTAACTTCGCCTGACCTGTGGTGGCACAGTGGATAAAGCATCGACCTGGAAATGCTGAGGTCGCTGATTCAAAACCCTGGGCTTGCCTGGTCAAGGCACATATGGGAGTTGATGCTTCCAGCTTCTCCCCCCCCTTCTCTCTCTCAGTCTCTCCTCTCTCTCTCTCTCTCTCTCTCTCTCTCTCTCTCTGTCTCTCTCTCTCCTCTCTAAAATGAATAAAAAAAAAAAACAAAAAAAACTTCTAATTGCTTATCATTTAACATAACATAAACAATTAACATAAACAGTCAATCATCACGTATTGTGTGTCATGTGTATTATATGCAGTATTCTTACAATAAAATAAGCTAGAAAAAAGGAAATATTAAAAAATCATAAGGAAGAGAATATTTACTTACTGTACTTATTGAAAAAAAATTGTCTATAAATGGACCTGCACTATTCAAAACTATGTTGCTTAGAGTCAATTGTATTTTAGATAGAGTGCTAATTTTCATGAACTGAAAACATGAAACATTATATATGGTAATATGAATATATGATAATATAAAAACTACTAGAAAACAATTAGAGATAATTTCTAATTTGTATTTAGACTTACAGTGATGTTAATTATATGAGGCACCAAAAGTTATTTTTAATGAAATGTATATTTATGTTTGAATCAAAAATACTAAAACTGAACTAAAAGTTTGTTTTATAAAATAAATTAAACTAATCAAAGCAAACTAAAAGTTAATTTTCACAATATGCTGGTTTTTTTCCCACCAAAACTTATAATATCTAAGATCAAAACAGATTATATCAAAGCTGTTTATTCTTTTACAATGGCAAACTATGCCTACCACTAATAAAACAATCTACTTAGGATTTCCTTTTCAGTACTTTTCTGTCTTTAACGTTACTGCAATTTGAAATAGACAACTAAGAGTGCTACTGAGGAAGGTTAATGGTCAATATCAATCCATAGCAGGACACAGTGGGCTCAGTTTGTGATGCTGAAAGCATAATTATCCAGAAGTTAGCAGGAGATGCCATGCATTTGGGAAGAGAAGAGAGCTGAGAGTAGGGAAAGGAGATGTTTAGAACCTGAGGAATCAGCCAAGCTGGCCACAGATGCCAAATCAGAAGAGTGAGGCTAATCATACTGATGTGGCTAGATAGCAGCACTCACTCCAAACAGATTGATTTATTTATAACTCATTTTTAACAAACAATTATCAGGCTTATTCTTTTTTTTGTGGTATCACACTTTCTTTTTTATTAATTTTAGTGGGGTGACATTGATAAATCAGGGTACATATGTTCAGGCTTATTCTTGAATCTAAGAAGATTAAATCAGGAAAAAGTAAACCTCCAATTTATAGACACACATTTGGTGTGTAATGATGTTTGTTTATGTGTATAGACATGAAGATTTTCCTGGGTACACAGCATCCAAAGTTTAACTATAAAGCAAGGGAGCTCTGGGGGGCAATGAATGAGCCTGACATTCATGCTAAGAAACTAAAGCCCCATCTGCTAGGAGAGCTTATTTTTAAGCTCCCCTGTATGTGTTTTTATGCTAGCCACCTGAGTAAAGATTTCCTTGGCAAGTGAAGTAGTGCTAATCTGGAATAAAAAACTTCAGTGGACGCAGCTGTACAAAGGTAGAAGGAATAGCTGACAATTGTTTTGCCTCTGTTATCAACCTCAATAAGTCACACAGGTCATAGAAGTTTGTTATTTTTTAAGTATATTTTAACTGAATAGCCTTATTTGTCAAGGCTTACATGACATAACAGAGAACAACCAGAGTGAGAAGAGGCCAGAAGTAGGATGGAGTGCCTAAAATAGAAGTTGAGAACAAAAAATAGTAGGAAGTTTTGTTAATGTGGCCTTGTTTCAAGTGCTGAGTGCGCGGGGGATAAACAAGACTCACACAAACAAATAAGGTACAAAAACCTCACACAAAAGACAAGTGATACATGTCTTAACCAAGAGAAATAGAAATGTTTGATCAGAGAATAAAACACTGGAGGTCAAAGAATTTAGAAATGGAAACAGAATTCCAAACAGAAAAACTGCAGATTAAAAGGAAAAGACATAGAGACATAAGAAAGGAGGAATCCTTCAGAAATTTCCCCATTTCTGCTATGGGTTGTAATTTGGAAGCATGGGGGTGATGGTCATAGAAAAAAAATGTATTGAGATAGGTTGTAAATGGGATAAAATTATAGAGAACTTTGCATGTTGTGCTAAGTCACATAGAACTAATTTTAAAAATAAGGATATTATATAGGACCATTTTGGTAGATAAATATGTGATTACATTTGCATTCATAACAAGGTGGGATTAAACATAAAGCCTAATTAGGGAGGAAATATAAAAATTCAGGTGGAAAATAATGAAGATTTAAGCTTAAGTACTTATAGGTAGAGTTAATATTAATGAGCCAGTAGTGAGTATGTGTGATATAAATGATGGGTACTAAAATGATGGTTATGATTATGGGAATGCAAAGGATGAAAGACAATTGACTGGACAAGGTGACCCATTAGGTAGGTAAAGAAGGCATGTAGCATTCCTTTATATTTATTATGGCTTGAGTAAATCTTGATGTGAATAAACAGGTTCTGGAATACAAAATGATAAAAGATGTTAAATTTGATTGTGTTTATATATGAATTTGGATGTAAAAAAGTTAAGTCTTATTTGAAAGCATCTATCTGCGTTTAAATAATATATACTAGCTGACTATTCTATAAACTAACTTATCTTAGGATATTCTAAAAAGTTTAAAAAGACATTTGGTAATGTTCCATTTTCTTACTTGGCATCTAATTGAAAACTGTTACACGTATAAAATCACTGCTTATCTAGATTTTTAATTTTTGAATCTCGAAAAAATAATTAGGGCAAAATGAAAATGTTATTAACAAGGTCTTATATCAGATCAGAAGAGAGACACGTAAGATATATTTTTTATTTCTTCAAATCTTTGATATTAACAAGAATAATGATAATTGTGAAATCTCCAAAGGAGGTTGAGATTCTGAAAATCAAATATAATACTTTCAGTCTGTATTATCCCCATGTGGATGGAGATCCCCGCAAGCCTTAGAAGAGCCTGGGACAGAAGAGAATGGTCAGAACTTGCAACTGCATTTCAGAACCTATCCGGCAGGAAGCCTTCCACATCTACTAATAGGCAACTCGCTGCTACGCTTTACATCTCTACCATCTTCTTAGGAAAGTCTTCCCGATGCAAAGCAAAGTGGGGCTTTCCTATGTCCTCTACAGGACTCAGGGCATCTTCTTGTCAATAATTATCTCAGTGAGATGCAGCTGTAATTACATGTCTGGTCTTTGTACCCTGGTTCAGAACTCTTCTTTGTTGGGAACACTGCGTTCAGCATTTCTAGGTACTAGTGTTACAAGAACAGGCTGAGTTTTTGGGCAGCTCATCGCAAAGAGACAAATTGGACTGAGTGTACAAGTGTCTTTAGTTCAGAAATCATGGTACCCTGAGAAGGCAGAGGAGTCCTGTCCACAAAGCTGCCTTAACACTCTCTTGATGCTGCCGGTATTGATACGGTTTAGAGGAATAAGAAAAAAAAAAAGTAAAAAGTTCATGCACTTAGTCATGTAATAATGTGCAGGAAGTGGGGTTTCAGATGCAGAAACATCCTCTCTGCAAGTTCTTTTGATGTAGCACAGGGCTCAATCAGCATAGTTCTATCTGGTATCCTTGGTAAATCTTCAAGATAGCCGAGGTCAGGTGTCTACCAGAAACAGCCAGGACCTGGCCCTCTGAGACCATCTGCCTCCGTGAATTATCTGTGAAAAGACTCAGTTTTCTTAGGATACAAAGTAAAGATTTAAGATTAGTGAATTGAATTTATACTAATGTATAGGCTCTAACTTTTCACAGTAAATCCTGTGGCTAGACTTTTATAAACAACCATTGTGATTTAAACTCCCCTAACTGTGAGGTACCTCCCCAATGGAAGCTTTCCCTGATATTCCTGCAAAAGTAAACTTTTCACTACATTTCCAAATAAAGACCAGGGAGCCATTAAGAGAGAATAGCAAGCAGATTAACTATTTCCTAATCTTTATGTATCCTCTATTCATTACAACTGAAAAGTTACTAATACTGAATCAAAATTTCTAACTTTTGGGCACCTGCCGCGAACCAGCATGGCTCGTTATTGTCCAGCTCCTGAGTGAGAACTGTGGGCAATGAAGATACAGACTCAAAGAGAAAAAGGATGGGATCGGAAGGTCTCTGCACAGCCCATAGCTTGCAAGAGCTAAAGCAAATTCCCTGGTCTGCTTTATTATATAGTGCAGAACCATATACAAATAAAGTCTCTGATACAAAGTCACACATCTGTGGCATAAATGGGAATCCTCATAAGAGTGCACCACCTCCCACCATGCAACAGTCAAGGGTGTGGGGAAGAGTTTAGTCTTGAAAGGGTGTGGGGAAGAGTTTAGTCTTTAACTAAACCCTAGGCTATAAGAACTTTGTCAGTTTAAAGCTTGTCTCCTACAGGCTCCCTTATCATAAGCAGAGTGACTAGCAAATATATTAGGTTCTTAAAATTGTGTCCAGTTGGTGACTAGGGAGTGAACCTGCATGAAATGAATAGCCACTCTTCCACTTCGTCTTGAGGACTGCACAATGCCAGTGGGGTCAAACTGGCCTGATTAACGTGCTCTGGCTTTTCCAGGAGGACCCACCCACCTTCTGAACCTCTGCTTTCTCAACTATCAA
The DNA here is from genome assembly GCF_036850995.1 of Saccopteryx leptura. NCBI lineage: Eukaryota > Metazoa > Chordata > Mammalia > Chiroptera > Emballonuridae > Saccopteryx > Saccopteryx leptura. The sequence continues at coordinate 230,283,926 of NC_089505.1, read as the reverse complement.
AGATAAAATAACATTTTCCTCCAAGGTTTATGTTAGTGATTAATTGAAAACACATTCCCAGAACATTTGGCAGATAGTTATAATGCAATAAAATACAATTCCCTTTTGTTTTCCTATTCTTCTGTTTTTTTTGTTGTTGTTGTTGTTTGTTTTTGTTTTGTTTTTGTTTTTTTTCATTTTTCTGAAGCTAGAAACAGGGAGAGTCAGACAGACAGACTCCCGCATGCGCCCAACCGGGATCCACCCGGCACGCCCACCATGGGGCGACGCTCTGCCCACCAGGGGGCGATGCTCTGCCCATCCTGGGCGTCGCCATGTTGCGACCAGAGCCACTGTAGCGCCTGGGGCAGAGGCCACAGAGCCATCCCCAGCGCCCGGGCCATCTTTGCTCCAATGGAGCCTTGGCTGCGGGAGGGGAAGAGAGAGACAGAGAGGAAAGCGCGGCGGAGGGGTGGAGAAGCAAATGGGCGCTTCTCCTGTGTGCCCTGGCCGGGAATCGAACCCTGGGTCCTCCGCACGCTAGGCCGACGATCTACCGCTGAGCCAACCGGCCAGGGCCCCTATTCTTCTGTTTTTCAGATTCTCAACTTCTACACGTAAACAGAGTCCTAAAAATATGCACATTTCTAGTTGCAATGATAATATATTTGGAAATTTGTTTTTACCTTTTAATATATTTTTGTCCTAATTGACACATGCATAAACTCTAGCCAGAATATAAATAACAATAAAAACTAGTTTTAATGATCTCCAAAATTATTTCCCCAGATGGCTCATGTGAGAATGATTCTAACATTACAAGTAAATAGATAAATTATGAAAAATAAAAATGACAGGAGAAACTGCTTTAAATGCAATATTCATAGATTGACAATAGTTTACCCCAAAATATTCCAAGAACTTATGTAATAAAAGTCAAAATTAGTATGCCATTACACAAATTTTTGTTAAATTCCTACTAGAAAACATTGCATTTCTTGTTTGTCTTTATTTCTTAGGCAGTACTTAGTCAAAATATCATGTATTAGAGCAGTGGTTCTCAACCTGTGGGTCGTGACCCCGGCAGGGGTCGAATGACCAAAACACAGGGGTTGCCTAAAGCTATCGGAAAATATATATTTCGGAAATACATATTTTATTTATAAATGTATTGTATAATAAATATGTATTTTCCGATGGCTTTAGGCGACCCCTGTGTTTTGGTCATTCGACCCCCGCCAGGGTCGCGACCCACAGGTTGAGAACCGCTGTATTAGAGGAATGATAAAACATGCATCCTCAGATTAGTCCCTTAATACGGGTTAGCCACTGGAGGCAAACTGCACAATTCTTTTTTTTTTTTTTTTAATTATTTTTTAAAGAGAAACAAAGATAGCCTGACCAGGCAGTGGCGCAGTGGATAGAGCATTGGACTGGGATGTGGAAGACCCAGGTTCGAGACCCTGAGATCACCAGCTTGAGTGCAGGCTCACCTGGTTTGAGCAAAAGCTCACCAGCTTGAACCCAAGGTCGCTGGTTCAACCAAGGGGTTACTTAGTCTGCTGAAGGCCCGTAGTCAAGGCACATATGAGAAAGCAATCAATGAACAACTAAGGTGTCACAATGAAAAACCTGATGATTGATGCTTCTCATCTCTCACCGTTCCCATCTGTCTGTTCCTATCTATCCCTCTCTCTGACTCTCTCTTTCTCTGTAAAAAAAAAAAAAAAAAAAAAAAAGAGAGAGAGAGAGAGAGAGACAAAGATAGAGAGAGGGATAGACAGGCATGAAGGGCGAGAGATGACAAGCACCAATTCTTCGTTGCAGCACCTTAGTTGTTCATTTATTATTTTCACATATGTGCCTCAACTGGGGAGTTCCAGCAAGTCAGTGACCCCTTGCTCAAACCAGGAACCTTGGGTTCAAGCCAGTGACCTTTGGGTTCCAGCCAGCAACCATGAGTTCATGTCTATGATCCCATGCTCAAACCAGTGACCCCACACTCAAGCTGATGAGCCTGTGCTCAAGTTGGATGAGTCTGCACTCAAGTCAATGACCTACCTCAGGGTTCTGAACCTGGGTCCTCAGCATCCCAAGTTAACACTCTCTCCACTGTTCCACTGCTTAGTCAGGAGAAAACTGCTCAATTCTTGTATTAGCCTTCCACTTCTTGAGTGTAAATCATGGGCATGTTACAAAGCTTTGGTTTTCACGTGTAATAAATGAGTTATAATAATACATTGTAGGATTTTTTTGTTACAAATGAATCGGATAATACATGTAGAGTATCTGACACATAGGTAGTGCATTAACAAATAATAGCTACATCTCTTGTGTCTAAAATTAACATAATTACAAAATTTCAGTGTGCATACACACACACACACACTTGTGCAGTGGTGGTATTCAAATAATTTAACAAGCAGTTCTCTGCCCTAATGACCATTTTAAGTATAAAAAAAGATATACCGAAAAATGTTTTATTATTTCATGCATTTAATAGTTAAGAACAATTAAAGAGGTACACAAAATTAGATTGTTATAAGAAACAGTTTAAAAATATTAATGAAAAAATACTAAATAATACCTGACAAAAACAATTAAACTGTTATTTAAAATATTTCCATATTGCTTCTTGATTGGCATCCTCACTTACAATTTTTTTTCACCTATGGACGAAATGAACATTACTATGAACACTTAGAATATGCTATTGTACAGATGAATATTAAAAAAGAGTAAGAAGCCCTGGGCGGTTGGCTCAGTGGTAGAGCGTTGGCCTGGCGTGCAGGAGTCCGGGGTTCAATTCCTGGCCAGGGCACACAGGAGAAGCGCCCATCTGCTTCTCCACCCCTCCCCCTCTCCTTCCTCTCTGTCTCTCTATTCTCCTCCAGCAATCAAGGCTCCACTGGAGCAAAGTTTGCCCGGGCGCTGAGGATGGCTCTGTGGCCTCTGCTTCAGACACTAGAATGGCTCTGATTGCAGCAGAGCGATGCCCCAGATGGGCAGAGCATCGCCCCCTGGTGGGCATGCCAGGTGGATCCCGGTTGGGCACATGCGGGATTCTGTCTGACTGCCTCCCCGTTTCCAGCTTCGCAAAAATCAAAAAAACAAAAACAACAAAAAAGAGTAAGAAATGTAAATTTGCACTTTCCACATTGGATGGCTGCCCAGAAGCCTACCTTAGAAAGAATTCTGATTACAAATGCCATTTTAACAACCAGTTCACCAAACTCAACAAAAAGTTGGGTATTGGTTCTGCTGAACCCGTGCAAACCAGCTGAATTTCACCACTGCACATGTGTATATATACATTTGTGTATTGTATGGATAAATACAGATATACATATATATATATTTTAAGTGTTGTTATAAACTGTAAAGAACTATATCTAATGAAGTGATTTTAGGTTCAGTTTTATGCGTGTACGGTAATTTACTTATTATATCTCAGCTTTAAGTTTTCACTTTCATACTTGGATCTGATATTCTCATGTAGTTCTACCAACTACAATTTTTAGATCTTCTTAATAATGATTTTCTCTTAACCCCATTAACCTAACCTTATGCTATTTGTATTTTTCTCAAACACTTACATATTCTTTAAGAATGTTTTTGTAATGATTCCATTACTCTCCCAATAGAATTGCCTCTTTCCCCATTTTTTTGTTTTCTGTAAAACACTTGACATTCTTGGGCATATGCTTTCTACTGTTTTGAATGTGATTTCCTCACACTATTGTTTACCTGATTATTGCTGGCATATAAAACATCTGTTGAGTTTATATTTTATCCAGATGCCTCATTGACCTGTTTCCATTATAATTATAAAATGCAATCATTAATTGCTTATTTATGACAATGTAACAAACATAACCTGAATGTCTTTCAGATACATATATAAAAATAGTGTAGTATTTTTTTAAATAAACAAATCATAGAAAAATTTACAAAAGACAACAAAAAATCCTTGGGGGGGGGCAAAATAAAGAATTAAAAGTTACTATAATTGCATTAGAGTAGAATATGAGAGTATTATTCATTTTGGCAATATAAGGCCTAAATTTTAATCCTCATGCAGGTAAAGCAAATGATGAGTTCAAAATGAGTGAGTTGGAATGTGGTCTCATATTGTGGAGTTGGAAAGAAGGCCTCATATTTGGTAGAGACGTTTTAAAAACCTGCATATGCCTTTCATGAAAAGGCAGTATTCAAAAAATTTATTTAACCCATAATTAGAAACTGTGTGACAATTGAGAAAACATTTTGATGTTTCTACATGATTAGGGATTTTCTAGACAAGGAAATCTGGATTAAAAAACATGTCTTATAAGTGAAAAAGTGATTTTGTTCTTTATGGAGCCATTTATATCTCCCTTGACGTGTATGTTTACATTTCAAAGAAGGGTTATATTTGGAGCTGTGTTTACATTACAAAGAATTTGTTTATACTTATTCTTTTCCTCTCTTAGAGGGGGAAGAGGCTCCTTTGCATGATCTTATATAAAACTTCCATATTCCTGGTTTGATGTCCCACTCTTACAATGCCTAATTTCAGAAGAGGAAAGAAAAAGTAAAGGAGAACTGATGCTATATCTGTAATAGTGTTAATTTTCCTTGACCCAGAAATTCTGTTCATGTTCATAATTAAATAAAAATATTAAAAAATTTATCAAAGATGATAAAAATGTGTATCTTTGGTTGAAGTATGGATATAGAAAAGTTTTCTTTTGAGAATTTAAAGCCAGTGTTATATAATTGACCAAAGTTCATGTTTCAGTTTATGCCACCTGAGTGGTCCCAGAACTTTCAATCTGAGAAATTAGTACTATTGAGCCAATTATATACATGTTGTTCCTGGAAGAAAATGATAAAATGAACTCTGCAGGAACATTTTTACAACCCAAGGCACAAAACATTCAAAAGAAAGAGAAGTCAAATATAAGCAAATTATCAAAGAATGTAAAATACACAATGGAAAGAATACACAGAGTGAACATAAACAGCAGTAATAGATCTAAGGTACTTGCACAAGAACTTCATTTCTTTAATATTTTTCCCTTAATCCAAACTAGCTTTGTCATATCTAATAGCACCATAACTCACTTGCCTTCTTTCAACCAGACCCTTCCATATTTGCACATGACTACTCTCTTAATCATTAAGCCCTTAGGACATAAGATTCTGGTCAACCTCAAACTGTCTTAAGTAATAGCCTCAGGTCTGTTGTAGAAGGGAAGAGAGTTTTAGTCAAATGAAAGATTGCATCTTAACTCCAGTTGGGCCTCAGACCCAGGTCTTTGAAAACAGAAAGAGGTTACCAAGCACAACCTTAGGAAACTAGACAGAATGACGACACCCCACCCTGGCTGATATCAGGATCCAATGCTATTCCACTACTTCCTACCATGGCCTCGCCCAATCAGTAGAGCCTAGAGCCCCAAATTCCTTAGTAACCATGACTATGATTTTCCCTATAAAGTCTGTCCCATAGAGGCTACTGGTTAGCCAAGTCTTAGAACATTAACTCACCTGTGCCTTGAAGCTTAGAATCATTTTCTAAAATTAAATTTTTATTTTCTTTGCTGCAAACTTCTGTCCATGTTCTATTGAGCTTTGATGCACACAGGTGAAAAAAACGCCTTCAGTTTTAGTAACAAGAATAACAATAGAAAGTATGAATTTGAGGTAATGAAAAAATATCAGAAAGATAATATAAAATTTGTACTATGATTAAGGACATAAATTATTAAATCACAGCTCAAAATAAAGATTTGAAAAATAGCTAAACAGTATATCTAAAATATTTTAAATATTATAAATTAATTCTAAGATCTGTGAAGAGATCGTGTATTGATTGGACTAGTATAGATTTTAAGCTAGAACTGAAGAAATTATAAAAGTGAAGCACTAAACATAAGATAAAATGTGAGCTTTAAGAATACAGTTAGAAAATATTATAGTGAGTAATGGGATTTAGAGAAAAAGATAATTTAAAAACTGGGGAAAGAAAACAGTAGAATTGATAATGGCTGAGAATCCTCCAAATTTGGTGAAACTTTTAAGGCAAATAAACTTTAAGCAGAATAATTTTGAATATATCACAACTTATATACATAACAGTGAACATATTGAACCAAGCACAAGCATGAAAGCAACTCGAGAGAATGGAAATTACTTAAAAAGACCAAAAAGCAGTTAGATATAAATCTAATCTATGGCAATAGCTTGGAATTGAGGAAAAGGGAGAAATTCACATGGGAAATTTAATAGAATGACACATTTGCATACTTTGTCAAGATTCATTAAATGGTATGTTCAAAATAAGCATGTTTTACTGTCTATAAATTATTCAGCTACAAAAATGACTAAAAAAACCAATTTACACGATATAAATAAAAACGAGGATCCTCATGATTTTGATTTAATTTATGACTACAACTTTAGAAATCATCCCCTTCCCTTTCTTTACACTCCTCAAAGATCGAAGCCCATACCACTGACAATCATTAACCTGAGGCAGCAGAAGACAATAAATAGCCAATAGCTTGGACCTGACTAAAGGTCACAAGGTCTGGATCTCTGGCAGGCTAAAGATTATATTGTATACTCATCACCCAGAGTCAAATCATCCTCTGTCATCTTATATTTGTCCTTCTTTATATCTCTCCCCTTCCCACTCCCCCTTCTTCCTCCCTTTGGTAACCAATGCACTCTTATCTATGTCCATGAGTCTCAATTTTGTGTCCCACCTATGTATGGAATAATATAGTTCTTAGTTTTTTCTGGCTTACTTATTTCACTCAGTATAATGTTACTAAGGTCCATCCATGTTGTCATAAATGACCTTATGTCATCATTTCCTATGGCTGAGTAGTATTCCATAGTATATATGTACCACATCTTCTTTATCCAATCATCTACTGAAGGGCTTTTTGGTTGTTTCCATGTCTTGGCCACTGTGAACAATGCTGCAATGAACATGGGGGTGCATGTATCTTTACATATAAATGTTTTCGAGTTTTGGGGGTATATACCCAGTAGAGGGATTGCTGGGTTATATGGTAGTTCTATTATTCATTTTTTGAGAAACCACCATACTTTCTTTCATAATGGTTGTACTACTTTACATTCCCACCAACAGTGAATGCGGGTTCCTTTTTCTCCACAGCCTCTCCAACACTTGTTATTACCTGTCTACTTTATCATAGCTAATCTAACAAGTCTGAGGTGGTATCTCATTATAGTTTTGATTTGCATTTGTATTTCTCTAATAGCTAGTGAAGATGAGCATATTTTTATATACCTATTGGCCATTTGTATTTTTTCTTGGAAGAAGTGTCTATTCATGTCCTCTCCCCATTTTTTTTATTGGATTGTTTGCTTGTTTGTTGCTGAATTTTGTGAGTTCTTTATATATTTTGAATATTAACTCCTTATCTAAACTATTATTTGCAAATATCATCTCCCTTTAATTGGTTGTCTGTTTGTTTTGTTGTCAGTTTCTTTTGCTGTGCAGAAGCTGTTTAGTTTAATATAGTCCCATTCTTTTATTTTTACCTTTACTTCCCTTGCCTTTGGGCTTAAAAATTCATAAAATGTTCTCTACAGCCAAGGTCCATGAGTTTAGTACCTATGTTTTCTTCTATGTAATTTATTGTTTCAGACCTTATATTTAGGTCTTTGCTCTATATTGAATTAATTTTGTGTAAGGGGACATACTGTAGTCAAGTTTTATTCTTTTGCATGTGGTTTTCCAATTTGCTAAGCACCATTTACTGAAGAGGCTTTCTTTTCTCTATTGTGTGGTTTTGGCTCCTTTATCAAAGATGATTTGCCCATATATATGTGGTTTTATTTCTGGGCTCTGAATTCTTTTCCATTGGTCTATGTATCTATTTTTCTGTCAATACTATGCTGTTTTGATTATCTTGGCTTTGAAGTATAATTTAAAGTCAGGTATTGTAATGCCTCCAGCTTCATGTCTTCCCCTTAGGATTACTTTGGTTATTCAGGGTTTTTTTTTGGTTCCATAAAAATCTGATAATATTTTAATCCATTTCTTTAAAAAAAGACATTGACATTTTGATGGGAATTGCATTAAATTTGTATGTTGCTTTAGGTAATGTGGCCATTTTAACTATATTTCTTCCTATCCAAGAACATGGAATATTTTTCCATTTCATTGTGTCTTTTTTGATTTCCTTTAACAGTGCTTTGTAGTTTTCAGTGTATAGGTCCTTTACATTCTTTATCATGTTTATTCCTAAGTATATATTTTATTCTTTTGTTGCAACTGTAAAAGGGATTACTTTTATCAGTTCATTTTTTGAAGTTTCATTGTTGACGTTTATGAAAGCAATAGACTTCTGTATATTAATTTTGTATTCTGCAACCTTACTGTATTGGACTATTGTTTCTAATAGTCCTTCTGTGGAGTCTTTAGGGTTTTCTATATACCAGATCATGCCATCTGCAAAAGTTAAACCTTTATTTCTTTCCCTATATAAATGCCTTTTACTTCTTTCTCTTGTCTGATTGCTTTGACTAGAACTTCCAGCACTATGTGGAATAAGAGTGGACAGAGTAGGCAGCCTTGACTGCCTACTTACCATTTAATATGATGGTAGCTGGATGGTTTGTCATACATGGCCATTATCATGTTAAGATATTTTTCTTCTATACCTATTTTATTGAGTGTTTTAAACATAAAAAGATGTTGTATTTTATCAAATGCCTTTTCTGCACCTATGGATAAAATCATATGGTTTTAGTTCTTTGCATTGTTGATATGGTGATTACATTAATCATTTTACGTATGTTGAACCATCCTTGTGATTCTGGGATGAATCCCACTTGATTGCAATGTGTTATTATTTTTTTAATGTGTTATGTTTGATTTGCTAGTATTTTGTTAAAGATTTTTGTATCTGTATTCATTAGAGATATTGGTCTGTAGTTTTCTGTTTTTGTATTGTCCTTGCCAGATTTTGATATGAAGGTTATGTTGTCTTCATAAAATTTGTTTGGAAGTATTGCTTCTTCTTCAATTTACTGGAAGACTTTGAGAAGGATAGGAACCAAATCTTCTTTGAATGTTTGGGAGAATTCACTAGTATAGTTGTCTGGCCCTGGACTCTTATTTGTGAGGAGGTTTTTGATAGTTGTTTCTATTTTCTCCCTGCTTATGGGTCTATTTAAGCTTTCCACATCCTTGTGACTCAGTGTAGGAAGATTGTACAGTTCTAGAAATTTATCTATTTTTTCTAAATTGTTCAGTTCAGTGGCATATAGTTTTTCATAGTATTCTACAATGACCCTTTGTATATCTATATTATTTGTGATAATTTCTCCTCTTTCATTTCAGATTTTGTTTATATGAGTCTTTTCTCTTTTTTCCTTAGTGAGTCATGCCAGGAGTTTGTCAATCTTATTAATCTTTTAAAAAACCAGCCTTTTTTTGGTATTAATTGTTTCTTTAGTTTTTCTGTTCTCTACTTTATATATATCTGCTCTAATTTTTATTATTTCCTTTCTACTGCTGGCTTTGGGTTGCCTTTGTTCTCCTTCCTCTAGTTCCTCAAGATGTGATGTTAAATTGTTTACTTAGGTTTTTTCTTGTTTTTTGTTTCTTTGTTTGTTTTATTGATTTTAATATGTTGTGTTTATATAGTTACATGTGTTCCCCCAAATTTATGTCCCTCCCTTCCCCATGTTCTCCTTGATACTCCCTTTGCCTCTCCCCCTCCACCTTCTCCCTTTCCCTACATGATTTACAATCCTACCCTCTATCTCCCTGTGTTATGTGTATATATTTTTCACTAATATCTTTCCATTTTTTTTATCCCATCCTCTCATCCCCTTTCCTTATAAACACTTTCCCTCTGGACTCTGACTCCTTCTCTGCCTCTCTTTCATTCTCAGTTCACATTTGTTGGGCAGATAAAATGTATTATGCTCACTTTGTTAAAGATGGTGCTGCCCACGTGAGGCCGTTGCCCAGGTGATATTAATGTGTGTTGAGAATCCTTGTAGCCTGGGGCTTGGTTTTGGGATTAAGCCTTTCCCACCCTTTTTGATGTGGGGTGGTACAATCCAATCATGCCTCAGAGAAGTGACTTTGTATTAGAGACTTCCCTATTTTGTATATTGGATTAGAGGTTGTGAAGCTACAATATAAAATGGGGGCAGAACGAGAGTTTGCTCTCTTGGTTCCTGGGATGATTAGCATGAGAGAGCAGAGGGAGCAGAGCAGAAAGCAGAAAGAGGTAATGTGGCCAGGAGAAGCAGCCAAGATGGTGGAGTACTGAGTGAGATGCCAATTTGTGCAGAGTTTGTATCTGGGATAAGGAAGGAGATGGGGAACTGAGGAGAATAAGGCTGGTGAGCTAGAAACCTTTGATTCTAGGAAACTCAGATAAGTCAGTGGCTTTGTGAGCACTGAATGTGAGTGGGTTTTGGAGTCCAGTGTTTTTACTTGCCCGCCGGGTGCAAGCTAGGATTAAAGACTATGGCCCACCAGTTTTTGGCTCCATTGTTTCTTTACTGACTGTCCGAATCCAATGCGAACCTGCATGGGCCAGAAGGCTGCTGTGATAGTAGCCCTGGCCGTGGCTCCTTGCTTTACAACATTGTTCATTGGATTCCTCATATGAGTGAGTTCATATGATATTTCTCTTTCTCTGCCTGGCTTATTTCACTTAGCATAATAGACTCTAGGTCTATCCATGTTGTCGCAAAGGTAAGATTTCTTTCTTTTTCATGGCCGCATACTATTCCATTGTAAATATGTATTACAGCTTTTTAATCCACTTGTCAACCAATGGACACTTGGGCTGTTTCTAGATCTTAGCTATTATAAACAATGGTGTCATAAACATGGGGGTGCATTTCTTCTTTTAAATCAGTGATTTGTTATTCTTAGGAAATATTTCTGGAAATGGGATAGCTGGGTCAAAAGGCAGTTCAACTTTTATTTCTTTGAGGAATCTCCATACTGTTTTCCACAATGGCTGTACCAGTTTGCATTCCCACCAGCAGTGCAGGAGGGTTCCCTTCTCTCCACATCCTTACCAGCACTTATGTGTTGTTTTGTTAATGAGTGCCATTCTGACTGGTGTGAGGTGATATCTCATTGTGGTTTTAATTTGCATTTCTCTAATGATTAGTGATGTTGAACATTCTTTTTATCTGACTATTGGCCATCTATATGTCCTCTTTGAAGAAGTGTCTATTCATTTCTTTTGCCCAATTTTTGATTGGATTGTTTGCTTTCCTGGTGTTGAGTTTTACAAGTTTGTTTTTTTTTTTATAGATTTTGGTTATTAATCTGTTATCAGACATGTTGGCAAATATGTTCTCCTATTGTGTGGGTTGTCCTTTTATTTTGTTCATGTTGTCTTTTGCTGTGCAAAAGCTTTTAAGTTTGATATACTCCCATTTTTTCATCCTTTGCTTTATGTCACTTGCCAGTGGAGTTAAATCAGCAAATATATTCTGCGAGAGATGTCGGAGACCTTACTGCCTATGTTTTCTTCCAAGATGATTATGGTTTCAAGACTTACATTCAAGTCTTTTATCCATTTTAAGTTTATTTTTATAAATGTGAAAGTGTAAGTTGGTGGTCTAGTTTCATTTTTTTGCAAGTATTTGTCCAATTTTCCCAGCACTATTTTTTAAAGGGACTGCCTTTACTCTATTTATGCTCTTACCTTCTTTGTCAAATGTCAATTGGCCAAAAAGGTGGGTTTATTTTTGGGTTCTCTGTTCTGTTTTATTGATCTGTATGCCTGTTCTTATGCCAGTACCAAGCTGTTTTGAGTACAATAGCCTTTTAGTATAATTTGATATCAGGACATGTGATACTCCCTGCTTTATTTTTCTTTTTCAAGATTGCTGAGTCTATTTGTGTTCTTTTATGGTTCCATATAAATTTTTGCAATATTTTTACTATATCTTTGAAGTATGACATTGGTATTTTAATAGAAATTGCATTAAATTTATAGATTGCATTGGGTAATACAGACATTTTAATAATGTTTATCCTTCCTATTCATGAATACGATATATGCTTCCACTTGTTTGTATCTTCCTTGATTTCTTTTATCAATGTTTTATAATTTTGTAAGTACAGGTCTTTAATTTATTTGGTTAAATTTACTCCCAGGTATTTTTTTTTGTTGTTGCAATAATGAAGGGAATTGTTTCCTTAGTTTCTCTTTTAGACAGTTCATTTTTTTATTTGTTTGTTTGTTTTTTTAAAAAAACAGAGAGAGAGTCAGAGAGAGGGATAGATAGGGACAGACAGACAGGAACAGAGAGAGATGAGAAGCATCAATCAATAGTTTTTTGTTGCCACACCTTAGTTGTTCATTGATTGCTTTCTCATATGTGCCTTGACCGTGGGGCTACAGCAGACTGAATAAACCCTTGCTTGAGCCAGCGACCTTGGGTCCAAGCTGGTAAGCTTTGATCAAACCAGATGAGCCCACGTTCAAGCTGGCTACCTTGGGGTCTCGAACCTGGGACCTCCATATCCCAGTCCGACGCTCTATCCACTGCACCACTGCCTGGTCATGCAAGACAGTTAATTGTTGATGTATATAAATGCCACTGATTTCTAAATATTGATTTTATATCCTGCCACCTTGCAAATTCATTTATCAGTTCCAGTAGTTTTTTGACTGAGAGTTTTGGGTTTTCTATGTACAATATCAAGTCATCAGTAAATAATGAAAGTTTTACTTCTTTTTCAATTTGAATGTCTTTTATTTCTTCTTTTTGTTTGATTCCTGTAGCTAGTACTTCCAGTACTATATTGAATAAGAGTGGAAAAAGGGGTGACCCCTGTTTTGTTCCTGTTCTTAAAGGGATTGCTTTTAATTTTTGCCTACTGAGTACAATGTTAACTGTTGGTTTGTCATAGATGGCCTTTATCATGTTGAGGTATCTTCCCTGTATTCCCACTTTGCTGAGAGTTTTGATCATAAATGGGTGCTGTGTTTTATCAAATGCTTTTTCTGCATCTATTGATATTTTCATGTGGTTTTTGTCCTTTTTTTAATGTGAGGAATCACATTGATTGCTTTGCAAATATTGTACCAGACGTACCTCCCAGAATAAATCCCACCTGATCATGATGTATGATTTTTTTTATGTATTGCTGGACCTGATTTGCTACTATTTTTTTTTGAGAATTTTAGCATCTAAGTTTATGAGGGATATTGGCCTATAGTTTTCTTTCTCTGTAGTTCTTTGTCTGGTTTTGGAATGAGGGTTATATTCACCTCATAAAAGGAGTTTGAAAGTTTTTCCTCCTCTTGAATTATTTGAAATAGCTTGAGAAGGATAGCAGTTAGTTCTTCTTTGAATATTTGGTAAAATTTTCCTCTGAAGCCATCTGGCCCAGGACTTTTGTTTTTGGGGATTTTTTTGATAACTGTTTCGATCTCATTTGCTGTAATCAGTCTGTTTATGTTTTCTGATTCTTCCAGATTGATTTTTGAATGATTATATGTTTTAGAGAATTTATCCATTTTATCTAGATTGTCCAATTTTTTGGCATACAGTTCTTAATAGTATTATCTTACGGTTCTTTGTATTTCTGCTGTGTCAGTTGTTACTTCTCTACTCTCACTTCTAATTTTATTTATTTGAGTCCTCTCTCTTGTTTTCTTGGTGATTCTGGTTAAAGGTTCATCAATTTTGTTTACCTTTCCAAAGAACCAGCTCTTGGTTTTATTCATCTTCTGTACTGGTGGGTTTTTTTTGTTTGTTTGTTTGTTTTTTTTTTTGCCTCTATGTCATTTATTTCAGCTCTGATTTTTATTATTTTACTCCTTCTCTTTCCTCTAAGCTTTATTTCTTGTTTTTCTTTCTAGTTTTTTTAGGTGCAGGGTATAGTTGTTAATTTGAGCTTTTTTTTTCTTTTCTTCTTCTTCTTAAGGTATGCCTGTAATGCTGTGAATTTCTCTCTTAGGACTGCTTTTGTTGTGTCCCCAAAATTTTGTGTTGTTGTATATTCATTTTCATTTGTTTCAAGAAAGTTTTTTTTCTTCCTTGATCTCATTGTTAACCCACTCATTATTTAATAGCATCCTATTTAGTCTCCAAGTGTTTGAATGTTTTTCAGTTTTTATATTGTGGTTGATTTCTAGTTTCATGCCACTGTGATCATAGAAGATGCTTGATATGATTTCAATTTTTCTAAAATTATTAAGACTTATTTTAATAATAAAGCATCATAACATGTGGTCTATCCTAAAGAATGTACTGTGAGCACTTGAAAAGAATGTATATTCTGCTGCTTTGTGGTGAAAGGTTCTGAAGATATCTATTAAATCCAATTGATCTAGTGTGTCATTTAAGGCCGCTGTTTCTTTGTTAATTTTTTGTCCTGAGGTTCTCTCTCCATTGGTGTTAGTGGGGTATTAAAATCCCCAACTATTTTAGTACTGCTGTTGATCTAGCCCTTTTTATTCATCAATTTCTTTTTTAAATATTTAGGTGCTCCTATATTAGGGTCATATATATTTATAATAGTTATATCTTCCTGTTGTAATGCTCCTTTTATCATTATGTAGTGACTTTTTTATCTCTTACTATAGCCTTTGTTTTAAAGTTTATTTTGTCAGATATTAGTATTGCTACCTCAGCTTTTTTTCCTTTCAATTTGTGTAAAATACTTTTTCCATCCCTTTACTCTCAATATATCTGTATCTTTTGTTCTGAGGTGGTCTTTTGTAAATGGCATATAAACAAGTTCTGTTTTTTTATCCATGCAGTTACCTTATGTCATTTGATTGGAGCATTTAATTCATTTACATTTAAGGTTATTATTGATATGCAGTTGTTTATGGCTATTTTATTCTTTAAATCTATAATCCTCTTTTTCTCAATTTCTTTTTTCCTTTACTTTTTTTATACCAAGACTCTTAACATTTCCTGCAGTACTGACTTGGTTGTAATGATACCTTGAGATTTTTTTTTCTGGGAAGCTTTTTATTTCTCCTTCAATTTTAAACAATAATATTGCTAGATAAAGAAGTCTTTGTTGTAGGCTCTTGTTTTGCATTACTTTGAATATTTCTTGCCATTCCCTTCTGGCCTCAAGTGTTTCTGTTGAAAAGGCAGATGTTATACTTAGGGGGTTCCTATATAGATAATTGACTTATTTTTTTCTTGCTGCTTTTAGTATCTTTTTTTATCTCTTAACTATGGTATTTTAATTATGATCTCTCTTGATATAGGTTTTATTAGGTTTCTCTTTACTGGGACTCTGTTCTTTTTGAACTTGTGTGACTTTTTCCTTCATCAATGTAGGGAAGTTTTTAGATATGCTTTCTTCAAACAGGTTCTCTATCCCTTGTTTTTTCTCTTCTCCTTCAGGAACCTCTATGATGCAGATGTTATTTCTTTTCATATTGTCACAGAATTCTCTTACAGTTTTCTCAAACTTTTTAAGCCTCTTTTTAATTTGCTGCTCTGTTTCTGTGTTTTTATTTGTCTTGTCCTCTAAGTCACTGATTTGATCCTCTACTTCATCCAACCTGCTGTTGATTTCTTTTAGTGTAGACTTTATTTCTGATATTGTAATTGTAATTTCTGATTGATTCTTTTATGTAATTTCAATGTCCTTTTTAATGCTTGCCATTTCTTTATTTAGGTGCTCATTAAGTCTATCCATTTTAGCTCTAAGATCCTGAAGCATCCTAACAATCATTATTTTAAATTCTGCATCTGGTAATTTGGTTACTTTCATCTCATTCAGTTCTTTTTCTGGGGATTTCTCTTGTTGATTCATATGGATTACATTTTTCTGTCTTCCTTCTTTTTTGTGTGCAGTTTGCAAGCTTGCTGTGGTTGGATTGTTGAGGTTGGTAATATGGAATGCATCACCTTCTTCAGGGCTTTATCCCTCAGCCTCTTCTGGTTGCTCAGATTTTAATTCTTGTTAACAAGTTGAGCTACATAAATGTAATTTTTCTGCTCTTTGTTTGCTGAGTCCAGCAGGAAAGTTCTGTGCTTAGGATAGGGGTAGTGGGTATGCCTTGCTCTTTGTCCTCAATTGAAATTCTATCCAGACCTTTTTTTCTTTTTTCTTTTTCTTTTTTTGTATGGTAAGTCCACAGGAATGCAGTGGGTGTGACTTCTGAGAACCAAAAAATATGGTCTGCTCTGTTACTCTCAGTGGTTGGGTTGAGTTCTCCATATCAGATGGGGGAGGTGTAGCATAGGTCTCCCCAGAAACCTGAGTCACTGCATCTCCCCTTAACTTTCTCTTTTCTGAACAGCCTTTTATGCTGACTAGAGCTGGAGAGCTTTCTGGAGGTGTGTCAATTGGCCTTACAATAGGTTTGTGCTTTATGGAAGGAGTGTCTCTCCCCCTGAGTATAGCCGCCCCACTATTGGAGAATGACTCAGCACAGGTATTCTCCCCATCACCATTTGTGTCCCTGTGCCTCCATCCCCCCACCCTCATTATGCAAGACCAGTCCTCTCAGCTCTCCACATCCCCAGAGCCCCAAGAAAGTAACTGTGAGAGATTTTCTGTGCTGGCCCTTTAAGGTTGCAACTTCTTCTCAAGCTGTTTCCTGCCAACAGAAATCAGTTCTTCTCCCCACTCAAAGCTGTAAGGCTGTCTCCTCCAGTCTCTGTGTCTCTAGGGTGGGCCTTCAGTCCTGGGACTGAGGACCTTCATCTCTCAGGGTTTTTCTCTTCATAATGAGACTTCTTCTGGACCCTCAGCCACCCTTTGGTCCTGGGAGTGGGGGATCCTCCACTGTTTCTTCACACTTCCTATCGTCTTGTTGTGATTTCTTCTGTGCTCCTTGGTTTTCGAGTCCTGTTCTTTTAGTCCAAATTTAGTTTTTCATGATGATTGTTCTTAAATTAATTTGTAATCCAGTTTGGTCTGGGAAGGAGATTGGCAGCTTGTATGTGTACCTACTCCACTACCATCTTAGAATCCCTCTCTCATGTTTTTTTATATAAGCCTGTAATTATATGAACTTCCCTCTTATTACTACTTTTGCTACATCCTAGAGATTCTAATAAATCATGTTGTCATTTTTGTTTGTCTATATACATCTTTTGATATCTGCTTTTATTTCTTCTTTGACCCAGTCATTTTTTAGAAGTATGTTGTTTAATTTTCACATTTTGTGGTTTTGTTTGCTTCTTTTTGCAGTTAAATTTTAATTTCAAAGTCTTATGGTCAGAGAATGTGCTTAATATAACTTCAATCTTTCTGAATTTGTTGACATTAGTTTTGTGGCACAACATATGGTCTGTTCTTAAAAATGTTCCATATACACTAGAGAAAAATGTATACTCTGACCTGGGATGAAATGTCCTGTAGATGTCTATTTGTTCTCATGTTTCATTTAAGGCTGATATTTCTTTATTGATTTTCTGTTTGGATGAACAATCTAGAATCATTAATGGTGCATTGAGATCTCCAAGTATTATTGTATTTTTATCAGTTTCTATTTTTAGATCAGTTAGTAGATGTCTTATATATTTTTGTTCTCCCTGGTTTGGTGCATATATATTAAGAAGTGTTTTGTATTCTTGATACAATGCCCCCTTTATCATTATAAAATGACCATCTTTGTCTCTGGTTACCTTTGACGTCTTGTAGTCAGCATTGTCAGATATGAGTATGGCTTCACTTGCTTTTCTTTGGATATTATTTTGCTTGAGTAATCGTTTTCTGACCTTTCACTTTGAATCTATTTTTATCTTTGTAGCTTAGATGTGTCTCTTGAAGGCAGCAAATAATAGGGCTATGCTTTTTATGCCTCTGTGCCTCTTTATTGGTAAATTCAATCCATTTATATTTAGTCTAATTATTGGCACTTCAGTATTTCCTATTGCCATTTTATATATTGCTTTCTGATAGCTCTGTGTCTTAATTCTCCACTTTTGTTTTTCTGTCATTTGTTTTTGTTTAGTGGTATTCCATACTTCTTTCTTCTGTTTCTTCTTTTTTTAAGATATATGTTCTAGTACTGTCATTTTGGGGGGTGGTTACTATTAGGTTATTAAAAGAAAAGTTATCATATTTATTAGAATTTATTATCTCATGAGTGCTTCTGCACACCATCCTCCTTTGCTCCTGCTGATCTTTATCCTCTCCCCATTTATGTTACTATTGTCACAGATAATCTTTGTTTTTATTGAAGATTTTACTTATAGTTTTGTTTTTTTTGTTTTTTGTATTTGGTCAGATAACCCCCTTTAGTACTTTCTGTAGTGGGAATTTTCTGGTGATAAATTTCCTCAGGTTAACAATGTCTATAAATATTTTTATTTCACCTTCATATTTGAAGGATAGCTTTGATGGGTATAATATTCTTGGCTGGTAGTACATCTTTTCAGTACTTTAAATGTCTTTTCTAGCTTGTAGAGTTTCTGCTGAGAAATCTGATGATAACCTAATGGGCCTTCCTTTACATGTTATATTCTTTTTTTTCCTAGCTGCCTTGAGGGTTCTTTCTTTGCCATTGATTTGTGATAATTTTATTATGATGTTTGTTGGAATAGGTCTCTTTGAGTTGAGGTAGTTGCTGTTCTGTTTGCTTCTTTGATTTGAGGCTCTAATTCTTTCTATAGGTTTGGGGAAGTCTCAATTATTTGTTTATGTTCTTTATTCCCTTTTCCCTTTCTTTTTCTTTTAATATACCCATTATTAATATATTGTTCTTTCTGATGGAGTCAGACAATTCTTATAGGGCTTTCTCATTTTTTTAAAAATTTGTGATTCTCTCTCTTCTTCCCTCTGTAGTATTTCTAGTTGCCTGTCTTTGATGTCACTGATTCTCTCCTTTATCTGGCCTGTTCTATTAGTTAAGCTTGCTACCTCATTTTTTGTTTCATGTATTGAGTTCTTCATCTCTGTTTGGTTCTTTTTTATAGTATCTATTTCCTTAATGAGGTACCCTTTTTGTTTATTAATTTGTTTTTTGAGCTCACTAAATTGCTTTTCATTGTTGTCTTGTATTTCACTGAGTATTTTTAGAACTTTAATTTTGAATTCTCTGTCATTTATCTTCATTTCCATGTAATTGAGATTTTTTTCTGATAATTTTTCACCATCTATCTGAGCTTCACCTCTGTCTTGTGTATCCATAATATTTGATTTTTCCCTTTGATGGCATTTGAGAGTGGTACTGTTAATAACACTAACAAGAGATAACTAAAAAAATAAAAATAAAATTGAAAAAATACAGTGAAAAAAATGAAAATTCTATAAATAATGATAAGTAAAAAAAAAACTACAGAGAACAAGAACAGAAACTGAGGAAAAATAAAAAAAGAAAAAATAAAGTAAAAAACAAACACCACAAAAAGTATAAGTCCAAAATATAATAATTTGAAGAAAAGTAAAGTTCATATGAGAGGGAAAAAAAGTTAAGTAGAAGAAAAGGGAAGAAAGAGAAAAAAAAGTAGAGGAGAAAGTGTCAAAAATAAAACCCTCACAAAAAAACAAAAAAAATTAACAACTATGGATAACTAAGGATAATCTAGTTCAAATAGAAAAAAGAGAAAGAAAAAAAAGGAAAGAAAAAGTGAGAAAAAGCAAAAAAAACCCAAAAAAAACCAACATATTTTTTCCAGCTTTGAAAGGTACCATATTTTCCCATGTATAAAATGCACCCTTTTTCAAAAAATTTGAAATTTAAAATCTAGATACATCTTATACAGTGATTTTGGCATTTTAAATGCCATAGATAGAACTAAGGAAGAGGAAATATAGAAAAAAAGTTATTCATAATCAGACACAGATGAGGACAAACAAATGGATAGGAGTTTTTTGTTTGTTTGTTTTTTGTTTTTTGTGACAGAGTCAGGGACAGAGAGAGGGATAGATAGGGACAGACAGACGGAAAGGGAGAGAGAAGGGAAGCATCAATTCTTTGTTGCAGTACCTTAGTTGTTCATTGATTACTTTCTTATATGTGCCTTGACCAGGGGGCTACAGCAGAGCTAATGACTCCTTGCTCAAGCCAGTGACCTTGGGCTCAAGCTGGTGAGCCTTGCTGAAGCCAAATAAGCCTGCACTCAAGCCAGCAACCTTAGGGTTTTTGAATCTGGGTCCTCCACATCCCAGTCTGACCCTCTATCCACTGTGCCATCATCTGGTCAGGTTTGGATGGGAGTTTTGACAGTGATGAAGAGTTGTATGAATCTTATGATGAATAAAACTTGAGTTCAGTAACTTTATATAACACATTCTTTTTCAAATTTTAGGTCCCAAAATTTAAGTTCACCTTATACATGGGGAAATATGGTAAGTTTTTCCTTTTTCCAGCATGTGGTACTGTACTACAAGTTTTGCCTCTGTGAGGTTCTTGGGTGGAGTTCTGATGAGGCATCACTGTGGTGATGATGTAGGCAGAATCACAGTGACCATGGTAGGAGGGGCTTGTTGTTAAGGCTTTACAATTTTATGGCTCTAGCAATAGCAGTTTCAGGTCTCCCAATGTCCCTCCCAGATCCCGACAGAACAGGGGATCAAATGCCAGATACTTCTGCCTCTCACAGCTTTGTCCATCTTGTGTATGGATATTTCAGGTACACCTAAGACTCCTTGTTTGCATATAGTTGTTGAATTTGTTGAAATTTTAAGGGGAGAGATTGGATGTATCTCTAATGCCACCATATCTCTGTCACTCACGTTCTTTTTAAAGTTGAAAACAATGATCTTTCCAAAGAAGTTTTCTTCTAATATATTTTTTTATTATTTCTTCTTTGTATTTGCTACACAGCTTTGTATTTTTCTGTATTTTAATAATAGCTTGTATAATTATTTGGTGTATGTATTTTTGTGAAAAAAGACTTCATTATATTATTAATTATGTATTTTAAGTAATGCAATTTATTAATCAGAAATAATTGAATAAACTTTTAAATAAATTTCAAGAACAAGATTTTCATTAAGCATTGCCTCTGAACTTAAAAGTTGTATTTATTATTTGGAAATAGATGATCTGGTCTGTTTTTAATCCTGGTTTTCCCCTTCCGGATAAAGAAATTTGGTGAATTACTGTATCATTCTTTATGTGGTTTCCTCACTTGATAAACTAGTATGATAACAATATCTGTCTTCTTAAGCCATCATGTTAAATAAAATGGTATATTTAAAGGTCTCACAACAGTGTTAGCATGTAGCAAATTATTCTAACTTTGTTATTATTATGAAAATTTATTGCTTGAATGCATAAAATCACACGTTTAGACTACTTTCTGGTTTTTCCATGTACTTTCTCTAAACTTTTAGACGAGCTTTTTAAACTTTTATATCACAGTCTTTTCATCAGTAAAGTGGAAACAATAGTACCTCAAAAAAATCATTTGGTGAAAATTAAAGAAAAAAAATAAACATATATATATATATAATCCATTTAGTATATTTAGTATGGAGTATCTACTAAAAATTATTGTTTTTACATTTTTCTACACAATGTCTGGGCATAGTATCAATTTAAATATTTGGTGAATAAATAAAAGATTTCCTTATAACTAAAAA
Source organism: Saccopteryx leptura (assembly GCF_036850995.1). Taxonomy (NCBI): domain Eukaryota; kingdom Metazoa; phylum Chordata; class Mammalia; order Chiroptera; family Emballonuridae; genus Saccopteryx; species Saccopteryx leptura. The sequence continues at coordinate 230,262,415 of NC_089505.1, read as the reverse complement.
TTTAGGCAAAATATTGTCAATTTAATGATGACTCAAAACTTCTATGGTTTCCTTGGTAGTATTGCTCGGTTGGTTAGAGTGTCATCTGGATATGCAGAAGTTGCCAGTTCAATGCCTGGTCAGGAAACATATAAGAACAGATCAATGCTTATCTTTCTATCATCTATCTATCATCTATCATCTATCTTTCCATCTATCATCTATCTATCTATCTATCTATCTATCTATCTATCTATCTATCTATCTATCTATCTATAATCTATCTATCATCTCTTTTTCTTTTCTTCTCTTTCTAAAATCAATCAATACATTTAAAAATTTTCTATGGTTATCTCTGTAGATAATGATATATAATATATATAGATAGATTTAGCTATATATATCTTCTTAATTTTAGAAAAGAAATTTTTGCAAAATATTGAAGTAAATATGTATCTTGTCTGCAGAAAGTTATATCAGTTAGTCTCATTGTATGAGAGATCTCAGTTCATTAAAGATGATCATTTTTTAAAATCTGCTCTTACAAAATTTTAAAAATTGATATCTTAAAAACTGCATTTTTTTCTGTTAAAGTTAACTCCCACCCTCGCAAATATCTATTAACTATTTATATTTTTTTTTATGAGCCAATATTTTATCTTTGTCTTTTTTTTATTGGGGTATTCTTTTTTATTTGAAAATGTATTTTGTATGGTAAGAATATTAGTTCACTGTCTTTCAAAATAGTATTAATCATTTTTTCCTGGTTAGTTTTTTTACCATTCATACTGAAACTTGTTTATTACTCAAGTAAAATATAATTATAACTATTTAAATTTGAGACAAGTAGTAATATGAGTTTACTTATATATACATTTTATAAAAGAAATACTTCCCAAGTGTGCCAGAAATGGGTCTCTACCTGAGTATATATGTTCATTACAGTGCTAATTTTCTCTGAGTTGCTTTTATACTGTGGTTTGGACAATGGTCACAGTTAAAATCATTACATGTTTATAGTATCTAGAACTTATTCAAGTGCAATTCAGACATCAACCTTTATCTACTAACCCAGCACCCCAGAAGCCACTTATTATCACTTACTGGGCTCATCAGGTGTGTGTGGGTGTGTGTGTGTGTGTGTATCAATCTTAAAGTGTCTAAACTTTGCTCAGCTAATTTAAACTCTGTTAAGTTGTGTCGTACACTTGAAGTCTGTTTCTCTTTAGTTATAGTCATGAATATCAGCAGATTATCAGAGGATGAGGGCATAGACTTCCTCTCTGGTCACAGATGGTGGGGAGAGTGAAATGCCCATATGGTGCATCAAACTTTTTGACTCCACTCTCAAGAAAGCTGTCTCTCAAAGGAGCCTTGCTCTGTCAGGCAGGTTGACTATGGAAAGATTATTTATGGTAGACTATGTATATATGATATTATGTCTGAATTACTGCCCTGAACTAGGGCTGATTACCCATGTGTGAGCATTTAAGGCTTTAAAATAGAAAACAGTGCTCATGTTTCAGAGACATTCATTAAAAATTATGGATTTTACTATCTCCCAAATTGCTAAAGATAAAAAACTTTTTAAAAGTAAAATTATGATATAGAACTGCCTTTATAAAGGATTTAGTGATCACATCAAAGATTAAAGAGTCAAAAAGCTAAATCATGAATCATATTTAGAACACAGCTTAGGTCAAGGTGCAGAAAAAAATAAATGGTCTTTAAAGTGTTCTCTTGAGTGTTCTTTGAGTAGTTTATTATTTTCTTCTATTCTGTAGTTAGTATTGATATAGAAAATACTTGTTATTTATTACCAACCATGCTTAGTCTAGTAACAACTCTTTGCCTTAACTCTCTAATAAATGTAGCAAATGAATTTTGTGTTGTATATTATAAAACATTCTTACAAATTTAATTTCCAAATCTACTCAGCTATGTTTTTTGAATGTCTACCAAATACAAATCTCTCATATATTAAGAGTTAAAATAGATGTGTAAGAAATATCTAGGGACTATAAAAATAAAGTTTCTTGAATTGTTTCATGTGCTTGACATTGTCTTTCTTTAGACTTGTAATTCCAGGCTACTTTTATTCTTGTCAATGCCCCTATCAGTTTAAGGTATGTCTGTGTCAGGTCAGTATCTCCAACCTGAAAGCCCAAATCAAATAGCCAGATAATGAATTATCTAGAATTCCTCCACTGACCAGTGAGCCAATAAGCTTTGTTTACTCATACCACCATCTTTGCAATTTTATAGAGAATTGTTATATATGCAGTCTAATCTTAGCCACAGCACTGATCGCATCACTGTTATAATTAGGAGAAACTACATAAGAGTTTGACCAACAGAATCTTGATAGATTGGTAATAAAAAGATGCTTCTCAAGTATGATGCATGGTAACAGTTTTAACCTATATCATTATCATGCTTAATAATGAAATCATCTGGGCATTCTAACAACATTGGGAAAGCATAAAAGGTTAACTGGTATCACTACTTTTATTTAATTGTGTTTTAGCTGAGAAAACAGAAAAGAAAAATTATTGAATATTTTAGTGATTGCAATCTAATTATTATTTTTAGAAGATATGAGTTTATAACTGAAAACCAAAGAAAATTATAAACCAGCAAGTAATTTGTCTAGAAAAAATGTGGATATATAAAAATAAATATTTTCCATCTACTCATTCAAAAGTATAATGGAGACATACTATAGTTATAGGTTTAAATATATGATCAAGATACATTACAATATATTTTAAGTACTGTGAGTAGATATAGATAAGAAAAATTACAAATGACCAAAACAGATAGACAAATAATACAAAAAGAATTAAAATTGTATGTGAGGATGTGATAAAAAGGATATCCTCAGATACCATATTGGATGGTTTATATTGTTGTGAAGAATAATTTGTCTGCCTGACGAGGAAGTGGTGCAGTGGATAGAGTGTCAGATTGGGACACAGAGGACCCAGGTTCGAAACTCCAAGGTTGCTGGCTTGAGTGAGGCTTATCTGGTTTGAGCAAGGCTCACCAGCTTGAGCCCAAGGTTGCTGGCTTGAGTAAGGGGTAATTCGGTCTGCTGTAATCCCCCAATCAAGGCACATGTGAGAAAGCAAGCAATGAAGAATTGATGCTTCTCATCTCTCTCCCTTCCTGTCTGTCTGTCCCTATCTGTCCCCCTCTCTGCCTCTCTCTGTCTTTCACACACATAAAAATGAATAATTTATCAACACATAAAATGTTTTAAAAATCATGTACTTACTAACTTTTTGAAGTATATTTTAACAAAAATTAAGCATGTATTAAGGGTCTTTTTTATTTATTATTATTATTATTATTATTATTGTATTTTTCTGAAGCTGGAAACGGGGAGGCAGTCAGTCAGACTCCTGCATGCGCCTGACCGGGATCCACCCGGCATGCCCCAGGAGACAATGCTCTGCCCATCTGGGGCATCTCTCTGTTGCAACCAGAGCCATTCTAGCGCCTGAGGCAGAGACCATAGAGCCATCCTCAGCGTCCGGGCCAACTTTGCTCCAATGGAGCCTTGGCTGCGGGAGGGGAAGAGAGAGACAGAGAGGAAGGAGAGGGGGAGGGGTGGAGAAGCAGATGGGCCCTTCTCCTGTGTGCCCTGGCTGGGAATCGAACCCGGGACTCTCGCACGCCAGGTCGACACTCTACCACTGAGCCAACCGGCCAAGGCCTTAAGGGTCTTTTTTAAATGGAAATTTATTTTTATTATTGATGATTAAAAACAGCAAAAAATGGCTAAGAATAAGGAAACGATCAAGTACAGTGATACCTCGGTTCTCGAACGCCTTGACTTTCGACCAAATCGGTATTCGACCAGGAAATTCGAGAAAATTTTGTCTTGGAATCCGAACAAATATTTGGAACTCGAACGTCCGAGATTAGCCGAGTTGAGCCGAATGGCGTTCATTCGGCCGAGCGCGCCTTGCCTGCGTCATCAGTGTGAGTCACGCTTTGTCACGCTTTGTGGAGAGAGAGAATCACGTTTTTGTGGAGAGAGTCACGCTTTGTGGTGAGAGTCACGCTTTGTGGAGAGACTCACGCTTTGTGCATGCTTTGTACACTGAATTTAACCCTTAGACATGGGTCCAAAGAAAGCCAGAAGTGGTAATGCAGACAAAGGTAAGCGGAAAGCTGTGAGAACAACAATTGAGCTGAAAAAAGAAATCATTGCCAAATATGAACAGGGCACACGTGTTTCAGATCTGTCTGCTGAGTATGGCATGCCAAGATCTACTATCTCAACTTTCCTTAAGAATAAAGCTGTTATAAAGGCTGCCAATGTTGCCAAAGGTGTTACATTGTTAACAAAGCAAAGGCCTCAGATAATGGAGGAAATGGAGAAGCTGCTTCTTATTTTCATTAAAGAAAAAGAGTTAGCAGGTGACAGCATCAATGAAGTCGTTATTTGTGAGAAAGCACCAGTAAATAGGCATATTTTTGGGGCTTGGAACAAATTAATCCAGTTTCCATTATTTCCTATGGGTTTCATTGTTTCGGTTCTCGAACAATTTGGTTCTCGACCGTTCTCCCGGAACGAATTATGTTCGAGAACCGAGGTATCACTGTATGTTATAGGATTTTAGTTGCACAAAACTTGATGCAACATTTTATCTCAGATTGTAGTAAGAATCTGGCTGCCATGAAAATATGATCTTGCAATATAAATGAAAAAATCAGATTACAAAACACATACTGTGTGATTTCAGTTCAGGGATGGTACATGAGCTAGATATTTGAAAGTCTAATTGGCTTTTCACTCAATGTCACTGAATTACTGTTGATTTGCAACCTTGAGAGTTACCGAAGTAAAATCTGAAACTGATTTCCATACATGGAGAACAATGAGAAACTGAGGAAAGAAGTAGAGCTTTCCATGGTAAGTGTTAGGTTTAATAAGCAAGGCTTGTCTTGAGTAACCACAAGATGAGCAGGTCTCTACATTCACCAGCCAGAATTTTAAAAGTTTATATAGAAGCATTAAATAGGTTCAGTCATATATTTAGTACAAATGGTCTTAGTAACATCTTCTTCTCTAAAGACTAGGTCCTAGAAAAAGTTCCTAGTATGAGAACAGAAGGAGTTCCTAGTAGGAGAACATTCCAAGGACAGGAAAAGGAGTAAAGAGCCTCTGGTTTCCTGGGTCCACTTAAGGGTTAACTGGTAGTTATGGCCTCTCAAAGACTTTCTCCAACAATTAGTAAAAGGAGCCAGCTTCCATATCCATTCTCCTTTCTTCCTATAGGAACTGAACCCTGGATTTCAGCTCGTCACAGCCTGCTCAGATAAAGACTGAATAATCTAGTCTTCTTTGCAACTAGCTATCTCCCTGTGACTTAGCTCTGGACATAGGTATGCATGTAGAAGTGATGTGTGCAAATTTCCCAACTATGGAGCTTACAATTAAACTCCCAAATTCTCATTCTTCTTTCTTTTTACTTCTTTCTGTTTTTCTTTCTTTCTTTCTTTCTTTCTTTCTTTCTTTCTTTCTTTCTTTCTTTCTTTCTTTCTTTCTTCTTTCTTTTTTCTCTTTCTATCTTTCTCTCTCTCTCTCTCTTTCTTTTTTTAGAGAGAAGCAGGGAGAGAGAGAGAGAAAGCAAGATGATCAAATTGTTTCTATATGTGCCTTGATTAGAGATCAAATCAACAACCTCTGCACTTTGGGATAATGCTTCATCCAACAAAGCTATCTGGCCAGGGCTTCCAAATTCTTATTCTTGAACCTTTACAACAGAAGGTGAACTATGTATCAATATGTTGACCTTTAGTTTCACTTTATCTTTCTGTAATAAAGGATTTGGAGTCTGTAAATATTCCTTCTTTGTTAGTCAACACAATGTTAACTTATTCAGTAGAGGACACTAGAGGATCATTTGAGGAGGCAGAGATTTTTTTCTGGTGCAGTTGCTTCACTTGCCAGGCTTTTGCAGTGCACTGTAGTTAGAAGTGTCCAGTGGCCAACAGCTTTCCAGACACCTTAAGGTTTGGATTTCCAGGTGCACATCAGAAACAATTTTAGGGCCCCATCATTGAGATGCACTCCCTGATTTCAAAGGAAATAATGAAATCTGTATAGCAAAAGCCACCTGGCATCACTTTTAAGCAAAACCAGTAAGAGGACATACTGAAAAAGGCAGCAGGGATGTACCAGTAATCAGTAACACTTGGCCTGCAAAGATAATTGGCAGTGATTATTTGATCAGGAAATCTCTAGCAATGAAATGATTGGGAAGTCCACTAGAGTACTGCTTGTTCAATACAACAGTGAAAACTCTAAGTCCAGTAGCCAGACAACTGACTTGAATAATCACAATGGAGAGTTCCAGCCTCTCATAATTTTCCTATCCTAAGTCAATTCACAGACTCTTTATTGAAGGCTGAAAGGCTGGGTACCTCTGAGGAACTTCTGCCAAAAGTATCTGCCATAATAAATCTTCCTCCAAGCCTTTTCCAAATAAGCCTATATACTAGAATGACTATACATTGGGGAAAAGGAAATACCCAGACTTTTCAGACATTACTGGTTTTGAATTGAGACTAATGACCAAAGGATCAAATTGCTACTGTGCCTCAGTGAAATCTGGTGAAGATGCATGGACCTCTCAGAATGGGCTCAGCCTGTGAAGATATTTGTGTCCCATGTGAAATCCCATTAAAGGGCATTTGCTGCATGAGAGACTTTTACTATCCAGGTAGACAATAATGGCACATAACTTCAGTGCATATTAGCCTCTTTCTTTAACCACCCACAGTTTGCTCAATGGGCCTAGGCAAAGTGGTCATGGTGACAAGCTTCAAAAATATACATTCAGGTCACCAATGTAGCCTTCTTCTTATCAAGAAATACCTAGCTAACATGACTATTAGGTACCTAATCTGTCAGTAGCAAAAATCGGCTTTTCCTAGTTCAACGTCATTTCCTGGGGTAAACCAGCCAGCTCTCTGGTAGCAGGTTGAGTATAATGGAGTAGAGATTAAACCTCACTGAAATAGACATGCATTCTATAAATGGATTTTCCTTTACTGCCTCTAATGTTTCTGTAGTTGGTAATCCATGGACTCATAGAACATTCTTCATCTCACTGCTTCAAATCAAAAACTAATTTTATAAGAAAGAGCACAGCAGTGGGCTCATACCTATAGAATTAATTGAGTAACTACATTTCTCACAACCAGGAAGCAGCTGGGCTAATGAAAGTAAAATGACATTACATCTCTGGTTGGGAGACAACACTAGAAAAATAAAATGAGCTAATATGACTAAGTATATAGTATGTCACTGAATCATATACATCCTTTCACTTCTATAGCCAGAACATACAAAACCAGGAATAAATGGGTCACAGAGTAGAAGTAGCTCCTTTCACTAATATCCACAGTAATCTACTAGAACAAATTTTGCTACCATTGTGGCAATTTTGGGCTTAGCCAATTTGGACTTCTTAGTCTCCAAGGTCAGTATGCATTAGCTCTACTTTCAAAACATATCCAGAATCGAATAATGTCTTACTATCTCTATCATCATTACTTTGGCCCAAACCACAATAATTTCTTGGCAGAACAATATCAATAACCTAGCCAATCTCAGTTCCAGTCTACTCAAATGGCAGACAGTAATTTTTAAAAATACAAATTAGCTTATGTCTTTCTTCTGTTTAGTATTTTCCAGTGACTTTCCCTCTCATCTAAGGTTAAAGCCTCATCTTGTTTAACAAAGCACTACAATATTGACAAGCATTCATCTCCTTACTTCATTTTCTATCAATTGTCTCCTTACTATGCTCTAAGCACACTGGCTTCCTTGCTCTTTTTGAGCACACTAGACCCATTCCTACTCAGGACATATGTGCCTACTTATCTTTTGCTCAGTGGATTCTGCTGAGATGCCAGTAGGATTGGCTCCCTTGCATCATCTGTTTGTTCACAGGCTAACCTTCCATGACCACCTTATACAAATTGACAACTTCCCCACCATGACTCCCTAATGCTTTTATAATTTAATTTGTATCCATTTTATATTTGTTTGTGTATGTTACTCCAACAAATAGAGAAACTCTTTATGAAAATAGAACCTTTGCTTTATAAACTACCGAATCCACACCATCTAGATTGGTGTTTCTTAACCTTACTATTACTGACATTTGGGGCTGGATAGTTCTTTGATGTAAGGTATAGTCCATGCATGGCAGAATGTTAAGCAACATTGTTACCTTCTACCCACTAGATGCCAGTAATGCCAGTAACACTTTTACTACAAATTATGATGACCAAAAACACAGGTGGGGTGGGGGGTTGACCCTGGTTGAGAACTAATGATCTAAATCAATATATTAATAGAGCTAGATCTTAATAATGAATACAGTACTTGAATATATATACATATAAAGCGTATATATATATACATTAAGCACTATGCTTAATATATATATATGCTTAGAAAAACTAAAATGATATGTACTGAAATGCAAATTGTAAAAAGATTATTTGTGCATATGTGTATTTTGTTGTTGGTGGTGGGGTTTTTTTCTGTATTTTGAAATTTTACTTTAGATGCTTTTATTACTTTTACAGGAAAAATAATGCCAGTTAAATTTTGGGACAATTCTCTTTGGCTCCAACTGCCTTGTTCCTTCAGTTTATGTTTTACTCCTCATTAAAGGCATGAAAGATTCTTTAGTTGAAAAGTTTGTTCTCAAACTGATGCAGACAACATGACCTCTTTCCTTTGCACTCTAGAAGTTCTAATTACATGTACTATTTTTCTCTCAGTTCATTTTATTCCTTTTCTCCAGGAGAAGGTCGCATAAAGCTCTATATATAATCTGCAAAGTGCATGACCATTGTTTTTACTGTTAATGGTTATTAAAAGCCAAAGGTAACTCTGAAAAAGTAATTTAACAAGCCAACTTAGCCATTAATATTCACATAACTAGAGTCCTTTGACCTTCGTAAAGAATAATTCTTCTCCATCAAGTAAAAGACGGAATAAAGCAATAAGCTGATTAATCTAATCATTAGCAGGTACTGAAATATGTAATAGATGGAATTGAAAGTTTTATCTATCAGTTCATCTTCCTTTGGAAATATGATTTGTTCAATGCTATAGTGTTTTAATCCTTAGAATTTTGATTTTTAAATTTTTTTCTGTTAAAATATCAAAATAACTGCTTCATATTCACAGTGTTTATTTAATATTTAAACTAGCTTCTAACAATATTTTTCTTGTATATCCTTTTATGAACTGAAGCTATTTTTATCCTTTAGATATCTATGAAACAACTATGCTATCATTCTCTGGGACTTCCCCATGATGATGAGCACGTTCTGCTGAGTGCCTCATGCCTCATTACTACTCACTTCTCTTATCATTCTGCCCCAGGCACAGTATTCACCACCATAAATACTATAATAACCTACTAATAACCCTTTCAATTTCATAATCTCTTTTCCTCTAGTTACACTACCATGCTGTTAAATGCACCTCCCTAAGGAAGACCTCCCTACCCTTCTTAGAACATCAGCAGTGGTTGTCAGTTGGGCACTAAATAGAGTTTCAACTCTTTAGTCTGGCATATGAGGGTCTCTGTACACATACCTTAAGTATAATTCTCCAAACTTATTACTCATTATTTTTTCCCACATAAAAACACATTTATGTTCTATCATATTGTCATATCATAGGCAAAAACTACCTAAAATGCTCTTATACAACCACAACATGTCCAAATCCTACCCTTGTGTTACGAGCTCTTTAAATATGCCTTTTTCTGTGATGTTTTTTATAACTCCACATCACAAGAAAGCAGTGTCCCTGTTTTCTGAATTTTTGAAACTATTCATCTTCACATTGTGCTATGGTAGTCATTAATTTTCTTCATGGAGCATAATTATTGGAATAGATGTCATATCTACTCTGCTTTAGTCTATAAATTTCTGGATGGTTGCACATTGTTATGAATTACTGTTTCCTTTAGAAGGTCTTGATCAAAATAGGCACTGAATAAACAAATAAACATTTTCTATAAATAGTATCTATATTGTTCAATAAAACTTATGATATTAAATGATTCATTCATGTGAAATTAAATTTACATATTGCTTCCTTAATCATGAGTGAGGTTACCCTAAATTCTGTTGGCTGCACTTACTCCCTTCAAGCACAAAGAATTCAAAAGCCAGAAAAGGATATAACCAAGAGGAAACCTCACTCGCTTAATAATGCTGTTTTTTTAACTTTATAATCTCTAAGACTCTGCTCTATAATTTTTTCCTTAAAATTATACTTCTGCTTATTCTTCTATTTCAGTTACTTACCTTAAACCTAAGATATTTGTTAAGACCAGTAAAATCTCGGAATTGTGATTAGCTGGACTTCTAGAGTTGGCCATCCCCCTACCCTTTGTGTGCTAAGAGTTAGGGTGACAGCTGGATAGATATACAAATATACTCTGTGCTTTCACTGAAAAAAAAAAATTAGAGTACTTACACTGTGTAAAGCCAGCAGCCGTGGCCAGGGCCACCATCACAGCAGCCTTCTGGCCCATGCAGGTTCGCATTTGATTCGGACAGTCGGTAAAGAAACCATGGAGCCAAAAACTGGTGGGCCATAGCCTTTAATCCTACCTTGCACCTGGCGGGCAAGTAAAAACATACACTGGGCTCCAAAACCCAGTCACACTCAGTGCTCACAAAGCCACTGACTTATCCGAGTTTCCTAGAATCAAAGGTTTCTAGCTCACCAGCCTTCTTCTCCTCAGTTCCCCATCTCCTGCCTTATCCCAGATACAAACTCTGTACAAACTGGCATCTCACTCAGCACTCCACCATCTTGGCTGCTTTTCCTGGCCTCCTCCACGTGGCCGCCTTCCGCTGCTGGCTCTACTTTCTCTGCTCTCTCATGCTAATCTCAGGAACCAAGAGCGCAAACTCTCGTTCCATCCCCATTTTATAGTGTAGAAATCCAAACCCTTAATCCAATATACATAATAGGGAAGTCTCTAATACAAAGTCACTTCTCTGAGGCATGATAGGATTGTACCACCTTACACCAAAAAGGGTAGGAAAGGCTTAATCCCAAAACCAAGCCCCAGGCTACAAGGATTCTGCCTGCCTTTAGCCCACCCCAACACACATTAATACCACCTGGGCAACGGCCTCTTTAACAAAGTGAGCATAATACATTTTATCTGCCCAACACACTGTTTTCTGCGTAATTTAATGATTTCTAAATACAGTGATTTTAATTCAAAACATGTGCTACATTTCTAAAGAGGCAGGCAATAGTTATTTTCTTTGGATAAATATGTTGTGATAATGCCACATACACACTTACTTTTTTCATGCTCTTTCTATGTAAAACACTTTTATTGGAATGCATACAGCAGCAATTACAAAAAAAAAATCAGACTGCATTGAATGTATTGCTCATTGCAAACAACTGCTGTTGGTTGTCGCACAACTTAAAACTGATGCCCACAACTGGAATATGGCCTTTCATAAATGCTGTGACTAAATTTACTTCATTTCCAGTAAAAAAAAAAAAAAAAACTGTAAGAAAATCAACACATAGATTAATGAGATCAATAACTTCACAGATTTTAGTTCAGAATCTCTATATTTACACATGCAAAGATGACGGACACAGTAAGTGTTTCATATCTGGGGCTGTCAAAAGCTTGGTTTTAAAGAAAATGATGTTCTCAGTGACCAGAACTCATGCTGAGTGCATTTATTTATGCCAGTTTCTTCCAAATCCTCAATGAAATAACACATATCGATGTTTTTAATTAAATATATATATATTCCAAATATGTTTGTGTTTCTGCATATTATAATGTAAGCACAATAAGACTGAAGCCAGGATCAAAAGACTAAGCATTTCTATACATATATTGTATACTCATACATTAAGTTTAAAAAACCCTTCCAAAAGTAGAAATTTTCAGTCTCTCCACTCAGAGGAATTTGACAGCTGATCAAGGATAGAATCTTCTTCAGCCCTGGCTCATGCTCTTATTATTAGAAACAGAGAATATTAAGTAAAGAAAAAAATATTGACCTGTTTTGTTCCTAATATAAGGCCAAAATCATGTCAATAAAAGAATAACTAAATTTCCTTAGTTGTGTCCAGCTATAATAGCAAATATAGAACAATTACTTAAAAAAAAAAAAAAAAAACACCTCCTTGTGATGTGTATCAAAGACAACCAACTAGTCACTTAAATGTATGATTCTTATTTAACATATACAGTTATAGTTGGTAAAGCTGCCCAGCAAAGAATTACATTTTCCATGTTCATTGTGTCTATGTGAGGTCATGTGACTGGTACTCTCCAATAAAATGCAAAGTATTGTAATGTTTCTCAGTTCTTGTTTTAGGTATTTGAGAAGCATATTATATATATTTTTCCTTTTTTTAATTTTTATTAATTTTAATGGGGTGACATCAATAAATCAGGGTACATATATTCAAAGAAAACATGTCCAGGTTATCTTGTCATTCAATTCTGTTGCATACCCATCACTCAAGGTCAGATTGTCCTCTGTCACCTTCTATCTAGTTTTCTTTGTGTCCCTCCCCCTCCCCCCTCTCCCTCCCTCTCTTTCCCCATCCGCTGCAACCACCACACTCTGTCCATGTCTCTTAGTCTCATTTTTATGTCCCACCAATGTATGGAATCATGCAGTTCTTGTTTTTTTCTGATTTACTTATTTCACTCTGCACAATATTATTAAGATAACACCATTTTGTTGTAAGTGATCCGATGCCATCATTTCTTATGGCTGAATAGTATACCATGGTGTATATGTGCCATATCTTCTTTATCCAGTCTTCTATTTTTTTTTTTACAGTGATTAAAGCCTTTAAGCAAACTCTTGGCCAATACAGCAAGAATCCATAAAAGAGTAGTGTTCTTAACATGTTCACCAAGTCCAAGTTGGCCCCATCACCATGCCAAATCCCTGAAAAATGCAACCCAACCACAGTTCAGTCTGTTAGGAGCTGTCACAAGGAGCAGGAGTCCAAGAAAAGGCCACATCCAGAAAAAGTTCACATGGCACTGGAATTGTTGTCACAATTCTATACTTTGCAGCTCACGTCCAAGTCCCAATGACCACTGCTTCTAGCTGGTAATGATTCAGGTAGACTGGAAAAGCCATCTGCAGCATGTGTGGAGATGAAGCTTCTGTTCTCCTCTGCCTGGAGAGATGAGACCAGGTTGCTTTTCCCTGGAGCTCTGGGACTGTGGCTTGGTAAAGAGAACCTTGGGATACACTAAGCTAGGTGGCAAAGGTAGATTCATAATAGAAGTTTGCAAAAGGGGGAAAGAGAGCTCTAAATTAGGAGTAGGTCCCAGCCTGAAATATGAGTGGGGCATTGAGGTAGGAGGAATAAAGGAAATACTATATATTAAACAAAGCAGCAGAAAATAGGACTATCAACACCCACACAGAGATCTTTGAGGGAAGAATAAAAAAATCTGACTGTTCAGGCAAGACATAGTTAAGTGGCCCTTGTGCAAATGAGATCAGTTTACCTGCTTCTTGGAAGAAATACCCTAGGCTTGTCCACAGTGTCGTGTATGGGGCCAATGGCCCTGGGCACCTTCAGCCTTCAGTGGCAAACCCCAGCATTCTGGGCAAAGTTAGGTCATAGGTGGCTGGGGCAGGGCTGGAAGAGACTGAACCCTCCCTTAGAGGAGCAAGGGGGAAGCCTACCTTCCAGTGTCCCTTTTTCCTCACAGCAAAGGCATGTAAGCCTGGCAGGCTTTAGCTCAATGACCTTCCTTTCCACTACTGAAGCAGGACCCAGATGGCATCCTATGAGACCCCTTTGGGGTGTTGGAGCCTTTAAGGGCATATCCTAAAAGATGGTAGTTCCCCTGATCTCTATTAGGCTTTTTCTGTCTCTTGGTATCTTAAAAGCCATTTCAGAAGATCTCGCTAAGGGGTTTGAGGATCCCTATCCACCTATATAAATCTTTTCCATACATCTGGAGCTATTTGGAAAAAGACAAAACAGTGTTATTAGCTGGATCAAATAAAGAAGGTAGTAGTTTGCAGGAGAAAAAGATTTGGCGTCTCCTGTTCATTAGCATTCAAAAGAAATTTAAAATTTTTTTAAGTAAAAAGCATGATATGGTAGACCCGTAGGAGTTCCAGAATATGACTCCCCCTTTTAAATTTTTTTAAGTTCACCTTAAAATATTTGCTGGGTACACTTTAGTAATACCTTGACTTTAAAGATTGCAAGAAATACACATAATTTGAAACGTTTGACAAAATACAGTAAATGCTTTTGCTCCATATGCAGGAGCATTGTCAGTTTAACCAGTTTAGGAAATCCAATAATAGAACAATGCATACAGACAATGAGCTATAACATGCTTAACAGCCTCTCCTGTTCTGACAGAGGTTACTATAAATCCAGAATATGTATCCACTGTAACGTGGTCATAGGACTGTTTGCCAAATGAAGGTATATGAGTAACCTCCATTTGCCAAAGTTGTCCTGGTAGGGGTTCTTGAGGGTTAACTCCAAATGAAGGGGCAGATTGTAGTATAGGACCCCTTGGACAGGATTTCCCAATCTGCTGTGCTGCTTCCGAGAAATTTGAAACTGTTTAGATAGGGCTGCAGCGTTCTGGTGATGAATAGTATGAGACTGAATTGCTTGATCTGTCATGGTTGCTCCAAATAATTTTCCTTTGGGTAGCTTGATCAACAAGGGCATTTCTAGGCCCTGGCCAGTTGGTTCAGTAGTAGAGCATTGGCCTGGCATGCAGGAGTCCCGGGTTCGATTTCCAGCCAGGGCACACAGGAGAAGCATCCATCTGCTTCTCCACCCCTCCTCCTCTCCTTCCTCTCTGTCTCTCTCTTCCCCTCCTGCAGCCAAGGCTCCATTGGAGCAAAGTTGGCCCAGGCATTGAGGATGGCTCTATGGCCTCTGCCTCAGGTGCTAGAATGGCTCTGGTTGCAACAGAGCAACACCCCAGATGGGCAGAGCATCCCCCCCTGGTAGGCTTGCCAGGTGGATCCCGGTCGGGTGCATGCAGGAGTCTGTCTGACTGCCTCTCCATTTCCAACTTCAGAAAAATACAAAAAAAGGGGGTGTGCATTCCCTTGTGCTAAAGCTCCAGGGAGCATGGAGTGAGCTCCTGTATGTCCTATAAAATATGGAGCTCTATGTTGACAAACAAGTCTTTGAAGAAGGAGGAACTCCTGAAATAGTTCATCAGCATTTGTCCCTAAGACTGCAGTCTTTATAGTGGATACACCAAAAGTAAATATTTGCTGTCTCTATATAGATTAAAGGGGGAATATGGCAAATGCTGAAAAGCCATGATAATGGCATATAATTCTAGACTTTGAGCTGATTTTAAGTTGACAGTTTCAGTATAAAGTTGTCCATTGATTTGCAAGAGCGATTTGCCATTTAGTAGAAGTTTCCCAGAGCCATTGTTGATCCTTTGAAAAATGGAACAACAAAAATTTTGAGGCTCAAAACCTATAAGCTGTAAGGGCCACCTATGCCCTTTGATAATCCAGGAGGCAACAAGATCAAAATATGGAAGTGTATTCCATGGGCTATTAGATGGTTCAATGTGCCCAAGCTGTAGCTACTCTTGTACCAATTGAGCAGCTGCCCTAAGTTTCTCCTGAGAAAGGGGCCATTGGTCTACCCATACATGATTATCTGATTTCCAAGTAATTGGGTCTTCACAATGCATTATTGAGGTAGCAGGAGCTACCAAGGCCCCTATGCTAAAATTTGATATCCTAATCCACCCCTACTGGTATTGGGTGCCATTTCTATGGGGGTGAGAATTCCCCGCTGTTCTTTCCCTAGTCCCTTGGTGGGCAAAAATCCCTGATCAAGCATCTGAGTACTTACTAAACCATTAGGACTGACAAGCAACGCTCCCATATTTTTCAAAACATCTCTACCCCACAAATTAACTGGCCATCCAGGGAGCACATAAGTCTTAAAAAAATCCAGAATGACCTTCTTAATCTTACCAATGTAAAAAACTAGAACTTTGTTGAGGGGATTTACTCTGACCTATACCTTGTATTTCTGTGGCTGCTGCATGACTGGGCCAGGAAGGAGGCCAATGTAGCTTAGCAATAACAGATACATCAGCTCCAGTATCTAAAAGTCCATTAATTTATGCTCATGTATTGTTAGTTCCATTTCAGGGCATTCCTGCGCTATTTTTTTAAAATACAATTGGCAAAATCAGACGAGCCAAATCACCAATTTTCTTGGGGCCCCTTTTGCAGGATGTGGCCTGAGAAGTAGAATTAGCATACTTATACTATTCTTCTAACTGCCTGAATTAGCTGTGAGACACATACTTTTTTTTTTTGATTAATTTTGATGGGGTGACATTGATAAAATTGTCTTCCATCACCTTCTAACTGGTTTTCTTTGTGCCTCTCCCCTCCCCCAACCCCCTCCCTCTCCTCCCCGCCACCCTTTAACCCCAACACTGTTGTCCATGTCTCTGAGTCTCATTTTTATGTCCCACCTATGTATGGAATCATATAGTTTTTAGTTTTTTCTGATTTACTTATTTTGCTCAGTATAATGTTATCAAGGTCCATCCATGTTGTTGTAAAAGATCCGATGTCATCATTTCTTATGGCTGAGTAGTATTCCATAGTATGTGTCTGTGTGTGTGTATATATATATATATATATATATATATATATATATATATATATATATCTCAAAACTTTTTAATCCACTCGTCCTCTGATGGACACTTGGGCTGTTTCCAGATCTTTGCTATTGTGAACAATGCTGTCATAAACGTGGGTGCATTTCTTCTTTTCAAACAGTGCTATGGTGTTCTTGGGGTATATTCCTAACAGTGGTATAGTTGGATCAAATGGCAGTTCGATTTTTAATTTCTTAAGAAATCTCCATACTGTTTTCCACAGTGGCTGCACCAGTCTGCATTCCCACCAGCAGTGCAGGAGGGTTCCCTTTTTTCCACATCCTCGCCAGCACTTATTCTGTGTTGTTTTATTGATGAGCACCATTCTGACTGGTGTGAAGTGATATCTCACTGTGGTTTTAATTTGCATTTCTCTAATAATTAGTGATGTTGAGCATTTTTTCATATGCCTATTGGCCACCTGTATGTGCTCTTTGGAGAAGTGTCTATTCATTTCTTTTGCCCATTTTTGGATTGGATTGTTTGTCTTCCTGGTATTAAGTTTTACAAGTTCTTTATAAATTTTGGTTATTAACCCCTTATCAGACGCATTGTCAAATATATTCTCCCATTGTGTAGTTTTCTTTTATTCTGTTCTTATTGTCTTTAGCTGTGCAGAAGCTTTTTAGTTTGATAAAGTACCATTTGTTTATCCTGTCTTTTGTTTCACTTGCCTGTGGAGACAAATTGTCAAATATATTGCTGCGAGAGATGTCGGAGAGCTTACTGCCTATGTTTTCTTTTGAGATGCTTATGGTTTTACAGCTTACATTTAAGTCTTTTAACCATTTTGAGTTTATTTTTGTGAATGGTGTAAGTTGGTGGTCTAGTTTCATTTTTTTTTGCAGGTAGCTGTCCAATTTTCCCAACATCATTTGTTGAAGAGGCTGTATTTACTCCAATGTATGCTCTTACCTCCTTTGTCAGATATCAGTTGTCCATAAAAGTGTGAGTTTATTTCTGAGTTCTCAGTTCTGTTCCATTGATCTATATGCCTGTTCTTATGCCAGTACCAGGCTGTTTTGAGTACAATGGCCTTTTAATATAACTTGATATCCGGAAGTGTGATGATACCTCCTGCTTTATTCTTCCTTTTCAAGATTGCTGAGGCTATTTGTGTTCTCTTTCGGTTCCATATAAATTTTTGGAATATGTGTTCTATATCTTTGAAGTAAGTCATTGGTATTTTAATTGGTATTGCATTGAATTTATATATTGCTTTGGGTAATATAGACATTTTAATGATGTTTATTCTTCCTAACCATGAGCATGGTATATGCCTCCACTTGTTTGTATCTTCCCTGATTTCCTTTATCAACGTTTTATAATTTTCTGAGTACAAGTCTTTAATCTCCCTGGTTAAATTTATTCCTAGGTACTTTATTTTTTTGGTTGCAATGGTAAAGGGGATTGATTTCTTAATTTCTCTTTCTGACAGTTCATTGTTAGTGTATAAAAGTGCCTCTGATTTCTGAGTATTGATTTTATATCCTCACACCTTGCTGAATTTATTTATCAGGTGTAGCAGTTTTTTGACTGCGACTTTAGGGTTTTCTATATACAATACCATATCATCTGCAAATAATGATATCTTTACTTCTTCTTTTCCAATTTGGATGCCTTTTATTTCTTTTCTTGTCTGATTGCTGTGGCTAGGACTTCCAGAACTATGTTGAATAAGAGTGGTGAAAGGGGGCACCCCTTCCTTGTTCCTGATCTTAAGGGGATTGCTTTTAATTTTTGCCCATTGAGTATGATATTGGCTGTGGGTTGTCATAGATGACCTTTATCATGTTGAGGTATGTTCCCTGTATTCCCACTTTGCTGAGAATTTTGATTATGAATGGGTGCTGGATTTTATCAAGTGCTTTTTCTGCATCTATTGAAATTATCATGTGGTCTTTCTCCTTCCTTTTGTTTATGTGATGAATCACATTGATTGATTTGCAAATATTGTACCATCCTTGCCTCCCAAGAATAAATCCCACTTGATCATGGTGTATGATTTTTTTCATATATTGCTGGATCCAGTTTGCTAATATTTTGTTGAGGATTTTTGCATCTAAATTCATCAGGGATATTGCCTATAATTTTCTTTTTTTGTGTTGTCTTTGCCTGGTTTTGGAATCAGTGTTATGCTCACCTCATAAAAGAAGCTTGGAAGTCTTCCTTCCTCTTGAATTTTTTGAAATAGCTTGAGAAGAATAGGAGTTAGTTCTACTTTGATTATTTGGTAGAATTCACTTGTGAAGCCATCACCCCAGGACTTTTCTTTTTGGGGAGGTTTTTGATAACTGTTTCAATCTCATTTGTTGTAATTGGTCTGTTTAGGTTTTCTGATTCTTCCAGATTAATTTTTGGAAGATTATATGTTTCAAGGAATTTGTCCATTTCATCTAGGTTGTATAGTTTTTTGGCATACAGTTCTTCATAGTATTTTCTTACAATATTTTTTTAATTCATTTTAGAAAGGAGAGAGAGAGGGGGAGAGAGAAAGAGGAGAGAGAGAAAGGGTAGGAACAGGAAGCATCAACTCCCATTTGTGCCTTGACCAGGTAAGCCCAGGGTTTCGAACCAGTGACCTCAGCATTTCCAGGTCTATGCTTTATCCACTGCGCCACCACAGGTCAGGCTCTTACAATATTTTGTATTTTTATTGTGTCAGTTGTTATTTCCCCACTCTCGTTTCTAATTTTATTTATTTGAGTCCTCCCTCTTTTTTTCATGGTGAGTCTGGTTAAAGGTTCATTGATCTTGTTTACCTTTTCAAAGAACCAGCTCCTGGTTTCATTGATCCTCTGTATTGTTTCTTTAGCCTCTATGTCATTTATTTCCACTCTGATCTTTTTTTTTTTTTTCCTGAAGCTGGAAACGGGGAGAGACAGTCAGACATGACTCCCGCATGCGCCCGACCGGGATCCACGCGGCACGCCCACCAGGGGCGAAGCTCTGCCCACCAGGGGGCGATGCTCTGCCCCTCCGGGGCGTCACTCTGCTGTGACCAGAGCCACTCTAGGGCCCGGGGCAGAGGCCAAGGAGCCATCCCCAGTGCCCAGGCTATCTTTGCTCCAATGGAGCCTTGGCTGCGGGAGGGGAAGAGAGAGACAGAGAAGAAGGAGGGGAGCGGGGGGTGGAGAAGCAAATGGGCGCTTCTCCTATGTGCCCTGGCCGGGAATCGAACCCGGGTCCCCCGCACGCCAGGCCAACACTCTACCGCTGAGCCAACCGACCAGGGCTCCACTCTGATCTTTATTATTTCCTTCCTTCTACTAGCTCTGGCCTTTACTTGCTGTTTTTTTTCTAGTTCTTTTAGATGTAGGGTCAAGTTGTTTATTTGATTTTTTCTAGCTTCTTGAGGTATGCCTATAATGCTATAAACTTCCCTCTCAGGACTGCTTTTGCTGTGTTCCATAAAATTTGAGTTGATGTATGCTCATTGTTGTTTGTTTCTAGGAATTTTTACATTTTTTCTTTGATCTCATTGTTTACCCATTCATTATTTAATAACATGCTATTTAGTTTCCAATTGTTTGAGTATTTTTCAGTTTTTCTGTTGTGGTTGATTTCTAGTTTAATGCAATTGTGATCAGAGAAAGTGCTCGATATGATTTCAATCTTCTTAAATTTGTTGAGACTGCTTTTATGCCTTAACATGTGGTTTATTCTAGAGAATGTACCATGAGCACTTGAAAAGAATGTATATTCTGCTGTTTTAGGGTGAAAGGTTCTGAAGGTATTTATTAAATTGAGTTGATCTAATATGTCCTTTAAGTCTGCTGTTTCTTTGTTAATTTTCTTTCTTGAGGATCTATCTAATGATTTTAATGCGATATTGAAATACCCTACTATTATAGTATTGCAGTTGATCTCGCCCTTTAAATCCATCAAAGTCTGCTTTATATATTTAGGTGCTCCTATATTAGGTGCGTTGATATTTATAATGGTTATATCTTCCTTTTGGATTGCTCCCTTTATCATTATGTAGTGACCTTCTCTATCTCTAATTATAGTCTTTGTTGTAAAGTCCATTTTGTCTGATATAAGTATTGATACCCCAGCTTTTTTTTTCATTTCCATTTGCGTGAAATATTTTTTCCATCCATTTTTCTTCAGTCTATGTGCATCTTTTGATTTAAGGTGTGTCTCTTGTTGACAGCATATGTATGAGTCCTGTTTTCTTATCCATGCAGTTACCCTATGTCTTTTGATCAGATCATTTAATCCAATTACATTTAAGGTTATTATTGATATGTAATTGTTTATTGCCAATTTATTCTTTAAAACTCTATTCCTCTTTTGCTATGTTCTTTTTCTCCTTTGATCTGTTTACAACAGGTCCCTTAGCATTTCTTGCAGCCTTGGTTTGGTTGCAGTGAATTCCTTGAGTTTTTTTTTTGTCTGTAAAGCTTTTTATTTCTACTTCAATTTTAAATGATAGCCTTGCTGGCTAAAGTAGTCTCGGTTGTAGGCTCTTGTTCTGCATTACTTTGAATATTTCTTGCCATTCCCTTCTGGCCTCAAGTGTTTCTGTTGAGAAGTCAGAAGTCATCCTATGGGGCTCCTTTGTAGGTGATAATCTTTTTTTCTCTAGCAGCTTTTAATATTTTCTCTTTATTACTTAGCTTTGGTATTTTAATTATGATGTGTCTTGGTGTTGATTTCTTTGGCTTTGTCTTTAATGGAGTTCTCTGTGCTTCCTGAACATTTGAGGTGTTTTTCTGCCTTAATTGAGGGAAGTTTTCAGTTATGATATGCTTGAACAAAGTCTCTATCCCTTGTTCTTTCTCTTCTTCAGAAACCCCTATGATGCAGATGTTATTTCTGTTCATGTTGTCACAGAGCTTTCTTAGATTTTCCTCAGACTTTTTGAGTCTCTTTTCTTTTTTCTCCTCTGCTTCCATGCCTTTATTTATCATATCATCTAACTCACTGATTCAATTCTCCGCTTCTTCCGTCGTGCTTTTAATTCCTTCCATTGTGTTCTTTATTTCAGATATTGTATTTGTCATTTCTGACTGATTATTTTTTATTATTTCAATGTCCTTTTTTATATTTGCTATCTCTTTATATAGATGTTTGTAATGACCATCTATTGTTGTTCTAATATCTTTGAGCATCCTAACAATCGTTATTTTAAACTCTGCATCTGGTAATTTGGTTATATCTGATTCACTTAGGTCCTTTTCTGGGGATTTCTCTTGGTTCATTTGTGTTGCATTTCTCTGTGTTTGCATTTTCTCTGTGTAAAGAAAGGTTTAGGCCACTGGAGTCCACTGGGTATGACCTCTGATCCCTAGGTATGGTCTGTCTGCATGCCCGCCACCCCCTCTTCTGTTGCTGCCCAGGGCTTTTTGGTTTGGGCATTGCCGGTGCCTGTCCACTGGGGCTGTTGCTGTGGTTTCCACCTCTTCTTCATGGGAGTGGCTGTGATCATGTGCTCGAGTGCACAAGCCTTGGTGGGCTTGGCCTTTACCCCACCCTTTTCGGTGGCGTTATGCTCAGCCCTGAGGGCAGTGGCAAGCACCTTTGCTCATCTGTGGGTCTCTGCCTTGTTCTGGACTTTTGCCCCACACTTGCAGGAAGAGCCTGTTCATGAAATGGCTGCTAACCTTGGCTCTACCGGCTGGGCAGGACTGTGTGCCCATGCTGAATTCAGTAGCAGAACTCCACCTGTTCTGGACTTTTGGCTCCACCCTCATGGGAGGAGCCAGCTCCCAAGTCAGGCCACAAGCCTCGGTTCCACAGGCAGAACAAGGCTGTGCTCCTACGCCCTTGCTCAAGGGCTGGTCTCCACCCCTTCCGGGGTTCCCACCCTTCTCTCGCAGGCTGGATTACAGGCTGCCAGCAGCTGGGCTTGACCGCTTTTGTACACCTACTTCTCCCCAGCCAGGCAGGGCTGAGCTCACACGTAAGCCCAGTGGTGGCCAGCAGGCTTCCACCTCTGCTGACAGAACCGCTCCTCTGCATCCCGCCACCGCCCGCCCTCTGGCGAGCTCTCAGCCGTGTGGGGTGTGGGCGCTGCAGCTCAGACCCTAATACTCACTACTGTAGACCCGAAAGCTCCCTCCTTTTAAGCAACTCTGCTCTGAGTACCACAGGGGAGCTTGTTTGGCTGCTCTCTTGCTTCCCTTTACTGGTATTGCTGTTTCCAGGGAAAATATTCACTTCATATTTGGGGAGTGACTCATCCCAGGGGTTAGGGTGGCTGTCTCCCAAAGTGTTTCTCCCCGTGCCTCCTAGATTATACTCTCTTCCTGCTACTCTGGTATTCTCCTCTCTCCCTATCCCCCAGAGCTCTAGGTGAGTGGTAGTGAGAGAGGTATTCTGCGCGGTCCCTTTAAGAAGAATCCTCAGTTTGAGAAATCAGACTCTTTCTCAAAAACAGTATCCTGACTTGTTTCCAGCTAAATACTGTCCTTATGCCTCTTCTGGGCTCTGGGGCTGTAGGCTGGGGCTTTGTTCCTGGGGCTCAAGACCCTCCCCTCTCTGCTAAACTCACTTCCCGCCATGCGAGTCTCTCCCAGCTGCCGTTTGTTCCGGGGAGCCCTCTCTGTATTTCCGCTTTTCCTACCAGTCTTGGTGTGGCTTCTTCAGTGTTCCTTGGTTGAAGAGTCCTCTTAGTTTAGTCCAAAGATGGTTTTTCCAGATGATAGTTCTTAAAATTATTTTGTAATCCACTTTGGTTCTGGGAGGTGGTTGTTGGTATGTCCGCCTACTCCAGTGCCATCTTGTCTTCTCCGCATATTATATATTTTTTTCCTCACTCTTCCATCTTCCACCTGCTGACTAGGTGAAAGACTCTGGGTGGCCCAAACTAAAACAAATGAATCCCAAATTCCCTAATTATGGAAGGAAAGTCTCTTGCTGACTAGTAACACTAGTATTTCTATTGGCTATAAATAAAAATTCACATATTTTGTGTTAAGATGTAGAAGTTTAGTTTATTTGTAATATTACCCAACTGCTGCTTTCCAGCTATTTTTCAGAAACAAGAGAATTTTTAATATGGCTTTGTAAAAGAACAATTGTGCTAAATGTAATAACAATGTTAGGGTGCTCATTGGTAGTTTTTGCTTTACCTATTGGCCATTTTTAGCATACTAATGATAAACCAAATAGACAAATATCCAAAATGCAACACTCAAAGTAACTTAAGCAATAGTTTATTTTTGCTAAATTTTCTTGGGGAGATGAAAAATAGAATTATATCTTATTTTATATTGGAGACCTTCTTTAAAATTGCCTGGACATGCTATTCTCAACATTTACTCTTCTTGTGGGAAAGACTTTTCCTCTCTTTTCTATTATTTATGCTCCTTTGAGTAGTTGGTTGTCTGCCTTTCCTCAACCATGAGTTTCTTTTCATTTTTATGTACCAGAGTTTCTCAAGTGCCAATCTATTGACATATTAAACTGGATAATTCTTTGTGTAGAGATCTCTTTTGTATGTTGTAGGTGGATTAGCAACATCCATGGGCAGTAGCTCACCCAAGTTGTGACAACCAAAATATCTTTAGATTCTGCCACAATTCCACAAGGTGCAAAATAGCTCCTCCTTATTATATACAGAGTACTTTAGACCTCATTTCCTCTGTCACCATTCTTCAACTCACATTCCTCATCATCAAGAAAACAGCTCACCTTGTCAGAACATGTGTGTGATCTGGACATGATCACTACTATCTAAGACAAGAGCCAGCTAGTTCTTCATAATCACAGTCATATATTTGAACTATATAGATATATAGGATATACAATAAAAGCAAACAAAAAATGCTAGAATATAAAAAATGGCAAGGTAGAGAAGATTAATTAGAAGAATAATTACCTTACAAATAAGATTTATCAAATAAATAAATGTAATTTCAGTGCCCTGGTCAGTTGACTCAGTGGTAGAGTGTCAGCCTGGCATGTGAGTTTCCTGGGTTTGATTCCTGGTCAGGGCATACAGAAGAAGCAACCATCTGCTTCTCCACCCCCCCTTCTCTCTCTCTCTTTTTTTTTTCTCTCTCTCTCTCTTCCCCTCCTGCAGCCATGATTCGATTGGTTTGAGCACCTTGATCCTGGTGCTGAGGATGGCTCAGTGGAGCTTCTGCCTCAGGTGTTAAGAATAGCTTGAACAAAGGCCTCAGTTGGACAGAGCATCACAGCCCTGTAGGAGTTTTGCGGGGTGCATACCGTTGTCAGGGTCCATGTTGGAGTCTGTTTCTCTGTCCTCCCTCCTTTCACTTAAAAAAGTGCAATTTTAGAAAGTCTCCATACATAAAAAAAAGAAAATAATTACCTATGATGTAGAGCTATTCATCATAAAAGAACAAATGGATAACTTAGAAAGTAAAAACAAATAAAAAGTGCCATGGAGTCTGACCAGGTGAAGGCACAGTGGACAAAGCATCAACCTTGAACTCTGAGGACCTAGGTTTGAAACCCCAAGGTTGTCAGCTTGAATGCAGGCTCACCAGCTTGAGCACAGGGTTGCTGTCTTGAGCGTGGGATCATAGACATGACCCCATGGTCACTGTTTTGAGCCCAAAGTTCACTGTCGCTGGCTTGAGCAAGGTGTCACTTGCTCTGCTGAAGCTCCTTGGTCAAGGCAATATGAGAAGCAATCAGTGAATGAAAAAGTACCACAACAAGTTGATGCTTCTCATCTCTCTCCCTTCCTGTCTGTCTGTCCCTATCTGTACCTTTCCCTGTCTCTGTCTCTCTCACTAAATAATAGTAATAATAATAATACAGGTAATAATAATAATAGTAAAATAATTATCATCAGTTTTTATGCTCAATATTACTTTTTAAAAGATTATTGTCTTAATAAATAACTTTTTATAATATTTTTTATGATTTTAAACACCTGCTTCTGATTAAAAAGCAAAATAAAATTCAAAAGACTTCTAAGGTAAGGCTAGAAGGGCAATTACTAACTCTTAGATTTTATAAGAAACCCAGAACAACCAATATAAATAATTTTTGTTCAACTCAGGGAAAAGATAAAGATGCCCATTTTCATCACTTTTATTCAGATATTCCAAGATAACAAAATGATTTAGAAAGTAATAAAATATCTATACACTGGGGAAAAATAGCCACAAGAAATGACAAATTAACTCAAATACCCAGATACTGTACAGGTTCCCTTCTTTTAGGTATAAATGTTGTGGGGTCAGTGCTCCTCATGAATCACTGCAGAATATTTTTTTTCTTTTCTTTTTTTTACATGAGAGGAGAGGAGATAGTAAGGCAGACTTCTGCATGTGCCCTGATGGGGATCAACTTGGCAACCCCATCTGCAGCTGATGCTCGAGTACAGAGCTATTTTTAACACCCAAGGCCAATGTGCTCAGAACAACTGAGCCACTTGCTGTGGGAGGAGATGAGAGAAAGAAGAGGAGAGGGAGGGGGAGAGAAGTAGATGATCACGCCTCCTGTTTGCCCTGACCAGGAATCGAATCTGGGACGTCCATACACTGAACCAATGCTCTATTCACTGAGATACCAAACAGGACCACATTGCTGAATAATTATACTCCAGATGCTGAATTAGGAGAAACAGAAGAGAGTGATAGAGAGAGATAGAGGCATCTGCACACAGAAACCACTGAGATATAAAAGTAAGGAGGTGGAAGGGAACTACAAAGAAAGAAACAGAAATGATAGGCAGAAACAGTCAGGGTAGAGTGAACTGAAGGGAACTGCCATTATTTTGACATAATCATTAAACAAGTATAATAACTAAAACTTTCCTCCCTGAAATATTGTGGGAAAAGCAACTGAATTGCTATCCACTCCCTCTGACCCACTGCTAAGACAATTTTAAAGGAAGACTCTATTCTGTTCTTTGTCTTACTTTTTCTTATGTTTAGTGGAGGTATAGCTGGGGCAAAATTGTGGGGTCAGACCACCTTAGTTCTTTCAGGTTTTGCTTCTGTAAGTAGAAATCTATTCTTTTCACTTGCTCTTTTCTGCTTGGCTTACTATTAGAACATCTGATAATTGTGCCTGCTTATTCCTACATTTGGAGCATCCCAGCTTTTGTGATTTTGTTCTTTACCTGACTTTCATTCTTGGCTGAGTGATTTTGAAAAAGTCAAAGAGCCTTTCCTAACCCTGGTTTCCTCATCCATAAAATTAGAATTATAATAAGGCTTGTTTTACAATTTTGTGTTATCAGCCACTAAAATAATGCTCTACAAAGTGGTAAACAAATATTAGTTATTTTTTAGAATGTCAGAGTATCTTAGTATATTCTCTTGTGCTACCAGGCACAATCACTGAGTTATTATCAATAAAATACCAACAACAATTCAACATAGCTCTGAAGTTTCACCTGAATAGCTTTCAAATTATCAAACACTCAGAACATTTATAACAGAGATAGAGAAAGAAAACGCTGAATGATACCAGAAACACATTCAACTTCAGATATAAATCTAGACCTCATATAAAAACAAATCAGTTGCCACTTAAATTTCAGGGTTCTGGACTGCGTTCGTGTATGTTAGCCTTGCTAAGGAGTGAATATGGCACCTTACCAACTGTTATTACTACATGTCATGAACACAATTTATGCATTATTATATAAAATAGAAGACAAAATCTTGGCTTTCTTTAAACTGTTGATGAATCTACTACAAAAGATAGAAGACAGTTGCCTGAATCTATAACATAAGACAAAGATCTGAGGGAACTAGAAGTTGGTGGAGTCCTTATGAGGGAAGAAAATGGGATTCAAGGTGGAACAGAACCAAAAGAGAAAATAAGCAGGGGAAAAGTTTTCTGGTGTGTGAGCACTTCTTTCCTCCATGCAGGATGGCTTCTTGCTTTCTCATGGCCTGAGGGGCAGAAAATGTCAACATCAGCTGAACACAAAATGGAGATGGCAACATTAACCAGTGCAGTCCAACTGGGGTGAGAGAATAGGCAGACTTCTTGGAATGGTCCTGCCTCCCCCATAGCTCAACCTCCGGAGTCACATAACGTTAACTTAAGGAAGAAGTGCTTGGAAAATTGAAGTAAAGTCTTCCTGTTCTCTGATAGGCAAGATTGCCTGATAGAAATGGAGCTGAGACCCCATGAAAACACCTGAAGTTTTGGCTGTGAAGTCTAATCCCAAAGAGTCTTTGAAACTCACCTGGACAGGCATAATGTAGGACGGTGGCTTTCACCCTTTTTACAAGTTTACAATAGAGCCAAGATAGCTGACAATTCAAGGTGTCATGGGAAAATAACAGGGAAAAGTGACAGTGCATTTGGGAGCTCAAGAGCTATGAAAGAAAATAATAGAATGAACAATTTTCAGAAAATGAAAATAATAATGGACCACACAAAGTTCGAATTTAAACCAAGCACAGCATGTAGATTATACAGATAAGGGAAAGAGCTGGTAGCAGACATATAAGCTTTATAAAAAGGAACCAATTGGAGATACTGGTGTGAATAATGTAAAAAGTGAAATAAAGGACTAGAAATAGAATAAAGAAAATAACAAGGATGAGGTCAAGGAATATTTCATAGAAGGTACATAGTAGGATTAAAAGGATGGCAAAATAATGGATAAATCTAAAGATATAGAGTATAAAAATAGAAACATGCATGTATAAGAGAGAAAAAATATGAAGGAAGAAATATTAGCAACTCAAAAGTCTTTAATTTAAAAATGAAAAGCGGCCTGACCTGTGGTGGCACAGTGGATAAAGCGTCGACCTGGAAATGCTGAGGTTGCTGGTTCGAAACCCTGGGCTTGCCTGGTCAAGGCACATATGGGAGTTGATGCTTCCAGCTCCTCCCCACCTTCTCTCTCTCTTTCTCTCCCTCTCTGTCTTTCTCTCTCTCTTCTCTAAAAATGAATAAATAAAATTTTAAAAAAATTCTAAAAAAAAAAAAAAATGAAAAGCGCATGTATGTATTAAACAAAAAGGTAAAACCCACATTTTAATGTATTATTATAATATTTGAGATTATACAATGCAGAGAACATTTCAAAAGCTTCCAGAGAGAAAAGTGCAGTTAATCTACAAAAGTGTAGGCATCAGATTAGAACCAGACTTATTGTTTTAATTATTTAAAAATTTTTAATTTAATTTATTAAGGTGACATTGGCTAACAAAATTATACAGATTTTAGGGGGAAAGCTCTACAACAAGTACATAAGTCCCCCAAGTCAAGTCTCCATCATCACCATTTATCCCGCCATACCCTCCTCCACCGCCCCCGCTCCCTTCTTCCTGGCAATAACCACACTGATGTCTGTGTCTATGAGTTATTCTTTTTCTCTTTTTTTGTCTTTCTTTTTATACTGCATGCCAGAAAGTAATAGAATATTTTTGTGTTGACAGAAGAGAAATTTTAAAATATCTTTTTACCAAGTAAAGCTATTATTTAAATGTGAGGGCAAAATACTATTCTTAGACATATGGGACTTTATGAAACTTTCTATACAAATTCTTTTGAAAACACTCTTGGATGAAGTTCTCAAACAGAAATAGAAATGAATTCAGAAAGAAACAAGATATAAGAGATAGCATTGATTAAATAATTTGACAAAGCTTTCTAGTATTCTAAATCAGTGTTCTTCAACTGCTGGTCCATGGACCTGTCCACCAGAAATTTCATGCCAGTCTGTGAAAGATTTACCACCGTGATGTTGTTTGAAGATTAGAGATCCAATGACCTTAGTTGAATATGTTTATGCTCGGGGTGATTTCTGCAGTAGTTGTCCCCGAAATAATTCTTCTATTTTCACTGGTCCCCAAGAGTAAAATTTTGAAAACCACTGGTCTAAATAATCACTGTAACCAAAGTAAGAAGAGAAAAGATAATCTTGATAGGGTTGGTGGATTAGAAAACAGAGAAAAGAAAAGATAGAAACAGATATTGATGTCCTTAAGAAAGAGATGGGAAGAAATACACATGGGTATATATAAAAATAAATGTGTGTGAGGTGTGAGTCAACAATGTTACTTTGTCTATGCCCTTTCAAGTAATATATAATTCTATTTTATAAAAATTGCTCAAG
Organism: Saccopteryx leptura; assembly: GCF_036850995.1. Classification (NCBI taxonomy): domain Eukaryota; kingdom Metazoa; phylum Chordata; class Mammalia; order Chiroptera; family Emballonuridae; genus Saccopteryx; species Saccopteryx leptura. Next base: position 230,232,652 of record NC_089505.1, on the reverse strand, counting down.
AAAGTAGAAAATGAAAGCTAGCTGCTCATTTTGTCAAATTAATAGACTAGTATTACAAGTAGCAGAAAATAAAACTGTGCCCTATTTAACAATAAATGCAAAACCCTAAATAAAATAAGTTACCTTTTAGTATTCAAATGCATGCTCTCCAAATTTTCAGTAGTCTAGCTCCTGTAACAAACAGACTTGGAAAACTTTTCAGATAAAAGTCTTGCTATCCCAAGCCTGACTACTCATTATCCATTGGCATGATAGGTAGATGCAGAAAAAGCATTTGATAAGGTTAGATGTTATTCTCTGATACCAACCTCAGAAAATAAGGAGAAGAAAGGGACAGTTTTATTTTGAAAAAGCCAAACTTATCCCAATTAGAATAAATATTAGCAAAATTTTTGAAATAAGGAAGTTTCTATTAGTATATGTAGTGGGGGTTGAAGAAAAGTTAGATATTTATTACTAGGTAAAAAGCTAATAAAAATTTTGTCTTCATAAAAGATGGAATTTTATAATGCAGTCCAAAATAAAGAAATAAAATTTATTTAGCACTGTGATTAGATTATAAAAGATAATAATAAATTTAAAGTAATCAACTGACAAAGATTTACAGCACAAAACCATTATAAGTTTCAAAAAACACAAATATCAGAATATAATTTCCAAAAATACATGTATAACTTAAAATATATTTGTACACTCTAGGTTTGGTGTCTATAAAAAGGAACTCCAGTTGAGAAAATGGAATCCATGCCAGACAATTTAATACAGAAAATACAGTCTGTCCATAAAGTCATGGTGCACTTTTGACCGGTCACAGGAAAGCAACAAAAGACAATAGAAATGTGAAATCTGCACCAAATAAAAGAAAAATCCTCCCAGTTTCTGTGTGATGATGTGGCAGCATGTGCGCATGCGCAGATGATGACATAACACCGTGTATACAGAAGAACATGCCAGTCGAGATGTGGATGGTACAGAGGAAAGTTCAGTGTGTTTTGTGGCTCGCTAAATTCGAATTCGTGACCAAAGTGCAATGTGGATATCAGCACGTTTATAACGAAGCACCACCACATAGAAATAACATTACTCGGTAGGATAAGCAGTTGAATGAAACTGGCAGTTTGGTGGAGAAACCCCATTCTGGTAGGCCATTAGTCAGTGATGGGTCTGTAGAGCAGGGGTCCCCAAACTACGGCCGGCAGGCCACATGGGACCCCCAAGGCCATTTGTCCAGCTCCCTCCCCCCCCCCACCCCAGCTGCACTTCTGGAAGGGGCACTTCTTTCATTGGTGGTCAATGAGAGGAGCACATTGACCATCTCATTAGCCAAAAGCAGGCCCATAGTTCCCATTGAAATACTGGTCAGTTTGTTGATTTAAATTTACTTGTTCTTTATTTTAAATATTGTATTTGTTCCCGTTTTGTTTTTTTACTTTAAAATAAGATATGTGCAGTGTGCATAGGGATTTGTTCAGTTCGTTCACAGTTGTGTTTTTTTATAGTCTGGCCCTCCTACAGTCTGAGGGATGGTGAACTGGCCCCCTGTGTAAAAAGTTTGGGGACCCCTGCTGTAGAGGCTATATGGGATAGCTACCTAAGGAGCCCTAAAAAATCTGTGTGTGAGCCCACATCAAACTGCACTGAATAGGTATGAAACTGGGAGAGTTTTCCTTTTATTTGGTGCAGATTTCACATTTCTATCGTCTTTCCTGTGACCGGTCAAAACTGTACCATGACTTTATGGATACACTGTACAATACAGAACACACATAAAATTGGGGTCAAGGAGGGACTGAAAAGTATAGAAAATATAATGACTGTAAAAACTATCACCATTCCTAAGATGGCAGACAGAATGGTGTTACAGGGCCAAGTCATGTAAGAAAGTTGAAACTTGAGAAGAGACATTCACAAGTCATCTCATAGGCTCGTGGAGCTGGGATTTGGAAATATGAAGGGTATTCCTGGGTGGAACCAAGACTGGCTATTCAATTTACAGGGTTCAGGGTCGAAATAAAAATGCTCAGCCTTTTGTTAGAAAATTAGGAATTTCAAGATAGAGCATTATATCAAGCATGAGGCCCTTCTATGTGCAAGGGCCTGGCAGCTGCACAGATCTCACGCTCATGAACTACTGGAAGAGACAAAGGTACATGCTGGACACTAAAACCGTGGAAGGTGGGCTGCCTAGCAGGAGCTGTAAGAGTAAGAGGAGGGAATCACCTGGCTTTTCCTCTCCTCTCTTTTCCAGTCTCCCATGCACACATCTCACTGACTATCCAGCCTAATTGGACACCAAAGGGTAAAGGCCTAGACATTTATTTCAAGGAGGGTCAGTTTATTGTATTAAAAACAAACAAACAAACACAACAGACCAGGGAAGAGCAGTTGGGGAAGCAGACCGGTTGAGTCTGAGCTTTAGCAGGCAGCTGACTAGCATGGACCTCTATGGCGGGAGGAAAGAGAGGAGGCAGGAGACAGAGGAGCAAGTATGATAGTAGTAAGTCTTATGCAGACCAATACTACCAGTGTACCATGAACTAAGGAACTGTGTATCTGAGATAGACTATAAAAACCATGTTTTAAAATAATAAAAATAACATTAATGGAATGAAAATTTATGCAATTAAAGTTTTCAAATTAGCCAGTCTGCTGTAGTGCTTACTTAATTATTTTAAATTTGGTCTGTGAGAGATTACATAAAATGAGATAAAATTCATATTAAGGGTAAATGGCAGTGATTTGAATGGTACAATTAGCTTGCCATTTTAAAGTTATTAATCACTCCTTTAAGTAAAGGAACAGCCAGAACCAAGATTATTCAACCAGCTAAAGAGAGAGATGAACACATGCCCAGTACCCCTGGATGACAGGCCCCATGCTGCATGTGTTGACTTATTTAATCTTCTTAACAACCTCATGGGGAAGGTAAAAGGTAGTAGCCTCACCTTACAGATGAGAACACTGATGACCAGGATGATTAAAAGCTTGCCCATATTACACTACTCTCGCATGGTAGAGTCAGAATTCAAACTCATTCCTCTCCAAGCTAACATAAGTTAGAAAGATAAAAAGTTGGTCAATTGATAAGTAGCTTTTGCCTTCTAAATTCTACCTCATCTTCTCTTTAAGTATAGTGGCTAGCTCTCATAATGAAGGGTCTAAGAAATACTCTTCCCTCTTGGTTTAAAGTGGAGTACAGACAGATGGGCAGATCTTTGTCGCCATCAGTCTCCATCCTGGTTCCTGTGTGACCTTGCAGAGGCAGGCACCTTGACCACAATAGGGGGTTGTTCCAAGTAAGATCTATCACAGTCTACATGAGGAAATGGTATTTGAGAGAAATCAAAGAGAGAACCAGGGAACATAGGTTGTTTACTTCATGTTTGTGTATGAATCTTTTATTCCTTTCACTGAAAACATAACACTTCATCTACACCTATCTTCACAGCCTGGGACTCCATCTAATCCTTTATATCTATGACATGGCTTACTTTTTTGTAATACCTTGGAGGTAGGTACCAATTTCTCCCCTTGGCTAAGTGAAATGAGATATGTTATCAGAGCTATTGAAGTATTAAAATTTCCACCGTTGTATATCTATCTGAATGAGAAAACAATGGCTAGTAAGGCTAATGGCAATTTTAAAAAGAAGACCATAAAATATTCAACCTTCTGGCCTTTGCCAATAAGTACATGGCTGTCTGTATTCATTACACATGGAATTTGTTAAAAATTCATGTTCATATTGCTACAAATGTTCTCTTAATTCATTTGCTCAGTGATAATAGGCCGAGCTTTCCAGTAAATCTAAAACTTACTTGCTTCTGCTTTGGATTAATTTGAATAGGAAGAAAACAGCCCTGTATACAAAGAGTCATTCTGGAAAGAAACACAAGAATCAATAGCATCTACATCAATGTTTCAGGAATAATCTGCTTTGCCCTCTTTTGTTATTTCACGATCTGCTCCTCTAACTTTGCTAAATGGCAGTCATTCAGCCTTTAAATTTCTCGAGGAAAACAAAGTTTGAATGTCAGAATCAAGACCAGTGATTAGGAAGAGGTGAGACCAAGGTGAAGAGTCCTTAATCCTCTAAAACAAATCCCTATAAAATCAAAGAGTAACTGAGAATTCTGATTGTGCTGTTTGGAGAGGTTTTAAGTTGTCAAGATGATATAAAATAGAGAAAGTGCAGTGCGGTTCTTTAATTCCCTTTGCTTGTCAATGGCATATATCATAACGGAAATGGCAGAGGTGACATTTGTGGAGACACAGTGTGAGCAAACCTCTCAGGAGGGCACCCAGAGAAACACAAGGATACTCAGCTAGGCCCTCACTGCAGAAGAATACAGGCACTGTGGGGCCCGGGCTAGGGGAAGGAAGGAGCAACAAAGTGGTTTTACACTAATGGCAAGAATCCCACTCATCTCAGAAAAATATTATCTCCTTCCAGGTCCTTACAAACATCACTGCCCATTTGCTATCAATCAATTAATATTAGATTTATTAAATGATTATGATTATTTGGGTTCAATCACACACACACACACACACACACACACACACACACACACATACACACACACACACGGAAAGCTAAAGCTAAAACCCAATGAAGAAGCAAACTTAAGTTTCACAGAGAGGCAGGTTCCAGTGATTTTTTCTTCCCCCTCTGGGACCTCTGCTCTCGTCACCTGCAGCACCCACCTGTGCTGAGAGTCAGAGTGGACCTGCGCTGGCTTCTCACAGCTCCTTTTCCCTTTGCTTAGACAGCATCCCTTCAGTGTTTTACTTGTTAAAATAACTAATTATAAAAGTTATACATGTTCACTAAAGAGAATTTGTCAAATCTCATAGAGTGACAAAGTTATTTTTTATAATTTAATTGTCTAGAAATACTGCTTTTAATATCAAATATGCTTTCTTAAGGTTACTTCACACACACAAAGAGATGTATCTATAAACTTGGTTATCTGAGTGTATATCAAATAAGGTATTTTACACTCTTTACAAGTTATGCTTCAAATATTTGTTCACACCATTAAATATTTCTTGAAAACACAATCTAGAGCTGCGACCTAATATATCAGTATGTAGATGTACCACAGTCTATTTGGTTGTTGTTCATACACTGGACATGTTCATTTTTTTCTGATGTCATTCATGTATACTTTGTGATTTAGAATTGTCATGACCTTTTCTCTAGTATAAAAATTTATCTCTAATGTGGGTGAGTTGCTTTCTAATTTACATTTACAAAAGTAACTAAGGTGTCTGACTTCCGGCAAAACTCTGTGTGATTTTTCAGGCCTGACCGACAGGTAATTATAAGGTTTTGCCTGGCAGATCTCATAGGACAAACCTGCCCCCCCTATACCAGACTCGGTGCACAGCTAGTAAATTACGGTTTTCCACGAGGAGTTGCAGTTAAGGACTCACTCAGCCCCTCACCCCACATCCACCACTCAACCCTGCTCTTATGCAGGTCTGCATTTCTGGTGACTTGCTTATCAGGCGGCTTTGGCTGACGCAGTTTGGTTCATTCTGACTCAGTCCCTCTTTATTCCGTCTCTGTCTCCTGCCACTGCTCTCCAGCTCTGCTACCCTGGATACATAAAAAGGCAGGAGCCTTTTCTTTAATGCATCTAGAAAGTGGGACTGTTTTCTGCACCTACACTACATGTCATCTGACCCGCGATCAGTGCTGTTCACGAGGGGAATGAAACACTATAGAGCTGAAGCTTATTTTTGCCTCTTGATTACACTTCTACTGTAAGTGAAAAAGGCTTTGATTGTACTTTCAGTTCGGGCCCTTGTCCTAAGTGTCTACCTCATCACCTGGTAGCTTAACCCTGGTAGGTGTTTTCTCCACCATTCTGATTTACAAGTGAGCACTTTCATTTTTTTTTTTCAGGTTCCCAAAAGAAGAGAATAAAAACATAAATTAAAAATGAAACAAAAATTTAAAATGCAGATGAATTACATTAAAAATAATAAATGTTGAAACATTAAGATTGATACTTTCAGGCCAATTTCTTCCTTTGAAGAACTGTGCCAGCCATTTTTAAACTAAATATCACATTCAGTTGAGATTTATTATTTTATATAGTCTACACAGACATTTTTATATGGGAGATATTATTCACCCATTTCACAGATAGGGGAAATTAAATGTCAAATTAAAATAACAGCCTCTTAGAAATATTCAACCTTATTTCTGCATCAGTAAGTCTGAGTAAATTTCCTCTGGGAAGGCAGTGAAATATTTTAGAATAGAGCTGTTTCTTCTCTTTATATTTAAAAACAGTATGTGTAAACAAATACTGAAGATCAACACACATCTACCATAAATCCATAGCACCAAAGAAAACATTATTCTCCTTGATGTTTTTTCAGAAATGTGTTTTGCCCTTAGGGAGACAAGATTTCCAAGGGAAGTGAAAGTAAAATCCTAACTTTCATTGTTAGGCTGGGTGTTCACTCCTCTAGTTGGAGGTGATTGTCAGGAGAACTTTATTCCTCCCAGGACATAAAGCGTATTTAAATCCTGTCAAGTTGAACTCCAAACCTCGAGCAGCTAGAAAGAGCACAGCAGAGCACTGTAGGAAATGCACCTGCTTCCTGGTCTCACATGCTTTCACCATTTCAATTATTCACCCTGAGGAAAATGAACTGCCAATAATAAGATATACTTTATTATGTAAGAAAAAAAGTATAAAAATAAGATACGATCCCCTCCCTTTAGAAGATACTCATAAAGATAAAAAAAAAAGAAATTATATGTGTAGGAGAGGCCTGGAAGTTGAAATATAAAGTGGATGAATTAATTATGAACACGAGTGTTTACATGTCTGCTGCACTAACAAATGTTCATCCGTGCACCACATCTTTATGCCTGTTCTCTATGTTAGAGATTTATATGCAATGGAATCTCAGAAAAATGACATAGAAAATAATTTTTATAACTGTTGCTGAAGGGAAATCACTGGAGTGGCATAAATTAGTCCTGTGTCCCCTACTTTCATAATTAGTTAAAAATGTTTCGTTGCTTGTCATTGTTGGCTTGGATGTGCCTTATTTAAGTATGAGTTAGATGTTTCAGGATCTTGGTAGATTAGTTAATTTATCTAGTCCTCAAATATGCTTGAGAGCCAATATTAGCCATTATTCCACCAGCTTCAAAGAGTCAACTGACAACGAATAAGGAAAGGCAAACAAACAAAGACACCCGGGCCTCTAGGAACAAGGCCAATCACATAAAGTCAGGCATCAGAGCACAGAGCTACAACACCAGACATGAGAGCAACAGTGTCTAATAAAGTGCTGTGAAGATACAAAGTAAAGAGGCTGAAACCCATGAGGGAAACTAGTTTTTTTTCATCTTTCAGAGTATCCTGATGTGGGTTAAAATGTAGCAAAATCAGAGTGTTTGGGTATGAAAAATAAAATGGTAGGAAATAAAGAAAAACTGACTTAAATATGTTTTCTCAACATGTAAACACTTAAAGGGCATTCATCATAATGTCTGTATTAGATGGCCAAAGATAAAATGTTTGTATTTGCAGCAAGATCAAACTTATAATTATAACATCAAGGCTAATTATGTTGTGTTGGCACTTATAGATACATTGGTTAATGAACATGCATTTGAATTCTCATGAGTGCATTTGCATTTTATATATCCTATATTTCAAAGAAAGTACTGCTGTCTGGTAAAATGATACATGTTGATATTTGGAACTGATAACTCCTGAATGTAATCTTGATTACAGAATGGTTTCTAGGTGAGCTTGAGTTACAAATACTCACCACACAGTTTTCAATCTAGGTATTATTTATATACCAGGCATTTTAAAGGAAGTGACGGGGGGGAATAAAAAAGTAGAAATGGCACTGATTACTACTTATTTTAATGCCCACACAATCCCAAGTAAAAGAGTTTCATAAATTGGATGTTCTATTTCAGTTACAAATAACAGTGTCATCTCTCTTGGACCTTGGCTATGCTGAGTTACCATTGTTTGTTACTTGGCTAATTTTTATGGAGAAAATGCCAAGGACTCCTGGTGGCTCTTAAACCACCTTCAACGGAAGGAGAGGTGCTTTACGGCATCACCAGACCATGACATGTAGCAGCTTCTGTCAGAACTCTCTATGAACCTGTCCAGAGCAGGGCTAGCTCTTCATGTGGCTTCCATTCAATGTTATCACATTGAGAGGAATTCTTTGCTTTAATAATTTATTTTTTCCTAATACGCAGTTGGAATGGAGAGGGGCAAGTCTTAATGTCTTAAATTTAGGGAGGTAAATTCTGTCAATTTAAAAGGTTTTAATATTTACATTAAGCTAACCAGCAAAAAATTATCTTATAAAAATTATATTTTATACCAGTTTAATATCTACAAGATAAACATCATTACATTATTTTGTTCTGTTTTTGTTATATTATATTTTAAAGGGCATGAAAGATATATCTGTTCAGTAAATAGGGGTTTTCAGATTTTCAGCCCAAAGTTACAACTTCAAAAATATCTTTCATAGACTTCTCCAATATGGATTGATATTTAGTTATTAACTATTTCTATAATGTATATGATTTTTTAATTCCATGAAACTTCAATGAATGCTAAGCACTTTATAAAACTAATGTGGACATCATTGTATTTTTAGGCAAAATGGTATTTTTTTTTCACAAAAGAAAATTTCAGAAAAAGACATTTATAGAAATAACAGAAATGCAGAATTTTAAACATTTTGAAAGCATCAAAGATGGTAACATTTTCCAAGATTAAGTAGCTAAGAAAATTAAAAGCAGAGTAATAATATTGTTGCTAAATATCTATCTAAGTCTTTTGGTAGTTTAAATCTGTAAAACACATTGTGATATACTAGATTTGTTATTAATACTAGTATGCTAGATACAGTTAATATAAGAAATATTAAGAAAAGGTATGTAACATTTTTTAGTTATAGATGAAAACCTAAAAATGTCTTTGGTGTAGATGAGGGGGAGTGTGTGCACATGTGTGATTTACCTTTTCTTTTTCTTTGGATTTTGCATTTACTTTGCCTCTTCCCTAAAATTCTGCATCTCTAACTAAAAGTAAAAAATCTTAGATTGTTATAAATTATTCTGGATCTTTTTATTTGATTTTTTTAAATTAAAATTGTGATTATTATGATTCTAATTCCTATCACATACTTAGATTTGTGGTTATTGCAAAGATGAATGACATCACATTTGGCAAAATCATAATTATTAAAAGTCTGTGTGTTCTTAGAAGATAAAAGCAAAAGAAATATATGTTTCCAGTCTTTCTTATTATCCATGTTATTAAAATTGGAATTGAGAAGCATAATAATCATCAAGAGAGGTATACTTTCTGTGTGGATGAAATTCCTCTTGCAAAATTATTGTTCTAAAATAAAATGGTTCTAAACTATGTAAAAATATATCATCTAAAATCTCCTATATTTTATTATTTTATTACTTATATTCATTTTTACAATGAAGATCAGCTATGTGCCTTATTTTTATGCTTTCATTATCACACATATTATAAATTCCAAATGTTTACTAATCATATTAATATGTACCTTGCAAAGATGAAAATAGTTTAGATCATATATTCCTGTAAGATCATCAGTCATTTTTATACTACAATGAAATAACCTTCCCGGTATGTTCCCGGGATAGTGTACTCTCTAAATCATCTCAATTTAGATTTTCTCTCATCCTTTTGGATTGCATTTTGCACCAGTAATAAATAAATAGTAACGATTTGTTCTTTTATTGTGCATGAAAATCTTATAGGAGACACAGGGAAGAAAGACTTATAATGTTTCTTCACAAAATATTTGGAAAGATACAAATGCCAACAACAGTCTTTATAATCCATAAAACTGACTCACAGAGAAATCATTGAAAACGTAACACTTAGCTTAAAAATATATAGGGGAATAAAAGCTGATCTGTAATGGAATAAATTATTTTGCATTACTGAAGGGAAAGAAAGGGAAATAGTATTTATTGAAAATATTTTTTTGTGATTAACAAATATCAAGGTTATGAAGGCTGAAATGTAGGGAAAAAATGAATCACTTTAATAACAAAATAAAGCTCTATAACTGTGTAATTATATTTTTAAAAAAACCTCCCTGATGAACATAGATGCAAAAATTATCAAAAAAATATTACCAAACCAAATTTAACAATATAATTGAAAGGATCATACACCACGATCAAGTGGGATTTATTCCATGGAGGAAAGAATGGGTTCAAGATCTGCAAATCAATCACTGTCATACACCACATTAACAAAATGAAGAATAAAAATAATATGATCATCTCAATAGATTTGACAAAATTCAACATCCATTTATGATGAAAACTCAAAAGAAAGTGGGTACAGATAGACTGTATCTCAACATAATAATGGTCACATATAGGAAGCTCACAGTTAACATCATACTCAACAGGGAAAAGCTGTACATTTTCCCTTGAAGATCAAGAATAAGACAAGATGCCCACTCTCATCACATTATTCAACATAGTATTGGAAATCTTACCCAGAGCAAATTGAACAGAAAGAAGTAAAACTGTCACTATTTTCAGATGACATGACTTTATATAAAAAGTAACCCTAAAGATAACACACACACACACCTGTTACAACTAATAAATAAATTTAGTAAAGTTGCAGTTTAGTAAATTAATATACAAAAACTGGTGTAGTTTTTTTTACACTAACAATGAACTAGCAGAGAGAGAAATTAAAAAAATAATCACACTTATAATTACATTGAAATGAATAAATTATGGAGGAATAAATTTAACCAAGGAGGTGAAAGACCTGGACACTAAAAAGCATAAGATTTTAATGAAAAAAAATTGAATGAGATACAAATAAATGGAAATATATTTTGTACTCATAGATTGAAATAATTAATATTGCTAAAATGTTCTTGTTACTCAAGGCAATCTACAGATTCAATGTAATCCCTATTAAAGTGCCAATGGCATTTTTTCACAAAGTTAAAACAAATAATTTTAAAATATGTAAGGAAGTACAAAAGACTACAAAAAAAAAACCATAACAATCCTCAAAAAGAACAAAGCTGGAGACATCATACTCCCTAATTCCAAATTATATTACAAATAAAAAACAATATGGTGTTGGCATAAAAACAGACAGAATGATCAAAGGAACAGTATAAAATACCCTTAAATAAATCCATGCTTACATGGTCAATGAATATATAACAAAAGAAGCCAGAAAATACAATGGGAAAAGGTGAGTTTCTTCAATAAACTGTGTTGGAAAAACTAGATAGTCACATGCAAATAAGTGAAACTGGACCCTTATCTTACATCATGCAGAAAAATTAGCTCAAAAGTATTAAAAATTTGAATGTAATACCTGAAACCATATAGCTCCTAGAAGCAAATTTAGGTAATAAGATACGTGACACATCTTGACAACAATTTTTGAGATTTGACCCCAAAGGTAAAGGCAACCAAAGCAAAAATCACCAGATGGGATCATCGAACTAAGAAAAGTATTTACACAGCTAAGAAAACCATCAACAAAGTCAAGAGGCAACTTATTGAATGGAAGAAGGTATTTGCAAACCATATATTGGATAAACTACCAATACCCAAATATTTAAAGAATTTGCCTGACCAGGCAGTGGCACAGTGAATAGAGCACCAGACTGGATGCCAAGGACCCAGGTTCAAGACCCTGAGGTCGCCAGCTTGAGCGTGGGCTCATCTGGTTTGAGCAAAAGTTCACCAGCTTCGACCCAAGGTCGCTGGCTCGGGTTACTCGATCTGCTGAAGGCCCGTGGTCAAGGCACATATGAGAAAGCAATCAATGAACAACTAAGGTGTCGCAATGCACAACAAAAAACTAATGATTGATGCTTCTCATCTCTTCATTCCTGTCTGTATGTCCCTGTCTATCCCTCTCTCTGACTCTCTCTCTGTCTCTGTAAAAAACAAAAACAACCCCCCCACACACAAATATTTAAAGAATTTACACAAATCAATAACAAAAAAACAAGCAATTCAAATAAAAAATGGGCAGAAAATCTGAGTGGACTTTTTTTCGAAGATGACATACTAATGGCGAACAGACACAAAAATGTGCTCAATATCACTATCTATCAGAGACAAACAAATCAAAACTGCAGTAAGATTTTACCTCACATCTGTCAGAATGGTTACTATCAAAGGACAAAAAATATCAAATATATAAAATCTTAGGGTTGAAAAAATAAAATAATCAATATACCAGTTTTCAGTTCTTCATGACAGAAAGTTAATATTAAAATGTTGAAAATATTTTAAATGTTTGGCTAAAACACAATGTATTGTGATTCCAATCTTTGAACTATTTCAAGACTTCTTTACCCTCATTAGCTTCAGAGGAATGATTTTAAAGGGACTATTATTTCATGAAGAACTTTTGATGTTAAGTTCTACAATATTTTTCTTTTCATTTTAGGTTGATTTTATTATTTTGTGTAAAAGTAAATACATTTAACTAAAAATCATAAAATATTAATAAGTGTCTTATCTAGTCATGTCTACCTTCTTACTATTTATAACAATATTTGGTATGATGTCGAACAAATGTTAATGAATCCTATTTATTGTTCATATTTCCCTTTCAAATTTTTTACTAATTTTGCATCTATCAAGAATAAAAACCATCACCCTATTTATATACATATTACTGTTATTTGCCACATTTAAATCTTATTGAATACCTTGCTTAAAAACGCAAAATGGGTAAGAGAAGCAATTAAATTTAATATTAGGTGAGTTAGATTTCACTGAGTTCAAACTCTTGAAATTTCATGCAAGTTCAATTCCTCAGTTTTCACTAACAAATCCTGAAAAATAAAATTTAAAATTTGTTTAAATTGCAATCATTCCAATAAAGAGAAAATTATAAATCAATAAACTGAGAAAAATTACTAAGATATAGAAAACAAATTTAAATAGCAAATATTATAGTTGTAACATCTAAAAACTTATTTTTCTCAAAAAGTGTACATATTCATGGCATTTTTTGAAGTTTCCTTTTCGTATGTGTTAGAAAATAAATACCTATAGAGTATTATTTATCTCACCTTTTTTAACCACCAAGATTTCATTGACCTCAAAGAGTTGGTATGTTTTCTTCTATAGTTAATATCATTGAGCACAAAATGTAACATGTGATGATAAAATCACTTTGTGTGTGTTTTAATGAACCTAGCTCCTTTTGCTAGAAGTAATCAGCCTATTTTTGTGAATTCTTCAGAAACTGCTTCTAATGTCCTGTAAAAGAGAGGATCTTTATTAATAGTTAGCTGAATGTATAGAATATCTGTGAACTCCTAAAGCAGGACCTTTTCTTGAAGAGCTTCTCTTTGCTGCTTCAACTTGATGTCATTCTATGCACTTTACAGACTACTAGACATTTTTTTTATAACTGTGGTAGAAAGTGACTTTCAGAAGCTAATGGAGATCATAGAAGATACCTATAGAAACATAATTTAAGTATCAAATATTCTAGGACAACCCTTAAAAACTATTGAGCTGGATGAGAAAATATCCCAGTCCCCAGGAATGAAAGTGTATAAAGTAGTATACAACTAAACAGATGCAAAAGGGCTTTTACCTAAAAAGATTAGAGAGAAAAAAAATAGATCAGAGAAAAAAAATAGATCAGAGAAAAAAAATAGATCAGGGGATGAGAGGATGGGATCAGAGAACGTAAAGGGATCAGTGAAATTATATATACATAACACAGAGATATAAATAACAAGACAGCAAATCCTAGAGGGAAGTGGGAGGGAGTTGGGGGAGAGGGACAAAGGGGGTATAAAAGGGGGACACAGGAGTGGAGGCTGAGGGAGTTATATGCAGTGGGACACTTGAATCCATGTAAACACAATAAATTAAAATTAATAAAAATAAAAAATATATAGATCAGAGCAGTGGAGTAGGCAGACATTCCAACAGCCACCTCCCCAAACCAAATTAGATTACAATTTAATTTAAGAACAATCATCTTGAAAAACCAACTTTGGCCTAAACGAAGAGGAGTCTATAACCAAGAATCACAGAAGAAACCACATTGAGACTGGTAGGAAGGGCAGAGATGTGGAGGGGACTGCCCTGCTCCCAAGAGCAAGCGGTGGCTGAGGGACTGGAGGAACTCTCACTGCAGGGAGGGTTGGCTGAGAGGTGTGGGTCCTCAGCTTCAGGCCCAGAGCTCCAGCCTAGAGCCCCCCAGCTTAGAAGAGGCACCTAGACAGCATTTGGAGGTGAAAAGAGCTGGCGTCTCTGTCTTCAAAGAAGGAGACTCAGCTCTCAGAGGTGCAGGCTCCATCTTAAAAGGCCAGCAAAGAAAATCTGTTGTTGTAATATAATGCTATAGTTATTAAATATGTAGAAATATAAAAAACAAAAATATGGAAGATATATAAAAGTAATTAAGATATAATATTAAAATTAAGTAAAGTTATGCCATCTAAATAGGAATTAATATAGTGTGTGCAGATGGGATAAACAGGCTCTGACTTTGAGCAGGGCCCAGTTAGTGTGTGTGTGAAGTTATACATAGATAAGAAGTGGCTTGATGTCATAATTTTGTAAGTTAATGTAAATATGAACATCTTAAAAAGTGGTTTGATGTAACATTTTAGCAGATTAACGTAAAAGGGGTTCCCTGTGAGGAACTCCCAAAAAAGGTGGTTTGAGGTGATAATCCTGTAAATTGACACCTGTTAGAAGGCGTAGGCCAGAAAAGGTACTAATGCTGAGGGGCCTCATGCTGAGGTAGCTGTCCAGATCCCAACATGAATGTGAACTATCTCCATGCTGCTCTAAGCTCTGACCAAAGACAGCCTAGAGGAGCATGCCAACTGGACTCCCTCAAGCTGTACCCAGGCACACCAAAAGGATTTGTAAGTGATAAGTTGCCTGTGTGATTCCTTCAACTAATTTGTGTATCAGCTGTGTTTTTCCTCTGGTAGCAGTTAGTGTTGGCACTTATCAGTAGCATCCTCATAGCCACCTCAAAAGTAGTCTCAAAGAGGCTGACAGCCCTGCTGATAAACAGGAGTGTCCCATTGCATGAGGAAGTCAAATCAGGGATGCCTGATCGACATAGAACTTGGGTTCTACCAGGACAAAATCTCATTCACAAACACTTACCTGGGACTCTGGCAAGGGAGAGCTGAGAGGACTAGAATTGTGTAAAGAGAGTGTGAATTTGGTGGCCCAGGGAGAGACACTGTGGGGGACAGCCACCAAAACCCCTATGCTGAGTCATTCCCCAATACTGCAGTAACCATCTTTCTTGGTTGGAGTGTCCCCTCAGAGTGGCATTAGTCTGGGGAAACAACTGTTCCACCCTTGGGCGTCTCTCTTACCCATGTTCTGGATACTGGGTTGTGCTGATAAGCCAGGAAGCAGGAGTCATGTCAGTGACTCAGTTTTCTGATGTTGAGGCTGGAGCTTTCCCCTGCAATCTCCTGAATCTAAGACTGGTGCTTCCGCCCCAAAGGAGACTCAGTAGAAACTACCCTGTCTGCGGGCAGACCACATCACTGGGTCTCAGAGGCCATACTCACTGGACTACTGGGTTCATACCATATTAAAGTCTGTGAGAAAAGTCTGGACAGACAGTCACCTAGGGCCCAGGAGCAGAACCACAGCCACAACACTTCCTAATCCCTGAATTGCCACAGCTCTAGACTCTAGCAGAGGCTTTTACAGTGGCTGAGTCCAACAAGCAGCCAGTAGACAGAGGCTGCAGGAGGCAAGACTGAGGGAACCTTGGCCTTTTAAGCAGACCTTCCCCGAGACACAATGTGGATTAAAGCCAGCCAAGGTAATTTAGCTTGGAATATCTATGTGCACCTGGGCCAGCAGAGGCAGCCACAAACTCTGGATTGCTTGTAGCCCTAAGAATATTGCTTAGGGTCAGTCAAGGGCAGTGTCTCCCTCTGGTCTGTGCCAGGTTCTTGCTAGGCAGACCCAGGGCTGGTACATACAGTGGAGAATTGCAGAAAGCATTGGTTCAGGACCTAACTACCCTTGCTAGGCTGATATCCTAAGGAAGAGCTCCTCACAACTTGTCCAGCTGAGGCAAGTTCTGCTCTCTGTGATTAGCAACAGCACAGTGGCTCATGTGCATAGAATAAGGTAGAGCTTCACAGTCAGCCAGCCTGGGCGCTGGGTATCCTGCCCCACTGGGCTACACTATACAGGAGGAAGGGAGAGAGGCTGGGAGCATGGATATTTAAAGTGTGGGTCCCTGTGAGCTTATTATTGGGTCTGGTCAAAGGGCTTAGCCATTTGCTTGGGGGACACATCTTCAAGAGAGGACTCTCTCAGTGTTCCTCCCTGAGACCAGGGTCTCAGCAGCTTTAAGAACTTCTGCAGAGAGAACTGTGAGCCCCACTCAATCTGAACCTACTGCTCACCTTGTTGGGGAGAAATAAAATTTGAATATCCAGCAGTGGTACAGAGATTAGGCTCTGGAGTAAAAGCCACATTCTCTGTACTGAGCTCCTGACCAAAAGACCCCTAAAGTAAGGGATCTCACTAAAGTTGTATTCCCAACTTCAGCTGCCATAAACCAACAAGATTGCAACCTGTAGAGGGTTTGGTTGGGTGGCCAATCTGAGCTCACACTACAGTCTTTCTACAGAAGAATCAATTGGAAGATCAGGCAGCTCCAAGAGGAGGTGGAGAAGCTGAAAATTGGAGGCAAATCTTATGGAGCTGGGGGTTTTACAGAGCTGTTTTCATCTCTAAGCAAGAAGAAGATGATCCTTATAGATAGGTTGGCCCCTACAACACTACCCAGGCACAGAAAACACTGATACAAACAGTGAAAAGAGCTGTAGCTACAGACAGGTAGCTCACAGCAGATGACAAAAAATGGCTGATGCCAACCCAAAAAGATCTAGAACCAATACAACTGGTAGTGGGTGGCTGACAGCACCAAACCTAGACTCAGATAATGACACAAGCAGCAGGCCCAAAGGAGGAGTCTAGCAGGCACCAGACACTATGAAATATTAATATACCCAACAGGACAGACATTGCACAGTGTGTAATAATCATGATCACAGTTGACCCTTAGAGCCAGCCAGCTTGAAGGGATAAATGTACCCAGGAAAGGACTAACTGCATTCAATACTCACATACAACAGGAGCAAAAATAGTACCTTCAAGAAGCATTCCTAGAACAAGAAAAACAAGAGACCTGAAGGTCAATACCACCAAGCCTATCTTCCTCATAAAGACACCACAAAAATTTCAAAGTCAGACAGTGCTACCTAATATACAGACAAAATTGGCAGACAAATAAATGTGACCCAAATGAATCAGCAAGAGAAATCTCAAGAAAAAAAACTAAATAAAATAGGAATAATAACCAAACTACCAGAGGCGGATTTTAAAATAATGACTTTTAGGATGCTCAAGGATCTTAGAGCAACAATGGATGGTCATAATGAGCACCTAAATAAAGAGATAGCAAGCATCAAAAAGGACAGTAAAATCACAAAAAGAAATGACAAATACAATATTAGTAATGGAGATTGCACTAGAAGAAATCAACAGCAGGCTGGATGAAGCAAAGAATTGAACCATTGATTTAGAAGACAAGATAAACAGAAGAAAAGAATCAGAGCAACAAAACAAAAAAAGAGGCACAAAAAGACCAAGGAAACTCTAAGAGACCTCTGTGACAACATGATGAGAAACAATATCTACATCATAGCAGTTCCTGAAGAAGAAGAGAACAAACAAGGGATAGAGAACCTGTCTGATTTAATCATAACTGAAAATTTCCCTAAATTTATGAAGGAAAAAGTCACACAAGTTCAAGAAGCACAGACAGTCCCAATAAAGTGGAACCCAAAGAAGCCTACACCAAGACACATTATAATTAAAATACCCAAAGGTAAGAGACAAAGAAAGTACTAAAAGCTGCAAGAGAAAAGCAGTTAATTACCTACAGAGCAGCCCCCTAAAGGAATGACATCTGATGTCTCAACAGAAACACTTGAGGTCAGAGGGATTGGCAAGATATATTCAAAGTGATGCAAAACAAGAACCTACAACCAAGACCATTTTAACCAAAAAGGTTATCACTAAAAATTAAAGGAGATATAAAAGCTTCCCAGACAAAAACAAACAAATAAAAAATAAATATAAAAAAACCCTCAAGGAATTTATTACCACTAAACCAAATAAGCCAGTATTGCAAGAAATGTTAAGGAGACTGCTGTAAAAAAGTGCAAAGGAAAAAAAAAGAAATCAAGAAAACAAGTATTGTAGATTTAAAGAATAAAATGGCAACATATAAGTACATATCAACAATAACCATAAATGTAAATGGTTTAAATGTTCCAATCAAAAGGCATAAGGTAGCTGCATGGATAAGAAAACAGAATCCATACATATGCTTACTACAAGAGACTCACCTCAGAACAAAAGTTATGCACAGACTGAAAGTGAAAGGATGGACAAAAGTATTTCATGAAAATAGAAACAAACAAAAAAAAAGCTGGGGTACCAAAACATATCTGATAAAATAGTCTTTAAAACAAAGGCTATTGTAAGGGATAAAGAAGGTCACTACATAATGATAAAGGGAGAAGTCTAACAGGAGAATATAACCATTGTAAATATTTATACGCCTAATATAGAAGCATCTAAATATATAAAGTAGTATTTGATGCACATAAAGGGTGAGATTGACAGCAATACTATAATAGTAGGGAAATGTAATACCCCAATAATATCATTGGACTGATCCTTTAGACAGAAAATTAACCAACAAACAGTGGCTTTAAACAACACACTAGCTCAGCTGGATTTAATTGATATCTCCAGAACATTTCACAGTAAAGCAGCAGAATATACATTCTTTTCAAGTGCTCATGGTACATTCACTAAGATAGACCACATGTTAGGACACAAAGCAAGTCGCAACAAGTTTAAGCAGATTGAAATCATATCTAGTATCTTCTCTGATTGCAATGGCATGAAACTAGAAATCAACAATAGAAAGACTGAAAAACATTCAAACACATGGAGGTTAAATAGCATGTTATTAAATAACAAATGGGTTAACTACAAGATCAATAAAAAATAAGAAATTTCCTTGAAACAAATGAAAATGAACATACAACAACTCAAAATTTATGGAACACTGAAAAAGTAGTCTTGAGAGAAGTTTATAGCATTACAGACATACCTTAAGAAGCAAGAAAAAGCTCAGATAAGCAACTTAACCCTGCATCTAAAAAATCTAGAAAAATAACAGCAAGAAAAGCCCAGAGGAAGTATTAGGAAGGAAATAATAAAGATCAGAATGGAAATAAATGACATAGAGGTCAAAATAAAGTACAAAAGATCAATGAAACCAAGAGCTGGTTCTTTGAAAATGTAAACAAGATTGACGAACCTTTAAGCAGACTCATCAAGAAAAAAAGAGAGAGAACTCAAATTAATGAAATTAGAAATGAAAGTATAGAAGTAACAACTGACAATGCAGACATACAAAGGATTGTAAGAAAATACTAGAAAGATCTATATGCCAAAAAATTGGACAACTTAGATGAAATGAATAAATTCCTAGAAACACTCAATCTTCCAAAACTCAACCTGGATGAATCAAAAAACCTAAACAGACTGATTACAGCAAATGAAATTGAAACAGTTATCAAAATACTAACAGCAAACAAAAATCCTGTACCAGATGGCTTCACAGGTGAATTTTACCAAACACTCAAAGAAGAGCTAATACCTATCCCTCTCAAACTATTTAAAAAAATTCAAGAAGAAGGAAGAATTCCAAACTCTTTTCTGAGACAAGGATTGTCCTCATTCCAAAGCTAGGTAAAGATACTGCAAAGAAAAAAAAAAAAGGTATTGTTCAATATCTCTGATGAACATAGATGCTGAAATTCTCAACAAAATATTAGCAAACCGGATCCAGCAATACATCAAAAAAATTATACATCATGATCAAGTGAAATTTATTCTGGGGAGGCAAGACTGGTACAACATTCACATATCAATAAATGTCACTTATCACATAAACAAAAGGAAGGATAAAAATCACACGGTCATATCAAAAGATGCAGAAAAAGCATTTGATTAAACCAGCACCCATTTATAATAAAAACTTTCAGCAAAGTGGGAATACAGGGAAAATACCTCTACATAATAAAGACCATTTATGAAAAACCCACAGCCAATATCATACTCAATGGGCAAAAATGAGAAGAAATCCCCTTTAGATCAGAAACAAGATAGGGGTGCCCCCTCTTCACCACTCTTATTCAACATAGTCTTAGAAGTCCTAGCCACAGCAATCAGACAAGAAGAAGAAATAAAAGGCACCTCATTAGAAAAGAAGTAAAACTGTCTGCTGATGACATGATACTGTATGTAAAAAACCCTAAAGTCTCAGTCAAAAAATTATAGGAGCTGATAAATGAATTTGACACTGTGGTAGAATATAAAATTAATATTCAGAAATCAGTGGTATTTTTATACACCAATATTAAACTGTCTGAAGGAAAAATTAAGGAAACAATTTTCTTCACTATTTCAACAAAATGATCTCAAGTACCCAGGAGTACATTTAACCAAGGAGGTAATACACTTGTACTCAAAAAATTTTAAGACATTGAAAAAAGAAATCAAGATACAAACAGGTGGAAATATATACCATGTTCATGGGTAAGAAGAATAAACATCATTAAAATATCTATACTACCCAAAGCAATCTATAAATTCAATGCAGTTCCTATTAAAATACCAATAGTATACTACAAAGACATAGAACAAATATTCTAAAAATTTATATAGAACCAAAAGAGAACACAAATAGCCTCAACCATACTAAAATAAGTGCTGGCAAGGGTGTGGAGAAAAAGGAACCCTCCTGCACTGCTGGTGGGAATGCAGACTTGTGCAGCCACTGTGGAAAACAGTATGGCATTTCCTCAAAAAATTAAAAATGGAACTGCCTTTTGACTCAACTATCCCACTTTTAGGAACATATCTTAAGAGTATCAAACCACTGATTCAAAAGAAGATATGCACCTCCACGTTTATTCCAGCATTGTTTACAATAGCCAAGACCTGGAAACAGCTCAAGTGCTCATCAGTGGGTGAGTAATTTAAAAAGCAGTGGTACATATACACAGTGGAGTACTAAGTGGCCATGAAAAAGATGGAAATCTTACCTTTTGTGATGGCATGGACGGACCTGGAGATTATTATGCTAAGTAAAATAAGCCAGACAGTGAAAGAAAAATATATGATCTCACTTTTATGTGGAATCTAATGAACAAAGTAAACTGAGGAATGGGATAGAGGCAGAGGCAAGGTCACAGGGAATAGAGTGACAGCTGTCAGAGGGAAGGGCAATGAGTGGATGGGATCAGAGAAGGTGAAGGGAGTAGTGAAACTATATATACATAACACAGAGATATAGGTAACAGGACAGCAAATTCCAGAGGGAAGAGAGGAGTGAGTTAGGGGGAGGGGGACAAAAGAAGTGTAATGGGGGACACGGGGGGGGGTGTTATATTGAGTGGGACACTTGAATCCATGTTAACACAATAAATTAAAATTAATAAAAAATAAAAAAGCTTTTGCATAGCAATGGAATATATATATATATATATACACACACACACACACACACACACACACACACACACACTACATTAGGATATAATCAGCAAGATAAAGAAGGAATGAGAATTATTGAAATAGTATGAGCATAGTATATTTATATTCAACAAATACTTTTGTGCCACTCTCAATTTACATTATTTCTTTTCCCCAATAACTGCTCTTTCAACTTTTTCAGTCTGCTGAAAGCATCTGGGGGTGGAGATCACAGGATGAAGTTCCAAGTTCATACTAGCTTCAGACTTGTAGACTGGGCACTTCTACAAGTGGAGGAGGTCGTTCAGGTTGATGACAATGTTGAAGAAGGTGAGGAAAGAGAAGCAGGGAGTTAGAAGGAGACAATGGGGAGGAAGATGAGGACGATGCAGAATTGAATTCCAAGGAGGAGCACAGTCAGCCTTCCCAGGGCAAGCTGCAGTGAGAGGTGAGGCCCTATCTCAGCCACAGCACCACCCACTTTCAGTGCTTAAGTCTAACTATATTCAAGGGCATGGTTTTCACCTTCACTTTTCCTTTTTTCTTATTATTTTGCCTAACCTTTACAGTGGCAACTTACATGCATTTCTGAAGTTGGAGGTTTCATTCTACACTCTCTACCTCCTTGGGTGCAGCTCAGTAAACTTTCGCAGTCCCTGCCTAGACCACGTGGGGTGGGGGTGGACGATCTCAGAGCCCAGGGAAGCCGGTGTAGGAAGTTTCTGCTCCTATCTCTCGTTGAAAACACCACATGCTTCATTTCCAGCCACTGTCTTCTGTGTCTGATGGCCTTTGCGGAGCTGCTGAGTATGGTTCCGGCTCCTCAGAGTTGTTTGTTTGTTTCATTTTCCTCGGGGTGGAGGTGGGGTTGTGGTGCGTACAGAACTTGTGTGGTTCTTTTCATATTTATTTGTTCTTTTGTGCTGTGAGGACTGGGGATGCACGCTGTATCTGGTCTTTAAGTTTTTGAAACCCTGTTTGTGACTGATGACATGGTGACTTGATCAGGAAGGTGGTGGCAGCTACCTGCAGAAAAGGCCTGTGTGGGAGAAACTTCCCCGGCCATAGGGCTCTCTCAGCCGGTGAGGTAGTGGGCAGAGCCGTGTGCCTCTCTGCTGTGGGCAGAACTGGACTGGGGCTCTACTCTCCTCGTGTATAAATGTCACGTCTCTCAATAGCTCCCATTTCACAGCCCCACGTCCATCTTGTCTTAAAAGCCCTGGGTTCACAGGAAATTGTTCTTGACTGGGGGGTGGGGTTCCCTCGTGTGTGACTATGGCCCCTGGCAGCTGGGGAAGCTGGGTCCACCCAGTGACCAGGTCTGGAGAGTGCTCAGACTTACTAAAATATACATTTCTAACTGAATATAGCAGGGGTCGGGAACCTATGGCTCAAGAGCCAGATGTAGCTCTTTTTTTTTTTTTTTTTTGTATTTTTCCGAAGCTGGAAATGGGAAGAGACAGTCAGACAGACTCCCGCATGCGCCCAACCGGGATCCACCCGGCACACCCTCCAGGCATCGCTCTGTTGCGACCAGAGCCACTAGCGCCTGGGGCAGAGGCCAAGGAGCCATCCCCAGCGCCCGGGCCATCTTTGCTCCAATGGAGCCTCTGCTGCGGGAGGGGAAGAGAGAGACAGAGAGGAAGGAGAGAGGGAGGGGTGGAGAAGCAGATGGGCGCTTCTCCTGTGTGCCCTGGCCGGAATCGAACCCGGGACCCCTTGAACGCCAGGCCGACGCTCTACCACTGAGCCAACCGGCCAGGGCCCCAGATGTAGCTCTTTTGATGGCTGCATCTGGCTCACAGATAAATCTTTAATAAAAAACCAATAACGTTAAAACTATAAAACATTCTCATGTATTACAATCCATTCATTTCCTACTGCTCATGTCATGGTTGTGGGTGGCTGGAGCCAATCACAGCTGTCCTCCAGGACAGCACCAAATTTTTATTGGATAATGCTTAAGGTACATGGGTCGTTGTATGGCTCTCATGAAATTACATTTTAAAATATGTGGCGTCCATGGCTCTCTTAGCCAAAAAGGTTCCCAACCCCTGGAATATAGTGTTTTCAATTTGTATAGAATAGCTGGAATATTCTACTAAAGTTGTAAACATGAAAAAATATTTCATTTAATTTAATACTTTTTTTTATGTCCTACTAAATTGACTGATAAGGTGCAGCCTGCATAATAGATTAACAATGGATCATCTCAAAGCAACTGGTAAACAACACCCTGAATGTGTGGTTTCTGGTAGAGAGCAGGAGTGATGGCAAAACTTTTCGGGATTGTTCACCCTCATAACCTGTCCCCAAACTCCTAGTTTCTTTTTCTTTTTCTTTTTTGAAATACAATTGCTCTCCTCTGTTTTGCTTTCTTGTTTTTGAATATTTACATATTGTTTACTACTATTTGAGGTAATTTTTTCTTTTTCTCAAAATGCTAGACCTTTGAACTTTTTGTTCTGGTTAGAAAATTGATATGATGTTCAGGGAGTAGCTGCATGGAAAGCATCATGTACACTGTTGACCACGTGGCCAGAAATCTAATCAATCAATGGACAATAGGGCTAAGAAATTACTAGAAAGGCCATAAATGTCATGGCCCTGCCCTAAAGACAGCATTTTTTGTTCTGTTGGTTTTTTGAATGAGCAAGATTTTAAATGATTGCAAGAACTCAACACCTGTTCTATTCACCTTAGAACAACAGTCTGTGTTCTTTTCCCTGTTTGTCAGACAAAATAAGAGTGTAGACATCAGAGGATCTAAAAGTTTTCAGATCTATGTGCCTTTGCTGAACTAATGCTTTTTAATTATATATTAATCTATCCTTTAATTACTTGCTTTATTTTTGGCTAACAATATTATAAATCTTGGCACTCAAAGATAATGCATTGTCCATTCTTTCTTCCATCCCATTGCCTACAAAGCAAGGAACAATGTTGTAGAATTTTAAAGATAATTCCTAAATGGCTGCTTGGCTAAATTATCAAAATGAAGTATCCACACATAACAAGAATATTCAAAAAAAACCTTTTAGCATGTTATATCTGTCCCCCATTTTATTTTAAAAGTCCTGTTATAATCTAAAAATAAGAAAGGAAGAAAGAAAGAAAGAAAGAAAGAAAGAAAGAAAGAAAGAAAGAAAGAAAGAGAAAATGAAAAAGAAAAACAGTGGTACACTTCAGCCAGACTGGGAAAAGGTACATTAAAATGAATTAAAAATTAGGACTGCAATTGTCTTTTGTTCCTAGTGATCCATAGCCTCTAATAATGAAGACATTGATAAAATTATGATATTATATATCATTTTTGAGTTTCTAAACTTAGAGAGTCAAGAACTTAAATTTGAAGATACTTAGTAAAACAGATCTACACCATTGAGTATATTTATATCCCTTTCCCAGCCCACAATATAGATCACAAAGTAACAATATATTTTAGCTAAATAGTGCAGGGAAAAAAAAGAAGGTAAAATTTATCATCAAAAATCAATTGGCAACAGCTAGATGAACACCAGCTACCTTGTACTGAAGAGTAATAAATAAGACTGTATGAAGAATGAATCATGTCAGATTAATCTAATTTGCTTATATGTCACAGTCTTTGGAGATCAAAGAGAGCAATAGATTAAATATATCTTGATGTTAACAAGATTTTCAATGCTGTTCCATTTAACACTATTAATCATTAACAAACAAGGAAAAATGTGGCAGAGTCTCTACTTATTAGCTGGGTTGACAGATATTTGGAAAATTTTGACATAATGTCAATGGTGACAGGGATGGGAGATGGGGCCACTGTAATTCCTACCCTATTCCATGGTGGTCTAACATTAAGCAGCAGTCACTTATGTAAATCAGTTGTTCTTCAATAAATCATATTTTCTGTTTGTTGATAGCATACAGCAGATCATTTTTTGCTTCAGAATGGCCTAAAAAATTTCAGAAAAATATGATGATTTTAACTTTTTCAACTCTAAAATGAGAATATTAATAGAGCCAATTTAAAGTGTTGCTGTAATAATTAAATTATATGATATCTAGAATGCTCATCACAATGCTGAGCATATAGTAACACTTATATAAGTAGGGCACTTTACAATTAGTATAATTTCCATCATTATATAACTTGGAGGTTTAGAAATATACAATATGGTATCTAGATATTATGTTACATATTCTTCACTCTTAATTCACTAACTACCTGATGTGAGATGGTTTGATTTTATGTGGTCTAGCAAACTCAGACAGTAGAAAAAAGTTCAGCATAAATATATTATAAATCAGAGCTCAGATTAAATTTATAAATTTAAAATGAAGTATTCTTATACACCTAAACAAAGTTAAAATGGAGTAAAAAAATTCAGTAAGAATTACAATTGTAAATACTATTACTAAAAATATTATTTCTAACTAAGGGGTCTCATTTCTGAGAGTTTAACAGATCTTTTTATCCATCTATCAGAATTTTTCATAGAATTACATTTCCAGATACACACAAAATCAGTCAGTATTTAGTTCAGTTTTCCTTAAGTAACCTAGTAACTAATAAGTTTTGTATTAATTTATTTGAAATTAGTCCATATTCCAGGACTTTTTCTTCCTGTTCAAGTTTAATCCTAACTCTTGTATCTCTTTGCAGATTTTTACAATACAAACTCAATTTGTGAAAGTGAAATTATTTAATATGAACTTATTTTTATAGAAAAAAATTCAATTTTATTTATTTTTATGTGCATTTAAATCAAAATAGCTGTTATTTATGCTCATAGATTCAGTAAAATAGAATATGTAGGATTACTTTTTACATTTCTTGCTGTAAGTATGTATTATTTTCATTTTAAAAAAGCAAAAATTCTGAAAAAAGGGAGAAAGTACAGTGTGTCCGTAAAGCAATGGTGTACATTTGACCGGTCACAGAAAAGCAACAAAAGATGATAGAAATGTGAAATCTGCACCAAATAAAAGAAAAACCCTCCCAGTTTCTGTAGGATGATGTGGCAGCATGTGCACATGTGCAGATGATGACATAACATCGTGTATACAGCGGAGCAGCCCACAGCCATGCCAGTCAAGATGTGGACAGTACAGAGGAAAGTTCAATGTGTTCTGTGGCTCGCTAAATTCGAATCCGTGATTAAAGTGCAACGTGAATATCGGCGCGTTTATAATGAATCACCACCACATAGGAATAACATTACTCGGTGGGATAAGCAGTTGAAGGAAACTGGCAGTTTGGTGGAGAAACCCCGTTCTGGTAGGTCATCAGTCAGTGACGAGTCTGTAGAGGCTATACGGGATAGCTACCTAACGAGCCCTAAAAAATCTGTGCATGAGCCCACATCAAACTGCACTGAATAGGTATGAAACTGGGAGAGTTTTCCTTTCATTTGGTGCAGATTTCACATTTCTATCATCTTTTGTTGCTTTCCTGTGACCAGTCAAAAGTGCACTATGACTTTACGGACACACTGTATTAAAGAATAGTTTATTATCATTGTTCACAATAATAATGACATATAACAAAAAATCAAAAACAAAAACCCAAATCAGTGTTTTATAACAGTAAGCACTTTTCTTATTGTGGGTTTGCAGGCCAGTTGCAGATCTGCTGGTTAGCTGGGGTTTACTTGTACAGCTTTATGGCACTGCTTTACGTTACAGGTTTCCTGGGCTTGAATACAAGCTGTAGCTTGGGTCCATAAGCCTCCAGTTCTCTTTTGCTCAGAGGCTAACTGGTATTTTTCTCATGACAAATTATCAAGGCAAGTCAAAATGAGCTATATATATATATATATATATATATATATATATATATATATATATATATATATTAGATGAGAGGAGGGGAGATATGAGGCAGATTCCCACATGTGTCCTGACTGGGATCCAATGGGCAAACCCATCTGAGGCTGATGTTTAAGTGTCAAACTATTTTGAGCACCTTAGGCTGATGATCTCCAGTGGAGCTATTCTCAGTGCCTGAGACCACACTTGAACCAAGCAAGTCACTGGCTGCTGGAGGGAAAGAGAAAGAGCAGAAGGAGAAAGAGGGGAGGGGAAGCAAATGGTCAAGTCTTCTATGTGCCCTAACTGGGGATCAAACCCTGTATGTCCATACACTGGGAAGACACTATTTATGAGCCACCTGCCAGAGCCAGAACAATTATAACTTAGTCTCTGCTAGTGTCACACCAACTGACATTTCATTGATTAAAACAAGACTCATAGCCAAGCCCGAAGTGAAAGTGTATGCAATTTCACCATGACATGGCAAATATGTGGATGCTCGATTTTCTTTTTTTTTTTCTTTTTTTATTTTATTTATTCATTTTTAGAGAGAACAGAGAGAGGGAGACAGAGAGACAGAGAGAGAGAGAAGGGGGGCGGAGCTGGAAGCATCAACTTCCATATGTGCCTTGACCAGGCAAGCCCAGGGTTTCGAACCAGTGACCTCAGCATTTCCAGTTCGATGCTTTATCCACTGCGCCACCACAGATCAGGCCATGGATGCTCGATTTTCAAACAGGAGAGTGAAGAATTGGCACCAATAATTCAATTTCCCACATAATATTTAATGAGTCCAAGATCAACTAAAGGCAATATTGGAAAGTATGCAAGAATATTAAAAGCTACTCTATTTTTCTATGCTCCATTCTTCTCTTGGCATTAATCTTATAATTCTGGAATTATATCCTCACTTGCAACACCCTTACCTGCTCTCCAAAAATCAAATTATTGATATAAATCTCTTACTCTATTGTTCACCACACTGCTATATATTTATGTCCCATTTCTTCACAGTTGGACTAGAAAACCATAGAAATTGATTTTTTCACAGGTGTTAATGACCAACTCAAACTTCTGTTTTCTTCCTTAAGGGTGATGCTGAAAATTTAGCAACAGCCCACATTAACTGTGAATTATTGTTATACATTTAAGGAACTAGAATGTTTAAGTATGATCACATACCAATTGTTTATGATAAATGAAGTGAGCTGAATACATTTTTTGGAATATTTACACATGGTTTTGAAATGTAATCAGTTTAAGAGTATTCTTTACTTATCTTCTACTAGAGATAAATCGGATAGATATAAGCATGCACAGTGCATCATATATTTGTTCAGAGTTCCTTGTTAGCTTCTTGTATTGCCATATCATTCTCTCCCACCATTATAAATTTGTTACAATAACCCAGTAATAGTCAATACCAGGGACTTTGCCAGCATACACATAATTATATTGCCAAAAAGGTCACTATTAAAATATAGTTGTAAGCATGAGATAGTCTTTAAGATTTTTCTCTAGAAGGTAAACAGGGGGAAAATGTAACTCTTGAATTTACCATTAAATGAGCACGAAGGATATAAAATTACTTGCTTTTCAGTCCAGAAATCACCTTAAAAATCAGTCTAAAGCCTGACCAGACAGTGGCACAGTGGATAGAGCTTTTGACTGGGATGTGGAGGACCCAGGTTCAAGACCCTGAGGTCACCATCTAGAGTGTAGGTTCATCTGGTTTGAGCAAAGCTCACCAGCTTGGACCCAAGGTTGCTGGCTTAAGCAAGGGGTCACTCACTCTGCTGTAGCCCCACAGTCAAGGCACATATGAGAAAGCAATCAATGAACAACTAAAGTGCCGCAATGAAAAATTGATGCTTTTCATTTCTCTCCTTTCCTGTCAGTCTGTCCCTATCTATCCCTCTCTCTGACTCTCTCACTGTCAAAAAAAAAAAAAAGAAATCAATGTAAAGAATCCCCCTCTCTTTTTTCTTTACAGATGAGCAAAAAGAAGTAAAGTTATTGCTAAATAACTCTAATTTAATAGCAGAGCTAAGCTTGACTCCAAATCATGTCCTTTTCCCATCATGCCCTATTTATTACTTATGGTAGTGGTGGATAATCTGTACAAAGGAATCAATTCTTAGATAATCAATATCTTCACATTTTTATAATTATTACACAAAAAAGAGTTGTCTGAAATAGTTTTAGGACTTTGGTGGTTTAAAGGAAAAAAAATGAACAAGTAGCAATGAGTGCTTTCTCAAATGGAGAGTTTGGCCAATGAATTGACCATGGATCTAATAACAGTATATATTTATCTCAGCCCAACTCCTGCCATAAATGGTCACTCTGGATAATTTTCTGACAGGTGTTTTCCATACCTGACTCCCCATTGTAGCACTGGACAAATAGTAACCCTCCTCACAATTCTCATATAGCTATTGTCAGGAATAGCTGATTGCATAACAGTTTAGAAAAACATTTCAGATAAATATTTTACAACTAATCTTGTATTCCCAGTGCATCTGTAATGTTTCGACATAATAAATCCAATCTTTTAACCGATCATTCTGTGGCTAAAATGTAGGCATTTGTGCTAGGAGTCAGCAGCTTTTTCCGTCTATAAGCAAAATCAGGCATTTACTACATATTTATATTATGTTCATTTGTCCCATGTCAAATTTTTAAGAGGAGTTGGTCTTTAGGTTGAATCGTTTGAATAATAAATACTCACTATTACATTTTGAAAACTGGCAGAATGAGCATCCAGAAAAAATGGATATTTATTCGACTGTCTAGAAAGCTATTCATAGCAATGGGAAGTGTAAGGCTAGACTTGATGCTCTACATTAAGTCAGGTTTATTAAAATAAAATAGTTTGCAAAAATCAAAATCTTGTAGGAGAAATGAACTATAAATAATTGGTTTCATCCCAAACCACTCTCTGTAGGGGCCCTACTCTGTTATTTTTTTAAAGCCAAAAGAAGCTGCTTAAAATTATATGTATTTTTGTCCACCTTTAACCCCTTTTAGTGAGAGCTGTGCCTTGTCTGCTGGCTAAAGCATTAGCCAAATGAACCCTCTGGCAGTTTGTCTACTTCTTCTCATTATATTAATATTGAAAATTAACTAGGAAGCATGCTTTCTCTCCCATTAGGCCAGTGGCACATTTATAAGGACATCATCAGGACTGTTCTTTTTATTCCATCTTCGGATTCTCTCAGGGTCTGTGCTGCTCTACTCACTTATAATTTCTCTTCATTATACTGCAATATGAGGCTATGGAGAGTCTTTTGTTGCAAGTGGCTATAGACATAGCTGTCATTTTGACTATTATTAGGTCAGTGGTGTGAGTTTTGAGAACAAAGGCAATGGACATAATAGTAGTTGATATTAGATATTAAAGTCAGTAAATTATCCCAAAGGATCCACAGAGAGAAGAGATCATTGCCCTTGTTTTTACAGATATATGAACAGATACAGAGTGGCTTTTCAAAGTCAAGAAAACCAGTGGCATGTAGAGAGAAGATTAAACAACGTAACTCCTTACAGCAGTGTATTTTTGAGAATAAAAGCTGTACGCCTTGTTCTTTCTTCCTTTGCTTTTATGGATCCCCCCATGTAAAATGTGGGTTGATTTTTTTTCTTATTTTTTTATTTTTCTATGTTTTATTTATTTTCTTTCTTTTTTAACTTAAGTTTATCCGGGTAACATTGGTTAATAAGATCTTATAGGTTTTAAGTGTACATTTCTATGATACATGATCTGTATTTTGCATTGTGTGCCCACCACCAAAAGTCAAATCAGTTTCTGTCACCATATATTTGTCCCCTTTTACTACCTGTACTCCCTTTCCTTCTGGTAACCATCACACTGTTGTCTATGTGTAGGGTCAATGCTGGATATGGCCATATGGCACTGTAATCATAGATCCTGACTGAGGGTCATGGGATAAAGTATAATAAAACTATAACGAAGGTTTTACTAAGAACAGTGGAACTGAGTCATCAGATGTGTATCAATGAGGGACAAGAGAGAACAACACATACTCTTCCCCTTACACTCTGCTTACCTGCCTGCTTGCATGTAGACAAAAAGCTTCACGTGAATAAATGCCCAGGGCTTAACTATTTAAGCTGCATCCCCACTGGGTGGGATGCTGAACTTTGACTTGTCAGCTGCCATTGGTGTTGCCCCTGTATGTAAGTAATAAAGATTATGTCCTCTCCATCTGGTTCTCCTTGTGGTTTCCTTGGGATCCCTAAACAACACCACATCCATTTTCTGGGTCTGACCTGACCTCCAATGTTACACTATGTCTAAGAGTTTCATTTTTATATACCACATATGATGGAATCATATGAGTTTTAGCTTTTTTTGACCACCCTATTTTACTTGGCATGATATTCTCAAGGTCCATCCATGTGACCTTAGTTCCTCTGTATGCTGATAAATTTTTTAAAACAGAAATTACATGTTTCTTAGAGCAACTCTCCTTGAAAAAGAGAATTTTGGAGAAAACTTTCCAGCATTGTTTTAAAAATATGCTAGGGAAAAAAAGTGATTTAGACCAATGGTTTTAAACCATTTTACACTTGGGGATCTAGAGAAAATAGGAGAATTATTCTAGGGACTGCAAAGCAAAAATCACCCTAAGCATAAGCAAATTTAACTAAGATCATTGGGTCTATAATCTTCATACAACATCAGTGTGATCAACTCTTTTGCAGACTGACACAAAATTTCTGGCGGACCAGTCCGCAGACTAGTGGTTGAAAAACACTGTCTACTAGAATTAGGCAATATTGTTTGTGTGTTTGTTTCTATTTCCTTTATTCTGGAATAAATGAATTTAGTCTTTGGAAACAACTGAGTTTTATATGTGCTCCTTTAAGCTTGGACTACATTTTAGGTGTGGATGTCAAAAAAGATGAGGAAGGCCTCAAACTCTGCATGTCATCTTTGTTCATGTATTTTATGATATTTCTATGAGTTGACAGTGTAATCCCAATTTCTCCCCATTTTAGGACCAAACACAACTGATATAAAATATTAACTACAAATTAACTGATATATCTAAAAGGAAAAATTTGTTTTTATTTACATAATTTGCATCTAACAATCTATCCTAAGGTGACAGACAGCAAACTTTCAGAGTTAAGTGTAACATATATGCATCATGCTTAATGTTACTCCTATGTTTTGAACTCTCTGTGAGATAACTTCCTTCTTTTATATACACATCATTATATTCCTGAGGTTCATTAAAGTTGATGAATGTGGTGTTATTTTATTACTTGGCTTGTTGCATAGTATTTCATTGAAAAACACAACTCATTTATCCTTTCCCTTGGTTGATGGATAGCTGCACTGTGTCCAATGTTTTGTTACTCAAGCATTGCAGTTTTACCCATATGTGTGCTTCTTAGTGAGCATATAATAGACTTCCTCTAAGTTACATTTCTAGAAAGGAGAGTGCTGGGATTTTAGGATATGCACAACTTCAAATGTACCAGATAATGACTCTTTTCCAAAGGTGCTATTAAACTTTATATATCTTCCTATAATAGATAAGAATTCTTATTCCTAGTACTTGTCCTTCACAAAACTCAATGACCTTTCAATTTTTGCAATTCTGGCTTTCATTAAATGTGATCTCAGTGTGATTTAATATGGATTTACTGAAGATTAATGTTTTATGTGTTTTTATCTTTATTGGTCATTTCCATATCCTCTTCTTTGAAAAGTCCATTGATGTCCTTTGTCCATTTTCTGCTGAGAATTTTATTATTTTTTAAATTTGTGGATTTTTAAAAATATATGTATATATACTACATGTACTATGGGCATTAACTGATTTCTAATTATACAGGTCTCATATTTCTTAGCTGGTGGCTTATCTTTTTGATTTTTTAAGGTATCTTTTGAAATTTAGAAAAACTGTTTAAGAAATTTGCTATTTTTCTTTAGGATTTGTGCTTTTTGTATTCAAAATTTATAAGATTTTTCTATTTTTAAAGAAATGTCCTGGCTTTCCATGAAATTGTTACATTTTATGTGATCAAAGATTTTATTACTTTTCTCAGTATCAAAAATATATCACTACTTTTATTACATATTGTGATTCTAAATACAGGATGGAGGAAAAGTAAGTTTACAGTTGTGAGTACACAAAACACAGTTTATTCTTGAATTATTATTTATTAATTATTGTATTATTTTCTGTATGAACAACTGTAAACCTACTTTTGCCCCTATTCAGACTCTTGATTCTGTTCCTCCAGTCTAAAGCAGTTTATATTTTTTTCATAAAAGTCCATATAACTTTTGTTTATCAATATTAATTGACAAGTAGCTTGTCAAGTTCCATGAAAAAATTTTTTGGAATTTTGATAGAAATTGCATTGATTTATTATTTCAACTTGGGGAAAATCAATACAATTACAATATGAGTGACATCTTACTCTTTGTGATGATATACTTTTATATTAAATAAACTTATCACAGTACATGTTAACTACTAGATCTACAGTAAAAATTTTATTAGCAACAAGAATAATGACATTCTTGTCTTATTCTTAATTTTAAAGAGACTGTTTCTAATGTTTTTATTAAATAAGTTTCTGTTATAGATTTTGATAGATAAATTTTATAAAACAAAAGAAGTTCTGTCTTATTCTTGTTGCTTATATTTTTATCAAGAATTGGTATTTTGTTTGATCAGAAAGTGCTTTTTCACATCATTAAGAAAATTTCTGTTGGGAGAGACAAGATGGCGCTGGAGTAGGCGGACGTACCAACATCTACCTCCCAGAACCAAAGTGGATTACAAACTAATTTTATGAACTATCATTGGGAAAAACCAACTTTGGACTAAACTAAGAGGACTCTTCAACCAAGGAACGCTGAAGAAGCCACACAGAAACTGGTAGGAAAAGCAGAAACGGGGAAACGTGGAGAGGGCTGCCCAGCTCCCCGGAGCAAACGGCAGCAGGGAGAGACTCGTGTGG
Source organism: Saccopteryx leptura (assembly GCF_036850995.1). Lineage (NCBI taxonomy): Eukaryota > Metazoa > Chordata > Mammalia > Chiroptera > Emballonuridae > Saccopteryx > Saccopteryx leptura. Next base: position 230,198,142 of record NC_089505.1, on the reverse strand, counting down.
TGGAAAGTGAGTTTAGCAGAGGGGGAAGGGTCCTGAGCCCCAGGAACAAAGCCCCAGCCTGCAGCCCCAGAGCCCAGAAGAGGCGTAAGGACAGTATTTAGCTGGAAACAAGTCAGGATACTGTTTTTGAGAAAGAGTCTGATTTCTCAGACCCAGGATCCTTCTTAAAGGGACCGCGCAGAACATCTCTCTCATAACCACCCACCCGGGGCTCCTGGGGACGGGGGGAGAGAGGAGAGGACCAGAGTAACAGAAAGAGAGTGTAATCTAGGAGGCACAGGGAGAAGCATTTTGGGAGATAGCCACCCTAACCCCTGGGACAAGTCACTCCCCAAAGCTGAAGTGAATATTTCCTCCAGAAACAGCAATACCAGCAAAAGGAAGCAGGAGAGCAGAGTCGCATAGAAGGAGGGAGCTTTTGGGTCTACAGTAGTGAGTCTTAGGGTCCAAGCTGCAACGCCCCCACCCACGCAGCTGAGGGCGCGCCAGAGGGTGGGTGGCAGCGGGAGACAAAAGCGCGATTCTGCTGGCAGGGGCGGAAACCAGCTGGCCACCACTCGGCTCAGGTGTGAGCTCAATCTTGCCTGGCTGGAGAGAAGGGGGCGTGCAAAAGTGGTCAAGTTCAGCTGCCAGCAGCCTGTAATCCAGCCTGTGGGGGGGAAAAGGGTGGGAACCCCGGAAAGGGTGGACACCAGCCCCTGAGCAAGGGCAGAGGAGCACAGCCCTGCCCCGCCCGTGCAACCCAGGCTTGCAGTCTGACTTGGTAGCCGGCTCCTCTTGCAGGGGTGGAGCCAAAAGCCCAGAAGAGGCGGAGTTCCACTACTGAGCTGAGTTTGGGCACGCAGTCCTGCCCGGTGGTAGAGCCAAGGCTAGCAGCTGTTCCTTGAGTGGGCTCCTCCTGCAAGGGCAGGGCGAAAGCCTGGAAACAGGCGGAGACCCGCAGCTGAGCAAAGGTGCTCGCCAGTGCCCTCAGGACCAAGAATAACATCACACACGGGGGCGGGGCAAAGGCCAAGGCCACCAACGCCTGTGCACCCGAGCACGTGAACACAGGCACTCCCGTGAAGAGAAAATGTGGAGGCAGAGAAATACAACACAAATAAACCAAGAAAAATCCCCAGAAAAGGACCTAAGTGAATCAGATATAACCAAATTACCAGATGCAGAGTTTAAAATAACGATTGTTAGGATGCTCAAAGATATCAGAACAACCATAATGGCCATTACGAAAACCTAAATAAAGAGATAACAAATATAAAAAAGGATGTTGAAATAATAAAAAAGAATCAATCAGAAATGACAAATACAATATCTGAAATAAAGAATACAATGGAAGGAATTAAAAGCAGGATGGATGAAGCAGAGAATTGAATCAGTGAGTTAGAGGACACAATAAATAAAGGCATGGAAGCAGAGCAGAAAAAGGAAAAGAGACTCAAAAAGTCTGAGGAAACTCTAAGAGAGCTCTGTGACAGTATGAAGAGAAATAACATCTGCATCATTGGGGTTCCTGAAGAAGAAGAGAAAGAACAAGGGATAGAGATTTTGTTCAAACATATTATAGTGGAAAACTTCCCCCAATTAAGGCAGGAAAACATTACACATGTTCAGGAAGCACAGAGAACTCCATTAAGGAGAAACCCAAAGAAACCAACACCAAAACACATCATAATTAAAATACCAAAGCTAAATGATAAAGAGAAAATATTAAAAGCTGCTAGAGAAAAAAAGACTATCACCTACAAAGGAGCCCCCATAAGGATGACTTCTGACTTCTCAACAGAAACACTTGAGGCCAGAAGGGAATGGCAAGAAATATTCAAAGTAATGCAGAACAAGAACCTACAACCGAGACTACTTTATCCAGCAAGGCTATCATTTAAAATTGAAGGAGAAATAAAAAGCTTTACAGACAAAAAAAAACTCAAGGAATTCACTGCAACCAAACCAAGGCTGCAAGAAATGCTAAGGGGCCTGTTGGAAAGAGATCAAAGGAGAAAAAATATATAGTAAAAGAGGAATACAGTTTCAAAGAAAAAAAATGGCAATAAACAATTACATATCAGTAATAACCTTAAATGTTAATGGATTAAATGATCCAACCAAGAGACATAGGGTAGCTGCGTGGATAAGAAAAGAGGACCCATACATATGCTGTCTACAAGAGACACACCTTAAATCAAAAGATGCACACAGACTGAAGATAAAAGGATGGAAAAAAATATTTCATGCAAATGGAAATGAAAAAAAAGCTGAGGTAGCAATATTTATATCAGACAAAATGGACTTTAAAACCAAGACCATAGTTAGAGATAAAGAAGGTCACTACATAATGATAAAGGGAGAAATCCAAAAGAAAGATATAACCATTATAAATATCTACGCACCTAATATAGGAGCACCTAAATATATAAAGCAGACTTTGATGGACTTAAAGGGTGAGATCAACAGCAATACTATAATAGTAGGGGACTACAATACCCCATTAATATCATTAGATAGATCCTCAAGAAAGAAAATCAACAAAGAAACAGCAGACTTAAAGGGCATATTAGATCAACTCGATTTAATAGATATCTTCAGAACCTTTCACCCTAAAACAGCAGAATATACATATTTTTCAAGTGATCATGGTACATTCTCTAGAATAGACCACATGTTAGGGCACAAAAGTGGTCTCAACAAATTTAAGAAGATTGAAATCATATCAAGCACTTTCTCTGATCACAATGGCATTAAACTAGAAATCAATCACAATAGAAAAATTGAAAAACATTCAAACACTTGGAAACTAAATAGCACGTTATTAAATAATGAATGGGTTAACATTGAGATCAAAGAAGAAATAAAAAATTCCTAGAAACAAACAAGAATGAGCATACATCAACTCAAAATTTATGGGACACAACAAAAGCAGTCCTGAGAGGGAAGTTTATAGCATTACAGGCATACCTCAAGAAGCTAGAAAAAGCTCAAATAAACAACTTAACCATGCATCTAAAAGAACTAGAAAAAGAACAGCAAGTAAAGCCCAGAGCTAGTAGAAGGAAGGAAATAATAAAGAGCAGAGCAGAAATAAATGACAAAGAGGCTAAAGAAACAATACAGAGGATCAATGAAACCAGGAGCTGGTTCTTTGAAAAGGTAAACAAGATAGATGAACCTTTAATGAGACTTACCAAGAAAAAAAGAGAGAGGACTCAAATAAATAAAATTAGAAACGAGAGTGGAGAAATAAGAACTGACACAACAGAAATACAAAATATTTTAAGAAAATACTATGAAGAACTGTACACCAAAAACTAGACAACCTAGATGAAATGGACAAATTCCTTCAATCATATAATCTTCCAAAAATCAATCGGGAAGAATCAGAAAACCTAAAGAGACCAATTAAAACAAATGAGATTCAAACAGCTATCAAAAAACTCCCAGAAAAGAAAAGTCCTGGGCCTGATGGCTACACAAGTGAATTCTACCAAATATTCAAAGAAGAACTAACTCCTATCCTTCTCAAGCTATTTCAAAAAATTCAAGAGGAAGGAAGACTTCCAAACTCCTTTTATGAGGCGAGCATAATTCTGATTCCAAAACCAGGCAAAGACAACACAAAAAAAGAAAATTATAGGCCAATATCCCTGATAAACTTAGATGCAAAAATCCTCAATAAAATATTAGCAAACTGGATCCAGCAATATATGGAAAAAATCATACACCATAATCAAGTAGGATTTATTCTTGGGAGGCAAGGCTGGTACAATATTCGCAAATCAATCAATGTGATTCATCACATAAACAAAAGAAAGGAGAAAAACCACATGATAATTTCAATAGATGCAGAAAAAGCATTTGATAAAGTCCAGCACCCATTCATGATCAAAACTCTCAGCAAAGTGGGAATACAGGGAACATACCTCAACATGATAAAGGCCATCTATGACAACCCACAGCCAACATCATACTCAATGGGCAAAATTAAAAGCAATCCCCTTAAGATCAGGAACAAGGCAGGGGTGCCCCCTTTCACCATTCTTCTTCAACATAGTTCTGGAAGTCCTAAGAACAGCAATCAGACAAGAAAAAGAAATAAAAGGCATCCGAATTGGAAAAGAAGAAGTAAAACTATCATTATTTGCAGATGATATGATATTGTATATAGAAAACCCTAAAGTCTCAGTCAAAAAACTACTAGATCTGATAAATGAATTTGGCAAGGTGGCACGATATAAACTCAATAGTCAGAAATCAGAGGCATTTTTATACACTAATAATAAACTGTCAGAAAGATAAATCAAGGAATCAATCCCCTTTACCATTACAACCAAAAAAATAAAGTACCTAGGAATAAATCTAACCAAGGAGATTAAAGACTTGTACTCGGAAAATTATAAAACATTGATAAAAGAAATCAGGGAAGATACAAATAAGTGGAGGCATATACCGTGCTCATGGTTAGGAAGAATAAACATCATTAAAATGTCTATATTACCCAAAGCAATTTATAAATTCAATGCAATACCGATGACTTACTTCAAAGATATAGAACACATATTCCAAAAATTTATATGGAACCAAAAGAGAACACGAATAGCCTCAGCAATCTTGAAAAGGAAGAATAAAGCGGGAGGTATCACACTTCCGGATATCAAGTTATATTATAAGGCCATTGTACTCAAAACAGCATGGTACTGGCATAAGAACAGGCACATAGATCAATGGAACAGAACAGAGAACCCAGAAATAAACCCACAGTTCTATGGCCAACTGATATTTGACAAAGGAGGTAAGGAAATACAATGGAGTAAAGACAGCCTCTTCAAGAAATGGTGTTGGGAAAATTGGACAGCTACCTGCAAAAAAATGAAACTAGACCACCAACTTACACCACTCACAAAAATAAACTCAAAATGGATAAAAGACTTAAATGTAAGCCATGAAACCATAAGCATCTTAGAAGAAAACATAGGCAGTAAGCTCTCTGACATCTCTCGCAGCAATATATTTGCTGATTTGTCTCCACAGGCAAGTGAAATAAAAGACAGGATAAACAAATGGGACTTTATCAAACTAAAAAGCTTCTGCACAGCTAAAGACAATAAGAACAGAATAAAAAGACAAAATACACAATGGGAGAATATATTTAACATTGCATCTGATAAGGGGTTAATAACCAAAATTTATAAAGAACTTGTAAAACAATACCAGGAAGACAAACAATCCAATCCAAAAATGGGCAAAAGAAATGAATAGACACTTCTCCAAAGAGGACACACAGATGGCCAATAGGCATATGAAAAAATGTTCAACATCACTAATGATTAGAGAAATGCAAATTAAAACCACATTGAGAAATCACCTCATACCAGTCAGAATGCGCTCATCAATAAAAGAACACAGAATAAGTGCTGGTGAGGATGTGGAGAAAAGGGAATCCTCCTGCACTGCTGGTGGGAATGCAGACTGGTGCAGCCACTGTGGAAAACAGTATGGAGATTCCTCAAGAAATTAAAAATTGAACTGCCTTTTGACCCAGCTATACCACTTTTAGGAATATACCCCAAGAACACCATAGCACTGTTTGAAAAGAAGAAATGCACCCCCATGTTTATGGCAGCATTGTTCACAATAGCAAAGATCTGGAAACAGCCCAAGTGTCCATCAGAGGACGAGTGGATTAAAAAGCTTTGGTATATATATACTATGGAATACTACTCAGCCATAAGAAATGATGACATAGGATCTTTTATAACAACATGGATGGGCCTTGATAACATTATACTGAGCGAAAGAAGTAAATCAGAAAAAACTAAGAACTATATGATTCCATACATAGGTGGGACATAAAAATGAGACTCAGAGACATGGACAACAGTGGTGGGGGTACAGGGTGGGGGGAGGAGAGGGAGGGGTTTGGGGGAGGGGAGGGGCACAAAGAGCATGGCTTTTCAGCATTTGCCATATTCCCCCTTTAATCTATAGACAGACAGCAAATATTTACTTATGGTGTTTCCACTATTAAGACTGCTGTCTTAGGGACAAATGCTGATGAACTATTTCAGCAGTTCCTCCTTCTTGAAAGACTTATATGTCAACATAGAGCTCCATGTTTCATAGGGCATACTCAAGCTCACTCCAATGCTCCCTGGAGCTTTAACACAAGGGAATGCCCTTTTTTACTTTCTTTTTTTTTTTTTTGGGTTGTATTTTTTCTTTTATTTATTTATTTTTTGTATTTTTCTGAGGATGGAGATGGGGAGGCAGTCAGACAGACTCCTGCATGCACCTGACCGGGATCCGCCTGGCATGCCTACTAGAGGGAATGCTCTGCCCATCTGGGGTGTTGCTCTGTTGCAACTGGGACCACTCTAGCGACTGGAGCAGAGGCCATGGGGCCATCCTTAGTGCCCGGGGTGGCTTTGCTCTGGTGGAGCCTTGGCTGTGGGAGGGGAGGTGAGAGACGGAGAGAAGGGAGAGGGGGCGGGGTGGAGAAGTAGATGGGCGCTTCTCCTGTGTGCTCTGGCAAGGAATCGAACCCGGGAATCCTGCACACCAGGCCAATGACTCCTACAGGTCTACCATATCATGCTTTTTACTTAAAAAAAAAAAAATTTACATTTTTTTTAAGGCTGATGAACAGGAGACACCAAATCTTTTTTGCCTGCAAACTACTACCTTCTTTATTAGATCCAGCTAATAACACTGTTTTGTCTTTTTCCAAATAGCTCCAGATATATGGAAAAGATTTATATAGGCAGATGGGGATCCTCAAACCCCTCAGCGAGATCTTCTGAGCATGGCTTTTAAGATACCTAGAGGCAGAAAAAGCCCAATAAAGATCAGGGGAACTACCAGCTTTTAGGTACACCCTTAAAGGCTCCAACGCTCCAAAGGGGTCTCATAGGATGCCATCTGGGTCCTGCTTCAATAGTGGAAAGGAGGGTCATTGAGCTAAAGCCTGCCAGGCTTACACACCTCTGCAGTGAGGAAACAGGGACACTAGAAGGTAGGCTTCTCCCTCGCTCCTCTAAGGGAGGGTTCAGTCTTTTCCAGCCCTGCTCCAGCCACCTATGACCTACCTTGCCCAGTAGCTGGGGTTTGCCACTGAAGGTTGAAGGTGCCCAGGGCCGTCGGCCCCATCTATGACACTGTGGACGAGCCTAGGGTATTTCTTCCAAGAAGCAGGTAAACTGATCTCATTTGCACAAGGGCCACTTAACTATGTTTTGCCTGAATAGTCCGGCTTTTTATTCTTCCCTCAAAGATCTCTGTTGTGGGTGTTGATAGTCCTATTTTCTGCTGCTTTGCTTAATATACAGTGTTTCCTTTATCCCTCCTACCTCAATGTCCCACTCATATTTCAGGCTGGGACCTACTCCTAATTTGGAGCTCTCTTTCCCCCTTTTGCCAACTTGTATTATGAATTTACCTTTGCCACCCAGCTTAGTGTATCCTAAGGTTCTCTTTACCATGCCACAGTCACAGAGCTCCAGGGAAAAGCAACCTGGTCTCAACTCTCCAGGCAGAGGAGAACAGAAGCTCCATATCCACACATGCTGCAAATGGCTTTTCCAGACTACCTGAATCATTACCAGCTAGAAGCAATGGTCATTGGGACTTGGACATGAGCTGCAAAGTATAGAATGGTGACAACAATTCCAGTGCCATGCGAACTTTTCCTATGTGGACTTTTCTTGGATTCCTGCTCCCTGTGACAGCTCCTAACAGACTGAACTGTGGTTGGGTTGCATTTTTCAGGGATTTGTCATGGTGATGGGGCCAATTTGGACTTGGTGAACATGTTAAGGACATGTTCTCTTTTATGGATTCTTGCTGTATTGGCCAAGAGTTTGCTTAAAGGCTTTTAATCACTGTAAAAAAAATAGAAGACTGGATAAAGAAGATGGGGCACATATACACCATGGTATGCTATTCAGCTAGAAGAAACGATGACATCGGATCACTTACAGCAGAATGGTGGAACCTTGATAACATTATGCGGAGTTAAATGGGCGAATCAGAAAAAAACAAGAACTGCAGGATTCCATACATTGGTGGGACATGAGTGTGGGACTAAGAGACATGGACAGGAGTGTGGTGGTTGCGGGGGGTGGGGGAAGGGAAGGGGGGAGAGGGGGGAGGGGGAGGGGTACAGAGAGAACTGGATAGAGGGTGACGGAGGACGATCTCTCTTTGGGTGATGGGTATGCAACAGAACTAAATGACAGGATAACCTGGACAAAAAAAAAAAAAAGATGTGCAGTATGAAAAAAAAAAAAGAAAATTTCTGTTAACTTGGAGATATATACCTATAAATACCTATATTATGATACTATGACTAAATACCTTACTTAAGAAACTGAATATTACTTAGTTGTATAAACTTAGATAATAATTACTGAAGGTTATGCTATAGGAAACAGCATGGTTATTTTTGTCTTCAGAGTTAGATATACCTGAGATGAAATAAATTATGAATAATCATTTTTGAGGAAGTTACACAACCTCTTGATATAAAATGTCTTTTTTTATTAAATGGAATTAGTGATATCTTTATAATAAGAGTATTTTAAGGATAAAATGATATATTTGTGTTTAATTAATAGTAGTAACATTTTCCCTTTTTTAAAATTTATATCCATGAACATTAACTGAATTAAAGAACTTTAAAATCTTTGCAGCAAATGTGACCTGCAACAGCAAATACTCAATTAATACAGACCATCCCTACTAAAACATGTCTCAATTTAAAGTAGTTTGACTTAAGTTAGTGTGAAATTAAAGAGCTTCAAAATTAGAAATTTAAAAAGCAAACCCTTCACTCATTTCTTATCTGAGAATTAATCCTTTTGAAAGTTTACTCAGGTCAAGTTTAATCAGTTGCCATCAGGGATGCTTGTAATACAACAGAAAGCAACCTTGTAAATTTAGTGTTAATGGAATTTTACAAATATGGTATCCTGGTTGTAAGGTTAGTATTCCAGTTGTAACATTTTTCTCTGTGTTTTCATGGTGTATTGTGTATAACTTTAATCATGGCACTTAATTTGTTTTACAATGATTTGATTATGTCCTTCAATCCTTTTCTCAGCCATGAGTTTCTTTGGTTGGTCTCATGTCTTATCTTTGTTTCTTTGACCTTTAATATAGTTCTCAAAGCTTGTTGAATAGTAATAATAAGAAGAAGAAGAATAGCTAGAATTTTTAAAATGGCTTTTATGTGTTAGGTATGCTTCAAAAATTCACATTATTAATTTATTGAAAGGCCACAACAATGCTATGAGGTAGGTGTTATTAGTATTCTATTTAACAAATGAAAAATAATTGACTGAGTGAATAAGTTTTCTTCTCTTTTATTGTACCTCTGTAAGCACTAATGTGTAGCTCCCCAGTTCTTAGAAGAGAGGAATGATATCTATGTAGCTCACTTTGCCTGGGTGCTTAATAACTGTCTATTGAAAACAATTGTAGCAACACTTTTTTTTTAAATGTGACATACTGTCAAACATAGATGTTTATGTTGTTTTATATGCAAGGGAAACCTGTGAGTTCCCAAAGAGATAATGAGAGCCCTAGACAATTTCTCCAAAATTCTTTACTCTATACTTTCTGCATGGCCTGTTGAGGAAGTTACATACCCTCTCAAATTCACTACCACCCTACAGAAATCCATCCCACTCCACTTTTGATTGCTTAGCATTCTTTCATATTAACCAATGTATCTTCAACTTTCTCAACCCCAACTTAACCTTTGGCTTTATAGAAATTTTGTTAAGAACCACTCCTACCATTGTACTCTATTATTATCCTTTAGATTCTTCCCAGAAAAGACTCTTGTCCAGGATGAATCTCACATGAAAGGGGGATAAAGTAATACTCCTGAGAATAACCTGACCAGGGGTTATAACAACCACTGCTCATATCGACCACTTGCTCCAGGATGGGAGATTTGGTGGCAGCAGCTGACATGGTAGCTCTATCAGGCCCTGACTTTTATACCTTGTTTTTTTTATACATTCAAAGTGTTAAAACAGATCTTCTGGCTTCTTGCTTTGTGTTCCTAAATAATTCTCTCTTAACCTTCTCCTCATTATACCTTCACTTCAGAAGCCACTCTTGCTTCTGAAAAATATTTCTACACAATTCTGAAAACTGTTCTGTTTTTTTTTTACTTAAAATTTGTCTATGAGACTGAATATACAACTATAAACAATGATCATACCAAATATGTCAGCAGAACTCAGACTCACAACCTCTGAAAGAATCAGCCCAGACCATTCAGAACTTAGTCAATGACTGCCAGCTTCCTTATTTTTTGCCCCAGTTCCCAACTCAGGACCAAGGAAAGAAAGATGAACATGTTATCCAAACCAATTATATGAAATTCTACTTCTAGTTAGTTTGCACCCATCTTTCCCATGCCAATGACCTCCAATCATAGATTAACCATAACCAATGATGACTTTTTTTTTCTGCTGTAACTTTTTCCCACTCTCCTGCGTGCCTTTGAGTCTCTGCCAAATGCAATTGTTGGTGGCTGACTCCCTTGTTACACAGCAAGCTCTGAATACATAGCCTATTTGTACTTATTTAGATGGATTTTATTTCTTTTCACATCTGCATAAATAATCACGAAGTTTCATGTTTTTATATAAATTGGAAAGTTATAACACTTGGTTCTAGCCTAGAGGAAGTCATGGAAAACTGGAAATATTGTTACTTGAAGACTACATGAGTTTCTTGATAGTTCTGAGACACGTAATTGCTACGCTTCCCTGCCCCAAATTGCCATCAGCATTATTCACAAACTTTTGAAATGACCAAGGTTGAAACTTCATAATTCCACTGAATTTTGCCTTCTCTTCCAAAGACAATAAACTATCTCTATTTTTGTAATAATGAGATAATCCCCAAAAGAAAGAGGAAACTAATTCTTTTCCTCAAATAGATGAATATCTTGCAATATTCTAACCCAACCTTTGCTGGTCCAACTAATTCTTCATCTTCTGGCATTTCTGAGCCCTGGTGTTCCCTATACCTGACTCTATAGCTTTAGGAAGTCTTTATATTGAGGGGAAAAACAGTGTTAGTGAGGTGAGATACAGTGTTTTAAAAGCATAGACTGGTTTTACAAACATGCCACCTATGTGTAAAAACCATCTTAGCTATTTACTAGCTCTTTCATACTGAGCAAATACTTGGGCAAATTATTTATACTGTCTATACCTCATCATCTTCAGAATTGGAAATTATAATCTTATCTAAAGTATAGTATTGTTGTGAGAATTGAGTAAATTTATATGAAGACTAGAGAAGACCACATGCCATAATTAAATTTTCAATAAGTGCTCATGGTAATAATGATAATAATGCTTTTCTTTGCTGAGGTTAATTACACCAAATTATACCAAGCATTAAAATAAGTCTGCAGGTGCTATTTTGACATAGCTGGCATCTCAGCTAGCATTATCTGATTGTTATAATTTAGAACATTTGAGAAAGAAAAAGAGTCATATTATATTTTCTGATTTAATATCAATACTTATTATGTGATGCCAAGTGTTTGTGACATATGAGTGTTTTGGTCTGCAAAATATTTTGGAAGGATACCAGTAGTCTGCTGTATATATTGAAAAAGCTGCCTGTGGTTTATAAAGTGTCATCATTTCTGATTGTATTGTTCTGCTATGGAAAATTATTTAAGAAAGATCAGTTTCTAATAGTGAAATACAACCTTTCTGATTTTGATGTAATTGATATTTATGTTGGCATACAGATCCCAATGTCTCTTTTTCCCATGCCAGTTCAAGAACCAATAAGATCATGTGATTAGTAAAAAGAACAATACATGCTTTAGCACAGTGGTCCCCAACCCCTGGACCACAGGCCATTTGGTACCGGTCCACAGAGAAAGAATAAATAACTTACATTATTTCTGTTTTATTTATATTTAAGTCTGAACAATGTTTTATTTTTTTTTTTAAATGACCAGATTCCCTGTGTTACATTTGTCAAAGACTCATTCTTAACGCTTGTCTCGGTCACGTGATACACTTATCCATCCCACCCTAAAAGCCGGTCCGTGAAAATATTTTCTGACATTAAACTGATCTGTGGCCCAAAAAAGGTTGGGGACCACTGCTTTAGCAGAAAGATCTGCATTTAATTGGTTTAACTGTTTTTAAACAATGTGAGATAATGAGTAGGTAAAGAAAGGACAGCTTTACTTATCACCACATAGAATAAAAATTGCATTTTCTATACTAAGCTGCCTAATTTCTTTCAGGGTCATGTTTTGATATGTTATAATTGCAAGACTTGTATTGAATTAACTTTAAAGCATGTTGAAACTGCAATTTGGGAAGTTACATAATATATTGATTTTTTTTCATTGTAATGTTTTCAGGGGCTGTTAACAGGTTAATTTGTCTGTCAGTTTCTGTACAATTCCTTACCTTTGCACCATATTTCCCCTAGCATAGTTTATGTCAACTATAACTGCAAAATTAGTCTTTTAGTTTGCTTTTAAAACAAAACATTTTTTACCCACATTTTTTCTACTCACATTTGTTTTTTGCTCCACTGATTATCCTAATCAAATTTACCTTCATGGTTTAAAAACTCACCTTGGTTAAATGATTCAAAAATATCTCCCTTCAATTGTGGCCTTCAAAATTGAATATACATCCACCTGCCAGACCTTTCTTATTAAGTAACATGTTCAAAATTGAGTATATCTGCTTTGTCTAATCTGTTCTCGTCATCATAATCCCTGTTAATGTTTTCTTCATCCAAGTAGCACCTGGGCCAGAAACTCAAAACTTCTCCTAGATACCTCCCAAGCATGCACTAGATAAAATCCAGCACTACTTCTTGAAACTATTGTAAAACTCTGCCAATAATGTTATGCTATCCATACGTCCGTCTCTTGAGACACTCTTAATCTTTGATCCAAGTAGTTCCTAGCTGTTTTCACTGTTTTCAGTAAGCCTTGTTTAACTCACTCTCTGCTTTTCAGACAGACTGACCTTTATATCTTGGTCAAGTGATGTGCCCAATATCAAGAAGCTCAAGTGAACCCCATACTTCGAATCCTTTGTCTAATCTGATTTAATCTTTTCCTAGAGAGTAAGGTCCCCTGCTCTATGATATTGAAAAAGTCCTATATGATCTAGACCTTTTTAATTCTACTATTTAAGGGAGAAAATATTCATGACACATGTTAAGGAACAGAAAGAAAGACGGTATTCAAGGGGAGTACTAAAATGACATTTTATAGTAAGGGTGAGAGATTGAACTCAACTCCAAATACAAGATAAAGTGGAAATTTATAGCCAAGGAGTGGCCTGACTAAAGTTTGGTCAAGAAAAGACTTGTATTTATTTATTTATTTATTTATTTATTTATTTATTTATTTATTTATTATTTTATTTACTTATTTTGTGTGTGTGTGTTTTTCCAAAGTGAGAAGAGGGGAGGCAGTCAGACAGACTCCCTCATGTGCCTGACTGAGATCCACTTGGTATGCCCACCAGGGGGCAACGCTCGGCCCCTCTGGGGCATTGCTCTGCTGTAATCTGAGTCATTCTAGTGCCTGAGGCTGAGGCCATGGAGCCATCCTCAGCGTCCAGGCCAGCTTTGCTCCCATGGAGCCTTGGCTGTGGGAGGGGAAGAGAGAAATAAAGATAAAGGAGAGGGGGGAGGGTGGAAGCAGATGGGTGCTTCTCCTTTGTGCCCTGGCCAGGAATCAAACCCGGGACTCCCACATGCCAGGCTGACACTCTACTGACTTGTATTTATTGAATGTATACACATAGAATGCTGCATCACCTATAGTCAATCCCACATGGCATGCATATGTTAGAAATAGCATACTGTTTGTTTTCCTCTGCACTTTATTAAATGGCCTCATGTTTTTGCTCTTGCTGTTACTTCAGCTGCTCCTCTTTGTGTAGCTAGTTGTCATACCTACTAGATGGAGATGAATAATTTTCCTCTCATGGCTTTTCTCTCCCCTAAAATGGACATAATGTTTTTCAGAAGAATGCCACAAAACTCTGGAGAATAAAATAATAGTAATTTTATAATAATAATAATGTTATAATAAAAGAAAGGTAATAGTAATCTTGTAGAAATAATGTAAAATTACTTAACTAAACTTAAGAATGATAACTACCACAATGATTCCAGCTACTACTATTTATTGAACAGATACTACATGTTAAGTGTTCTGCAAGCATTATCTTATTTGATATTTAATGCAGCTTTTTAACAGAGGTATTATTTCTATTATAAGATGAGAACACTGAGGCACATTAAGGACAAGTAACTTGTCCTAGACCAGGGATTGGTAAACTGCAACCCACAGACCTTATATACCACACAACCTATCATTCCATAGTTAACAAATGTAAAGGACTGTTAAGCACACAGTACACACACACTCATAATTTGTGTCAGAGATCAAATGTGGTTTACAAAGCCTAAAATATTTACTATCAGATCCTTTATAGTAAAAGTTTGCTGACCCTACCTTTGACCAAAACCTTGTAAGAAATTGCACTGGGTTTTAAATGTAAGTCTTTTGGACTACAAAGTGAAGGTCCTTGATTATGAACTAAAATTTTCTCATTTGTGCTATTATTGCATAGACCTTATGTGCATGCCTCACCTTATTCACTGTCTGTAGAGTAAATTTCTTAAGTTTAGCAGCCAAAAATGTTTGTTAAACTAAACTCTAGGTGAACATTCAGTGATTTTTACGTTAGAGTAACTTTCTTGCTAGTTTTATGACCTTTCATTTCACTTTTGAAATGTAGGTTATGATCATTCCCTGTGTCGAGTAAACCTTATATAATATCCATTGTCTTCTACAAAGCCAGCACAATTTATAATCTTTTTGAAGTTCAGCACTAAAAGGAAAAGCTTCTCTGTTTCTTCTCTACTCTCAATACTTCACTTAGGACACCAGATCTGTGGAAGGTTCAAGCAATTGTCTAACACCAGCTGAGTGTCCAGCAATTTAACTCAACTCTGATACTATGTAACTGGAGATAGTTTCAGGTCTCACAGGTTAAAGTCTCAGTTCCACAAGATTTCCCCATTTTAGACACCAAGTGCAAAACCAGATTGTCACCTGGGTTTCTGGCTAATTGGCTATAAATCTCAGGGTTCCACAATGCTCTTCTTGTGTTCTACCATTTGGTATAACAGTTCACAAAACTCAAGACAAATTTACTTACTAGATTACTGATTTATTTTAAAGGTTGTAACTCAGAAACAAGCAGATGGAAGAGATGCATAGAGCAAGGTACTGAAGAAGGAAGTGGTGTACCACCCTCCCTGGGTGTTCAGCCTTCCAGGATCTCCAACTGTTGACCAACCAGGATGCTCTCCAAACCTTGTGTTTGGGGGATTTTTATGAAGCTTTATTGCATAAGCATGATTGATGAAATCAATGGCCATTGATGATTAGGTCAACCTCCAGTCTTGGAAAATGGGGCTTGAAAGTTCCAAGATTCTAATCACACTTAAGCTTTCTTGGCAACCAGCCCCCAATGTGTTGATATCTAGAAGCTTTTCAAAAATCACTCTATTAACATAAACTCTGATGTAGTTGGGTAGAAAAGGGCTTATTGTGAATAACAAAACTCCTTTATTGGTTTTATCAGTTAGAAAATTCCAAAGGTTTTAGGGAATCTGTGACAGAAAGGGGACAGAAACCAAATATATACTATTTATTATAATTCACAATATCAAAAATTCAACCAAAGATTATTTTGAAGAAGGATCTTCTTTACCCTTTGAAATCATTTTACTATTCATCTAGTATGCCTGTAAGGCTATCCCTGCATTTTTGCTTCTCTGCTGGAATTTGCTTTATTTGATTGTTTAATGTAAATGTAATTAGTTTTCCTTAAATTTGTCCCACTGCAAATTGATATCTATTTTTCTCAAAGCCTTGATTGCCTATTAGTCTGGTGTATAAATACCTTCTGTGTGAAAAATGCTGCTATTTGTAATGAGTTACAGATTACTTAGATGACATAACCAGTGTTCTTTACAGGAGAAGACAATCATTTGTATTCTTCAACATGAATGCCCATTTGTATTAAGACTAGCACTTTTCACCTTTCTTTAAATGGGTATTTAAAGTAATTAAATTCTATGAAGCTATTACTCCAAGCTAATGAGTTATTTATAGTGTTCTTGATGGCTTGCCAAGAAGCAAAAAGTAGCAGTATCCCATAAGATCGGTCATTAGGCAATGGTGCCTACTGTGAGCCAGATATTTTACCTGTATAAACCAGAGCACTCCATCTACTTGACATTGTTACCTTGCTCCCTTCATTAAAAAATGTGCTTCACTATTGAGCTTGCCATTGAGTTATTATCTAAGACTTCTCTTATCTGCTTGGAATTCTCCATTAAAAGAGAGTTGTGATAAGAGAAAAGCCAACATAAGAAAACAAAATCAAACAGTGCTTTTTGGGGAAGAATTATCATCAAATGTGTGTTGAAGGGAAAACATAGAACATTAATGAAAATTACATATTACTTCCTAGCTCCCTCCAAAAATAATTTTTACTCTGGTTGTATGCTGTCCTACAGTGCAATCACAAGAACTTTTAGTTTCTGGTTTTTGTATATGTGATTTAAGAAGAGGAGCAGAACAGCCTTTTTGCTGGTTGACTATTAAACACTAAAGGTTTTCTTTTTAGTTCTGTTTTCTCCCTCAATACCTAGGTTTCCAACTTACAAAAAGTGATATATTCTCTTCTCTCCTCTCCACCTCACTTCACTTCACTTCCTCTCTCTCTTCTCTTTTACTACCTCCCCTATTCTCATCTAAGACCTCCAGACCTCCTGTTGTAATTATGAGGTTAATCACTATGATTATGGATTTTGTAAAGGTTATTTGGTCCTAAGTCATCATTTACTGTATAATTTTTCAAATATTAGTCCAGTTGTTAGCTAAGATACCATGAAATTATATTAGATCTGAGTATTGCACTCACAAAGCAACTACAGTGGTGCCTTGAGATACGAGTTTAATTCATTTTGTAAATGAGCTCATTAAGTCAGTCAACTTGTATATCAAACAAATTTCTCCCATTTAAAATAACTGAAATAGATTTAATCCATTCCAGCCCTGTGAAACATCCCCAAACCATCCTAAATTATGAAAAAAGGCATGTTTTAAATTAAGAAACACACATGTATACTTTGCCAATGCATAACAAAATATGTGAAATAAAAGAAAAAAAGTGTTATTTAGTACTGTATTCTTACCTTGGAGACAGACGAGTGTGGCTAACGGACGTGAATGGTGGAGGAGGAGGGAGGGAGGAAGGGATGAAGGCACTGTAGACACGTAAATTAAAACTGCACTTTCTTAACACTAAAAGTAAACTAAAACCACATTTTTTTTACTTTAAACAAAACTAAAACTGCACTTTCTTTACTTAAAATGAAACCACAAAAACTTAATTATAAAAAAAATGCACTTTCTTAACTTTAAACTTAATCTAAGCTTAACATTATGTATTTTTCTTTTAATCATCACCTGTTTTTGCCTTTTTGGCTGCACTTTTGGCACTTTCACTTGAAGGACTTTTGAATAAAAATCTATCCAAAGAGGTTTGCTTTTGCCTGCCTTTTAAAATGTTATGGAAATGTAAAAATCAAGTGTCATTTAAAAGTGCTGAAGTACGACCAGTTGAAACTTTTTCTGGGTGTTTCTTTTCAGTGAAACTTGAAAGCTTCTCCCACATTGCCAGCATGTCTTTAATTTCACTTGTGAAATCACTTCCTCTGACTCTACCCCCTCCTCACTGCTAATCTCTTGCAGAAGAAGCTCCATATGTTGCATCATCTGTAGCTCCTTCAACTCCTCAGTTGAGAGTTCCTCCTCATGTTCCTTGATGAGCTTGTTTACATCACCCTCATCTACCTCCAGACCCATCAACTTTCCGAGGGACACAATCTCCTCCAATGCTTCTACCTCGGTCTCGGTCTCTGGTTTGAATCCTTTGAGGTCCCTGTCTGCAACAACATAAGACCATAACATTTTCCTTGCCGAGTTCAAGGTTCTTGTAACCTCTTGCCATGCCAAGTCAATGCGTAAACATATCACGATGTTGTAGTGATCTTTCCAAAACTCTCAAAGGGTTAGATTTGTATTCTCAGTCACCTCAAAGCAGAGGCAGAACAAGTGCTTTGTGTAAAGCTTTTTAAAGTTGGAAATGACCTGCTGATCCATAGGTTGCAAGAATCAGTCATGTTGAGTGGGAGGTAGAGGACTTTCTCAAATTTGAACTCATTGAGAATGTCATCTTCAAGACTAGGTGGGTGGGCTGGAGCATTTCCAAAGATTAGTAATGCTTTCATCGAGAGTTTATTTTCTTGAAGATATTTCTTCGCTGCAGGACCAAAGACGAGATTTACCCATTCAGTAAAAAACTGCCACGTTACCCATGCCCTAGCATTGGCGCGCTACATAACCTGCAGTTTTTCTTTAAGAATCTTGTGAGTCTTAAAGGCTCAAAGACTTTTGGAATGATACACTAGCAGTGGCTTTACTTTACAGTCACCTCTAGCATTCACACACAATGCAAGGGTCAGACAGTCCTTCACGGGTTTATGGCCTGGCAGCTTTTTCTCCTCTGCGGTGATGAAAGTCCTCAGAGGTATTTTTGTCTAAAACAATCCTTTTTCATCACAGTTGAACACTTGTTGGGGGGATGTAGCCTTCCTTTGCGATAAGCGCAGCAAAATGTGTGATGTACTCCTCAGCTGCCTAAATGTCAGCACTCGCAGCTTCACCATGTTTCACCACGGAGTGGATGCCAGATCTCTTCTTGAAATTTTCAAACCAGTCATGACTTGCCTTAAACATATCTTCTGCTGCCTCTTTTGAGGTTGATGGTTCTTTCTTCTTCAAGTCGCCATAGATAATATGTGTCTTTTTGCATATTACAGTCTCCGTCACTGTATCTCCTGCCAGCTCTTTCTCTTTCACCCACACCAGAAGAAGTTTTTCCATTTCTTCATGGATATTTGTCCTTAATTGGGACAGAACTGTAGTTCCTTTTGCTGGATTTGGGCTTTTGATGGCATCCTTTTGTTTAAAGATGGTACAAATTGTAGATGTATTGTGGTCGTACAGCCTTGCCAGTTCAATCACTCATATACCACGCTCATGTTTTTCTATTATTTCTTGCTTTACTTCTATCGACATCATTCTCTTCTTCTTCTCACCACTGTCCTTTACACTCACTTTCTTTGGCCACATGATAGCACACACAAAAAAGTTAGTAAAAAATGCAAAAATGATGCAAGAATGAGTACAACACATGAGATTTGACTTGATTCTGCAAGTAACACATGAGAAAGAATGAGTGGCTGGTGTTGTGCTGCCGATACTGGACCCATGCCCCAACACGCCAACTAGAGGCAGCTTCTTGAATCACGACTCATATCTTGGAATTTTGCTTGGATCTCAAACAAAAATACAGACCAAGTTGCAGCTTGTATCTTAAAAAAAATTGTATGTTGGTCTGCTTGTATCTCAAAGTACCACTGTACCTGTTGCCAAAACCAATTCACAGGAAGACAGGTATAGGAATCCATTCATTTTATTTATTACTATAGAACAAATGTTTTTCAATCTTTTTATCACACCCCACAAGAAAGGATCTTTTTTTCTTTCTTTAATGTCATTTTCATTAAATTTTTTTAACATACATATGCTTGTCAATGCAAGCAATGTCCAAACCTGTTGAGTATTTACATGAGTTTGTTTGAGCCAAAACTAATGACAATTGCTGGGCAAGATCTCAAATTATTTGAATAATTACCATTTTACAGTTTCTATTATGCATTTGAAACTAAGGAGACAAATATAAGAAAAAATGCATAATTGAGTAAGAAAACAAAACAGGCATTGGATTACAGGAGAGTTAAGATTATGTGCTCTCTTGAGGGTGATTATACTTTGGGGGTGGAGTAGTAGTTCTGACATTTCAAAGATGTGTTAACCTAAATGCATAAGAACATTGAAGGCTTGCTTAAAACCTTTTACTATGACATTATAGGCCTGGGACATGAATACCTTCTATGAACTGCCCAGTTAGAAGTTTATGATTTATTACAACATATTTTGCCTGTGATTTCCCATTTTGGTCATAAACCAATCTGAAGGATGCATTAATGACCAACCTTTTGATTTGATATTGTGGTCTAACAGTGCAAGGAAAGACTCATACCTAGGGTGTCTCAGTATTAACATTATTTTATTGTACTTGTGGACCATTGGGATGGAACAATACAATAACTAATGGATGTGAGTTGAGGCTAAATTTTCCTCAAAACCTGAAGGATAGGTAATGAAAGGCAGTCCAGTTTTTCAAATAATAGACAGCTATACATCCCTAGTATAAATCTATTTGGCATGGATTATATGTACACATGTATAATTCTATTTGCTCATATTTTATTAAGCTTTTTTACATCTATATTTATAAAGGATGTTGTCCTTTAGCTTTATTATTTTATATTTTTATCAGGTTTGGAATCAGAAATAAAAACATTGTATAATAAATCAATTTTTGGAGAATTTTGTGTTCAATTTTTATTTTTTCTTTAAATGGCTGCTAAAGTTGTTCAGCAAAATCATCTGGGGCTAAAATTTCTTTCTTGGGAATTTTTAATCATAAATTTAATTTCCTTAAGATTATTAAATTTATTTTTTATTGAAAAAGTTGTGGTAGTCTATGGTTTTAAAGGAATTTTCCATTGACTCTAAGCTGTCAGACTTATATGTATAGAGTTGTTTACAGACTGTCTTTAGTATCTTTTTGAGATCTTCATGGTCTGTGGTAATATTCTTTATTTGTGTTACTTTTTTATTTTCTCTCTGTCTTAATAAAGGTTCATGTATTATATTGATCTTTCCAAAGAACAGGTTTTGTTTGTTTTCTCTCACTTTCTTTTTCAGTTTTATTGATTTTTAAATTTTATTGTCTTTCTTATGTTTGTTCTGGGTATGTTTTTTTCTTCTTTTTTCTATGTACTTGATGTGGGAACTTAAATTACTGTTTTCAGGTCCTTATTCTTTGCTAACATATGCCTTTAATACTATAAATCTTTCTCTTAGCACTAATTTAGCTGTATCCCACACATTTTAATGTATTTTTAATTTTATTTAGTTTATATATTCTTTTTCTTATTTACCTAGACATTTTATCCTTGACCTATAAATTATTTAGAAGTGTATTGTTTAGTTTGTAAGTGGTGGTTTTGGTTTCATGTATCTGTTATTCAATTAATTATTTTTAAATTTTTGATATTTTTAAGGATATAGTCCTGGGACTATACAACTTAGTATATGTTTTGTTAGCACTTGAAAAGAATGCTCATTCTGTTGTTGATTAATAGTATTAATTTTTCTTATAGTGTTGCTGACTTTCTGTCTAGGTGTTCTATCATTTGTAAAGAGAAGAGTGTTGAAATATTCAACTATAGCAGTGAGTTTGTCTATCTATCCTTTTAGTTTAATTAGTTTTGGCTTCAAATATTTTATAGCACAGTTATTTGCTATATACATTTAGTATGTCTATGTCTTTTTGATGGAATGAGTCTTATCATTATATATATATATATATATATATATATATATATATATATATATATATATATATATATATATAATGCCCATTTCTGTCTCTGGTAATTTTCATTGCTCCAACATTTACTTTATTGATTATTTGTTTTCTATTTTATTTTACTTTATTTTTTTTTCAGTGATGGAGACAGAGAAAGACAGAGAAAGGGACAGATAAGGACAGACAGAGCAGAAGGAGAGAGATCAGAAGCATCAACTCCTTGTTGCAGTACCTTAGTTTCTCATTGATTGTTTTCTCATATGTGTCTTCACCAGAGGGCTACAGCAGACCGAGTGACCCCTTGCTCAAGCCAGCAACCTTGGGCTTAAGCTGGTAAGCCTTGCTCAAACCAGATGAGCCCACACTCAAGCAGCCGACCTTGGGGTTTCAAACCTAGGACCTTCATGTCCCAGTCCAATACTCTATTTACTGTGACACTGCCTGGTCAGCCTCTTGATTATTAATATAGCTATTTCTCATTACTCTTTGTTGTCAATTATGATGACTATTAATATATAATGTTTCACCTTTTTACTTTCAACCTGACTATATATTTGTATTTAAAATATATGTTTCTTAAATATAACATATAACTGGACATTTTTTAATTTACTTTGCTAATATTTTAATTGCTATATTTAGACTAACATTTAATGTAAATAATTATATATATAATTATATATATTAGAACTTATACCTGCAGTTTTATTTTTTGTTTTTCTTGTTTTTTTTTTATTTTGTGTTTCTTTTTCTTAACTTTCTGTGGATTACTGAAACATTTGAACTTAATTTTTATTTGTCTATAGTATTTTGACTATATCTCTTTAAGTGTTTTATAGTGGTTTCTATAGTTTTTACAGTCTATGTAAATAACGTCACACTCTATTTGTTATTTAATAATTTGAATGAAGTATAAAAGTTTTGCTTTTACTTATAATCTGTTACCCTCCCTTATTTATTATATAATTAATTGTCTTAAATATATTCCCTACAAATATTTAGAACTATATTGGTCAGGATGCCCTTATTTTTCTTCAACCATTAAACAAAACTTAGAGAAGTTAAAGAAGGACAAAGAAAGTCTATTATATTCCTTTCTATTTTTGCTTACTAAATTCTTTCTTTCTAAAATTCTAAGACTTCTTTCCTTATCATTTTTTTTCTATTAAAAGCACATCCTTTAGTTATTTGTTTTTAGTGTACTTTGGCTAATTAAATTTTTTTTTATTTCCTTCATTTGAAAATGCTTTATTTCTTTTTTATTCTTGAAGGATTGTTTTGCTGGGTATAAAATTCTGGTTTGACAGTTCCTTTTTCTTTCTCAGTACTTGAAATATAGTGTGTCATTTCTTTCTGTCTCTGTGGTTTTTGATGGAAAATACACTATTAACTTGTTATTGTTTTCATATATAGGTAATGTAACGTTTTTTTCCCCCGACTTTCAAGACTTTTTTTTTTGGTCTCTAGTTTTTAGAAGTTTAATTATAATATATTTAAGCATGATTTCTTCAGCTTTATACTCTTTGAGGTTTATTCAGATTCTTGAATTTGTATATTTACATATCTTGTAAACATGTAACATCTTTAATATCTTCATTTATTTCTTTTTCTTTTTTTGGTCTTCTCTTGCTTTGCTAACACTTTCTATTTCTATGGTAGGGCTTTATATTCTCATTGTTTCAGCCATATTTGTAATTGTTCACTGAAGCATTTTAGTATAGCTGCTTTAAAATCTAAGTCATTAAATTCTAAAATATCTGTCATTTTGATGTTGGCATCTATTAATATCTTTTTTCATTCAGTTTGAAATTTTTCTAGTTTTTGGTTTGCTAAATTATTTCTTCATTGAAATCTGCATATTTTTGTATTATTTTGAAATACTGCATCTTGTTTAGACATTTTGTTCTAGCTGGTTTTGATACCACCCTGGCAAGAAGGTAAGGGCCTGTTCATTATTTTCAAGTGGAGATAGAAGTCAAACTTCTGTACTTGACATCTGAGGTCTCCACCTACAACCATGTAACATCATAACAGAGACAGCCTTTTTATTTCTGGGCAATGGTGAATGTCTTGACTGCCCACTATTCCTCCTTTGACACTACATTAGAAGAGAGGGAAGAAGCACCTTGTTGCTGTCATGTTGGGGCTGAAGTCTGGAATTCCCACATGATCTTCACTGACACTACAGGACTGCAGATTTTCTTTAAGCCTGGCAGGAAAAAGAATATTGACTCTCTACAAGCCTTCTCTAACATCACTCTAACAGAAATATCATAGTGTCTTGTTACAACCTTATGAGGAGAGAAGTCTAGGTTCCCCACTCAACTTCTGCTGGTGTGGGGCACAGTTTGGTCTGCTCCCATTTCCAGTTCCAGATGGCCATATTCTTCATCTATCAGACAAAATATTATGCCAGGGAGTTTACCACCATACCATTTCTTAGTTTCCAAGAATGTGCCTTTCAGTACATTTTTATGTTTGTTTAATATATAATACATAATTAATATGTGATTTAGTTGTTTAGTAGAGGTTGTTTAGTAGAATAAATATGTCCACTTCATCTGTGTCCTATATTTTTATTGGTTAATTTGGAAAAATCTGTAGAACAAAGCCAAAGACCTCACCTCTTAATTAAGAAGGAGTTATAGATACATGTAACTACATTACCTGACAAAAAGAATCAGGAGAAATAAACAAAAACTGAAAGAATACTCAAAATCACCTCTAGCAATTTAGCCAAATATGTATCCTCATTCTCTAGCCAGACTTAACTATAGAGGTAATAGGTAAAGAAACATTAGCCTCCCCTTGGAACAAAGAATTGAAGTATAGGTATATTAGTCACTCAATGGTATGGATCTTCCAATCAATGAAGAATATCAGCAAAGTCTAGAAAATGTTCTGTTAAATTTTTGTTACCACTTTCAGTTTCTCTAAGAACATAGAAAAAGGGCATGAATCCCTTTAGAACATTTTATGGATATCTTTTTCTTCTGTGTCCAAATTCTTTAAAAACTATCAAGATAGGTTATTAAGTCCCAAAGCACACATTCTACTCCACAGAGAGACTCCTCCTTGTCCAAATTATGACAGCTCTGCTCTCTAATAAAGCTCTAAAGACAGATTTTTACAAAGTGCATCAAAAGAGAGCAAAAGCCTTGATAATAAAATGCTGAAAATATACAATGCCTCCAACTTACCAGCATCCTATAAAATTTGAATATGTCAGCTCTTCCATCAACATGTCCACTCCGTTCCTAAAGAGAATTAAATTTAAAACAAAATTAACTGCTCTTTCTTCTCCTCAGAGATAAATTTAGGAACAATATTGAGAAAGCATCCCATTTCCTTTGTCATTTTCTAATTAGAGTTAGTCCTACTTAGAGTGATGTCACTAAGATCGCAGAAGGGATGTGAATTGATCTCCAGGATTCCCTCTTTAACAACTGATGTACATCTTTAAGAACTACTCCAAGGCCCTGGCAGGATAGCTCAGTTGGTTAGAGCAGTGTTTTTCAACCAGTGTGCCATGAGACATGGTCTGGTGTGCCGTGAGGAAATTAAACATGGGTTCCCAAACTGCAGCCCGCATGCCAGATACAGCCCACAGAGGCTATTTATCTGGCCCACCACCAGCCGCCTCCATCCAAACATAAACATTCCCCTCACAATCCCTCCAGCTATCAGCGACAGGAAGAGTGGAGGCACAGGGAATGCTCACTGACCAATCACCTTCTAGGATTCATCCCGACCACTAGCGATGAACCAATAGTAGGCCGCCTCTCATCCACACCCAGGAAGGTCCCCATTTGGGCTGCCGTGCACTTGTCATTGTGTGGCCACGGCGAGTAGTTGAAGCTGCTACTCCTCCCCATGGTCCCGATTTCTTATCCTGGTCAGGATTGAAGGTAAATGTTGCCACCACTAGGTGAAGCCTCAGCCTCAGCTGGTTACATCTATCCTGATGGTGTATATAGATATTTGACCTTTTTCTTTTTAAAAGAGGCCCCCGCAGAGGGTGATATATAATGCATCACAATGTTATCTAACTTTAAAGCTAAAGTTTGCTGATCTTCCTTTGGACAGTTTTTGGTTATCTGTTGCCAAGGAGTTCCCCATTCTGGCCAACAAAGCTATTTTGACATTGCTCCCATTTTCAACCACATATCTATGTGAGCTGAGCTTCTCAAGCTTGACTGCGATAAAAACTAAAAACAGAGAGAGACTGAGAACTGTTGAGGAAGAGCTTCGTGTGTGTCTTTCTACCATTCCTGCCAGGATATCCCTTTTGTGTTCATTGAAACAGGCCCAGGTTTCACACTAAGTGAGTATAAATACATTTAGAAACTATATTATTAACTATATGTATAATATGTACTGTGTTAGAGTGTCATTTTGGTAGGTGGTGTGCCCCAGGATTTTGTAAATGTAAAAAATGTGCCACAGCTCAAAAAAGGTTGAAAATCACTGGGTTAGAGCATCATCTTGATACGCCAAGTTGCAGGTTCTATCCTCTGGTCAGGGCACATATAAGAATCAACCAACAAATGCATAAATAAGTGGAACAACAAATCAAGGCTTTTTTTTTCTTTCTCTCTTCTTTCTCTTTTTTTCTTTCTCTCTAAAATCAATTAAAAACAAACAGAAAAAAAACCATTTTCTAAAGTTCCAAAGTAAAAACTGGAAACATTCCAAGCATCCAGCTATGAAACACAGTTTTCCTGTTTCCTAAGCAAGACTTATACTCCCAAAATCTAAATTTATGAAGTACACTAATATTATCAGGCTAGGTAAAAGAGTGTTATTTCAGACCAAGATGATAGACAAAAAAATGCATGAGGAAAAAAAAAGTTTGTTTGTTTTTTTAATTTGAATCTGACCAAATGGTAAACCAATCCATGCTGGTTTAGTTAGAAATAGATGCTTGTGAACTTTACCCTTAATTGGGAGAAATCTTCTATCAAAATTCTAACTTCACACTATGCTTCCAAAATCCTAAAGGGAGAAAAACATCACTTAGAATGTCTTTTCTAAGAGAGCATGTCAAACACATAATGCATTAAAAAAAATAAACATTGAAATGCCTTTATATATTTTTATGGAGACCACCTCCTTTCTTTCAGTGTTGGTACCAAACATTTAAAACTTCCATTTTCTTTTAAAATTGAAATTGACCCTTGTGTTTCTAGTATTTCAGTGATTAATAATGAGCCTTACTAGAGAGATAGCATCTTGTCTCTACGCATATAGAGTTCCTCATGACAATCACAGGCAATTTTCCCAGCAAATGTCATAATATTAAATGAACTACATTCCCTTAACTCAGTGTTTTGCCATTTCTAGAAATATTCTAAGGCTTTCTGAGCTCTGTTCTGCCACATTTCTGACCTGGAGGTCACTTCTGCTTTCTACTCTGAAATTCCTTCCATCTTAAAATGTTGACTCTCAGCAGATTATCCTCTTATTTTCCCAGTTACTCCTTTTAGAAAATCCATGTCAATAGGTAACTGAACAGGAAGTGTTGGGACTACTGGGGATTGCATTCTTGAGATCCTACTACAAAACACTGCATCATTGGGTCATATACTCTTTTCCTAAACTGCATCTTTTGAAAACTTTTAAATTCCTGTGGCCATGAAAGTCTTCCTGTCTTCCCTTCATTGCATTGGAGCCTATTTCAATTTCTCATTATTATCTCCCAATTACTTTCAAATGACTGCAAATTGATTTCATTCATTTTCTACCATACCTAAGGTATCCACAATGCTCAATCTAATTGTCTTTCTGTCTTTTCCTTTTTATTCCTCATAAGTCTTATTTGAATTTCAGCATCAAAATCCATCTTCATCAACTCTATTTATTTCTGAGTTTCTAATATCTAAAGCCAAAGAAAAAATTGTGTTAACATGCCTAAATGTGAAGCCTTCTTACCTTTTTATTGAGATTGTTCTTGTTTCTTACCCAGAGTTTCCAAAGGTCCTAAAAATTGAATATTCCCAAATGTTTAAAAGTCTTTGTTGTTTCTTTCTTAATCTGGGATTGCTCCACTTCCACTGAGATTTATTTCCTAAACAATTCAAGAAGAGAAAATATCTCCTACCCATTCCACTCCTACACTGAAAAAGAAGTTGTCTTACCCCAATTTTTTCTTTCTGTTCAGAAACCTACTATAGTTAAAACAGGGTTTTAAATTTTGAAAACCCATAATTGTTTCAAATGTGTAGCTCCTTCTCAATCTTTCAGCCTTATAGACAAAACTGGGTAAAAAGGAAAAGAGGACTCATGCCAAGAATCAAAATACCCAACACATTGGTGCTCTGCTTGACTTAATGAAACCTCCTCTTAAGGTCCTGATCCAGGAAAGAGCTGAACCCTCAGGGCTTGATGCTGACCTGTGAAAATGTGCTTCCCAATTAGCAGTTTGTGGTTTCCTATGAAGTGTCTCCAGGTCACCTAACTGAACTTCCTATACTTTCCAAGATCGGGTTCCAATTTTCTTTCTACAGAAGATACAAGTCAGTAATTCAGAAACAAGAAAGAAGTACCAGAGGCTGCTGATAGTCTACACAGGGCTTTACTTCCCCTAACAGTTTGCTGAATCTGTTGTTCAGATTATCTGTTGTTCATGAGGGATACTTATTAACAATGTTCTACAGAGCTATGTTATCTTCTATTGTTTTAGAAGTTAGAAGTTTATGCCACAACCCTAACTCAATTTCTTGCTTAGATAATTTTAATCTATAGAATATCAATTCATTTTATAGGCTATTAGTGGACCTGATGCCAAAAATAATAGTAGCCTTAACAGTCCCCTGCCTCTTTTCTTTTAGGATGGTACCTTAATATCAGGCCTGTATAATAGAAATATATTTTATATATAATTTATATATATAAATTTATATATAATTTAACTTTATATATAAATTTGATATATAATTTAAAATATCTTTTTTAGTCACATTAAAAAAGTAAAAAGAAATAGAAAGAACTCTACTTTATGTAATCTACTATATTCAATATATATGATATTTTATACAAAATTTATATATATATATGCATTAAGTCTTAAAAATTTGGTGTGCTTTTTATACTTCAAGGACATATCTATTCAGAGTAGCCAAATAAAAGTGCATAGTAACCAGTGTGGCTACTGATTAGTACTATTGTATCGGGTGGCTTAGCTCTACATGCTGACATTAATTAGAAAAGGTAAATTTGAAAGAACAAAACAAAAGAAAATCCCTTACAAAGCTCACAGCATGGGTGGACTGAAGGAGCCCCACAGAACATTTTTACCGGGAGGTGGTACCTGAGAGAGTGGGGGTTCTTTTTTTTTTTAATCTTATTTTTATTAATTTTAATGCAGTGACATTGATAAATCAGGGTACATATGTTCCGAGAAACCATCTCCAGATTATTTTGACTTTTGATTATGCTGCATACCCCTCACTCAAAGTCAAATCATCCTCCGTCACCTTCTATCTGGTGTTCTTTGTGCCCCTACCCTCCCCCCACCCCTCCCTCTCCTTCCTCGCCCCCTCCCCACCCCTCCACCCCACTCCCTGTTACCATCACATTCCTGTCCATGTCTCTGAGTCTCATTTTTATGTCCCAGCTATGCATGGGTTCATATAGTTTTTAGTTTTTTATGATTTACTTATTTTGCTCAGTATAATGTTATCAAGGTCCGTCCATGTTGTAAAAGATCCGATGTCATCATTTCTTATGGCTGAGTAGTATTCCATAGTATATATGTACCAAAGCTTTTTAATCCACTTGCCCTCTGATGGACACTTGGGCTGTTTCCAGATCTTTGCTATTGTGAACAATGCTGCTATAAACATGGGGGTGCATTTCTCCTTCTGGAACCGTTCTATTGTGTCCTTAGGGTATATTCCTAAAAGTGGGATGGCTGGGTCAAAAGGCAGTTTGATTTTCAATTTTTTGAGCAATCTCCATACTGTTTTCCACAGTGGCTGCACCAGTCTGCATTCCCACCAGCAGTGTAGAAGGGTTCCCTTTTCTCCACATTCTCTCCAGCACTTATTCTGTGTTGTTTTGTTGATGAGCACCATTCTGACCAGTATGAGGTGATATCTCATTGTGGTGTTAATTTGCATTTTTCTAATGATTAGTGATGTTGAGCATTTTTTCATATGCCTATTGGCCATCTGTGTGTTCTTTGGAGAAGTATCTATTCATTTCTTTTGCCCATTTTTGATTGGATTGTTTGTCTTTTTGTTGTTGAGATTTACAAGTTCTTTATAAATTTTGGTTATTAACCCCTTATCAGACGTACTGTCAAATATGTTTTCCCATTGTGTAGTTTGTCTTTTTATTCTGTTCTTATTGTCTTTGATTGTGCAAAATCTTTTTAGTTTGATATAGTCCCATTTGTTTATCCTGTCTTTTATTTCCCTTGCCCGTGGAGATAAATTACACCATTCACAAAAATAAACTCAAAATGGATAAAAGACTTAAATGTAAGGCGTGAAACCATAAGCATCTTAGAAGAAAACATAGGCAGTAAGCTCTCCAACATCTCTCGCAGCGATATATCTGCTGATTTATCTCCATGGGCAAGTGAGGGTTCTTTATCTACATTTACCAAATCACCTCTGTGGGTCAACAATGAGAAGGAAGTCACAAGTCAAAGCTCAATACTTATGTTTGAACTGGTTCTACCCCAGCCTTGAAAACAAACTGAAGATTGATTTCCCTTAGAGGTAAAAATTAGCATAGCAGAAACCATGTACATAGATGACTAAAGCAAGCTGAACTTGTCAACAGGGTGCTAATTGTGGACATAGAGTAATTTCCTTAAATTCTTTTTGTCTTAGACACCTCATGTATAAAATGTAAGATGATAATATATAGTCAGCAGAGTGTAAAGAAGACAACCTAGTTGATAGCAAAAACTGCTTAATAAATGGTCTGTGGATATGAGCCAATATCCTTTTTTTTTCCATTTTAAATGTGCGTGTTCATTGGGGTCATAATGTAGTATGTCACCCTCATGTTACAGACAAGAAAACTATATAAATATAGGTCATTTATTCATTGAATTTATAATTATTCTTTCTTCCATAAATATAATTATACAAGCATCCTCTGTTGTCTGAATTCATCACAGAATGAATCATTTTGGATGAGAGTATTTCTCATACAATTGCTGATTTATGTTCCAAATAGATTTGCAGAGCTTTATCTTGTGAAGTATTACTGCAATGTGTTTTATGTGATCATGTCTTATTAAATATATAAAATCTCTTTTATATGCTATAGGAAAAATTAAAAATCCAAGAAGTAATAACTAAAAGATAGTTGAGTATCCTTTTGGATCAATAAATAAAAATCAGTAGTGTGTTGGAGATGGACAATATGATTTCTGCATTCCCACAATGTTAGAGAAGATCCCCACATCTCCTTTTTTTGCAGGATGGAAGCTAAATGTAACATTTGCAGCCAAACTCATTAGAAAACAATAAAGAAGAAATTTATAACATAATGAAACTGGTAAGGATAAGTAAATGTTTCTGTGCCGTATAGGAGAGATTTGGGGTGCTAAACTGTTTATTTTCAACACAATAGCATTCCTGTCCCCACTCAAATTCCCTTCTAAATCACAGTGGAGAAGTCTGGCATTAACTTTCTCAGAAGCCCATTAACCTATGGTTTGGGTTAGAGTGACTCTTGTAAGAAAAGACATTCCCAAGAGAGTTGGAAGGTGGAAGAGAAGAGAAGTTATTATTTTTTTTATAAGCATGTGGAGTTGAGAAAGGCATTTGGAAATCATATGTGGTTATACATTTTCTTCAGTCAGTGAAATACTCAAAATGCATTTCCATGCTTCCCAATGGTAAGTTATTTGGGCTTCATGATAAAGAAATGGAGCAGTCTTTGCTATTACCTACTTACATCTCAACCCAACCACAAAAATGACCTCCTAATCTAAGAAATTATAGACTTCCTGAAAGTATATTGTCTCAAGTCAATCCAAAGGAATTTTTCAGTTATTGAAACATAATTTTTCCAATGAAGGTATGACGAAATGTCAGTAATCCCATAAATCAATAAAAGCTATGTCCAATAAAGAATTTTCCAATTTGCAGAACATATATTATCTTTATATATATTTTGTCTAAAGGAGCTCAAAAAACATCCTCTTGCTAGAGGATGGGATTTTAAGGTAACAATTTTATAGTTAAAGAAATTGTTCACTCTGCCAATATCTAGATTGGAAAGCCAACCAGGTAGGTGAGTTTGTGTTTTCACTGTTGCTCCACTCAGATATAAAGCATAAGGAAAAGCTAGGACTTGGAAGTACAGTATACCTACTTACCATGGCAGAGAAGTCAGTTTAAAGGTACTTAGAGAAAATTCCTTGGGCAGCAATTTGATTTAGGGCAGTAGTTTGACCCAAACATCAGTCAGAGACAAATTACCCTAATCTGGAGTAGTTGATATGTCCCAAACTGATACAGTGACAGAGGATCTAGAAGTAGACTAAATTAAAAAGTTGGCAATATACCTACAGGTCATGGCCAGCAGGACTTTTGCCAAAAGGCTAGAGTAAGAAATCTATCCTTTGGAAAATGGATTATAAAAGCAAAGCCAGCTTTATCGAGCCTGAGATATAAAGAATTTGGTAAATCCGATTTTTTTAATAGGGACTAAGATAGGAAGTTCTATTTCATAGGGTTATGCTAAGTGTGAATTTATGAATAGGCTTCTAGTCCAATTTTTCACAGCAAGCCTACAAAGTCAGGACCAGATTGTCTTAGCCTAGGTTACCCATCAAAAGAGAGGCTAAGCCAAGAACATGTACTTTAATTGAGACTAGTTCAAAAACCAAGAATGTAGCACATGCAAGAATTATGACAAGGAGAAAAAGCCAATATAGTATACATTTTAGAAGTATAAGGGCAATTGGGGCATTATCTCATTTGGGACCTTGTGAGTAACATATAATGAGCTTCTCAGAATTGTTTTTGCACAGATGGGCCAGGAAAAGTATTTTCTACCTTGGCTCCATCTCCTATTGTGTTAGAATTGCTTCCCCTACCACGATCATCAACTTCAAGATCTCCACATGCCAGGTTTATATGTTTGTTTAACAGTAACTCCCTGGCCAATTTGTGTATACCAGACAAGTGAGCCCAGAATAATGTCAATAGGGGGTCATTAGAGAGCTGAACCTCATGTGGATTTGTCTCCTCTGCTGTGGCTGCCTCAGAGGCAGGCTAATAGAATGTGAGCCAGCTGTGAGAAAAGGTCTATACCTACATGGTTATAAAACATGACTTCAAGTTAAATACAAAATTCCAGTGTTGACTCAGGGCTCCCTAAAACCCTGCTAAAAAATTTGACTTATACATATAGGGGTAGGGATTAGCATAGAGATAAGGTTTTATGGTCTCTTCAGAAGGGAGAGGAAGGGGTGGCCCTTGTGAAAAATAGGCTCATATTTTAGGGCCCATTGAAATGTGTAAATTTCCCCAACTGTCCTCATTTTAACAACTCATTTTATACTTTCTTGTTTCATTTCCCTAGCTAGTCACATTATTTTTCTGGGTGGCACTAGAGAATGAATGGCAATGAGAACCCCTGGCCTGGTGCACAAATTACTTTAAGAGACAGAATTTGTTTCAGAGTTGAATGAAATATTCTTATCTGTGTAATTAATTCCACTCATGTGATGGGCTAGCAGAGACAACTAGGGAGAGTTTAAACAAATTAGTTCTAGGTGTTTCAGTAATTTGCTACCAAGCTGCTGTTTGGGTAACCATGGTGGCAATTGCTTTAGGGGGAAGGAATCCTAAATTTTATTTTAAATAGCATATCTCTCACTGCTTCAAAAAATGTATTTGTTGGAAAATCACTTAGTATTTTGCATTTGTGCAGTGGAAGCAAGCTTTTGGCATCAATATGCCTGAATTTAAATTTCTGCTCTAACATCCCTAAATTATATAACCTCCTGAGATTTACTGTGTAAACGGGTTGATTCTCATTTTACTTAGCTATATATAGGAATAATTAGACTATCATTTCTAATCTCCTTTCCAGACTGTTGTAAAGATTCCATAATGCATGTAGAAGTGTTTTGTAAACTGTACCATGGAAATGAAGTGGAGGGGCATTTCTGTGCATTCTCTCATGTCATAATGCGGGTAGAAATTAATGTTTATTGTGTATAAGTTTAAAGTGCATTGCATGTTGTATAGTTGTTCCTTGATTTGGTTTATTTAATAATATTGATTTAATATAGGATAGAATTTGAGAAACAGAATAGAATATAAAAGAGAGAGCCAGCAAGAGATTTGCCTGGAAGCCTTTCTATAAGGCATGTTGAAATGAGTCCAAGGAACCAAAATATCACTGGAAATATGATCAGTAAGAAAAATCAAAATCCAAAACAAATATCTTTGTGGTTGAACATTGTCCTTGTTTGGAAGAAACACTTGGTGAGAGTGTAGGTGGGAAAGGCTGAAGCAATGTATGTTTTATAGACTTTCGTTTTCCTTTTCCTTTTGGAGTATCATTAGGGGCTTTCAGAGATTTAAACTGTTCACACATTTTCAATAATAATATGTTTCTAAAATTGTCAGAACGTGGCAATCATGTTCCCAAGCTGATCCTTTGTTCTTTGGCACTGCCCCCAACCACAGCCTGTAATTATTTTTGCTCTTGGCATCATTGTCCTATTCCAAGTACATTCTGGTATTATTCTATGGAAGGACATGGAGTCATCTACTCTTCGTAGAGAGAAGTATATCAGACACCAGTAGTGGGACTCAGAGAAGCTACCAGAGGGCCTAGTGAGCAAATGGCAAGCTGATCTTTTGCTATTACTGGGCTGCTTGGTGACAGGACTGCAAAGTATATTTCTTGGGGGGAAGAATAATTTTATTTTCTATAATCTATACTTTTTATCTTTATAATTTAAATAATCACATTACTATACCCAACCTCTCGTATAATGCAGGGATAAGTAACCACTAAGACTTTCTAGTACTCTGACAAATAAAACTAGAAGTAAATATTAATTCTTGCCCATTGAGTACATAAAATCAGTGTGGTAATGTTTTATTCAGTGATCTTCACAACTAAAAACTGAGTTCTCCTTCTGTGATATGACTAAGATTTCCTTGTAATTATAACAAAAATTATTTCAGAGTACTAACATAATTATGTGAGAGATAATAGTATAACAAAGTAGGAAAGGATGCAATATTTTCATTTAGAAAGGTAATTTAAAGACATACACAGCTTATGACTAGCAAATATAAGAAATGAGACATAAATGAGTAAGCAGATTGCTGACATCTTAATTAAAAGTCAAAGTTGTTTGCAATTTTAATATATATTTTTGACTGATATGAACTAAGACTCAAAAAGAGAGAGCAGTTGAAAGAGAACCTGCATATATTTCAGAAAATTCCTTGTTTTGAACAACTGAGAAAAAAATGATAAAGAGATTTTAGAGTTGACATCAGTTGTGTAAGTGCTATTTAATTTGGAGGCAACTAACTCCTTACAGATATTTTTAAAATTTTCTTTTTGCTCACCTTTCATTACTAAAAGAATTTTCATGAAAATAGAATCTTTGTTGCTTGGAGCTTCTGTTTTATTCTTATGACCTGATAAAAATAAGAGCTATAATATATACAACATTGTCTGATTCACCACATGAAACAATGCTGTTAAATAAAAGGACAAAGAGGAATACTGGCTGGGTGGCTTTGTGGATAAAATGTTAACCTAGAAGCAGTGAGGGCACAACTAAGGGAAACAATTAGTTGATGCTTCTCTCTCTTTGTTCTTCTCTCCATCTCTCATCTCTTTTCTTTCTCTCTATTTTTCTTTTTCTCTCAAATCAATGAAAAATTTTAAAAAAAATAATAAATAGGACAAGCAGAGATAAAATTAGCTTTTTTAACTTTAATCCAGGCACCTTATTTCACCTTGCCCAGAAAACTAGTCTGATAAATTCCTTTGTGTTCAATCTACTGTTTTGTGTGTTCTGGATAAAACTGCATGCTTCCCCAGCAATGGGATTCCCACAGCTGATTATTTTAAAGAAATTATTGACATTCAGGTTTTGCGGTGAGAAAGATAAAATCAACAGGAGTGATGATAAAAGTATATTTTATTTTAGTTTAAAATAAATCAGTGTACAAATAGGAATACTCAGATTTATCTTTTGAGTAATTTTCTGATAAGGTGCAACTTTGAAATGCACTAATACTCAAAAATATGAAAAACTAAGATTGTTGGACGATGTAGTGTTACAAGACATCTGACAACTGGAACACTAAAGAGTAGTCCTGCTTGAATTTTCATTGTATCTCTGTAAACTGAGCAGAAAACTATCACTACCCCTGTCCCTCTACTGTGTGTGTATGTATGTATAAAAAAGAAGGATAACAGGAATTCAAAGATTTTAAGGAAGACAGACAAGATTAGAAAATAGGCCAGAACCAAGGGAGTTTCTGAGAGTCAAGAAAAAGTTTGATAACTCCCTATTAGATGTCATTCCATCTTGGTTTATGAGAAGGAATTCCAAGCTTAGTAGAGCTTTTGTTTGGCTATGTGATTAGAAAAGTGACAGACCTTTATTGTGTGTGGGAGGTGAAGCTCTGCCTTCCACCCAAACCATACAAAATTGGGAATTATCCAAAATTAGAAATTGTGAGATAGATGTGAGTCTCTCGCAAATGATAAATGTCTTTTTTTACCTGTTTTTTAAATTAAATTTATTAGGGTCACATTGGTTAATAAATGTTTGCTAGAGTCATAATACTGGGTAAAAAACAGTAACCACCAAAGGGTTGTTACCTCAAGAGGAGCACTTAGATTACAACCTAGAGGTGGAGGAAAAATAAGATTCCACAAAGACTTGTATATCAATATCCTTGTGTTGGCTCACTTTCTAAACTACTTTTATTAATTTTTCTCTTCAAAAATAGACTAACTGAAAATGTAAAAATCACCTCCTTATTTTAAAAAATGTAGATTATCTAATATTTTCTTTATTTTGATTTTTTTCAGTTTAATTTCTACTGAATGCAAGATGTTGTTGAGTTGGTGATCTAGAGTCAAGCAGTGTGCATTCTATGAAGTCTCTAGTTGACTAGCACCAAATCACATCCATTCTAAGACTATACAGTTTATTTGTAAGCCCATGTTATTACTGATACAAGGGTATAGTCACACAGAAATAACAATTTTTACTTTGTATAAATTAGAGCTGGTAGGCCCTGGGAATAGACTACTTGGATTTGTGATGGGAAGAGCAGTTTACACAATTTGGGTTCTCCCAAGTAACATTCATCAGCATTTTGGTTTTCTGTAAATCCTGATTTGTAGCTTTGAATTTAAAAGTATGGGAATGGTCACTGATCAAGTAAACTCTTTAATAATTTCACCTTCCTATATTTAATAAAGCTTAATTATTGCAAATAAGCTAAGTATCTAGAAAGCATTATTAATAAGACAAAGTAGTATGAATGAATTCACTCAAATCCCTTTGAGATATTTCAACTTTTTAATTTATTAATTAAACCCCTAGAACTTATAAGAAATTCATAAAAGATAATGTAACATGTTATTTATGTCAATCAATTATACAAGATTCTGTGCTATTCTGCCTTTAGTTCTGCTGAAAGGTGTAAATTGATAACAGATAAAACAAAATTGTTGTTACACAAAATGAGTGTGTAATATAGGATGATATTCTTCTTTTAAGATTTGAAATCCAATGCCCTTGTGATGTTGAAAAATACTGACTATTCTTTGGGTACTTGATAAAATCAGTGTTTAAAAGCTACTTAATATCTTCATGATTCAATAACTGCCTTAAAATTATTTTGAGAGACTCTCACACTATTCATTGTAGGCAGGAACCCTCTATCTACTTAAGTAAAAGCAAAGCTTTTCTATGCAGCAATCTTTAAAGCATAGATTCATTGGTGAAAC
Source organism: Saccopteryx leptura (assembly GCF_036850995.1). Classification (NCBI taxonomy): domain Eukaryota; kingdom Metazoa; phylum Chordata; class Mammalia; order Chiroptera; family Emballonuridae; genus Saccopteryx; species Saccopteryx leptura. Next base: position 230,160,502 of record NC_089505.1, on the reverse strand, counting down.
ATAGGAATAATAAAATAATTGAAATGCTGATTCACAAACACACAAGTACACACGCATGCACAGAGCCCTTAATCCACATTCACTGCACTTCTCATTATCCACTTCACCAGGCTAGAACTATTTGGTAATTACACTACTCCTACAACTCCTTTGATAGCACTGACAAATAGGAATGACTGTTACCCCAGAACTCCTCTATGAAATGTTCAGTAAAGAAAATAATACTAATATAGTAAAAAGAGAAAGGAAAGCTGCTTTTAAAGCATATATAACCACTTTCTCTATGAAGGTGGTTTAAAAATACATTGACTAATACGTGGCATGCTGCCTTATTGTTTGTAACTGATAAAGGATTGATGGGAAAGTTCAATGAAAGTAAGATCTTTCAAAAATAGAAGGCCAAAGGTACTGAAAATGATAACAATTAAGACTGGTTCAAAATAGCATTTGATTACCAACCATTAATAAAACTTTTAATTTAAACAGTTTACAAATTCAAATGTTCAAGGACTTTTGTTTGCTTTTTTTTTAACCTACATTTTAACTTAATTTTAAATACTATTTTTAAGAGATAACAAAGACTTAAACTTAGTCAGTTTGGTTCTTGGGGCACCTTCCTCTGTGCCCCACCATTATGTTATATTTCCACGGGGTTTCATAATGTCCATGAATTAAGGTGCTTGACTAAAACCAAGTTGGTGGAGGTTGGAGCTTCTGATTATTGATGCCAATTTCTATTTTGGCATGTGTTGATGTAGCTAACTCTCCCAATATTTCATTTGAAGCCACACAAGTCAATCATGAATTTTTTATATATTCTGGTTTTTTATACAATTTTAGGTACAATGACTATAAATTCTGTGCCACTGTTAGACACAAAATTTATTCTGTTATTATTATAGAATGCATGCAATGTTAAAGGAAACTTGTTAAACTCTCTAAGACCCTCTCTTTTATAAATAATTGATAAAATTATTTATTTTCAGGGGATTTTATTCTTTTATGTACTAAATCATACCCCCCTTCCAATTCACATATTGAAGCCTCATCAACGAATTTGATTATATCTGGAGATGGGGACTTTCATTAGTAATTTGGTTTCGATGAGGTCACAAGGATAGGGCCCTCATGATAAAACTTAGTCCCATTATTAGAAGGGACACCAGAGTGCTTGCTCCCTGTCCACTAAGTGAGGAAGGACACACACCAAGAGAAGATCAACAAGCCAGAAAGAAAGCTCTTCCCAGAAATCATACTGGCATACTGATCTTGGACTTTCAATGTCTAGAATATGAGAAATAAATGTCTTTGTTTAAGCCATTCAGTCTATAGTATTTTGTTATGGTAGTGCACCCAGACTAAGACATTGATTAACAGTCAACCTGAGATAGAAACTCAGATTCCCTCTTTGTTTCACTTTCATAAACTTATCCTTACTCTCTATATGAGCTTGTTTGACCAAGCAAACAAGATTCAGGGACTCCTTTGAAGGACACAAATTCTCCTGACATCTCTGATGTTGTCTCTATTCATAACCTTGAGAAGCGTTTTCTCTTTTGAGGATGGTTACAGGTGGTCACCCACAGAGGTACTTACATTTTGTAGGCATTTGGTGATTGCAACACCACACACCCAAGCACATGTGGTTTGGACTCATGTACTAAGCAGTAGATGGCAATAGCAAATTAATGCTGCATTTCATTTTCTTATTATCTGTTTTTTTTTCTTTTACCTTGAAAACTGTATGAGAGATCATTCAATATGAAACATGAGATGGTGTTGAAAGATGAGACTCCTTTGTCTCCCAACATAAAGCACGGTGAACTGGAAAATGTCTCAGCAAGAAATGAAATATCTGGCCCTGGCCCATTAGATCAGTTGGTTAAGAGCATTGCTAAACAACAAGGTTGTGGGTTTGATCCCTGGTCAGGGCACACTTGGGAAGTAACCAATAAATAAGCAACTAGTGGAACAACAAATAAATGCTTCCCTTCCACCTTTCTTCTCTCTTCCTTCCTCTTTCTGTCTCTATAAAAGTTAATTATTAATAAAAGAATTAAGCCCTGGCCAGACAGCTCAATTGGTTAGAGTGTCTTCTTGAGGTGCAGGGTTTGCCAGTTTGATCCCAGGTCAGGGCACATACAGGAACAGCTTGATGTTCCTGTTTCTCTGTCTCTGTCTGTATCTAAACAAAGAAACAAACAAATAAATAAATGGAATATCTAAATATTAAAATTGTTAAAGATTTTGCTTACCTTGGCTCAGTCATCAATTCAAGTAGAGACAGTATGAAGATATCAAGAGAAAGTTAGGACTCAGAAGGGCACCAATGGAAGAATTAGGAAAGATCAACAATAATAAAGATGTGGCATAAGAGATGAAGATTATGATCATTCACATCCTCACATTTCCAATTACTATGTGCAGATGCAAAGTTGGACAGTAAAGAAAAATGATAGTGGGAAAATTATTGATTTAAAGTATGGTGTTGGAGGAGAGCTCTATAAATACACCACCAGAAAGATGAAGATGTGAGTGCTAGAGTAAATTTATGCCTGAGACATCTCCAGAGGCAAAAATGAAAACACCAAAATTTTCCTACTTCAGGAATATCATGAAAAGGGAGGATTCTTTGGGAAAGATAATAATGTTGGGAAAAATAGAAGGCATCAGTGAAAGAAGAAAATCAAAATTGGGATAGATTGACTCAGAGCCCACTTAATGGCATGGAACACACACAAAGGTTGTCAGTGATAGCATTTTTGCTCTCCCTCATCCCAAATGTAGTGTGACAGGAGTTCTTTCCACTTAATTCTGTACCTAGGGCCTAAAACTCAAAAAGCAGTAAGATATTTTATTTTTTCTCTGCTTTCTATTTTTATATTTTTACTGAGATATCACCCATTTCCTGTGTGACAGGATATTGGGAGTAGATACAAACAGAAAGAACAAGAGATAGATAGAAAAACTAGCCTTAGCTATAATACAGGTTTAGTAAAGATGTTGCTATAGAAAAAGAGATGTTTATAGAACTGTGTGTGACTTATTTAAGTCTATATCAAACGGTAAATGTGTATTATTATATTAATTTTATGATAAAGTGAGTTTGATTGAAGTCTTTAAAAAATTGGAATATGACTGAAGATTAATTTTTGGTCTTCAAAAGAACCCCACATCTATCTAATTAAAAATCTCATGTTCCTAAATTTTAACTGTATAGTTCCACAGATATTTTGATACAGGGCATGGGTGAGATAGAATTGTATATATTATCATACATAGTGACTAATTTCTATATTAGATTAATGTTTTCATGCAATAAATTTAAGGTAGGAAGTATGACATTTATCATTTATGAATGCTTGATAAAGAAGCTAGTGAATTCCAATAAAATACTAAATAATTCTGTGAATTAACCAAGAAATAACAACTTTTCAGATAAGAACCAGTGAACTGTGGAGCTGCCTTGGGTGGTGTTGTAAAATATAGGTGTACACACTGAAATACTGAAAGTTTGCATAGACTTCCAGGATCACTACTGAAAATTAGTGGTTAGTATTTTGACATTGCCCTCATTCCACTGATGTAGATTTTTTATTCCAACAGACAAAGAATTTACTTCATCTTTTAAATAACAAAACATTATTAATGATTGTTTATGCACACTGCCTTTAGATTATAACAGTGAACACAGTCATGTAGTCTAAATAGTGATGCGTCAGACATAGAAAATTTAAGATGGAAAAAAACCACTTTTTAATGAACTACCAGAAAGAGAAATTAATAGTACAATCTCATTTACAATTACATTACCAAATATAAATAACATCTAAAGACCTAATATATATAACATGTTGACTATAGTTGATAAAACTATCTTATGCAATTGAAATTTGATATTAGTGAAATAATAGATAAATGTGCCAAAATGTAACAGAATAGAGAACCTGGAAATAGACCTAAAAAACAAAGTCAACAGATCTTTGACAAAGAAAAAAGGTAACTCATTGGAGAAAGTATTGTTTTTTCAAGGAATGGTGTTGGAACAACTGGACAGTCACATGCAAAAACCTATTCTAAACACTGACCCTACATATTTACAAATGTTAACTTAAAACAGATCACAGACTTAGTGTTAAATGCAAAAGTATGAAACTTCTAAAGATAACATGGATATTCTTGGGTTTGGCAATCAATAACAAAAGCAAGATCAATCAAAGAAAAAAATTGTTAAGTTAAACTTCATTAAAATTAAAAAAGTTTTGCTCTGTGAAAGAAAATAGTAAGAAAATGAAAAAAACCCACAAACTTGGAGTAAATATCTACAAACACGTATCTGAAAAAGGACTTCTATCTAAATAAAGAACTCAAATCTTAACAGTAATAAAGAATGCAATTAAGAAATGAGTAAAAAATCTGAACAGCTCACCAAAGAAAACAAAGAGATGGCAAATAAGCATTTGAAAATATGTTCAACATCATCTGTCATTAAGAAATTCCAGATGAGGTACCGTTATACATCTATTAGTCTAAAATGCCAAATATTGACAATACCAAAAGCTGACAAAGATACAGGAGCATCAAAAACTCTCATTCATTGCAAGTGGAAATGGGAAATTGTATGGCAACTTTGGAAAACAGTTTAACAGTATCATAAGATCATATCATAAGATCTAGCAATTTCAATTATTGATAATTACTCAAACAAGTGCAAAAATTTTTCGCACAAACATTTGCATGTAAATGGTTATATGAGCTTTTTATTCATAATTGTCAAAAGTTAGAACAACCAAAACACCATTTAAAAGATTAATGGAGAAACATACCATAACACATCCATACAGTACAATAATATTCTGTGATATAAAACAGAAATGAGCTATCAAGTCACAAAAGGCATTGAGAAACCTTAAATGTTTATTGATAGGTGAAAGAAACCAGCATGAAAATGGTACATACTATATGATTTCAACTATGTGACATCCTGGAAAAGACAAATTTATATTGACAATAAAAAGATCAGTGTTTGTCAAGGGAGAGAAGGAAGGAGGATGAAAGATAAATAGGAAGAGCAAGGGGATTTTTAAAACAATTAAATTATTCAGTATAATAATGTAATAGTGGGTACATGATATTATGTATTTGTCAGAACTTACAAAAAGGTACCATATAAAAACTAAACCTTAAAAAAACTATGGATTTTAGTCAATAATAATATATTAATATTTATTAATAATTATAAAAATTCATAATATTGTACTTAAGCAATATATTAATAATAACAAGGAAAAGAAACTCTGTATTATCTTCTCTATATTTCTGTAAACCTATTACTACTCTGAATTAAATATTAATTTTTAAAAAGACTATAAAAAACAAAAGAAAAAAATTTAGGAGTCAAGATAGAAGCAAATCTATAATTACTATTAAAATTAATCTTAATATTTATTCATTGATAAGCAAATTAACAAACTTTTCTTTTATTAAAAATAAATTACTTTTATGCATTCAACTTAAAAAGATGCATAAATAATAAAGTGAAATGAAGCAGGATAAATATATTAATGTGTAAATTATGTTACTGTAGAGGAAAGCAAAATTAGTGAACCAAAAGTGAATAAATTTAATTTAAAATAAATCCAAGTACTTTATCTTTAAAAAAACTGAATAAAACAGAAGACTACTAGACTTTCTAATCAAGTATAAAGGATGAGAATGATAAATACACAGTAGAAATAATAAAAGGTGATTAAACCACAGATAGGAATATGAGAAAATTATAAGGTATATGTTTTTGTGTGCAACATAATGAGAAATTTTAAAATCAATCATTTTAGATTCTTTTCAAAATAAAGAAATTAAGATCTCTGAAGGTAAGCTTAACCTGTTTTTATTTTAAATAAAGCAGTGAAGTAAGAATTTTAAAGCACCAAGAAGCATACAAAATATTCAAAGGTTATTTTGCTATTCCTATATTCTTTATCAAAAACAATTGTTTCAATTATTGTTGAATAACAAATTACCCCATAACTGAGCCACTTGAATTAACCAGTATATTTTAATTGTGGTAATGGAGTCATATCAAGAATTTGAGGAGGGCTTTCTTGGGCAGTCCTCATTTACAAACTTTGTGTGGTTGCTATTAGACATCCACTGAGTATCGTAACTCCACGCGCTGGATACTCAAGATGGCTCCCTCACGTGGCTGGCAGGTATTGTTGGCTACAGGCTGACAGCTCAGCTGGGAATTCCACTCAAGCCCCTGTCATCTCAAACATGGAAATCTCAGGGCAGTTGCATTTCTAACATGGCAGTTGGAGTATTAGCCCAGTGCTAGCATGCCAGGGGGAACCATTGGGAAATTTCTTGTTTCCTAAACAGTTTCTGAAGTAATGCAGCGTCACTTCTGCTGTCTTATTCTTCCTGTCACTAAGATCAGACCAGATTGGAGAGGAGGAGCAAGGGAGGCTACAACAATATTACACAATATTTAGAAACATCTTCAAAAGGTTAAACGTCAGTTTGTGAAATTAGTTAATTTTTAAAAATATTCTGAACTGATAAAGATCTTCAAAATATATTATTGGGGCAGTCAAATTTGGACCCATGTAATTTTGCCTAAAGTAAGCCTCTCTTTCTTAAAAAGGGAGAGGAGTTCTGGACTATTTATGTCTTCCCCTGGGGAATAAACTAGGTCATGTCAACATGACTCACAACAATTTTCTAACCTATGTTTGGGCAGATTTGATGAGCAGTCTATCAAATTTATTAGCAATTACAACAGAATGTTGGCACAATTATTGTACAAAAGAAATGTATAAGAATTTTGCTTGTATAATAAATTCTGTTTTTGCAATAATGTGAAATGTATCTTTCTGAAAAATATGAACAGAGAACTTGGTGAGATTTATTTGAAAAAAAATTAACAGTCTCAATTTGTTGCATAGATATATATATTTTGTTTTAATGCACAAAAGGTTTATATTAAAAAAATAAGTTACTGTTGACTACAATAAAGTTCAACACTTACACATACTGATAAAAACATAAAAAAATTAAAAAAAGATATTGAAAAACTATTCCTAAAAAGATGATTACAAACAGCGTTTTGCAAGTTAATCCTTTTAACAACAGAAGAATATACTCAATATGCTCTAAAATTATTTCTAGCTTAATAACTCTAAAATTATAAAAGGCTGAAATTCTTAATTTGAGTGATAGTATAACCCAGATACCAAAGTTGAAGAAAAGATATTGAAGGAAAATTATAAATAGACTTCATCTTGCACAGTAGTGATTACTACTCCAGTACATATTTCAAGAAATAAATTACTTGGTCTAAGCATCTTGATTTTTGACAGATATTTCTCAATTGCTGGTTTGTTTTGAATTAACGTACCTCTGATTCTTATCTGACAATAAATGTTTTTCTTTTCTTTTTGGTTTTAAAGTTCTGCTGGTTTGATAAAAAGACATACTGTTGCATCAACTTTTATTTTTTAGTAGTGAAATTGAATAATTTTTATTAGATATGAATATTTAATATTTTGTCATTATTTACACATGTGCAATTTTATTTCACCTAATTACATGTGTAGATTTTTCTTTTAGGTATATGAGAGCTCAACAAAGAGACATCTTCAGTTCAATGTTCTGTACTATAAATAATAGTCTTACTTATGGCCTGGCTGGATAGCTCCATTGGTTGGAGCATCAGCCTGAAACACAGAGGTTTCCAGTTTGATCCCTGGTCAGAGCACATACAGAAACAGATCTATGATCCTGTCTCTCTCTCTCTCTTTCCCCTCCTCTCTGGCTAAAATCAATAAATATATTAGAAAAAATATTCTCACTTATTTTTTAACATTTAACAGATTTATATTTAATATACATATTTTTATACTAATTTTTAAAAATAACTATTAGCTTTGACTGTAGCTTATATTTAGAAACAACACTCAATTAGATTATATAAAATGTGGCCTGTGTTTGCCATAAATATTTTTTATCTGTTGTTATTCAATACATTTAATTTACACATCTCATTTTTGTATATGGTGTGAGGTGAATTTATGTTTTATTTTTACCAATAGTAATAATGTATTTTTTCTTATTGATTTGAAATTTTATCTTTATGAAATGAGCATTTATCTATTTGAGTTTGTATCTGGATTTATTATTCTGTTTGCTTAAAAGTTTGTTCTGTGCTTGAATAAAATCACATTTATTATACAGTGTGTCTGTAAAGTCATGGTGCACTTTTGACCGGTCACAGGAAAGCAACAAAAGACGATAGAAATGTGAAATCTGCACCAAATAAAAGGAAAACTCTCCCAGTTTCATACCTATTCAGTGCAGTTCGATGTGGGCTCATGCACAAATTTTTTAGGGCTCCTTAGGTAGCTATCCCGTATAGCCTCTACAGACTTGTCACTGACTGACGGCCTACCAGAATGGGGTTTCTCCACCAAACTGCCACTTTCCTTCAACTGCTTATCCCACTGAGTAATGTTATTCCTATGTGGTGGTGCTTCGTTATAAATACGCTGATATTCACGTTGCACTTTGGTCATGAATTCGAATTTAGAAAGCCACAGAACACACTGAACTTTCCTCTGTACCGTCCACATCTTGACTGGCATGGCCGTGAGCTGCTCCACTGTATACACGGTGTTACGTCATCATCTGCACATGCGCACATGCTGCCAAATCATCCTACAGAAACTGGGAGGGTTTTCCTTTTATTTGGTGCAGATTTCACATTTCTATTGTTTTTTTTGTTGCTTTCCTATGACCAGTCAAATGTGCACCATGATTTTACGGTCACACTGTATTGTACTATCTGATAAGATAAAAGCCATTCTTCACAAACTATAGAAATGATCCCTGAAAGTATAGTCTTAAAAGCCATTTTTAGAAAATGTTCCAAACCGATCCTTTTTATTTGTCCTAATGATCATTAGATCATGTTCTTAGGTTGCATTTTTATAGGTGCACATATTTTCTCCATAATTTTATATTTGTAAAGTATTAATTGAAATTGTCACAGTTTGATTTTTTGTTTATGAATATGATACTTCTATTCATTCTAGTCCTTATTTTCTCTCAAAAAAGGCTTTACTTTTCTTAATATAGGTTCTTACTCATTTCTCATTTTATTTGTTCCTAGCTGATTTGTGGTTTTGTTTATATTATGTGTGAGGTCATTGTCTTGTCTCTTATTTTTTCTCTTGCCTCTTGATAAATGATAACTGGTAATTAAAATATCTATTGCTTCTTAATATATTTTCCTTGAGATGAGTCACTTTCTTGGACCGTCAAGTCCAGAAGAGTTTTCCATTGATCTTGTCAGTTTTCCAGTTAGAAAGTATATTGGCAGGGTTCAGTCAGAGAAGCAGAAACATTAGAAAATATGTATACATAGGATTTGACCCTGCACTGGTGTGGGAGCTGGTTAAGCTGTCTCTGTAAGTCAGCTGTCCTCCTGTCTGAGGCTGAGTTTGAAGTCTGCAGGCAGGCTTTTGGGAAAGTAAGGAAGAGCAAAAACCATGCTGACCCTCACGAATCAGCTGAATCTGTGAAGACAGACAAAAGCCCTTTGTCAGTTCTTTTTGTCCGACCTTGATGGTATAGATGTCTTGCAAAAGCCAATTCTTCACAGTCACTTCTGGCTCAAGTGTCAGGACTAGACAATAAGCTGTTCAGAAGTAAAGCAGTTGCAAACCCGCTATGGTTTAAATGTTTGTGTCCCTCTTCACCCCCCCCAACCTGCCCACAAATTCAACGTTGATTGTAACACCCAGTGTGATGGTATTATGTGTGGCCTTTGGAAGGCTATTGCATCATAATGGCAGAGTTCTCATTAATGAGATTGATTCCTTTATAAGATCTCAAGCCCTGAACGACTGGCTCAGTGGTAGAGCTTTGGCTCAGCATGTGAAAGTCCTGGGTTTGATTCCTGGTCAAAGCATAGAGAAGAAGCAACAATCTGCTTCTCCATCCCTCCTCCTTCTCTCTCTCTCTCTTCCCCTCCTGCAGCCATGGATTGAATAGTTCAAGTAAGTTGGCCATAGAAGCTGAGGATAATTCCATAGTTTCACATGAGGCACTAAAATAGCTTGGTTGCTGAGCAATGGAACAGCAGCCACGGATAGGCAGAGCATCTCTCAGGAGGGTGCTTGCCATGTGGATCCCAGTCAGGGTCCATGTGGGAGCTTGTCTGTGTGCCTCCCTACCTCTTACTTTTAAGAGAAAGAGAAAGAAAGAAAGAAAGAAAGAAAGAAAGAAAGAAAGAAAGAAAGAAAGAAGAAAGAAAGAAAGAAAGAAAGAAAGAAAGAAAGAAAGAAAGAAAGGAGAGAATGAGAGAGAAAGAAAGAGAAAGAAAGGAAGGAAGGGAGGAAGGAAGGAAGGAAGGAAGGAAGGAAGGAAGGAAGGAAGGGAGGAAGGAAAAAAGGAAGGAAAAAGAAAGAAAAAGAAAGAAAGAAAGAAAGAAAGAAAGAAAGAAAGAAAGAAAGAAAGAAAGAAGAAAGAAAGAAAGAAAGAAAGAAAGAAAGAAGAAAGAAAGAAAGAAAGAAAGAAAGAAAGAAAGAAAGAAAGAAAGAAAGAAAGAAAGAAAGAAGAAAGGAGAGAATGAGAGAGAAAGAAAGAGAAAGAAAGGAAGGAAGGGAGGAAGGAAGGAAGGAAGGAAGGAAGGAAGGAAGGAAGGCAGGAAGGAAGGAAGGAAGGAAGGAAGGAAAAAGAAAGAAAAAGAAAGAAAGAAAGAAAGAAAGAAAGAAAGAAGAAAGAAAGAAAGAAAGAAGAAAGAAAGAAAGAAAGAAAGAAAGAAAGAAAGAAAGAAAGAAAGAAAGAAAGAAAGAAAGAGAGAAAGAGAGAAAGAGAGAAAGAGAGAAAGAGAGAAAGAGAGAAAGAGAGAAGTCCCAGAGAGCTTCCTTTCTCTTTCCACCATGTAAGGATACAACAAAAGTCTGTGACAGGAAGAGGGCCCTCACTCCACAATGCTGACATCCTGATCTCAGACTTTCAGTACCCAAAACTGTGAGAAATAATTTTTATTGTTTATAAGCCATCCAGTCTGCAATATTTTTGTTGTAATAGCCTAAACAAAAAGAAGACCTAATGAAATAGGTTAGCAGAAAAACAGCAACATATATGGCCTGCAAAATGGCTGCTGCTTGCTGCTTTCTTTCTGCCCTCTCAATCTGTTATTAAAATCTCTGTTGTTGATCTCTCTAATTGGAAACCAACAAGCAAAAATTCTGGGAAATGAACTTCAGCCTGGCCAAGTTGACACATTTAAATGCCACAACAGACTGTTATATTAACTGTAAATAATATTAGCACAGTTCATTTTTTTCTATTTATATTTTCTTATCAAGAAAATATTTAAAGTGATATTAGATCTCCCCCTTAAGTTGAAAGTGTACATTCCTTCTGATACTAGCACCTATTAGTTTTACTTAGTTATGTTTAGAAAATAGTATAAATTTACTCATCTCCTATCAAAAAAGATACAGAATTTTATGTATTTTTTGGCATTTATTGTTGTGGGTATTTTTTAATACTTTTATCTGATTACTTTTATTAATGATTACATCTATTGATGCAGTTTCCAACTTTTGATGATACTTTTTATTCTGTAATAAATCTTCTTGTTGAAGTAATATTTTTAGATTGAGGTTAAATTTCTTTCACTATATATTTTTCATAGTGTGAATTAAATGGATTTATACTCTGTCTTTTCAAGTTTTGATAGTAAGATTATTCTAAATTTATCAAATGAATTGGGAAAGTTAATATGCAGAAGGTTAAATAGCATAATCCTTATTTTTTTAACCCTTTGAGTAGTATGAACAACGTACATCCTTGTGCCTCCTGACCATCCAGAGTACAATCGTACAAAAATTTTTATTTTAAAAATGTGTAAGGCAACATTTTAAAAAGGCAAATGTATGTTCTTCTTCTTTCTATAAATTGGTTATCAAACAAACATGATTTTAAGTTAATAAAACTGGAACTGAAACTAATTTGAAAAAATATTTTGAAAAAATACTCCTGAGGGTCAGCGAGCATAAAAAAATCCACTACTCAAATGGTTAAATAGCATTTGCTAAACCTAAGTGATAAAAGATGAGACAACAAAATTTTAGTAGTAGTTTGTTTAAACCTCACCCTCATTTATTTATGCCATAAAAGTCTCTTCAGGTTTTTTACACACCTTTTTGATTATTTTTGCAAATATATCCTCCTGGTATTTCACGCTCTCAAGATTTTTCACTGTATTGGACAATAGAGTGTTTACCTAATTATTGGAACTCGAAGGACCTGTAAAAGATTACAAAGGACAGATACCAGGATACTTCCATGAAAGACAAGTAAAAATTTCCCACATTTTGCACATGTGTTCATCAACAATCGAGAATGAAAGATTTTTGCCAACAGTTACAGAGATAATATGGATAGAAAATTACAGCTCTGCCATCTTATTTTCCTGTGCAGTCCTCATTGAGGGGTCTCCAAACTTTTTACACAGGGGACCAGTTCACTGTCCCTCAGACCATTGGAGGGCCGCCACATACAGTGCTCCTCTCACTGACCACCAATGAAAGAGGTGCCCCTTCTGGAAGTGTGGTGGGGGGCCGGATAAATGGCCTCAGGGGGCCGCATGTGGCCCGCTGGCCGTAGTTTGGGGAAGCCTGTGTGAAGTTCCACCTGGGAGGGTTGGCAGGCAGTTCACTTTTTTGGTCAGGAGTGTGGACTCTGGAATCAGACTGCTGAGTTTGGAATCCTGGTTTGAACACTCACTAGCTAGGTTACACTGTGTAACCTATCTTACCCATCTGTGCCTCATTTTCCTCATTGTAAAACAATTCATGCTTCTTTGACAACTGAGAGAATTAAATGAAATTTTGCAATGATCTTACAATAGCACCTGATATACCATAAGTACTACATAAATTTAAGCTATTTATTCGATAGGTTGAGAGCCAAGAAACATTGGGTTCACTCCTGGTTTTGTTTGAATTCTCCCCGCAAAAAAGTTATGACTTTTTTCTCTTTCTTCTTTGTCTTCTTTTTTTTTTTTCTTTATCCCTCCACTACCACCCCATTACCCAGCCTCTAACCCTCCCACCATCCTGACAGCTGTCAACCTGCTATCTACGAGTCTCTATTTTGATTGAAAAAAAACTCATGGATACAGAAAGCAATACAGTAAATGGCTGGGGAAATGGAGAGTGGGAGAGGGTGGACAAGGGTTTGGGGAAAGAAATGGTATTAGACGGAGACTTGACTTGGAGTGGTGAACACATAATACAGTGTACAGATGATGTGTTGTAAATTGTGCACCTGAAACCTGTATAATTTTGTTAAACAATGTCACTCAAATAAAGTCAATAAAAAGGAAAAAAATAAAAAGTTCTACCTATTAACGTGACTTTTATAGGTCATTCTTTCTCTGGTTTATAATGGCTTCAGAGATCACAAAATAACTGACTGTCTCAATCAAAAATTAAGACATTATTGCCAATCTAAAGCTCACGAGCTCTCAAATGACACCAGCCATAATAAAATGGGTAGGCCCTGGCCGATTGGCTCAGTGGTAGAGCATTGGCCTGGCATGCGGAAGTCCTGGGTTTGATTCCTGGCCAGGGCACACAGGAGAAGCGCCCATCTGCTTCTCCACCCCTCCCCCTCTCCTTCCTCTCTGTCTCTCTCTTCCCCTCCCGCAGCCAAGGCTCCATTGGAGCAAAGATGGCCCGGGCGCTGGGGATGGCTCCATGGCCTCTGCCTCAGGTGCTAGAGTGGCTCTGGTAGCAACAGAGCAATGCCCCAGATGGGCAGAGCATCGCCCCCTGGTGGGCATGCCAAGTGAATCCCGGTCGGGCACATGCGGGAGTCTGTCTGACTGCCTCCCCATTTCCAGCTTCAGAAAAATACAAAAAAAAAAACAAAAAAAAAACAAAACAAAAAAACAAAAAAAATGGGTAACAAAATAGGCCTCAAGCACTTACTCATTAATTAATTCCCCCAGAAGATCTTGGAGAAATTATAAGATGTCCATGAAATTAGATAACGGTCCATGCAGTTTTCACATTACATAGGAAAGAATTTCAATGAATTTTAATTGTTGAGATTTTCTAAAAGTCTAAAATATTTTACACACATTAAAGAAAACATGATATTTTCCATTTTTTGATTATTCATATTTCTTATTGTCTATATTCTTTTTAATAGCATTGTTATTTTATCCATTAAAATTTAATAATTGTTTATTGTAGAAAATTTGGAAATTCAAGAAAAATATAGAGAAAAATGAAATTATTTACAATCACACATCCAATAATACACACTTTAAAGATTTTTTTCCCTGTGGGAAGGTACACACATATATAAATACTTATATGCCTGTAGATACACACAAACATAGGTAATATATACATATTTTAAATTACATATCCACTGATAATTTTTTGTGTGTCAGGTTCTGATCTAGGCACTGAAAATACAGCATTAAACAAGAAACAAACACACTCATAGGCCCCACTGCCACAGAGCTTTCATCCAACACAAATATATATATATATATGTATATATATATATACATATATATATACATATATATATATATAAAACTGTAATTTTAACAAATTACATCAAACTTTTAAGACTTGCTTATTCACTCATGTGTGAATGTCTAAACTATTTTTTATACTGGTACTTTTAATTACCACGTACTTTTAAATTTAGCCTTTTACGACTTAAAAGCCATCTATATTTTTTTGAATGAATTCATGCATGTCAACAATATGAGCACTTCATAGCTAAAACTATTTAACTAAAAATGTGTTTCTGTCCAACAGATACAAAAATGTGATTGCTTTACCAAAGTAGTGAAAGGAAAAATGGACACTATTCTATTGGGAACATGTTGGATCATTTAAACTTGTAGTATATTGAAATGCTTTTTATTATTATATAATTAAATGCACTTATAGATCATTTAATGGTTGAAATATTTGCAAATATGTGCACAGTTCTTAAATTTTCTATATCTCTAATGATTTTATGCAGAACAAAGTTATTTAAGTTGTCATAAAGTCCAGATGTTTAATTATAATTATCTTAATCTAAATGAGTAAACTGTGAGCCTTTGTCCCCTAAAATACCCTTTATCAAATACAACATTAGATGAGAAAGGGCATTTTAATCTATATTCTCTACCAGTATTTCTGTAAAAGGACCCATTTAAGTAACATGCTTAGATGCTTATAGTGAAAAATTATGTCCTCTGACCATAGAGACAAGGAGTTGGCATTGTCAAAGTCCTCTTCTGGCTGCCCACCAAAATCTTAAAGCACTCAACTTTGTTTTGCATTTGAAAATACTTTTCTATTTTATTTTTTAATTATGGTTGATATTTAATATTATTTTATATTTGTTTCAAGTGTACAATATAGTTCTTAAATAGTTATATAATTTATGAAATGCTCCTTTGATAATTTCTTCAATGATGAACCTACCTGGCTTCATAAATAGTTATTATAATAGTATTGACCATATATTCCTTATGCTGTACTTTACCTCCCCATCACTATGTTGAAAATTTTAACGGTAAGACATCTCACTTTCCTTTTTCTTTCTCTGCCTCCTAGCACATGAACAATCACTTTTCAAGTCTAAGTGATTCTTCTGGATTCTTGTTTCTTGAATCAATCCCTTTTTTAAAATAGTTACCACTAACTCACATAATCAGCCCACTTTGAAAGCTTTCCAAGAGGTTATCAATTTTCCTCCCTTTCAACTCAACTTTTATTAAACTTCCTGCAAGAAAGCTATCAGCATATGTTTAAAAACTTTAGTATATTTTTAGGTAATTTACACTACTGTGACAGTCATTTAATATAACTAATTTAAAAGTGAGAGACTTTTTATTTAAATAAAAAATCTAAGCTTTAGGCCCTGGCCGGTTGGATCAGTGGTAGAGCGTCGGCCTGGTGTGCAGAAGTCCCGGGTTCGATTCCCAGCCAGGGCACACAGGAGAAGCGCCCATCTGTTTCTCCACCCCTCCCCCTCTCCTTCCTCTCTGTCTCTCTCTTCCCCTCCCGCAGCGAGGTTCCATTGGAGCAGGGATGGCCCGGGCGCTGGGGATGGCACCTTGGCCTCTGCCCCAGGTGCTAGAGTGGCTCTGGTCGCAACAGAGCGACGCCCCGGAGGGGCAGAGCATCGCCCCCAAGTGGGCAGAGCGTAGCTCCCTGGTGGGCATGCCGGGTGGATCCCGGTCAGGCGCATGCGGGAGTCTGTCTGACTGTCTCTCCCCGTTTCCAGCTTCAGAAAAATAGAAAAAAAAAAAAAAATCGAAACTTATTTTCTTCCTTCATGAATATGAAAGAAGGAGCAATTAATGTTTGTTCTCAGTTGGCTTCAGAAAGAAAGCCCAGAGTGTTTTTTTTTTAATTTTATTTTTTTAATGGGGTGACATAAAAAAATCAGGATACATATACTCAAAGATAACATGTCCAGGTTATATTGTCGTTCAATTATGTTGCATACCCATCACCCAAAGTCAGATTGTCCTCTGTCACCTTCTATCTAGTTTTTTTTGTGCCCCCCTTCCCCCTTTCCCTCTCCCTCTCCCCCCTCCCCCCGTAACCAACATACTTTTATCAATGTCTCTTAGTCTCACTTTTATGTCCCACCTATGTATGGAATAATGCAGTTCCTGGTTTTTTCTGATTTACTTATTTCACTTTGTATCATGTTATCAAGATCCCACCATTTTGCTGTAAATGATCCGATGTCATCATTTCTTATGGCTGAGTAGTATTCCATAGTGTATATGTGCTACATCTTCTTTATCCAGTCATCTATTGATGGGCTTTTTGGTTGTTTCCATGTCCTGGCCACTGTGAACAATGCTGCAATGAACATGGGGCTGCATGTGTCTTTACATATCGATGTTTCTGAGTTTTTGGGGTATATACCCAGTAGAGGGATTGCTGGGTCATAAGGTAGTTCTCTTTTCAGTTTTTTAAGGAACCACCATACTTTCTTCCATAATGGTTGTACTACTTTACATTCCCACCAACAGTGGATGAGGGTTCCTTTTTCTCCACAGCCTCTCCA
Source organism: Saccopteryx leptura (assembly GCF_036850995.1). Lineage (NCBI taxonomy): Eukaryota > Metazoa > Chordata > Mammalia > Chiroptera > Emballonuridae > Saccopteryx > Saccopteryx leptura. The sequence continues at coordinate 230,143,381 of NC_089505.1, read as the reverse complement.
ACATTTGCTATTACCTGTCTTGTTAATAATAGCTAATCTAACAGGTGTGAGGTGGTATCTCATTGCAGTTATAATTTCCATTTCTCTAATAACTAAAGATGAACATCTTTTCATATATCTGTTGGCCATTTGTATTTCTTCCTGGGAGAATTGTCTGTTCATGTCCTATTCCCATTTTTTTATTGGATTGTTTGTTTGTTTGTTGTTGAGTTTTATGAGTTCTTTGTATATTTTGGATATTAGCCCCTTCTCTGAGCTGTTGTTTGAAAATATCATTTCCCATTTAGTTGGCTGTCTGTTTATTTTGTTATCAGTTTCTCTTGCTGAGAAAAAACTTCTTAGTCTGATGTAGTCCCATTCATTAATTTTTGCCTTCACTTCTCTTGCCTTTGGAGTCAAATTCATAAAATGCTCTTTAAAACCCAGGTCCACGAGTTTAGTACCTATGCCTTCTTCTATGTACTTTATTGTTTCAGGTCTTATGTTTAGATCTTTGATCCATTTTGAGTTAATTTTAGTACAGGGGGACAAACTGTAGTCCAGTTTCATTCTTTTGCATGTGGCTTTCCAGTTTTCCCAGCACCATTTATTGAAGAGGCTTTCTTTTCTCCATTGTGTGTTGTTGGCCCCTTTATCAAAAATTATTTGACTATATATATGTGGTTTTATTTTGGGTTTTCTATTCTGTTCCATTGGTCTGAGTGTCTATTTTTCTGCCAATACCATGCTGTTTTGATTGTTGTGGCCCTATAATATAGTTTGAAGTCCGGTATTGTAGTGCCCCCAGCTTCATTCTTTTTCTTTAGGATTGCTTTGGCTATTCAGGATTTTTATAGTTCCATATAAATCTGATGATTTTTTGCTCCATTTCTTTAAAAAATGTCATTGGAATTTTTATGGGAATTGCATTAAATTTGTATTGCTTTGGGTAATATGGCCATCTTGATTATATTTATTCTTTCTAACCAAGAGCAAGGAATATTCTTCCATCTCATTATGTCTTTTTCGATTTCCCTTAACAATGGTTTATAGTTCTCATTATATAAGTCCTTTACATTCTTTGTTATATTTATTCCTAGGTATTTTATTTTTTTTGTTGCAATCGTGAAGGGGATTATTCTTTTGAGTTCATTCTCAAATGTTTCATTGCTGGCATATAGAAAGGCTATTGACTTCTGTATGTTAATTTTGTATCCTGTGACCTTACTGTATTGGCTTATTGTTTCTAGTAGTCTTTTTGTGGAGTCTTTGGGGTTTTCGATGTATAGAATGATATCATCTGCAAAAAGTGATACTTTTACTTATTCTTTTCCGATATGGATGCCTTTTATTTCTTTGTCTTGTCTGATTGCTCTGGCTAGAACCTCTAGTACCACATTAAATAAGAGTGGAGAGAGTGGACAACCCTGTGTTGTTCCTGATTAAAGGGGGAAAGCCTTCAGTTTTGTGCCATGCAATATGATGTTATCTGATGGTTTATCATATATGGCCTTTATCATGTTGAGATATTTTCCTTCTATACCCATTTTGTTGAGAGTCTTAAACATAAAGTTGTGTTGTATTTTATCGAAAGCCTTTTCTGCGTCTATTGATAAGATCATGTGGTTTTTGTTCTTTGTTTTGTTGATATGGTGTATTATGTTAACCGTTTTACATATGTTGAACCATCCTTGAGATTCTGGGATGAATCCCACTTGATCATGATGTATTATTTTTTTTTTCATCATCAGAGGGTTTTTTTTTAATTTTTTTTTTATTTTATTTATTCATTTTTAGAGAAGGGAAAGAGACAGAGAGGGAGAGAGAGGAGAGAGAGACAGAAAGAGAGAAGGGGGGAGGAGCTGGAAGCTTCAACTCCCATATGTGCCTTGACCAGGCAAACCAGAGTTTCGAACTGGCGACCTCAGCATTCCAGGTCGACGCTTTATCCACTGCGCCACCACATGTCAGGCCAAGAGGTTTTTTTTTTTTAATGAATTAAATGTGAGATGTGTAATAAAGAGGTAAATTCACTGGGACAAAAAATAATTTATTTTCCTCCCCCACTTCTCCTCACCAGCCCCCTCCCTGCTCGCCCTTCTCTCCGGTCTCCTCTACCTTCCTCGGGGTTTCTCCCGTTTCTCCCCCTCGCACTTCTCTTCCCGGTTACTGACACTCTCCCCGTCGCGGTCCCGTCCCCCCACACCCCCACGTGGCCGTCTCTTCATGGCCCCTCACTGACCTGTCCTCCGCTCCCGTGTCTCTCTCCGTCCCCTGACCTCTCCCAGCCCCACTCTGCACGTCCCCAGGGCCCCCTCACTGTCGCCGCTCCCACACAGCCCTCCCTGCACGGGGCCAGAGGGGCTCTTCTGGGGACCCCGTGTTCTCGCCCGAATCCCCGCCCCATGGAGAGTGTGCTCTTCCTAAGCCCGGGCCTCTGATTAAATGGGGTAGGGTCTCAGAGGGGGTCCGCAGGTCACCAGGCCGAGCGGGGTACGGCCACACTGTCCGTCTTCAGGGCCTGCGTCCGTCTCTCGGGAATTTAAAAGGCTAGTGGGCGGTGGGGGGGGCTGCCCCCTTGGGACCGAGGCAGGACACCATGTGGCAGAGGGTGTCCCACGCCCGACGGTGGGGGTACACGTGGAGGGTGGCCTCAGAGTTTCCTTGGAAACCGAGGCGGAGCCCCCACCCGGCAGCGAAGCAGGCAGGCTTGGGACCTCTCATCGGGATTCCGCACTCACCGCTGGGGACTCGGGAGCGGGGCTCTCAGCGTCCACAGCCACCCTGTGGCTCCCCGCGTGGACGGACAGGGACCGAGAGGGTCAACTTTGTATTATTTTTTTAATATGTTGTTGTATTTGATTTGCTAGTATTTTGTTTAGTATTTTAACATCTGTATTCATTAGAGATATTGGTCTGTAGTTTTCCTTTTTTGTGCCATCCTTGCCTGGTTTTGGTATGAGGGTTATGTTGGCCTCATAAAATGTGTTTGGAAGTATTGCTTCTTCTTCAATTTTTTGGAAGACTTTCAGTAGAATAGGAACCAAGTCTTCTGTGAATGTTTGATAAAATTCGCTGGTATAGCCGTCTGGGCCTGGACTTTTATTTTGGGGGAGGTTTTTAATGGTTTTTTCTATTTCTTCTCTACTAATAGGTCTGTTTAGGCTCTCTGCTTCTTCTTGACTCAGTCTATAAAGGTTGTATTGTTCTAGGAATTTATCCATTTCTTCTAGGTTGTTGAATTTAGTGGCCATAAAGTTTTTCATAGTATTCTACAATAATTCTTTGAATATCTATGGTGTACATGATGATTTCTCCTCTTTCATTTTGGATTTTGTTTATATGAGTTTTTTCTCTTTTTTTCTTGGTAAGTCTTGCCAAGGGTTTGTCAATTTTGTTGATCTTTTCAAAGAACCAGCTCCTTGTTCTATTAATTGTTTCTATAGTTTTTCTGTTCTCTATTTCATTTATTTCTGCTCTGATTATTATCTCCTTTCTTTGGCTGGTTTTGGGTTGTCTTTGTTTTTCTTTTTCTAGTTCCTTAAGGTGTGAAGTTAAGTGTTTCACTTGGGCTCTCTCTTCTTTGTTCATATATGTCTGAAGTGATATGTACTTCCCTCTTATCACTGCTTTTGTAGCATCCCATAGATTCTGATATGTTGTATTGTCATTTTCATTTGTCTGTATATATCTTTTGATCTCTGCACTTATTTCTTCTTTGACCCATTCGTTTTTTAAAAGTATGTTGTTTAGTTTCCACATTTTTGTAGGATTTTTTTCCTCTTTTTTGCAGTTGAATTTTAGTTTCAAGGCTTTATGATCAGAAAATATGCTTGGTACAACTCTGATTTTTCTGAATTTGCTGATGTTGTTTTTGTGGCCCAACATATGGTCAATTCTTTTTTCTTTTTTTTTTTTTCTTTTTTATTTATTTATTTTTAATGGGGTGACATCAGTAAATCAGGATACATATATTCAAAGATAACATGTCCAGTTTATCTTGTCGTTCAATTATGTTGCATACCCATCACCCAACGTCAGACTTTCCTCTGTCACCTTCTATCTAGTTCTCTTTGTGCCCTTCCCCCCCTTCCCTCTCCCTCCCCCCCTCCCCCCGTAACCACCACACTCTTATCAATGTCTCTTGGTCTCACTTTTATGTCCCATCTACATATGGAATAATGCAGTTCCTGGTTTTTTCTGATTTACTTATTTCACTTCGTATAATGTTATCAAGATCCCACCATTTTGCTGTAAATGATCCGATGTCATCATTTCTTATGGCTGAGTAGTATTCCATAGTGTATATGTGCCACATCTTCTTTATCCAGTCATTTATTGACGGGTTCTTGAGAATGATCCATGTACACTGGAGAAAAATGTATACTCAGTCACTTTGGGATGAAATGTCCTGTAAATGTCTATTATATCCAGGTGCGCTAGTGTTTTGTTTAAGGCCACTATATCTTTGTTGAGTCTCTGTTTGGAAGACCGATCTAGAGCTGTCAGCGGTGTATTGCGGTCTCCAAGTACATTGTATTTTTGTCAGTTTTTGTTTTAAGGTCAATAAGTAGCTGTCTTATATATTTTGGTGCTCCTTGGTTTGGTGCATATATATTAAGAATTGTTATGTCTTCTGCAGAGTGTTTTGAAGAGATAATCTCTGTCTTCTGGAAGGATTAATTCCAAAGCCATGAACCACCATAGGGACTTTACATCAGAGGGTCCTGTCCTCACTTGAGCTGCCTCAGGGTCTCTAAAACTGAGAACTTGGTCAACAGGGACTGGCAGTTCTTGGGGGAGGGAGTGGAAAAGGTCTAGAGTGGGAATAATTTAAGTTTCTCTTCCTGAGGATCAGGGGGAAATGCTTGATAGGTCTAAGGTGAGCAAGTTGAAAAGCAGGGTTACCTGCCCCTGTCTCAAGGGGTCATCAGCAAATGTCTTCAGAAACTCTCACCCGAAAGACTGGCCTCTCCCTAGCTGCACCAGAGGTGCAGGTCCAAGAAACTGAAAAACAGACACATCAACTGATAGTTTATTATGAGCACAATCTAAGTATTTAATAATTTTCACTCTCTTAGCAGTTAAAATTTAGGATCAAAGAACATAGCAATATTCTGTGAAGTGTGATTACCTTAAAAGTCACCTCTTTTAGATATAACAGTTACAAGGCAGCTGTTTTGACCAAGTAGGATCTTCTGTTTTGAGGACAGAAAATATTTTTCTGGGTTTATTATAATTTTTTTTAATTAACAGTTTGAAGGACCTGTCATTTTAGGGCAAGGTAATAGGATTACAAATGTTAGAAATGAGAGATAAAAATAGGCTTGAAAAGCTCAAATTTGTAATACAGAAAGAAAACAAGCACAATAAAGTTAACAAATGTAATATGTGTCATGTTTTGCATATAAAGGTTTCCTTTATCCAACTTCAACCTGTATACTCAGCATTATTTTCATTATGCCATATTTGCTTACATGTAATAGCTGTTCAACAGCATAGAAGTTGAATAAATGATGAGCCCTCCACTGCAATCATAGTAATTTAGTTACTGTTCTCTCCACATAAGTCATGAATGTTTCCACATTTGTGCCTTTGTTTTCATCAGCTACAAGGCCTACATTATATCATTATATTTTACTATTTTTATCAATCTTTAGTGAGCACCTTGTTTCTTGTATCATCTTACCACTCTGAACTACTGTCCCCTCTATCACTCATTTATATTTCTCAATTGTCTGCTAACTCAAAAGCCCCTAGCCCTTCTCCCCATTGTAATTCAAGTACTTTAATCCTGAAACTATTAGCCTGGGACTACTTGTTTAATCTTGTTTGGCCTAATTTCTTATCTATAAAGAAAGGATAATAATACTGACTTAATAGATAATAAATAAAATATTACATGAAAATTATTAGAAAGTAAACATTCGAAGGAGAGACGTCACGGAAATGGCGCCGTGAGCAGCGCGTCCGACAGATCTCCCCAAAATCTCAACAAATTTATCAACTAGAAACAGAAAAATTTATCCTCGGAGCATTCCGGAGTTCCACACACACACTGAAAGCAAAACGACTGTTGCTGAGGAGAGAGCACACCTGTGGTGAGTCAACCCACACGTGCAGCTGCCCGTCCACACTCGAGGACCGCAGCCTGGGCACTGGCAGCCACCCCAGCATACCCTGAGAAACCGCGCGCGTGCGCCCCGTGCCGCGGTCCCCGACCACTGGCGTACGGAGAAACCCCGCGCGCGCCCCGTGCCGCGGTCCCCGTCCACTGGCGTGCTGAGAAACCGCACGCGCATCCCGTGCCGCGGTCCCCGGCCACTGGCGTGCCGAGAAACCGCACGCGCGCGCACACGCCCCGGGAGGAGCGCCAAGGCTGTCTTTCTTAGTCAGGAGTATCTCTCCGTGGGCGGGGCACCTCACTCAGCCATTCAAGCTAACAATCAAGCACTGGGGGGAGGGGCGCGCAGCCAGCCTGAAATACTTTCTGGAGCACAGCTGCGGATCCAATCAAGGAAATTAGCTTAACCCACGAAATCTATGCACCCGCGGGGCTCTAATTGATAAGATCTCTCCCAGTTCAGCGATCCAAAACAAGAGGCGTGATATTTTTCAGTGCCTTTCGCTAAAGGGGCGGGGGCAACTTCTGATTGACAGAGCCTCCATATTCAGGGATATACCTAACAAGAGGGACTTGGCAGATATTAAGATCCATAAAGCAAACAGCGACTAGTGCTTCTTCTTCCCAGCCAAAACAGGCTACCAAGTGTGGAAAGCCTGGGTTGAGTGGTCCAACTTAATGATAGGCGCTGAACAGTCACATTGACAACAATTGACTCCCAGCCCCACCTGATTATGCTGGAGGCTCTGACTACTAGAGCCTTACCCAGAGCCTTGCACTGAGTGAGGATAGAGTGGGGACTTCCCAGCTCTTTGAGCCTCTTACTCCCCAGTCAGTAGCAGTGGCAGCCTCATAGCTGGATCACCAGGCTGCTAATTCAGGAAGGGGAGACTAGGAAAGAGACTCCAGGAAAGCAAACTCTCTCATTGTTGGACTTTGCAAACGCCAACAAGCCTTGACTACCAGCGAGACTAAAGCCAATTATATGACATTGCCATAGAATCCCATCAACTGCAAATTCCTACCTAAGAGTGACACAGCGGCAGAACCTGGGGTACAGAGTCACCGACCAGGAAGAGGGGGAGAAAAGAAAAAAGGAAGAAGTTAACCTCTCAAAATCAAGAAAAATCCACAGACTTTATAACTTGTTCCACTAATTCTTTGTTGTTGTTGTTTCTTTCTTCTATCTTATTGCCTTTATTATTATTTCTATTTCTTCCACCTCGGTCCTTTTACTCACTGCCCATCTTATGCTACGCTTTTCTTGAACTACACTACCCATGAGTGTTACATTTTATTTCTTTTCTTCATCCTAACTCTCCTTTAGGGTTACACTCCAAAACCCTTAACTCTCACTCTCTCCCCTTTTGTTTTTTTTTTTTTTTGTTCCTTTCCTTTTATTCTTCCTTCGTTTCTCTCTTACTCTTATTTTTTCCTTTCTATTCATTTCTTCTTTTCTCTTTTTACTTTTCCTCCCATTTAAGCCTCAATCACAAACAAATTATTTAATTTGGGACTCAAGTTTTTGTGGGGTTTTTATTTTGTTGTTGTTCTTTTTTTTTTCTTCTTCTGCTTTTGTTCCTGGTTTTCCTCTATTTGTTTGTTTTTGTGGCATTTTGGGCACTTTTTACATTGCTTTTTAACTCACTAGCATTCCTCCCAACCCAAAGTCTCCATTGTATTTTGTCTTCGCTCCACTTAATACAACAGATTTTTACTTATTATTTTTATTTTTATTTTTTTCTTTCTTAATTATTGTTTTTTCTCTCCTTTTTTCTGTTTCCCTCTCATCCCTCTCATTATATCTCTTAGTCGACCATCACTTACAAGCAAATCATTTTATGCTTGTCTAAGATTTTCTCCCCCCCCCCTTTTTTTTTTGTATTTAGTAGGTCCCTACCCCCTTTTTTTGCCCCTTGAACTCATCACCCCAAATTAGGCCCTCCATTATAGGCAGTTTTTGTTCCATTTAGCATAATATAATTCAAAGGTCATCACGATATTTCCCTAAGGAGGTGAGAGGGGGGGAAGAGAAGAAAGAAAAAAGGGGGAAATAATAAATTATTACTTTTTGCTGTTGTTGTTGTTTTTTGTGGAGTGTTTTCCTTTTTTCTTTTTTTTTTTCTTTTTATTTTTTATTAATTCCAATTAACACTATCATCAAGACCACCTTCAGATGCCAATAAGAAAAAGGAAATCGAACATTATGGATACAAAAGACAGAGAGGTAACACAAATAGATGTGGAAAAATCTATGGAGAAAAGATTTAACATATTGGAAGCCTTGGAGCCAAATGACAGAGAATTTAAAATAGAAATCTTAAAAATACTCAGAGATATACAAGAAAACACAGAAAGGCAATTTAGGGAAATCAGAAAACAACTCAACGATCACAAAGAATATATTACCAAGGAAATTGAAACTATAAAAACAAATCAAACAGAAATGAAAAACTCAATTCAAGAGCTGAAAAATGAGGTAACAAGCTTAGCTAAAAGAACAGCCCAGATAGAAGACAGGATCAGTGAAATAGAAGACAAGCAACTTGAGGCACAACAGAGAGAAGAAGAAAGAGACTCAAAAATAATAAAAAACGAGAAAGCCCTACAGGAATTGTCTGACTCCATCAGAAAGAATAACAAACAGAACACCGAGTTTTCTTAACCCCAACAAACCCACTCCAAGGCACATCATAATGAAGATGACACAAACCAATGACAAAGAAAAAATTCTCAAGGCAGCCAGGGAAAAGAAGAATACAACATATAAAGGAAGGCCTATTAGATTATCATCAGATTTCTCAGCAGAAACTCTACAAGCTAGAAGAGAGTGGACCCCAATATTTAAAGCCCTGAAAGAGAGGAACTTTCAGCCAAGAATACTATACCCATCAAAGCTATCCTTCAAGTACGAAGGAGATATAAAAATATTCACAAATACAGAAAAGATGAGAGAATTTATCATCAGAAAGCCCCCACTCCAGGAAATACTAAAGGGGGTTTTCCAACCAGATTCAAAGAACAAAAGAAAACATAACCACAAGTAACAGCTCCACCAAGAAAACAATAAAACCAAACTTAAACTGTGACAACAAAAGGAAAAAAAAGGGGGAGAAAGGATGAAGATTAATAGTAGCAAAGGACGATGAAGTGCAGAAATACTCACAAGAAAGGGTACTACAATGAATATAGTAGGTACCCTTTTCATTACTTAATGGTAACCACCCTTGAAAAAACCACCACAAAAACACTTGACTTAAAAAAGGTAGCAACAGAGGAAAGAGGTATGGAATACAAACAAAAAAAAACAAACGATAGAAAAACAAAAGAGAAGAATCAAACAAGATACAAAACTAACAGAAAGCAATTTATAAAATGGCAATAGGGAACCCACAAGTGTCAATAGTTACACTAAATGTAAATGGATTAAACTTACCAATAAAAAGACACAGAGTAGCAGAATGGATTAAAAAAGAAAATCCAACTATATGCTGCCTACAAGAAACTCATCTAAGCAACAAGGATAAAAACAAATTCAAAGTGAAAGGCTGGAAAACAATACTCCAAGCAAACAACACCCAAAAAAAAGCAGGTGTAGCAATACTCATATGTAATAATGCTGACTACAAGACAGAAAAAGTACTCAGAGACAAAAATGGTCATTTCATAATGATTAAGGGGACACTGAATCAAGAAGACATAACAATCCTTAATATATATGCACCAAACCAAGGAGCACCAAAATATATAAGACAGCTACTTATTGACCTTAAAACAAAAACTGACAAAAATACAATCATACTTGGAGACCTCAATACACCGCTGACGGCTCTAGATCGGTCATCGAAACAGAGAATCAATAAAGATATAGTGGCCTTAAATGAAATACTAGAACAACTGGATATGATAGACATCTACAGGACACTTCATCCCAAAGCGACAGAGTATACATTTTTCTCTAGTGTACATGGAACATTCTCAAGAATTGACCATATGTTGGGCCACAAAGACAATATCAGAAAATTTAAAAAAATTGAAATTGTGCCAAGCATATTTTCTGATCATAAAGCCTTGAAACTAGAATTCAACGGTAAAAAAAAGGGGGAAAACCCCAAAAAATTGTGGAAACTAAACAACATACTTCTAAAAAATGAATGGGTCAAAGAAGAAATAAGCGCAGAGATCAAAAGATATATACAGACAAATGAAAATGAAAATACGACATATCAGAATCTCTGGGATGCAGCAAAAGCAGTAATAAGAGGAAAGTTCATATCACTTCAGGCCTATATGAACAAGCAAGAGAGAGCCGAAGTAAACCACTTAACTTCACACCTTAAGGAACTAGAAAAAGAAGAACAAAGACAACCCAAAACCAGCCGAAGAAAGGAGATAATAAAAATCAGAGCAGAAATAAACGAAATAGAGAACAGAAAAACTATAGAAAAAATCAATAAAACAAGGAGCTGGTTCTTTGAAAAGATCAACAAAATCGACAAACCCTTGGCAAGACTCACCAAGGAAAAAAGACACAGGACTCAAATAAATAAAATCCAAAATGAAAGAGGAGAGATCACCACAGACATCATAGATATACAAAGAATTATTGTAGAATACTATGAAAACCTATATGCCACCAAATACAACAATCTAGAAGAAATGGATAAATTCCTGGAACAATACAACCTTCCTAGACTGAGTCAAGAAGAAGCAGAAAGCCTAAACAGACCAATCAGCAGGGAGGAAATAGAAAAAACTATTAAAAACCTCCCCAAAAATAAAAGTCCAGGCCCAGACGGTTATACTAGTGAATTCTATCAAACATTCAAAGAAGACTTGGTTCCTATTCTACTCAAAGTCTTCCAAAAAATTGAAGAAGAAGCAATACTTCCAAACACTTTTTATGAGACCAACATAACCCTCATACCAAAACCTGGCAAGGAGGGCACAAAGAAAGAAAACTACAGACCAATATCTCTAATGAATACAGATGCTAAAATACTAAACAAAATACTGGCAAACGGAATACAACAACATATTAAAAAAATAATACATCATGATCAAGTGGGATTCATCCCAGAATCTCAAGGATGGTTCAACATACGTAAAACAGTTAACGTAGTAAACCATATCAACAAAACAAAGAACAAAAACCACATGATCTTATCAATAGATGCAGAAAAGGCTTTTGATAAAATACAACACAATTTTATGTTTAAGACTCTCAACAAAATGGGTATAGAAGGAAAATATCTCAACATAATAAAGGCCATATATGATAAACCATCAGCCAACATCATATTAAATGGCGTAAAACTGAGGACTTTCCACCTTAAATCAGGAACACGACAGGGGTGTCCACTCTCTCCACTCTTATTTAACGTGGTGCTAGAAGTTCTGGCCAGAGCAATCAGACAAGACAAAGAAATAAAAGGCATCCATATCGGAAAAGAAGAAGTAAAGGTATCACTTTTTGCTGATAATATGATCCTATACATTGAAAACCCAAAGTACTCCACAAAAAGATTACTAGAAAGAATAAACCAATACAGTAAGGTCGCAGGATACAAAATTAACATACAGAAGTCCATAGCCTTTCTATATGCCAACAATGAAATATTAGAAAATGAACTCAAAAAAATAATCCCCTTCACGATTGCAACAAAAAAAATAAAATACCTAGGAATAAACATAACAAAGAATGTAAAGGACCTATATAAAGAAAACTACAAGGCATTGCTAAGAGAAATAGAAAAAGACACAATGAGATGGAAAAATATTCCTTGTTCTTGGATAGGAAGAATAAATATAATTAAAATGGTCATATTACCCAAAGTAATATATAAATTTAATGCAATTCCCATCAAAATTCCTATGACATTTTTTAAAGAAATGGAACAAAAAATCATCAGATTTATATGGAACTATAAAAAACCCCGAATAGCCAAAGCAATCCTAAGGAAAAAGAATGAAGCTGGGGGCATTACAATACCTGACTTTAAACTATATTATAGGGCCACAATAATCAAAACTGCATGGTATTGGCAGAAAAATAGACACTCAGACCAATGGAACAGAATAGAAAGCCCAGAAATAAAACCACATATATATAGTCAAATAATCTTTGATAAAGGGGCCAACAACACAAAATGGAGAAAAGAAAGCCTCTTCAACAAATGGTGTTGGGAGAACTGGAAAGCCACATGCAAAAGAATGAAACTCGACTACAGCCTGTCCCCGTGTACTTAAATTAATTCAAAATGGATCAAAGACCTAAATATAAGATCTGAAACAATAAAGTACATAGAAGAAGACATAGGTACTAAACTCATGGATCTGGGTTTTAAAGAACATTTTATGAACTTGACTCCAATGGCAAGAGAAGTGAAGGCAAAGATAAATGAATGGGACTACATCAGAATAAAAAGTTTTTGCTCAGCAAGAGAAACTGATATCAAAATAAACAGACAGCCAACTAAATGGGAACTGATATTTTCAAACGACAGCTCAGATAAGGGCCTAATATCCAAAATTTACAAAGAACTCATAAAACTCAACAACAAACAAACAAACAATCCAATAAAAAAATGGGAAGAGGACATGAACAGACACTTCTCCCAGGAAGAAATACAAATGGCCAACAGATATATGAAAAGATGCTCAGCTTCATTAGTTATTAGAGAAATGCAGATCAAGACTACAATGAGATACCACCTCACCCCTGTTAGATTAGCTATTATCAACAAGACGGGTAATAACAAATGTTGGAGAGGCTGTGGAGAAAAAGGAACCCTCATACACTGTTGGTGGGAATGTAAAGTAGTACAACCACTATGGAGGAAAGTATGGTGGTTCCTCAAAAAACTGCAAATAGAACTACCTTATGACCCAGCAATCCCTCTACTGGGTATATACCCCAAAACCTCAGAATCATTGATACGTAAAGACACATGTAGCCCCATGTTCATAGCAGCACTGTTCACAGTGGCCAAGACATGGAAACAACCAAAAAGCCCTTCAATAGAAGATTGGATAAAGAAGATGTGGCACATATACACTATGGAATACTACTCAGCCATAAGAAACGATGACATTAGATCATTTATAGCAAAATGGTGGGATCTTGATAACATTATACGGAGTGAAATAAGTAAATCAGAAAAAAACAAGAACTACATGATTCCATACATTGGTGGAACATAAAAACAAGACTAAGAGACATGGACAAGAGTGTGGTGGTTACCAGGGGTGGGGGGAGGGAGGATGCAGGAGGGAGGGAGGGAGAGGGGAAGGGGGAGGGGGAGGGGCACAGAGAAAACTATATAGAGGGTGACAGAGGACAATCTGACTCTGGGCGAGGGGTATGCAACATAATTTAATGAGAAGATAACCTAGACATGTTTTCTTTGAATATGTGTACCCTGAATTATTAATGTCATCCCATTAACATTAATAAAAATTTATTAAAAAAAAAAAAAAAAGAAAGTAAACATTCAGTCAATTTTATTCATTAAATCTGTAATCTCACACGAAACAAAAATAAAAACTTTCTTCTTTTTTCTCTTGTCTTCTGTTCTGGCTGCCACTGTGGAGGAGCTTAGGAAAACCTTGCCACTCAAATGCATGTTATTGGAAGAGTAAAATTTTCCAAAGATGCTGCCGATTGATAACCCATGAATTCCAATCTGTGTGCTATCGGTGCAGGTGTGGGTTCAGTGTGTGGGGGAATATCCTCTGCCCCTGTTCAGCTATACCTTTGCTACTTCAATCCTAAAGCATGTCTGACTATGGTCAGAGCTCAGAATTCAAGGGACATGGAACTTAGTTTATCTCCTCTGTCATCCTTCTCTTATTCTCTCAATCCCTTCTCTAACCTCCCCAATAACATTTATATCTCCTACCAAAATTATAAAGCTTATGTACATTTATAATTCCACTGTAAAAAAATGTTGATATGACGTCAGTCTGTATGAAGGAGTGAGTAGTATTACATTCATGAGCAACTTTCAACCTTCCTTCAAGTTTCTTCAAGAAAAATACATGATGACCTTAACTCTTCTTAAATTATACCTTTATATGTAAACATTTTAGTACTCCACTCATCAAAGTACACATTTTCTTTTATACTGGAAAGCTATATATGTATTTCCCAGAGTTCTTAAAACAAATATTTAAACACAAATAAGACTGCTGTAGGTAATTTCCTTTGGGTCTCTTCTTCCATTTCTGCACATCTTTTATCAACTTTTGTTCCAGAATATCTTTATAGGGATGTTTGTACAATAAGCAACCTTGGAAGACAGAGATAGTGCCTCCTTCCAGGTAGAAAGCACATTTGTTTCCTTATCAGGATACTAAACATAATGTCTTCCTTCAGGGCAATGTCTGGGCAGGTTTCCCTGCAGACCATTAACAAAGGTTAGGGTTTCTAAGCTTTGGTTCTCCACTGTGATACAAAACCACTGACTAATTCTACCCAGACCACTCTGGGATGTGTGTTGCCACAAGACCAGGGGAGCAAGTAAACCTGATGCTTGCTGTGCCATGAGTAATAAAGGTTCTGTTTCTGACCCAGGAATCTCATGACTTTTGCTAGCATCCAAGAAACTGCAGCAGACTAACTTATTAACTTGCAAATAAGGGGACATCTCAGACCCTTCATAGTTTTTGACAAAGACATGAACATCCTTAGTAGACTGATTTATTTTTCTAATATGCAAGATAAAAATCTGTAGTTTAAAAAATATTAAATGCTTAAATTTGCATTTTACATATATTGTTTTAGTTTTTACATATGAGTATGCAGGTGTCCTTATTTTGTAACACACTCTTTTAGCATCTGTTGGACAGATACATTTAGCTATTGTATCTGACTTCACTCCAAAAAGTTAAAGCACATTTTGTACTCAAGCTTTATCCATTAACAGTTCAGGAAAATGAGATTACATGTAATTACCTCTAAAGCTCGGCCTTCCCTCTCCCACTGATGAGTAAGTATAGAATATATTCAACAACTATTGCAAAATTTAATTACATAATGAGGGACAAAAAGACTTACTCTTTAGAAATTATTATGCTAAAAAAGGTGAATCAAGTGTGATACACACACTTGAACAAATGAGTACTGTTGGCCTATGGATTCTGCCCAAAATGAACCCTCCACCTCCATGAATATATTTCAGAAGCATCAAGTTTATACTGTAAAGTTTCCCAAGCTTTGATATATGGGTGAGGTGATGACAAAAATATCTGCATATGGAGGGTTGGTTTTTTTAACTTTAACAAGAGAAAGCAAGGTTTCAATTAAACATTCATTATAACAAAGCTGTACATAAGCTTAAAACAGAAACATTTCTAATGATGGCCTTACAAACTAACATTAAGCCTTTTCCCCCCTTCACGTGGTTTTTTTATAAAGCAGGTTGCCAGTTGCTTAAAAAGTTACAAATATAGTGAATACAATCTGTATGTATTAGTGGCTGATTTTGTGTTTTTGTTTCTTCTACTTGGTTAGCACTGCCTTCATTATTAGAATTGTTTTTTGTCAGTGAATGTTACATACTGAAAATAGATCATTGTTTACATAGATTAACTACAGATACAAAAATGATGTGTGGTGGAATGTTTACATTTCTAATGAATGGTTTTGTATAACTATGCTATACAGTATCTATTTTCTTCAACAGAAAAAATATAAATCTATGGATCAACATCTTGTCTATGCAATATCTGCATTGGCCTACAAATGGGGTGTGTAATTTTCACTCCTCAATCCCAACACCTTGCTTCTATGCCTGTGACCATTGGTGTTTATGAACAGCCTGCTTTGAACTATCTTGGTCATTAGCATTGTGGTCTAGTAGGCTGAATTAGTATGAATTACATGCTACTCCCAAAAAGAACAAGATCAGACTACATTTTCTTTTCTTCTTTTTTTTTTTTTTTTTTTGTTCAGTACTTTTGGGCTTTAGAGAAAGAAAACAATCTCCTTGTCATGATCCAGAGGAGAGGACACAGGTGTTTCTCTGAGAGATGTTCTTCTGTTAGTTCCACATGTGCAGCTTGTGTTTGGGGCCTCTTCAGTCAGCCTTCCCTTTGGATAGACATCTGCTACCCAACCTGGAGTGAAGGTGCAATGTACATGATCTCTCGTCATCTCAGTCAAGTGCACGCTGGGCCACCAGATGAGAATTAGACTAGATCTTCACCCAGAGGTACCTGATACTAAAGTATCCATTGCTTTTTTCAGGTCTTTGTACTTAAAAGCAAAGAGTTAATTTTAAATTTAAAGGGAAATTGAAAATAGCATGATAAGAAAAGCTTGGAACTGAAATGTAATGATGGAGATACAAGACAATAATGAAGGTAGAGATTATCTATCACAATATGGAGTGTGAAACTGGTGGCTAAATAGTCTTCTTTAGAATCTTGGAAGTCACAGTGGACTTTCAGGTGCTGCATTTCCATGAAGAAATTGGTTCCTGTTCAGCTCTCTCTCCTCATTTGTAGTCAGGGGCTCTGGACACTTAGACAGTAAAGCAGTGTAGAGAAAATGAAAATAAAAATATCTTGTCTGAAATTTTATAACTGCTCTTGGAAGTTTATTCACATTGGTCAGATGCCTAAACTGATTCTTCTTATTATTTCTCAGACCTATTTTTTCATCCTTCTAGTCCCAACCCTTAGTGCCCACACCTCAATTCAGTGAGTTCTGCCATGCAGTGTTTGCCTACTTGTTCCTGAACTGTCATCACAGAACACTGTACCCTGCACTTGCTAGTGGGCTTGAACCTTTGGAATCTACTTTAGCTTAACTCTTTCAGCATTGATCTCTCTGTGGATAGACACATAGGATTTGCCCATTATAGATTTGAAACTTTATGTGTTTCCCTCATTCATATTTTCCATGGCGGGCAAGGAGAGACTAAAGAAAAGAAGCAGACCACTACAGCTTGGTAGGTGGCAGGTTTGATAAGCAAGGGGACATACTTACATATTTATGAGGCTTGCCTTGGGCAGCTGCAAAATCAGTAGATCTCTGCACCTACCCATCAGAATATTAAAAATTTACATAGAGACCTTTCTTAACTGGGTTCAAGCACAGGTACAGTTCCGATGGTCTCAATAATCCCTTATCTCTCAAGGTTATATCCTTTATAAAGGTCTTAGTGTAGGAACGCTTAGCTAACATACATTTCAAGAATAAAGAAGGGGTAAGAAGCCTCTGATAGCTCAGGTTCAGCACTTAGCTCAATTTTTGGTCACATCATCTTGATGACCGACACCAACACTCCAGCCCTCATGGCAATCTTATACACACCTCTCTTCAGTAATAATTCCCTGAGCAGTCAGCAAGGTGTTTTACTAGCATGGAAGTGGCTCTTTTGGGGACTATGTAGATGAAATTGAGGCAGACACCACAGCAGCAATAGAGGCACAGATCAAGATAATGACTCCTAGAGTGAGTAACAGTTTTCTCCAAGAGCCCCATGATCCAAACCACTGATTTAAGTCCCCTTAACTGAAGATCAGATAACTAAGGGTGTTCATTTGTGTTCTCATGTGACTTAATAAAGATGATACATCAGCAGACTCATCAGGTATGAACACACAACATTCTGTTTGAATAATAGCATAGGGGCCTCCTTGTGAGACAGTGATAATGTCCAAGGTTATAGTACTTTGGAGGACAGCTTTTCTCATTAGAGACATTTCAGAGTTCACAAAGATAGGCTTTGTCAGCTGTCATTTAGGGCTCATTGGGCAAATTTAGTAAGGTTTACTGTGTGTGCTATAGCCTTCAAGTCAATAAAAGGGACAAAGTCAAATGATTGTACAAGTGAAAAACAGAACACTCCCACCTGGCCTTGAGGAGAGGGAGGCTGACAATGGTTGTCGCCATGGTGTAGATTTTCCCCCATGCCCAGAGAAAATCCAGAGTACCCAATCACCCAAGAGAAAACCACAACCAAAGTTTTGTATCACACAACCACTGGGTCCCATTTGGAACTACTCAGTACCTGGGTGACACAACCAGCCATTGTCAAACCAGTAGTTACATTTTAATGGAACACACTAGTATGCAGTTCTGGTCATGTCTATCCCATATCCCTGGTACAATTGAGTTTGTTCTATTCAGTGTTTTTTCTGTTTCTAACATATGGGTGTCCAGGTGTTCCAATGCCCTTAACCCAAGGTGAGCCAAATTAACCTGTCCCAAATCTGACTATAGCCACCCATGGTTCTCATGTTGGTATTTTTAGGATCCTCTGATCAGCAGTTTGATGAGCTGCTGATGTAGTCTGATGACCAGGAAAGAATACCCATTCCCAGTGTTATTGATGCTATCTATCACTGACCAGTTTTCTGGATCAGTATTGATGATACCAGCTGAATTAGGAATAATAGTCCTACCTTGTTTTTTCTTACTGTACTGCATTAGGGTTTTCTGATTCTTCCTCTGGAGTGGTGATGCCCACCATAGTAACCCTGAGGAGCAAGAGAGAGAGGCAGCTGCACCACACACCCAAGATGCTGAATTGATATCTCCACCAGAAATGTGACTGGGCCCACTGTAGAAAGGTTTGTTCATTGCGTGACATCCTATAACTGGACATCACAGGAGCAGCAGAAATCTAAGATCAAAAGACAGATACCTAATAGGAACCTGAACAGGAAAGTCTCCTCCTTCCACATTTGTTACCTGAATCTCAGATGTTAATGTAGCTGCAGCTCTAGAAACTTGACCTGGTTGTACATGCCATACATGTTTAGTGGAGGAGGCAGCACAGTCAGGCATGAAGAGCGATGCCAGACGAGGACCCCCATCGTCATCCCTTTTCCGGTGCTGTGTGTACCATTTCAGTTATAGTGCATTCCCAGTTTACAGCACAACTGTGGGACCAGAGTAGGAAATGAATAGTTCCTCCTCTCCAGAGAAGTAACTCACTCATCCGGGTAGGGCATCCCATTGCGAGTTTCAGTAGATAACGTCTTTCCCAGGTGTGATGGACCTTAGAGTTCTTAGCAGCAAAGCATGTTTCTACATAATGAAAGTCAAGGCAATGGCTGTTTCCTGTGGCTTCCATACCTTTATGGTACTTGTGGTCTCAACAGAGATCCCCAGTCTAGCATATGAGGCAACAGGCCCTGCTGGTTAACCTGGCCAATGTAGTTTTACTTGTTAGTAATTGAATCTGCTGATGTAATATTCCAGTCTTCCTTTCTACCAACCTCACTGCTTGCAGGGTATAAGGGAAATGGAACTTTTGTTCAATGTCATGTTCTTCTGCTCAGCCTTGCACATCATGACCTTTTAAGTGTAACCCCTGATCACTTTCTATTTGACAAGGGTATCTGTCAGAGGTACACAGTTTCTCTAAACCGTTAATGTTGCTGCCTGGTTTCTGTGGACAGGGAAAAGCTTGGGTTAGGCCAGATGCATTGTCCACAAAACCAAGACATATTTAGAACCCTCAGCCAGAAGGAAGGTACAATATAATCAATTTGCCAATCCCTCACTGGTTGGATCACTTCAGATTCTTTGGCAATTCACTTGGACATTATTTAGAACACACAAGGGCAATCTAGCATCCTCAGCAAGGTGCTGTCCCACCTGGACTCTACAGTGGCCAGTCTTTCTGTGCACCCAATCTGCTGCATCTACCGAAGAGTCAGTTGCCAAGGCTCATACCCAGGTGAGGGAAAAAGGTGTTCCTGATTACCAGGGGGTGTCAAGTCCTTATGAGCTGCAACATAGAAAACAAAGAGCACTGTTTCAGGCTCTTACAGGTGAATTCAGTGTCAACCACATAGCCTGACCACACAAAGACTTATTGGTGATCATCTCTCCTTTGTATGATCATTGTAGGAACAATAGGGATAATCCCTTTAGAATAGCCCAACTATTAGTTCAAAGGGTTAATGGCCAGGGTTCTTTAGTGATCATTATTCAAACCATTCTGAGTTTAGCTCACTGGCTGCTATAAGTTTATTCTTGTTTTCATCCAGGTGGTATCAGTTTTGGGCTGAATAGTGACCAATTCATGTGAATGGATTGCCTCAACTAGACCCATCAGTATGCCAGGCATCAGTGGGAATTTCTCCCACTCCTTCTCTATAGGCCACAGAAACCTCGACCGGAATAGGGGAAGAGAATCTGAAAGAGCTACATACTTTACAGAGCCTAGTAGCACCTGAATTTCTAGAGACAGTGGACCACAATGGAATACCACCTCACACATGGCAAGGCAAGAAAATATAGGAGTTGGCCAGGATGTGGAAAAAAAGGAGACCCTTATGTACTGTTGGTAGAAATTGAAACTGATGAAACTATTATGAAAGATAGTAACAATATTCCTCAAAAAATTAAAAATAGAGCTACCATATATTTAGCAATTCCACTTCTGGCTAAATATCCAAAGAAAACAAAAACAGCAGTTTAAAGATATATGTCTTTATATCTTTATTCATTGCAGTATTATTTATGATAAATGGCCAAAATATGGAAACAATCCATCAATGGATAAGTGGATGAAGAAATTGTGGTGAATATATACAATGAAATATTATCCACCCATGAAAAATAATAAAATCTTGCCATTTGAGAGGACATTGGATAAACTTTGCTAAGTGAAATAGGTCAAACAGAAAAAGACAAATATATAACCTCTCTTATATGGGAAATCTAAAACAGACAAACAAAAACAAATGAATAAAAAATAAATAAATAAAAAAAAAAAACAAGGCGCCTGACCTGTGGTGGTGCAGTGGATAAAGAAAGCGCTGACCTAGAATGCTGAGGTCGCCGGTTCAAAACCCTGGGCTTGCCGGGTCAAGGCACATACAAGAAGCAACTACTACACGTTAATGCTTCCAACTCCTCTCCCCCCTTTCTCGCTCTCTAAAATCAATAAATAAAATCTTTAAAAACAAAACAAAACAAGGCTATAAATACAGAATAGCTTTGTGGTTGTCAGAGGAAGGGATAAGAGTGGGAGAAATGGGTGAAGGAGGTCAAAAAGTGAATATATAAACAACAGACAAATAGAATAAAACCCCCCTATTGGAAAACTCCTCTAAAAGTATTAGCTGCAGTAATACAGCTATTACTGTATCCCCAAAAGTAAAAAGAAAACAAAAATGGAAAAATATATTATTTTGTACATTTTCAGTTGAGTGAGCAATAGAGCAGTAGTGAATTGCTACTCTTAGTAGAGAACTATTTTCTTTGGAATTACCTGTTTATGACACCTCCCATGTGGAAAATAACACGGGGCTTAATAATAGTCATAGCTCTACTTCTCCAGTTATGTTGGCTAACCCTGAGCCTTCAGGTAAACAGCACTGGTCAATTGAGACCGACAAGAGTTTCCCATTAGACATCTAATGAGGATGGTATTACTTCCTCAAACTCCAACATAAAGTATTTTGTTATTTTACAAGTGTTTGCCCAGAAATACCTGAAGGGAAGAAAATAGTCTATTCTCTATGTTAAGAAAAGACTTACCACAAAATTAGAAGTGAAGGAATAATTGTGATATTTTTTATGTATAGTTCAAAATTTTCATTAAACAAACACCAGAAGACTATCCAAATGAAAATTTTTGAATCAAATGTTATTTGACTTAAGTGTCACTCAGGTCATTATATGTGACATATTATATTTGTCAGTTTTAATGTAATTTGCTTCTCACTGCTTCATTATGTAAATCAAAGATTTGTATAAGTGCTTATAATGAGGGGGAAAGGGAACGTTTTTCTGAAAGTAAAAATGAGGCTCTCACTCACATGCTTTATGTAGACAGATGCATTATGAACCTGTGAAACAAAAACATTTTGCTCTGTCTCTTCCTGGATCCTCAGTCAATATTCTAACACAGAAGGGGTCTATCAAATAACCTTTAATGAGAAAGCAGAAGAAAATTCATCTTATGAATAAAAATTAAATGTCCAGTATAAACATTTTTGTTATATTTTTTACATCAAACATTTTATCTTTTTTACTCCCTAGCTCATCATTGAGTATTATAAGAAAATATAATGGTGCCTTCTTTGGTGATGTTTTTGGCATATTTCTTAATATTATAGATAACTAAGAGTGATCAAAAGTGATTACATCACCCCTTACCTTTTAATGGCTTAATATTTACAAATGTGTTTTCATTAATTTACAACTTTGTATATTACATGCCTATTTCCCTCAATGAATTGCAAAATCTTTGCAGTGGTTTATTTCTGTCTATATCCTTACTACATGGAACAATGTTTAGCAGATGAATAACAGGTGCTCAATACATGTGAAACAAATGGATAAATAAGTCTGCCTTCATTACCTGTAGAAAGCAACAGGGACCCACCAGCTATAATTCTATATTAGCTCTGAAGCTCTCTAAAAACTGTATGTTGGAGTTCCCCTTCAACCAAACAGATACAGCAATTAGCAAGTGATAAAATGAACCTAATCTTAGCAGTTATTTGATGATGACCTTGTTTGTTCTGATGACTCCCAGTTCATATTTTCAGGCTGCAGCTTACAGCTGTGGCTCTGCAACATGCAAGGCATAATTTGGAGTTCAACACTGTTTATCAACTTTATAAAGAAATGTGTCACAGTAAATATGAAGCATTAAAGTATGTAATCTGTAGGAAGTGAGAAGATTTTCATTTAAAAATAATTGGAACAATGAAACAGTCCTCAGAGTTTCAACAAATGGCAGGGAGCTTCAGTTAATGTGACAAATAAACCAGTTTAAGAGCACAGAAGTCAGTGGAAGTGATAAAGACCTCTGGGGAGTTTAATCTTGTTTGTCAGGAAAAGTATCACAGCTGTTTTTCTAAATCTAGAGAAGATAATCAGAGGCTGTAGTAAATAGAAAATGGATTAAATGCAAGAGTGTTGTTCTATGAGATCTCAGAACATGTTATGCCAGACATGTTAACTTTTGAGGGGACATAACATACAAGGACATGATGAACTGCAATCCAAATAATGTTTCAAATTTCAAATGAGCATGTTTATGCATTTCATACTTGCTAGTCACTGGCGCACAGGGGCCGTGTGGAGAATTTAATCCAAACTTTACTATGCTATGCAGATTTCCACAGACACCCTATAGGTCAGCCACTAGTTCCACCTGTGCTCTTGCCCCATTGTTTCTACTACATTAAAGAGTTAAAGCTTCTTTTGACTTTTGAAAATGTGACCAACTGTGCTACCTGGTTTTATAGGCTGCTTTTTTGCATTGCTATTTTCTTTCTGGGAGATTATGTATTTTCTAGTGGTGATCTAAAGGTCTCAGAGAGGTCCAATAAAATGTCTAAAAGGATGGGAGATGATTACTAAACATTTCCCAAGATTATATATATATATATTCTATTAATATATATATATATCTTATTATGTAGTTAATTATATTAAACTCTCAGAATACTTTTAATTTTCTTCTAAAACCATCCCAGAAATTCAGAAAACAAGGAATACATTTTATTTTACCTCAAATTTTCTAAATATTTTAGGTCTGTCATTTCTTCTTTTATTTAAAGTGTAGCAGTTCTGTGGTGTACAATGTACATGACTATCTTTCTGTATATTAAGAGCAATTCATTTTCCTCTAAAATCATCACACTTCTTCAATGAATTCTTTCAGAATGTAATGCACATTAGTCATCAGAAGGATATTAAATACCAATTAAATCTTTTAAGTCCTATTGCTGAGATACAAGAAATATTAATTGAAAGAACCTCAAAGAAACAGGGAACGATCTCCAAATATCTCCCAGTCCTGAAGTTGTTTCATCTTTCTCAATTTGTCATAAATATATTTACTTGAAAAAGTACAGAGAGGAGAGAACTTCCTATAGCAACCATTGCAGTAAGCAGTAGGAAACAGCCTAGACAGCTATACTTCTGGAAGTCTTTGAATTTGTATTCCTATCTTTGTTAACTATCTAGAACAGTGGTACTCAACCTGGTCCCTACCGCCAACTAGTGGGCATTCCGGCTTTCATGGTGGGTGATAGCAGAGCAACCAAAGTATAAATAAAAAGATAGATTTAACTATAGTAAGTTATTTTATAAAGATTTATTCTGCAAAACTTAGCAAAAATCCAACATAAAGTACTTGGTAAGTAATTACTATTATATGCTTAACTTGTTGTAACTCTGCTTTATAAATTTTATAAAGTAAAGTTACTTCCCTACTTTATAAATCACCATTACTGTGGAACCAGTGGGTGGTTAGAAAATTTTACTACTAACAGAGATACAAAAGTGGGCGGTAGGTATAAAAAGGTTGACTACCCGGGCTAGAACAAAAATAATGGTAAATATGAAAATGCAGTTAATAAGTATTCCATATTGCAAAACATAGACTTTTGGTAATAAAGGCAGAACAAATGAAATGTTTTTCAATTATATATCAACCTCTGTTTAAGGGAGTAAAACAATCTGATTTGAGTTAGTAACACATAAACTATCGTGGGCTAAGCAAGTGGCTGCTTCACTGAAACTCAGGGATCCATTCAACTAACAAAACCTGGATGATAATCAAGAAGTAAGGACAGATGGATTTCTCTCACCCTTTCCTGTCTAAATGATAGTTTGTATGGAGAAATTGATAGTTAATATCTGGACTGCACTGTAATTAGATCCATATGTTATCTGTAAACTCTTGCAAACTTATTTTAGGGTTAATTGTTTTTATTAGTGGTATATAGATGATTATATAGTGTTGCTTTACTTTCAATTTATCATTTGCTGACCTTTAGAAATCCTTCAAATGAATGAGCCTTTAAAAACAGATACCTGAAAGAAACTAATATTAATAGTCAAAGCAGTAATTTTAAACTGTGAGCAATCCTGTTGCGGTAAGACCACTGATTGTCCTTTAATCACTACTCCCCATGCTTCCTTTTGGTTCTAGGATGGCCAGTCTTAGCCAGGTCCATGGCTCCCAGATAGAGACAATATCTGTCAATCTCCCTTGTAGTTAGGTGTGGCTTGTCACCGAGTTTGGGCCAAAGGTCTGTAAGGATCTATGCAACTTCTAGGCCACATTCTTGAAAGGAAGCCGTTTGCCCTTCGATTTTACCCTTTGTGCCCATGGAATGGGATGCTAGCAAGCCAAATTTTTCCATGTAGTCAAGAAGAATATCCTTAGAAATGGCAGAGCAGTAAGAGTCACCTCAAAACATTTAATTTTAAAAGAGAGAGAAAATCTATCTGAGGGCCTAGATGTCCTAATTGAGAAATATCCAGCCTAAAAAATCAAGACACTGGCCTTTTAATTGCAGATAAGTAAACTCTAAAAAATATTTTATTTTATTTAAACTACTATTACTTGATCTCTGTTAAAACAGTCAAACAGATATCTTGTACTAACTTGTAGGATTTACCTGAAAAAATAAATCATACAGAAGCTAAGGACAGTCTTTATTAAGCAACTTATACAGTTCGATGCCCAGACAGATACCCTATGATGCCGACTCATGCATAGGCACTGCATGCTTTGTGAAGAGGAAGAGATCCATAAATTCCAGCCAAACTTTTTATTGAGAATAAAATCGATCACAGATAGGCTGTCATCTCTTACCCTAGGATGCACACAAAATGGCAGCAGAGAGAGGATTAATTCAAAAGAAAACTTAATGTAATATAAATTGCACAACCTTAAATCACTCATAGTCTATGAAGAGTAATGTCCTCAAAAATGAGCCTTAATATTATGAAAACACATTTGCAATGAAGTTGAGAATTATCACTGAAACCTAAGACAACATATAGTCAGGGAGCAATTATTTTATTGCAGAGAAGAAGTTGGAGGATGTTCTGCTTTTGAGGCAAAGCACTGTTGTTTGGACACAAATCAAAGCACATAATCCTGTTTTTTGTTGCATGGATCTTTCAAGCTTCTGCACAGGCTGGATCGTGTGGGTTTCTGATGCAGCATTCGTAAATTTGCTGCTAGTAAAACTGCAAAGAAGCATCCCCCTTATCTTAATTAGGAAAATATATTAATCCTGCCACTGACAACACCAATATACATAATCAATCACTACATAGAAATTGGGAAGATATTTTGTCTCATTAGATATATATTACATAATTAAGAATTTTGCTTCAACATTTATAAAGCAGGACTGTTAGAATATAAGCTAAAAGTTTTAAGATGCCAGTTTATTTTTATATGTGCTGATAACTTGGAAAGCCTTGCTATAATGAATGGGATTTAGTTAGAGCATCTCTGGATTACTAAGAAATCATTATTAAAGTAATAAAAAAAATTTTATAACCAACTTTTACATGTGTGATAATTCTGGCACTTGCCCTATTGGCAATGTAATATCTGGAAAAGAACTGTGTTCATTCCAAATAAGAAGAGTAAAAAATGCTATATTTATGATTTACTTAGTATATTTTCAAGTGCCTCTGTATTTAATAAATTAGTTGATTACCACAACAACTCTATAAACTGAGTAAGGAATAACAAATACATGTTCACCGTTGGGCAGGTAAAATTTTTGAAGCTCAGAAATATTAGGTGACTGTCTCACATTCCTTGACCAAAAGATTGAGAAAAGTTATATCAGAAGTCAGATCCCTTGAACCCTGACTTTTAAATATACTCACTTATGGCCCTGTCAGGTTAGCTCAGTGAGTAGAGTATTGGCCAGGTGTGCAGACATCCTGAGTTTGATTCCCAATCAAGGCACAGAGGAGAGGCGACCATCTGTTTCTCTTTCCCTCCCTCTCATCTTTCTCTCTCTCTCTTCCCTTCTAGCAGCCAGTGACTCAGTTGGTCTGAACGTCAGCCCCAGGTGTTGAGGCTAGCTTGAGTGGTCCGAGCATTGGCCTGAGGCACTGAAGATGGCTCGATTGATTCAAGCATAGGCCCCAGACAGGGGTTGCTGGGTGGATCCCAGTTGGGGTGCATATGAGAGTCTGTCTTTCTACTTCCCTTACTCTCTTTTTAAAAATAGAGTAAATAAATAAACTCACTTAAGTCCCATTTAATATAACCTGTGGCAGTACCTTAGTCCTCATTTGCTCTAAATTGGTATTATTTTAAAATAAAATAATTCTAGAGTTGCGTGACAAACCTTGTTGGTTTTCTGTACAGCATCCAACCTCCTCTTCTGTATTATTAATAGAATAGAATCCAGATTTTATTTCAAATAGTGAGATATCCAAGTTAAAAGCTCTATTTTGAAAGCTCTCTTGAAAATAATGGTGACTCTGAGACAGAGTTATGGCAAATGAGATGTTTACAAAAGTGGACTGAGCAGCACTTGCAGCAGTGTTATTATCTTCCTTACAAACAAAGAAGAATCATCTGCTAGCACATGCTTTTCACTTTGGGTACCATTCCTTCTCCCTCAAATACAGACTTAATATGAGAGGGATGCAAACAACATCTGTCTTTGAACAAACTACATTAACTTGGTGTTGTCTGCTTCTGGACTTGATGTTACAGAAGAAGATAAACCTCTTAGTGGTTTAGGCTACTAGAGTTGGTTTTAGCTTACTTATACTCAAAGACGCAAGTCTCCATAATCTCAGGAAAAATATATTCTAATACATTTTTATGTATTTTTCTTCATTCCTCTGTAAGGTTTTATTCAAGAAAACACTAAGCAGGTCTATTTTTAACATCTATTTTATGTCTGGCACTATCCTATAATAGGGATACAAATTTAACAAGACAAATTTCCTACTTTCATCAAGTTTTTCTAACAGAAAAGACAAACCATAAATAAGTAAAAAATTATCATGTGATTTTGAGTCATGTTAAGAATTGTAAATAGGCAAGGGCAAGGGTGCAAAAATGAAGGTGGGGCAATGGCAGATAAGGCAGTCTTGTTTAGATAGAAGGGCCTCTCTGAAGAGAAACTTAAGCAAAGTTCTGACTGAGGATGGGCGGTAGCCTGGCACAGGAAAAGAAGCACGAGGAATAGCAAGCCAGAGGCCTCCATTGAGCATGGATATGCGCCTCAATGCTCCTCTCCCCGTTGTTCTCATAGCCAGAACCATTTTGAGAATGCACCCTTAAGAGAGGAAGGTATTGTTGAAACCATGTAGAATTTATACTGACTGAACTCAGTAAAGTACTCTATATAAATGTTTCTTTTTTCTTTTTCTTTTCTGGACTGTTATTTCTTTAAATAGTTGATTTATTTTTAATTTTTATTAATTTTAATTTATTGTGTTTACATGGATTCAAGTATCCCACTGAATATAACACCCTCAACCCCCACCCCGTGGTCTCCATTACAACCCTTTAATTCCCCTCCCCCTTAAGCCTTTCCCCCCTTCCCTCTGGGATTTGCTGTCCTGTTCTCTGTATCTATGTGATATGTATATATAATTTCACTAATCCCTTCACCTTCTCTGGTCCCATCCCCTGATCCCACTTCCCTCTGACAGCTGTCCCTCTGCTCCCTGTGACCCTGCCTGTGTCTCTATTCTGTTCCTCGGTTCACTTTATTGATTAGATTCCACATATAAGTGAAATCATATAACATTTGTCTTTCTCTGCCTTGCTTACTTCACTTAACAAAATGAATTCCAGGTCCATCAGTGCCATCACAAAAGGTAAGATTTCCTTCTCTTTCATGGCTGTGTAGTATTCCATTGTGTATATGTACCACTGCTTTTTAATCCACTCATCCACTGACAGACACGTGGATTGTTTCCAGATCTTGCCTATTGTAAACAATGCTGCAATAAACATGGAGGTGCATATCTTCTTATGAATCAGTGATTTGCTATTCTGAGGATATTTCCTAAAAGTGGGATAGCTGGGTCAAAAGGCAGTTCCATTTTTAATGTTTTGAGGAATCTCCATACTGTTTTCCACAGTGGCTGCACATATCTTCATTTCCACCAGCAGTGCAGGAGGGTTCCCTTTTCTCCACACTCTCGCAAGCACTTATTGTCTGTGGTTTTGTTAATGAGTGCCATTCTGACAGGTGTGAGGTAGTATCTCATTGTGGTTTTAATTTGCATTTCTTTGATGATTAGGAACGTTGAACATTTTTTCATATGCCTGTTGGTCAACTGCATGTCCTCTTTGGAGAAGTGTCTATTCAATATCTTTGCCCATTTTTAATTAGATTGTTTACCTTACTGGTGCTGAGTGTAAGAAGTTCTTTATAAATTTTGATTATTAACCTCTTATCAGAAGTTTGGACCAATATGCCCATTGTGTAGAATTATTTTTTGTTTTTTGTTAATGGTGTCTTTTGCTATGCAAAAGATTTTAAGTTTGAGATAGTTTCATTTATTTATTTTGTTCTTTTTTAACTCACATGTAAAGATAAATCAGCAAAAATATTGCTATGAAAGATATCAGAGAGTTTACTACTTATGTTTTCTTCCAAGATGTTTATGGTTTCATGACTTACATTTAAGTCTTTTATCCTTTTTGAGTTTATTTTTGTGAATGGTGTAAGTTAGTGGTCTAGTTCCATTTTTTCCATGTCCTGTCCAATTCTCCCAACACCATTTATTAAAGAGACTGTCTTCACTCCATTGTATGCTCTTACATCCTTTGTCAACCCACCATAAAGGTGTGGGTTTATTTTTGGATTCTCTGTTCTGTTCCATTGATCTATATGCCTGTTCTTATGCCAGTACCAACCTGTTTTTAGTACAATGGTCTAGTAGTATAAGTTGATATCAGGAAGTGTGATACCTCCCACTTTATTTTTCATTTTCAAGATTGTTGAGGCTATTAGTGTTCTTTTATGGTTCCATATAAAATTTTGAAATATTTGTTCTATATCTTTGAGGTAAGCCATAGGTATTTTAATAAAAATTGCATTGAATTTATAGATTGCTTTGGATAGTATAGATATTTTTTCTTATTTTTATTAATTTTAATGCATTGACATTGATAAATCAGGGTACATATGTTCTGAGAAAACATCTCCAGATTATTTTGACATTTGATTATGTTGCATACCCTCACCCAAAGTCAAATTGTCTTCTGTCACCTTCCATCTGGTTTTCTTTGTGCCCCTCCCCTCCCCCTACACCCACCCTCTCCTTCCTCGCCCCCTCCCCACCCCTCTACCCCACCCTTGGTTACCATCACATTCTTGTCCATGTCTCTGAGTCTCATTTTTATGTCCCATCTATGTATGGGTTTATATAGTTCTTAGTTTTTTTTCTGATTTACTAATTTCACTCTGTATAATGTTGTCAAGATCCATCCATGTTACTGAAATTATCCAATGTCATCATTTCTTATGGCTGAGTAGTATTCCATAGTATATATGTACCAAAGCTTTTTAATCCACTTGTACTCTGACGGACACGTGGGCTGTTTCCAGATCTTCGCTATTGTGAACAATGCTGCCATAAACATGGGGGTGCATTTCCTCTGCTGGAACCATTCTATGGTGTCATTGGGGTATATTCCTAAAAGTGGGATGGCTGGGTCAAAAGGCAGTGCAATTTTCAATTTTTTAAGCAATCTCCACTGTTTTCCACAGAGGATGCACTAGTCTGCATTCCCAACAGCAGTGTAAGAGGGTTCCCTTTTCTCCACATCCTCGCCAGCACTTATTCTGTGTTGTTTTGTTGATGAGTGCCATTCTGACTTGTGTGAGATGATATCTCATTGTGGTTTTAATTTGCATTTCTCTAATAATTAGTGATGTTGAGCATTTTTTCATATGCCTATTGGCCATCTGTATGTCCTCTTTGGAGAAGTGTCTATTCATTTCTGTTGCCCATTTTTTGATTGGATTGTTTGTCTTTCTGGTGTTGAGATTTACAAGTCCTTTATAAATTTTGGTTATTAATCCCTTATCAGACGTACTGTCAAATATGTTCTCTCATTGTGTAGTCTGTCTTTTTATTCTGTTCTTATTGTCTTTGGCTGAGCAAAAGCATTTTAGTTTGATATAGTCCCATTTGTTTACCCTGTCTTTTATTTCACTTGCCCGTGGAAATAAATCAGCAAATATATCGCTGCGAGAGATGTCAGAGAGCTTACTGCCTATGTTTTCTTCTAAGACACTTATGGTTTCACACCTTACATTTAAGTCTTTTATCCATTTTGAGTTTATTTTTGTGAATGGTGTAAGTTGGTGGTCTAGTTTCATTTTTTTGCAGGTTGCTGTCCAATTTTCCCAACACTATTTGTTGAAGAGGCTGTCTTTACTCCATTGTATGCCCTTACCTCTTTTGTCAAATATCAGTTGTCCATAGTGCTGTGGGTTTATTTCTGGGTTCTCTGTTCTGTTCCATTGATCTATGTGCCTGTTCTTATGCCAATACCATGCTATTTTGAGTACAATGGCCTTGTAGTATAGCTTGATATCAGAAAGTGTGATACCTCCCCCTTTATTCTTCTTTTTTAAGATTGTTTAGGCTATTTGTGTTCTCCTTTGGTTCCATATAAATTTTGGAATATGTGATCTATATCTTTAATGTATGTCATTGGTATTTTAATTGGTATTGCATTGAATTTATAAATTGCTTTGGGTAATATAGACAATTTAATGATGTTTATTCTTCCTAACCATGAGCACGGTATATGCTTTCACTTGTTTGTAGCTTCTTTGATTTCTTTTATAAATATTTTATTATTTGCCGAGTACAAATCTTTAATCTCTTGGTTAAATGTACTCCTAGGTACTTTATTTTTTTATTTTAATAGTGAATGGGGATTGTTTCCTTCATTTCTCTTTCTGACAGTTCATTGTTAGTGTATAAAAATGCCTCTGATTTCTGAGTATTAATTTTATATCCTGCCACTTTGTTGAATTCATTTATCAGGTCCAGTAGTTTTTTGACTGAGACTTTAGGGTTTTCTATATACAATATCATATCATCTGCAAATAATGATAGCTTTACTTCTTCATTTCCAACTTGAATGCCTTTTATTTCTTCTTCTTGTCTGATTGCTGTGGCTAGGACTTCCAGGACTATGTTGAATAAGAGTGGTGAAAGGGGGCACCCTTGCTTTGTTCCTGTTCTTAAGGGGATTTCTTTTAATTTTTGCCCATTGAGTATGATGTTGGCTGTAGGATTGTCATAGATGGCTTTAATTATATTGACGTATGTTCCATGTATTCCCACTTTGCTGATAGTTTTGATCATGAATGGGTGCTGGATTTTATCTAATGCTTTTTCTGCATCTATTAAAATTATCATGCGGTTTTTCTCCTTCCTTTTGTTTATGTGATGAATCACATTAATTGATTTGCGAATATTGTACCAGCCTTGCCTCCCCAGAATAAATCCCACTTGATTATGGTGTATGATTTTTTCCATATATTATTGGATCCGGTTTGCTAATATTTTGTTGAGGATTTTAGCATCTATATTCATCAGGGATATTGGCCTATAGTTTTCTTTCTTTGTGTTGTCTTTGTATGGTTTTGGAATCAGAATTATGCTCACCTCATAAAAGAAGCTTGGAAGTCTTCCTTCCTCTTGAATTTTTTTAAATATCATGAGAAGGATAGGAGTTAGTTCTTCTTTGAATATTTGGTAGAATTCACTTGTAAAGCAATCTGGCCCAGGACTTTTCTTTTTTGGGAGTTTTTTGATAACTGTTTCGATCTCATTTGGTGTAATCATTATGTTTACGTTTTCTGTTTCTTCCAGATTGATTTTTTGGAAGATTGTATGTTTCAAGGAATTTGTCCATTTCATCTACGTTGTCTAGTTTTTGGCATACAGTTCTTCATAATATTTTTTTACAATATTTTTATTTTTGTTATGTCAGGTGTTATTTCTCCCCTCTCATTTCTAAATTTATTTATTTGAGTCCTCTCTCACGTTTTTTTGGTGAGTCTAGTTAAAGTTTCATCAATCTTGTTTACCTTTTCAAAGAACCAGCTCCTAGTTTCATTGATCCTCTGTATTGTTTCTTTAGTCTCTATGTCATTTATTTCTGCTCTGATCTTTATTATTTTCTTCCTTCTACTAAATTTGGCTTTACTTGCTGTTCTTTTTCTAATTCTTAAAATTTTTGAGACCGTTTTTGTGCCCTAAAATGTGGTCTATCTTAGAGAATGTACCATGAGCACTTGAATAGACTGTATATTCTGCTGCTTTAGGGTGAAAGGTTCTGAAGATATCTATTAAATTGAGTTGATCTAGTCTGTCCTTTAAGTCTGCTATTTCTTTGTTAATTTTCTTTCTTGAGGATCTATCTAGTGATGTTAGTGGGGTATTAAAATTCCCTACTATTAGAGTATTGCTGTTGATGTCACTCTTTATATCCATCAAAGTCTGCTTTATATATTTCGGTGCTCCTATATTAGGTGCACAGACATATATATATATATATATATATATATATATATATATATATATATATACACACACACACACACACACACACATACATTTGCATTATATATACATTTGCATTATATATATACATTTGCAAATATATATATATATATATATATATATATATATATATATTTGCATTTTTTCTGAAGCTGGAAACAGGGAGAGACAGTGAGACAGACTCCCACATGCGCCCGACCGGGATCCACCTAGCATGCCCAGCAGAGGCGATGCTCTGCCCACCAGGGGGTGATGCTCTGCCCCTCTGGGGCACCGCTCTGCTGCGACCAGAGCCACTCCAGTGCCTAGGGCAGAGGCCAAGGAGCCATCCCCAGCGCCCGGGCCATCTTTGCTCCAATGGAGCCTTGGCTGCGGGAGGGGAAGAGAGAGACAGAGAGGAAGGAGGGGGGGTGGAGAAGCAAATGGGCGCTTCTCCTATGTGCCCTGGCAGGGAATCAAACCCGGGTCCCCCGCATGCCAGGCCGACGCTCTACTGCTGAGCCAACAGGCCAGGGCAGGTGCACAGATATTTATAATAGTTATATCTTCCTGTTGGATTCCTCCCTTTATCATTATGTAGTAGCCTTCTTTATCTCTTACTATATTCTTTGTTTTGAAGTCCATTTTGTCTGATATAAGTATTGCTACCCCAGCTTTTTTTTCATTTCCATTGGCATGAAATATTTTTTCCATCCTTTTACCTTCAGCCTATGTGCATCTTTTGTTTTAAGATGTGTCTCTTGTAGACAGCATATGTATGGGTCCTGTTTTCTTATCCATGCAGCTACTCTATGTCTTTTGATTGGATCACTTAATCCATTTACATTTTAGGTTATTATGGATATGTAGTTGTTTATTGCCATTTTATTCTTTAAAGCTGTATTCCTCTTTTGCTGTATTCTTTTCCCACTTTGATCTGTTTACACCATGCACCTTAACATTTTCTGCAGCACTGGTTTGGTTTTAATGAATTCCTTGAGTTTTTTTTTTTGTTTGTTTTTTTTTGTCTGGGAAACTTTTTATTTCTCCTTCAATTTTAAATGATAGCCTTGCTGGATACAGTAGTCTTGGTTGTAGGTTCTTGTTCTGCATTACTTTGAATATTTCTTGCCATTTCCCTTCTGGCTTCAAGTGTTTCTGTTGAGAAGTCTGATGTTATCCTTATGGGGGTTCCTTTGTAGGTGATAGCCTTTTTTTTTCTAGCAGCTTTTAATATTTTCTCTTTATCACATAGCTTTGGTATTTTAATTATGATGTGTCTTGGTGTAGGTTTCTTTGGGTTTCTCTTTAATGAAGTTCTCTGTGCTTCTTGAACTTATAAGAGTTTTTCTTGCATTAATTTAGGGAAGTTTTTAGCTATGATATGATTGGACAAAGTCTCTATACCTTGTTCTTTCTCTTCTTCTTCAGGAACCCCTATAATGCGGATGTTATTTCTCTTTATGTTGTCACAGAGCTCTCTAAGAGTTTCCTCAGACTTTTTGAGTCTCTTTTCTTTTTTCTTCTCTGCTTTTATGCCTTCATTCCAGTTGTCCTCCAACTCGCTGATTTGATCCTCAGCTCTATCCATCTTGTTTTTAATTCCTTCCATTGTGTTCTTCATCTCTGATATTGTATTTGTCATCTCCAACTGATTCTTTTTTAATATTTCAATATCCTTTTTTATACTTGCTATTTCTTTATTTAGGTGTTCATAATGACCATTCATTGTTGTTCTAAGATCCCTAAGCATCCTTACAATCATTATTTTAAACTCCACATCCGGAACTTTGATTATTTCCATATCACTCAGTTCATTTCCTGAATGTTTCTCTTGTGGTTTCATTTGGATTGCACTTCTCTGTCTTCTCATTGTATCTATTTGGGTATTTTGTTTGTAGAGCTGGTTGAGTCTAGGCTTGGTGTTGTCTGCCTCCAGTTTTCAATTGTGTTATTTCTAGGTCTTCTTTGGTTGACATCAGCTATTATTTGTAATCCACTTTTGGATTTGGGCCACTTTGAAGTCTTGGTTTGTTTGTTTTCTTAACAGGTGATTGTCTTGTTTGCTGATCTCAGCAGGGGCTTATTTGAAACTGTATCCAGGAATACAGTGGGTGTGACCTGAGGCTTTGAAGTCTTCTTCTGCCAGTTAATCTCTCTGGTGGTGGGTTGCTTTCTCAGCTTCAGTAGGGGGAGGTATATCTCAGATCTCCATGGAGACCTGAGTTACTGCCCCTCTTCCCCACTTCTTGTTTTCAGCTGTGTCTTGTTGCGCTGATTGGAGCTGGAGAGATGTCTGGAGATCTGTGACCTGGAAGTACTTTTGTAATTTGATTGGTGGAAGGATCAGCCCCTCCCCCAGTTATGGCTGCCTCCAGCACTGAATGAGTCAGCTTTTCATGTCATTACCTACATTCCTCTCCCCCTCACCATCCATCTCTCTCTCTCTTTTTTTTCTTTTTGGAAGACAAGCAGGCCCTTTCAACACACCTCTTTCCCTGGTCACCACGCAAGTGGCTGTGAGTAATATTTACTGCTCTTTTCCTTGGAGTGAGAGCCCAGCCTCACCCCCTCCCTTGTTCCTGTAAGCAGGGGAGATTCAGGCGCTCCCTACCAGGTTTGTAGTGGCTTCTTCTTTGCTCCTTGGTTTTTGAGAGCTGTTCTTGTAGTCCAGATTTGGTTTTTCACGCTGATTGTTCATAAATTAGTTTATAGTCCAGTTTGGTAGTGTGAGCTGGGAGTCTTTGCGTCTGCCTACTCCGCTGCCATCTTCAGATACCCTGGATAGTATAGACATTTTAATGTTTATTCTTCCTATTCATAAACACGATATATGTGACCACTTGTTTGTATCTTTCTTTTTTTTTCTGTTTTATTTATATTTAAGTCTGAACAATGTTTCATTTTTTATTTATTTTTTATTATATATATATATATATATATATATATATATATTTGTATTTTTCTGAAGTTGGAAATGGGGAGGCAGTAAGACTCCCACATGCGCCTGACCAGGATCCAATCAGCATGCCCACCAGGGGGCGATGCTCTGCCCATCTGGGGCATTGCTCTGTTGCAACCAGGGCCATTCTAGCGCCTGAGGTAGAGACCACGGAGCTATCCTCAGTGCCCGGGCCAACTTTGCTCCAATGGAGCCTTGGCTGCAGGAGGGGAAGAGAGAAACACAGAGGAAGGAGAGGGGGAGTGATGGAGAAGCAGATGGGCTCTTTTCCTGTGTTCCCTGGCCGGGAATCAAACCCGGTACTTTTGCATGCCAGGCTGACACTCTACCACTGAGCCAACCGGCCAGGGCCATGTTTGTATGAAAGATTTTATTTTTCAATGTTTTATAATTTCCCAAGTGCAAGTCTTTCACCTCCTTGGTTAAATTTACTCATAGGTACTTAATTTTTTTGTTGTTGTTGCTATAGTGAAGGAGATTGTTTTCTTAATTTCTCTTTCAGACAGTTTATTGTTTGGTGCTTTGAAATGCCACTGATGGTTCATTCCCGGGTTTTGGCACCAAAAAATAAGAAAAAATAAAAAAATAAAAATGCCACTGATTTCTAAATATTAATTTTATATCCTGCCAGGTTGCCAAATTTATTGATCAGGTCTACTAGTTTTTTTACTGAGACTTTAGGGTTTTTAATATATAGAATCATGTCATCAGTAAATAATGATAGTTTTACTTCTTTCCCAATTTGGATTCTTTTTATTTCTTCTACTTGTCTGATTGCTGTGGCTACTAGAACTTTCAGAACTATGTTAAATAAGAATGGTAAAAGAGGACATCCCTGCCTTATTCCTGATCCTAAGGGCATTGCTTTTCATTTTTGCCAATTGTATCTAATGTTGGCTGTGGGTTTTTCATAGATGGCCTTTATTATGTTGAGGTATATTCCCTGTATTCCCAGTTTGCTGGGAGATTTGATCATAAATTGGTGCTAGATTTTATCAAATGCTTTTTCTGCATCTATTGATTAATCATGTGATTTTTATCCTTTCTTTTGTTTATGTGATGAATCATATTTATTAATGTTGACCAGCCTTGCCTCCCTGGAATGAAGCCCACTTGATTAAGATGTATGAGTTTTTTTATGTATTGCTGGATGGATCAAGTTTGCTATTTTGTTAAGAATTTAAGCATCTATGTTCATCAGGGATATTGGCTTACAGTTTTCCTTCTTTGTAGTGTCATTCCCTGGTTTTGGATGAGGATAATGCTTGCCTTATAAAAGGAGCTTGGAAGTTTTCCCTCCCCTTGAATTTTTTGAAATAGCTTGAGAATGACACATATTAGTTCTTCTTTGAATGTTTGGTAAAATTCACCTGTGAAGCCATCTGGTTCAGGATTTTTGTTTGCTGGGAGTCTTTTAATAATCTTTGTTGTAATCAGTCCGTTTAGATTTTCTGATTCTTCTAGATTGAGTTCTGGAAGATTTTATGTTTCTAGGAATTTATCCATTTCACCTAGATTTTTCTGAATATTTGGCATATAGATCTTTCTAGAATTTTCTTACACTCCTTTGAATTTCTGCAGTGTCAGTTGTTATGTCTCCACTTCTATTTCTAATTTTATTTATTTGAGTCCTCTCTCTTTTTTCCCTGATGAGTCTGGTTAAAGTTTCATCAATCTTGTTTACCTTTTCAAAGAACCAGCTCTTGGTTTCACTGATCTTTTTTTATTGTTCTTTTAGCCTCTATGTCATTTATTTCCACTCTGATCTTTATTATTTCCTTTCTTCTACTTCCTCTGGGCTTTATTTGTTGTTATTTTTCTAGTTCTTTTAGATGCAGGGTTAAGTTTTTTGTTTGAGATTTTTCTTACTTTTAAAGTATGCCTGTAATGCTATGAACTTCCCTCTCAGGGCTGCTTTTGCAATGTTTCATAAATTTTGAGTTGTATGTTCATTTTCATTTTTTTGAAGAAAATTTGTTATGTCTACTTTGATCTCACTGTTAACCCATTTGTTATTTAATAACATGCTATTTAACCTCCTAGTGTCTGAATGTTTTTCAGTTTTTCTACTGTAGTTGATTTCTAGTTTCATGCCATTGTGATTAGTTAAGATGCTTGATATGATTTCAGTCTTCTTAAATTTATTGAGACTTGTTTTGTGTCTTAAATGTGGTCAGTCCTAGAGAATGTACCATGAGCACTTGAAAAGAATGTGTATTCTGCTGCTTTGGAGTGAAAAGTTCTGAAGATATCAATTAAATCCAGTTGATCTAGTATGTCATTTAAGGATGCTTTTTTTGTTGTTGTTAATTTTTTGTCTGGAGGATCTGGCCATTGATGTTAGTGGGCTGTTAAAATCCCCTACTATTATAGTATTGCTGTCAATCTTACCCTTCATGTCCATCAAAATCTGCTTTATATATTTATGTGCTCCTAAAGTAGGTGCATAAATATACTGCTCACAAAACTTAGGAAACATTTCAAAATGAATATGAAGCAATTAAAAAAGGATTTGATTTTTTTTATTAAAGAAAAACATCAGAAAAGCAAATGACAAGTAAAAAAAGTTGTTCCATTATTCTAATGAGATGCAAAGCTAACTTTTATTTCTTTGGTGAAAATGCACTATACATAAGGCTGAAAGTACTGGAGTATCTGCACATTCCCTGACCCTCTAATTTTTGTGAGCAGTGTATTTATAATGGTTATATCTGACTGTTGGATTTCTTCTTTTCTCTTTACGTAATGACCTTCTTTCTCCCTTACAATAGGCTTTGTTTTAAAGGATATTTTGTCAGATATAACTATTGCTACCCCAGCTTTGTTTTCATTTCTATTTTCATGAAATACTTTTTTCCATCCCTTCACTTTCAGTCTATGTGTATTTTCTGTTCTGAAGTAGGTATGGGTCCTGTTTTCTTATCCATGAAACTACCCTATGTCTTTTGATTGAAGCATTTAAACCATTTGAATTTAAGGTTATTATTTATATGTACTTATTTATTGTCATTTTATTTTTTAAATCTACAATCCTCTTTTTCTCAATTTCTGTCTTGTCCTTTGCTCTTTTTACAGCAGACTCCTTAACATTTCTTGCAGGTCTGGTTTGGTTATAAAGAATTTCTTGAGGTTTTATTTTCTTTGTTTGTTTTTTTTTTTTTTTTTTGTCTAGGAATCTTTTTATTTCTCCTTCAATTTTAAATAATAGCCTTTTTGAATAATGTAGTCTTGGTTGTAGGTTCTTGATTTGCAACATTTTAAATATATCTTGCCAATCCCTCTGGCCTCAAGTATTTCTGTTGAGAAGTTGGATGTCATCCTTTTGGGGGCTCCTCTGTAGGTAATTAACTGCTTTTCTCTTGCAGCTTTTAGTAATCTTTTATTATCTCTGAACTTTGGCATTTTAATTATGATGTGCCTTGGTGTAGGCCTCCTTTGGTTCCTCTTTAATGGGACTCTTTGTCCTTCTTGAACCTGTGTTACTTTTTCCTTCATCAATTTAGGAAAATTATCAGCTATGATTTCTTTAAACAGGTTCTCTATTCCTTGTTCATTCTAGTCTCTTTCAGGAACCCCCATGATGTGGATACTGTTTCTCTTCATGTTGTCACAGAGCTCTTTTAGAGTTTCCTCAGTCTTTTTGAGCCTATTTTCTTTTTGCTGCAGTGCTTCTGTGCTTTTGTTTATCTTGTCCTTTAAATCACTGATTCAATCCTCTGCTTTATCCAGCCTGCTATTGATTTCTTCTATTGCCATATTCGCTCTGATCTTGGATTTGTCATTTCTGACTCCTTCTTTTTTATGATTTCAGTGTCCTTTTTGATGCCTGTTTTCTCTTTATTTAGGTGCTGATTATGTCCATCCATTGTTGCTCTAATATCCTTGAGCATCCTAAAAATCATTATTTTAAACTCTGCATCTGGTAGTTTGGTCACTTCCATTTTATTTAGTTCTTTTTCAGGGGATTTTTCTTGTTGATTCATTTGGGTTACATTTCTTTGTCTGCCCATTTTATCTGTGCATTAGGTAGCACTGTCTTACTTTGAAATTTTTATGGTGTCTTTATGAGGAAGATGGGCTTGGTGGTACTGACTTTCAGGCTACCTGTTTTTCTTGCTCTAAAAATGCTTCTTGAGGGAACTATCTTTTCTCCTGTTGTATGTGACTATTGAATGCAGTTGATTATTTTGTGGGTACAAGTATCCTTTCAGGTAGGCTGGCTCTAAGGGTCAACTTTGATCATGTGTATTACACACTGTGCAATGTCTGTTCTGTTTGGCATATTTATTCTTCACAGTATCTGGTGCCTATGACACTTCTTCCTTTGGCACGCTGCTTATATAGTTAGCTGAGTCTAGGGTTGGTGCTGTCTGCCACCCACTACCAGTTGTGTTTGTTCTAGATATTCTTGGGTTGGCATCAGCCATTGTTTGTAACCTGCTGTGGGCTACCTGTCTACAGGTACTGCTCTTTTTGTTGTCTGTGTCAGCGTTTTCTGTGACTGACTTGTGTTGGAGGTGCCAACCTGTGTATAAGGATCAGCTTCTTCCTGCTTAGAGATGGCAGCAGCTCTGTAAAAAGCTCCTAGCTCCATAAAATTTGCCTCCACTTTTCAGCTTCTCCACCTCCTCTTGCAGCTGCCTGTTCTTCTGACAATCTTCTGTAGAAAGACTGTAGTGTGGACTCTGATTGGTCTCACCAAACCAACACTTTTTCAGGTTGTAAGCTTGTTGGGTTAGGGAAGCTGAGGTAGAGAATACTGTACAAGTTTAGTGGGACCCTCTACTTCAAGGTCCTCTTGGTCAGGAGCTCAGAATGGGGAATGTGACCCCTACTCCAGAGCCTAATCTCTCAGCCACTGTTGGATACTCATATTTTATTTCTCTCCAACAAAATAAGTAGCAGGTTCAGATTGAGTGGGGTTTACAGTCCTCTCTGCAGAAGTTCTTTCAGCTGGTGAAACCTTGGTCTCAGGGAAGAAGACTGAGAGAGTCTTCTCCTATAGCTGACTGTGTCCCCCCTAAAGTGGTTAAGCACCTCGACCAGACCCAACAATTGGCTCATAGAGACCCACACTTTAAATGCCCATGTTCCAAGCCTCTCTCCCTTCCTCCTGTGAAATCTAGCCCAGTGGGGCAAGATATCCAGCACCCAGTCTGACTGACTGTGAAGCTCCACCCTATCCAATGCACATGAGTTGCTGTGCCAGTGCTGGTCACAAAGAGCAGAACTTGCCTCAGCAGGGCCAGGTATGAAGAGCCCTTCCTTAGGCTACCACTCTAGCAAGGTTGTTAGGTACTAAACCAATGCTCTCCACAGTTAGCCACTGTATATGCCAGCCCTGAGCCTCCCTGGCAGGAACCCAGCATGAACCAGTGGGATACACTGCCTGTGACGGTCCCTAAGCAAACTTTTTTGAGCTTCAAGCAATCCAGAGTTTGTGGCTGCCTTTTCTGGGCTCAGGTAAACAAGGAAATACCAAGCTGCACACCTAGGCTTGCTTATACCCACACTGGGCCTGTGGGAAGGTCTGCTTAAAAGGCCAAGGTTCTCTGAGTCCAGCCTACTGCAATCTCTGTCTGCTGGATGCTTGTTAGGCTCGGCCACTGAAGAAACCTCTCCTAGATTATAGAGCCTGTGGCAATTTAGGAATTAAGAAGGGTTGTGCATATGGCTCCACCCCTTGACCCCAGGTGTCAGTCTGTCCAGATATTTTTTCACAGACCTCAGTAGGGTGTGACCCCAGGAGTCTGGTGGGTGTGGCCTCTGAGACCTAGAGGTGTGATCTTCCCACAGTCCAGACAGTTTCTACTGAGTCTCCTGTGATCCCAAAGCAACAATTTTAGGTTTGGGACATGTAGGTGAAAGCTCTGGTCTCAACACCAGAAAGCTGAATAATTGATGGGCCCCTACTTCCTGGCTTCTCAGCATGACCTCGTCTTTATGACTGGGGCAAGAGAGACTCCCAAGTGTGGAGCAGTTGCTTTGCCCCAGGCTGATTTCACTTAGAGGGGACTGCTCTACCCAAGAAAAGTGAGGACTATAGTGTTGGAGAATGACTCAGCACAGGGTTCTGATGACTGTCCCCTACATTGTCTCTCTCTGGACCTCCAACTTTACACTCTCCTCATACAACTCTAGTCCTCTCAGCTCTCCCCCACCAAAGCCCCCGGTAAGTGGCTATGAACAAGATTTTCTGCGCTGGCTCTTTAAGATGGAGCTTAAAGAGCATCTCCAAGAGCTCTGTCTCTTTCTTGCAGAGAGAAACCAAATGCTCTTTTCATCTCCAAATGCTGTCTGGGTGCCTTTTCTAGGCTCTGTGGCTCTAGTCTGGTTTCTCAGCCACTGCTCACTTGAGGCAGCCCTTTGTGTGACCCTGTTCTTTCTACCAATCTCGGTGTGGCTTGTTCTGTGACCCTTGATTATTAGACTCCTCTTTATTTAGTCCAAAGTTGGTTTTTCAAGATTATTGTTCTCAAATTAAGTTGTAATTCAATTTGTTCCTGGGTGGTAGTAGTTGGAAAGTCCACCTACTCAGTCGCCATCTTGGACTCTGTCAATATAAACATTTAAGATTCTGGCCTGCATGTATAGATATCTACTCATTTTGTGGCCACCAAAGACAAGCTTTTCATGTAAGTTTCCTTGCTTGTTAAACCTGCCACCAGCCACCTTGGAGTGGTCTCTCTTTCTTTAGTCTCTCTTATCCTCTATGTCTGAGAGCCTATTTCAGATCTGAGCCAAGGAACTCCTGAGGTTGTGAACCAACAGCTGTTTTAAGAATAGATTATATGCTATACACCTGAAATAAATACAAAATGATATTGAATGTAAAAAAATAAAAACAGAAAAAAATTGACTATAGAGCTCAAGGTAGCAAAAGGAAACCAGTTAAAAAGTTGTTCCAGTAAACCAGGACATAATAATCCCATGGATCAATGGGCTTATTCCATAGATTTACTAAATCTATCCTTTTTAGATTTATGAACTTAACTTTTAAATTCTTACTTAGATTTATGGGATGTCTTTATTTCTATTTCAAATTAATTAATCTAATGTATTTTGAAATATCTAACCTGTCAGATATTGCTTCTATTTAAAATCAAGCTCATACATTTCTATAAAATTAAGTTATTAAATTTATCTTTTTTTTTTTTTTTTTGCTTCTTAATACTTAGTGATCTTTGTTAAATATTATATCATTTAGACAGAAATGATTTGGCCAGAAGAAATTTGGTAAAAATCAAGATAGTCAACAATGTCATTCAGTTAAAGTGATTCTATAATAGATCATTTTGGTAAGTTATAGACTTCTCTTATCTGTCTTTTAAGTGTTTTAAAGATCTTTGTTGATTTATACGATATCCAGGTTTTCATTACTATTTTGCAGATGTTTTTATGTAGTATCTAATTATGACAACTTCCA
Organism: Saccopteryx leptura; assembly: GCF_036850995.1. Lineage (NCBI taxonomy): Eukaryota > Metazoa > Chordata > Mammalia > Chiroptera > Emballonuridae > Saccopteryx > Saccopteryx leptura. Next base: position 230,099,598 of record NC_089505.1, on the reverse strand, counting down.
CCTAGTAATCATCTAATTATGATAACTTCCCCCAAGAAATCAGAGTTGAAAAAGAATTCTACTTAAAAACAAAAGCAATATAGAGATAAATAATATTGCTATCTTCATCATTTTATGGTAAAAGCAATAAATATTTGAAAATATTGCTATATGTAAGAACTTTTTGAGGTCCTTTACTTTTTTATTATTATTAATTTTGAGAGAGAGAAAGGGAAAAATAGTAACATTGACTTGTTATTCCACTTATTTTTGTATTCATTGGTTGATTCTAGTATGTGCTCTGACCAGGGATCAAACCCACAACCTTGGTATGTCAGGATGATGCTCTAACCAGGCCTCTAAAATAGATATCTTTCAATTTTTTTTATAAATAATTGTATTAAATGCAACAATTTTTGAGAAGTTGCCAATTTATATGTCCTCCCAGAAGAAAATATGCCTATGGAACAATATCGTCCTCATCTCTATTCAACCAGACCATCATGAAAAAAATCTATATATTTCAAGCCCCTATTTGGCAAATTGTAAACACACAATAATGAACATATTTTAAATTACTAGTTTGTATTTATAAAATTAAAAAAAATTTTGAGAAACAAAGTTGAGGAAGAAAGAGAGAGGTAGGGAGAGCTAGAGAAGCATCAACTCATTGTTCTACTTAGTTGTACCATTGATTACTTCTCATATATGCCTTGACTGGGGCTCAAACTGGCGGCTTCAGGGGTCAAGCTGGAGCCCTCTGGTTCGGCAACCCAATGATCAAACCAGTGACCCCAGGCTTGAACCAATGACCTGTGTGCTCTGAAGCAGTGTTCTATCTACTACACCACCGACCAGGCCTAAAATTAAAATATATATATTTAAACCTTGACAGTGTTTTAGACTTTCCTTATTTTTCATGACCTTCACAGTTTTGAGCAGTACTAGTTATTATTTTGTATAATGTTCCTAAATATCTGATATTTTGGTCACAATTAGACTGAGATTTAAAGCTTTGGGAAAGAATACAACAGACATGGAACAGCATTCTTCTCATTACTTTATATTGGGGGTACAGGATATCAACAGGTCATCACTGATGATGTCGATGGGGAGCAAGCACTTGGTTAAGGGAGTGAGTGAGCGCCACTTTTCTTTACTGTTCATCCCTGTTTTCTATTTTCTGTACTCTATTCTTTGGAAGTAGGTTACTAAATGTGGCCCTCACTCAAACAGAAGGCTATTGTTGGTGATATCCACATATATTATTTGTGAGGCTATGAGAAATATTTGTTACATCTTTAGTCTAAGCATTTTAATTAAGACTTAATTTGCTTTCTCTTTTCTATGAGAATAGACTCAATTTTCATGGTTTCCTATTCTCTTTAATCAACAGAAAACCAATATCCCTCCTGAATCTGAGGAATCTCAATACAGAATTCCTGATGGTGTCTGGAGGCAGATATGGAAAATCTTGCTTCCAAACCGTAACTGCTTCTGAGGTTTTTAGACATTTCACTAAACCATTTGGAGATTTTTTGTGATGGTGTTTTATTAACTTAGACTTAAGTTTGATTAATTTATATATAGCTATTTCCTCCCTCTCTGAACTCAATCCTTAGTTTATATAACATATTTATTCACTGAACCTACTATAGGACCTGTGGATATTTCAGTAAATAATAAATTAAGATTGTTTTCCTTTTATTTAAGTAGTTAATGAGAAAGATAATCTCGTAAGTAAATAAATAAGCCTAAAATAAAAATAAAATCCACAAAACTTGTCTTATGGGCCATACGCTTCAAAGAGTAATACAAAGCACAGTGCTTTTACATTGTAGATAGTCAACAAATATTTGAATGTTGAATACTGAACATATTATTTGAAGGACAAAAGACAACAACTTAAAAATTCCTCTGCAATGATGGAGCATACTTGTCAAGTAGATAGCCAACAACATGGGCATTCATATTTATATTTAAAACAAATATAATTGGACATAATTTACCAACTAGTTTACAGCATGCACAATGAACCAATTCTTTGGGTTGCTTCACCATTCTAACTTAGGTTTACTTACACAAATACCTCTATGTGAGAATAATCCACAACTGTCAGATATGATGCATTGGTGCCTTCACAGCAGACTTGGAGCTCCCAGCAGGGGGGTGAGAACAACTTTAGAGTCAGAAAGAAGGACCTAGGAAAAAATGGATCAGTTCAGTGCTACCAAGATTATATACAGGGAAGAGTGACAAACCTAGACTTGATCCTTACTAACATGTAGTCGTGAGCCAAAAGAATCAAGTCTAATTTAAATGAGTAGAGTATCAAAACAAACAGAAGTGAAGAAGTTAAAGGAAATCAAGGACTGATAAAGCAGAAAAATGAGTAGAAAAAATAGATTAATAAATAACTCTCCCAACCTAATGACTGAGTTTCAAATATATTCCCAAAGAAAAACTAGAGGAAGAATAGACAGAAAGATGAGATACATCTACTGAACTCTTATAGTTGAAAATCTAAGAGGATTTTGTTGCCTATTCACTACCATCTGTGGCCCAGGGACACCAGAGCTTACAGAAACCCTGAGGAATATCGAACATGACAATTGAGAGTAGGCAGCTGTGTACCTTCATGTCTTACTGTCATTGGCTTATTAAAGGTTTAATAGGAAAAAAAAGTATTACATGAGGAACTTGGAAAGACACAGGTTGACAACTACAGCATTTGTTGCTTTTCTGTACTTCCATTTATCAAAACACATATGAAGATTTCAGCATTTTATTTAACTTATTTATTCCTGCACTTGTCCAGCAAACATCTGCAGACATATTATGTAAAACAAGGCTATGTTATCTATACAAGTCCATTCATTGAAAACTCTAACATCGCATTTTCCCATTTGTGGTAAAACAGCAATTCACATTTTAGCAAAATGCTAAAGCTCTGTATATATGTAATACCTCTGTGGAAATTAAATCTATGATGGACATAAGCCCAGAGCCAGCCTGAGGCAAACAATTACACAGAGTCGCATACACAAAAAATATGTGAGAAAGTTTTGAATAAGTTTGTTTTCATAGATCTGATGTGAAATGAGTCATGTGGCTATTGCATGTGAATATATTCTTAAACTACAAATAAATATTAATGATGTCTGAACAGTTCATTCTAGCATGGGTTACTGTTGATAAAGAGACAAATATCATTTTTCTGGCCAACAAAGTGAGCAAAACAAACCTGTATTGAGTGTCTGTCTTGGTCAAGCTACTATGTTAGATGGTTCACATATAGTGTCTTCTTTAATTTTCATAACTATCATATGAGATAGTCCCTTATCATTAATTTGTCACTAGGAGATTTAACCATCTGTAGGAATTCTTCAATGTTTAATTTTGTGTGACATCTTCTGATTTAAATCTGCTTTAAGGTCAGTATCTATAATATAATGAGTTCTTGAGTTGATAACTCAACATTGACTCTCACCCTGCACCATTGCTCTCTTCTCCTCTTCATGTGAATGAACCCAGATGAGGTGTTGACAAGTCCAAAATGAAGGAAACATTATTTGTATTTAAAAATGGCTTTGAAAAATACCTAATAAGCGCTTGCTTCCACAACACATATATTGAAATTGGAATGATACAGAGAAGATTAGCGTAGCACCCTAAGTAAGGACATCACAAATTCCTTAAGGATTTCCATATATTGTCACTTGAATCAATTCAATAAGAAATAAAATAAAATGAAAACATCTAATAGGCATCAATCACTTATGTATAGAAACATTAAGATAGAATGTACTACTTATGTTTTCTATGCCATTTTATGTTGGAGAATATATGCCCCATTGGTCTAACTCTAATGGAATATTAAATTTCAAGAAAGCTCCTTGACTGGCAGAGCCAAACTGCATTATCTTTCCCATTTTCCAGATGAGGGAACAGACGCTTAGCATATGTAGAGAAGACCTTGGTTACAAAGCTAGCAAATAGAGGCAAGAAACCTGACTGCCCTAAAAGTGGGTGTCCTGTATGCACTGCTGCTGTGACCTTTAGTTGAGCTGTAGTTGGGCTTGAAACAATCTTTTCTTCCCAAGGGTCTCTTCTATGATGTCTTTCTTTCTTTCTTCTCTTTTTTTTTTTTTTTTTTTTTAACCAGAGGAACAATTTACAGCTGACCTTTAAACAATACAGCTCTTTGGTACACTGACAACTCTGTGAAGTTGAAAATTCATATATATCTTTTGAATCTCTCAAAAATTTAACTAATAGCCTACTGTTGATCAGAATTCTTACTAATAACATAAACAGTCAATTAATGTATATTTTGTTTTTATATATATTATACACAGGTATTCTTACAATAAAGTAAGCTATGGAAAAAAACACGGGGTAAGGCGAAAGTAAGTTAGCAGCTGTAAATATGCAAAACACAGAGTTGATTCTAATATTATTATTGATTAATTATAATATTATTTTCCACGTGAACAACTGTAAACTTTCTTTTGTTCTATTCTGTGTTATCAAGAAAATCATAAAAAAAAGAAAATTTATTTACAGTACCGGTTGAAAAAAATATGCGTATAAGTGGACCAGTATAGTTTAAACCAGTGTTGTTCAAGGGTCAGCTGTACTGTACTTTATAACAGAATTGTCAAAATGAGCAGAAAGACAATCCCAACGTGGAAATTGATGAATAAAATCATAAGGGAAAATTCAGAATGAAAAGGAATGCCACATAACCTTTAAAAATAGAGGCACTTCCTTGTCTTGGAAAACATTAAAGTTCTTGTCTAGAAATGCCACACACAATAAATTGAACTGCACCCCGATCATTCACCTTGGGAGAATGAGTCAAGCCATGTGTGAACCGTAAGCTGTCACTTTCAAAAATTGTGAGACTGACTTAAGACTTCACCTTTAGCAATCAAAATTGAAAAGTTAAAAAATTAAATGAAATAGCTGTATGTTACTTTTGGTAGAATTAATACTTTTAGTTTAAATTATTACTGATGGAAGAATATACAGGGAAAAAAATCACTGTTTTTTATTGACTTGAACTACATCTTAAGTACAGGTCTAACAGGCTACAGCTTATCTATGGAGGAAAAAATACAAACTATTAAGGAGTCAGGACTGTATCCTTTAGGTAACAGTTAGTAAGGGCATCATTTAGACTTTAAATGGGACAACTCTCCCCAAAACTGATTCTATTTTACCATGTTCTTATACTTATCTCTGCATTGTTATCTTTTATGTTGTAATAACATTCTCCTCTGAATAGCCACTAGACTGTTAGCTTTTTGAGGGTGGCAACTGGTTCTTATTCCCTTTTATACCAGCATGTACAGTGGCACGGTGCATGCTACATTGTGAGGTTTGAACAAATGTTAGAATGAGTAATTTTTTTTTAATTAAATGAGAGGCGAGAAGGCAGATAGACAGGCTCCCACATGCGCTCCAACTGGAATCCACCCCTCAAACCCCATACCGGGCAATGCTCTGCCCATCTAGGATAGTTGCTCCATTGCTCGGCAACTGAGCTATTTTAGCTTCTGAGGCCAGGCCCATGGAGCCATCCTCAGTGCCCGAAGCCAACTTGCTAAAACCATTCAAACCATGGCTACAGGAGAGGAAGAGAGAGAAAATGGAGGGATGGAAAGCAGATGGGCTATTCTCCAATGTGCCCTGATCAGGAATCAAACCCAGAATTCCCACATGCCGGGCCTATGCTCTACTGCTGAGCCAACCAGCCAGGGTCAAGTATTGGCATTTTGTTTCAGGAATCATTATGTCAGCTTGGAAGCTGGATTGAGGTAAGGACAAAAAGAAAAAAAAAAAGAACATTTTGGATTATGACTACTGAAGAAAGAAGACATAAAGCTGGACCTATTTAGGGCAGTGCCAAGGGGTTTGGAAAGAAGGCAACATATTAGAGTATTTTAGTAAGTAAAATCAAAATTGTTTGGTAACTAGTTAAAAAAGTAAAGAAAGAATAGAGTGAAATTGAGGTTTATGCCTATGTTTCTCTCTAGGTGACTAAGTGCGAATATAATTAATAAAGGATGCAAAGGAAGAAGGTAGTTTGAAGAATAAGGATAATTATTTTTAACATGTAATGGTTTTATGTCTTAGTATTTATGGCCAGAGAAGCATTTCTGCTTCACCACACACCACAGCATATCATCAACAGGACTTCAGTACTGGCTGCATTAACTTCTTCTCCTTACCTCTTTTCAAAGTCATTCTTTTATAATTAGGTAGTACATTATTCTTTTAGGATGAGTTAGTTTCCTTTCCTAATATATTTTCCTGGAGCAAGTCCTTCTCAGTTATTTATATAAAATATGTTTAGCTTTGTTGCATGACTGAAAATAATTTTTGTTCTCCAACGTCTTAGCAGTTTCCAAGAGAAAATGTGCAGCCAAACACCAGTGAATGCACCAGTCAGTTTCCTGTGATGGGTCTTAATTTAGTGACTGAAGCCACGGCTGCGATCTTCCGAGTGTCTTATTTCTAGTGCCTCGGCACAAAGGACAGGGCAGAGATATGAGAAAGAAACACATTTGTGTTTCCATTCCAGCTTTGCCACGTTCACATAATCTCCATGAGCTTCAATTTCACCATCTGCAATAATACCTTTCTCATCATGTCACTACAGGAAGAAATGATAGAATGTAAGAGGAAGTTTCAGCTACAGATTTCCAATTATCTGCTTGCATGCCAGTTCAGCTGCTGCTCATGCTTGTGTTCAAAGATATTTTTCTGATATAAATAAGATGTGAAATTCATGTCTAACTGTAAAGAGTAAACAGACAGCCACTAAAATGAAGAAATGAAAACACTATTGGACTATATTTTTAATGTGAAAGTAACACTAAGCTTTTAAATTGTTGAAAATATGAAAATATAGCTTGAAAAAATCAGAATTCAAAACTATTTCAACAGGCTGAAATAGTGATATGGAACTAATAAGAAAGGTAAAAAGTGGGTAAAAAGTGGAGTTGGCAGGCATTCTAAGAAACCTAGGGACTTTTTTTTGACTCCTCAGTTAGTGAAACAGCAATATGGCTGCTTGCAAAGGAAGTTTCATCCTAATAGGCATTGGTAGAGGTAGAGAGGGTCAAGTCCAGAGCTAAGAAGGTGACAGCCCACCATTGTACTTGTCACTCATCAGACATCATCCATAAAAAGGAAGAGAGAGAATTAGCAAAATTGGCTTGGTGATGAAATATTATATGAGAGATAGTGAAGGGATTGTAGAAGCTCAAGACAAATATTAATTTTATAATTTGTAAAATGAGATTGGGAAACAAGGCATGCTCTACTCTTTCTATTTATCCAGGAGCATTTATCCGTTTATGTACTCCATTTATTCATTGCAGCATAACAAGACACTCCAAATTTAGTTGTAGGAGACAAAGATTTTGTTATGCCCATTAAAGCAAAACACAGTAAGAATGGTCCTCCATAATACTGGCTAGATGCTGCCTTAGTCAGTACATGCTGCTCTAATAAAGTGTTATAAACTGAGTGGCTTATACAACAGAAATGTATCTGTCACAGTTTTGGAGGCTGAAAGTCTGGGGATCAGGGTGCCAGTATAATCAGGTTCTGTTGGGATCCCTCTTTTGGGTTGTGATCAGCTAACTTTTTATTATATTCTCACATGGCAGAAAGCAAAACAACCCTTTGGCCTCTTTTTATACAGACACTAATTTCATTTATAAGGGTTCACCTTCATGACTTAATTACTCTTCAGAGACCCCTAACTTCCAAATAACGCCTTGTTGGGAGTTAGACTTCAATATGTGGATTTTGAAGAATACAAATATTTAGCCCATAACAGATCACTAGAATAGCTCAAGGTTCCTCAAATGATGAGTGATAAAATATTAGGGTGCTAGAGGAACAATATCCAGGTAAGTTTACTTAATGTGGGTCTGATGTCTGGTTGAAAATGGCAAAAGGCAGGCTCAACTACAATGTCAACTATGGCAGCTATATGTGGCCTCTCTGGCACAGTGTCCTCGGGGCAGCCAAACTTCCAACCTGGCAGCTCTTGTGAACAGGGCAGAAAATTCATGGCGTTTTCTGATGAGCCTTTTTCAGTGTCACTTCTGCATAAGCTATAGTTTGAAGTTGTCAAAGAGCAGATTCAAGGGAGGAGGATTCTATTTTCAGCATATTTTAAAGCTGTCACATGTCCTTTCAAACTCTTAAACGAATACTTTCTACTTCCGGTTTAGACAAAAATGAGTCTGATTTTGGCTCAAAATGAAAAGAACTTCATAGTATATACAAAATAGTTAAATAGAGAGAGGATTCAGGAGTATGTAAAGACAAAGTTCTCATTATTCTGTGGCTCTCAAGAGAGTCAAAAATCTTTAAATCTGAATTACTACTACTACTTGTGGCAGTGTTTAAAACAGAAAAATTCACATGAGATTGTCTTTAAAGTAATTTCTAAAGCATGGATGAGAGGCACAGTGAGACTGGATCAGCATTCACAGGTGGGCAGCCATCAAACAGAAGGGCAGGAAGTAACAAAATGAGGTCATGTTTTACACCAAATTAAAAGGAGATTTATGACAGGAAACAGTATGTAATTCTGTGTGAAGATTTCTGAGAAATCACCATTTCTGATTTTAAATGAAGGTCAGTCATTACTAAGTAAGAGGACACTGAAATTAGATTATCTTACTCTTTTAAGGAAGAGAGGCTAAGCAGTCTGATGAAAGGTATTAGGAGCATCTTTTACTTATCACTGAATTCATGGATCAAGTCATTTAGAACAAGGTCATAGCTAAAGAGGGAAAGAGTCATAAGGGTTATAGGTGAGAAGCGAAAATCTGGTTTAAATGAGTTGCCAATTCAGTGAAAGCCTGAACTGTGTATTCAGGCTTGATGTGTAAAATCAAGGGTCAGAAAACTTAGAAATAATGAAGGAAAACTACTAGGTGAAAATTGAACAGAATTTAGGTAAACACATACCCGAGGATGGGCTTTTAGATAGTCCGTGTATGTAATCAGCATAGATCCATAAGTTTAGGTGACAGATAGAGCCCATAGAAATAGAATCTGATGAGACAAGGTGAGGAAGTCATACATCCTTATTTATCTTTTATCCACCTTTACCTGTCTCTTGTGCATTTGTTCAGCATGGCTAGTTAAACTTACTGGCCTTTCATGGAGAAGTGTCAGTAAAAGGTAGAAAAATAACATTATCACAAATCTATCATGTTCGACATATGACTATTCAAATATCAGATAAAGAGAATTACAAATAAGATGACTTCTAGACCAAATCTTTGTGAGAAGGGCAGCTGTTAACATTTTAATCTAATTTTGCTTATGATCCAGAACAGAGCAGTTAGGAAAAGTAAGATTGTCTGTGGGTATAAGAGACTGCGATGGAGTAGGTGACAGCTTAGAGAAGTGACCAGACTTTTAGCACTAACAAACATTCCTCTCCTGCTTCATATATATTAAAATTTTTTGTTAGAAGATTTACATGTTATCACATGGAGCTGTTATGAGAAACACAAAAGTTTGTATTTTCTAAGTAGAATGTAAGTATGAAAAAGAAAAGCCCCAAATAAATATAGGTTGAGTAAAATATCTTTCCAAAATTGCTTCCTATTTCCCTTCTAAGCACCTTTATTTTTCTCATCCATGTGTCATTCATTCCATGGGATGCTTGCATCTGGCTTTTATTTTCTAGTTGTATAGTATTTAGATGGTTTAATTAACTTCTTTCACATGGCAAAGTGTAACTCAATCATTACTCCCAGTTAGCATATTTTTCACTGATATTTGCTCTTCAAGGCCTAGAGACTCGACTTGGTTGGTTAAGTTTGCCTAAAACAGACAAGCCTACATTTCTCAATATAAACTGTGTCAGAAGAAAACAAATAACTAGTCTTTGAAAGAATCGGGAGAATAATGAACAGGTGCAATCTAGATGTAATTCAGGTAATACTAGTAATTTGTACGTTTAATTCCAATAAAGTTTACAGTATTTTAACTTTGGTTTGGTAAAGTATCTATTTTCACCCCTACCTCAAAGTTTTTTATTTGTTTTTGGTTATCATAGAAATGCCTTTATTTAAAAGGAGTTTTAATTTTCAAAAAGAGGTTAATCAATCTGTTAGTCTAAGCTACTTAGTTTAATTTAAATTAATTTAAATTTTATTCTTTGCAACAACTAGATTCTTTGAAATAAAAACAGATCTGTAAGTATTGATGATCCATAAAAATTATTAATTACCACAGATAAACTAAGTCTAAATTACACCAATTTTTTTTCAGTTCACATAAACCAAATTAATTGAAAACATATTAGAAAATGAAGATATGTATACAAAATAAAATAAGAAACACCTATACCTAGAAAAAGAAACACCTATAATTTGTTTTTATATAAAATGAATTTTTTGTACTTTCCTTCAGATTATATAGAAATATATTTTCATGCAGAAATATAAATAAATGTTACAATGTGCTACATAAACAGTACTGTGTATTATTTTTATAACAATTTAAAACCTAATGAATCATGTGATATACATGTGTAAATAACTTATAATTGAACTCTTAAAATACTTTTAGTTGCCTTACTACATTTCTATTTGGTACTTTAGATATCTACTTTACTAAAAGTAAAACTGTGGTTAAAATACTATATTGATTTGAGTCCATGCTTTTAATACTTCTCACCTATATTGTCCTATTGAAATGGTCAAGGATGATTAAAATGGAGAAAAACCTATATATCACTGAACTCTGGTAATAGTTTCTGTCTTTGTTGCAGAAAACATAAGACATTCTATAATATATGAAACAAGACTAGAAGAAAAAAGTCAACCTTCAAAAACAAACTTTAGTAGGGAGTACAAAGAAGTGTTTACCCAGTGACATCAGACTCAGATCTAAAGGTAACAAATAACACTCCATTCAGTCCATTAGTGATGAGAACTGAAACACACGGCTATGCCCAGTTACAGGGAAGTCTGGGAAAACATCTTCTAGCTGTTCTGAGCAGTCCTTGTTTAATCAAAACTCTATTACTATGTAAAAGGAAGAGTAGATTTTAGCAATTAATCAACAATGCTATATGATTATTATTTATGCAGAAAGTCATTTTAATGACTAGGTTTTTGTTTTTTCTATAATTGAAATACCCCTTTCCTCTATTTCAAATCAAGTATCTATAGAGTATAAGTCTTTAGGAGACCAAGTGTCTATAAATGGCAAGTTTATGTAAACTTTATAGCCTTTTGTAGGGCCAGAGGCTGACGCTGTCATGGCCATGCAGGTTCTCATTGAATTCAAACAGATGGTAAAGAAACAGTGGAGCCAAAAAATGGTGGGCTATTTTGTCTATTCAAGTCTTGCACCGGTAGATGAGCAAACACACAGGGAAGATCGCTGTCCTCTCATTCAGAGCTCCCAAAGCCCTGACATATTCTCTGGTTCCACAACCAGGAGAATCTTCTCCAGTTCCTCTATAATCAAAGGTCCCCAACAAACCTCAGTAGGGTTCCCAAAGCCCCTCAGCTCTGGTTCTCCATCTGCACACCTTCTCACTCTCTGCAAAACTAGCTTCTTCTTCTTCAGCATTCTGCATTCTCTCTGTTCTCTCTGCAAAATTGGCTAGGCCCACAAAGACCACTCCTCAAGCAAATACATTTATTAGCAAAAAAATATCCCCTCCCAAACCAGAATGCAATCTGCAATTTGCAATCAACTGCCCTGCTCTGAGGGCAAGAGCCCACATAGCTGCCCAGCACCATTACCATTTTTTAACAATAAAAGTAAGCAAACTCCAAAAAATACAAATTTTACAAACTCATTTGCCCAACACTGTTGCAGAGTAAAAATATAGAACACATGAACTGTGGATCAGGTTGCCAATTTTTTACTACATTGGAGACTTTGAGTTAAAAATGTCAAGCTCAGGGACCCAAATTTTGAGCTCAAGAGTCATGGAGAGAATCAAATACTTCTATTACTGCTTTTAAAATATTCTTCAATGGCTTTGGGCTGAGTTTGTGAAAAAAAAATCTGACCATTCCTCTTGTTTTCTTTTTAAGCTATACATATATAATAAATGCTCAGAACAGAAAATATATAGTCTATGATATGCATAATATAATTACATATATCATTATTTAGAACATGTTACATATAATGTTAGATATAACACATATAATTATATATAATATAAATAATTCTATATAATTTAATACAACAAAGTAAAATTATATATAACTCTTTTATTTAATTATATATAATGGTATAATTATACTATAATATATATCCTAGAGATATTTTTCTCAATTATTTTTTTAAGTCTTCCTGATATTGTTAGTAGATGGGTGAAATATCTTCTTGACGTTTTTCTGAGAATACTGGCTAGAAGTTTTTTCTTTGGTTTTCTGAATTATCTTAGATAAACAACAATCTTTTGATTTTTATTTCCCTCGCCATTTTTTGTGATCCAAAATTTTCTCAAATGTCTAATTATTCCAGCTTTTCTTATTGTTGTTGTTTTTTGTTTATATCTAAAAATGAAAGGATATAAAAGTAACAAAGGTGGTATTTTGGAAAGTTTTTACGCTGAATGTCTTCACTTTAGGATGAATTGTAACAATGGAACATTATGTTTGGCATTCCTAAAAACCACTGGGAGTGGTGATTTTAACTTGGGTGCCCAAACAAACCCTAGATTATTTACTCAATTTTTGAAGCAGAAACTTTTAACTTCTACTTTAGACAAAAATGCCTGGTTGTGGGCCACTGTGTGGAAGTGGGAGAAGAGCGGAGGATTGCTTATGCTATGTGTAGACCTCTTTTACCTCCACAGTATGCCTTTTTTATTTCAAATCTCTTTCCTACCCATCCCTGCTAGTTCTTGGCTTTTTATTGTAAATATTTTAGTCACTCCTCTCTGCAGTAGCCCCAACTAAACAAATGATATGCTTCCAGTTTTTAGACAGGGCTTCCCTTGTCTTCTTTCAGCTTTCCTCTTGTCAAAAATGTTTATAATATTGTTGAGTGTTTATTTATTTATTTATTTATTTATTTATTTATTTATTTATTTTTGACAGAGACAGAGAAAGAATCAGAGAGAGGGACAGATAAGGACAGACAGACAGGAAGGGAGAGAGATGAAAAGCATTAATTTTTCTTTGCAGCTCCTTAGTTCATTGATTGTGTTCTCATATGTGCCTTGATAGGGGAGGGAAGGAGCAGGTGGGGGGAAGACTACAGTAGAACAAGTGACCCCTTGCTCAAGCCAGCAACCTGCCTTCTAACTCGTGAGCCCATGGTCAAGCCAGATGAGCCTGTGCTCAAGCCAGTGACCTCGGGGTTTTGAACCTGGGTTCTTCACATCCCAGTCCAACACTCTATCCACAGCACCACTGCCTGGTCAGGCAGGCCTTTTTTATTTACTACAGTGGTTCTCAAAGTGTGTGTCAGGGTGCACTGGTGCACCCTAGAAGATTTCCAGGTGCGCCCTATGGTATTCTAGAGAAATATGTGCCAGTTGGGGACCAAAAAACCAACAGGGATTTTTGGAGTTTAGATTTTTGGGGTACAGAGATGTGAGGAATTAGCTATAAGCTGACAGTCTGCCCAACCCCCCACCTCATTTGCCTGATTAAGTTGCAAAAGGCCATTAAAGCTGTGGTGCTGGGTTGTTTACACTACCCCCCATGTTCCCCAGAAAGACTGGAGGTAAGTTACTTCTATCCTTTGTTTGGTGTAAAGTTAAGATGATATGTATGATGGGGGTTTTCTGCACTTGGTGAAATTCTTGTGTTGCCTTGGAAACGTGATCAGAGACCATTGATTTGCTAATGGCCTCACTTTGCCCTATAAATAAAGCAAGATAAGGTTTTGGGGCATGCTTTGTTCTTGCCAGCAGCAATTACAGGGTCCTCCCAACCCTGTATTTTCTTTATTTCTTTTTATTTATTTTCAGAGACAGAGAGAGAGAGTCAAAGAGAGAGAGAGAGATAGGGACAGACAGACAGGAATGGAGAGAAATGAGAAGCATCAATCATCAGTTTTTTATTGTGAAACTTTAGTTGTTCATTGATTGCTTTCTCTTATGTGCCTTGACTGTGGGTCTTCAGCAGAACTAGTAAGCCCTTGCTCGAGCCAGTGACCTTGGGTCCAAGGTGGTGAGCTTTGCTCAAACCAGATGAGCCCATGCTCAAGCTGTTGACCTCATGGTCTCAAACCTGGGTCCTCTGCATCCCAGTCCAATGCTCTATCCACTGTGCCACTGCCCAGTCAAGCCATATTTGCTTAATTCCATGTATTTTCATAATTCTGCACTGTTCCCACTTGAGACTTGGAATTACTAGCTGTGCTGGTTCGCAGCATGTTTCCAGATATAAAAATAAATACAGTTACTCTATTATAACATTTCATTTCAGAAATACTGCTCTTTTTGTTAACACATCATTATTATATTTATTATTAACACATCATCATATTATTTTTAGATGAATATACCCAAATAAAATGGATAGTGTGGACAAGTCCCACCGGGGTGAGTATGACAAAGATGCAAAGACCTGATTCCGAGGACCAGGTTCAGTGATGCAGATCCAATTTATTCAGGAAGTAAACTAGCTTATATACATGGGTTCAGCCAATAGGATGTTATATTAGGACAAATGGCCAAAAAAGGTCAGAAAGCTGCCTGGCTATCACTGAGTCATTTCCATATAGCGGGCAAGCTCCCTCCATGGTGTGCCAGGGAAGGTTTATCCTTGCTAGAGTGTTCTCACAGCATAGCATTAGCCACAGCTGCCAGGTAAATGCTCTGCACTCTACCTACATCTCTCCCTTCTCTTTTAATTAAGGCCAGTTGAACTTGCTTGATGTCTGCTTGTTGCTGTTGTAGCTTCTGTATGCTACGTATTATGCAATGGAACCTTAGTAGAACTAAAACAACTATAATAAATATTAGACAATATGCTAATAGACTAGCTGGATTAAACAATGAGGCAAGCTTCTGTAATATTTGACTAGTTAGGAAATAGAACAGGGGTCTTAAACAGGGGATTCCTCCTAGGGGTCAGGATGTCATTTCCCTGCCATTGTGTTACAGAGACCTTCTAGGTACCATTAAACACAGTTCCATTTTGATTGTAAAAAATGGACGTAGGTCCATGCACGCCCACTTCCCACAAAGGTCCCAGCATCCAAACACAGAACAGATGGCTTGCCGCAGGCTGCATACTGCATATGGTTGCATTTTGTCTCTCAGCTTCCAATGTCAAACTCCGAGGTTGATGGTTTGCACATTCGGGCCAGAGGCAATGCGGCAGTCTTTCCAGGGAATTCCTTCTCTTGTGAGTGTTCTTAGATGTTTGTCATATAGGAATGGACAAAGAGGCAACCCTGGGAAGGCAGGTGATGGGGTGTGCACACCAGCTGTGAGGTCTTCTTCTGGAGTGCTGAGGACCTCCTCCCCTCAGGTGTAATCAATGTGGAGGAGGCCAGGGCTGTGGCTTTGGACAGGTGAAAACTGAACCACTTAGTGGGTGCCCAAGAAACCCTGTCAAGTAGGTTGAGAGGTTCCTGGGATCCAAATTAGCTGAAAAACACAAGCATAACCTCCCCTTGTATTAGAAGAGGGTGTAATCCCTGCCACTGTGCCGTGGCTGGAACCTTCCAGCATCATTTCAGAGAGAGGGGAAGGGAAGAAAGAGAGTGAAAGATACAGAAAAATAGACAAGACAGACAGACAGAAAAGAAAAAGACACATGGGGGCATATAGGCTGGCCCATGGTTCTGCAGCAGGAACACGTGTTGGAGAAAATGGCATCTGAGAGGCTGTGGTGGGGCACTGAGCCCTGGTAGGGAATGCGGAAGTAGCAACTTCTGCTACTTCGGGTGGCAGAGCTGATGGTGCGGTTTCTAATGTATCTAGTTTTGTTTCTGCATGCTCGGCTGCAAGTCCATCAAACTCGGTGGCCCAACCTTCTTCTTCCTCTACAGGGGGAGGTGAATAGGGAGGTAGGGGTTCCTCTGAAAGAGGAATAGCCTGTAGGACCTTAGGGACTGGTGGAGGGTCCTCAGCAGGAGCACCGGTCAAGCAGGCGCGTATTGCCAATAAAGCAAGAGTGAGGCCAAGAGGGAAGGCCCATGTCTCATGTACCTCAGCCAAGCGAACACATTGGAGAGCTCAGGCCCAAGTATCTGGGTCCCAGAGAGGCATGTCCCTAATCCAGAGATTGAAACCAGAGAGGATCTCACAGTAAGTACAGGAATCTTTTTCACGAACTTGAACTCGTCTACTCTGCAATAGGGCGTGCAGGGTTCAAGCCTGCGGGGCTCGAGAGTGAGGGAGAAGATTTCCCATTGTAGAGGGTCATTCACCCATCCTTTGAGTGCTGGCTGGGTCTCTGTTTGAGGCACCAGAATGTGGATAAGTCCTGCCAGGGGTGAGGACAATGAAGACGCAAAGAACCAACTCCAGGGACCAGGTTCAGTGATGCAGATCCACTTTGTTCAGGAAGTAAACTAGCTTATATACATGAGTTCAGCCAATAGGATGTTATACTAGGACAAATGGCCAAAAAAGGTCAGGATGCTGCCTGGCTAGCACTGAGTCATTTCCGTATAGCAAGCGAGCTCCCTCTAGGGTACGTCAGGGAGGGTTTATCCATACTGGAGTGTTCTCCAGCATAGCATCAGCCACAGATGCCAGGTAAATGCTCTGCACTCTACCTACAGCAGTGGTACCCAATTTTTTTTTGGAAAACGGACTGGTTTAATGTCAGAAAATATTTTTATGGACCAGCCTTTAGGGTGGGACAGATAAATGTATCACATGACTGAGACAAGTATCAAGAGTGAGTCTTAGACAGAGGTAACAGAGGAAATTTGGTCATTTTTTAAAAATAAAACATCGTTCAGACTTAAATATAAATAAAATGGAAATAATGTAAGTTATTTATTCTTTCTCTGCAGACTGGTACCAAATGGCCCACGGACTGGTACCAGTCCGTGGCCCGGGGGTTGGGGACCACTGACCTACAGGATAGATTTCTCAAAAAGAAGCATGATATTGAAGAATTCGATTCTGGAAGTGAGCAAAAATTAAGTGTAAATAAAATAGGACTTGAAGGCTGAAGGGCAGAATTTAATTTATAGCATTTTTCATCACTTAACACTGAACAATATGATTGGATCAGAAATCCATTCATGGAAGCTTCAAGTGATCTTGGTTTAACATTAAGAGAAGAAGAACTGGCAGCTATATCCACTAATCATGGATTAATGATTAAACATAAGGAATTTTCTCACAAAGCCTTTTGGATTTCTATAAAAGAAGAATATGTGGCAATATCTTAAAAAGCTTTGAACATTTTACTACAATTTTCAACATCCTATTTATGTGAATTAGGATTTTCTACCCTCAACACAATTAAGAGTAAAAAGAGAGAAATTCTTCAATGTATTGATGAAGAAATGAGAGTTTGCCTTTCAAATATATGCCCAAACACTGAAGAAATCTCTAGGACACATCAGGCTCATGTTTCTGATAAACACAGAATGAAAAATCTTAACACGTTCATGCCAGGACCTGCCGAATTTACTAAATCTTACTAAGAATGTGTGTGTGTGTGTGTGTGTGTGTGTGTATAATTTTTGCAGTTTTTTTATTTTTAAACCCCTTTTTTACAAATTCTAAAAATCATAACAAAAAATGTAACATGGAAATGTTTTTTAATGTCAGAATAAATTTAATTTTGTCATATTTATTTTATTTAATTACCATAAAAGCACACTTGGACTTTATATTTTTTCTTTAATATTTGACTTAATTATTATAATATATTTCTCAGAAATTTGTATATAGTGCATCTACAATTATTTGTAAAAATTTAAATGCACCCTAACTTCAAAAAGTTTGAGAACCACTGCTTTACTATAATTTTAAACGACTTTAGGAACATGAGTTGATTAATTCAGGAACAAAGTCTGCCAACTTGAATCAACTGCCTATTTCTTTGTATACAAATAGAGTAATATTGTATATACTGTTTTAAAATTTCCTCTTCAGAAGACAAAATGGTGATGTTGTAGGTGACATACCAACTTCCACCTCCCAGAACCAAAGTGGATTACAAACTAATTTTAAGAACCACCATCTGGAAAAACCAACTTTGGACTAAACTAAAAGGACTCTTCAACCAAGAAACACTGAAGAAGGCACAATGAGACTGGTAGAAAAAGTGGAAACACGAACAGGGCTGCCCAACTTCCCAGAGTGAACGGCAGCTGGAAGAGACTCACGTGGCAGGAAGTGAGTTTAGCAGAGAGGGGAGAGTCCTGAGTCCCAGGAACAAAGCCCCAGCCTGCAGCCCCAGAGCCTAGAAGAGGCATATGGACAGTATTTAGCTGGAAACAAAACAGGATACTGTTTGTGAGAGACTGATTTCTCAGACCCAGGATTCTTCTTAAAGGGACTGCGCAGAAAACCTCTCTCACAACCACTCACCCAGGGCTTTGGGGGACAGGGAGAGAGGAGAGGACCAGAGTAGCAGGAAGAGAGTTTAATCCAGGAGGCACAGGGAGAAACATTTTGAGGGACAGCTACCCTAATCCCTGGGACAAGTCACTCCCCAAATCTGAAGTGAATATTTCCCCTGGAAACAGCAATACCAGCAAAGGGAAGCAGGACACCAGCCAAACAAGCTGTCCCACAGCACTCAGAGCAGAGTTGCTTAGAAGGAGGGAACTTTCAGGACTACAGTAGTGAGTGTTAGGGTCTGAACTACAGTGCCCCCACCCACACGGCTGAGGGCTCACCCGAGGATGTGTGGCAGTAGGACACAGAAGCATGGTTCTGTTGGAAAGGGCGAAAGCCGGCTGGCCACCACTGAGGCCGAGTTGTGAGCTCAGTCTTGCCCGGCTGGGGAGGAGGGGACATGCAAAAGTGGTCAAGCCCAGCTGTGGGCCGCCAGTAATCCAGCCTGTGGGGAAAGGGCAGGAGCCCTGGAAAAGGTGGAGGCCCACCCTTGAGCAGGGGTGCAGGAGCACAACCTTGCCCTTCCCACAGAACCGAGGCTTGTGGCCTGACTTGGAAGCTGGCTCCTCCATGGGGGTGGAGTATAAAGCCCAGAACAGGTGGAGTCCCACCCAGCCTGTGGAGCCAAGGCTTGCAGCCCTCCTGCAAGCGGTCTCCTCCTGCAGAGGTGGGGCAAAAGCCCGGAATCAGGCGGAGACCCACAGCTGAGCAAAGTTGCTCACCCCTACCCTCATGGCCGAGCATAACTTCACTCACGGGGGTGGGGTGAAGGCCAAGACAACCGAGGCTTGTACAACCGAGCATGTGATCACAGCCACTTCCGTGAAGGAGGGGTGGAAACCACAGCAACAGCCCCAGAGGGCAGGCATCGGCAATGCACATACCCAAAGGCCCTAGGCAGCAACAGCAGAGAGGTGGCAGGCCTGCAGACAGACCACACCTAGGAAACACAGAGGCCACACCCAGTGGACTCCAGGGTCCAAAACCTTCTTTTAAATAGACAAAATGAGAAGTCAGAGAAATGCAACACAAATAAATCAAAAGAAATCCCCAGAAAAGGACCTGAATGAGTCACATATAACCAAATTACCAGACGCAGAGTTTAAAATGACGATAGTTAGGATGCTCAAAGATATTAGAGCAACAATAGATGGTCATTACAAACACCTAGATAAGAGATAGCAAATATGAAAAAGGACATAGAAATAATAAAAAAGAATCAGTCAGAAATGACAAATACAACATCAGAAATGATGAACACAATGGAAGGAATTAAAAGCAGGATGGATGAAGCTGAGAATTGAATCAGCAAGTTAGAGGACAAGATAAATAAAGGCACGGCAGCAGAGCAGAAAAAAGAAAAGAGACTCAAAAAGTCTGAAGAAACTCTAAGAGAGTTCTGTGACAACTTGAAGAGAAATAACATCCACATCATAGGGGTTCCTGAAGATGAAGAGAAAGAACAAGAGATAGAGACTTTGTTCAAACATATTATAGCTGAACTCTCCCTTCAATTAAGGCAGGAAAACATCTCACAAATTCAAGAAGCACAGAGAATTCAATTAAAGAGAAACCCAAAGAAATCTACACCAAGACACATCAGAATTAAAATGCCAAAGCTAAGTGAAAAAGAGAAAATATTAAAAGCTGCTAGAAAAAAAAAGAATATCACCTACAAAGGAGCCCCCATAAGGATGACTTCCAACTTCTCAAAAGAAACACTTGAGGCCAAAGGGAATGGCAAGAAATATTCAAAGTAATGCAGAACAAGAGCCTACAATCAAGACTACTTTATCCACTAAGGCTATTGTATAAATTTGAAAAAGAAATGCAAAGCTTTTCAAACAAAAAAAACTCAAGGAATTCACTACAAACAAACCAAGGCTGCAAGAAATGCTAAGGGGCCTGTTGTAAACAAATCAAAGAAGAAAAAGAATATGGCAAAAGAGGAATACAGCTTTAAAGAATAAAATGGAAATAAAAAATTACATATCAATAATAACCTTAAATGTAAATGAATTGAATGATCCAATCAAAAGACATAGGGTAGCTGCATGGATAAGAATACAGGACCCATACATATGCTGTCTAAAAAAGACACACCTTAAAACAAAAGATGCACATAGACTGAAGATAAAAGGATGGAAAAAAAACATTTCACACAAATGGAAATGAAAAAAAGCTGGGGTAGCAATACTTATATCAGACAAAATGGACTTTTAATCAAAGACTATAGTGAGATAAAAAAGGTCACTACATAATGATAAATGGAGTAATCCAACAGGAAGATATAACTGTTATAACAGCGGTACTCAACCTATGGGTCGCGACCCCAGCGGGGGTCGAACGACCAAAACACAGGGGTCTGCTAAAGCCATCGGAAATACATATTTTATTTAAAAATGTATTGTATAATAAATATGTATTTTTAGATGTCTTTAGGTGATCCCTGTGTTTTGGTCGTTTGACCCCCTCCGGGGTTGCAACCCACAGGTTGAGAACCGCTGTGTTATAAATATCTACGCACCTAATATAGGAACACCTAAATATATAAAGCAAACTTTGATTGATTTAAAGGGCGAGATCAACAGCAATACTATAATAGTAGGGGATTTCAATACCCCACTAACATCACTAGTTAGATCCTCAAGAAAGAAAATTAACAAAGAAACAGCAGCCTTAAAGGACATACTAGATCAACTTGATTTAATAGATATCTTCAGAACCTTTCGCCCTAAAGCAGCAGAATATACATTCTTTTCAAGTGCTCATGGTACATTCTCTAGGATAGACCACATGTTAGGGCACAAAAGCAGTCTCAACAAATTCAAGAAGATTGAAATCATATCAAGCACTTTCTCTGACCACAATGGCATTAAAATAGAAATCAACCACAACAGAAAAACTGAAAAATATTCAAACACATGGAAACTAAATAGCATGTTATTAAATAACGAATGGGTTAACAATGAGATCAAAGAAGAAATTAAAAATTCCTAGAAACAAACTATAATGAGTATACATGAACTCAAAATTTATGGGACACAGCAAAAGCAGTCTGAGAGGGAAGTTCATAGCATTACAGGCATACCTCAAGAAGCTAGAAAAATCTCAAATAAACAACTTGACCCTGCATCTAAAAGAACTGGAAAAAGAACAGCAAGTAAAGCCCAGTGCTAGTAGAAGGAAGGAAATAATAAAGATCAGAGCAGAAATAAATGACATAAAGGCTAAAGAAGCAATACAGAGGATCAGTGAAACCAGGAGCTGGTTCATTGAAAAGATAAACAAGATCGATGAACCTTTAACCAGACTCACCAAGAAAAAAAGAGAGAGGACTCAAATAAATTAAACTAGAAATAAGAGTGGAGAAATAACAACTGACACAACAGAAATACAAAATATTGTAAAAAATACTATGAAGAACTGTATGCCAAAAACCTAGATAAAATGGACAAATTCCTTGAAACATATAATCTTCCAAAAATCAATCTGGAAGAAACAGAAAACCTAAACAGACCGATTACAACAAATGAGATTGAATGAGTTATCAAAAAACTCAAAAAATAAAAATTCCTGGGCCTGATGGCTTCACAAGTGAATTCTACCAAATATTCAAAGAAGAACTAACTCCTATCTTTCTCATGTTATTTCAAAAAATTCAAGAGGAAGGAAGACTTCCAGCTCATTTTAGGAGGTGAGTATAATTCTGATTCCAAAACCAGGCAAAGACAACACAAAGAAAGAAAATTATAGGCCAATATCCCTGATGAATTTAGATGCTAAAATCCTCAACAAAATATTAGCAAACCGGATCCACAATATATAGAAAAAAGCATACACCATAATCAAGTGGGATTTATTCTGGGGAGGCAAGGCTGGTACAATATTCACAAATCAATTAATATGATTCATCACATAAAGAAAAGGAAGGAGTAAAACCACATGATAATTACAGTAGATGCAGAAAAAGCATTTGATAAAATCCAGCACCCATTTTTGATCAAAACTCTCAACAAATACAGGAAACATACCTTAACATGATAAAGGCCTTCTATGACAAGCCCACAGCCAACATCATACTCAATGGGCAAAAATTAATAGCAATCACCTTAAGATCAGGAACAAGGCAGGGGTGCCCCCTTTCACCACTCTTCTTTAACATAGCTCTGGAAGTCCTAGCCACAGCAATCACAGAAGAAGAAGAAATAAAAGGCATTCAAATTGAAAAAGAAGAAGTAAAACTATCATTGTTTGCAGATGATATGATATTGTATTTAGAAAACCCTAAAGTCTCAGTCAAAGAACTTCTAGACCTGAATAAATGAATTCAGCAAGGTGGCAGGATATAAAATTAACATTCAGAAATCAGGCATTTTTATACACTAACAATGAACTCTCAGAAAGAGAAATGAAGGAAGCAATCCCCTTCACCATTGCAACCAAAAAAATAAAGTACCTAAGAATAAATTTAACCAGGGAAATTAAAGACTTGTACTCAGAAAATTATAAAACATTGATAAAGGAAATCAAGGAAGATTCAAACAAGTGGAAGCATATACCATGTTCATCGTTAAGAAGAAAAAATATCATTAAAATGTTTATATTACCCAAAGAAGTTTATAAATTCAATGCAATACCAATTAAAATACCAATGACTTACTTCAAAGATGTAGAACACATATTCCAAAAATTTATATGGAACCAAAAAAGAACACGAATAGCCTCAGCAATCTTGAAAAGGAAGAATAAAGTGGAAGGTATCACACTTCCAGATATCAAGTTATATTACAAGGCCATTGTATTCAAAACAGCCTGGTACTGGCATAAGACCAGGTATATAGATCAATGGAACAGAAAGGAGAACCCAGAAATTAACCCACACTTTTATGGACAACTGATATTTGATAAAGGAGGTAAGAGCATACATTGGAGTAAAGAAAGCCTCTTTAACAAATGGTGTTGGGAAAATTGGATAGCTACCAATTGCAAAAAAATGAAACTAGACCACCAACTTACACCATTCACAAAAATAAACTAAAATGGATAAAAGACTTAAATGTAAGCAGTAAAACCATAAGATTCTTAGAAGAAAACATAAGCAGTAAGCTCTCTGACATTTCTTGCAGCAATATATTTGCCAATTTATCTCCACGGGCAAGTGAAATAAAAGATAGGATAAACAAATGGGACTATATCAAACTAAAAAGCTTTTGCACAGCTAAAGACAATAAGAACAGACTAAAAAGACAAACTACACAATGGGAGAACATATTCGACACATCTGATAAGGAGTTAATAACCAAAATTTATAAAGAACTTGTAAAACTCAATACCAGGAAGACAAAAATTCCAATCAAAAAATGGACAAAAGAAATGAATAAACACTTCTCTAAAGAGAACATACAGATGGCCAATAGGCATATGAAAAAATGCTCAACATCACTAATCATTAGAGAAATGCAAATAAAACCACAATGAGATATCACCTCACACCGGTCAGAATGGTGCTCATCAACAAAACAACAGAGAATAAGTGCTGGCAAGGATGTGGAGAAAAGGGAACCACTGCTGGTGGGAATGCAGACTCGCGCAACCTCTGTGGAAAACTGTATGGAGATTTCTCAAAAAATTGAAAATCGAACAGCCTTTTGACCTAGCTATTGCACTTTTAGAACATACCCCAAGAACACCATAGCACTGTTTGAAAAGAAGAAAGGCACCCCCATGTTTATGGCAGCATTGTTCACAATAGTGAAGATCTGGAAGCAGCCCAAGTGTTCGTCAGTGGACAAGTGGATTAAAAAGCTTTGGTACATATATACAATGGAATACTACGCAGCCATAAGAAATGATGACATCGGATCATTTACAACAACATGGATGGACCTTGATAACATTATACTTAGCGAAATAAGTAAATCAGAAAAAACTGAGAACTATATGATTCCATACATAGGTAGGACATAAAAATGAGACTCAGAGACATGGACAAGAGTTTGGTGGTTACGAGGTGGGGGAGAGGAGAGGGAGGGGGTTTGGGGACAGGAAGGGCAGAAAGAAAATCAGTTAGAAGGTGACAGAAGATAATTGGACTTTGGGTGATGGGAATGTAGCATAATCAAATGTCAAAATAACCTGGAGATGTTTTCTCTGAACATATGTACCCTGATTTATCAATGTCACCCCATTAAAATTAATTTTTAAAACAGTAAAAAAAAAACTAATGATTGATGCTTCTCATCTCTCTTCATTTTTGTCTGTCTGTCCATATCTATGTCTTTCTCTGTCTCTGTGGAAAAAAAAAAAGCCAGTGTTGTGAAAAACAAAGCCAGACTGAGAAACTTCTAGATGAAAGGAGACTAAAGAGAATTAAATGACAGATTGTAGTATTGTATCAATGTTAAGTGTCAAGAATTTAATGACTGCAATATTGTCCTAATAGATAATGTTCTTGTTCTTAAGAGGTACATGCTAAAGTATTTGAGGGTACAATCTGCGATTTTTTCTCAAATGATTTAGTAAATGTTAATAGTGTGTAAAATGAATAAATAAATAAATAAAATTAAAGTTCCTCTTTAGTTAAATAGCTCTCAAAATATGTTTCCAGAGTGATGTCAGGGACATGGCACCATAAGGAGCGATACCAATAAATCTCCCCAAAAATTCAACAAGATCTTCAACCAGAGACAGAAAAATTTATTCTTGGAGGCTCCAGAAGTTCCACACTAAACACGAAGGTATGATTGAGCAAAAAATTGAGTAAATATATAATCAACCCTGAAGGAAATAAGGACGAAGAAACACTCTGCCTTCCTCACTAACCTAAATAAGGGCTGCTTTCACTGGGAACTGAGACTATAGGAACTAAGGCGGGCATAGGGTGTGAATAGAACCAGACTGTGGCACAAACATCCAAACCAGGCTGTGGCACAGACTTCCAAGCCGAGGAAAAACTGTGCTTGTGGCAACCCAGTCAACACAAGCTAACGCTCGTGCCAAATCCAGACAAAGAAAGGCACTTAGGACAGCCATCTACTCTGATCTCCTGGTCAGCGTGTGCATATAGTGGGCGAGAGATTCCCCCAGGAGTGGGCGCCCATATTACTGGACAGAGGGGCAGTGTCAGAGGCCTTTCTGTGGGCCGAAACCAGAGTTTTGGGATTGCCTGCAGCGCGTGGGGAGGGAGCAGGAGCGAAATTCCCTATGCTCAAACTTTTCCGTGCAGGCAGGGTCTCACCCGGAGTGAGAGGTGGCCGGCCTGATATCCTGGTCAGTGAGCACGGAGAGTGGTTGAGAGATTTCCCTGGGAGTGGGCGCCCATGTTACCGGACAGAGGGGCAGAGTCAGAGGCCTTTCTGTGGGCCAAAACTGGAGTCTTGAGGTTGCCCCTGCGCCCCATAAAGCAGCATGCGGGGAGTGAGTGGGAGCGAAATTCCCTATGCTCAAACTTTTCCGTGTGGGCTGAACGCCTCACCTGCAGTGAGAGGCGGCTGGCTGGATATCCTGGCCAGTGAGCGCAGATAGTAGGCAACAGATTCCCCCAGGAGTGGGCGCCCATGTTCCCGGACAGAGGGGCAGAGTCAGAGGTCTTTGTATGGGCCAAAGCCCTGCCTGACTATGCTAGGGGATCTGACTGATTGAGCCTTATTCAGAGCCCTGTGTTGAGTGGGAATAGAATGGGGATTTACCAGCTCTTTGAGCCTCTTACTCTCCAGGCAGAGGCAACAGCAACCCCATAGCTGGATCATCAGGCTACTAATTCAGGAAGGAAAGACTAGGAGAGAGGCTCTGGGAACACGAACTCTCTCATTGGCAGAGCCTGAAAATGCTAATGAGCCTCAACTGCCAACGAGACTGAAGCCCAATATATGACATCGCCATTGAGACTTATCAACTGCAAAGCGTGCCACAGGGGCAGAACCCAGGGTACAGAGTCACCGACCAGGAAGATGGAGAGAAAAGAAAAAGCAAGAAGATAACTTCTCAAAATCAAGAATAATCCACAGACTTTATAACCTATCCCATTTTATTATATTTGTTTGTTTGTTTCTCTTATCTTCTTGTCTTGAATATTTTCTTCCTCTTCAAATTTGGTCGTTTAATTCTCTGCTGGTCTTATTCTCTCCTCTACTTGAACTACACTACCCATAAGTGTTACATCTCCCATTAGCTTTTCTTTCTTCTTCCTTTCTCTCTATGAGGGTTGCACTCCAAAACCCTTAACTCTTTCTCTCCTTATTCTTTTTTCTTCTTTTTGTGTTTTCCTCTTTCTTTTTTTTTCTCTCTTTATATTAGTTCCTTCTTTTCTCTTTACTTTTTTTCTCATTCAATCCTCAATCACAAACAAATTATTTTATCTGGGAATCAAATTTTTCTTTGTGGTGCTTTGGGGTTTTTTTTACTTTGCTTTTTTAACTCGCTAGCAGTGCTCCCAACGCTGGCTCTCCATTTTATTTAGTTCTTGCTCCACTAAATACAATAGTAATTTTTTAATGTTTCCCTCTTTTTCCTGTTTCCCTCTTATTCCTCTCATCAGATCTCTTAGTCAACCATCACCTAAAAGCAAATCATTTTATTTTTGACACAAATTTTTTCCTTTTTTGCATTTTGTGGGTCCATACCCGTTTTTTTCCCCTTTATCACTTCTCTCCAACTCAGGCCCTCCATTATAGGTAGTTTTTGTTCTATTTAGCACAATATAATTCACAGTTCATCACAAGATTTTCTCAAGAAGGAGGGGAGAGGAGAGGAAAGAAAAAAAAGGGGGGGAATAATAATTTTTTTAATTCTTTTTTATTTTTATTTTTTTAACTTTTTATTCTTTATTAATTCTCATTAATACTATCAACAAAACCACCCTCAGATGCCATTAAGTAAAAAAAAATTGAATATCATGGATACAAAAGACAGAGAGGTAGCACAGATAGATGAGAAAAAAATCTATGGCAAAAAAACTTAATATATTGGAAACCTTAAAGCTAAATGACAGAATTTAAAATAGAAATCCTAAAAATGCTCAGAGATATACAAGAAAACACATAAAGGCAATTTAGGGAGCTCAGAAAACAACTCAATGAACACAAAGAATATATTATCAGGGAAATTCAAACTATAAAAACAAATCAAACAGAGATGAAAAACTCAATTCACGAGCTGAAAAATGAGGTAAAAAGCTTAGCTAATAGAACAGGCCAGATAGAAGGTAGGATTAGTGAAATAGAAGACAAGCAACTTGAGGCACACCAGAAATAAGAAGAAAGAGACTCAAAAATTAAAAAAAAATAAGAAAGCCCTACAGGAATTGTCTAACTCCATTAAAAAAATAACATAATAATAATAGGTATATCAGAGGGAGAAGAGAGAGAAAATGGAATGGAGAACATATTCAAACAAATAATAGATGAGACCTTCCCAAGCCTGTGGAAAGAACTAAAGCCTCAAATTCAAGAAGCAAACAGAAATCCGAGTTTTCTTAACCTCAACAAACCTACTCCAAGGCACATCATAATGAAATTGGCACAAACCAATGACAAAGAAAAAATTCTCAAGGCAGCCAGGGAAAAGAAGAATACAACATATAAAGGAAGGCCCATTAGATTATCATCAGATTTCTCAACAGAAACTCTACAAGCTAGAAGAGAGTGGACCCCAATATTTAAAGTCCTGAAAGAGAGTAACGTTCAGCCATGAATGCTATACCCATCAAAGCTATCCTTCAAATATGAAGGAGAAATAAAAACATTCACAGATACAGAAAAAATGAGGGAATTTATCATCATAAAACCCCACTCAAGGAATTACTAAAGCGGGTTTTCCAACCACATAAAAAGAACAAAACAAAACAAAACCACAAGTAAAAGCTCCACCAAGAACACAATAAAACCAAATTTAAACTGTGACAACAACAATAAAAAAAAGGAAGAGGATAGAGATTAAGTGTAGCAAAGGACGATAGAGTGCAAAAGTACTCACAAGATAGTGCACTACAATGAACAGGGTAGGAACCCTTTTCATTACTTAATTGTAACCACCATTGAAAAAACCACCATAGAAGCACATGATTTAAAAAAAGATAGCAACAGAGGAAAGATATATGGAATGCAACCAAACAAAAAGAAAGGATAGAAAAACGAAGGAGAAGAATCAAACAAGACACAAAACTAACAGAAAGCAATGTATAAAATGGCAATAGGGAATTCACGTGTCAATAATTACAATAAATGTAAATGGATTAAACTCACCAATAAAAAGGCACTGAATAGCAGAATAGATTAAAAAAGAAAATCCAACTCTATGCTGCCTACAAGAAACTCATCTAAGAAACAAAGATAAAAACAAATTCAAAGTGAAAGGCTGGAAAACAATACTCCAAGCAAATAATATCCAAAAAAAAGCAGGTATAGCAATACTCATATCTGATAATGCTGACTATAAGACAGCCAAAGTACTCAAAGAAAAAAATGGTCATTTTATAATGATTAAGGGGACACTGAATCAAGAAGACATAACAATTCTTAATATATATGCACCAAACCAAGGAGCACCAAAATATATAAGACAGCTACTTACTGACCTTAAAACAAAAACTGACAAAAATACAATCATACATGCAGAGGTCAATACACCGCTGACGGCTCTAGATCAGTCATCCAAACAGAGAATCAATAAAGATATATTGGCCTTAAACAAAACACTAGAGCACGTGGATATGATAGACATCTATAGGACATTTCATCCCAAAGTGACAGAGTGTTGGGCAGATAAAATGTATTATGCTCACTTTGTTAAAGATGGCTCCGCTGCCCACATTAGGCCGTCGCCCAGGTGATATTAATGTGTGTTGAGAATCCTTGTAGCCTGGGGCTTGGTTTTGGGATTAAGCCTTTCCCACCCTTCTTGATGTGGGGTGGTACAATCTAATCATGCCTCAGAGAAGTGACTTTGTATTAGAGACTTCTCTATTTTGTATATTGGATTAAGAGTTTGGATTGCTACACTATAAAATGGGGACAAAGCAGGAGTTTGGGCTCTTGGTTCCTGAGATTAGCATGAGAGAGCAGAAAGAGTAGAGCCAGCAGCGGAAGGAGGCCACATGGAGGAGGCCAGGAAAAGCAGCCAAGATGGTGGAGTGCTGAGTGAGGTGCCAGTTTGTGTAGAGTTTGTATCTGGGAGAAGGAAGGAGATGGGGAACTGAGGAGAATAAGCCTGGTGAGCTAGAAACCTTTGATTCTAGGAAACTCGGATCAGTCAGTGGCTTTGTGAGCACTGAAGGTGACTGAGTTTTGGAGCCCAGTGTGTAGTTTTTTACTTGCCCACTGGGTGCAAGCTAGAATTGAAGATGACAGCCCATCAGTTCTTGGCTCCGTTGTTTCTTTACTGACTGTCCGAATCCAATGTGAACCTGCATGGGCCAGGCGGCTGCTGTGATGGTAGCGCTGGCCCAGGCTGATGGCCTTACACAGAGTATACATTTTTCTCCAGTATACATGAATCATTCTCAAGAATTGACCATATGTTGGGCCACAAAAACAATATCAGCAAATTCAGAAAAATCAAAGTTGTACCAAGCATATTTTCTGATCATAAAGCATTAAGACTAGAATTCAACTGCAAAAAAGAGGAAAAAATTCCTACAAAAATGTGGAAACTAAATAACATACTTTTAAAAAATGAATGGGTCAAAGAAGAAATAAGCACAGAGATCAAAAGATATATACAGACAAATGAAAATGACAATACGACATATCAGAATCTATGGCATGCAGCAAAGGCAGTGATATGAGGGAAGTTTATATCACTTCAGGCCTATATGAACAAACAAGAGAGAGCCCAAGTGAACCACATAACTTCACACCTTAAGGAACTGGAAAAAGAAGAAAAAAGACAACCCAAAACCAACCGAAGAAAGAGATAATAAAAATCAGAGCAGAAATAAATAAAATAGAGAACAGAAAAACTGAAGAAAAAAATAATAGAACAAGGAGCTGGTTCTTTGAAAAGATCAACAAAATTGATAAACCCTTGGCAAGGCTTACTAAGGAAAAAAGAGAAAGAACTCATAAAAACAAAATCCAAAATGAAAGAGGAGAAATCACCACGGACAATATAGATATACAAAAAATTATTGTAGAATACTATGAAAAACTTTATGCCACTAAATTCAACAACCTAGAAGAAATGGATAAATTCCTAGAAAAATACAACCTTCCTAGACTGAGTCAAGAAGAAGCAGAAAGCCTAAACAGAACAATTAGTAGGGAAGAAATAGAAAAAACTATTAAAAACCTCCACAAAAATAAAAGTCCAGGCCCAGACGGTTATACGAGCTAATTCTTTCAACATTCAAAGAAGACTTGGTTTCTATTCTACTGAAAGTCTTCCAAAAAATTGAAGAAGAAGCAATACTTCCAAATACATTTTATGAGGCCAACATAAACCTCATACCGAAACCGGGCAAGGACAGCACAAAAAAAGAAAAATATAGACCAATATCTCTAATGAATACACATGTTAAATACTAAACAAAATACTAGCAAATCAAATACAACAACATATTAAAAAAATAATCATCATGAACAAGTGGGATTCATTCCAGATTCTCAAGGATGGTTCAACATACGTAAAACGGTTAACATAATACACCATATCAACAAAACAAAGCACAAAAACCATATGATCTTATCAATAGATGCAGAAAAGGCGTTCCATAAAATACAACACAATTTTATGTTTAAGACTCTCAACAAAATGGGTATAGAAGGAAAATATCTCAACATGATAAAGGCCATATATGATAAACCATCAGCTAACATCATATTAAATGGCACAAAACTGAAGGCTTTCCCCCTTAAATCAGGAACAACACAGGGTTGTCCACTCTCTCCACTCTTATTTAATGTGGTACTAGAGGTTCTAGCCAGAGCAATCAGACAAGACAAAGAAATAAAAGGCATCCATCTTGGAAAAGAAGAAGTAAAGGTATCACTTTTTGCAGATGATATCATCCTATACATCGAAAACCCCAAAGACTCCACAAAAAGACTACTAGAAACAATAAGCCAATACAGTAAGGTCGCAGGATACAAAATTAACATATGAAAGTCCATAGCCTTTCTATATGCCAACAATGAAACATTTGAGAATAAACTAAAAAAAAAAAAATCCTCTTCACGATTACAACAAAAAAAATAAAATACCTAGGAATAAACATAACAAAGAATTTTAAGAACTTATTTAATGAAAACTACAAACCATTGTTAAGCGAAATCGATAAAGATACAATGAGATGGAAGAATAATCCTTGTTCTTGGATAAGAAGAATAAATATAATCAAGATGGCCATATTACCCAAAGCAATATACAAATTTAATGCAATTCCCATCAAAATTCCAATGACAGTTTTTAAAGAAATGGAGCAAAAAATCATCAGATTTATATAGAACTATAAAAAAACCCGAATAGCCAAAGCAATCCTAAAAAAAAATAATGAAGCTGGGGGCATTACAATACCTGACATCAAACTATATTATAGAGCCATGACAATCAAAACAGCATGGTATTGACAGAAAAATAGACATTCAGACCAATGGAACAGAATAGAAAGTCCAAAAATAAAACCACATATATATGATCAAATAATTTTTGATAAAGGGGCCAACAACACACAATGGAGAAAAGAAAGCCTCTTCAACAAATGGTGCTGGGAAAACTGGAAAGCCACATGCAAAAGAATGAAACTCGACTACAGTTTGTCCCCTTGTACTAAAATTAATTCAAAATGGATCAAAGACCTAAATATAAGACCTGAAACAATAAAGTACATAGAAGAAGACATAGGTACTAAACTCATGGACCTGGGTTTTAAAGAGCATTTTATGAATTTGACTCCAAAGGGAAGGGAAGTGAAAAAAAAAATGAATGGGACTACATCAGACTAAGAAGTTTTTGCTCAGCAAGAGAAACTGACATCAAAATAAACAGACAGCCAACTAAATGGGAAATGATATTTTCAAACAACAGCTCAGAGAAAGGCCTAATATCCAAAATATACAAAGAACTCATAAAACTCAATAACAAACAAACAATCCAATAAAAAAATGGGTAGAGGACATGAACAGACACTTCTCTCAGGAAGAAATACAAATGGCCAACAGATATATTAAAAGATGCTCATCTTCATTAGTTATTAGAGAAATGCAAATCAAAACTGCATTGAGATACCACTTCACACCTGTTAGATTAGCTATTTTTAACAAGACAGGTAATAGCAAATGTTGGAGAGGCTGTGGAGAAAAAGGAACCCTCATTTACTGTTGGTGGGAATGTAAAATAGTACAACCATTATGGAAGAAAGTAAAGTGGTTCCTCCAAAAACTTAAAATAGAACTACCGTATGACCCAGCAATCCCTCTACTGGGTATATGCCCCAAAAACTCAGCAACATTGATACGTAAAGACACATGCAGCCCCATGTTCATTGCAGCATTGTTCACAGTGGCCTAGACATGGAAACAACCAAAAAGCCCTTCAATAGAATACTGGATAAAGAAGATGTGGCACATATACACTATAGAATACTACTGAGCCATAAGAAATGATGACATTGGATTATTTACAACAAAATAGTGGGATCTTGATAACATTACACGGAGTGAAATAAGTAAATCAGGAAAAACCAAGAACTGTATTATTCCATACGTAGGTGGGACATAAAAATGAGACTAAGAGACATTGATAAGAGTGTGGTGGTTAGGGGGGGTGAGGGGGAGGGATAGTAAAAGGGGAAGGGGGAGGGGCACAAAGAAAACTAGATAGAAGGTGACGAAGGACAATCTGACTTTGGGTGATGGGTATGCAACATAATTGAACGACAAGATAACCTGGACATGTTTTCTTTGAACATATGTACCCTGACTTATTGATGTCACCCTAGTAAAATTAATTTAAAAAATTTTTAAAAAGATATCCAAAGCACATATTCAAAAGAATATATGCACTCCTATGTTTACTGCAGCATTATTTAAAATAAGCAAGATATGGAAGCAACCCAAATGCCTATCAATAGATGAGTGAATAAAAAAATTGTGGTACATATACACAATGAAATATTACTCAGCCGTAAAAAATATATAATTTTATGATTTGCTACAGCATAGATGGACCTAGAGGATATAATGCTAAGTTAAAAAAAGTGAGTCAGACAAAGACAATTACCATATGATTTCACTTATCTGTGCAATCTAAAGAGCAAAATAGATGATCAAACAAAATAGAAACAGACTCATATACGGAGAACAAACTGATAGTTGTCAAAGGGTAAGAGGGATTTTGAAGGTGGCTGGGTAAAAAACTGAAGGGATTAAGAACCACAAATTTATAGTTGCAAAATAGTCATGGAGATGTAAAGTACAGCATAGAGATTATAGTCAATAACATTTAATTACTATGTATGATGTCAAGTGGGTATTTGAAATATTGATTGGGGGAACAGTTTGTAAAACATATGATTGTCTAACAACTATGCTATACACCTGAAATAAATACAAAATAATAATTAAAAAATATGTTTCCATTAATTAATCTACTGTAATAATATATTAATAGTTATATGAAATATCAGTTGATGGATACACACATACTAATATATTTCTTTGGAATAAATTATTTTCTTCATTTTAAATAGTGGTCAATACATTTCCTTATAGTTAAATCTTTGTCCCTGACAATAAGTAAACTGTTAGGATAAATGTTTAGAAGTTAAATTACTAATGAATAGACATGCAGGTTTAAAAATTTATGTTTTGCAAATTGTCATAATAAAAGATGTGACAATTTATATTTCCTTCATAAGAGAAAAAGAATATTCCTTTTTCTGGATTTTTTCATTTTCAATCTGAACCAATAGATAATAATTAAATATAGTTTATCATTGTTTAATTTGCATTTCTTTGATGATTTCACTAATTGAAGACAGTTTTATATATTTATTGATTATCTGTGTCTTCTGTTGGGGAACTTGAATTGACTGTCCACACTCTTTGTCCATATTTCTGTCAGCTTGTTCTCATATTTCTAATTGATTTTGAACATAGGTTGCTGTCTTAAAGGTATCAACCTGTATCTTGTAATTTTTAAAATATTTTCTCAAACTTACTTTTAATATTTTTTCTGATTTTGATTTATTGATTTAAAAAATATATAGTAGATTTAAAAAATCTATTAAATTGTTCTGTGTTTTATCTCTATTAGTATCATGCTTTAAAGTTTGTCTATTCCAAAAATAATATGAGGTCTCTTTTCTTATAGCATTTATTAAATACTACCTTGATGTGGATCACTTTCTATGTGTGACTGGACACCTATTTCATATACACACAAGTAAACATGCACAACACCCATCTGATTTCAGGACTTAAAAAATCTTCACTTAGGCATCTTTATCTTAAATTCCTGATTTTCTGATACTTTGGAAGACTAAAATCTCTAGGGTGTATTCTCAAGATTCTCCTGGAAGTTTCAAAAAAAAAGCAAAACTACAGTTTCTTTCACAGGATGGTACCAAGGGGCTGGAGAGTGATCACTGTCACTTTTCAAGTTAGTTTACCTCTGTGTCAATGGGTCAAGGAAAAAATGGAAGAGAATTATTAAGGAAATTGCTATATTCTTTTCATAAGTCCCCTATTTACTAAAATTGGTCTGGACTATGATATGACCTGGAACCCAGATTATTTTATTTAATTTTTTTCATCAGCTCTACCTTCTTATTCATGTCACTTCCCCTAGGCACCATTACTGAATAATCGATTAGAGTTTAGTTTATTAAATTTAGCTTCAGTGTCAGTTTTCTTCATTTTCTGTTCCTTCCATAACCTATTTTGGGATTATTGAAAAATTTCAATGAAATTGTGCTGAAGTCAGTATGTGACTTTGAGCCAGTGCTCTATAGTTTCCTAATTCAGCTGTTGAAAATGATTAACATCAGATACCTAATGAAATAGTGTTCATGATATTAATTACATATGTTATGTATTTCAATGTTTATAAAATCCATTGTTAGAGATGAAAAATAAATCTGTATTCATGTTTATTAATCTAAGGCACAATATAAAATAATTATTATGTTTTTTGTTAAATTTCAATGATTTAGAATTGAATAAACTGCTTTAAAATCTTGTCTTGACCTGTATTACTGATCTCATTTTGAGAAATTCTCTGAATCCTTCTGTGTTTCAGCTTCTTCACTTGAGAGGTTTAAATGATGAGTTTAAAACCCTATGCAGAATAAGTGCCCAACAAGTGGGAGCTATTGTTCTCATTATTGTCATTAGCTTTCCTTCAAATGACCCTGTATTTATATTAGTGCTACTCACAGTGAGACCCTGGACCGGCCACACCAGTATCAATTGGGTGTTTGTTAGGAATACAAATTCCCTGGCCACATCTTAGAACTACTAAATCAGAAACCGTAGATAGAGGTGGAGCCCAGAAATGATTTAACAAGTGTTCCAAATGATTCTGATACACACTTAAGTTTGTGATCCACTGATTTATACTATATCATCGCTAGTATAAAAATTTTAATACATCTTTTTACTGGACCGAAAATAAAATACAGCTAAAACCACACATGACAAAATAATTATATATATGTAAAACATTCATTCTTGATTTCCTTATGAACCAATTAGACATGTCAGTAATAGTTATCAAGATAAGCTAATGATTGAAAAGCATTATTCTAAGAATTCAAATGCTAATTGTCAAGACTGGAACCCCAGAACAAACAACACTTCATTGTTTTATATAAATAAGCTCTACTCTACTATATATTTTTTTCTAATCGTATTTCAAATATAGACCAAGAGTTTGGAAATTTTTTCTGTCACTCTCCCTTTAATTTTTTTGCTTTTAAAAGTGATACTTTTTCATTAAATTGTTTTGACCATGAGTCAGAAAATAACTCTTTGCCTACATCAACAAGTAGTTATCAACATATGGAGAGAGTTGAGATGACTCTGACCTCAAACATTTTCTTAGGAAACTGCCTTCCCTGAAATTTAATGTGTGATTCTATGGTTTCAATTTTCCTGCATCATAAGTATCATCAGCTTGAGCTGGTGATGGCAGGCTTTGAGGTCAGCAGAGCATAATAATAGACATACCCTTAATATAACAACTGAGTTAATATGAAGTTTGAACCCACTGGTTTAAAAAAACATGCCAAATGTACGGTATATAAAACTTTCTGTAACTCCTCAGTGTGCATTTTTACTCAGGTCTTCAAATCTAATTTCGTCCCCTACCCACCTCACATTCCCACTGGATTTTTTTTTATTTATGTTTTTAAATTGCAGAAATCTATTGTTCAACTTCTATAAAAATCTCTCTTACGTTTAAAGACATTTAAGCAGTGATGCCTTTTGAAACATCATCAGATACAGAGTTCCCTTTGGGGGACCATTAAGTTAAAAATTTGACTTTTCCCTAATTCAACACAGAGGTTTATCAATCCCTTTCTAAATTCCTTAATTTGGTTCCCGAGAAGTAGCTATTTCATGTGCATTGTCATATGTCTGACAAGAATCCACTTTAAGTCTATTAGAATGGTTCTCAATGTTCCTAAGGGTTTAAGTCTTGAAGGTTTCTTTTAGTGACTTTTTCAAAACTTGTGTTTTTCTTTGAGATACAGGGATAGCAACTGTCAATGGAATGTGTTGAGATTTTATGACTGCAGATTAATTTTAAATCCCCAAACCATCTCCATCGAGCTTTTGAAAGCACCTGATAGTACAATAGGGAAAAAACATAAGTTAAGCATGTATTTCAAGAGAAAACAGGTAATTTTAGCTTTTCAAATTATATGCCCTTTATAGACTTCAAGTGACAGGCACTTTAAAGCCAGGAGAGAAGCAACACAAAAAAGAATGGGCTTTGGAGCTGAGGGACACATGGCTGATATACCATGTATTAATTCTGTCTCCTTGAATGTGCCACTTGACCTGTGAATTTTGTTTTTGTCTGTTTATTTGTTTGTTTGTTGTTTTTTAAGTGAGATAAGAGGAGAAAGTGAAACAGACTCCCGCATGTGTCCCAAACGTGATCTACCTGGCAACCCCCGTCTGGGGCTGATACTCGAATCAGCTGAGCTATTTTAATACTTGAGGCTGGTGCTTGGACCACCCGAGCTATCCTCAGTACCTGGGCCAACACTGGAACCAATCAAGCCACTGGCTGCAAGAGAGGAAGAAAAAAAGGAGAAGAGGGTAGGGGAAAGAAGCAGATGGTCATTTCTCCTCTGTCCCCTGCCTGGGGATCAAACTTGGGATGTCCATATGTCAGACCAATGCTCTATCCACTGAGCAAGCCAGCCAGGGCTGAACTTAGTTTTTAACTACAAAACATAAAAATAACACCTGTTTTTTATGGGTCATTTAAAATGAAGCTTACATACCATAGTATATGCATAACTTCTAGTGGCATTCTTGGTACCTAGTGTGACTTAAATAAATGTATTTACATTCCCTTTTCCTGAACACAGTTCTTAATCATGGATGCACATTAGGATCACTCAGTGAACTTTTATAACTACTGATTCTCTGAGCTCTATTGCCAAGAAGTCTGATTAAATTGCTCTGGGCTGGATTCTAGGCATCCATAGTTTGTAAAGCTCCCCAGGTGATTCTAACTAGCAACCCAGGTTCAGAATCACTGCACAAAAGCATCAGTCCTGCAACTTTCATGAGTTTTCAACACACCTGTGGAGATTTTTCATATTTTATATGCCTAGTCTGTAACCATGCAAGATTGATTCAATAGACATGGGACACATTATTCTTAGGGGTCTCAGGAAGATATTTTTATGTCAATGACTGAGAAACTCTAAAATCTCAAGGCCTTTCACATCACCTTAATTCTGCCTCAGTTTCATAATGACTTCTACGTGACTGTCCTACATTTTTTCCCATTTCATGACAACAGCTCTGTGAAGAAGACATGGCAAAAAATTGTTATCTTCACTCAGAGGTGGATTAAAGTCCATTGAGGACCCGGGTGGAGAAGAAAATATTGGGCCCCTTAAAAAAAGAGAGACAGAAAAAATAAAAACACGTTAACCATATTTTTAAATAAATAAAAATATTATATACTAGTAATGTTAAAATTGCACATATGAAACCAAATGGTGTCATTAGAAAAAAGTGTAAAGTTGGAGTTTGCGGGGCCCTTTAGTAGTCGGGTCCCAGAGTGCACACCCAGAGCACCCTCCATTAAATCTGCCTGTCTTCACTAGACAGATCAAAATACTTCAGCTCTGAAAAACCAAACAGGGTTGCTTTAACACACAGTAAATGACAAGGTCAGACTCACATTTGGGTTGTGTAACGACAATAATAATTATTACAATTTATCTAAGGTCTTACTGTAACAATAGCAAGGCATTGTGCGAAGAGATTTGCTTTAATTTTTGCATTAATTGACTGACTTATGCAGCTACTGTTATTTTACCCTCTCTTTTTTTGTAAGCAAAGAAACTAGGGCTAAACAGTGGGGAGTAACGTGCTTGACAGCACATAGCTGCTGAACACCAAAGCCATGATGAGAGGTTGGCTCTCTGGCGCTGCATCCTTATATCAAATTACCCTTTCTTCCTTCTCTCCTCCCGAAGTCCCAGTGTTCTTTCCAATCTTTCACAATGTTCTGGCAGCCTCAATATCATCACTAGACACCGTCTGCAGACTATTTTCTGCTACTCTGATTCCCAGGAAAAGCAGTAGGGGAAAATATGATGATTATTATCACTTCTTGAAAAAGCTGACCCTGACTTTTTGCTCTACTAACTAGAGAATCTAATAGAATCCCTTTCTAGATTAAGCAGGACATTTTGTTTTGTTGCTGACTAAAATGCCAACCTAAACTGAAATTTAAAAAAAAAATTATGCTTTTGGAATGTATTTGTTTGTGTAAATTTGGAAAAATCCAAAGTTAGGCTGGCTTTAAGTTTTGCCTCATTTAGTAAGAGATGAAACAATGTAAATAAGACATGGCTTTGCCCACCTCTTGGTCAGCTCCTGTTTCCCTCATATGATTGCTTTGTTCTCAGAGATATTCATCATTTATGGTTGTAAAATGGCTATACTCTACATTCAGGAAGGAAAAAAAGAAAACCTGCTCCCCAGTGTCAACAATTATCCATAAATTCAGTTTCATAACCTCTGATTGAAAAAGTCAGAGGTGGATTTAACAGCGGGCAGACTGGGTACATACTCTGAGCCCCAACTTCTGAAGGGCCCCGCAAATCCCAACTTTACTATACTTTTTTTCTAATGACACCAAGTTTGATTTCATATATGCAATCTTAACATTAATAGTACATAGTATTTTTTATTTATTTATAAACCTGGTTAACATGTTTTTTTATTTTCCCTGTCTCTCTCTTTTTTTTAAGGGGCCCAATATTTTCTTTTGGGCCTGGGGCCTCAACTGACCTTAATTCGCCTCTGAGTAAGGTACTCATTCTAGAAATAGTCATTGCTGCCTGAGTCACATGTCCTCTCAGAGTCAAGGTATGGAGTCTGTTTCATGGGAATCCTAGGAACTAGGATTGGAAAAGAAACACTTTAAAAATCAAAACTGAACTGTTGATGGAAGAAAATGGTGTTTCCTTACATATCTTAACCTACAATTCATCTGTTTATCATTTTTATCAGTATTATATTTATATGAACCTTTATATTTTACACACTATTCTTTTGTATACATTAATTTATTTATGTTATTCTTAAATCTATTCTTAATAATATTAAAAATCCATCCCTGGCCAGTTGGCTAAGTGGATAGAGCATTGGCCCAGTGGTATGAACATCCTAGGTTCAATTTCCAGTCAAGGCACACAGAGGAAGCAACCATCTGCTTCTCCACCCCCTTCCCTCCTTCTTTATCTCATTTAGCCAGTGGCTCAATTGGTTTGAGCCTCACCCGAGCTCTGAGAATAGCTCT
This sequence comes from Saccopteryx leptura, assembly GCF_036850995.1. NCBI lineage: Eukaryota > Metazoa > Chordata > Mammalia > Chiroptera > Emballonuridae > Saccopteryx > Saccopteryx leptura. Next base: position 230,059,055 of record NC_089505.1, on the reverse strand, counting down.
GTTGGTCTGAGCATTGGCCCGGGCACTGTGAGTAGCTCTGTTGATTTGAGCATTGGCCCCAGACATGGGTTGCCAGTCAGGTGACATGTGGAAATCTGTCTCAGTATCTCCCTCTGTTCACTTAAAAAGTAATAATAATAATAATATTAATAATGTTAACAATCCATATGTTTCTTTGGAGGGTTGTTTCTTGCCAGTATATACCAATATTCACACTGAACTGATTAAAAATTTAAAAGTTAGGTGAACAAATTCCACTGGTCATCAAGAGAATTGTAGGTATGGTTGTTTGGCAAGGAACTCATATTAAGCTGAATTTTCCTCTGTACTACTTGATAAGCAGATCTTCACTACCTGAATATATGTGTTATATCTAGAAAGCACACATGCTGGACTGTAGTGATTATTAATTTGGCTTGAAGACTTCAACATCATTGACAATGCAGCAGTAAACTCCAGATATTGGAATCTTTTCATTCAAATGCGGTAATAAGCTATACTAAATCTATATGAAAGACTGAAAATTATGTTGTGAAATTTAAGCTATCTTTAAAATTTTTTTAATTTATTGATTTTAGAGGAAGAAAGAAAGAGAGAGAAAAAAGGAGAGAGAGAAACATTGATTTGGTGTTTTACCTATTTATGAATTCATTGATTGATTTTTGTGTGTTTCCTAACCAGGAATCAAACTCACAACCTTGGTATATTGGGATGAAACAGCTGAGCAACCAGTCAGGGAGGGCCTTTAGCTATTTTCTTACTGATTGGAAAAGATTCATTCTTCTTAAGGACCATATAAGAAAAGAGAGGAGGCTTTGAAAGAAAGTGCCAATGTCATTAATACTCTTCATATTCACTGAAGAGTACTCAATCAATCTGAATCAAATCCAACACACTATGCCTTTTTTGTCATGATAGTAGGGTTTTTTGCTAGAAATCTGATTAAGATTGTGAATTAGCTTATTTTTTTAAACAATCAGGAAACATACTTAAAAGTTAATATATAATTTATTAATTGGCATATTTTTGTGAAAAAAGAACAGTCATTTAGAGAAGCTCAGTCTGTTATTATTATTACTTGTTTTCTGGTCATTACATTTTGAAATTGTTTTAACAAAATAACACAGGTATAGGATCATAGATCGAGTAATGAAGAAGAGCTTAAAGTGAAAAAAGCAACTGACTTTCTTACCGACCCAGTCCCACTCTTAGAAAGACATTCTTTTAGTTCCATGTGTGTTGGATTTCCCTGGTGACAGCTGTCTTAACGCCGAACAGTTTTTCAGACATTTGTTTCTTTATGAATCAGATTTACGTGATATAATACATTTATACTTCTCCATTCTTCTTATGCACTCATTTTATATTTTATAGTAATATTATTTTAAAATATTTTATCATATACCTGAGTGATTTTAAATAATATATCTACAGTACTTTTTTTTTTTACCAGTTTTAATGGGTATCTTGACTTTTTCCTCTAAAGAATTTTCGCCACTCTTTTTTTCCTCTGCATCTTTCTTTCTTTCACTTCCCTACTTTTAAATTAAGTTTATTAGGGTAGAATTGGTTTAAAATATGTAAATTTCAAGCCTGCAACTTAACAATGCAACATCTATATACTCTATTGTGTGCTCATCACCTGCAATCTAGTCTCCGCCCATCACCTTGTATTTGACCACTTTTATCCATTACCTTCAAAATCATGTGTCTATATATGGGGCTTGCTTGTATAAAACTTCAAATAAGAAATATAATTATGGAGGCTATCAAGAAGTATATTGAAGATAATATTATGACCTTTCAGAATACTGTTTTCATACTAAAATACTATTGGTTAAGGTAAAAGGAAACAAGTTTTTCTTCAATATACATATCATGTTTAAGAAATATCCAGAACACTTTGGCCTTCTTTAATACCATAATTTATTAAAACACAGTTGTTTTTTGTTTTGGGGTTTGTTTTTTGTTTTTTTTTTTTATTTTCCTGAAGCTGGAAACAGGGAGGCAGTCAGACAGACTCCTGCATGCACCTCACCGGGATCCAACCGGCATGCCCACCAGGGGGCGATGCTCTTCCCATCCGGGGCTCCTCACGACCAGAGCCAGTCTAGCGCCTGAGGCAGAGGCCATGGAGCCATCCTCAGTGCCCGGGCCATCTCTGCTCCAATAGAGCCTTGGCTGCGGGAGGGGAAGAGAGAGACAGAGAGGAAGGAGGGGGGAGGGGTGGAGAAGCAGATGGGCGCCTCTCCTGTGTGCCCTGGCAGGGAATCAAACCCGGGACTTCCGCACGCCAGGCCGATGCTCTACCACTGAGCCAACTGGCCAGGGCAAAACACAGTTGGTTTTTATCCTATTTATTTTAAGATTAAAATTTTTTTACATATATGCTTCTTTAGTGAGATAATTGATTGAAAACTTAACTTCTTCAATATTCCTTGGAGATTATTGCCTATTCTACTCCAGTCAGAAGTTTCCCTCTACTCTCTTATCCATTCCTTGCCTTTTTTAAAGCCTGTGTTTAGACCTAGACTATTATAATAAGTTAATGTTAACCCTCAGTTAGGGGACAAAGGAAATAAAAAGTGACATTTCTCTATACTCACAAGATTCAATACATTGTTAGCAAATATTCCTTTTGTTTCAGACAGAATTATGAGACTATTAATTCACTTAATTTCTTTTTTACCAATAACTCACTCTGTTACTTGACATAATGATAATTTATATGTAGCTGAACTTCTGTAGGTGTTCTAGACATGTTTATCTCATTTTGATTATTTTATTACAAAACCATTCTTTCAACAACTCAAGTTAAAATTTTCAAGAGTTGTTTTGCAAAAGAATTCTAAAATGTTTTTGCCTTTTCTATTACTTTCAATTATGAAATGACTACTGCCTATCCATGAATTAATTATCCAAGAGAAAAAAATCAATGCAATTATGGAATTTTTAATGTTAAAGAACTAAGTAGCATCTATACTAACACCTTTATTTCAAAATTAGATTAATTGAAATTAAAAGAGATGAAGTGAGACTTGACCAAATCTGAGAAGCTAGGTCATAGTTCAAAAGTGGCATAAAGAAATTAAACTAAAGGAATTCTATATATTCTGTCTTCTATTGGATTAATTCAACATTCTCCATCAGTTATTATTTCTCATTTTAATAATATAAAAAGCTGGTGAAAAATGAAATATTTACCTAAGGAGGTTCATGTCTTAATATTCTTAGATGCTGTGTTTACAATATGCTATATATTTCTATAAAAGTACAGTAAGTCCTCACAATTGATAGATTCAGCCACTTTGAAAGAAGTAATGTGTAGTGAAACCAAGTGTACAATAGGCTAATTGATATAAACGGTGTCAAATTTCTACAGCATCTCAGCAACATTATAAAGAAATGACATTGAACAAAATGAAGTTGTTTGAGGAACTGCTGCATAAGAAATAAAAAATTAAAACAAAAAGGGGAAAAGATGACTTCTAACTGACATCAAGGAAGAATTTTCAAATCAGATGGTACTTGATCTGCATTTTAAAAGAGAAGTGTTTCCAAGTGTAAGTGGGGGACTGGCTACGAAAGGTAAAGAGCAAGGCATGTGGAGAGGCAGTCCTTTTCAGGGACATAGCATAAATTCTCTGACTACAGTGCAAGTTGTATTAAAAGGGGAAGAGTAACGAGATCAGATTGAAGACAAGCAGATACAAAAGACCCTCGCTATCGTGCAAACGGGTCTCTATATGCCACTAAAAGTTCAAATGATCAGATTAGAAATTTTATTACAGATTTTCTCTTCTAACATATATTCTCTGATTCTCTCATCATCAACTATATGAGGATGCCTACCAATGTTTATGTCTATCAGAGCCTCTCTTTGGAATCCCGTGATTTTTGAGCATTTCCATGGTGATACAATTAAAGCACAGATATTAATAATACTGCATGTATTATTTTTATCTGCCCAACTTTCTCCTTATGAGCTATTCCTGATTTATGTTAATGATAAATAAAATTTGTCACCTGGAAAGCCACCAAATTTTTTCATTTCTCTCCATCCAGCCAGAAGGCATTTGGAATACAATAAAAGAAACCAGATTCCTCTTAAAGTTTTCTTCAAACATGCCTGGAAATGTGGGGTTGGTCTTCTCATATGTATCTTTCAAAATAAATACTCTGTAATAAAGAGATACATGTTATTTTTGTGTGTACTAAAATCAATAGGACTTTTTTTGTTCAGTGGCATTGTTTAACTTAACTTCTGAGGGAAATAAAAGCATGTCATCGTAAAAACTAAGAAACAGAAAAGACTGGCTGGTACCTAATCTTCCAGATCCCCGAGGAAGTTTACTTGTTAAATGAGTTAGAGTCCTATGTAACATTCACTTGGTCAGTTTTGTGGACACAATCCAGTTACTACAGTGTGAAAACAATGTAAATAGATGGGTCATAAAAAATGAATCCACTGTCTTGACAAATGTGTTTTGGAAAAAGTAGTATTTGCAATGAGAAGATCTAGTTGAGACACATTTTCATGAAAACACCAAGTAAACAAAGTAAGTGTATTATAGGGTCATTGAATCGTTGAATGCTGGCACTGGAGAGTTAACTTTGTTCAGCATGTCATGATCATAAAAAGAGCAGGAGAAGATAAGAGTAAGTTTAAATACAGGGGCTGAGGATGTTTTAAACAAAAGGTTACTGTGATTCGAATGGAGTTCACCTGCAATTGAATCTCAGCTCTGTTACAATACTGTAGTTATTTACATTTTTTCTCATCTATTAGGTGATAATGAAAAAGAAAATTACTGTGCACAAATTTTGGTAGGATTAGACAAATTTACACAGTTAAAATATTCAGCACATTTGAACGTTCAAGAAAGTTTAATTCCCCTTTTCCTTCCTAACTTTGTTAAGAATTTCTGAAATGATAGGCAAAATGCAATTCAGTTGCAGAAGTTGAAAATATCTCCAGTTATATTAATAGACATATAGAGAATAGTTTAAAGGAACTATATAAGAACATTTCCACCAGGGTGATAATATTAAGATGATTCTAGAGAAAAGAGTTGCTGTTTTACACTGTTACTTTTAATGAATAGTTTGTAAATAATAATTTTTGTGTGGCATATTTAACTTTGTTTTAAGAAAACAAAAAAAAACTAATCATTTACTTTTCTTTTTTTCTTTTATAATAAACTATATTGGTCTACATTAATATTTGGCCAGAGAAAAGCCCAATAATCTTCACTTAATGTGAATTTAAACATACTGAAATTCCAAGTGATATAAAAATCAATTATTTTATAAATAAGGCACAATTAAAAATCTCAAACTCATTGATTGAGGTTGATATTTTTGAAAATAAGATGCATGAGAAAGATAAATATAAAAAAATAATATTTCATTTGCTACAAAAGTATATGAGGCAAAGTCAGTGGTATATATTCTAAATATGTAATATTATATAAATTTATTCACATCAATTATAGGACATCATTCCAATAATATTTTTATCTAAGAGGGAAAGTATCTCTCACCATTTTGTTCTTGTGCTTATTAATTTCCTATTACTGCCCATGAATTATTTAAGAAGACAGAGATGCATGGTGATGTACTCAACTATGCACCATAACTGTCCATTTGTAAACTGAAAAGCAATCCACTTTTGTGAGGTTACAGATCACACTCATCCTTCGAAACCAGTACAGTAGTCCCACATTGCTATCTTCTGGATGTGAGAGAGCATATTTAGAAACAATGTATTACAAAGGGAAAAGAATAAACCTCACTATTTGAAGCCAAACTAATCCCTTCATGACTCAGGAGTCAGGATTACATTTTGTTGGCACTATTACAGATAAATTAGCAATGACACTCTACTATTTCCAGTACACTGTTACATAAATGCATTTTGTATAATTTATGCAAATTGCTATATATTCGCTGAACCATTAAATGACTTTATTTCAAAATATCTATTTAATTGAACTAATGAAGTTGTAGAACACAGTCAAATAATAATAGGCTACAGAGACAGCTGTCAATATCATTCCACTCTGATTCATTTCTCACTTACATGTATTCCCATTGATATTTAGGTGATTAGAAACAATGGTAAAGTAATTTTGAAAAATGCCTGGAATACAAAAAATCAGTGTAAAAAAGCAAAAGATAACTTTGAACAAAATATTTCTAGAATTATGACATATAATAATTAATTTTCTAATCCATCATTACTCTCTGTCTATTTCCTTTTTTAACCCGAACAAATCCAGCTTCAATTTATGGTTTCTATATTCTCTTAATAATCTGCCACTGTCCTTCACCAAGTGCAAAAGCCTAGTGATATTGTTGAGCTTCTTTTTTCTTCATGCCCCATGTCAAACATATCATCCATTTTTTGTCAGTTTTTCTTTCAATCTCCCACAAACATCCTTTTTCCCTATTCCTAGTTGCTAACATGGCTCAAATTTAAACTCTAATTTGTAGCTGTCCACACTATCGTAATATTGTCGATGACGTCCCTATCTTAGTTTCTCGCCCACTCTATCTGGCACCCTTAGGACTTCAAGCAATGCTTTGATTGTGATCTTCCTCTGCTAAAAATCTTCTAGAGACTTTCAGATAACTGCCTGAATATTTCACACTTAAGATGAATAAAACTACGATACTAATTATGTTTCAATTTCTTATCTTTTATCTCGCTAGTCCATAAACCTAGGATATATTCATTATTCTCCAAAGATGTCATTATAACTTTGCTCTTACCACACCTTCTGTGAAGATTAGTCTAACCATACCTTCTACCAATAAAAATTCTATTCTTGTGGGGAGATGACGTCAGAGTAATGGCGCGGTAGGAAGCGATACTGAAAAATCTTCCCCAAAACTCAACAAGATCTTCAACCAGAAACAGAAAAACCTATCCTTGGAGCCTCCAGATGTTTGACAATACACCCGAAGGTATGGTCGAGTGAAAAATTGGATAAATATATAATCAAACCCCGAAGGAAATAGGGAGTAAGAAATGCTCTGCCTTCTTCACTAACCTAAACAGGGCAGCTTTCACTGGGAACTGAGAATATAGAAACTAAGGCAGGCAAAGGGGGTGAATAGATCCAGGCCGCTGCACAAACGGCCAAACCAGGCTGTGGCACAGAGGTCCAAGCCGAAGAAAAACTGTTCCTGTCACAACCTGGGCAATACAAGCTAACACTCGTGCCAAACCCAGACAAAGAAAGACAAGCGGGGCAGCCATTTTCCCCGATCTCCAGGTCGGCATGCGCAGATAGTGGGTGAGAGATTCCTTCCAAAGCCCCGGGAGTGGGCGCCTGTGTTATCCCACAGAGAGGCAGAGTCAGAGGCCTTTGTGTGGGCTGAAAGCAGCATCTCTGGGCCGCCACAGCACCCTGAGGGAGCCGCGCACGGGGAGGGAGCAAGAGCCAATTCCAACGCTGGAACTTTTCCATGCGGGAGGGGGATTCACACAGAGGGTGAGGCGGTCGGCCTGATATCCTGGTCTGTGCACAAGGAAAGTGAGCGAGAGATTCCTCTGAGTGCCTCAGGAGTGGGCACCCATGTTACCTCATAGAGGGGCAGAGTCAGAGACCTTTGTGTGGGCCAAAGGCAGAATCTCCGGGCCGCCCCAGTGCCCTTGGAAAGCCGCACACAGGGACGGAGCGAGAGCCAATTCTGATGCCGGAACTTTTCCGTGAGGGTGGGGGTTTCACTCAGAAGGTGAGGCGGCCGGCCTGATATCCTGCTCTGCGCACGCAGATAGTGAGCGAGAGATTTCTCCAAGTGCCTCGGCAGTGCCCGCCCATGTTATCCCACAGAGGGGCAGAGTCAGGGGCCTTTGTGTGGGCCAAAAGTGGAATCTTGGGCTGCCCCAGCGCCTTGAAAAAGCTGCGCTCAGGGATGGAGAAAGAGCCAATTCCAACACTGGAACTTTTCTGTGCGGGCAGGGGTTTCACTCAGAGGGTGAGGCGGCCGGCCTGATATCCTGGTCTGCACGTCCAGATAGTGGGCGAAAGATTCCTCCAAGTGCCTCAGCAGTGTGCACCTGTGTTATCCCACAGAGTGGGAGAGCCAGAGGTATTTGAGTGGGCGGAAGCCCCGCCTGATTATGCTAGAAGTTCTGACTGACTGAGCCTCACCCTGAGCCCTGTGCTGAGTGGGAATAGAGTGGGGAGTTGCCAGCTCTTTGAGCCTCTTACTATCCAGGCAGAGGCAGTAGCAACCCCATAGCTGGATTATCAGGCTACTAATTGAGAAGGAAAGACTAGGAGAAAGGCTCCAGGAACACAAAATCTCTCACTGGTGGAGCCTATAAAAGCTAATGAGCCTCGACTGCCAATGAGACTGAAGCACAATACACGACATTGCCATAGAGACTTATCAACTGCAAACCTCTACCTGAGTGTGCCAAAGGGGCAGAACCTGGGGTACAGAGTCACCAACCAGGAAAAGGGAGAGAAAAGAGAAAGCAAGAAGATAACCTCTCAAAATCAACAATAATCTGCAGACTTTATAACCTATCCCATTTTATTATATTTGTTCATTTGTTTCTCTTATCTTCATTCTTGATTTTTTTTTTCCTCCTCCAATTTGGTTGTTTAACTCTCTGCTGGTCTTACTCTCTCCTCTCCTTGAACTACACTACCCATAAGTGTTACATCTCCCATTATCTTTTCTTTCCTCTTCCTTTCTCTCTATGAGGGTTGCACTCCAAAACCCTTAACTCTCTCTCTCTCTCTCCTCTTTTTTCTTTTTTCTTCTTTTAGTGGTACCTTGTTTTTTTTCTCTCTCTCTCTCTGTTCTCCCTCTATATTAGTTTCTTCCTTTCTCCTTTACATCTCCTCTCCTTCAAACCTCAATAACGAACAATATCTTATCTGGGACTCAAACTTATATTTGTGGCATTTTGGGGGGTTTTTACTTCACCTTTTTAACACACTAGCAGTGCTCCCATCCCTGGCTCTCCATTTTATCTAGTTCTTGTTCCATTATAATACAATAGTAATTTTTTAATTTGTCCCCCCATTTTCCTGTTTCCCTCTTATTCCTCTCATCATAACTCTTAGTCAACCAACACTTAAAAGCAAATCATTTTATTCTTTACCCAAATTTTTTTCTTATTTGCTTTTTGTGGGTCAATACACCCTATTATTTTTCTTCTTTTTCTTTTTTTGCCCCTTTATTACTTCTCCCCAATTCAGGCCCTCCATTACAGGCATTGTTTGTTCTATTTAGTACAATATAATTCACAGTTCATCACAAGATTTTTCTCAAGAAAGAGGGGAGAGGAGAGGAGAGGAAAAAATGAGGGGGGGAAACAAATTTCTTTTTTTTTATTTTAATTTTATATTATTTTTCTTTATTTCATTATTAAATTTTTTTAAAAAAAACAACTCTTTTCGATTTTTTTATTTTTTTTAACTTTTATTCTTTATTAAATCTCATTAACACTATCAACAAAACCACCCTCAGATGCCATTAAGAAAGAGAAAATCGAATATCATGGATACAAAAGAAAGAGAGGTAACACAGCTAGATGAGGAAAAATCTATGGAGAAAAAATTTAATATATTGGAAACCTTGGAGCTAAATGACAGAGAATTTAAGATAGAAATCCTAAAAATCCTCAGAGATATACAAGAAAAAAAAAAGGCAATTTAGGGAGCTCAGAAAACAACTTGACGAGCACAAAGAAAATATTTCCAAGGAAATTGAAACTATAAAAACAAATCAAACAGAGATGAAAAACTCAATTCACGAACTGAAAAACGAGGTAACAAGCTTAGCTAATAGAACAGGCCAGATAGAAGAGAGGATTAGTGAAATAGAGGACAAGAAACTTGAGGCACAAGAGAGAGAAGAAGAAAGAGACTCAAAAATTAAAAATAATGAGATAGCCCTACAAGAATTATCTGACTCCATCAAAAAGAATAACATAAGAATAATAGGTATATCAGAGGGAGAAGAGAGAGAAAATGGAATGGAGAACATACTCAAACAAATAATAGATGAGAACTTCCCAAGCTTGTGGAAAGAACTAAAGCCTCAAATTCAAGAAGCAAAGAGAACTCCAAGTTTTCTTAACCCCAACAAACCTACTCCAAGGCATATCATAATAAAATTGGCACAAACCAATGGCAAAGAAAAAATTCTCAAGGCAGCCAGGGAAAAGAAGAATACAACATATAAAGGAAGACCTATTAGATTATCATCAGATTTCTCAGCAGAAACTCTATAAGTTAGAAGAGAGTAGACCCCAATATTTAAAGTCCTGAAATAGAGGAACTTTCAGCCACGAATACTATACCCATCAAAGCTATCCTTCAAATATGAAGGAGAAATAAAAACATTCACAGATACAGAAAAGATGAGGGAATTTATCATCAGAAAACCACCACTACAGGAATTACTAAAGGGGGTTCTCCAATCAGATACAAAGAACAACAACAACAAAAAAAAAACAAAGCCATAAGTAAAAGCTCCAAGAAGAACACAATAAAACCAAATTTAAACTGTGACAACAACAAAAAGAAAGTGGGGGGGAGAGGATGGAGATTAACAGTAGCAAAGGACGATGGAGTGCAAAAGTACTCACAAAATAGTGCTCTACAATGAAATGGGTAGGAACCCTTTTCATTACTTAAAGGTAACCACCATTGAAAAAACCACCACAGAAGCACATGAGATAAAAAAGATAGCAACAGAGGAAAGATGTATGAAATACAACCAAATAAAAAAAAAAGATAGAAAAACGAAAGAGAAGGATCAAACAAGACACAAAACTAACAGAAAGAAATCTATAAAATGGCAATAGGAAACTCACAAGTGTCAATAATTACACTAAATGTAAACAGATTAAACTCACCAATAAAAAGGCATAGAGTAGCAGAATGGATTAAAAAAGAAAATCCAACTGTATGCTGCCTACATGAAACTCAGCTAAGTAACAAGGATAAAAACAAATTCAAAGTGAAAGGCTGGAAAACAATACTCCAATCAAATAATATAAAAAAAAAAAGCAGGCGTAGCAATACTCATATCTGATAATGCTGACTACAAGACAGCAAATGTACTCAGAGACAAAAATGGCCATTTCATAATGGCTAAGGGGACACTGAATCAAGAAGATATAACAATTCTTAATATATATGCAACAAACCAAGGAGCATCAAAATATATAAGACAGCTACTTATTGACCTTAAATCAAAAACTGACAAAAATACAATCATACTTGGAGACCTCAATACAATGCTGATGGCTCTAGATCGGTCATCCAAACAGAGAATCAACAAAGATATAGTGGCCTTAAACAAAACAGTAGAACACCTGGATATGATAGACATCCACAGGACATTTCATCCCAAAGTGACTGAGTATACATTTTTCTCCAGTGTACATGGATCATTCTCAAGAATTGACCATATGTTGGGCCACAAAAACAACATTAGCAATTTCAGAAAAATCGAAGTTGTACCAAGCATATTTTCTGATCATAAAGCCTTGAAACTAGAATTCAACTGCAAAAAAGAGGAAAAAAATCCCACAAAAATGTGGAAACTAAACAACATACTTTTAAAAAATGAATGGGTCAAAGAAGAAATAAGTGCAGAGATCAAAAGATATATACAGACTAATGAAAATGACAACACGACATATCAGAATCTATGGGATGCAGCAAAAGCAGTGATAAGAGGGAAGTTCATATCACTTCAGGCCTATATGAACAAACAAGAGAGAGCCCAAGTGAACCACTTAATTTCACACCTTAAGGAACTAGAAAAAGAAGAACAAAGACAACCCAAAACCAGCCGAAGAAAGGAGATAATAAAAATCAGAGCAGAAATAAATGAAATAGAGAACAGAAAAACTATAGTTAAAATTAATAGAACAAGGAGCTGGTTCTTTGAAAAGATCAACAAAATTGACAAATCCTTGGCAAGACTTACCAAGGAAAAAAGAGAAAGAACTCATATAAACAAAATCCAAAATGAAAGAGGAGAAATCACCACGGACACCATAGAGATACAAAGAATTATTGTGGAATACTATGAAAAACTTTATGCCACTAAATTCAACAACCTAGAAGAAATGGATAAATTCCTAGAACAATACAACCTTCCTAGACTGAGTCAAGAAGAAGCAGAAAACCTAAACAGGCCTATTAGTAGAGAAGAAATAGAAAAAACCATTAAAAACCTCCCCAACAATAAAAGTCCAGGCCCAGACGGCTATACCAGTGAATTTTATCAAACATTCAAAGAAGACTTGGTTCCTATTCTACTCAAAGTCTTCCAAAAAATTGAAGAAGAAGCAATACTTCCAAACACATTTTATGAGGCCAACATAACCCTCATACCAAAACCAGGCAAGGATGGCACGAAAAAAGAATACTAAAGACCAATATCTCTAATGAACACAGATGCTAAAATACTAAACAAAATAATAGCAAATCGAATACAACAACATATTAAAAAGATAATACATCATGATCAAGTGGGATTCATCCCAGAATCTCAAGGGTGGTTCAACATAAGTAAAACGGTTAACGTAATACACCATATCAACAAAAGAAAGAACAAAAACCACATGATCTTATCAATAGACGCAGAAAAGGCTTTCGATAAAATACAACACAATTTTATGTTTAAGACTCTCAACAAAATGGGTATAGAAGGAAAATATCTCAACATGATAAAGGCCATATATGATAAATCATCAGCTAACATCATATTAAATGGCACTAAACTGAAGGCTTTCCCCCTTTAATCAGGAACAACACAGGCTTGTCCACTCTCTCCACTCTTATTTAATGTGGTACTAGAGGTTCTAGCCAGAGCAATCAGACAAGACAAAGAAATAAAAGGCATCCATATTGGAAAAGAAGAAGTAAAGGTATCACTTTTTGCAGATGATATGATCCTATACATCGAAAACCCCAAAGACTCCACAAAAAGACTACTAGAAACAATAAGCCAATACAGTAAGGTCACAGGATACAAAATTAACATACAGAAGTCAATAGCCTTTCTATATGCCAACAATGAAACATTTGAGAACAAACTCAAAAGAATAATCCCCTTCACAATTGCAACAAAAAAAATAAAATAGGAATAAACAACAAAGAATGTAAAGGACTTATATAATGAAAACTATAAACCATTGTTAAGAGAAATCGAAAAAGATATAATGAGATGGAAGAATATACCTTGTTCTTGGTTAGGAAGAATAAATATAATCAAGACGGCCATATTACCCAAAGCAATATACAAATTTAATGCAATTCCCATCAAAATTCCAATGACATTTTTTAAAGAAATGGAGCAAAAATCATCAGATTTATATGGAACTATAAAAAATCCTGAATAGCCAAAGCAATCCTAAAGAAAAAGAATGAAGCTGGGGGCATTACAATACCTGACTTCAAACTATATTATAGGGCCACGACAATCAAAACAGCACGGTATTGGCAGAAAAATAGACACTCAGACCAATGGAACAGAATAGAAAACCCAGAAATAATACCACATATATATATAGTCAAATAATTTTTGATAAAGGGGCCAAAAACACACAATGGAGAAAAGAAAGGTTCTTCAATAAATGGTGCTAGGAAAACTGGAAAGCCACATGCAAAAGAATGAAACTGGACTACAGTCTATCCCCCTGTACTAAAATTAACTCAAAATGGATCAAAGATCTAAACATAAGACCTGAAACAATTAAGTACATAGAAGAAGACATAGGTACTCAACTCATGGACCTGGGTTTTAAAGAGCATTTTATGAATTTGACTCCAATGGCAAGAGAAGTGAAGGCAAAAATTAATGAATGGGACTACATCAGACTAAGAAGTGTTTGCTCAGCAAGAGAAACTGATAACAAAATAAACAGACAGCCAACTAAATGGGAAATGATATTTTCAAAGAACAGCTCAGAGAAGGGCCTAATATCCAAAATATACAAAGAACTCATAAAACTCAACAACAAACAAACACAATCCAATAAAAAAATGGGAATAGGACATGAACAGACACTTCTCCCAGGAAGAAATACAAATGGCCAACAGATATATGAGAAGATGCTCATCTTCATTAGTTATTAGAGAAATGTAAATCAAAACGGCAATGAGATACCACCTCACACCTGTTAGATTAGCTATTATTAACAAGACAGGTAATAGCAAATGTTGGAGAGGCTGTGGAGAAAAAGGAACCCTCATACACTGTTGGTGGGAATGTAAAGTAGTACAACCATTATGGAAGAAAGTATGGTGGTTCCTCAAAAAACTGAAAATAGAACTACCTTATGACCCAGCAAACCCTCTCTACTGGGTATATACCCCCAAAACTCAGAAACATTGATACACAAAGACACATGCAGCCCCATGTTCATTGCAGCATTGTTCACAGTGGCCAGGACATGGAAACAACCAAAAAGCCCGTCAATAGATGACTGGATAAAGAATATGTGGCACATATACACTATGGAATACTACTCAGCCGTAAGAAATGATGACATCGGATCATTTACAGCAAAATGGTGGGATCTTGATAACATTATATGAAGTGAAATAAGTAAATCAGAAAAAAACAGGAACTGCATTATTCCATACGTAGGTGGGACATAAAAGTGAAACCAAGAGACATTGATAAGAGTGTGGTGGTTACGGGGGGAGGGGGGAGAGGGAGAGGGAAAGGGGGAGGGGAGGGGCACAAAGAAAACTAGATAGAAGGTGACAGAGGACAATCTGACTTTGGGTGATGGGTATGCAACATAAATGAACAACAAGATAACCTGGAGTTGTTATCTTTGAATATATGTATCCTGATTTATTGATGTAGCCCCATTAAAAATAAAATTATTAAAGAAAAATTCTATTCTTGTGACTCCTTTTTGAAGCACTCTTCTAATATTTCTGTAATAGTTTTATTATACTTTAGCACTAATCTTGGGTGTTTTGTATTCCATTGAATCATATAAGTGGTATCTTTTTCTCTGAGGACAAAATTAAAGTGTCAATATTTGCTCTTATATAGTATTTCTATACCTATTATGCAACACTGTATATAAATACACAAATAACTATCATTTATTTGTACCTATGTCTGAGTGTGTATGCCCACACACACACATACTTCTTTAATCACTCTTTGTACTTGCTATCCAGGCTGATGAGAACCTTGAGCTTAATGCAAAAATTACGTAGTGTTCATTTTGTTAGAATATGTGATTTCTCATTAACTTAGAGTATTAAATGAAACAGTTGAGTTAGTAACCAAATCGACAAAGAACCAGTTGAATGTATGTACTATTAAGGACTTTATCATTTTGTTCTTAGATTAATTATATGGCTCATTATAATAGAATGTGTGCCTAATTTCTAAGCTACTTTTTTTCTTAGGTTTTGGTTCTCGCCTTCTGGTTTTGTTGTACTTTCCTTTTAAAAATAAGAACTGTATTTTACATATCTGACTTGCAGCAAAAGTTATAATAACAACCAGTGAAATAAGAGAATGGAGGACTTTGCCCCCCAAAAAAGAACACATTCTAAAACAAAAATGACATACACATTATGGCTTCACTAAATTCAGTGTCTTCACTGAATAAGAATGAGCTGAGAGTATTTTTCAATACCACTGTTCAAAGTTAGCAGTTAACAAATTCTATGCAAAGTACTGATCACACTATAAAGAAAAACAAACATTATTTTTCTGTAGTGTATATATTGGTATGAGAAGACCACCTACCCCATGAGTAAAACTGGACTGTGGTGGTGCAGTGGATAAGCACTGGCCTGGAACACTGAGGTCGCTGGTTCAAAACCCTGGGTTTGCTCAGTCAAGCATAAACCAGAAACAACTACTACAAGTTGATGTTTCTCACTCCTCCCCACCACCACCCTCAGTTTTCTCTCTTTCTTCTCTCTCTCTCTCAAAAAAAAAAAAAGCAAAACAAAAATACTTAAGATAATGAATGACCTAACAAACAAGCATATGCTTATAAATTGTCATTTTGAATGCCTCCCTAACACCTTTTTTCTTTGTTTGAGTTGATGATTTGAGTTTATTCTGTTTAAATATACTTATTCTCAAGTTTTCATTAAACTTACTAAGAAAATAGAGAAGAATGTTTTTAACAACGTTGGATATCAAATGGAAATCAGGAAAGGCTGGCATCACCAAGTTGAGCATTTTCTGTAGAAAACTTTATGCGACCAGATTAAGAGAAATAAAGCCTATAATAGTAAAGAAGGTAAATCTATTTTTAGAGAGATTAGTGGGCAGAATCCCCACAAGATCCCCTCTTCAGGCTTGTGGAAAGGGCAGAATATTAGGCAGTGAAGTGACTGGACATGGGAAAGCTGGGGATCTTAACTTACAAAGAACTTGGAGAAATGAAAGCAAACAAGGAAACATGCTCATTGTCTTTCCTGCAGGTCTGCTGTCACAGAGTGTTGTTTGCCAGTACCACACACACCTGCCCCCTCCCTGAATTCTGCCTGACAGGATCTAAACACAAAGGGCTGAGTGCTGGCCAGCTTGCCTGTAGGCTGTCACTCTTCACTGCGCTCCAGGCCAGATGCCATGTTTCTTGAATCACATTTATCTTCTTGCTTACATTTCTCCTTTGTTCTACTAGAACACAGGCCTGAGAAATTTCTTGTAAAGTACTAAGAAGGTATTTTTTTTCTCAATTCTTACATACCTGAATGTCTTTACAATTTGTTGGCCAACTATGGAATTAAATATAGAAATAACATTCTCTCAAGACTTGAAGGCTTGATGCCAGCTCTTCCGGTGCACATTGTGCTGCTGGTAAAAAAAATAATAACCCATGTCGGATTCTAGTCTCTGTGGCTATTTTATTTTTCCCTCACTTCTTTCTGATTTTTCCCCTTTTAGATCTTTTTATTTATTTTTAATGCTTACAGTGATATGTCCACCTGCTTATGTTTTTTGTTCATTAGGCTATAAACCCTCAGTGGCCTCTTTTGAATCTTAAGGCTATGTTCTTAAACTCTAGGATATTTCTTGTATTTTAGCTTTGGCAAATTTCCTCCTCACTGCTATCACTACTCAATTCTTTTTGCAGCTTATTTGTGTAAAGTTAGACCTGCAGAATTGATTTCAAGTTTGTCTCTTCTTTTTCTCACATTTTCTATCCTTTCTTTTGCTGTACTGTATAAAAATTTATTTTCTTCAACTTTTCTCTGAACATCCTCTTAAATACAGTATGGGGCAAAAGTAGATTTACAGGTGTAAGTACTCAAAACATAGAGTTTATTTTGTATTATTATTTATTAAGAATTGTATTATTTTTCACCTGACCAGGCAGAATAGAGCATTGACCTGGAACACTGAGGACCTAGGTTTGAAACTCCAAGGTCTCCAACTTGAGTCTAAGGTCTCTGGCTTGAGCAAGAGATCACTGGCTCAGCTAGAGCCCCCTAGTCAAGGCACGTATGATAAAGCAATTAATGAACAACTAAAATGACACAACAATTAGTTGATACTTCTTATTCTATCCTTTCCAGTCTATCTGTCTCTGTCTTTCTCTTTTTCGCAAAGAAAAAAAAAAGAATTGTATTACTTTCAATATGAAATACTGTAAACCTACTTTTGCCTCATTCTGTAATTATTTTGTGGTTACATTTTAATTTTCAAGAGCTTTTCTTTGTTCTTCCATTATTTAACAATTCTGTTACCAATTTCAGTGTGGACATGGGTGGGAGGGCTGTTCCCCACATTACCATCAAGCAATTCTCCAGTGACAGCTGGCTGCCCTACAATTCAATTCCATTCTGGTACTATCTACCTGAGATATTAACTCAATTCTGACACTCTCTATCTGGAGATAGCTCTGGATCATGCAGATTAAGGTCTCAGTAAACAAGACTGTCCCCCCCACACACACACATACTTTACACACCAGTTGCAAGCAAAGGTTGTCACCTGTGCTTCTGACTGACTGCCTATAAAGCAGAGGTTTCAACCCACCCCCCTTCCTTGGATTTGATTCATTTGCTAGAGGGGCTCACAGAACTCAGAGAAACATTTTATGACTGGATCACCAGACTATTTTAAAAGTACATAGCTCAGGAACAGCCAGATGGAAGAGATGCATAGAGCAAAGTCTAGGGAAAGGGCTTAGAACTCCCATGATCTCTCTGAGGGCACCACTCTCCCCAGATTTCTACCTCTTAACCAACCCAGAGCTCTCTGAACCCTTTTTGGGGGTTTTTATGGAGGCTTCATTGTACAGGCATGACTGATTTAATCAAATTCAACCTCCAGTGCCTTTCACATCCCTAGAGGTGGGTGAGGAAAGTCTGAAAGTTTCAACCTTTTGATCACGTGGCTGGCTCCACTGGCAACCAGTGGAGGAGCACCCAAACTTTTCTTAGTAACCTTCTAAAGAGTTAGCTCCTTAACATAGCAAAATGCATATGAATTGTTTATTCTTCACACAAGAAATTCCAAGAGTTTGGACAGAGAGAAAAGAGAGACTAATTTATTGCAAGGAATTGGCTTACACAATTTGGGGGCTGGCTAGGCAAGTCTGACATCTGTAGGAGAGGCAGTCCATAGAGACAATTTCTTCCTCCTCAGCAAAAACCTAATTCTGCTTTTAAAACCATTAAATCAATTGTACCAGTCCCAACAGGTTATCCAGGATAACCTCCTTTTCTACAAATCAATCTATTATAGGTGCCATTTCATCTACAAAGTACCTTAACAGCAACATTCAAATTAGTGGATGGTTGAATTACGGGACTGCAGCCTAACCAAGTTGACATGTAAAATTGACAGTCACAGGTGGTCAGACAGGATGCCCAACTTTTTGCTGAGAGAACACAGAGAGAAAAGAAACATATATTTTTAATTTTTTATTGATTGATTTTTAGAGACAGGGAGAGAGACAAATGGACAGACAAAAACGTCAATCTGCTTCTGTATGTGCCCTAACAGGGGATAGAACTGGCAACCTTTGCTTATCAGAATGATGCTTTAACCAACCAAGCTACCCTGCCAGAGCAAGAGACACAAATATTGTAATAGTTAAAAACATGGACTCAACTCTAGAGTGAAATTACCTAGGCTCAAATTCTAGCTCGTTCACCTGATTATGTAACTTTTCTATAGTTCAATTTTCTGAACTATAAAATGGGAATAATAATAACTTCTTTAGCAGGGCGTATGAGGATTAACATATGTAAAGCACTAGAACATTGCCTGTCACATGGTGAGCACCTGATGAGGGTTTGCTGTTGGCACTGCTATTGTGATTATTACTACTGGTTTCTCAGAATTCTATGTATAAGATGAGGGAAAGCAAAGTGAAAGGATCAACTGTTTCATGTATAAGTCTGCAACAAACTTCCCTCATAATACCAATGTTTTCATGTCCAAGTCTCTCTGATATTTTGGAGGTGAAACTAACTTCCTCCTTCACTATTCTCACTCTCCAAATACCATGAATAAACAAATCTGTTTGTTTCTCCACATTTTTTTTTGTGTTTCAGATATGTGTCTATATATCTTATTTGAAAATGGGCCATCTCTGTTCACTTTATTGTCTGTTAATCTATGTTGTTTTCCTTTTGTATTATTTCAACAGAATCCCAGTGTGAGCTAACATAAAGGATCAGATTGTCACACAGAGTCATAGGAATTAGAAATTAAAATATAATTTGTAAGCTTGAATGAACACACAAGGTATAAACACAGTATATGCCTCATTTTTAATGTCCATGCAAATGTTAAAAACTATTGCATCATAAACTACACAATAAAAAAGTACAGTAATAGACAATTAATAAAATAATAAAAATGACTACAATAATAACTTTTATTATTTTTATTTATTTGTTTGTCTTTTGTGGCAGAAGGGATAAGCAGGGACAGACAGACAGGAAGGGAAAGAGATGAAAAGCATCAACTCACAGTTGTGGCACTTTTTAAAAAATTTTTTAAAGACTTTATTCATTTTAGAGAGGGGAGACAATGACTGAGAGAGAGAGAGAGAGACAGAGAGGGAGAGAAGGGCGGAGGAGAGGAAGCATCAACTCCCATATGTGCTTTGACCAGGCAAGCCCCGGGTTTTGAACCAGTGACCTCAGTATTCCAGGTTGAACTTTATCCACTGTGCCACCACAGGTAAAGCAACACCTTTAAAAAAAAGTATTCATTGATTACTTCTTCATATATGCCTTGATTGTGGGGGAGCAGCTCTGAGCCAGTGGCCCCTTGATCAAGCCAGCGACCTTGGTCTTCAAGCCAACGACCTTGGGCCTCAAGCCAGCAATCTTTGCTTTTTTCTTTTTTTCTTTTTTTTAAAATGTGTTTTGTCTTGTGACTTTATTTTATTTTATTTTATTTATTCATTTTAGAGAGGAGAGAGAGGAGAGAGAGATAGGGGGGAGGAGCTGGAAGCATCAACTCCCATATGTGCCTTGACCAGGCAAGCCCAGGGTTTCGAACCAGCGACCTCAGCATTTCCAGGTCAATGCTTTATCCACTGCGCCACCACAGGTCAGGCAAGCCAGCAATCTTTGGGTTCAAGCCAGTGATCACTGGGTCACGCATCTGAACCCACACTCAAGCCGATCACTCCATGCTCAAGCTGGTGAGCCTATGCTTAAGCCAGGTGAGCCTGTGCTCAAGCTGGGGACAATGGGGTTTTGAACCTGAGTCTTCAGTGTTCCAGGCAAATGTTCAATCCACTGCACCACCTCCTGGTCAGGCATACAATCATAACTTCTAGAATGTGGCCAATCATATTTTATTTTTCTATTCTCAAAAATAAAAAAAATTATTGCTTTCCATTTAATTTGACTATTTGCAAAAAAACCCAAAGGTAAACAAACCATACACACAATTTTAAAAGTTAAGTTTAAAAACATTGACAATAACCTAAACAGACTTAAAATGAGAAAGAAAACATAAAATGATTGAGACATTTGCAAAAATTTATATACTTTATCAAGGTATCCACCTCAGTAGCTTTTCTAAAAAAAAATAATAATAAATAAGTTTTAAAGCACAAGGAGATTCATACTTTCTTTAATATTTAAACTCTTCTAAAACACACAAAAAGAAGTAAATCTGCAATTTTTGTTTGCAGAATTCAATAAATTAATTTATTTGAGTATTGTGGCAAAATTTCTCAATAACATATTTACAAATAATATCAATAATAAATAACAACTGCAAAGAATATTCACATTATGACATGAACATATGAAAATGAACTGATAATGTTTGTACTCTGACAAGATGTTATAATAAATTATAAAGGAATATAATATAATTAAAAATAAACTACAAAAAATATTTTTAGCAAAATAGAGATAAATGGACATTTACTTAATATGGCAAAAACACTATTTTATGTTAGCCAGAAAATATCATCTACACTGAACTCTCTCATTAAAGTCTGTCACAAGAGAAAAATGTTTTATCACAAGCATTAACCCTGCTGGGAGAGATAAGCCAATGCAAATTTTGGTACTATAATAACAAACAACTTTATTTAGGATTTTAAACCTACCAATTAAATTAGGTATAAAAAGTGGTAAATAAATAGTAAAACTGATTATTTGCAGATAAGATAATAATGAATATATATAATAAAGAAAAATCTAGAGGAAAGCATTAGAGAATTAATTTAACAATATTACTGAAATTAAGTAATTAAAATAATGAATTTAAATCTTAATAGCATTTATAGTAACATCAACCATTCAAATAGCTGTAGCTGAATCCAAAAAATCTAAATAACTACACAGAAAATTATAAAGTATTATTGAAAGAAATTAAAAATTAAATAGATAGTAGAGTAGTTCATGAATTGAATGATTTAATAATGTCAAAAAGTTAGTTGCTTCCAAATCAATTTATATTTAAGTGTAATCTTAATCTGAATCCTAGTAAGATTTTGTTGTTGCTGTTTGATTGATTGTTCTTTCCTACTGTACAAAACAATAAACTAATATTTAAATGGCATGAAAAATTCCAGGAAGAGTTAAGAAATTTTTAGAGAAAAATTGAATGGCAGAAAACATTTACAATATATAACCAAAAATGTACTTATCCAGAATATTTTTAAAAGGTATAAATTTAGAAGAAGACAACTCCTTAGAAATATGGACAAAATATTTCAACACATGTCTCACTCAAGAATACATCCAAAGGGACAATTGACAAATATAAAGAAAAGATGCTCAAAATCATTTGCTCACATGCAAATTAAAAGCACATTGAGATACTACCAAGCACTTGTCAGGATGGCAAACATGGAAAACATTGACGATATTAATGTTTACAAATATATGCATTAACCAGTGTCCCAAATCTTCCTGGTAGGAAAGTAAATTGTTAAAAAATACTTCAGAAAATAGTTACGTTAGGCTAAGTTGAAGTATTCAGTCATCATAACCAAGCAATCCAAGCACAATGATCCAACAACATATATGATATTATTACTGGTAACATTGTTTGTAAAAACTGATAACTGAAAACAGTTGAAATTTATTAGTAAAAATCAAAAGGATAATCATAGCAAGATACACAAAGAAATTGCTATATTTTTCATCTGTGGATTATTATATAACAATGAAAATAAATGCATTACTACTACATAAAACAAAATGAGAAAAAAGTTTCAGATGCAAAGAAAAATTGCATATTGCATGCCTTCCTTCAAGCTCAAAATAGAGAAGTCTGGGGGGAAAGTGTGTAATTACTTACTAGAAGGCTGCATAAAGGATATTTCTAAGGTATCATGATTATTCTATTTCTTTACCTGGGTTGTGGTTACATGATTATATATATTTACTTTGCTATTATGTTTTGAGTTGTGTTCTTTAAAATTAGTCTTCTCTTTTATATTAATGTTACATTCAAGGTAGTATTAACTGGAAATGTTGAATCCACTTCTCCAAGTCTCCAATCTATTGGAAAGAAGACTCAGGAAGAATTTATTAAATTCAAAGTGTCACTCCAATAAATTCATTAAAAAGAAAACTATTAAAAATAAATAAACTATAATTGTAATATATGGAAAAGTTAGGTATGTAGGATAATAACACCTATAGTATAATATTCTGTTGCCATCACATGTTGTTTCCTATTAGCACTGCTTTATTCTTTTAAGATTTTGTTTATTGATGTTAGAAGAAGGATAGAGACAGAAAGATGGAGAGGGGGTGTGGAGCAGGAAATATCAACTTGTAGTAGTTGATACTTTTATGTGCCTTGACTAGGCAAGCCAGAGGTTTTGAACTAGTGACCTCAACATTTCAGGTAGAGGCTTTATCCACTGCACCATCACAGGTCAGGCAGCACAGCTTTTATGAATGTATTTAAATTCTCCCCTCTCATTTCAAGAGAGTCTTATTAAAGTAGCAAGGTAAATATACAGAATTTTGGTCCTAAGGGCTAAATAAAGGATGGCACTTAGAAGCATAATTTCCCTTTAACTCTCTACATTATTTTTTTTTAATAATTTTATTTTTTTTAATGGGGCGACATCAATAAATCAGGATACATATATTAAAAGATAACAAGTCCAGGTTATCTTGTCGTTCAATTATGTTGCATACCCATCACCCAAATCTACATTATTTATATTGAAAGTACATTCATTTGAATTGGATTTTTTTACATAATGAATACTGTTTTCTTATCTGAACTATGTTATATCTGTGTCTATTTAGCAACATTGCTTTTATTTTCACTTATAAATATTTAGTAAGCTCCTTTCTGTTGTGAATTTTCATGCTTGAGCATATGCTGACCTCTGCCTGGAATGCCCTTCCTCACCCCCACATTGATAGGTCCTCATCAGCTCACAAGATTCAGTTTATGTTTTTTTGTATCTTTGTAAAAGAATCTTTTTGGGTCCTGATTTTCTTTGTGACAACTGTCATAATAATATGTGCCCTCTTAAACACCCCTAAAAGACATACTAATGTCTGTTAATAATCCATTACAAACACAGGGGCAAGTAAAATGTCTTAATCCTGATGCTCAAATATTTGTTGAATAAAGAAACGTTAAGGAAGGTTATCAATTAAGACAGTGTTAGATAAGTAATAAAATTGATAAATTGTAGCTTAAAATTTAGGAGTTTACTGTTGTCACAAAATGTCTGGGCATAGGCAATTCTGTCAATGATTCAATGGCAGCCATAGACTCAGATTTCATGCTATTTCTAGGCCCATGTGGAGGGTGCATATAACCAAAAAGAAAATGATTTTATATAAAGTCCCAGAAAATGACATTGTTCAGAGCTGGCTACAAAAAAAGGTGAGAAAGTCAATAGTTCACCCTTTCCTACTGTATAGAAAGATAGAGAAGGGAGATAATTAGGCATGCATTTTGGGTCAATCGACATACCTTGTCTTCTACAAAGTGGAAATGTAGATATCTATATGTTGATGTGGATATATGGGAGAGTTTATAAATACTTATTGGTGGATTGATGGATTTTTAGCTCTTCTATTAATATTGTAAGAATGAGACGGCACTCAAACTCCAGGTGTGCAGGCTTTATTAGAGGAGAAAGACCTGCCTGGGCTCTTCTCCGAAAAGAAGGGCGCTGTAAACAGACTGAGGTAAAACTTTATAGGGTTGGGGATAGCCTGGAGCAAGGGTGTGCTGGTATGTTTGGCTTTCTGGAATACTCTTCTTTGGGGTGATTGACAAGCTTCCTGAAATTCCATTGTCCGAGGGGCGATTGTCCGGTAATTAAGGGTGGGGTCCGGCAGCCCAGCGGAACAGCAAAAGGGCAGTTTGGAATTCATGTATCTATCAAATATGTACTCCAAACAGCATCAAACATACTAACCTTCCCTAAAGACAGGAGCATCAATATTCCAAACCATTTTGTTTTCAGTCACATGAATATGTCTAAAATGATAAACCATGCAGAGGGGATAAAAAGCTTCCATGAAAATGAATAAAAAAAACAAACAGAGGAAATGAAGCAGAGTATAGCAAGTATATTAGATTTCTGCCTGGCTTTTATCAAACGTGATAATTCTTTTTTGCTCTGGCACATATATCATTCATTTTTCATTCAGCACAGACAAATTGAACTACTGGACATTAGATAATAGCTATAATTTTAAATCATTTCACAGTTTACAACCTTAAGGGCTAATGTTATGACAGATCAAATTAATTTATCCTGTTTTTAAAATAATAAAACAATTTACTCTTACCTTTACTTATTGCTGGACATCTACGACTCTTTAATCCTGATAATATCCAGACTCCAAAAATGTATTATTACATGGAGTTATGTTTATCATTGTGGAATTAAAGGTTAGACAAACCATTAAGTAATTTGAGAGATTTATGAATATTATCCCACAAGAATCCAATATATTTTTTGACATTGAAAGGCCTGCTCCACTTAAAACCATTGAGAATAACTAATGCATTAGTTTAATAATTCAAAATTACACTATTGAATGACTCACTAATTTTAGCCTTGTCATCATCACTCTTCCATAAAAATGGAATATCAGAAAAAAAATCAATGTTTTTGTACAGAATAAATTCACTGCCTAGATAATTTTAGTTTGTTAATGAGCAGTGACCTTGCCTACCTGAGTAGATGTTAGTGTCTTTTCAAAACACAAATAATAAATTTAAAAAATGAAGAAAATAGATGTTTCAATATCCCTCATTCATTACATAATTCTTAATAAAAAAAAAATATAGACTATATAATCAATGAAAAAAAAATAATCCCACCAGTGATAGGCAATCACAGATTGTATTTCATCACAATCCTAATGCAGTGATTCTTCCAGAACTATTTTCTGGTCTTAACCCCTCACTGTGTGCACACGTGTGTTTGTGTATGTATGCACATTATCAGATTATATTTATGTTTTGTAAACTGCTTCTTCTCTCTATGTGAATAAATAGTTCTAAAAGTTATTTTTAATAAACATATTGTAGAGGTGTTATATAATTTATTCTATGTGTTTTTATTTCCTAAAATACATTTCCAAAATCAAATGACTCTACGCTAATTTGAATATTACTAAATGGCAGACAAGAAAGATTTTTACCAAAATTAATTTTGACTCAGTGACCAATTTTGTATGTTATGATTTATTCCTTTTTTTTCCTTTTTATAAATTTAATTTGTGGGAAAGGGGTATATAATTAACATATAATTTAGATATAATGAAATTTAAGCATGGCTAAAAACATTTATCTAGGTGGTTAATGCCTTTAGTAAACTTTATGAGGTCAGGAAACCCAAGCGTATACTACTACCCATTTCAAGATCTAACCCAGTACAAAACAGATGCTGAAAAGTTAACAGATATTTATTGACTAAATGGATTAAATTAATGAATAAATTTGTTCTTTTTTCTATTACTTATTTATATCCTAGGCTCACTCTTCTCTACTGGGATATTTATTTTATTTTTTTCCTTTTGAAACCAGAGAGAACATGATATTCTGACTAGTTTAAGCCTGAGCCATGTGCCCTTACAGCACCTCCACAGTTTAGGAGATAGTAACTCTACTGAAACACATGAAAAACAAATAGAAAAAGTACAGATACAGGATAATTAAGGTAATTAAAGAATGTCTAGAAAAATATTTTTAATTATAAGTAGATTAAATCTGTTATAGTTTAAAGGCTTTTTAAAAATATCACCCAAATTAGATACAAAGCTATTTTTACACCATTGACAATAAGGTTGACAAACAGCTGGCTTTGTGGTTGACTGGTTACCTGCTGTGCACAAATACTTCTACATTCTTAGTGAGATTCAATCTCTGAAATTTTGAGAACTATATTTGCATTTCTTTTACAAATACACACTCTTTCTTATTAACACACTGGCATAGATTCTTTTTTATATCTGACAACATTTTGTATTTCCCAATATATTTTTATCTTTATGCCATGAAACAGGCCCTGAATGTAAATAAATTTATACATTATCATTTGTGCCCCTGGTATAAGCACCTCAACACTGTGCCAACTATAAATAGATAAGTGGGCATTTTTAGGTCAAGACAAAGACATTCACAGTGAAGAAAGCAAACAAACATAACCAAAATAAAAAGAAAGTGTTTAAGCAAATATTATCATCTCAAATAATTTTTCAGACTTGAGTGATTCTCTCTCTCTTTCTCTCCTAAGCTGTCATAATATTTCTGTGTTTTTACCAGCACAAACACACAGTCTATTTACAAGCCCACTTGAAGCTTTCCCTGTAAACAATAAACTTGGACACAGAAAATCTGACCTTATTCAAATCTGACATTTACTTTATTGGTCTCAAGATGTCGCTTCCCTGATTCTTTCTACATGTTCAAATACTCCAAACACTCTCATTTTCCCCAAAAACTCTAACTGATATTCATCACACATTATTAAATAATAGAATCAATTTTTTCCAAGAAAATATTATTTCTAGGTTAAGGAAATATCTATAACCATTATCTATAACTTTACACCATAATCTATAACCACAGACAGGAAAAAATGTCTAGATGTTAATAATGTGGTTTGAAACAACGACATACCTGTATGCTGGTATTGCTCTATCAATAGAGACCATACACTTTAATGGACAGTAGCTGAACACCAAAGCTCTGGAGTCAGATACTAATATTGGTGTCCAAGCTCCATCATTAAACTCAGTGCCCTGATCTGTAGAATAGCAATATAAATACTATTTTTTTCATAGGTTACAATATGGATTAAATGAATTTATAAATATACAACCATTTAAACAGGTACTCAGTACATCTTAACCATATTATAAATTGTTTATCATTGTGGCAGGATGATGTGTGAAGTATTATATGTTTTTGTGTATTTCATTCTAGGACCTGTTTGCATTTGACATGAGATGCAAATTTGACTTTCATCATGGTGAGCAGTCACCAAGAAAATACTAAGCTTTTAAATTCCAAAATCTCAGATCCAAATCCAAGACAAAAGGACTGTGTTTCTTCTTTGTAACTTAATCATATTCTAGGTAAATAAGACTGTGTAACTTTTCTTCTGATACAGACTAAAAGACAGTTTGTGAAGGACAATTAACTGTAAATGTTAATGAAGATCTCAGAAAATATAAATCTTACCACCTTATCCTATACCTACTTAAATACCTTAAGCAAGAAGAAGCAAAGTGATCCACAGGAGCTTGAGAGATCTCAGACCAATGGCATCATCTTGGAGTGTGGTCTGGGAAGCATTTATCATGGCACCTCACAGTCCAAGCATGGCAGCGTAAGGTATAGGCAAAGTGATCTGAAAACACTACACTTCCTCAGGATTTCTGAAAAAGGAATGCATTTTAAAGCAAGAAGAGAGAGGTGAAAAGACCTTTTTGAGTTTTAAGATTAGAAAAAGATAACAGCAGAAAAGAGAATATAAGATAAAACTTGAGCTAGAAATTGGATGAGGAGATGGTTACATCTTAACTAAAGTCATCAGGGTGAAAAGAAAAATTATTCTAGAATGAAAGCAATGAGTTTTCTCAGTAAATGCTACAAAATGGCCATGCCGAAGGATAAAATGAGATGAATCACATTTCAAAAAAAAATTAAATAATTAACTGTTAAAAGAAAAGATTTATTCATAATAACCACAGACAGGAAATAACTCATATGTCTGTCAACTGGTGAAAGAATGAACAAATAATGGTATGCCTAATAATCAACAATAAAAAGGAATAAACTACAAATATACACAAGATGTAAATACAGCTTTCCTAAAACCAAGAAAGCCCATGTGTTTCCAGATTTTACAACACAGAGATGGCTCCATGTTCCCAAGTATTGAACACATACATCCAGAGTCAGGTAAATCCCTTTGATGCTCTCAGTCTATCTGTACACTTGGAAATTAGCTTTCTGATTTATCCAGGATTCCACGTTTTCTGCAAAATTTATTCAGAAAGCCCCAATTCTGCATAAACACTAATATATGTTTTTACACCTTTATAAAAACATAATTATTATTCTTCACAAGCATAGACACAAAAATATTCAAGAAAATATTTGAAATCAAACCTAGCATTATGGAAAAATAATAATATACCATAACCTAGAGAGTTTAACTGAATAATGCAAGGTTAGTTGAATATATAAAAATCAATGTAATTCACCATATTAGCAATTTTTTTAAATCTACATGATCATATCAATTGAGACAATAAAGCATTTAAAAAATTCAATATTCATTTATGATTAAAACTCTGAGGAGAATAAAAACAAAAGGAAACTTCCTCAACCTGATAAAAAGGTATCTCTAAAAACTCTACAGCTAATATCACCTTTAATTATAGAAGACTAAATTCTTTTTTCCTACAATTAAGTATAAGGCAAAGGTGTCCAATCTCATCACTATTATTCAAAATCTTATTGGAAGTCTTAGCCAATAAAATAGACAATATTAAAAAAAAACAATAAAAAACACAATTAGAAAAGAAGAAACAGTCACTATTCACTGACAACATGATTGTGGACATATTCAATCCAAAAGTTAATCTATAGTATCCCAGACCCCTGATATAGTCAAGATCAATAGAGAAGGGAAACCAGAGGAAAAAAAAGAGACTATACAAAAAATCATTTCAAACTAATAAATGAATATCACACAGTCATAAGGTATGGGGTCAACTCTCAGAACTCTATATACTAGAAATGAACAATTGAAAAATTAAATTTAAACAATACTATTAACAATAGCTCTACCCTCAAAACTATGTAGTTAGAAATCTAATAAAATGTATGTAGCATCTGTCTGCTGAAGACTAAAAAATGCTAATCAAAATATTTTTTAAAATATCTCTGAGTCAAAAATGAAAGATGTCAGTTGCTTTCAAATTACCTACGCACTTAATTCATCCTAATCAAAATCTTAGCAGGATTTGTGTAGTATTGACAAGCTCATACTAAAATTTATATGAAAAAGCAAAGAAACTAGAAGAGTTCAAACAATTTTAAAAACAAAATTGAAGTAATCACATTCTTGATTTTAAGACTTACTAAAAGTTACAATAATCATGAGTATGGAATAGCCAAAAAAGACAGATACATCAATCAATGGCACAGATTAGAATCCAGCAGTGGATGCACATGAATATGCTATTTTATGTTTGACATAGTCAAAGGCAATTCAATGGAGAAAGAATAGTCTTTTCAACAAAAGTTGTAGAAGCAATTGGACTGCCATACACACAAAAAAGTAACTTGAACAAAACCTCATATTTTATATACAGTTTTATTGCAAATGAATACTAGATCTAAATATAAAATGTTAAACCATGAATCTTTTAGAATAAAACACTTGAGAAAATACTCATCACCTGTATTCAGGCAAAAAAAAAAATTAGACATAATATTAAGAACATGATTGATTAAAAAAAGTTAATTGAAAAAAGTTAATTAGACATTGTCAAAATATAAACATTAGCTCTGCAAAATCATTGTTAAGAGAATGAAAAGATATGAGGACACTGGTAGAAAACATTTGTGAATTACACATCTGACAAAGGATTAATATCCAGGACACACAAAGAATTCTTTAAAACTCAATAGTAAGACAAGAAACAGCCTGGGGCAGTTGGCTCAGTGGTAGAATGTCGGCCCAGCATGTGGAAGTTCCAGGTTTAATTCCTGGCCAAGGCACCAGAAGTTCCCGTCTGCTTCTCCACCTTTCCCCTTCTTCTTCCTCTCTCTCTCTTCCCTCCTGCAGCCAAGGCTCCATTGGAGCAAAGTTGGCCTGGGTGCTGAGGATGGCTTTGTGGCCTCCATCTCAGGTGCTAGAATGGCTCCTGTTGCAAGGGAGCAATGCCCCAGATGGGCAGAGCATTGCCTCCTGGTGGGCATGCCAGGTAGATCCCGATTGGGCGCATGCAGGAGTCTGTCTCTCTGCCTCCCCACTTCTCACTACAGAAAAATACAAAAAAAAAAAAGAAGAAAAATAGAAACAGCCCAATTTTTTCCAAAATGGGCAAATAATTTTAACATGTATTTGATTCAGGAGACTATGTAGACTGCACATAAGCACATACATTAAAAAATATGTTCAACATCAATAGTCAAAATATATAAATATAAATAAAAACCATGATAAAATATAATTACACACATTATTAGAATATATAAAATTCAAATTATTAACTTCTAGTGAGTGACTTAAATTGTCATACATTGATAGAGGGAATCCTTTATGGCGTAGCAAATCTGGAAAAAAAATTTGTCAGTTTCTCAAAAAGGCAAATATCATTTATAATATGACTGAACAAACTCACTTCTGGATGTTTACCCTAGATAAATAAAAAACTGTTCACACAAAATCTCTATGTGGATGTGTATAGCAACTTTAGTCTCAATTTCTCAACATGGGAAATAATGTATATATCCCTCAGTGAGTGAATGGGTAAACAAACTGTGACACATTCGGACATGAAGTACTGTGTAGCAATGTGAGGAAATGAGTTATTGAAGCATACAGCAATAGAGAGCTCAAATGCATTGATCTGAGTGTAAGAAGGCAGTTTCCAAAAGTTATATACTTTATGATTTCATTTCTATACCATTCTCAAAAATACAAAGCAATTGGTTGCTGGAATAAGAAGTAGGGAAGTGTGTGAGTGTTGAGGGATACCTCCAGGAAGTTTTCCCGACGTGATGTTATCATATTCTGATTGTGGTGTTGGTTACACTTAATCTATTTATGAATTAAATACATAGAAACATACACCAAAAACAACAGTCAAATAAAGTTAGTTCAGATTTTTCTTACTCCTTTTAAAACAATTTTTAAGAAACTATTAACTCAGGCCTTCAATGTCAGTGTCTTGTGATTCTCACATATGTTCTGTCCCTTTAAATATACTTTAATTTACCAATTTATTAATAGTATTTTCATTAATTACTATGTAGCAAGCAGTTTCTCAGATTCTTGGTGATTTTTTTTTAAATTATGGTCCCTATAATTGTGCTTTTTCTTCTTGATAGTTTGAGACCTCATTTTTGTCACTGTAGCCTCTGACAATACTTGAAAACTCTTGGCTTTTGTTTTTTTCAAGACATTTACCAATTTTACTGACATATTAACAACAGAGGAATTATAAGTATTTCCCGTCCACTGACTGTATTCCCAATCTCTGGGAGGTTGCTGGCCCCTCACAGTGTGACTTCCCTATCACTGAACCTGTCCCTTTAGCTCCCATTTAAACCACAGGTACATGCATAGAAGGATTTCAAAAATATATGGGCATGGGTGATATTTAATAGGAGAGAAACACAAGCCATTTTGAGTATAGTGCTTTATGTGAGTTTTCGGACTAAATAAAAACTTAAAGCTGCTCGGACTCCTTTAGGTTAACTGTGAGACACCCCCCCCCCCTTTAAAGCACATTGCTGTTTGATGTTTGGCAAGCAGCTTCTACAAGCTGTATCTTGAACCTCTTTTATGCCTCAATATACACGCAATAGCAACTTTCCCGGTGAGCTGCAGTCCTCCGCTTTAGTTAGTAAATGTTTTGCCTAATAATTCATATTAAAGCAAATAAAACAGGTACAAAGCCACTTCTGTTGTTTTCATGTTTAGCTTTCTGTTTCTAGCTAAAGGCTGTTTTATCCGCACACATGCTGTGGCACAATTTCTTCTAAAATGCAAGTTGGTGGCTTCTATTTCATTCAATAAGTACTTACTAGACAGCTCTTTTGTGTCAGGGACTTTGTGTCCCTGTGAACAGAACAGATGAGCCTCTTTCCTCATAGAGCTTATATCATACTCAGGAGAAATATATAATATGTGAGCTAAAAATTAAGATAATTGTAGATTTGCAAAAGTGCCTTAGAGGGGAAAATGAAAAGATGATAGAAAAAGATTCAGAGCATGTATGTGTATGGTGGGGGGATGTCAACTTTAAGAAAAGGCACTCAGGAATGCCGTCTCCAAAAGCTGATTTTTTAACTGAGACCTGCAGCACAAGAAGACAGCCATGAGAAGCACAGGTGGACAAGCTCACTCAGAAGAGGTACAGAATGTTCCCAAGTCCTAAGACAGTAAAAAGTTGAGTTGTTCAAAGATTAGAAAAGGGGCCTGTATGGATAGAGCTTCATGGGAATAGGAGAAAAACACAGTTGCCCAGATCATGTCGGTCTTTTAAACTAGGGTAGTGAGCCTGGATTTTTATCTTTACTGTCTTGGAAAGCTGTTGAAGGATTTTCAATAAGATTTCAAACCTATTATAATGATGACTGATAATTAGTGATATGTCAGAGCACTCTGACAGTATTGTGGATAGCATATTGCAGAGGAGCCCCAGTGGAAGCAGTGAGACCAGGTAGAAAGCTCTGGAAGCCCTTCAGAAGAAATATAATAGGACTTGGAATAGGCTGCTATTAGAGAAGAAAATGATATAGCACCAATTGAAGATATATTTTAGATCATAAACAAAATGGCTGATTTGCTGGCTATAAGAAATTAGTAATTTTGGGAGAAACTAAGGATATCTTTTTGGTTCCTGATTATGATGAATGGCAGTATTATTACTAAAATAATAAGGTTTTCTCTTTAATAATTTATTTTTTAATTTTTTGTGTTGACATGGTTTCAAGTGTACAATTCAATGTGACACTGTCCACACAGCATATCAGGCCCCCATGCCCCAATGTAGTGTCTTTTCACCCCTATTTCCCCCTTTTTGCCCTCCTCCCCTACCTCCACCTCCCCTTTCCCTCTGGCTGTTGTTACTCTGTTGTTTTTACATATGTCATGCTAATATGTTTCTTGGCTAATTCCTTCACTTTCTTTGATCCAGTCCCCTGTTCCCCTCCCCTCTGACAACTGTCCAACTGTTCCTTGCTACTATGCCTCTGATTCTATTTTGTTCCTCAGTTTATTGTGTTCATTAGATTCCACATATAAGTGAGATCATGTGGTATTTGTCTTTCTCTGCCTGGCTTATTTCACTCAGTATAATAATCTCCAGGTCCAAGACTTTTCAGAAGCAACATCAAAGCTTATTAAGTTTATGGAGATTTGCAATTGAATATGTTAATAGGACAATTATTTATGTATAATTACCATGCAATCTGGTGACTCCAGGTGTAAAGGTACAAATTAATGAATCTTTGGATATATATAATTTTTCATTTCATTTTTTTGTTTTTCCAGTTTAGAAAGTACAATATTATATTAGTTTCAGGTGTACAACCTAGTGTTTAGACATTTCTATAACTTACGAAGTGACTACCCTGATAAATCTAATACCCATCTGACACCATGCATAGTTACTACAATATTATTGACTAGACTCCCTGTGCTGTACTTTACATCCCCATGACTCTTATGTAACTACCAATTTGTACTGCTTAATCCCTTTAACTTTTTTACCAGTTCACCCAAGACCTTTCCCTCTGGCAACTGTCAAAATGTTTTCTGTATCTATGAGTCTGTTTTTGTTCTACATGTTTGTTTTTTAGAGTCCACATATTTGGGAAATCATCTGGAATTTGTCTTTTTCTGTCTGACTTATTTTACTTAGCCAAATACCCTCTATGCCCAACCATGTTATTGTAGATAACAACATTTCGTTCTTTTTTTATGACTGAATTATACTTAATTGTATATATATACCAATTCTTCTTTATACATTCATCTATTAATAGACACTTAGGTTACTTCCTTATCTTGGTTATTGTAAATATTTTAATAAACATATGAATGTATATATATATATATTTTGATTTAGAGTTTTGGGTTTCTTCAGATATATGGAATTGCTGGGTTCTCCTTTGTGTCTTTTTTTTATTTTTTATAAATTTTTATTTTAATGGGGTGACATCAATAAATCAGGGTACATACATTCAAAGAAAACATTTCCAGGTTATCTTGTCATTTAATTCTGTTGCATACCCATCACCCGAAGAGAGATCGTCCTCCGCCACCCTCCATCCAGTTCTCTCTGTACCCCTCCCCCTCCTCCTCTCCCTCCTTCCCTCCCCCCACCCCCCATAACCACTACACTCCTGTCCATGCCTCTTAGTCTCACTTTTATGTCCCACCAATGTATGAAATCCTGCAGTTCCTGTTTTTTTCTGATTCGCTTATTTTACCCCGAACAATGCTACCAAGACTCCACCATTCCACTGTAAGTGATCCGATGTCATCATTTCTCCTAGCTGAATAGTATATCATGGTTTATATGTGCCCCCTCTTCTTCATCCAGTCCTCTATTTTTTTTTACAGTGATTAAAAGCCTTTAAGCAAACTCTTGGCCAATACAGCAAGAATCCATAAAAGAGTAGTGTCCTTAACATGTTCACCAAGTCCAAATTGGCCCCATCACCATGCCAAATCCCTGAAAAATGCAACCCAACCACAGTTCAGTCTGTTAGGAGCTGTCACAGGGAGCAGGAGTCCAGGAAAGTTTCCCAAAGGAAGAGTCCGCATGGCACTGGAATTGTTGTCACCATTCTATACTTTGCAGCTCATGTCCAAGTCCCAATGACCGCTGCTTCTAGCTGGTAATGATTCAGGTAGACTGGAAAAAGCCATTTACAGCATGCGTGGATATGGAGCTTCTGTTCTCCTCTGCCTGGAGAATTGAGACCAGGGTGCTTTTTCCTGGAGCTCTGTGACTGTGGCATGGTAAAGAGAACCTTGGGATACACTAAGCTGGGTGGCAAAGGTAAATTCATACTACAAGTTGGCAAAAGGAGGAAAGAGAGTTCTAAATTAGGAGTAGGTCCTAGCCTGAAATATGAGTGGGGCATTGAGGTAGGAGGGATAAAGGAAACACTATATATTAAGCAAAGCAGCAGAAAATAGGACTATCAACACCCACAACAGAGATCTTTGAGGGAAGAATAAAAAGCCGGACTATTCAGGCAAAACATAGTTAAGTGGCCCTTGTGCAAATGAGATCAGTTTACCTGCTTCTTGGAAGAAATACCCTAGGCTCGTCCACAGTGTCATAGATGGGGCCGACGGCCCTGGGCACCTTCAGCCTTCAGTGGCAAACCCCAGCCTTCTGGGCAAGGTTAGGTCATAGGTGGCTGGAGCAGGGCTGGAAGAGACTGAACCCTCCCTTAGAGGAGCGAGGGGGAAGCCCACCTTCCAGTGTCTCTGTTTCCTCACAGCAGAGGTGTGTAAGCCTGGCAGGCTTTAGCTCAATGACCTTCCTTTCCACTACTGAAGCAGGACCCAGATGGCATCCTATGAGACCCCTTTGAGGCGTTGGAGCCTTTAAGGGTGTATCCTAAAAGCTGGTAGTTCCCCTGATCTCTATTGGGCTTTTTCTGCCTCTAGGTATCTTAAAAGCCATTCTCAGAAGATCTCGGTGAGGGGTTTGAGGATCCCCATCCGCCTATATAAATCTTTTCCATATATCTGGAGCTATTTGGAAAAAGACAAAACAGTGTTATTAGCTAGATCTAATAAAGAAGGAAGTAGTTTGCAGGCAAAAAAGATTTGGTGTCTCCTGTTCATCAGCATTCAAAAGAAATGTAAATTTTTTTTTTAAGTAAAAAGCATGATATGGTAGACCCGTCGGAGTCATTGGCCTGGTGTGCAGGATTCCCAGGTTCGATTCCTGGCCAGAGCATACAAGGAGAAGCACCCATCTACCTCTCCACCCCTCCCCCTCTCCTTCCTCTTTGTCTCTCTCCTCCTGCCCACAGCCAAGGCTCCACCAGAGCAAAGCCATCCCAGGCACTAAGGATGGCCCCATGGCCTCCGCCCCAGTCACTAGAATGGCTCCGGTTGTAACAGAGCAACACCCCAGATGGGCAGAGCATTCCCCCCCTGGTAGGCATGCCAGGTGTATCCCAGTCAGGCGCATGCAGGAGTCTGTCTGACTGCCTCCCCATCTCCATCCTCAGAAAAATACAAAAAATAAATAAATAAAAGAAAAAATACAACCAAAAAAAAAGGGGGGGGGAG
This sequence comes from Saccopteryx leptura, assembly GCF_036850995.1. Lineage (NCBI taxonomy): Eukaryota > Metazoa > Chordata > Mammalia > Chiroptera > Emballonuridae > Saccopteryx > Saccopteryx leptura. The sequence continues at coordinate 230,022,073 of NC_089505.1, read as the reverse complement.
GCATTCCCTTGTGCTAAAGCTCCAGGGAGCATGGAGTGAGCTTGAGTATGTCCTATGAAACATGGAGCTCTATGTTGACATATAAGTCTTTGAACAAAGAGGAACTGCTGAAATAGTTTATCAGCATTTGTCCCTAAGACAGCAGTCTTTATAGTGGAAACACCATACGTACATATTTGCTGTCTGTCTATAGATTAAGGGGGGAATATGGCAAATGCTGAAAAGCCATGACCTTTGTGCCCCTCCCCTCCACCAACTCCCTCCCTCTCCTCCCCCCACCCTGTAACCCCAACACTGTTGTTCATGTCTCTGAGTCTCATCTTTATGTCCCACCTATGTATAGAATCATATAGTTCTTAGTTTTTTCTGATTTACTTCTTTCGCTCAGTATAATGTTATCAAGGCCCATCCATGTTGTTGTAAAAGATCCTATGTCATCATTTCTTATGGCTGAGTAGTATTCCATAGTGTATATATACCAAAGCTTTTTAATCCAATCGTCCTCTGATGGACACTTGGGCTGTTTCCAATTCTTTGCTATTGTGAACAATGCTGCCATAAACATGGGGGTGCATTTCTTCTTTTCTTTTTTATTTATTTATTTATTTATTTTTTATTTTTTTGTATTTTTCTGAAGCTGGAAACGGGGAGAGACAGTCAGACAGACTCCCGCATGCGCCCGACCGGGATCCACCCGGCACGCCCACCAGGGGAAATGCTCTTCCCACCAGGGGGCGATGTTCTGCCTCTCCAGGGCGTCGCTGTGCCGAGACCAGAGCCACTCTAGCGCTTGGGGCAGAGGCCAAGGAGCCATCCCCAGTGCCCGGGCCATCTTTGCTCCATTGGAGCCTCAGCTGCGGGAGGGGAAGAGAGAGAGAGACAGAGAGAAAGGAGGGGGGGTGGAGAAGCAAATGAGCGCTTCTCCTATGTGCCCTGGCCGGGAATCGAACCCGGGTCCCCCGCACGCCAGGCCGATGCTCTACCGCTGAGCCAACCGGCCAGGGCTGCATTTCTTCTTTTCAAACAGTGCTATGGTGTTCTTGGGGTATATTCCTAACAGTGGTATAGCTGGGTCAAAAGGCAGTTCGATTTTTAATTTCTTGAGGGATTTCCATACTGTTTTCGACAGTGGCTGCACCAGTCTGCATTCCCACCAGCAGTGCAAGAGGGTTCCCTTTTCTCCACATCCTCTCCAGCTCTTATTCTGTGTTGTTTTATTGATGAGCGCCATTCTGACTGGTGTGAGGTGATATCTCATTGTGGTTTTAATTTGCATTTCTCTAATCATTAGTGATGTTGAACATTTTTTCATATGCCTGTTGGCCATCTGTGTGTCCTCTTTGGAGAAGTGTCTATTCATTTCTTTTGCCCGTTTTTGGATTGGATTGTTTGTCTTCCTGGTATTAAGTTTTACAAGTTCTTTATAAATTTTGGTTATTAACCCCTTATCAGACGCTATGTCAAATATATTCTCCCATTGTGTAGTTTGTCTTTTTATTCTGTTTTTATTGTCTTTAGATGTGCAGAAGCTTTTTAGTTTGATAAAGCCCCTTTTGTTTATCCTGTCTTTTATTTCACTTGCCTGTGGAGACAAATCAGCAAATATATTGCTGCGAGAGATGTCAGAGAGCTTACTGCCTATGTTTTCTTCTAAGATGCTTATGGATTCACGGCTTACATTCAAGTCTTTTATCCATTTTGAGTTTATTTTTGTGAGTGGTGTAAGTTGGTGGTCTAATTTCATTTTTTTGCAGGTAGCTGTCTAGTTTTCCCAACACCATTTGTTGAAGAGGCTGTCTTTACTCCATTGTATTTCCTTACCTCCTTTGTCAAATATCAGTTGTCCATAGAGCTGTGGGTTTATTTCTGGGTACTTTGTTCTGTTCCATTGATCTATGTGCCTGTTCTTATGCCAGTACCATGCTGTTTTGAGTACAATGGCCTTATAATATAACTTGATATCTGGAAGTGTGATACCTCCCGCTTTTTTCTTCCATTTCAAGATTGCTGAGGCTATTTGTGTTCTTTTTTGGTTCCATATAAATTTTTGGAATATGTGTTCTATGTCTTTGAAGTAAGTCATTGGTATTTTCATCGGTATTGCATTGAATTTATAAATTGCTTTGGGTAATATAGACATTTTAATGATGTTTATTCTTCCTAACCATGAGCACGGTATATGCCTCCACTTATTCGTATCTTCCCTGATTTCTTTTATCAATGTTTTATAATTTTCTGAGTACAAGTCTTTAATCTCCTTGGTTAGATTTATTCCTAGGTACTTTATTTTTTTGGTTGCAATGGTAAAGGGGATTGATTCCTTGATTTCTCTTTCTGACAGTTCATTATTAGTGTATAAAAATGCCTCTGATTTCTGAGTATTGATTTTATATCCTGCCACCTTGCCAAATTCATTTATCACGTCTAGTAGTTTTTTGACTGAGATTTAGGGTATTCTATATACAATATCATGTCATCTGCAAATAATGATAGTTTTACTTCTTCTTTTCCAATTTGGATGCCTTTTATTTCTTTTTCTTGTCTGATTGCTGTGGCTAGGACTTCCAGAACTATGTTGAATAAGAGTGTTGAAAGGGGGCACCCCTGCCTTGTTCTTGATCTTAAGGGGATTGCATTTAATTTTTGCCCATTGAGTATGATGTTGGCTGTAGGTTTGTCATAGATGGCCTTTATCATGTTGAGGTATGTTCCCTGTATTCCCACTTTGCTGAGAGTTTTGATCATGAATGGGTGCTGGACTTTATCAAATGCTTTTTCTGCATCTATTGAAATTATCATGTGGTTTTTCACCTTTCTTTTGTTTATGTGATGAATCACATTGATTGATTTGCGAATCTTGTACCAGCCTTGCCTCCCAAGAATAAATCCTACTTGATCATGGTGTATGATTTTTTCCATATATTGCTGGATCCGGTTTGCTAATATTTTGTTGAGGATTTTTGCATCTAAGTTCATCAGGGATATTGGCCTATAATTTTCTTTTTTTGTGTTGTCTTTGCCTGGTTTTGGAATCAGAATTATGCTCGCCTCATAAAAGGAGTTTGGAAGTCTTCCTTCCTCTGGAATTTTTTGAAATAGCTTGAGAAGGATAGGAGTTAGTTCTTCTTTGAATAGTTGGTAGAATTCACTTGTGAAGCCATCAGGCCCAGGACTTTTCTCTTTTGGGAGTTTTTTTATAGCTGTTTCAATCTCATTTGTTGTAATTGGTCTGTTAAGGTTTTCTGATTCTTCCAGATTGATTTTTGGAAGATTATATGATTCAAGGAATTTGTCCATTTCATCTAGGTTGTCTAGTTTTTTGGCGTACAGTTCTTCATAGTATTTTTAAAAAATATTTTGTATTTCTGTTGTGTCAGTTGTTATTTCTCCACTTTCGATTCTAATTTTATTTATTTGAGTCCTCTCTCTTTTTTTCTTGGTGAGTCTGGTTAAAGGTTCATCGATCTTGTTTACCTTCAAAAAACCAGCTCCTGGTTTCATTGATCCTCTGTATTGTTTCTTTAGCCTCTATGTCATTTATTTCTGCTCTGATCTTTATTATTTCCTTCCTTCTACTAGCTCTGGCCTTTACTTGCTGTTCTTTTTCTAGTTCTTTTAGATGCAGGGTTAAGTTGTTTATATGAGCTTTTTCTAGCTTCTTGAGGTATGCCTGTAATGCTATAAACTTCCCTCTCAGGACTGCTTTTGCTGTGTCCCATAAATTTTGAGTTGATGTATGCTCATTATCGTTTGTTTCTAGGAATTTTTTAATTTCTTCTTTGATCTCAGTGTTAACCCATTCATTGTTTAATAACGTGCTATTTAGTTTCCAAGTGTTTGAATGTTTTTCAATTTTTCTATTGTGGTTGATTTCTAGTTTAATGCCATTGTGATCAGAGAAAGTGCTCGATATGATTTCAATCTTCTTAAATTTGTTGCGCCGCTTTTGTGCCCTAACATGTGGTCTATTCTAGAGAATGTACCATGAGTGCTTGAAAAGAATGTGTATTCTGCTGTTTTAGGGTGAAAGGTTCTGAAGATATCTATTAAATCCAGTTGATCTAATATGTCCTTTAAGTCTGCTATTTCTTTGTTAATTTTCTTTCTTGAGGATCTATCTAATGATGTTAATGGGGTATTGAAATCCCCTACTATTATAGTATTGCTGTTGATCTCGCCCTTTAAGTCCATCAAAGTCTGCTTTATATATTTAGGTGCTCCTATATTAGGTGCGTAGATATTTATAATGGTTTTATCTTCCTTTTGGATTGCTCCCTTTATCATTATGTAGTGACCTTCTTTATCTCTAACTATGGTCTTTGTTTTAAAGTTCATTTTGTCTGATATAAGTATTGCTAGCTCAGCTTTTTTTTCATTTCCATTTGTGTGAAATATTTTTTTCCATCCTTTTATCTTCAGTCTGTGTGCATCTTTTGATTTAAGGTCATATGCTCTTGTAGACAGCATATGTAAGGGTCCTGTTTTCTTATCCATGCAGCTACCCTATGTCTCTTGATTGGATCATTTAATCCATTAATATTTAAGGTTTTTACTGATATGTAATTGTTTATTGCCATTATTTTCTTTAAAACTATTTCTCTTTTGCTATCTTTTTTTTCCTTTGATCTGTTTACAACAGGTCCCTTAGCATTTCTTGGAGCCTTGGTTTGGTTGTAGTGAATTCCTTGAGTTTTGTTTTGTCTGTAAAGCTTTTTATTTCTCCTTCTATTTTAAATGATAGTCTTGCTGGATAAAGTAGTCTTGGTTGTAGGTTCTTGTTCTGCATTACTTTGAATATTTCTTGCCATTCCCTTCTGGCCTCAAGTGTTTCTGTTGAGAAGTCAGAAGTCATCCTTATGGGGGCTCCTTTGTAGGTGATAGTCTTTTTTTCTCTAGCAGCTTTTAATATTTTCTCTTTATCATTTAGCTTTGGTGTTTTAATTATGATGTGTCTTGGTGTTGGTTTCTTTGGGTTTCTCCTTAATGGAGTTCTCTGTGCTTCTTGAACATGTGAAATGTTTTCCTGCCTTAATTGGGGGGAGTTTTCCACTATAATATGTTTGAACAAAGTCTCTATCCCTTGTTCTTTCTCTTCTTCTTCAGGAACCCCTATGATGTGGATGTTATTTCTCTTCATGTTGTCACAGAGCTCTCTTATAGTTTCCTCAGACTTTTTGAGTCTCTTTTTCTTTTTCTGCTCTGTTTCCGTGCCTTTATTTATTGTGTTCTCTAACTCACTGATTTGATTCTCTGCTTCATCCATCCTGCTTTTAATTCCTTCCATTGTATTTGTTGGGCAGATAAAATGTATTATGCTCACTTTGTTAAAGATGACACGAGAAAGCCGTCGCCCAGGTGATATTAATGTGTGTTGGGGGTGGGCTAAAGGCAGGCAGAATTCTTGTAACCTGGGGCTTGGTTTTGGGATTAAGCTTTTCCTACCCTTTTTGATGTAGGGCGGTACGATCCAATTATGCCTCAGAGAAGTGACTTTGTATTAGAGACTTCCCTGTTTTGTATATTGGATTAAAGTTTTGGATTTCTACACTATAAAATGGGGACGGAGCGGGAGCTTGCGCTCTTGGTTCCTGGGATGATTAGCATGAGAGAGCAGAGGGAGCAGAGCAGAGAGCAGCAGAAAGAGGCCATGTGGCCAGGAGAAGCAGCCAAGATGGCGGAGTGCTGAGTGAGATGCCAGTCTGTGCAGAGTTTGTATCTGGGATAAGGAAGGAGATGGGGAACTGAGGAGAATAAGGCTGGTGAGATAGAAACCTTTGATTCTAGGAAACTCGGATAAGTCAGTGGCTTTGTGAGCATTGAATGTGAGTGGGTTTTGGAGCCCAGTGTGTGTTTTTACTTGCCCGCCAGGTGCAAGCTAGAATTAAAGACTATGGCCCACCAGTTTGTGGCTCCATTGTTTCTTTACCGACTGTCCGAATCCAATGCGAACCTGCAAGGGCTGGGCAGATGTGATAGTAGCCCTGGCCGTGGCTTCTGGCTTTACAGTATTCTTTATTTCAGATATTGTATTTGTCATTTCTGACTGATTCTTTTTTATTATTTCAATGTCCTTTTTTATACTTGTTATCTCTTTATTTAGGTTTTCATAATGGCCATCTATGGTTATTCTAATATCTTTGAGCATCCTAACAATCGTTATTTTAAACTCTGCATCTGGTAATTTGGTTATATCTGATTCACTTAAGTCCTATTCTGGGGATTTCTCTTGGTTTATTTGTGTTGTATTTCTCTGCCTCCGCATTTTCTCTTCACGGGAGTGGCTGTGATCACATGCTCAGGTGCACAAGGGTTGGTGGCCTTGGCCTTTGCCCCGCCCCCGTATGTGACGTTATGCTTGGTCCTGAGGGCACTGGCGAGCACGTTTGCTCAGCTGCGGGTCTCCGCCTGTTTCCGAGCTTTTGCCCTGCCCTTGCAGGAGGATCCCACTCAAGGAACAGCTGCTAGCCTTGGCTCTACCGCCAGGCAAGGCTGCATGCCCAAGCTCAGCTCCGTAGCGGAACTCCGCCTCTTCTGGGCTTTTGGCTTCACCCCCGCGGGAGAAGCCGGCTTCCAAGTCAGATCACAAGCCTGGGTTGCACGGGCGGGGCAGGGCTGTGCTCCTCTGCCCTTGCTCCAGGGCTGGTCTCCTCCCTTTCCGGGGTTCCCGCCCTTCTCCCGGAGGTTGGATTACAGGCTGCTGGCAGCTGAGCTTGACCACTTTTGCATGCCCCCTTCTCCCCAGTCGGGCAAGATTGAGCTCACACCTGAGCCCAGTGGTGGCCAGCCGGCTTCCACCCCTGCCAGCAGAACCACGCTTTTGTCTCCCGCTCCCGTCTGCTCTCCGGTGTGCCCTCAGCTGCGTGGGTGGGGGCGTTGCAGCTCAGACCCTAAGACTCACTACTGTAGACCTGAAAGCTCCCTCCTTCTATGTAACTCTGCTCTGAATGCCACAGGGGAGCTTGTTTGGCTGCTCTCCTGCTTCCCTTTGCTGGTATTGCTGTTTCTGGGGGAAATATTCACTTCAGCTTTGTGGAGTGACTCGTCCCAGGGGTTAGGGTGGCTATCTCCCAAAATGTTTCTCCCTATGCCTCCTAGATTATACTCTCTTCCTGTTACTCTGGTCCTCTCCTCTCTCCCTCCGTCCCCAGGAGCCCCAGGTGATTGTTTTTGAGAGAGATGTTCTGCGTGGTCCCTTTAAGAAGGATCCTGGGTCTGAGAAATCAGACTCTCTCACAAACAGTATCCTGACTTGTTTCCAGCTAAATACTGTCCTTACGCCTCTTCTGGGCTCTGGGGCTGCAGGCTGGGGCTTTGTTCCTGGGGCTCAGGACACTTTCCCCTCTGCTAAACTCACTTCCCGCCATGCGAGACTCTCCCTGCTGCCGTTTGCTCCGAGGAGCTGGGCAGCCCTCTCCGTGTTTCCGCGTTTCCTACCAGTCTTGGTGTGGCTTCTTCAGTGTTCCTTGGTTGAAGAGTCGTCTTAGTTTAGTCCAAAGTTGGTTTTTCCAGATGATAGTTCATAAAATTAGTTTGTAATCCACTTTGGTTCTGGGAGGTAGATGCTGGTATGTCCGCCTACTCCAATGCCATCTTCTACTATCCTCCTTTGTGTCATGTTATAACCTTTGTTTTAAAGTCTATTTTGTCTGGTATAAGTATTGCTACTTCAGCTTTTTTTATTTTTAATTTTCATGTCCATGAAGTATCTACTTTCATTCCTTTGTTTTCAGTCTGTTTGTGTCTTTGAATCTGAAGTGAGTCTCTTGTAGATGGCACATATAAGGGTCTTGTTTTGTTAGTCATAGCCACCATATGTCCTTTGATTGGAGCATTTAATCTATTTACATTTAAAGTAATCGTTGATAGATATACATTTATTGCCATTTTATTATTCACATTTCTTATCTTTCTTCTGCTGCAGCTGCTTCTTCTTAAAAAGGAGCATGTACTATTTTCTGTGATACAAGTTTGGTGGTGCTGAACTCCTTTACCTTTTACTTGTCTGGGAAGTACTTTATCTGTCCTTATGTTCTCAATAACAGTTTTGTTAAATTATAGAAATAAAAAAATGTCACTTACAAGAAAAAGTAGAGCTAGGAAAGAAAAAAGAATTTTCAAGAAAAACTTCTTTAAAAAATGCACCTTCTTGAAGAAAACAGAGAATTAGTACAGACAGAAGACGCATAAAACTGAAAAGGCAGCAGCAAGGAAGGAGAGGAAACCCAGCAAAGTGATGCTATGGAAATCAGAAGGAAATTGGTTGGTGTCCACAGTCTGATATCACTTATACCATATCAACAAGGTCCCTGTTCTGCTCCACTTTAATTCATGGTCTACAGAGTAAAATGATTTTTTGTCTTTGTCACTCTTCTATTAAATCCTACTCAATGGACTTCTATGAACCTAAACAATACACTCCAAGTCCTTCATCTTCCTCCTTAAAGCCATGCTGGCAGGAGTCCCATCCAGTCCATGCTAGCCTCACTGTCTTTGTACCAAATAGTGTTATCTTCCATGGATTTTCCTTCTTTTTCCTCTACTTGAAATTCTACCTCTACAACATTTTTAAATAGGTTATATTCTAATCATCCACTATTAAATGTTGGTTGACAAATTAGAATGATTGACTTAAAAAAATTACCTGTCTTTGAGATATGATTTAAAAAAACAAACAAACACGTCCAGTGAGTTTGTATCTCATCGGCCTCGGCCTCACCGTAATTCTGATGTAGCCTGTAAGTTACCAACATCCTAGGCTGTTACTGCAGCTGGTAGTGCATACGGATCAGCACGAAACCTCTGTGTTCTTCTCCAGTGCAACAGTGAAGCTCTGGTTAACTACAGTACCAATCATTTCTCCCTCCTGTGTGAGTCTTACCTTGTTAACTCTTTTCAACACTGAATCCCATCTCAGGCCCTTCTTCTTGTCTCCAGACCATTGTCATTACATATAACATCAGTGCCACATCCAAATTCTGTCCCCACCCACGCTTTCAGATCATGTCTTTCCACTTTCCCTGGATTGTAGCCTATGCAGTTTCCTTCTCTGTGAACAGAGGCATTGGGCTTGATGATTTCTAAGGTGCCTTCCAGCCTGACATTCTATGTGTAATTAGAGAGCAACACTGTGCTCCATCTATACAGCAGGAGTTTAGAGAAGGTTAGAGTAATAGAAGAAAGTTTCCTAGAGGAAATGTGAAGATTGAATAGAGTTGAGTAATGGGAAGAATTTAAGCTGGCAAAAAGGATTATCTCAGGTTGAGAAACTGCATGAATCAAAGCAGGGAGGTGGGAAGCAAAGGTGCGTGCAGAGTGACTGATGAGAGAGAAACTTGCCTGGTGTATGTGTGCAGATTTCTGGGTTCTGAAAAATAAGCCTGGATCCAAAGTAAATAATAATAAATAAGAGATAAACAAGTACCTGAAGGTGACTGAAACAAAATCTGAGTTTAGTAATGGCAATAATATTGTGCCCTATACTTTTAAAAAGTGCTTAGAAGCCAAAAAAAAAAAGGTCAGAATTGAGAGCGTTAGCATGAATTTATAACTCTACTGTAACTCATTTAATGGTAGTGAAGAATCACTTTTGTGGGTTTCAATATACCTAACAATGCAGCATAGAAAAATATATGAATTGTTTTGAGGGCTTGACCTTTACCTAGAGGGAGGTCCTTAGTTGGGTAGTGTTATTCCAGCAAAAATAGAAAACCTTCAGTGTAGTTGTGCTAAAAGGAGTTTTTGATCATAGTTTAAATCATTATTTAGACTAGTTAATGGAAGGGAGGAAAGAAAGAAGGAAGGAAAGTTGGAAGGAAGGTTGAAAAAGGGAAAGAGGAAAAAAGGTAAAGAAAAAGAAAGAAAAAGATTAAATGGTCATTTTCAGTCATTTCATACTCCTAAACCTTAGTCATTTATATCACAAAAATCAGATGCTTTTCATTACAAAACAGGTAAAAGGTATTATTGACAGCAAAGGACAAATAATAATTATTTCTTAATTTGAAATTTGTGGCTCACTATGTAGAAGAAAAAACATTTTTCATGTAGCTATTATCTCCATGCTAAATAGCTAGATAAATATTAATAATGTGTATGCTATTTTTAAAATAAACTGAAGAAGGAAGGTAATTACAATCTAATGTGCACTACATGCCTGGTACAGTTCTAGATGCGTAACAAACATCAAAGCTTTAATCAGTAAAACAAATCTCAGGATTCGGTGTAATCATTTTCCTCTCAGGAAGAAGAAAACTGATATTCAAAATTTTAGTGATTTACTAAAGTATTGCAAACTAAAAATGGCAGATCTGGAATGTGAATTCAGGGAGTTTCATGCACCATAATCCTCATGGCCACTACACACAGCTTACTCTCTACCCCAAACAGGTCAATGTAACATTTTTCCAATAAACCTGTGCTTTTAAAATATAGTTAGAAAACCACCTGCATCTAAATCACCTGGGAGTCTTGTTAAAATCAACATCTTAGAACCTACCTCAGACCACCTTCATTGTAACAGCTTCTCCAAGTGACTCTGTTATGCACTAATAGTTTAAAGTAGTGCAAAAATCAAACTACTTTTCATAAATTAAACAGTGTAAATGCCATGTTGAACTTTTTAAACTAATTCTTTCAAAACACATCACTGGCTTATGAGCCTCTATTTTAATAAAAATCTAATATCCCACCATTTAAATGGAAGCCATGGCAACCATCATTGACTTTCCCAAATGAGGCATTTAAAGACAAGTAAAAACTGAACTGCTGTGAAAGATTGAACAGTGGTTTATGATTGCGATGCAAATAAATAAAACTGTCAAAGATGGAAAAGTTTGGAAGGATATGGAAGATTAGTAGAACATGGATAAGTCAGAAAAGAAAAAGAGTGACTAAAGATTAGGACTGGGTAAGGAAGAATCTTAGGGACTCAAGTCATGTGCATATTTTTTAAATCAAATTTATCAAGGTATAATTTATATAAAAATAAAGTGAGCCCTGGAAACTTGGGTTAGTGATAGAGCATCTGCCCAGCTTGTGGATGTCCCAGGTTTGATTCCTGGCCAGGGCACACAGGAGAAGTGCTCATCTGCTTCTCTACCCTACCCCCTCTCCTTTCTCTCTATCTTTCTCTGCCCCTCCCAGAGCCAAGGCTCCATTGGAGCAAAGTTGGCCCAGGCGCTGAGGATGGCTGCATGGCTTCCGCTTCAGGTGCTAGATAGAATGACTCCAGTTGCAATGGAACAACAGCCCAGATGCAGAGCATCAACCCCTAGTGGGCTTGCCTGGTGGATCCTGGTCAGGTGCATGCGGGAGTCTGACTCTCTGCCTCCCCACTTCTCACTTCAGAAAAATACAAAAAAAAAAAAAAAAAAAAAAAAAATAAAGTGAATCAATGTAAATGTAGGGTTTGATGAGTTTTGACAAAGCATGCAATTCTGTAGTCCCAAACATATAGAACATTTCTATCACTCTACAGCATTCCCTGTGCCCCTTTGCAGATGCTACTCTTCAATGCTGGCCCCAAGCAACTGCAATTTGCTTAGTTGTACCTCTTCTAAAATGTCATATAACTAGAATCTTACAGCATGTGAAGTCTTTGGGGTCCATGTTGTTGTATATATCATTTTGGTAAAACTGTGTGTGTGTGTGTGTCTGTGTGTGTGTGTGTTTTCTTAGACAAGTTAACGGAATTGCTAGGTTTTATAGTAGTTGTATTTTATTTTTTAAAAGAACTGTCCATTAATTTCCAGAATAATTGGACAATTTAACAATCTTACAAGTATGAGTGAGAATTTTGTGTGCTACCTATGCTCACCAACACTTGACAATGTCAGTGTTTAATAATTTTATTGAGTGTGTAGAGATATCTCAAAGTAGTTTAATATGCATTTCATCGATGATCAATAATATTGAATATTTTATGTGCTTATTGGCCACTCATATGCCAATTTTTAAAGTGCATGTTCAAAATTGTTTGCCATTTTTTAAATTTAATTTTCGAATCATTAAAATATTTTTATAAAGTTAAACCTGTATGGTCAGACATGTGGTGGTGCAGTGGATTAGGTGTTGATCTGGATGCTGAGTTCACCAGTTTGGAACCCTGGGCTTGCCTGATCAAGACACATTATGGAAATTGATGCTTCCTGCTCCTCCCACCTCCTTCTCTCTCTGTCTCTCCCCTCTCTCGCATGAAGAAATAAATTCTTCAAGAAAATTAAATCTATATGTAATATATCCTTGTCAAATATATGTGTTACAAATATTTTTCCTATTTTGTGGCTTATATTTTCATTTTCTTAATAGTTTCTCCAAAAAGCAAAAGTTTTAATTTTCATAAATTTTAATTTATCAATTTCTTGTGAATTATGCTTTTTGCACATGCCTAAGAAATGTTTGCTTGTGCTAAGTGGCAAAGATTTTCTTCTAAGTTTTCTTTCAAAAGTTTGATTGTTATGTTTGTGGCATTTTGGGGGTTTTTTACTTCACCTTTTTAACTCACTAGCAGTGCTCCCATCCCTGGCTCTCCATTTTATCTAGTTCTTGTTCCACTAAATACACTAGTAATTTTTTTTTATTTATTTTTTTATTTTTTTTTTATTTTTCCGAAGCTGGAAACGGGCAGAGACAGTCAGACAGATTCCCGCATGTGCCCGACCAGGATCCACACGGCATGCCCACCAGGGGGCGATGCTCTGCCCACCAGGGGGCGATGCTCTGCCCCTCTGGGGCACCACTCTGCCGCGACCAGAGCCACTCTAGCGCTTGGGGCAGAGGCCAAGGAGCCATGCCCAGCGCCCGGGCCATCTTTGCTCCAATGGAGCCTTGGCTGCGGGAGGGGAAGAGAGAGACAGAAAGGAAGGAGGGGGGTGGGGTGGAGAAGCAAATGGGCACTTCTCCTATGTTCCCTGGCCGGGAATCGAACCCGGGTCCCCCGCACGCCAGGCCGACGCTCTACCGCTGAGCCAACCGGCCAGGGCCTACAATAGTAATTTTTTAATTTTCCCCTCCTTTTTCCTGTTTCCCTCTTATTCCTCTCATCATAACCGTTAGTCAACCAACACCTAAAAGCAAATCATATTATTCTTGACACAAATTTTTTTCTTATTTGCTTTTTGTGGGACCATACCCCCCTTTTTTTTTCTTTGCCCCTTTATTACTTCTCCCCAATTCAGGCCCTCCATTACAGGCATTGTTTGTTCTATTTAGTACAATATAATTCACAGTTCACCACAAGATTTTATCAAGAAAGAGGGGAAAGGAGAGGAGAGGAAAAAAGGAGAGGGAGGAATAATTTCCTTTTTTTCAAATTTTTGGTTTATTTTATTTTTATTTATTTAATTATTAATTTTTTTAAAAAAACTTCAATTTTTTATTTTTTAAACTTTTTATTCTTTATTAAATCTCATTAATACTATCAACAAAACCACCCTCAGAAGTATTAAAGAAAAGAAAATTGAATATCATGTATCCAAAAAAAAGAGAGGTAACACAGATAGATGAGGAAAAATCTATGGAGAAAAAATTTAACATATTGGAAACCTTGGAGTTAAACGACAGAGAATTTAAAATAGAAATCCTAAAAATACTCAGAGATATACAAGAAAACACAGAAAGGCAATTTAGGGAGCTCAGAAAACAACTCAATGAACACAAAGTGTATATTCCCAAGGAAATTGAAACTATAAAAACAAATCAAACAGAGATGAAAAACTCAATTCATGGGCTGAAAAAGGAGGTAACAAGCTTAGCTAATAGAACAGGCCAGATAGAAGAGAGGATTAGTGAAATAGAAGACAAGCAACTTGAGGCACAACAGAGAGAAGAAGAAAGAGACTCAAAAATTAAAAAAAAAAATGAGATAGCCCTACAGGAATTATCTGACTCCATTAAAAAGAATAACATAAGAATAATAGGTATATCAGAGGGAGAAGAGAGAGAAAATGGAATGGAGAACATACTCAAACAAATAATAGATGAGAACTTCCCAAGCTTGTGGAAAGAACTAAAGTCTCAAATTCTAGAAGCAAACAGAACTCTGAGTTTTCTTAACCCCAACAAACCTACTCCAAGGCATATCATAATGAAATTGGCACAAACCAACGGCAAAGAAAAAATTCTCAAGGCAGCCAGGGAAAAGAAGAATAAAACATATGAAGGAAGGCCCACTAGATTATCATCAGATTTCTCCACAGAAACGCTAGAAGAGAGTGGACCCCAATATTTAAAGTCCTGAAAGAGAGTAACGTTCAGCCACGAATACTATACCCATCAAAGCTATCCTTCAAATATGAAGGAGAAATAAAAACATTCACAGATACAGAAAAGATGAGGGAATTTATCATCAAAATACCCCCAATCCAGGAATTACTAAAGGGGGTTCTCCAATCAGATACAAAGAACAAAAAAAAATAAAGCCACAAGTAAAAGCTCCAAGAAGAACACAATAAAACCAAATTTAAACTGTGACAACAACAAAAAGAAAGGGGGGAAGAGGAAAGAGATTAACAGTAGCAAAGGACGATGGAGTGCAAAAGTACACACAAAATAGTGCAAAACAATGAACAGGGTAGTAACCCTTTTCATTACTTAATGGTAACCACCATTGAAAAAACCACCACAGAAGCACATGATTTAAAAAAGATAGCAACAGAGGAAAGATGTATGGAATACAACCAAATAAAAACAAAAGATAGAAAAACGAAAGAGAAGGATCAAACAAGACACAAAACTAACAGAAAGCAATCTATAAAATGGCAATAGGGAACTCACTAGTGTCAATAATTATACTAAATGTAAAGAGATTAAACTTACCAGTAAAAAGGCACAGAGTAGCAGAATGGATCAAAAAAGAAAATCCAACTATATGCTGCCTACAAGAAACTCATTGAAGTAACAAGGATAAAAACAAATTCAAAGTGAAAGGCTGGAAAACAATACTCCAAGAAAATAACATCCAAAAAAAAGCGGGCAAAGCAGTACTCATATCTGATAACGCTGACTATAAGACAGCAAAAGTACTCAGAGACGAAAAATGGCCATTTCATAATGGCTAAGGGGACACTGTATCAAGAAGACATAACAATTCTTTTTTTTTTTTTTTTGGTACTTTTCTGAAGCTGGTAACGGGGAGAGACAGTCAGACAGACTCCCGCATGAGCCCAACCGGTATTCACCCGGCATGCCACCAGGGGCGATGCTCTGCCCACCAGGGGGCGATGCTCTGCCCCTCCGGGGCGTCGCTCTGCCGTGACCAGAGCCACTGTAGCACCTGGGGCAGAGGCCAAGGAGCCATCCCCAGCGCTCGGGCCATCTTTACTCCAATGGAGGCTTGGCTGCGGGAGGGGAAGAGAGAGACAGAGAGGAAGGAGGAGGGGGGGTGAAGAAGCAAATGGGTGCTTCTCCTATGTGCCCTGGCCGGGAATCGAACCAGGGTCCCCCGCACACCAGGCTGACGCTCTACCGCTGAGCCAACCGGCCAGGGAACAATTCTTAATATATATGCACCAAACCAAGGAGCACCAAAATATATAAGACAGGCCTGACCTGTGGTGGTGTAGTGAATAAAGCGTTGACCTGGAAATGCTGAGGTCACCGGTTCGAAACCCTGGGCTTGCCTGGTCAAGGCACATATGGGAGTTGATGCTTCCAACTCCTCCCCCCTTCTCTCTCTCTGTCTCTCCTTTCTCTCTCTCTCTGTCTCTCCCTCTCCTCTCTAAAATGAATAAATAAATAAAAAATTTTAAAATGGCAGTGTTTTCTGATTTAAAAATATATATATAAGACAGCTACTTATTGATCTTAAAACAAAAACTGACAAAAATACAACCATACTTGGAGACCTCAATACAACACTGACGGCTCTAGATCGGTCATCCAAACAGAGAATCAACAAAGATATAGTGGCCTTAAACAAAACACTAGAACACCTGGATATGATAGACATCTACAGGACATTCCATCCCAAAGTGACTGAGTATACATTTTTCTCCAATGTACATGGATCATTCTCAAGAATTGACCATATGTTGGGCCACTAAAACAACATTAGCAAATTCAGAAAAATCGAAGTTGTACCAAGCATATTTTCTGATCATAAAGCCTTGAAACTAGAATTCAACTGCAAAAAAGAGGAAAAAAATCCCACAAAAATGTGGAAACTAAATAACATATTTTTTAAAAATGAATGGGTCAAGGAAGAAATAAGTGCAGAGATCAAAAGATATATACAGACAAATGAAAATGACAATACGACATATCAGAATCTATGGGATGCAGCAAAAGCAGTGATAAGAGGGAAGTTCATATCACTTCAGGCATATGTGAACAAAGAAGAGAGAGCCCAAGTGAACCACTTAATTTCACACCTTAAGGAACTAGAAAAAGAAGAACAAAGATAACCCAAAACCAGCTGAAGAAAGGAGATAATAAAAATCAGAGCAGAAATAAATGAAATAGAGAACAGAAAAAACTATAGAAAAAATTAATAGAACAGGAGCTGGTTCTTTGAAAAGATCAACAAAATTGACAAACCCTTGGCAAGACTTACCAAGGAAAAAAGAGAAAGAACTCATATAAACAAAATCCAAAATGAAAGAGGATAAATCACCACGGACACCATAGATATACAAATAATTATTGTAGAATACTATGAAAAAAATATGCCACTAAATTCAACAACCTAGAAGAAATGGATAAATTCCTAGAGCAATACAACCTTTCTAGACTGAGTCAAGAAGAAGCAGAAAGCCTAAACAGACCTATTAGTAGAGAAGAAATAGAAAAAACCATTAAAAACCTCCCCAACAATAAAAGTTCAGGCCCAGATGGCTATACCAGCGAATTTTATCAAACATTCAAAGAAGACTTGGTTCCTATTTTACTGAAAGTCTTCCAAAAAATTGAAGAAGAAGCAATACTTCCAAACACATTTTATGAGGCCAACATAACCCTCATACCAAAACCAGGCAAGGATGGCACAAAAAAGAAAACTACAAGAGCCCTGGCCGGTTGGCTCAGCGGTAGAGCGTCGGCCTGGCGTGCGGGGGACCCGGGTTCAATTCCCGGCCAGGGCACATAGGAGAAGCGCCCATTTGATTCTCCACCCCCCCTTCCTCTTTGTCTCTCTCTTCCCCTCCCGCAGCCAAGGCTCCATTGGAGCAAAGATGGCCCAGGCACTGGGGATGGCTCCTTGGCCTCTGCCCCAGGTGCTAGAGTGGCTCTGGTCGCGGCAGAGCGATGCCCCGGAGGGGCAGAGCATCGCCCCCTGGTGGGCAGAGCATCGCCCCTGGTGGGCATGCCGGGTGGATCCCAGTCGGGCGCATGCGGGAGTCTGTCTGACTGTCTCTGCCCATTTCCAGCTTCAGAAAACAAACAAACAAAAAAAACAAACAAACAAAAAAACTACAGACCAATATCTCTACTGAATACAAATGCTAAGATACTAAACAAAATACTAGCAAATGAAATACAACAACATATTAAAAAAATAATACATCATGATCAAGTGGGATTCATCCCAGAATCTCAAGGATGGTTCAACATACATAAAATGGATAATGTAATACACCATATCAACAAAACGAAGAACAAAAACCACATGATCTTTCAATAGATGCAGAAAAGGTTTTCGATAAAATACAACACAATTTTATGTTTAAGACTCTCAACAAAATGGGTATAGAAAGAAAATATCTCAACATGATAAAGGCCATATATGATAAATCATCAGCTGACATCATATTAAATGGCACTAAACTGAAGGTTTTCCCCCTTAAATCAGGAACAAGACAGGGCGAATTTTATCAAACATTCAAAGAAGACTTGGTTCCTATTTTACTGAAAGTCTTCCAAAAAATTGAAGAAGAAGCAATACTTCCAAACACATTTTATGAGGCCAACATAACCCTCATACCAAAACCAGGCAAGGATGGCACAAAAAAGAAAACTACAAGAGCCCTGGCCGGTTGGCTCAGCGGTAGAGCGTCGGCCTGGCGTGCGGGGGACCCGGGTTCAATTCCCGGCCAGGGCACATAGGAGAAGCGCCCATTTGATTCTCCACCCCCCCTTCCTCTTTGTCTCTCTCTTCCCCTCCCGCAGCCAAGGCTCCATTGGAGCAAAGATGGCCCAGGCACTGGGGATGGCTCCTTGGCCTCTGCCCCAGGTGCTAGAGTGGCTCTGGTCGCGGCAGAGCGATGCCCCGGAGGGGCAGAGCATCGCCCCCTGGTGGGCAGAGCATCGCCCCTGGTGGGCATGCCGGGTGGATCCCAGTCGGGCGCATGCGGGAGTCTGTCTGACTGTCTCTGCCCATTTCCAGCTTCAGAAAACAAACAAACAAAAAAAACAAACAAACAAAAAAACTACAGACCAATATCTCTACTGAATACAAATGCTAAGATACTAAACAAAATACTAGCAAATGAAATACAACAACATATTAAAAAAATAATACATCATGATCAAGTGGGATTCATCCCAGAATCTCAAGGATGGTTCAACATACATAAAATGGATAATGTAATACACCATATCAACAAAACGAAGAACAAAAACCACATGATCTTTCAATAGATGCAGAAAAGGTTTTCGATAAAATACAACACAATTTTATGTTTAAGACTCTCAACAAAATGGGTATAGAAAGAAAATATCTCAACATGATAAAGGCCATATATGATAAATCATCAGCTGACATCATATTAAATGGCACTAAACTGAAGGTTTTCCCCCTTAAATCAGGAACAAGACAGGGTTGTCCACTCTCTCCACTCTTATTTAATGTGGTGCTAGAAGTTCTAGCCAGAGCAATCAGACAAGACAAAGAAATAAAAGGCATCCATATTGGAAAAGAAGAAGTAAAGGATCACTTTTTGCAGATGATATGATCCTATACATCGAAAATCCTAAAGACTCCACAAAAAGCCTACTAGAAACAATGAGCCAATACAGTAAGGTCACAGGATACAAAATCAACATATAGAAGTCAATAGCCTTTTTATATGCCAACAATGAAACAACTGAGAACGAACTCAAAAGAATAATCCCCTTCACGATTGCAACAAAAAAAATAAAATACCTAGGAATAAACATAACAGAGAATGTAAAGGATTTATATAATGAAAACTATAAACCACTGTTAAGGGAAATCGAAAAAGATATAATGAGATGGAAGAATATTCCTTGTTCTTGGTTAAGAAGAATAAATACAATCAAGATGGCCATATTACCCATAGCAATATACAAATTTAATGCAATTCCCTTCAAAATTCCAATGACATTTTTTAAAGAAATGGAGCAAAAAATCATCAGATTTATATGGAACTATAAAAACCCCCAAATATCCAAAGCAATCCTAAAGAAAAAGAATGAAGCTAGGGGCATTACAGTACCTGACTTCAAACTATATTATAGGGCCACGACAATCAAAACAGAATGGTATTGGCAGAAAAATAGACACTCAGACCAATGGAACAGAATAGAAAACCCAGAAATAGAACCACATATATATAGTCAAATAATTTTTTATAAAGGGGCCAAAAACACACAATGGAGAAAAGAAAGCCTCTTCAATAAATGGTGCTGGGAAAACTGGAAAGCCACATGCAAAAGAATGAAACTGGACTACAGTTTGTCCCACTGTACTAAAATTAACTCAAAATGGATCAAAGATCTAAACATAAGACCTGAAACAATTAAGTACATAGAAGAAGACATAGGTACTCAACTCATGGACCTGGGTTTTAAAGAGCATTTTATGAATTTGACTCCAATGGCAAGAGAAGTGAAGGCAAAAATTAATGAATGGGACTACATCAGACTAAGAAGTTTTTGCTCAGCAAGAGAAACTGATAACAAAATAAACAGAAAGCCAACTAAATAGGAAATGATATTTGCAAACAACTGCTCAGATAAGGGCCTAATATCCAAAATATACAAAGAACTCATAAAACTCAACAACAAACAAACAAACAATCCAATAAAAAAATGGGAAGAGGACATGAACAGACACTTCTCCCAGGAAGAAATACAAATGGCCAACAGATATATGAAAAGATGTTCATCTTCTTTAGTTATTAGAGAAATGCAAATCAAAACTGCAATGAGATACCACCTCACACCTGTTAGATTAGCTATTATCAACAAGACAGGTAATAGCAAATGTTGGAGAGGCTGTGGAGAAAAAGGAACCCTCATCCACTGTTGGTGGGAATGTAAAGTAGTACAACCATTATGGAAGAAAGTATGGTGGTTCCTCAAAAAACTGAAAATAGAACTACCTTATGACCCAGCAATCCCTCTACTGGGTATATACCCCAAAAACTCAGAAACATTGATACATAAAGACACATGCAGCCCCATGTTCATTGCAGCATTGTTCAGTGTTCAGGACATGGAAACAACCAAAAAGCCCTTCAATAGAAGACTGGATAAAGAATATATGGCACATATACACTATGGAATACTACTCAGCCATAAGAAATGATGACATCGGATCATTTACAGCAAAATGGTGGGATCTTGATAACATTATATGGAGTGAAATTAGTAAATCATAAAAAAACAGGAACTGCATTATTCCATACGTAGGTGGGACATAAAAGTGAGATTAAATGACATTGATAAGAGTGTGGTGGTTACAGGGGTAGGGGGGAGAGGGAGAGGGGAAGGGGGATGGGGAGGGGCACAAAGAAAACTAGATAGAAGGTGACAGAGGACAATCTGACTTTGGGTGATGGGTATGCAACATAATTGAACAACAAGATAACCTGGACATGTTATCTTTGAATATATGTACCCTGATTTACTGATGTCACCCCATTAAAAAAATAATAATAAAATTATTAAGTGAAAAAAAAAGTTTGATTATTTTAGTGTTTACATTTGGGTCTATTGTTGGTTTTTAACTTTTTTGCATAATACTAAAATTTAAAATTATTTTTACATATACATAAGCAGTTGTTCACCATTTTTTGAAATTTCCTATTGAGTTGCCTTGACACATTTGGGAAAAAATATCTAGAAACAAATTATGTATAGCACAAATTCTGAATATTTTTCTTTTTTTGATCTATAAATCTATCCTAAGCCAAAATCACATTGCCTTGTTAAGTGTAGATTTATATATAGTACACCTTTAAATCATTCAATATTAAGTGTCTGATATTTAGCTTAATTCTTAAAACTGTTTAAGCTATTCTAAATTATTTTTGTTTACAAATGTTAAAAAGACCATGGAAAATTCTATGAGAAAATGTATGCTGGAAGTTTATTAAAATTACATCATGTTTATAGATTAATTTGGAAAGAATTGACATCTTAACAACATCAAGTTTTCTAAAACATAAACATCATATATCTCTCCACATATTTGTGTCTTTTTTAATTTATCTCAGAAATGCTTTATCATATTTAATGTAAATATTTCATAGATATTTCAAGAAACTTTTTATGTGTTTTATGATATAATGATATAAATTACATTATTTCTTGAAGTTTTATTTGTAATGGCTTAGTATTAATATATAAAAATACAGGTGATTTTTGTGTGCAGTAGACTTAGAAAATTCCCTTATTAATTTCAATAATTTTTTAGATATCCTTTAGGATATTTTATATATCTAATCAACAAATATGCAAATATACATACAACTTTCCTACTTTCTACAACTTGTGTGCCTTTGGGTCTTTTCCTTGTTTTATCACACTAGAGAGGACTTCATATAATGGTGTTTGTATTCATATAGTCTTCTTTGTTTCTCTTTCTTTTTTCTTTGAATATGTTTGATTTTTGAAAGTTAAATTAGCCTAGAATTCCCTGGATGAACTCCTTTTGTTCGTGTATATTATCCTTTTTACATATTATGGATTTGCTACTATTTTGTTAAGGATTTTTGTGTTTTTCTTCATGAGGGGTATTAGCCTTCAATTTTCTTTATATACACTATATTTGTCAGGTTTTAGTATAAAAAGTTAAGTTGGAAAATGTTCCTTATTCATTTTTTGAAAGCATTTGCAGATGATTTGGGTTATTGTTTTTGTAAATGTTTGTAGTTTTAATTTTCATTTGTATGAGAACTAATGTTAAATACATGTCTATACTTTTGTGGTTTGTTCAAATCATTAAGGGTGTTTCTCCTAATATATTGATTTGCAGGAGTTCTTTATATCAGTGGTCTCCAACCTTTTTTGGGCCATGGACTGGTTTAATGTCAGAAAATATTTTCACGGACTGGCCTTTAGGGTGGGACGAATAAATGTATCATGTGACCGAGACAAGCATCAAGAGTGAGTCTTAGACGGATGTAACAGAAGGAATCTGGTCATTTTTTAAAAATAAAACATTGTTCAGACTTAAATATAAATAAAACAAAAGTAATGTAAGTTATTTATTCTTTCTCTGTGGACTGGTACCAAATGGCCCACGGACCAGTACCGGTCTGCGGCCTGGTGGTTGGGGACCACTGCTTTATATGATTTAGATTTTAGTTCTTTGTCACATATCTATTGCAAATATGCCTTAAATTCTGTGGCTTCCTGATTCATTATTTTTTAAAAAAACAATTTGATGAAGTCTGATTTATTATTTTTTCTCTTTATTGTTAGCATTTATCTGAAAAATCTTTGCTGAATCCAGAATGACAAACATACTGTTCTGTTTTCATAGAGAAATTTTATGGTTATAGATCATATATTTAGATCTTTTATCCATTTCAAATTAATTTTCATGTAATGAGCAAAAAAAAGAATGTACTCTTATCTAGAGTTCCTCTATTATTATTTATTTATTTATTATTTTTATGGACTTTATTGGGGCAATATTGGTTAATAAAGATATATAGGTTTCAGGTGTACAATTTCATTCTATTTCAGGTGTACAATTTCATTCTATTATCTGTATAATTTTCTCTCACTGTGTTGACTTTCTTCTTTAGTCAACAATCAGTACCTATTTTTTCATTCCCTTTTGTGTTGTTAAACCCTTTAAACCTTACTCAAACAGCGCATTATTTTGAGTACTATAAAAATTTTAAAGTCAGGTGATATAATTCCTTTATTTTTTATTATTATCAAGATCATTTTTATTATTCTATATCTTTTAAATATTCAAATATATTTTAATTAAATTTATTAGAGTTACAGTGATTAATAGATTATACAGATTTCAAGTGTATAATTCTAGGATACATCACCTGTATATTGTGTTGTTACCCACCCTCCAAAGTCAAATCTCCTTCCATTACCATATATTTGACCTTCTTTACCCTTTACTAACCCAAACTTCATTCCCTCTGATAACTACTATATGGTTATCTGTGTTTATAAGTTTTTGTTTTTCTTGTTTGTTCATTTGTTGCTTTCTGTTTTATATCCCACATATGAGTGAAATCATGTGATTCTTATCTTTTTCTGTGTGACCTAACAACAGGGAATTATTAGAAGAGATAGAAAAGGACACAATGGAATGGTAAGTTCTTCCTATGTTCATGGACTGGAAGAATCAACATAGTTAAACTGTCCATATTACCCAAAGTAATACAGTATACAGATTTAATGCAATACTCATTAAAATGCCAGTTTTTTCAAGAAATGGAACAAAACTAATCAGATTTCCCCATTTCTGGGTCCAGCCTGTAGGCTCTGGACCCAGCAGTGAGCCCAAGCTGGTTTATCTTAGCAAGCATCTACAAAATGGCCAGGTTTGGGAAGATTTAACGACATACTGAAGCAAGAGCTGGAAATATAACAGTGAACAAAACAATTGGTCCCTGTTCTCACAGAACTTAAAATTTAGTGAGAAAGATAAAACTAAACAAGTGAGTAACAGTTAGGGGTAAGACCTGTTTAAGATGTAGGAGTTTTAGCAAGGCCTCAGTTTCCTTCCTTCAGACCTTATAATTTGGAGGGCTGCAGCTTTCATATTTTCATACATTACTGCCATAACTTTCCATCATGCTGACCCTGCCTGCTTTGCCTTATATCAACGATACTGGTACAGTAGCTCCAGAAAAATGCCTGTTTGGGGCAATGTTAATTTTTACTGCAGTTTTATGTGTTGCTACCATTCATGATCATTACAAGCAAGTTTATGCTCTGAATCCAGTAGGAAATTGTATTGTCAGATTGAACAAGGCTGGCCTCATACTTGGATTGCTGAGCTGTTTAGGACTTTTTGTTGTGGCAAACTTCCAGGGGCAGTTTTGGCACAGCTGTATTATAGAAACTCCACTGGAAACCTGAGGGCCAAGGTCAAGTGCTTCATATGATCCTGACTGCAGCAGAATAAATGGTCTATGTCATTTTCCCTTTTTTTTTTTTACTTATATCTATGATTTTCAAAAAATGTTTTTATGGGTGGAAACCAATTTACATGAATTAACCCTCTGTGACACTACCCCTTGTCCTATTAACAATGAATGAACACATCTATTGTCCAGAGATTTAAGATGAAGGATTAACATATTTCTGTGATGATTATGATTCTTAGGGATTGGGAAAATATTCATAAATCACTTCATCTGCTCTGAAATTTTCAATCAATTAGCCAAGGCTGACAGTGACATTGATGGGACCTGATAATCACTAGATGTAAATTAAATCATTTTATAAATTAGTTTCAAGAATAACTTTAACCCTTTGAGTAGTATGAACATTCATGTACATCTTCATGCCTCCTGACCATCCAGAGTACGATGTACAACTATTTTTTTAAATGTGTAAGGCAAATGTATGTTCTTGTTTCCATAAATTGGTTATCAAACAAATGTGATTTTAAGTTAATAAAACTGTAACTGGAACTAATTTTATTTTTTGAAAAAATACTCCCAGGAGTCAGTGAGCATAAAAAAAACTCCCTACTCAAAGGGTTCAGAAGATCCTGTAAAAACATTTATGCCTATACTTTTTTTAATCCCAGAAAATAAAACCAAAGGACTATTAAAATAGTTATCAGATTGTAAGGAACCATAAAAGACCTCGAATAGCCAAAGCAATTTGGAGAAAAAAAGAACAAAGCCAGAAGTAGTATATTCCATATATGTTTTAAAATCAACTTGTCATTTACTGGAAAAAAAAGCTGAAATTTTTATTGCAATTATGTTGAGTCTATAGTTCATTCAGGAAAAGTGGTCTTCTATTACATGGAATAAATATTACTTTTAAATTTCACTTGAAATTTTTTCTTTCTTGCTACTTTATATATAAATACAGTACATTTTTATATATTGGTGCAGAATTATGTCAAACAGCAATTTTAACTTATTTTTAAACAAATTTTAATTTATGGTTATTTGTAGATTGCATATGGTTTTCTGCACACATAATCATGATGTCTACAAATATTGTTTTGTTTCTTTATAACATTCTCGTGTTTTTCTTCTGTCTTAGTGCAATAATTAGGATATTTAGAACAATACTGAATAAAAAAATAAATTAGTCTTTCTTTGTTTCTGATTTTAGTGGAAAACATAATTTATCATTCATTATAATATTAGCTCTAGATTTTGATGTAGAAACCCTTTATAGAAAATGTTTCTTTCTATTTGTAGTTGCTGAGAATTTTTAACATATGTGGATGTTACATTTTATTAAATGCATTTTCTGCATCTATTAAAATTATCATTTGCTTTTTAAAAAATTCATTAATGCAATGAAATACATTGATTTAAATGGTTTGATCAAATTTACATTATGGGGTAAACACTTGGTCGCAATACATTATCTTTTTACATATACATTATTTAATACTTTTCATGTCAACATTTATAAGAGATTCTTATCTACATTTTTCTTTTCTTGCAAACCATTTGACTAATTTGGATATCAAGGTAATGATAATCTCATAAAGATGAATAAGAAAGTATTTCCTCTCACTCTATTTTCTCAAATAGTATACATAAAATTGTTATTTTTTCTTCTTTAGCTATTTGGTAGTATTCACCATGGAAGTAATCTGAGCCTGTTGTTCTCTTTGTGGGAAGATTTTTAACTAAATATTAATTATTTAAATTGATATGGGCATACCTCAGAGATATTACAGCTTTAGTTCTAGACATTGCAATAAAGTAAATATTATAATAAAATGAGTCACACAAAGGTTTTGATTTCCTAGTGTGTATAAAAGTCACATGTACACTATACTATAGTCTCTCAAGTGTGCAATAGCATTATTTCCAAATATATATACATACTTTAATTTAAAAATACTTTATCACTAAAAAAATGTTAGCCATAATCTTAATCTTTAGTTATGTGTGACCTTTTAGCTTGTGGAGAATTTCACCTTACTGTTTGATGGCTGCTACCCAGAGTGGTGGTTGCTGAAGCTAGAGGGGGCAGTGGAAATTTCATAAATTAAGAAAACAATGAAGTTTGTTGCATTGATGGGCTCTTCCTTTCACAAAAGATCTCTCTGTAGCATGTGATGCTGTTTGATAGCATTTTAATTTTTTCACAGCTGAAGTCAGTCTTCTCAATCCCTGCTGCTGCTTTTTATCAACAAGTTTATGTAATATTTTAAATCCTTTGTTGTCATTTCAACAATCTTCACAGCTTGCTCACCAGGGGTAGATTCCATCTGAAGAAACAAGAAATCTTTGCTCATCCATAAGAAACAATTTCTTGTCTGTTAAAGTTTTATAAGGAGATTACAGCAGTTTCATCACCTCTTCCGCTTCTCTTTCTAATTCTAGTTCTTTTGCAGTTTCCACCACACCTGCAGGTATTTCTTCCACTAAAGTCTTGAGCCCTTCAAATTCATTCATGAGAGTTGGAAGCTACTTCTTTCAAACTCGTGCTAATGTAGATATTTTTACCTCTCTCCATGAATATGAGTCATGAATATTCTTTTTTTAAGTGAAAAGAAGAGTGATAGAGAGTCAGACTCCTGCATGCACTCCAACTGGGATCCACCCAGCAACCCCTATCTGGGGGTTAATGCTCAAATCAATGGAGCTATCCTCAGCACCTGAGGCTGACACTTGAACCAACCGAGCTATCTTCAGTTCACAGGGCTGACACTCAAACCAGTTGAGCCACTGGCTACGGAGGGAAAGAGGGAAAAGAAAGGAGAAGATGTGGAAGAGAAGCAGATGGTCACTTCTTATGTGTGCTCTGACTAGGGATCAAACCCGGGACATCTGCATGCCAGGACAATGCTTTATCCACTGAGCCAACTAGCCAGGGTCGAGTCATAAATATTTTTAATGATATTTAAAATGGTGAATACTTTCTAGGAGATTTTCAATTTGTTTGATGCTACAAACCTTCAATCTATACAAAATACAAAATCTGTGATGTGTAATAAGGGAAGCACAATAAAACAAGTATGCCTATATAAAGCTATTGAGTTTTTCTATTTCTGCTTGAGTTATTTTTGGCAGTATATGTCTTACAAAAAATCTGTTTATTCCACCTAGGTAGTCAATTTATTGCCATAATGTTTTTCAGAATATTTTCTTATTATTCTTTAATATTTATAAACCATTTAGTCAGGCCTACTCTTTTATTCCTGTTACTGTAATTTTCTTTTCTCTTTGATCAGTCAGGTAAGGGCTTTGTTAATTCTATTGACTGTTTTTTTGTTTTTTTAAAAAAACAACTTTTGACTTTCACTATTTCTCTTGACTTTCTCTCCATCTTTATAGGCCACCACCTCTTAGGTTTTCCGCCCATTTTAGATGTACCATACATTCCTATGGATTTGATTAAGGTCAGAGGAAAATATATTAAAGGTAGGTGCAGGCCCTGGCTGGTTGGCTCAGCAGTAGAGCATTGACACAGCATGTGGAAGTACTGGGTTCGATTCCCGGCCAGGGCACACAGGAGAAGTGCCCAACTGCTTCTCCATCCTTCCTCTTCTCCTTCTCTATCTCTCTCTTCCCCACCCACAGTCAAGGATCCATTGGAGCAAAGTTGGCCTGGGTGCTGAGGATGGCTCCATGGCCTCTGCCTCAGGTGCTAAAATGGCTCCTACCTCAATGGAGCAATGCCCCAGATGGGCAGAACTTTGCCCCCTGGTGGGTATGCCTGGTGGATCCCAGTTGGTCACATGCAGGAGTTGTCTGACTGTCTCACCGCTTCTAACTTTGGGAAAAAAAAAAAGGTAGGTGAAGACTCTAGTGGTTGGGGAACATCAGGAGTCTAAAACACCATACCAAAGAATGTGAGACTATCTAAAATTTGATAATTTTCTCTGTAAATCAATCCACCCTATTAGCCCATTCTTATTTCCTCTTTTATAGAAATGATTCCAGGTATGTGAACTATAATTTCCCAAAGCTACATTAAAAGTTTATTTTAGTCCATCAGAATATGTGTTTCTGGGCCACATATTGATTATATTTTGTTATTTTTCTCATTTAAGAGCTGTAAAAGTTTTTCTCAATTTTGCTTTCTTCTGTAGTTCTCAAGACCCACATTTTTAAAATAAAAAAAAAAAAGAAGACTGTATTTATGTAAACACAAATTTAGTTTTAAAGATGCTTCTGTAAAAGAAATTTCCAAGTAGAAGCTATCCTTAAAGTCCTCAGGCTAAATCTCTCATTTCTAAACAGAATTGTCTATGTTTGGTAGAGAGACCACTTCAATTGCTAATTCCCTATTACATTTCATTGAGTTGTCAGCTTAAAACCATATTCCATTTAGAAGAAACAGAAAATACATTTTGTTCCTCAGGGCTACTTTTTATGTTTATTTTATCTTGTGATGAGATGAATTGGTTTGGGAGAAGGTAACTGTCAGAATGAGTTTGGTCATTCTGTAGTAACAGAAAATTCCACATGTCAGTGAATTAACCAACCAAATTTCACTTCTTGTTCATATATATGTGTGACATGTATCATCGGAAGGATTGGAATTAAACTGATAAATCCCTCAATACATTTGTTTTCATGATCTCTGAGGCAGGAAGAAAGGGATCTGGTGAATTATATCTAACAAGAAAAGAGTACTTTTTGTCTCTAGTCACATTTCATTGGCCAAATCAAGTCACATAGTCATAAAAATAAACAAATAAATAAAATCATCACCAGAGAGAATAAAAGTATGACCCTATTATATACCTAGAAGGAGAAGAACTGAAATATTTTTGAATGATTGTATTGATTACCACAGGGTAGAAAATTTATGGGAAAACAATGAAATTTGTTCTTACATATCAATTATAGGCTCAAATATCTCAGCTTGGTAAAAAATGTTATCTTGACATTGATCTTTAAAGCAGACACAAAATCACAAATTTAAAGCTATCTATTATTTGAATTCTTGACTTGTCATTGTTATTTTATTTATACTTATCTCCTTGTGTTCAAATAAACTGCTCACAAAAATTAGGGGATATTTCAAAATAAATATGAAGCAATAAAAAAAGAAGCATTTAATTTTTGAGCATCAGAAAAGCAAATGACAAGTCAAAGAAAGTTGTTCAATTATGCAAATGAGATACAAAACCAACTTTTATTTCATTGGTGAAAATGCACTATACAAAAGGCTGAAGCATTGGAGTATCTGCACGTTCTCTGATCCTCTAATTTTTGTGAGTAGAATACATTTAATATAACATTGAAAAAACATTTTTATAGATCATTGCATATTTCTTTGCCTGAAATATTTTCAATCTCTTTAACCAAACTTTAAAATACTTTGAATTATATTTTTGTGCCTATATTTTTCATAAAAGTATACCATAGCTAAGTTTAGGGAATTTAATGAAATTCTTTGAACCACTTTTTCTATTAATCTAACCCTCTGTTTACTTAATTTAGTCTTGATTTCTCTGGGTAAAAATTTTTGAATCTTATATCTTCTGTAAACTTATCAAAGGATCTGGATGAACCTACTGGAAAAGAAACTTGTTCTTCTAAGCATCATTTAAAAAGTATTATATATATATATATAAAATCTCACTTAAAAGCATTTAGGATAGTGTTATATATTCTGTCTAAAGAAAGTGGTACAGTTATGAACAAGATAGACACACCAACTACCAAGAGTAACTAGAAATAAATAAATAATTTCACATTTAGTGATCTAATTATTATCGAAGACAAAATTAAGTTCAAGGCAAAAATTTAAAAAGTTTGTTTATTCATAAAAACTTGTAAAACAGGCTCCATCACATCTATAGTCACTTTCATTTTCTCATGAGGTGGAGGTATTAGAAAGGACAATGAAAAGCTACATTCTTAGATTCTTAGACTCTAATTGGCAAATATTCTGTTAAAGTGGGATTTGTGAACTGGAGAAAATTTTCTAATTTCTTCAGGCACATTTGCAGTACTTGCATGGCTGCACAGTTCAATTAAGCAATTTGAGAAATTTCAAAGGAGGAAGGATTACTCAGGAACAGAGGGATTCCTGAGACCAGTGATCTCCTGGAACAAATGGTGTTATACAGATTTCTTTACTGTTAAAATTGTCATAATGGTTTTTAGGAGGGGGAGTGGCTACCATAGGAGGCTATTTCTCACTACTGTTGTAGTGAATACTATAAATAGAAAGTATATGGTACTCAGGATCCATTTAATATATTCTATGCCTTAGCCTGTGAATTCAATGATGTTTTCTTGAGTACATCAGACACCATAAAAATTTGGGTTTGTGTATGTCTTTTCATTTTGGCCTTGTATATAAATTGCATTGCAAAAATGTTAATATATTTTATTTACATTTATTCTTTAGAAACAAATATTCTTAGGGAAAAAGTTAAAACAAGTGTATGAATTATTTTTTTCTAAACTTATACCACCATTTCTCAACTTTAGCACTACCTACATATTGGGCTGTATAATTAATTATTGTGTGGGCTGTCTTGTGATTGATGTTTAGTAGAATCACTTACCTCTATTCCCAAATAGATATCAGTAGCCCCACTCCCCAGTGATAACCATTTAAAACTGTCACTGGTAGTGGTAGAAATGTGGTTCCTGTATGGAGTCACAAAAAAAGAATTTTACAGGACTTATATTTGAAGATTAGGCTTTTACAGTAAGATTTATTCAGAGTTGAAATAGAAGGCTGCCCATAGGTTTTCTGTGTGTCATTTCCATCTGTCCTAACAAGGCTTAGAAAGATTAGAGTCCACATACTCTGTGTGGTTCAGTCCAAAGAGTCTTCCTCTGGCTAGCATACTCTGTGTTCCTGGTAGCACCCTGTCAGCACAATGTCTAAGCTTGGAGTCCCGAGGCTGATTCCCAGTTGAGAACCACTGCCTTAGACTTTGTCTACCATGATTAGGTAAAAAGCTTCATTCTGAAAATTAGGCCACTTAAATCAACTATTATATTTTTAATTCTATCAGGAGGAAGTGACATTGACCTTCTTGGATACTTTAGCCTATGTAATGAAATGTGTATTTTTTCAATAAATATTGCTTTAGATTTTTGGAGTGTTCATTTGTTTGAATTGATAACAATTAATTTGACCCATCATCTCTTAGCCTTTTCCAAAAAAAGTTTTGATAAAAATTAATACTGTTAACAAATATTCAATAATTCTGTAATCTTCTATTTTCAGATACATGATAATATTATATTTCATGTTCCTCATTGTGTTTGATTAGGACCAGATAACTTGTTCCAGCCAAAGAAGAGTGAGCAGAAGAGACTTGTCCATTGTGGTCTGAAACAATTAAATGCAAATGGGAAACCCAACTTTTCTTCTATTTTGGAATTTTAATAGTCATCTTTTAAAAAGAAGGAAACCCTGACATTTACAACAACATGGATGGGTCCTGTGGTCACTATGCTGAGTAGAATAAGCCAGACAGTGAAACACAAGTAGCCTTTTCTAATAATAGTATTTGATGATAAAAAGTTTCCTTCAGCACCATTTCAGCTGCATTCTACAACTGTGTTTTCACTTAATCTAAAATACATAGGAATTTCCCTTGAGACTATCTTTTTGACCAGCATGCTTTATAGAAGTATGTTTAAATTTCCAATGTTTAGAGATTGTCCTTTTCTTTTTCTCTGTTGATTCTTAATTTAATTCTATTATGTCATGTATGGGTTCAAATTTTTTAAATACATTTGCAATATTACTCAGAATATGGTCAATATTAATTAGTGTCTATAAATGTTAATTAGATCATTAGTTAATATTGTGGTTTAGTTCTGCTATATCTTTGCTGATTTTATGTCTCTTTATCATTGAAAGAAGAGTTTTAAAGATTCCAGCTATAATTATGAATTTGTCTAATTCCCTTTTAAGTTCTTTCAGTTTTTGCTTTATATATTTTGAAACTTTTGTGTTAGGTATATACCTCTTTTAGATGGTTATGACTCCTTGGTGAATTTATCCTTTCATTATTATGTAGCATCCTTCTTTGTTTCTGGTAATGTTTTAAGTATAGTTTTATTTATAACTAATCTAACTATTTCAACTTTTTTTTTTTTGTATTTTTCTGAAGTTGGAAATGGGGAGGCAGTCAAACAGACTCCCGCATGCGTCCGTCTGGGATCCACCCAGCACACCCACCAGGGGGCGATGCTCTGCCCATCTGGGGTGTTGCTCTGTTGCAACCAGAGCCATTCTAGTGCCTAAGGCAGAGGCCATAAAGCCATCCTCAGCGCCCGGGCCAACTTTGCTATAATGGAGCCTTGGCTGTGGGAGGAGAAGAGAGAGACAGAGAGAAAGGAGAGGGGGAGGGGTGGTGAAGCAGATGGGCACTTCTCCTGTGTGCCCTGGCTGGGAATCAAACCCAGGACTCCTGCATGCAAGGCCGACGCTCTACCACTGAGCCAACTGGCCAGGGCCTTCAACTTTCTTTTGATACATATTTTTTTCAGTATATGTTTTTCTCTCCTTTTATTTTCAATCTATTATATTTATCATTATTTTTGAAGAAGGTCTTTTTCAGAAGTACAGTACATAGGTGAGTTATATCAGTTCATTCATTCTGGAAATCCCTGCATTTCTTTTTAATTGATGTGTTTGACCAGTGATATTTAATGTACTTGCTGTTAAGTTTGGGTTTAATTTTACCATTTTATTATATCCTTTCTGTTTACTTAATCTGTTTTTAATTTCTATTCTTTTTGTTTATATTTTATTCTAAGTATTTTGAAATTTCTTTATTATTTTGTTAATTGTATTAATAACTGATTTTTACATTGCTTTTTGTGGTTGACTACATCATTACTATATTCTGTATAACTTTTAACAGTTTACTTATTTCATTGTATTTTATATTTTAACTGGAATGTAGAAATCTTATCACCAAATAGGTCCCATTCCCTAGCTCTTTACGATATTGTCTTATATGTTATATCTACGTGTGCTGAAAATCCATCATGCTTCTATAATGTTTTTTTCAACTCTCAAACATCCTTTTAATACTCAAAAAGAGATTAAGGTGAATCTTTTATTTACATCAATATTTATTATTTTTCTTGCTATTCTACCATTCTTATATTTCAAGGTTCTTTTTTTCCTGATATTATTTTGTTTCTGTCAAAAGAACATTCTTTAGTAAAATTTTTAGAAAAGGTCTGCTGGCAACACATTCTTTAAGTTTCTTTCATTTGAAAGACCTTTATATCCTTTGTATTTTTGAAACATAATTCACCGCATATAAAGTTTAGGGCTGACAATAGTAGTCTTCCATCACCTTACAAATAGCAAGCCATTTCCTCCAGTCTTCAGTGGTTTCTGTTGAGAAATAGATTGCCATTAAAATAATATTCTTCTGTTGGTAATACATTATTTTTCTCTAGTTGCTTAAAAGATATTTTTCCATGTCTTTAATTTTCAAAATTTTGATCATGATGTCAGTGTTCATTAATTTATTTTAATTCTACACGTGATTTATTGAGATTACTCGATGTAAGGATGTATTAATTTATCTAAATTTGGAGAGCTTTGCCATTCTTCTAATATTTTTTCTGCATTTCACTTGTTTTCCTATCACCCTAAACCTCCAATGACACATAAGTTAGATTTTTTTTGTTCTATTCCTACAGGTACTTCATTAATGGGGGTTTTAATACTTTTGAATGTTTTTCCTTCACTTTTTAGACTGGATAATGTGTGCTAATCCATCTTTAAGTTTACTATTTCTTCCCTGTGTCATTTCAGTTCTAGTATTGAGCTCATACCATGAGGCTTTTTTTCTTCTAAAAGGAACCTACATCAAAGATTTTATTCAGCTCATTAATTGATGGGGTAATTAGTAAAATAGTAATAATTATTTAAAGACTTTGGATGTACTAGATATTTACTGGGAATTTAAAAAATAAATCCTTATGATAAGATTGATAAGTTAGATAGAAAACAAAATAATGTCCTTCAAGATGACAAACTCTAAACTTTGCAATTATCATTTTCTGCCAAATATTCTTTGTATTTCTACCAAAATATAAATGTAACCACTAAGTCTAGGAATTTTGAAAAACAAACAGTGGGTCAAAGAAAGTGTATCAACCTAGACAATGCTTGGTATTTTTTGCCCCATGTAGCATTGAAAGGACATGCAGCCCAATTTCTATGATATTTGCCTTATTTATAATTTTTTGATAAGTTTTCTAACAGCTAGAAAAAGGTAATAGATTACTAGCTGGAGAAGAAACATGGCATAATCACTCACAAGAAAGCCCAACGCCTGCACAGTAGCAAACCAATAAAGTGTGGGAGTCATACAGTTATTCTGAACAACAAGGCTAATGTGTTATCCACTTATCAGCTGTGGTCATAGGAGACTTATGGTTCTGGGAAGATGGATTCAACTCTTTACAAATATTGGAAAGGGAAAGCGCAACACCTTCCAAGACATTTCTGAGAGTGCTAATTGGGCTTACATTTCCATGTGCTTCTCTAGCTCTGAGCTCCTGCTTTAGCTGAAATAGTTCAATTTAAGGATCTTCTCATTTTCCTGCTGTCCTTATCACTAACAGAAAATGTGTCACTTTCTTTAACTCATATAGCACAAAAATAAAATAAAACCCACTCACATAGATGCTTATAGCGACTTCACTATATGATTTAGGAAGATGGGAAGATTTACATTTCAAATGAAATCCACTTACATATTAGCAATGTCTTTTTATTTCCCCAGAACTCTTGTTTTTGTTGCCTTCTCAGATATTTCTTCCTCTGTTCTCTTGTCTTTTTTTATTAAACAACCTATTTAATTCTACTTCCTGTTTTTTCTTTAATCATGATAACTCTGGCAGAATAGCTTATCTAGTTGGAGGATCATCTCAATATGCCAAAGTTGTGGATTCAATTCCCAGACAAGGCATATACAGAATCAATCAATGAATGCATAAATAAATGGAACAGCAAACTACTGTTTCTCTCTTTCTTTCTCTCTTTAATCAGTAAATTTAAAAATGTATATTTAAATCATGGTTGTTAATAACTCAGATACACAATTTAAATTTTACTTTAACCAGTTTATTTAAAATAGTATTTAATGAAGCTTGAGCCCTCCTCAAAGAAAATTTCTTTGCCAGTTAATAAAGCAACATTTTTGTTATTTTTATAATAAAGAATTAAATTTGCATACCCTTTCCTCCTATCTACATGCTGTTCATTCTGTCCATGCTCCCACTTCCCAGTCCTTTTATTTTATTTTTTATAATGATTAGGAACTTCTTCATCCCACAAAACCCTGCTTAATACATGCAGCACTTGGGTTGGGGGCCAGGGGAACCACTCTTCCCAAGCACAGAATCCAAGAGTCACCAAAAAACTTAGTGACAAACAACATTTCAATGAATCATTTATTTATAATATTTAATGCATTCAACTACTGCAAAAAAAACCTATAAGAAACAAAACATCAAAATTCAAATAAAAATAAGATAAATTACTTTTTTACTCTAATTTGAATATGGTCTCACCTAACAGTGAATGCTTTTTACTTTACTTTAAATTTTTGATACTTTATTTATCATGGACCTCCTTGAATTAATTTTGACTTGTAAAAATAATGCTTTCAAGTACCATTAATCTCAATTTCTTAGCCTTCTGACATCCTCCCATATTCTATTGGCCCCATACCCTGCCCCAACACTCAAATCAAAGTAAAAATTGGAAACTTTTCTAAAAAATAAATACACAAACAATAGAGACCTTTCTGAGAAATAAAAGATTAAAAGGTGGCATGAAAGGCCATTAAGACTTAAATTCTAAGTTGGGTCATCATGCTGGCACACACTAGAAATGACTGGTAGTAAATAATATGTATAGTCTAGGTGGCAGAGAAATCTGATGGGACAATTATGTTAGGTTTTTGTTTCCTCATCTGAAAACTTAATGTGTTGCATTACACTAGTAATTTTGATCATTAGCTGCTCATAAAGATGGTCTTTTAAAATTTTTTTAATATTATTTTTAATGTAAGATTTATAAGGGGATACCAAGATGGCAGTAGAGTAGGAAGATGCACAGACTCCCAGCTCACACCACCAAACTGGATTAAAAATTAATTTAGAAATAATCAGCATGAAAAACCAACTCTGGACTACAAGAACAGAACTCAAAAACCAAGGAGGAATGAAGAAGACACACTGAGCCTAGTAGGGAGAACCAAGGTGCTATGGGTCTCCTCTGCTTCCAGGAACAAAGGGGCATGAGGCTGAGACCCCAGAGGGCTCTCATTCCAAGGAGAAGAGCAGAATATATCACTCACAGCCACTTGCCTGGGGACCTGGGAATGAAGTGTGCTGAGAGGGCTGGCTTGTCTTCCAAAAAGAAAGTGGGGAGAGTGAGACAGATGGTGGTGGGCAGAGGAATGCATGGGATGACCTGAAAAGCTGACTCATATAGTGCAGAGGTGGCGATAGCTGGGGAAGGCATTGATTCTTCCACACAACACAAGCCTAAAGTGGTTTCAGGTGACCCATCTCCAGACATCTCTCCAGGTCCAATCAGCACAATAAGACACAACTGAAAACAGGAAGTGGGGAGGAGGAGAAGTAAATCAGGTCTCCATGGAGATCTGAGATACATATCCCCCTACTGAAACCAGAAAGCACCCCGCCCCCAGAGAGTAGTTGCAGATCATGCCTTCAGAGTCTCAGGTTACACCCACCACATTCCTAGATACAGTTTCAAATAAGCCCCCTGCTGAGATCAGTAAACAAGACTACCACCTAGTTAAGAAAACTGAGAAGAAAACAAACAAATCAAGACTTCAAAGCAGCCCTACTAGAAAAGCCAAATCTGACAGTGG
Organism: Saccopteryx leptura; assembly: GCF_036850995.1. Taxonomy (NCBI): domain Eukaryota; kingdom Metazoa; phylum Chordata; class Mammalia; order Chiroptera; family Emballonuridae; genus Saccopteryx; species Saccopteryx leptura. The sequence continues at coordinate 229,984,902 of NC_089505.1, read as the reverse complement.
ATTACAAACAACAGCTGATGCCAACCCAAGAAGACCTAGAAATAACACAACTGAAAACTGGAGGCAGACAACACCAACCCTAGACTCAATCAGCTCTACAAACAACACAACCAAACACACAGACATAATGGGAAGACAGAGAAGTGCAATCCAAATGAATCAACAAGAGAAACCTCCAGAAAATGAAGTGAGTGATAAGGAAATAACCAAACTACCAAATGCAGAGTTAAATTAAGGATTATTAGAATGCTGAAAGATCTTAGAACAATTGATGGACACAATGAGCACATAAATAAAAAGATTACAAGCATCAAAAAGGACATTGAAATAACAAAGAAGAACCAGTCGGAAATGACAAATACAATATCAGAAATGAAGACAACACTAGAAGTAATTAATAGCAGGCTGAATGAAGCAGAGGATCAAATCACTGATTTAGAAGACACAATAAATGAAAACACAAAAGCGGAGTACAAAAAGAAAAGAAGTTGAAAAAATCTGAGGAAACTTTAAGAGAGCTCTGTGACAACCTAAAGAGAAACATCATCTGCATCATAGAGGTTCCTGAAGAAAAAGAGAAAGAACAAGGAATAGAGACCTTGTTAAATAAAATCATAGCTGAAAACTTCCTTAAATTGATGCCTGAAACAATCACACAAGTTCAAGAAGCACAGAGAACTCCATTAAAGAGAAACCCAAAGTAATCTACACTAAGACAGATCATAATTAAAATACCAAAGCTAAGAGATAAAGAGAAAATATTAAAAGCTGCAAGAGAAAAAAAGGTTATTACCTACAAAGGAGCCCCCATAAGGATGACATCCAACTTCTCAACAGAAACACTTGAAGCCAGAAAAGAATGGCAAGGAATATTCAAAGTAATGCTGAACAAGAGCCTACAACCAAGACTTCTTTATCCAGCAAGGCTATCATTTAAAATTGAAGGAGAAATAAAAAGCTTCTCAGATAAAAAAAAAAAACTCAAGAAATTTATTACAACCAAACCAATGCTGCAGGAAATGTTAAGGGGCCTGTTGTAAACAGAACAAAAAGGAAATGAATATAGTAAAAGATGAACAAAGCTTTAAAAAATAAAATGGCAATAAACAACTACATATCAATAATAACCTTAAAGGTAAATGGTTAAATAATCCACTCAAAAGACATAGGGTAGCTGCATGGATGAAAGAACAGGACCCATACATATGCTGTCTACAAGAGACACACCTTAAAACAAAAGATGCACATAGGCTGAAGGTAAAATGATGGAAATAAAATATTTCATGCCAATGGACATGAAAAAAAAGCTGGGGTAGCAATACTTATACAAAATAGATTTGTATGATATACAAGTAAGGTTATAGTAAGAGGTAAAGAAGGTCACTACATAATGATAAAGGGAGCAATCTAAAAGGAAGATATAACCATTATAAATATCTATGCACCTAATATGGAGCACCTAAATATATAAAGCAGACTTTGATGGATATAAAGGGCGAGATCAACAGCAATACTATGATAGTAGGGAATTTCAATACCCCACTAACATCACTAGATAGATCCTCAAGAAAGAAAATTAACAAAGAAACAGCAGACTTAAAGGACACACTAGATCAACTTGATTTAATAGATATCTTCAGAACCTTTCACCCTAAAGCAGCAGAATATACATTCTTTTCAAGTGCTCATGATACATTCTCTAGGATAGACCACATGTTAGGGCACAAAAGCCGTCTCAACAAATTTAAGAAGATTAAAATCATATCAAGCATTTTCTATGATCACAATAGCATGAAACTAGAAATCAACCACAACAGAAAAGCTCAAAAATTCTCAAACACATGGAAACTAAATAGCATGATATTAAATAATGAATAGATTAACAATGAGATCAAAGAAGAAATAAAAAAATTTTAGAAATGAATGATAATGAGCATACAACAACTCAAAATTTATGGGACACAGCAAAAGCAGTAATTCATGGGACACAGTTCATAGCACTATAGGCATACTTTAAGAACTGAGAAAAAACTCAAATAAAAACTTAACCCTGCATCTAAAAGATCTAGAAAAAGAACAGCAAGTAAAGCCCAGAGGTAGAAAAAGGAAGGAAATAATAAAAATCAGAGTAGAAATAAATGACATAGAGGCTAAAGAAACAATACAGAGGATCAATGAAACCAAGAGCTAGTTCTTTGAAAGGTAAACAAGATCGATGAACCCTTAACCAGACTTGCCAAGCAAAAAGGAGAGAGGACTCAAATAAATTAAATTAGAAATGACAGTGGAAAAATAACAATGAATACAACAGAAATACAAAATATTGTAAGAACATACTATGAAGAACTGTATGCCAAAATATTAGACAACCTAGGTAAAATGGACAAATTCCTTGAAACATATAATCTTTCAAAAATCTATCTGGAAGAATCAGAAAACCTAAACAGACTGATTATAAACAAATGAGATAGATAGTTATTTAAAAACTCCCTACAAACAAAAGCCCTGGGCCGGATGGCTTCACAGGGGAATTCTACCAAATATTCAAAGAAGAACTAACTCCTACCCTTCTTAAGCTATTTCAAAAAATTTAAGAGTAAGAAAGACTTCCAAGCTTTTTTTACGACGTGAGCATAATTCTGATTCCAAAACCAGGCAAAGACAACACACAAAGAAAGAAAATTATAGGCCGATATTCATGATGAACTTAGATGCTAAAATCCTCAACAAAATGTTAGCAAACAGGATCCAGCAATACGTGAAAAAAATCATACATCATATTCAATTGGGATTCATTCTGGGGAAGCAAGGATGGTACAATATTCAAAAATCAATCAATGTGATTGATTTTCATCACATAAACAAAAAGAAGAAGAAAAACCACATGATAATTTCAATAGATGCAGAAAAAGCATTTGATAAAATCCAGCACCCATTTACAATCACAACTCTCAGCAAAGTGGGAATACAGAGAACATATCTCAACACGATAAAGGCCATCTATGACAAACTATGGCCATCTACTGCCAACATCATAATCAATGGGCAAAAATTAAAAGCAATTCCCTTAAGATCAGGAACAAGACAGGGGTGCCCCCTTTTGCCACTCTTAACATAATCCTGGAAGTCCTAGCCAGAGCAATCAGACAAGAAAAAGAAATAAAAGGCATCCAAATTGAAAAAGAAGTAAAACTATCATTATTTGAAGATGATTTGATACTATATATAGAAAACCCTAAATTATCAGTCAAAAAAATACTCAACCTGGTAAATGAATTCAGCAAAGTGGCAAGGTATAAAATTAATTCACAGAAATCAGAGGCGTTTTTATACACCAACAATAAACTGTCAGAAAAAGAAATTAAGGAAACAATCCCCTTCACTATTACAACAACAAAATAAATAAAGTACCTAGGAGTAAATTTAACCAAGGAGGTTAAAGACTTGTACTCAGTAAATTATAAAACATTAATAAAAGAAATCAAGAAAGATACAAACAAGTGGAAGCATATACCATGTTCATGGTTAAGAAACATAGACATCATTAAAATGTCTATATTACCCAAAGAAATTTATAAATTCAATTCAATATCAATTAAAATACCAATGACATGCTTCAAAGATATAGAACACATATTCCAAAAATTTATATGGATCCAAAAAAGAACAAAAATAGCCTCAGGAATCTTGAAAAAGAAGAATAAAGTGGGAGGTATGACACTTCCTGATATCAAGTTAAACTATAAGGCCATTGTACTCAAAACAGCTTGGTACTGGCAAAAGAACAGGCATATACATCAATGGAACAGAACAGAAAACCCAGAAATAAACTCACACCTTTATGGACAACTGATATTTGACAAAGGAGGTAAGAGCATACAATGGAGTAAAGACAGTCTCTTTAAAAAATGGTGTTGGGAAAATTGAACAGCTACCTGCAAAAAAATAAAACTAGACCAAAAACATACCATTTAAAAAAATATATTCAAAATGGATAAAAGACTTAAATGTCAGTCATGAAACCATAAGCATCTTAGAAGGAAACATAGGCAATATGCTCACCGACATCTCTCGCAGCAATATATTTGCTGATTTATTTCCATGCACAAGTGAAATAAGACTGGATAAACAAATGGGACTATATCAAACTATAAAGATTTTGTACAGCTAAAGACAATATGAACAGAATAAAAGGACAAACCACACAATGGGAGGACATATTCTACAATACCTCTGATAAGGGATTAATAACCAAAATTCATAAAAACCTTATAAAACTCAATACCAGGAAGACAAACAATCCAATAAAAAAATGGGCAAAAGAAATAAATAGACACTTCTTCAAAGAGGACATACAGATGGCCAATAGACAGATAAAAAAAATGTTCAACATCACTAATCATTAGAGAAATGCAAATTAAATCCACAATGAGATACCGCCTCACACCAGTCAGAATGATGCTCATTAACAAAACAACACACAATAGGTGCTGGTGAGGATGGGGAGGAGGGGAACCCTCCTGCACTGCTAGTGGGAATGCAGACTGGTGCAGCCACTATAGAAAACAGTATGGAGATTACTCAAAAAATTAAAAATGGATCTGCCTTTTGACTCACCCATCCCATCACACTTTTAGGAGTATATCCCAAGAACACCACATCAGTGACTGAAAAAATAAATGCACCCCCATGTTTATGGCAGCATTGTTCACAATAGCAAAGATCTGGAAACAGCCTTTTGAAAAAAGTGTCCATCAGTGGATGAGTGGATTAAAAAGCAGTGGTACATATTACAATGGAATACTATGGGGCCATGAAAAAGAAGGAAATATTACCTTTTGCAACAACATGGATGGAACCTGGAGACTATTATGTTAAGTGAAATAAGCCAGGCAGAGAAAGAAAAATATCATATGACCTCACTTATTTGAGGAATCCAAGGAACAATGTGAACTGAGGAAAGGAATTGAGACAGAGGCGGGATCAAAGGAACCAGAGGAAAAGAGGACAGAGGGAAAGGGGATGAGAGGATGGGATAAACCTGAAGGGAAGGGGGGAGGGTGCTATAGAGAGGAGTATAAGGGAGATGTTGAGGGGAATATGGGGGAGAGGGGAATGCATTCAGGGCAACCCTAGAATCTATGTAAACACAATTAATTAAATTTTAAAAAAACATAAAAAACATAATAGTCATGGGGACTTAAAGTACAGCACGAGGAATATAGTCAGTCATATAGTCATAAATATATATGGTGCCAGGTGGATACTAGGCTTATCAGGGGGAATCACTTTGTGAATTATATAAATGTCTAACCACTGTGCTGTACACCTGAAACTAATATAAAATAGTATTGAATTTCAACTATAATTAAAAAATGAAACTGTATTATAGAATTGTACACTTGAAACATATTTAATTTTATTAACCAATATCACCCCAATAAATTTATTTTTAAAAAATTTTAAATAAAAATAAATAAAATAAAATTTAATATTCATAGACCACTAAGTCACAAACTCTGAGCTTGTGGCCGAGGCTTCAGGAGTTTTAACAGTGCACCTCTCTATGGAAAAATATTTACTTGATATACACAAAATTCAGTTTCAAGGATCTTGTAGCCTTCTCTTTACCACCAAAAAGCCATCTATTGGCTCCAATTTAAAACTATCTGATCTATCTTATAAGGTTTTGCTTTTGTTGTTGTTATTTTATTGCTCTGTTCTAACATTTCCATTTGTATCTTCTTCATATATTCTACTTTGTTGATACTTTTTCTTCTTCTATTAATTTTAATTGTGTCTATGATTGCTTCTTGAAGCATTTTATAATAGATGCTTTAAATTCTTTGTCATACAATTCCAATCTTGGCCTGGCCTTGGCGTCTGTGAGTGCCTTTTCCCTGCCAGTTGAGATTTTCTTAATTCTTTATATACGAAGTAAATCGGGGTGGTAACCTTGACATTTTGAGTATTATATTATGAGACTCTATGGTTTTTTTAATGATATTTAACATTGAATTCTTTTTTATTGGGTAAGCAACAGTGTGGGAGTTAAGAAACAAATTTCAACGAGTATTCTGTTTATTGTGGTCTCAATATCAGTTGCATTCTCACTGCCTTTATAATTTAGCTATTTTTCCTGTGTGCATCAGCCAGTGGCCAGTGTGGGATGAGGACAGTGATCTTTCTCTTAGTTTTGTTTTCAAACATTTAGTATGTTGTGCAGCATAAAATATGTATGTTCAGGTCAAGGGTGAGCTTATGAGTTCATACACAACTTCATAAAGTCACTTTTCTGAGTCCTATCCCTTTGGGATCACCCTAGTAATTTCTACTTCCCTGCAGCTCTCCTTTTGGTCCTCTAGCCAGACCGCTGAGACTTTGTTTGCCCTGCTGTGCCACACATTTCTTGTAAGTGTCCCTACTTGGGGGCCATGCAGAGTGAGGACATAGAGAGCAACAGTGGTTTCCCCCATCTTCTGGGGACCATAGCTTTTCAAATTATAAACTCCTCTCTCTGAGTTTTAGGTGCCTGCAGCTCCCTTGACTCCACTCTTGCCATTAACATCTTCCCTACAGGTAAATTTACCTAGGATGAAAGAGAATAGAAAATAAAAGAGGAAAAAAAGATATGAGAATTTCTTCCAGTGTCTCTGAATTTTAGGATCCCCTTTTCCTGCTTTCTTGTCAAAACTGAAGGCATCTGCTGGTGTGTTCTCTGCATCAATACGCACTTCCGAAAGGGAAACCTTAAGTCCTGACAATTGAATATCAGAGCAGGAACAAAAAGATAAAATCACCACCAGTATGGTAGTACTTCAAAATCTGTTTTTCTTTTCCAATCTGCTTGCTAATTAGTTTTCAGAGTCCTTAACACCATGGGCGTGTTTTATAGCTGCGCTAGGTGAAAGAGACAAAAATACTTTATCTTACCTGGAACCAGAATCTGTTTAATGAGTTTAAATGCTCTTCACTAACAACTCATTAGAGTAGCCTTGCTTAAAATTTTTATGTCTTTTGCAAAAGGTTATTTTTGTCAAAATATATTTTAATGGTAATCTAATGTAGTCAGCACTTCATTGGGTGTTTGAGTGATTGAATCATTGTGATGGCTTTCTATTTCACATGCTATGTCTATATCTCCTGCTCTTTTAATTATAATAATACCTAAACATTGAATATGCACTCTGCATTATGTACTTTGTAAACACTTTTACATGTATTAGCTCATTAATCTATAAAACAAAGTTATGAAATATGGACACTGCTGCATAAAAATAACTTATTTTGAGTAACCCAGCTAGGAGGTAGATTTAAATCTGGGACCTACTTATTAACAAATGAATTCTACTATCTTTCCTCTTACCCAAAATACTATACTGTCTTTTTAGGCATCCAATCAATAGTGTGTAGGGTGTTATGAGCTGAATTTTATCCCCTTCAAGTTTTATTTGTTCACCTCCTACTCTCCCATATCTCAGAACTTAACTGTATTTAGAGACAGAGTCTTTAGAAAGGTGAATAGGGTTGAAAATATGCCTTAACCTAATATGATTAGTGCCCAAGAAGAAGAACTCTGGACACAAAGACAGAGAAAGACAATGTGAAAATATAGGGAGAAGATGGCCATCTACAAGGCAGATCGTTCCCTCATGGGTCCTTACAAGAAACAAGCCCTGCCCTGGCCGGTTGGCTTAGCAGTAGAGTGTCAGCCCAACATGTGGAAGTCCTGGGTTTGATTCCCATCCAGAACACACAAAAGAAGTGCCCATCTGCTTCTCCATCCTTCCCCCTCTCCTTTCTCTCTATCTCTCTCTTCTCCTTTCACAGCCAAGGCTCCAAGGAAGCAAAGTTAGCCTGTGCACTGAGGATGGCGCCATGGCCTCCACCTCAGGCACTAGAATGGCTCCTGTTACAGCGGGGCAGCACCCCAGCTGGGCCAAGCATTGCCCCCTGGTGGCCATGCCAGATGGATCCTGGTCTGGCGCATGCAGGAGTCTATCTGTCTGCCACCCCCACTCCCCACCCTCCCTCTTCTCACTTTGGAAAAATACAAAAAAAATTCTAACAACATGTTGATGTCAAACTTCTAGACTCCAGAAATATGAAAAAATAAATTTCTGTTGTACAACTCCCAGTTTGTAGTACTTTGTTATGGTAACCCTCGCACAGTAATATTGTATAATATAAACTTGATTCCAAAATATCTAAGAAATTTCCTCAAATATTTTTTAAAAACTCAGTAAATTGTAATGTTCTATTAAGATTTGACTCTTTTAAGTTGCTTAAGGTAGGCAGATAGTTAATTCAGGTGTTAATCTTAAGAAGGTATTTGTCCATGTCATTTTCACATCTCAAACAAGAGCTAATTCTGTTGAATAAGTGCCAGATAACAGAAAAACATTGAGATTCTATCAGAATAGGCAAAAAGACACAAGCTCAAGAGCTAGAAGGACTGTAAACACAGATTCCCACAAGAGAATGCGCTGTGGCAATACAGCTGGTCCACCATTATTATTTTCTGATGTTTAGACCATTTGTGCTGAAAATCCAAGTGCATGTTACGATACATAGATTTTTTTTTTTTCAGTATAACCATACTGGCATTTCTTTAGCACTTTTTAAATAGCTTAAGATTTACTTCACTTGTCATTTAAAATTTAACTATCTTCTAGAAAACTAAGTGCTTCTTCTAGTAACACTTTGGTGTGGTTGCTTGCTCCTCAAAGATATAGCTAGGGAAAATGGGACATAAGATTGTGGATTTTAGAATAAATCTCTGAACATGTGGGCTTATTCCAAAGATTGACTAAGGCTCAAGGGAAATGTTGGCTACAAATTATGAAGATTAGATCTGGTTGCTTGCTTTAACATGATGGCCAGAAGCAAATCTTACAAATTCTGAGTATCTTTTTTTCTTGTGAGAATTAGCTATTATGTAAGAAGACAATGAGAATGAAAGAAAAAGAACTTCTGTAAAAGATGAAAACTTGCAATAATCACCCCCTACCACTATCATAGATGTTGATTGAGATCAACAAAGAAACATAAGCAAAGAAGGAAAATGCATACAAACAAAGATCTAGGATAGGGGACCATCAATGTACAATACAGGTCAATGAATTGGCATTGGATATAGCATATATGAGGCCAGCATTGGTATAGCATATATACCATATATGGCATTGGAATAGCATATATACTATATATTAGAAGAAAAGCCTGATAATAAATCTCAAAAGAAAATAAAACTTTGCTTTCCTGAAAAGAGAGGAAAAAAAAACACATGATGATGTTGCAAGAAGTGGTCCAGAAAAAAAACCATAAAGACTTCAAAGTCTGGGAGGTCTAATAGACTAAGGAAGAGGGAGGATCAATAAAGAAATGAAAAGAATAGAACACTGAGGACTTTTTATCTGCTGGGATCAAATACAAATGCAACCAGCTCCTCAAAAATGACAATGGGCAAGTGAGGTCACATTTGTGGGACAGCAGGTACACAACAGTCCTTTCTAGTAGTGTAGGGTTCTCCTCAGCTGCAGTGTACAGGAGTACTGGAATTAAAAAGAACATAACCACAATTAATACCAGGACTTTGAAAGCTAGGCAAACAGAAATTGACAGGCGTCCCCAAACTACGGCCCACGGGCCGCATGCAGCCCCCTAAGGCCATTTATCCGGCCCCCTGCCCCACTTCCGGAAGGGACACCTCTTTCATTGGTGGTCAGTGAGAGGAGCACTGTATGTGGCAGCCCTCCAAAGGTCTGAGGGACAGTGAACTGGCCCCCTGTGTAAAAAGTTTGGGGACCCCTGTATGTAAGAGAAAAAAAATGTGTCAAGAATGTTTTTTTTTTCATAGAGCTCATTATTGGGCTTCCTTACACCACCATTATGTTTCACATTACTCCAAAGAAACTGACATATCAACAAACTACTGATGCAAAAAAAAAATTATTTTTACAAATCCTTAAGTTTAATAATAGAAGGATTTCAAGAACCATTTTGTAGGAAAGATTAGGGATCAAATCAAAATCAGTACAACCAACCTATTTGGGAAGCAAATGACCTAAACATGTAAACCACTCTAAAAATAAAAACCATTCAACTTTTAACTAGTAATTTTTATTTTAATAAAAGAATAAAGAAAAGATCCACTATAGACCCCAAAATAAGAATCTGAGCCGTAATTCCAATTAGTTACATTTGTCTATCAGTAGGAAAATCAGTATTGTGTCTTCTGATTGTCCTCAGGATGGATTTCCCATTAAACATGGAAGACACATTGCTGAGTAAGGTATCTGACATGGGAAACAAAGCCAGATATAGAAGGGATGCCTGCTATAACAAACACAGAATGAAATGAACAAGAAGCACCATTATGGCTCAGCAAATAATTTGTCTGAACTTCTCATCCACACTAATCCCTTTATATTTTAAACTGAGAGTGCCAACTCTTACATAAAAATTGAAGCATGAGCAATGCTACAGAGGCTGGAAAAAACCTGCATGCTGGGGAACAGCTGGTGAAAAGTAAATCAGAAAACAAAGCAAATCACACCAAAACCTTTCAGTTAGAGAAGGAACCTCTGGAATCAGCCCATATTTGAACTTGGCAGAATATGATAGTGGCAGTGCCAGTCTGAAGCTGGCACTCTTTTGCTTTCCTTAGGGGGACTCTGGCCCAGCACCTGCTTCTGATCTTTGAACTTCTAAGGGAACATTGCCTACTGCCACCAGTCAAATTGTTTTGTGTCTATGCAGGGATTCTTATGTGTGTTCTCATAGCAACTTTTCATGTGTTGAATAAGGGAGCAAAAGAAAATTCCCTGAGGAAATAAATTTATGCCCTCTGTAATTTTTATAGAGGACACACAACTAGTAACTTTTAAGAATTTTGACCATTGGTTGTATCTGAATCTGAGTCAGCTGAATGTCAGCACCCTCAGAAGAAGAAACATACATGTACTCCCACTGCTGATAATCCCAGAGTTGCCCGATATCCTGGCTTATTATATCCTTCATTTCATGAATTCCTCTAGTGGCATTGCATAAATGCTCCATCTCCTTAAAACATTTTTTAAGTTTTCCATTTATTTGAGAGAGAGAAGAGGAGAGAGAGAGAGATGGGGGAAGAAAGAGAGGGAAGCATTAGCTAATTGTTTCACTTAATTGTTCCATTTAGTTGTTCACTCCTTGATCACTTCTCCTATATGCCCTGACTGGGGTTTGAGCCCATAACCTTTGGCACACTGCGTTGATACTTTATACACAAAACCACCCAACCAGGTCCAATAAATCATCTCTTTACCAAATTACACAGCATCGATTTCTGTGGACTTCTGTTAAAAAAAAATCTTGCCCTGGCCAGTTGGCTCAGTGGTAGAGCGTTGGCCTGGCGTGCAGAAGTCCTGGGTTCGATTCCTGGCCAGGGCACACAGGAGAAGCACCCATCTGCTTCTCCAACCCTCCCCCTCTCCTTCCTCTCTAGCTCTCTCTTCCCCTCCTGCAGCCGAGGCTCCATTGGAGCAAAGATGGCCCGGGCGCTGGGGATGGCTCCTTGGCCTCTCCCCCAGGCACGAGAATGGCTCTGGTCACAACACAGCGACACCCCAGAGGGGCAGAGCGTCGCCCCCTGGTGGGCAGAGCGTCGCCCCCTGGTGGGCAGAGCGTTGCCCCCTGGTGGGCGTGCTGGGTGGATCCCGGTCGGGCGCATGCGGGAGTCTTTCTGACTGTCTCTCCCCGTTTCCAGCTTCAGAAAAATACAAAAAAAAAAAAAATCTTAAAAAAATTGTTGGTAGCAGGCACAGTAGTGTAAGTGCTTAGATTTGCTGCTATCAATTGCATTATTACCTGTGTTCACTTGTGACTATAGAGACAAAGAGGGAAACTTTGCAAAGACATGTAGGCGTTTAAAACAATCACAAATATTTTCCTTAGATTTGTATGATATGAGTTAACAATTCTCTGTAACTCCCTCTAAACAGGTATCATCTGTTCTTTCTTTTTCTGATTCTGCATTTCAGAGGCTAGATTATTTTAAATTTGAATATTGGTCATGGAGACATATTGAGCAGTGGAGAATATAACTGTTCAGATTCCTTGCAGCAATGGAAAATAACTTAAAGAGATCGATAAAGACTCATCTAAAGATCCTCAGTTCAAGGAGAAAGCTTTGAAGTGATCTGTGCTACAGTGATATTAAGTGAAGCACATCTACCAAAGCCTTTAAATGCCATCTCTGACAATCTTATATTAAACTTTCTTGGCATAAATAATAATCCGTAATAAAATGTATGTTTTTCTCATGTACTACAAAAATTCTGAAGACAATTTAAAGTTGCTTAACCAAGAAGCAAAACTAGAAATTTGGATCAAACAGAATATATTGCAATGTATGTAATAACTCAATTGAGATATCATATTCTGTGAGCTAGTTCAACAACCAGTTCTATGCTACATTAACTACAAGAACCTGAAACCAAGCTTACGTGATACTAAAAGGTCAATGCAGAGGGAAAAAAATCTTAAATATTAGGATGAATAAATTTTATCAATTCTATACTGTAATATATTTTACTTGCTCACTGCATCATTTTTGTAACTATTAAAATCCAGTAGATTTTTCCCCCTTGTCAAGAAAATATTCTGAAACCTTCTTAAAGTGCTTTACCTTTTCTCTTTTCTTCATCAGCAATGATGAATTTTCCAGTTTGGCCTAAAGGGAAGACTGATGGGTCCAAGATAATAATTTTTCTTATCTTTAATTTAAGCAGAAAATGACTTTAATTGAACTATTGATCCATGTACGACCCTTGGTACTTGATGCACAATTATTGACTAAGCAAAGATAATTTTCTTCTTTGCAAAATAATAAAGCCCACCCAAAATCAAGCTAGCATGCCTGCAGTGAGAGCACTATACCAATAAAGACATGACACTTTATTCCTGCCACCATTTATGCTATAGAAACCTTGATCTCTTGGATCCTACCGAGACTTGAAACTGGTTCAATAAGTTAATAATGAAATTTTAATAGAACTGAGTAATCCAAAGTAATAAGCTCCCTACAAACTTTTCAAAAATATACAAATGGTTGTGGACAAGGGAAATATCTCTCAACAAATACAGAATATTATCACTTCAGTGAAATTCCTGTTTAATATATTGGTTTGGACTAGTCCGAGACATGCAGTACAATGTGAAAACAGCCTACATATTCTTTGACTAAGGAGATATGATATAATGTCTCTTGTGTTTAGTTGGTTGATACCATATTTGAATGTTCTTATTCCATTTATCAAATGACCAAATATGTTTTACCATCTGTTGTAGACAACCTTTAAGATGATTGTCAATGATTCCTGCCTCCTGTTAAAGTTCTTTTAATCCCATCATTTTAAATGTGTATTGACATGCTTTTAATTAACAGAACTTGGCAGAATTGATGGAACATGACTTCCATGATTAAGTTATAAAGGATTTTAACTTTTTTTTTCCTTTCTTGCCTGCTCATTCTGAAAAAGCAGTGCATAGTGTTGTAAGCTGTTCATTGAAGAGATCTATGTGTCAAAGAACTAAGGGTGACCTTTGGCCAACATTCAGAAAGAAATTTAAACTTACAGTCCAACATCCTTCAAAGAACTGAATCTTACCAACAGCCACACAAGAGAACTTAGAAGCAGATTTTCTCCCTAGTCAAGTTTTCAGATAAGACCACACCCCTGAACAACACCTTGTTTAGCCTTGTAAAAAACATTGAACCAGAGGACACAGCTAAAAAATTTCCAGAGTCCTAATCTGCAGAAACTGTAAGGTATGTTTTTGTTTTAATCCACTAAGTTTTAAATAATTGTTTTTAAAGAATTCATTTATTGATTTTTTTTTTTTACAGAAAGGAAAGAGAGAGAGAGAGAGAAGGAAGGGAGGAGTGGGAAGCATCAATTCATGGTAGTTTCTCATATGTGCCTTCATCAAGCAAGCCTGAGGTTTTGAACCAGCAGCCTCAGCATTCCAAGTTGACACTTTATTGACTGTGACACCACAGGTCAGGCTTAGGGTTAATTTTTAAATGTAGAAAGCTAACTAATACACTACCTAATCTATATTAAAGATCCAGTGCTTTGCCCATGTAACTCATTATCAAGTTGATATTCCATATGTCTGCAGCAGACTGGCGTGCTAGGCACCAACTGGTGCAAACATACAGCAGAATAATGGAACAGAGAACCCTATTTAGTTCTTATTTCAAAAGGAACATTTTTTTCTTTTTAAGGAACCACTTCTGATCATAAAGGAATATATGACTCTTGGACTTGAATGGCAGGATAGACCAGATGTTTTCTGAACTTTTTTTAAGCATATCTAATAGCATTCCATCGGAAATCAGCTTCAAACAGAACTGAAGATGAAAATAGTTATATAAACACAACCCTAGAGCATCTCTCATTCATTATATTATGACTTCTTGATATACTAACCAGCTAATAATGGTGAAAAATAATGGCATCATAGAGCAGGGTAGAATCAGCCAGATGCGTTTTGCAGTAGTGGTAAGACCCTTTCGGGGATTATCAGATAATGGAGAAAAAAATATCCCATTGGCATATCTTTAAAACCTACAATTCATTTGTTACTTTGCCTTAGTGACAAAGATGGCCTCAGGTCAATATATGTACTGATTTTTAGACAGTGATGAATAGTGTAGTCAGACACCTAATAAAGGACTTTGAATAGCAATATTAGAGGATTTTGTGATGAGACATTCCAGTGAAAAAGAAGGTGACTGAAGCTCTAAGAATGGACTTAGGGCAGTGCAACAAAATAGCTGGTTTCCAAAAGATTAGACTTTAATAAAACAATAAAACAAACAGGTCTTCCACTGCAGATGTCTTAAAAGGTATGGGCCTACGTCTAAAAATATTTATATTCTTAACCAAAGGCTACCATTGCAAAATAGCCTCTTCAGATCAGAAGGACATAATTAGCCTCCACTGGCCTTCTTTCCCAGCCAGGCCAGTGTTCATACAATAAGTCCAAGAAACAGAATAGGTAAAGGGGCAGAGATGGGATAGATCCATCAATTTAATCATGTGGAATTTCTCTAATCAGGCTTGACTCAGTTATCCCTCTTGCTAAGGCCAACTCTGAACCTCTGGTATGACACCATGCATCAGGGGCTCAGCCAGCTCTCTAGCACTAAGCTGATTATATGTTACCCTCTCTGTCATGAAGGGGGCAACAATTTCTCCTCACCAAATTGACACCTAATCTAGAGTTGAAGTCACTTTTCCTGTTGCTGTCAATATTATTCATCCATGAAATTACTCAATGCTTTATATTCTGTATCCAACAAAGAAACCAATTCAAAATAAAGGAAGTAAATAAGGGGCTCTCGCTTGTGAGATACGTGGCTATTATTTTCTACGTATTACTTTTAAGCAACTGGTTCTTTAAATGGGGGAGACTATTGGAAGCTCTGGGATAATAAATTTTAATGAAAAGATGCTGTTCCTGACATGTATATATTTCTATCCCATAGAGATAAATCCAGTGCCACAAACAAAGAATTAGTGATAAAGTGGATAATGGTATCTATCAGGACTAGAGTTAGTAGCCTATCTTGGAAATTTGAACTTCTTTGGGATATATCAGGCTTGAGGCTTTATTATGCTAAGGAATGGGCCCAAAATCATGATTTCTCTTAACTGCAAGGCAAAAGTGTGACCTGGCTTTATGAAACTGCTAATGTAAATGAGGAAATTATGAAAAAGAAACAGTTGTTGAGGTTATTAAATCTAACCATCCAGAACAAAAATGATGAGTACTATAAACTAATATCCAGAAAAAGAATGGTTCTTGTTTAGCTGCTTCCTGTTCTACCATCTCAATAGTAATTTTCTCCAACTGAAAACTTTCCTTGCTTCTCCATGCAAGCAAAGCTGCCAAGTGAATCATGTGAAATATAGAAAGTTAGGAGAGCAGATAATAGTGGAGGTAGCAAGTCATGACCATAGTTTAGTCACAAATTCAAGGACACAGATTTTACCCTGAAGTTTCAGTTTCCATTAAAAAACAACTTGTATATTTTAATGTGTATATAGTTTCTTTTATTTCTCTGTGATATATTAGAGTATATTTGTAAAGGGAAATTATAATTCTTATTCTCATAGACACAGAAAACTGAACAATAACCAAGACAGATATAAAGTAAAAATAAGCATTAACAAACTAGTTTGGAGTCAGAGAAGAAAGTACTAATTAGAATCCTTTCAGCTATAAGTAACCTCAAAAGATTTTAAGTAAGTCCCATAATTCAAAGTGCATAATCAAGCAGGCTTTGCTTCATATCTCTCAGGTTGTTTTTTCGTGTCTCTTCTAGGCATCAGCTTTTTACCTGGGTAGAAGCCAATGGCCTTTAGCACAATGGACTTCACATCTAGGTATAAAAAGAATCGTAGTAAAAAATCCAATTGCTTGCTTCCTGTATCTATAACCCAAAATTTTTTCTCCCCAAGGTACCTCTGGACCTTTTCTTCTCATGGATCAATAGCCAGAATAAAGTTAGAGATCTACCCCTAAGCAATTTCTGACAAGGGAGATGCTATTACACATAGATTGGCGAAGCTTGGCATATGATCATCCCTGAGAATTGTATTTGTATACATGATATAATATGGAAGTGATGTTTAAAAAAGTGAAAGGGAGACACCTACTGAGAGGGTTATCAACAGTGTACACTACAACAGAGCCCATATAACATAAAATTTGAATGCAAACAACAGGAATAAAAATGACTTGTCTCCTATTAGAAAATATGTCACTACATTTATGATTGTACATCAATCACATTTATTGAATGTAGGGAAAAACAGTTTTAGAATTATATGAAGGTAGATCCCTCCACTTCATAGCAATGTCTGTGCTACATGAATCTGTATCTTTGGTAATAGCTGAAACACATAATGGTAGGCAATTGACCCAAAGGGCCAATTTAGATTCTCTCTCTCTAGAATCTGAAGTCTCAATAGAATTTAAAAAAAAAGACTGAAGATACCTGGGGCTGTCATCCTAATGGTAATGACTTAGAGAAAAATATCTATATCTCCAGTTATTCATAATCTCAGAGCTGCCCTTGTTGATACCCTTCCTGTGGTTTGCTTGAGGAATTTTTATACAAGTGCTGTAATCAACTCAAATACTCACTCAGGAAACCCAATTTTTTGCTAAAGTTTTTTTTTATCTCTGTTGTTTACAACTTTATATAATATTAAATAATACTGGTATGCTTTCAAATTGGAAATCACTAATAGAGTTGAAACTCTTTTATAGAGAAAGTGAATTCTAGAAAGTGTAAATTGGTTTATACAAAAATACCCAATTTCTTAGAAATTAAACTGTGATTAGGCCCTGGCTGGTTGGCTCAGTTGTAGAGCATTGCTCTGGCGTTCAGGAGTCCTGGGTTCGATTCCCAGCCAGGGAACACAGGAGAAGCGCCCATCTGCTTCTCCACGCCTCCCCTCTCCTTCCTCTCTGTCTCTCTCTTCCCCTCCCACAGCTGAGGCTCCATTGGAGCAAAGTTGGCCCCGGGCGCTAAAGATGGCTCTATGGTCTCTGCCTCAAGTGCTAGAATGGCTCTGGTTGCAACAGAGCACCGCCCCAGATGGGCAGAGCATTGCCCCTTGGTGGGCGTGCCAAGTGGATCCCGGTCGGGCACATGCGGGAATCTGTCTGACTGCCTCCCCGATTCCAACTTCAGAAAAATACAAAAAAATAAAAAATAAAAAAATAAACTGTGATTAGAATCCATGTCTCCCTAAGTCTGGCCAGTGATTTTTAGAGATGTATATATTAAAAATGCTGAGTGCTAAACAATGTAGCCAACACTTTTGTTTAGAACATTTTTAAAGAAATTTTCTACCAGTTGTTTTGAAGACATCCTGGAAGATTGCTGACCCCACTGAAAATGCTCTGACCCACTTCTTGATATTTTCTAGGATTTAGTAACCTTTTCTTCTTCCACTAGACACATTTTATTTTGACACCTCCACCCTTCCACCCTTGCAAAGTTTTTCCCATTTTAACCTTAAGACATTTGAGAAATAAAGAGTTCCTGATCATAAACCATGTGGGTGACCCTCCCTTACAATGCCATCTTGTAAAGCTATATAAAACTAACTGTCTCTTTGCTCAGGTACAGTGATGAAGGGAGAACTGAAAATAACCTTAAAGGAGAGCAGAATACAACAAAAAGGGCAAATGAAAAGCAACCCATAGGAGACAAAAAAAGTTTTAAAACTTGTTAGGTAAAATAATCAGACCTATGGATCCTAAACTTTGGGGTTACCTGAATTTATTTGGTTTCTGATTATCTGTTTACCTTCAATAAATTTGTTTTACTTCCTTAAAATAAACGTCTCTGATCTTTATTATGCTCCATTCAGTTCCATTCACCTTGGATTTGAAGTATATCAAAATTCTAGGAAATGTAGTAAGAATATTTGTACTTATCTTTTTTTATATTGTGCAATTCAAAGAAAAAATTGTAGCTCTTAATCTATAAATCCTCATTTTCTGACAAAATGAGCGAAATACCAACTAAGTCTTTAATAGAGCACTGACCCATTCTCAGACACTGGAATTGTAGAAGAAAATAGGACAAACATTACTTGTCTGCCTCGTTATCCTTCAGAAAAGAATTAATTGTGATTTCTGAGCAATAAGCCTTAAGAATTTGGTAGGAAAAATGTTTTATCAATGTGGTTGAATACAGACTTAATGTATGACTGAGCTTGGTCAGTAATATTAAACAATCTGCTTTCTGGGTACCGGTCAGGGAGAATAGAATGTCTTAGGCTTAAGGACTTTTAGTCCCCTAGCACAGCCTCTAGAACAAATCCTGTCCTCAGTCAAGGGAATTTAAAGGATTGGATTAAATAACTCTGACAATGAAAAGTAAAGGTAGTTTCTTAAAATGCTCTGATTTGTATCACTGCTCAGGTAATTGGGATGATGTATTTCTTTAAATTCCAGTTCTAGTGTCTAGGTTTTTGTTCTGTTCTTCCTGTTGCTATCTCAACTCCCTGAATTTTCTTTGCCTCAATCATAGACCAGAGGTTGATGAACTACAACCCAGTGGAGAAATCCATTTCACCTTTTGTGTTTGTAAATAAAGTTTTATTAAACTGTCTTCCTATTTGCAATTAGATTGTATAAGGTGACTACTGTGTAATAGTGGTTGTCATAGAGATTATTTTGCCTATAAGGCTAAAAGTAATTACTATCTGAAACATGACAAAGTTTCCTGCCCTCTAGCACTGGCTCGAGCTCTTGCCAGTGTCACAGCATCTCCAACCCAATGTTTTTGTCTTCATTCTATGGCTCCATTTCTCTCATGTTAATCAGATATTTATTTATAAATCTTCATTTCTTTCTTCTTGATATAATTTAAATACTTTTAAAATATGGAATAATTTTTGATTTACCAAAAAGTTACAATATTAGCAAGTACCCACATTTTTGCACCTATTTTTGATGCATTTATAATAACTAATGATGAAATATCAACACATTATTATCAACTAAAGTTTTTACTTTATTCAGATCTTTTTATTTTTTGTCTAATGTCTGTTTCTGTTCTAAGATTTTATTCCAGAATGTTGTTTTGCCTTCATACCTCTTTTAGGTTGCTTTACACTGTGATAGTTTCTTATTCTTTTTTTTTGTTGATGACCTTGAAAGTTTTGAAGGTTATGGGTCATATATTTTGTAGAATGTTCTTCAATTTGAGTTTGTGTGATTTTTTTCCTAATGGTTCTACAAGGGTCAAGAATTTTGAGGTGAAAGACCACAAACATCTTATCAAAGTACATGAATTCAATATGACTTATTACTGTTAATGTTGACCTCCATTAACTGGCTGAAAGTGTTTGTCATTTGTCTACTAGAACAGTGGTCCCCAACCCCTGGGCCATGGATCGGTAGTGGTCCATGGGCCATTTGGTACCGGTCAGCAGAAAAAGAATAAATAACTTACATTATTTCCGTTTTATTTATATTTAAGTCTGAACAATGTTTTATTTTTAAAAAATGACCAGATTCCCTCTGTTACATCTGTCTAAGACTCACTCTTGATGCTTGTCTCGGTCACATGATACATTTATCCATCCCACCCTAAAGGCTGGTCTGTGAAAATATTTTCTGACATTAAACCGGTCCATGGCCCAAATAAGATTGGGGACCACTGCACTAGAACATCACTCTCTCCCACTTCCCCTACAATGTTCTTCACAAGGATGTCTCTAGGCACTGTCTTCTGCATTTTTTTTATCAACCTCTCTATAGCCATGTTCTATCTTTATCCAGTGGCACATATATATATATATAATTTTCAGCTAGTTTTTGTTGATGCCTGCTTAGATTTATGCTTATTTTCTGCCATAAAATACTCTGTACAGCACATACTAAATTTTTATAGGCCTCCCTCTCACCCCTAGTTGTTGTGTTCATGTACTTGTCCCACCATGGTGTACCTATGAACTTTTCATATTATTTTCCTCTACTTTGAATTGTAACTTTCTAACAATGTCACATAACAAAATAGATATGATTTGTCATAGATCAAAATATAAATGTTGAAAGACATAAATAAAACTAATTATTACTAACATTTAATGAAAGAAGAAATCAAACAATGATACCAATAAATGTTGTTTGAAAATTATATAGTTATGTTTAAAAAAATAAAAGAAGACCAACTTCTTTTATTTATTTATTGGTTGATTTTTTAGAGAGAGAAAGGAAAGGAGAGGAACAGAGAAAGAAACATTGATTTGTTTTTTTTTTACTTATTTTAGCATTCATTGATTGATTCTTGTATGTACCCTGACTGAGAATCTAACCTGTAACCTTGGTATCTCTGGACAATACTCTTACCAACTGAGTTCCTCAACCAGAGCTAGCCCACCTTCTTACACCATGCATAGGAATAAACTCAAAATGCATTAAAGACTTAAATATAAGACTTCAAATCATAGAAATCCCAGAAGAAAATGTAGGCTGTAAATCTCGAATATTTCTCATAGCAATATTTTTTCTGATATATCTCCTCAGGCAAGGGAAACAAAAAAAATAAATAAACAAATGAGAGTACATCAAACTAAAAATTTTATGCAGGGGATTCCAAACAAATAACATCCAAAAAAAAAGCAGCTGTAGCAATACTCATATCTAACAATGCTGACTACAAGATAGCAAAGGTAATCAGAGACAAAAACGGTCATTTCATAATGATAAAGGATACATTGAATCAAGAAGACATAACAGGCCTGACCTGTGGTAGCACAGTGGGATAAAGCGTCGACCTGGAACATTGAGGTTGCTGGTTCAAAACCTTCGGCTAGCCTGGTAAAGGCACATATGATAGTTGATGCTTCCTGCTCCTCCCCCTTCTCTCTCTCACTCTCTCTCTCTCTCTCCCCTCTCTCTAAAAATCAATAAATAAAATATTAAAAAAAAAGAAGACATAACACTTGTTAATATATATGCACCAAACCAAGAGCAGCAAAATATATGAGAGCTACTGACTGATCTAAAAACAAAAACCAACAAAAATACAATTATACTTGGAGACCTCAATACACCACTGACCATGTAGATTGTTCATTCAAACAGAAAATCAATAAAAAAAAATTTGGCCTTAAATGAAACACTAGAACAATTGGATATGATAGACATCTACAGGACATTTCATCCCAAGGTGCCAGAGTATACATTTTTCTCTAGTGTACATGGAACATTCTAAAGAATTGACCATATGTTGGGCCACAAAAATAACTTCAACAAATTCTTGAAATTTTACCAAGCATATTTTCTGTTCATAAAGCCTTGAAACTAGAATTCAACTGCAAAAAAGAGGTAAAAAACCCCACAAAATTGTGAAAACTAAACTACATACTTTTAAAAAATGAGTGGGTCAAAGAAGGAATAAGCACAGAGATCAAAAGATACATACAGGCAAACAAAAATAACAATACAACATAGCAGAATCTCTGGGATGCAGCAAAAGCAGTAATAAGAGGAAAGTTCATATCACTACAGGCCTATATGAACAAACAAGAGAGAGCCCAAGTAAACCACTTAACTTCACATCTTAAGAACTAGAAAAAGAAGAACAAAGACAACCCAAAACCAGCAGAAGAAAGGAAATACTAAAAATCAGAGCAGAAATAAACAAAATAGAGAATAGAAAAACTATTAAAAAAATTAATAAAACAAGGAGCTGGTTCTTTGAAAAAATCAACAAAATTGACAAACCCTTGGCAAGATTCACCAAAGAATAAAAAGAAAGGACTCATATAAACAAAATCCAAATGAAAGAGGAGAAATCACCACAGATATTATAGATATACAAAGAATTATTGTAGAATACTATAAAAAACTATATGCCAACAAATTTAACAATATAGAAGAAGTGGATAATTCCTAGAACAATACAAATCTTCCTAGACTGATTCATAAAGAAATAGAAAGCCTAAACAGACCCATAAGCAGGGAGGAAATAAAAACAACTATTAAGAACCTCCCTAAAAATAAAAGTCCAGGGCCAGATGGCTATACTAGTGAATTCTATCAAACAGTCAAAGATTTGGTTCCTATTTTACTCAAAGTCTTTCAAAAAATTGAAGGAGAAGCAATACTACCAAACATATTTTATGAGGCCAACATACCCTCATACTAAAACCTGGCAAGGACAACACAAAAAAAGAAAACTACAAACCAATATCTCTAATGAACACAGATGCTAAAATACTAACAAATCGAATACAACACATTAAAAAAATAATTCATCATGATCAAGTGGGATTCATCCCAGAATCACAAGCATGATTCAACATAATACATCATATCAACAAAACGAAGAACAAAAACCATATGATCCTATCAATAGATGCAGAAAAGGCATTCGATAAAATACAACATCATTTTATGTTTAAAACACTTAATAAAATGGGTATAGCAGAAAAATATTTCAACATAATAAAGGCCATCTATAATAAACCATCAGCTAACATCATATTAAATGGCATAAAACTAAGGACTTTTTCTATAAAATCAGGAACAAGATAAGGTTGTCCACTCTCTCCACTCTTATTCAACGTAGTGCTGGATGTTCTAGCCAGGGCAATCAGACAAGAAAAAGAAATAAAAGGCATTCATATTGGGAAAGAAGAAGTAAATGTTTCACTTTTTGCAGATGATATAATCCTGTACATCGAAAACCCCAGAGACTCCACAAAAAGACTACTAGAAACAATAAACCAATACAGTAAGGTCGCAGGATACAAAATTAATATACAAAAGTCCATTACCTTCATGTATACCAACAATGAAACATCAGAAAACAAGCTAAAAAAAACAATCTCCTTTATGGTTGCAACAACAACAAAAAATAACCTTGGAATAAACATAACAAAGAATGTAAAGAACCTATATAATGAAAACTACAAAGCATTGTTAAGGGAAATCAAAAAAGATATAATGAAATAGAAAAATATTTTTTGTTCTTGGATAGGAAGAATGAATATAGTCAAAATGACTATATTACCCAAAGTGATATACAAATTTAATGCAATTCCCATCAAAATTCCAATGTCATTTTTTAAGAAATGGAACAAAAAGTCATCAGGTTTATATGGAACTATAAAAAATCCTGAATAGTCAGAGTAATCCTAAGGAAAAAGAACAAAGTGGGGCATTACAATACCTCACTTCAAATTATATAATAGAGCCACGATAATCAAAACAGCATGGTATTGGCAGAAAAACAGTCACACCAATAGAACAGAATAGAAATTCCAGAAATAAAACCACATGTGTATTGTCAAATAGTTTTTGATAAAAGAGCCAACAACACACAATGGTGAAAAGAAAGCCTCTTCAACAAATGGTGCTGGGAAACCTGGAAAACCACATACAAAAGAATGAAACTTGACTACAGTTTGTCCCCTTGTACTAAATTAATTCAAAATGGATCAAAGACCTAAATATAAGACCTGAAACAATAAATTACATAGAAGAAAACATAGGTACTAAACTCATGGACCTTGATTACAAAGAGCATTTTATGAATTTGACTCCAAAGGCAAGGGAAGTAAAGGCAAAAATAAATGAATGGGACTACATCAGACTAAGAAGCTTTTGCACAGCAAAAGAAACTGACAAAAAAACAAACAGATAGCAAGCTAAATGGGAGATAATATTTTCAAACAACAGCACAGATATCAAACAACAGTACAGATAAGGGCCTAATATCCAAAATATACAAAGAACTCATAAAACTCAACAACAAACAAGCAAACAATCCAATAAAATAATGGGAAAAGAACATGAACAGACACTTCTCCCAGGAAGAAATACAAATGGCCAACAGATATATGAAAAGATGCGCATCTTTATTAGCTATTAGAGAAATGCAAATCAAAACTACAATGAGATATCACCTCACACCTCTTAGATTAGCTATTTATCAACAAAACAGGTAATAACAAATGTTGGAGAGGCAGTGGAGAAAAAGGAACCCCATCCACTGTTGATGGTAATGTAAAGTAGTACAACCACTATGGAAGAAAGTGTGGTGGTTCCTCAAAAAATTAAAAATAGAACTACCATATGACCCAGCAATCCCTCTATTGGGAATATATCCCCATAACTCAAAAACACTAGTACAGAAAGACACATGCAGCTCCATGTTCATTGCAGCATTGTTCACAGTGGCCAAGACATAGAAACAACCAAAAAACCCTTCAATAGAAGAGTGGATAAAGAAGATGTGACACATATATTCTATGGAATACTACTCAGCCATAAGAAATGATGACATCAGATTATTTACAACAACATGGACGGACCTTGATAACATTATATTGAGTGAAATAAGTAAATCAGAAAAAACTAAGAACTATATAATTCCATACATAGGTGGGACATAAAAATGAGACTCAGGGATATGGACAAGAGTGTGGTGGTTACCAGGGTTGGGGACAGGAAGGGAGGGAGTGAGGGGAGAGGAGGGGCACAAAGAAAACCAGATAGAAGGTGACGGAAAACTATATGACTTTGGGTGATGGGTATGCAACATAATCAAATGTCAAAATAACCTGGAGATATTTTATCTGAACCTATGTACCCTGATTGATTAATGTCACCTCAGTAAAATTGTTTAAAAAAAGAAAACCCACAAGATGCCACCTCACTCAAGTCAGAATGACGCTCATTAACAAATCAACACATAATAATGGAAAAACTTCCCACACTGCTGATGGGAATGCAGATTTGTGCAGTCATTATAGAGAACAGTATGGCATTTCCTCAAAACATTACAAATGGAATTGCCTTTTGACCCAGCTCTCCCACTTTTAGGAGTATGTCCTAAGAATACCAATGACTGATTCAAAAGAAAATATGCACCCCCACGTTTATTGCAGCATCATTTAAAATAGCCAATATCTGGAATCGGCCCATGTGTCCATCAATGGATGAGTGGATTAAAAATTATGGTACATATATAGACAGTGGAATACTATGCAGCTGTGAAAAAGAAGGAAATCTTACCTTTTGCAAAGGCATAGATAGATTTGGACATTATTATGCTAAGTGAAATAAGCCAGGGAGAGAAAAAGAATATCAAATGATCTCACTTATACGTGGAATCTAATGCACAATGTGAACTGAGGAACAGAATAGAAGCAGAGGCAGGGTCACAGTGAGCAGAGGGATAGCTGTCAGAAGGAAGGGGGATGAGGGGATGGAACCAGAGAAGGTAAAGGGATTAGTGAAATTATATATACATTACACATAGATACACATAACAGGACAGCAAATCCCAGAGGGAATGGGGGGAGGAATGATGGGGTAGAGGGCAAAGGAGTGTAATAGGGGACACAGCAGTGGAGTTGAGGGTGTTATATTAAGTGGGACACTTGAACCCATGTTAACATAATAAATTAAAATTAATAAAAAAGGAAATATATTTTTTAAAAAATTATTTGTGCAGCAGAGAAAATCATCAACAAAATGAAAAGACTACCCACTAAATCAGAGAACATATTCATCAATGATACATGTATAAGGAGTTAATATCCAAAATTAATAAACTCAACAACAATAATAAAAAACAAATAATCCAATTTAAAAATAGGCAAAGGACCTAAATAGATATTTTTATAAAGAGGACATACAGATGGCTAATAGACATATGAAAAGATGATCAATATTACTAATTATCAGAGAAATGCAAATTAAAACCAAATGAGTTATCACATCACACTTATCTGAATGGCTATTATCAATAAATTATGCCCTGATGGCTTATTTCAGTGGATAGAGCATCGGCCCAGCAAGCAGAAGTTCCATGTTTGATACCTGGTCAAGGTGCACATGAGAAGTAACCATCTGCTCCTCTTCTTCTCCCTCTGCCCCCTCATTCTTCCTTCCCTTCTCACAGCCAATGGCTCAATTGGTTTGAGGTTCAGCCTCAGGCACTGAGGATAGCTCACTTGATTCAAGCATCAACTGCAGACAAGAGTTTCTGTGTGGATCCCTGTTGGGAAACATGCAAGAATCTGTCTCCCTGTCTGTCCTCCTGTCACATAAATAAATAAATAAATAAATAAATAAATAAATAAATAAATAAATAAATAAAACTAGTACTGGTGAGGATGTGGAGAAAAGAGAATCCTTGTGAACTGTTGATGAGAATCCAGATTGGTGCTGCCACTGTGGAAAACAGTATAAAGTTTTCTCAAGCAATTAAAAATGGGCCTATGTCTCAGTGATTTCTTTTTTGGGAATATATACAAAGAAACCTAAAACACTAATTCAAAAGAATATATGCACCGCTATGATCATTACAGTGTTACTTACAATAACTAAAAATTGCAAACAGTCTAAGTGCCCATCAGTAGATGAGTGGATAAAAAAGTTTTGGTACATTTATACAATGGGATACTACTTGTCATTTAAAAAGAAAGAAATCTTATTTTTTGTGACAGCATGGATGGACGTGGAGAGTATTATTCTAAGTGAAATAAGACAATCAGAGAGAAACAAATACCATATGATTTCACTTATATGTGGAATCTAATGAACAAAATAAACAAACAAAATTAAAAAATGAAAAATAACAATTCCAAATATAGTAAGTTGGTGACTGAAGTAGTTAACATGACTTTATTTAGCAGGCACTTGGAAACATGAAAGCAAAGGCAATTGTGTTGAAAAAACTGAATTTGTAGAATTCTTGAAGATAGATGGACTCTTGGGTGAACTAATGAATATTAATAGCATATATTTGTCTTTGAAAAATAGCATATAGATGTAATTAACCATTTTCAGAAAAGGCAAGAATATAAACAAGCTCGTGGTACATTGCCTGGTACATGAGATACCATGAGGACTTATAAAGCAGAGAGCATCAGGGTATAAAAATGTAGGCTTTAACCAATTT
Source organism: Saccopteryx leptura (assembly GCF_036850995.1). Lineage (NCBI taxonomy): Eukaryota > Metazoa > Chordata > Mammalia > Chiroptera > Emballonuridae > Saccopteryx > Saccopteryx leptura. The sequence goes on along the minus strand of NC_089505.1, from coordinate 229,957,400 downwards.
AAAATTGCAATTAAAAATATATATATATATTAGGTTTCTCGAACAAGAAACCTACTGTTCCTGTCCAAATTAGATTATAAGATAAACTTTATGAAAATCATGTTCAGGGTGAAGTGAATACTTTTAAGAATTGGAGGTCATTATAATGCATGAAAGCATTTAAGCTGCTACTTAGCTGAAGGTTAGAATTCAAAGTACAGCCTGCCCTTGGATCTATTCATAGAAGCTGTAATGTTTATTAGCACATGAGAAACAGCCATTAAGGTGTTACTACCTTAATTCGTATCAGGACATATAGAAAATAATTTAATTACATATTAAATATTTTTTAATTTAAATTATTTTCAAAAATTTAATCTTTGACCAATTTGAGATTCACTAATAATTTTTTGGGTAGCTCCAGTTCATTAATTCAGCCTTATAGCATACTAAACATCTAAATTTTAGTGACTACATATTTTTCTTTTTCCTCAGAGTGTTTTTTAGTTTTTGAGGAGCCACTGAGCCACTTCACCCGCAGGTGTTGTAAGGTACCAAAAACTACAGAATTAATATTAATATTTTAAGAGGCTTGGAGAACATTTTATTAATTTGGGTTAAGGTGTGCAGAGAAATTGTGAGAATAGTCTCTGTACTGTGTGATTGGCATAACCAGGATGGCCCTTGGCATTGTATTGTAAATGCAAAGGGGAGGAAAACATGGATTCCCAGACATTCCGCCACACCTGTGGGGAAAGGGGTGAATGGCTAGCCAGGTGCAGGGAGAGAAAAGCCAAAATAAACCTTTTCTTATAGCAATGAACCATTTGCGGGTATTTGTCCCCACGGAAACTACCTCTCCAATGTAAATGCGTGTAGTTAACACATGTGACTCTGGACAGAGAGATAGCAGATGAACACTAGATAATATGGGAATGCCTTTTAATATGTAAAAAGATATCTTTCTGCCATTGTGTTGACTTGTAAATTTTGTTTTCTCCAAAATAATGTATGGCTTGCAAATTGAACGTGGTTCTATCATGTTAAAGGACATATGACTATAACAAATAGTGGTAAAGGGCTCCTAATTACAATTTTTGCTTCTGTACTTCCCACTTACAAAACTATAAAAACTAAGTAGAACAAAGGGCCAGTGCACGCTCCCTCAGACCATTGTTGGAGGAGCCGCCGCTTGGCCAAGCTAGACAATAAAGCTTTGGTGTGTAATCGACGGACTTTGTTCGTGTCTTCAATGTTTCGGGTCCCTCCAGATTAGGATTAACAGTTTTGAGTAAATTTAATTTAAGAAAAGCAACAAATTACATTGACAACCACTGCGGTTAAGTGCCTGGCTGTGTGCTTTCTCATCTATGAAGAGGTTTGGGAGGGGAAGTTAACCTCCTTCTTCCTGATCTTTGTAAAATGAAGCTTCCCCGTTTGAGATCTGTGATAATTACAAGGAGGGAGGCCTTTCACCAGAATATTTGACTACATAATTAAATAGCTTTAGTATTATTCAAGTTATACAAGAAGCCACAGGTTTCCTGAAAGCAGTGGGCAGACTCCTCAAACCTCCCTTGAAGACATTTCCTCCAGGAGCCTTGCCTGAGAAAAGGCTCCAGGTGGGTTCCATTGAAGCTGGCAGTAATGGTGGCCATACCATGCCTGTGACTGTGGCATATGGTTCACCGTACTGTCAGACCCTGTTTTGATCCTCTTGCTTTATCTCTCAATATATCCAGTTGCTGTTTTTTTCCTTCTGTGAAGCATACTGTTCCCAGTGGGAGTTCTGTGTGAAAAGCTATGGCTATAATTTGCCTTAGAAAAATATACAAAATGAATGCATAAAGTATTTCTCTAGAGGCAAGTCTAAATTCTGTTGCCTTCAACATTAGAAAAAATAATTGGTACATGTTACTTACTCATTTGATTAAATTTTATTCAAAAAGTCACATTGATACATCTATTTAAATGTTCCATATTTAAGATATTCAAATATTCACAACCTTTGTTTATTGTTATTATTGCTATTATAATTTATCTCTTGCTGGTCTTTTGACTCTGGACCTCTGTTGCCTTCAGTTTTTGAATTATTGACACTTTTTATACTGTTGACTTTAGAGTCTCAGTGTTCTTATAATTATCTGGGCCATTGATTATTGATTTAGAGATTAGAGTATTGCACTACTGGTCACCTTTATAAATAGCATGATCCTTAGATTAATTTTAATTGTTCTTTCTTCAAACCTTTATGAAAACTGTACTAGACTGAAATAAAGGTGACAACTCTCAGGCCAAATAACACATGCATTCATCACTTACTTAAGGATCTGGGATACAAAGACAAAGATTCAATCCTAAAAGATTAGCTATGTTTTCATTTGTATGTGCTCTGTGTCACCTATCTCGCTTCCCCCTACCTTCATGACCAATAGATTGATGATGCCATCATATATGTCTTTACCTAGATTAATATTGCAATGAAGGTACACAGATACACCACCCAGAGTTGTCAGCCCCTTCAGAGATTGCCTTAGCTATAAGAAACCTTCCTTGTCGAAGGGTGCTCTATATCCAAAGAGTGATTAAGGCCAGATTGTAAAGGCCTAGCTGTTTTGGTCCAGTGTGACTTACCACATGTTCTAGCACTTTCTATGGAGTAGGTTATAGAGCTAACCAAATCTGTATCTACATCTAGACTATACTTACACATCTATTAAAAATCCTTTAATGAGCTAATATGAAACTATTGCATTAACAGCTTTATCATTTGCACCAAGTTCAAAATTGTAAGTTTGGTTGTCTTTAAAACATTTTTATAATAAATATTTTAGTAATTATGTAACAAAAAGTAAAGAGGTGCCCACCAATGCATTAAGTTGAAATCAATGTTCAATATGCCCTTACATTTTGAGTCTTTAGATTGCACTCCAAACCAATGAACAGAATCCTCAGAACTTGGTCCCAAGCTTTGAAATCACAATACTATGGCGGGTCAGGAAAACTGTGCTGTGATCCCCTGTGAATGGAGCAATGGAAGATAATGAAGGATTTTGTTTGCAAGGGAAACACCTGGACCAAAAAAATAGTCCTGCTTCTAAGAATCTTTGGAATTAAACTAAGCACACTTTTCAGCATTATAAATAATAGATACTTTAGTTCTTTATCAATGAGGGGCAAATGAACTACATGTAAGGTATTTTTTCCTGCCGAGAAGAAGAAAGGGGCTGGAGCCACGAAGTGTGGAATAATGAAAGGCTTTATTGAGTACAGAGAGCTTCCCGCTCAATGAGGTTCTCTGGCCCAGAGAAAAGATGGAGGCCAGGGAAGTCGCAAGTGGTGACCCACGTGGGAGATATTTAAAGGGTCCCTAGGGTGGTTGAGCTAATATGACGTGGTGAAATCTCACTGGCTGGCAGATGGTCACTTTTTTCCAAAGAGTTCCTGGGAAGTTTCTTTTGGTGCACTTGGTTGTGGGCGGTCCTAGCCAAACTTCATGGCTAGGGAACCCATGTGACCTTTCTCCATTGCCCACTGACCTTACACTACAGTCTGACAAACAACTGAACTACCTGGACATGACCAAATGATTTGGAGATCTATGAGAAAAAATATTATAGTTAATGAACCGTCAGGGAGAAAATGCTTATTTGTCCAGAATTTTCCAGAACAGATGGGGCCTTTTGTGTTTGGAATTGTTCATTCATACATTCACTGAAAACAAAGAAATAGCTACACTTTCCGTATAAGATAGCTCATGTAAGGGTATTGATACCATTTTGTATTCATTCATTCTTTAATTATATATGTTTTTATTTAATATTTATAAATACCAAACACTGATCCAGCCACTGTAAAAAGTTAACAGAAATAATGAAAATTACCTCTGGAAACTGAAAGCATTACTCAATGGTATTGTATATAATTTAATTCCTGATCATTACACTAACTGCCTTTTCCTGAAAGGTTCAGCTGACATACAGGATTCAGTATTCTGTCTCTCTGAAACAAGGGAATGCCAATGTATATGCAGATGAACCCATTAAATTCAGCCTCAGGCAAGAAAGACACCTTTTATTCAAAAAGCCCTTATGAGGGTTGCCATAGTTTGTCTCCATTATTTTATGATATAAGATTTCTGACACTTTTCTCTGGCTTCAGGTCATGGCTTTGTGTCCCCTGTCCTTCATTTCTCAAGCAAGCTGTCTCCTTTTTCCTGAGCAACCTGCTGCATTAGCTGCTGTCTTGCCTCAAAAAAATGGGTTGAAGCTGACTATTTCAACAAACATCTCTATAAAAAGAAACTGGTTGGAAAACATAATATGCCCAGTTTTTTAAGTCATCAAGTTAACACATTCCAAAAGATAAGTAGAACCAATCAATAACGTCACTTAGACTGACAAAAATTGCAGAATCAACTGATTCAGTGGCTCACATATTAATAACATAAGAATGAACTGCCATTCCTTGTTTATGACTTTTCTATTGACAAGCCATTTAATTGTTATGAATGGCAACCAAGAAATTTGTCACTTTATTTAAAAAGATATAATTTGTGAACTAAAGCTGCACCCATAGGAAGAATAAAATTTGACCAAGACACTTCTAGAAACTCTTACACACCCACATAGAGCAGTTTATTCTGGGTACTTCTTGTTTTCAGCTACCCATTTTTTCATACACCTTTCCTTTTGAATGTTGCTAATTAAGACATATTTGTCTTACAATTTTATTTTAAAAATATTTTAATAAGGTAGTATATGTGTATGTGTCTTAGCAACTGAGATTCTAACATAAATGCATATTATGATTTCAAGTCATGTTTCTAAATTAAGTGTTAGACTATAAAATATATAAGAAAGTTATTTGTTATAAGGGGTAACATTTCTTACTCCTCAGGGTACCAGGAAGAACTTAGATGACTTCTATCAATTAAGCATTTTTTTTCTGCTGCTCACAGAAAAGAAGTAAGCTACCTGATAGAAAGGATGACAACTATAATTTATATTTCTCAATTGAATGAAGTCAATCCATTAAAAGTCCATAAGCACTGGTGCTTTAGTCTCTTTTATTCTCTTTACTCAGATTCTGGGTCAATATTCTGTTATGAAATCTAAGTGTTCCCTCAGATGTGAGGTCCCAAGCTGTGGACTGAGGGCACAGGAGGACTGGAGAGTAGACCATATCAGCAAGTCCATTTGGTGGCATACCTGAGATATGTCTGGACATGTCTGCCCATCTAGATTGAGACAATTATAAATCTAAAACTATAATTTCCATTAGTATGACTCTGTTTCTATAGAAATGGGTTCTAAATTTCGGTAGAAAATAGGGACAATATCTGTTTACAGACCAGAACCTCAACAGTGTCAATATACTATTTGCTGAATACTTGTTTTCTTACCAACTGATAGTAGTGATTTTTGATTATTTGGGGGGCCAGCTCTATAAACTTTAGAACCATAAAAACCTATCCAAACAGGATGCAAATGGTATCTACATACAGACTATTATTTTACCACTTTTGGGATTCAGAGGGACCAATTTAGTGACGCAGAACTTTTCCACAGCTCACCTTGTCCTACTTATTAATGACTATTGCTGATTAGTACCTTCCCTGCCATTATTATTTCTCAGTACACTACGCAATTTTTAAAAATTATTCTTCAAAGGTATTCAAGAACAACAAAGTACGTCTTAGGCATAAACTTAAATGTTTGCATTTTATACTTTTTAATAGGCTGTTTCTAACATACAACTGCTAATCAAACTCAGGAGTACCTCATAGTCCATTTTTTAATTTTTTCTTCTGTCAGGACAGGACAGTCACCAGATTTTGTCTTTGATGAAAATATACAAAGTAATATGTATGAAAACAACCAGCATTTTTATTGAACACTGACTTCACAGAGTGAACTTTTACAAAAGACATTGACTCTAAGGTTACAAAGCATTTTGTATAGCCCAAATTAAGTTTTTATTCTACAGTGTATTTAGAGTATATCCTAAGATGAACATTTCTCTCTGTCATTATGTTTCTGTTTGCCACTTTTTGTTTCAAGATAGAGCCAAATCTTTTATGAATATGAAACCGGTTCAAGCATAGGACAATCAAGCTCAAAAAGTTCTGTCAATTGCTTTTTTCAAACTTATTTTCCTGACAAAATATACCAATTTATATCTAAGAAATACCCATTTCCTCACACAAACCTTGCAAGTTTAACCTTGATGAATAAAGATAGAAAAATACCAGATGAAATCAGCTATTTGAACTGAAAATGTTAGCAGCAGTATAGCATGGTTAGTAAACAAGGAAAAGTTATAAAAGATTTTTTTCAGGCCTGACCTGTGGTGGCGCAGTGGATAAAGCATCAACCTGGAAATGCTGAGGTTGGGCCAGTTCAAAACCCTAGGCTTGCCTGGTCAAGGCACATATGGGAGTTGATGCTTCCTGCTCCTCCCCCCTTCTCTCTCTCTCTCTCTCTCTCTCTCTCTCCCTCCCTCTCCATAATGAATAAATAAAATCTTAAAAAAAAGATTTTTTCAGAGTATGAGTAATGGAATAAATATTTTGTTTACAAAATACTTAGTTTTAAGAAATTTTAAAATGTGACACAATCATTATGACATGTTTTTTTAAAATAGGTAAAAAATAGTTTTAATATTCTCTGTGAGAGGTAGCTAATAACTGTTACAACTAGAACAATAGATAAATAGAGATACTCATAGATAGATCAGTTCATACAAATATTTTATTGGTATCATTTTCTACATGTTATTTTTAATAAATATTATTTATTATAATTTTATTTGAATTTAACATAAAAATGCAGTAAGTCTGAAATAAAACTGAATGATTAGATTGATTTGTTAAATAACTGTATGCTTTTATCTCAAGACATAATAATACTACTTAAAAATATTAAGAAGGTACAGTATTTATTATTTGCAACATTGTGTTAGACATTTAGACAGAAAACTTTCCCACAGGGACCTTCTTTGACATTCCAACTAACTTATTTCTCCCCATATATTTGTTCTCTATCTCATTGTCCTTATTTGATTCCTTTAAGGCATTCAGCCACTAAATCAAATGATTTATTTACATTTTAAATGTGTTCTCTGTCTTCCTTTAGTAGAAAGTGAATAGTAATACTCTTGAAGACAGCAACTTTATAGCACTATTTTTAAGTGCTAAGTATTTATTGATTGAGTACCATAAAAGATGAGGAACTCAGGCCCTGACCTGTTCGCTCAGTGGTAGAGTGTCAGCCCGGTGTGTGGAAGTCCCAGATTCAATTCCCAGTCCAGGCACACAGAAGAAGTACCCATCTGCTTCTCCAATCCTCTCACTTCTCTCTATCTCCTTCTCCTCCACCTCTTCTGAAGCTCAATTAGAACAAGTTGGACCCAGGCACTGAGAAAGGCTCCATGGCCTGTGCCTCAGGCTTAAAAAATGGTTCTGGATGCAACAGAGCAATGCCCCCATGGGTAGAGCATCGCCCCTAGTGGGATTTCCAGGTAGATTCTGGTCAGAGTGCATGCAGGAGTCTGTCTCTGCCTCCCCTCCTCTCACTAAAAATAAAAATAAAATAAAATAAAAAGATGAGGAAATCCTACCATTTGTTACAATATGGATGGACACTGAGGGCATTATGCTAAGTAAAATATGTCAGACAAAGAAAGACAAATACCATATCATCTCACTCATATGTGGAATCTAAAACAAATCAAACAAACACCTAACTGAAAAGAAAAGATTAAATTTGTGGTTACCAAAAGCAGGGGGTGAATGTAGGGGGATTGGAGGAAAGTGGACAAAAAGAATAAACTTTCAGTTATATGATAAATAAGTAATAGGAATATAATATACACATGATGACTATAGTAAACACTGCTGTATGATTTATAAGAAAGTTGTTCAGAAAGTAGATCCTAGGAATTCTCATCACAAGAAGAATTTTTTTTCTTTTCATTATATCTGTATGAGATGATAGATGCTAACTAAATCTACTTACTATAATATAATCATTTAATAATATATGTAAATCAAACCATTATGCTATATATTTTAAATTTATGCAGTGATGTATGTCAATTATTTTTCAATAAAACTGGAAAGAAAGTAATAAAAGGATTAGGTGAGACAGACAAAAAAATAGATGAGGTAATTAGTGCTCTTATACTCCACCTGCGCTCCTGCCAAATATTACTATTTTTACATTGTCTGTGTATAATACAACTATATTTTGTTTTATAATCTCAATTCCCACATGTGCTTGGTCTTAATTTTGTGTGTAAATTACTTAAATGCTCATTATCATTCCCTCTAACATAGTTCTTTTCAGGGTTCTGCATTTTGACTAAACACTGAATTATCTGCATTTGGCCACTGGGAAAAATTCCAAGAAGAGTCACTAAATGTTATTCCCTTGAGCTCTATGATGTTTAAGACTGTCTCTCCACTTTATTTATACTAGAAATGCATATCAGCTGGATATATTATTATCGAGTCCCATTTATTCTCTACATAATTTTATAAACATGATTTCTTTTTCTTTTTTTTTTTCAGCGACAGAGAGAGAGGGTCAAATAAGGACAGACAGACAGGAAGGGGAACAAATGAGAAGCATCAATTCTTTACTGTGGCTCTTTCGTTGTTTATTGTCTACTTTCTCATATGTGCCTTGATCAGGGGCTATAGCAAAGTGAGTAACCCCTTGCTCAAGCAAGCCAGTGACCTTTGGGCTCAAGCCAGAAACCATAGGGTCATGTCTATGATCCCACGCTCAAGCCAGCAACCCCGTGTTCAAGCTGATGTGTCCGTGCTTAAGCTGGTTGAGCCTGCACTCAAGCTGGTGACCTCGGGGTTTCAAACCTGGGTCCTCTGCATCCCTGTCTGATGCTCTATCCACTACGGCACCACCTGGTCAAGCTAAACATAATTTTTTTGTTTCCTGATGTTTTAAAGTGTAGTGGAGAAGTCTAAAAATAGTCATAACTTTGCAACCATATAGATATGCGACTTTATACCTGAATACATGAGTATTTCTTCTGTTAACTGTAATTTAATAACTTGCCAGGAAATACATTAATGTTGAATATTCTGAATTGATTTTTTAAAAAGAACAATGCTCTTTTGATCTTCAGAATATTTTTGTCCTTCATTGCAAAAGAACTTTTTTTCATGACTTTATATTTATATAATATATATTGCAGAATAATTCCACCATATCTTCAGTTACCACCTGTCACTATACAAAGTTATTACACTATTATTGACTATATTCTATACATGCCCATGACTTATTTTCTAACTGCTATTTTGTGCCTCTTAATTACTTTCACTTATTTTGTCTGCCCCCAGCCTCTCTCTTCTCTGGTAACCACAAGTTTGGGGTATCTATGAGTCTGTTTCTGTTCTGTTTTGTTTTGTTTTTTAGATTCTACATATAAGTAAAATCATGTCTTTCTGTTTCTGACTCATTTTACTTAGCTTAATATTATTTATGCCTACCCATGCTGTTGCAAATGGCAAGATTTCATTCTATTTTAAGATGATTGTATGTAAGTACCACATCTCCTTTATCCATTTGTCAATGGATGGACACTTAGGTTATTTTCATATTTTGGCTACTGTATATAAGTAATGTTGCAATGAACATAGAGGTACATATATTTTTTTGAATCATTGTTTTTGTTTTCTTTTTATAAATACCCAGAAGTGAAATTGTTGGCTCTTAAGGTTGTTTTATTCTTAATTTTTTCAGGAACCTTTATACTTGTTTCCCATAGTGGTTGCACCATTTAAATTCCCACAACAGTGTACAAAGGTCCCCCTTTTTTCACATCTCCACCCAACCTTATTTTTGTCCTTTTGATAAAATCCATTCTAGTGTGTGAGAGGTAATATCCCACTGTGGTTTTGGTTTGCACTTTCTCGTGCAATCATTTTTTATGTGCCTGTTGGCCATCAGTACATCTTCTTTGGAAAAATACTGCCAACTTTTAATTCATTTTTTTTCTTTTTTATTGGTTTGTTTCTCTACTTCAGAAAAACAAATTGTACTATGTCTACCTTTGTTACTTCTCATATTAAATTTCCCTTAGTCTATTTTTTTCCATTGATGTCCTCTATTATTTCTCAAGGTTTTCCTACACATTACAGGGAAGATATTCATTAAACAGCAAAAAAATGCATGTTATCAAATTATAAATTCTGATAAGAGCAGTGAATCAAAATATATGTCTGTATGGAATTGCTGGGGGCCAAATCGGATAGTCAAAAAAGGGTTCTCAGCAGAAGTGATATTTAAGGTGTGATATACAGACTGAGTTAGACTTTATCAGGTGAAGAGTTGGGGGAGAAACATTCCAGTTAGAGGAAATAGTATGGGTAAGATCTCTCTATATATACCAGGAAAGCATTTAGCAATGGAAGAGAAAAAGAATGGATTAAAAGTTGGCAGAATTTTTCTAAAAATGACATACCAAAAGACAGAGCATATCGAAATGAAAAAATCCCCCCCCCAAATATTTTAAATTATGTGTGAAAGGGAAGCAAATTATGTAGGGCATGAGAAGGTGTTCTATTTTAATATAAATAGATTAAGATCTATTCAAGGGATTATTTTAAAAGAGGGAGAAGAGGTACTTGTAATAATAAAATACCACTTTGGGACCATATGGAATTTGACAGGTAGGACAAAAGATGAAATGAATAAACCAATAGGTGGGTATAAGTGTGGAGATGGTTTGTGTGATCGTGACAGCAGTGTATGTGGAAAGAAGTGGATAAATTTGCAAGAGTTATAACTGACAGGATTTTGCAATGGGTTGAGTTTTGCATATGTGAGAGGAAAAATGTCAAGAAACCTTTATGTTTCTGATTTGTGCAAAGAGGGGTCAAGATCTCACTTACCAAGTCAGGAAAAATGTGAAAAATGTTGTTTGCTGGGTGGTGGCAGTTTGGAACACAGAGTTCCCTTTTATACATGTTAAATTGTGTATTCTATTGGCTATCGAAGTAAGGTGTAAAGTAGGCAGCTATATACATGAGTTTAGTGTTTAATAGAGTGGCTATGATTGATAAACATAAGATTGAGAATCATTATAAATATGACCCATGTCATGGGTTACAAGAGATATTTTGGTGGAAATGATCCCACATTTTCCTTTCACCATCACTTATACAGCCTGTCTATTGCATTGAGGTAAGAAAAAGAACAATGTTAATAATTTTATAAAGGAGGGGATAATATTGCCTTTGTTTGTATACTGACTATATAGCAAATCCATAAGCAATAATACATTATTGTAATGAAGTATGAAGTTCAGAAAGGTGACTGGAGGTGTCTAGAGTCTTTGAGAAAACAGAAAATAATTTGACATAATTTTTTTTTAAAGTGTGGTATCAAAAAACACCAGAGGAATGTAGTAGGATTGCCAAGCAATAATGAATTTGCAATTTTTGAGCAAAATTCTATAATACAACCAATGGTGTTATTTTCTACTTTGAAGAACAGCTTCCATATTGTAGATTCAGAAAAGACAGATACTTTGGATGAAACAGCTGAACAACTGGTCAAGCTATTAAGACAGGTATATAACACTAGTTGTTTTTTTTATAATAATGGAATTAAACTCAATACAAAAGACAGAAAAAGAAGTTTTAGGAATGGCATATGATTAAATTGTACCATTGTTTAACACATACACACATACACACAAATGGTCAGAAGTTGAAGAGGAGTAAAAAAAATTGTTTTGTATGAGTACTCTTTTGTGTTGAATAGTTTTATTTTTTTAAATCTGCTTAATTTTTTTAATTTTTTTAATTAATTTTAATGGGGTGACATTGATAAATCAGGATACATATGTTCAGAGAAAACATCTCCAGATCATTTTGACATTTGATTATGTTGTATACCCCTCACCAAAAGTCAAATTGTCTTCTGTTACCTTCTATCTGGTTTTCTTTCTGCCCCTCCCCTCCCCCCACCCCCTCCCTTCTCCTCCCCTCCCCCTCATTACCATCACATTCTTGTCCATGTCTCTGAGTCTCATTTTTATGTCCCATCTATGTATGAAATCATATAGTTCTTAGTTTTTTCTGATTTACTTATTTCACTCAGTATAATGTTATCAAGGTCCATCCATGTTATTGTAAATGATCTGATGTCATCATAGTTTTCTGTTTCATCCATGTCATTGTCTACATTCTACTCAAACAATTCTACTATGTGCTTTGGGGCACACAAAGGAGGTTTGTAAACAAGAAAAAAGAACAATCTGTATCAGATAAAAATTGAAAAAAATCTCAAAATAATTTGAGGAAAAAAGAAAATATAATTTTTATTCTTTCTATTTTTAAACTTTTTATTTCAAACATTTATAGCAACTTTTGTTTACCCGTACATTTATCACAATACTAAATTTAAATTTATTGAAGTATAATTTATTTCTGGAATACAAATGGAGCATTAAAAATAAAATGATGGGCCTGACCTGTGGTGGTGCAGTGGATAAAGCATTGACCTGGAACGCTGAGGTTGCCTCTTTTAAACCCTGGCTTCCCTGGTTAAGGTACACATGGTAGTTGATGCTTCCTGCTCCTCCCCCTTCTCTCACTCACTCTTTCTCTCTTCTCTAAAATGAATAAATAAAATCTTAAAGAATTTAAAATAAGATAAATAAAATAAAATGATGAAAAAAGGATAAATTTCCCATCCATAGATGATTACTAGGAACAGTGTAAAAGGTCCATAACAAGCAAAAGAATTTTGCATAATGTTGAATGCAATAGAATATACACTTTAAATTAACATGAAGAATGTAATTTCCCTATATTTTGAATGCTCATTGTTTTCTTTTAAAATGTATCCATCTTCCAAAAGAACAACTGATTTCAAGATCTTAGATGCTTTCTGCTTGGTATCTGTACACAGAATTCCTGTCACCTTCTGTTTCTTTCAAGTACCCTTTTCTGAAGCTATTCAATAGCCATCAACTTGAAATCAGTTACTTCTAGATTTACTATCTTTTCCTGTCTCCATTTTCAGCATTTATTGACATGGTTGCACTGAAAATCAAATAATGCATAATACATATTATCTAAAAAGATGTGAATTTAGAGTCCATAAAAAAAATTACAACTCAGTATTGAGAAAAACCCTAATCCACCAAACAAGAAAAGGATTTGAAAAGAGATTTAATGAAAGAAGATATACAAATAACCAAAAACACTTAAAATGCAGAATATTAATAATCACTGGGAAAGAACAAATTAAAATCACATAATAAATAACTACACATCAATTAGAGTGAAAAAACTAAGCAAGTGTTAGGAAGGGTATGGAGTAATGGGAATACTCATGCACTGCTGGGTAGGAATACAAAATGGTACAGCCAGTTTGAATAAAGGTTTGTTGGTTTCATAATAAGTTCATATACACTAGCCAGCCATTATACTTCTAAATATATATAAATATCTGTCAATAAAAACATTTATATGCTAATGATCATAGCTATTTAGCCAAAAACTATAACAGCCTACATATCTTCCAATAAGTAAATAAAGAAACAAATTGTGGTATATCTATAATAGTTTTACCACTTACCACTTAGCTGCAAAATAGAATGCATTATTGATACGTGCAATAACATGGCTAAGTCTCAAAATCATTCTGAGTGGAAGAAGCAAGGCAAAAATGTATGATATATGACACTATTCATATAATTTTTTAAAAAATGGAAACTTATCCATATTGATAGGATGTAAATCAGTAATTGCTTGAAAACAAAGTATAGGGAGAAAGTAGAGATTGCCAAGGGCCTGAGAACAATTTGGTGCATAATTGAAATGTTCATTATTTTGACTTTAGTGGTATAAATATATCAAAAATGACAAAATTGAAGACTTGAAATATGGGCAACTTATTTTATTTCTGTTATCCCTCTTTATGTAAAAAGAAAGTAAAAGAATGCCTTTCCTTACCTCATTTGTATTGTAAATGCTATCATCTCTATGGTTTTCTCTCTAAATATTCCAAATGCTTTTTATCACATTCTCCTCTGCAATTGCATGTCGGCACTCACTTATAAATAGAGAATAATCATATAATAATATGTTTCAGAGAAAAATAGCTTTAAAATGATTTCTAAAACTCGTGCATGAATATTGTCTAATTAAATATACTCCATATTCCTGAGTCAATATCTATAATTATATAAACATATCTTTTCCCCTGTCCCCACTGGTGGGATCCTTGAGAAAAATTATCTTTGATTAGTCATTTCTTCAGCACCTAGTATTAACAAAACAAGCCAGGATTCATGTTGTCTGTCACCCCCTTTTTTTGTGCCAATTTTATGAGAGACAGAGACCAAGTAGGTATAAGAGCATATTTAATTCAAATTATGGCAATTTAAGAAGGCAGGGACTTCTGTCCAAAAGAATTATCTTAACAGTCTTGGCTTATTGGCCAGTTTACATATCTTTTGGGAGGTTAGTAACTTGAGCATGCAGTTAGTCACATAGCAGTGTGCAGAAGGCAGGAGCCCAGTTTGTAAAATGGTTCCCTGAATGTCCTTCTGACATTGGCACAGGTCGATCTACTGTCCTAGATGTTGCTCCAAAAGGCACAGTCTGGTGCCTCTGGGTATTTTCTGCAGGAGAACTCCCTGTATTTCTTAGGCAACAAAGTAAAGATTAAGATTTGTAAACTAAACTTCTAAATAATCTATACACTTAACTTTTCACAGTAAATCCTGTGACTAGGCTTTTACAAACAACTATTGTGATTTAAACTCCCCTAATTATCTGGTCCCTCCCCAATGAAAACTTCCCCCCACATTCCTGCAAAGGTAGACATTTTGCTACATTTCAAAGTAAAGGACAGGGAGAATAGCAAGCTGATTAACTATTTCCTAACCCTTATATATATCCTGTTCGTTAAAACTAAGAAGCTACTATTACCAAACCAAATTTCTCATTTTGGGACTCCCTTTCACTAGCACACAGAGAGTCACACAGTAGGTATGCAATCGGCACCTGCAGGATGAACAGGTAATACTACGTTTGCTCTGCTGTTTGGAGGTTTTCTGATATGTTTCTAGGCTCTTGACTCTGTTCTATACCACTGAGATTGCTTTATAACCGAGGAGTTGGTTTTGACAATTTTCATGACCCATAAAATTTACAATTTCCTGAAAAACATTTAGAAGAAATGGGAGAGTAATTTCATCCAGCACCTTCAGTGTTTACATGATAGGCTTTCTCTGCTGTGATACCTGTCTTGCATGAAAAAAAAATCTTGTCAACTTTTTTGTTTATTTACAGAACTCATCCCACTTCTGCTGTACTGAATTGCAGCTATTTCTGGTACTGCCTTCTAAATGGCAGTATTTACACACATAATCTCTATTCAAAAAAATACAGTATACTTCTTAAGCCATTATCAACACTGGAGGTGTGTTTGCTATTGCTGTCTGTGCCTCTATTGTCTTTTCAACTAGGAATCCATAACACAGAAAACTGCAAAGCTTTTGTCAGAAGTATCATAAAGGAACATGTTACTATAGTAGATGTGAAAATTCCATTTGAGCTTATTTACCAATTGAGAGAGAGATATTCAAGGTAGGAACATTATTATCACCAAAGACTACACTGCAAACAGTAATAGGGATTTTTTATTAGCTCTTTCTTCAAGAAGAGAGAAATCTAATAGAAAACATTTTTGCAAGATAAGTGCATAAATAACCAGTTTTTTGCTAGATTTGCTACTGCTATTATTACAATGTTGGCCATTAAGTACATTTATGGAGTACTTAGTAACAAGAAAATTGTTTGATGGACATATCCCACATAATGAGATTTTTCTGAAATTGTAGTTTTACTTTAAGTACAAGTCTGGAAATGTTCCCAAAAATATTTCCAGACAAAAAGAGTAAACCTAAGGGAATTAATCTGGAGTCATTTAACCTTAGCATCCCTTGAAGTAACAGCATTTCAAAAGAAAAAACAACAAAATAAATTCCAAATCATTTTTATTTAGAAAAATACACTATAGAATATTAACTAATAAGTTTCCCTGTGCTATTATACAATTCTGTTAAGGCATCTACAATTCCATATTTCATGGTAAATTTACGTGAAAGCTTAGACATAGATATTTATTTATCTCCTAAATCCTAACTCAAATGGCCAAGAGATATATAAAAATAGAAGAAATCTACATCATATGTTCAGTCAACTTTAGTTGAAACCAGCTTCTACATCTCAAATAAAATTGATCTTGTCAAGGTCACTATGGATATGACTTTTGTGATTCTAAGCTAAAAAAAACACTTTCTTTTCTAACAATACTACACCTTTAGACACAGCTGACACTTGCTCTTCTCTCATGCTTTTTGGATGTTCTCTTTTTCAGTCCTCTTTGCAATTACTTCTTTGCTTTAAAAATTCAATTTTGGTGCTGGCTGGTGGCTCAGTGTATAGAGCGCTGGTCCAGCTATGGTCTTCCTGTGTTCTATTCCCAGTCAGAGCACACAAGAAAAGTGACCATTGGCTTCTCCCCCTTCCCTCCCTCTTCTCCTCCCAGTGGCTCAGTTGGTTCGAGCATCAGCCCCTGGCACTGAAGATAGCTGGGTTGGTCCAAGCATCAGCCTCAGGTACTAAAACTAACTCAGTTCTGGAGCATCACCCCAGATGGGGTTGCCAGGTACATCCCAGTAGGGGTGCATGCAGGAGTCTGAATCACCATCTCCATTCCTTTCACCTAAAAAAAAAAAAAAAAATCCAATGTTGGAGTGTCACTGGATTGAGTTCCTGCTGTGAACTGAAAGTTTGTGTTCCCCCCAAAATATTCATGTTAATCTTAATCTTCAATGAATTGTATCTGGGGGCAGAGCCTATGGAAAGAGATTAGGTAATGAGATTAGATTCTACGTGATTAGGGTTATTGTCCTTATAGAAGAGATCTCAGACAGTTCTCTCATCTCTTACACCATGTGAGGACAAAGTGAAAATATAGTCATCTGTGAACCAGGGAAGTGGACTCTCCCACCAGACACCAAATCTGCCAGGGCTTTGATCTGGGACTTCCCATCCTCTATAATTGTGAGAAATAAATTTCTGTTTATAAACAACCCAGTCTGTAGTATCTGTTATAGCACTTCATACAGATTAAAAGAGTTCCCCAGCCATTCATTTTTTCATGAACACACATTTAAGAGATGACTTGATCCAATTCCTTGGCTTAATGTAATATTTATTTGCTAATTAATTTTAAATCTATATCTCCAAACCTGACCTCTTTTTTTTAAGAACCAAACTTGTGTCTGACCAGAGAGTGGTGCAGTGAATAGAGTGTTGAACTGGGAAACGGAGGGCCTAGAACCTCGAGGCAGGCAGCTTAAGTGCAGGCTCATCCAGCTTGAGTGCTGGTCACTGGCTTGAAGCCCAAGGTCACTGACTTGAGCAAGAGATCACTCACTCTGCTGTAGCTCCCTGGTCAAGGCACATATGAGAAAGCAATCAATGAACAAGCAATCAATGAACAACTAAGATGCCTCAACAAAGAATTGATGCTTCTCATCTCTCTCCCTTCCTGTCTATCTGTCCCTATCGGTCCCTCTCTCTGACTCTCTCTCTGTCTCTGTCAAAAAAAAAAAAAAAAGTACCAAACTTGTAAACTTGTATCTCCAACCACCTACATAACATATCCACTAAGATATTATATTGGTTGGTTAAGACTAAGTTATGATATAGTAACAAACACCCACCCCAAATCTCAGCACATTATACCAAAGGTTTATTTGTGCCCTTGTTAAATGTCTCTGTCAACTGAAGAGTTCTGATTAATCTGTAAATTTGACTGTGGATAACGATTACCTGAGGTATGCTAGAGAGAAAAAATGATAAGGAAACCACACAATAATTCTTAAAGCCTTTGTTAGGAGTGTCACGTGTCCTTTTACTCACATTTCATTCGCCAAGAAAATTATATGGTCAAGCCTGATATTATTGGAGCAGGAGAATATAACCTTCCCAGAGGGATGACCAACAAATAGTTGAGAGCAATCAATATAATTTGGCACAAAAATCTGATAAGACTCTCAAAGTTAACGTGAACAAAATTTAAATATTTTTTTTATCTTTCTTCAGAATATGTGCTCCTTTCTAACCCTTCCCATCTCGCCAAATGGTATCTCCATCTATTTACTCAACTCAGCAAGGTATTTAGGAGGAAACAGTAATTGTTTCCTTCATCTCTGCCCATAATACAATACATCATCAAATCCTACTGATTCTATAGACATGTCAGAAATCCAAGTCTTTCCTACTGTTATTGTACAAGCCTAAAACATCATTCCTTTTCTCCCAGACTAAAACTGTATTTAGATGCTTAAATATGTTCTCCTGTAACCAATTCACCATACACCACTAGCATCATCTCATTGAAATATAAATTGGATATCACATTAATATTTCAAAGCTTTCAGTGACTTCCTATCACAGGTATAAAAATATCCAACTCCTTGCAGTTAAAACTACATGACCCTGTGTGGCTTGACTTACCAACCCGGCTAACCTCAAGTAAAGCAAGTCTCTTCAGTTCTATTTGTACCAACCATGAATCCTACACACATCAAACTCATTCTCAACTGTGGCCATGTGTAAGTGCTGACAATCTGTGCTTGCAACCAGGACTACCCTCTGGCTCTGCAGTTTTCCAATGAAATTTCATCTCCATAAACAGGCTTTCTTTGACCATCTTACCACAATTAAGAAACTCAAACCTCTACCTTTGTATCAATCTATCCTCTATCATAGCAATGTACAGTTATACCTCGGTTTTCATTGGCTTCGGTTAATGTCTGTTTTGGTTTTTGGCGACTTTTTCCATGAAATATTTGTCTCAGTTTTCATTGGTTGCTTCGAATTTCTTTGGTGTGCCCACATGACAGTGCTGTTAATTTTGCTAAAACGAAGGACGACCCGTGCATTCTCCTGCTCAGTGTGGCGTCATGTTTTGTTATGTGAGCATCACCCTGCATGTCTAGCCAAACAATTCCATTGCTTTCTAGTGTTTTTGTGCTTTTTTTATAGATTGCTAGTGCTAATACAGTAATTGATTTACATTGATTCATATGGAAATAATTGCCTCGGTTTTTATCAGTTTTGTATTTCACTGGTTGTTTTCAGATGGATTATCGATGAAAACCAAGGTATCACTGTATTTATGTTACTCATACAATAATTCAATCTTTTTCATATTGACATAATTTCATGTTGATTAGTTTATTGTTGGTCTCTAATACTATAATCTAAGTTCCATGAGGGTGATGTTGCTGTTGTCATTACTGTTCTCTAGTACCAGACATATTGTAGCTCTCCAAACAATATTTGTTAAAATAAATGACATATTTTCCAAAATTTTTTGAGGAATTTCTACAAATATAACCAAAGTGAGGGAGAAAATGAAAGACTAACTTAAAACTCTTGGGATTAGAAGAAAAAGTTTTATCGTAGGAAGTGAAGAAGTCTGGCAGAAACCCAGTGATATCTCTGAGAGATATGGAATGAAAGGGAAAGATAGCCATGAAGAAAGAAGAAACTATAAATTACTTTTTGCATCTCTACATTTTAGTCATTCTGGGGAAAAAAAGTTCCCTTACTTCAACCAATTTGCATAGAGGGCCTTATCAGCTATAAGCTTGGAAAATATTTGTCTAAGAGAGATACTAGGAAAAGAATAGCCTATTTTTCAAGTGTTCTATTAATTTTCATTTCCCTTTTAATGTTAAAAACATAAGGTTTTATTTGGAAATCGGCCTTTACATACTGTAGTAAGAATGATACCTAGTCTTACATGTTTATGCAATATTTTTCAGGATTTGGCATCCAGATTATTAAGGTGACCAACTTTTTTACAATGAAAAGGATTACAAAAATAAATTGAAGAAAACAATATCATAAATAAAAGAAACATTTTATTTATTGCAACAATAATACATTATAATATAAGTGCATTATAAAAACATTTGTAATATTTTATATTGTAATTATGCTTACATGCCTATTAATTTTTAATAAAAATTGTAAGAGAAAAGTACTCATTTAGTAAAACTAAATATCAAACAAAACCACTAATTTGGAATAATATTCGATTGTATTTATCATTTTCTAATTTAAAAATGCCTATTTTATGCAACTATTTAATCAAAATGCATTATTAACAGATATGGTTTGAGGTTAGATTTCTACTTTAAAACTCGAATTTTGGGAAAATACTTGTAAATAAAATTATATGTATTTGGAAATTATTAAATAGATAATGAATTAATAAAACATGAATTGTGCTTACCTGTCTATGATTGAATATTCACTGAGAAAGAAATAGTTGTGAGTCTACAATGTTGTATGTGCCATGTCATGTTTCAGTAAGAAGTACACAAAGCCATTTGCATGCTCGGTGTATCACGTGCTCTCTCAGGGTCTCCAGTGCGGAGCACATGCATCTCATAATCACGTCTCGCTGCACTGTACTGATCCTTGACGGATCATTATGTCAAATACAAATATGTCACATCACACACAATGGATCGACTCTGCATCAATTGAATACGGACATTTACAGAGTAGTCTTCCAATATCAAAAAGGAGGACATGTAGGAGGACACTTTTGAAGGGAGGATGGAATTTACAAAAGGACTGTCCTCCCTAAAGGAGGATGATTGGTTACTTTAAGATTATACAACTTTCATGAAAGGGATTAGAAAGCCTTCTGTTTTTTTCAAATTCCAGTAATCATATATAAAGCATAAAAAGTGTTTCCTAAAAGTTTGAAAATAATTTCTGTAACCACACAGAAATTTCCTTTCTTTTATCTGACCTTTCTTCTACCTTTCATTATAATTCAAACTGGAGCAATCCAGCACACTGACTCACCCACCTCCTTCTGCTATGCACATTCTCTCCCTTAATCATAAAGCCCTCAAGACAATGGGGTTCCGGTAGGCATCAAATAATTTTAGGAAGAAAGCCTCGGGTCTATTGACCACAAGTCAGAGTTTCATTCAAATTTAGGATAACATCTAGGCCTCAATTGTGTTTCAGCTCCACGCCCAGAAAAGCGGTAAAACCAGAGAAAGTTACACCATGGCTGACATCAGGACCAGATGCACAAATCTACCACCCACTACCCTAAATCACTTAGTCACTGTGATTAATGATTTTCTCCCTATATAACCCATCCCCTGAAAACAGTCAATCAAGGAACTAGGCCTTTAAGCTAAATTAGCTCATCTCTGACTCCAGGTGTGTGTGTACCACTTTCCTAATCTTTATTTTCTTTACTGCAAGCTCTTATTTGTGCCTTATTGGGCTTTGATGTGCACAGTCATAGGGACCCCTCTAGTCTAGTAACAGGGGACGACCCTAACATCTTATCAGCCCAACTCCTGTTATTTGAGATAATAATTTTTTAATACTTTCCTTCCACTATTAATTTGATTTTGTGCTTCAACTTCCTTTGGTGATTTATATTTTTCTACAATATTACCCTTTATGTCTAGATTTAAGCAGCTATTAATAAAGAGTTAGTGTTAGTTTTCCTTTATATATATAAAATCTGACCCACAATTATCTAGTCAATCTAAAGATTGATTCAGGGTTGTTAATGTGACAGGGCTGATCTCAAGTTTGGATATAGAAAATAGACATCGAGCTTTGCACAAATTTCAACAATGTAATGTCTCATTTCTAATATTCATGATTTAGCTATTTTATTTTTAATTAGTCTTAACAAAGATGGGTCCATTTTTATTAAGATATTGATGTTCTGAACCTTGGAGTGTATATTATTTATAGAGTCTTTCTGTTTCTAATTGACATGGGTAAAACTGTTATTGATGTTAACACTAGATTGCATCCTCAGAGTTGTTTCATTGTTTCCTGTTTGATGAGATAAAAAGCCAGTCTTACCTCCTGGCCTCTTTGCTTTTCTTTCTTCCTCCCTCACTTTTTTTCTTCCTTTTCTCCTTATCTTTCTAACTTAAAAAGAAAATAAGACAGAGATATTAGTGTACTTTTAAGTGCAAACGTGGATGCATTATAAACATTGTGACATGGAGCTAGTCCCATTAAACATGATTTTTTAGACTTTATAATTCACAATGTGACCTCTTTTTTTACTCAAAAATTTTATTCTGTTTTGTCTTTTTTTGTGTGTGAGAAAATTATTTACAAATTTGGGGGTGATTGGGTTTTTACTTGCTATCTATAACGGTATAACAGAGTAAAATGCTCAATCTTTGCTGCCATCATTCAAGTCAGCGGTGTTCCCAGGGCCTTCAGGCTAATTGTTCAGGCTTTAGAAATGCTAATCATTAGAGAATTTCTGTTTGAGGCTTGAGTTTTTAAAACAACAGCTCCTCCCATTTTATTCCTACCCTTGACATAGAAGAAGTCGAAACTCTGTACTTTCTGAAGATGGTTTTGAGAATTAGAACCTCCATCTTCTTGACCAGCACCTCTTTAATCAGTTTACTATAAATAAATCACAGACAGGTGAGAAGACTATTTTCAAAATTAACAGTAATAATTATATTATTTTGAAAAAATAAATACTTAATTTTTTGGTTATTTTTAAGATAAAGGGAACAGTAAAAAAAAATGAGTAATTTTTCTGTCTCTATCAATGGTTATTTCCATTTGATATGCATTTTGTTTTAAACAATAGCAAAATTACATAAAATAGATTATAGCTCTAGACTTCTATATCTGCCATCTCTCCGAACTAATAATTGTCATCTTTAAAACAAATCTTTTTAAAGAAATTAAACATTTCAGAAAAAGCAAAATCCCTTTTTACCAACTCTTGGTGTTTTCCAGCAGCCCTTCTTCCCCAGTCAACCACTATCATTTTTCTGGTGTTTGTTCTGTTGCAGGTTTTTAAAAATACTTTTTTGCATACATATACTGTATATATTTCTATATATATAAATTAATGTTTGAAATTTACAAAAATAATATATTCTGTTTCATTGTTCATCCTATTATTCACCTAATTTTATGTTTCTGAGTTATATTTGTTTTAATATATATATAAGTAGTATTCATTTTTTTAACTTTCTGTGTTGTAAGTTACCAAAAAGCTGAAAATTGATAGTGATATTATGGGAGGAAAGGTCTGGCTTCCCTATCAGGCTTTCTTGTCCCATCCCTCCTTTAAGGAGGGGAGTGAGAAGAAGGTAGAAGTTTCTGGCTTGCTAGAACAATAGGTCATTCAGTTTTAAATCTAAAATAAAGGTTAACCTAAAAACTTCTTCTCTTTCAATAGGAAGCATAATTTACATACCACCTTGCATTGATTGTAATTCCTCCCCCTTCCTGGAATCTTGAGGGTAAAATACCTCTAGGCTAGTAAAGGAAGATGAACCCTGAAATATTTGTGAACATCTTTGATTGTGTTACCTTAAAAGTCTTAATGTTTCTGTGTATCCCCTAAACAAATGTTGCCAGCTTGTACCATGATGTCATGTTCTCCCCCGCCTGTGTGTGAGCAAGGGTATATAAGCAGTCCCTGAACTATTTTTGGGACTGCACGATTTGGCTTACAGGTGCCCTGTATCAGCTATATGCGGCCAGCATATTAATAAATATCCTCCTCTAATAAAACTCTTCAAAATTTATCTGGACTGGGTGTCTCTACGTGAACTCGATGAAATGAGGAACAGTGCTTTTCAGAATCTGGGGTGCGGTACTTTATAACATCTGTATGTTTCCAGTTTTTTACAACTTTGCCACTGTTAAACTTAATTACCTGATACCAGTTCGGTTTCAAAAATCTAACACCTTTTCTCTTATTCTCATTTATTGAAAATTAATACAATGAGAAAAGAGCTTTTCTAAGCTCTCACCACAATTGTCTACCTATTGACACCTGTAACTTCAGTCTCAGTCTTCCTCTTGTGAAATAAATGGACTGTTCATAAGCCTATCAAAGACCAACTCTTTGTAGAAAATAGGTTGTATCTCCTATGGCCATATCAGAAACAGGTATTTCACTGTCTCCTGTTAGGTTCAAGGAGGTGTGCTGTGGCTGCCAGAGTCTAACTCTTGGAGGAGCAGGAACAGGGAAGTGCTGATAGGGTTCCTGTGAGGCTGAGAACAAAGAGATCAGCATAAAGCTGGGCAAACATCCTGCATTCTATTGGTTAGAGACCCTTATCAGAAGTTTATGTTTGAAATTCACCACTGAGCTAAACCCTTCCCCTGTTGCTATGTTGCGCAGGGGCCCCCCTAGCGAATAGCGAACTGCCACATCTGCTTCTGTAAATGCTTGCTCACTTAGGATATATAAGGACCTAGATGTAAGCGCCAAGTGCGACTCTGGATTGCAGCCCCTTGTGGGTACGGTGTCTCCGGATGCCTTGAGAGTTCGCCCCTGCGCAGGTTAAACTTGGCCAATAAAGCAAGATCTAAACCCCTGAAAGTCTCCGACATTTGTACTCGAACCCAGTGGATGCAACATCTCCCTTGTAAAGCCAGTGACCAGGGCCACTATTACAGCAGCCTGGCCCATGCAGGTTTGCATTAGATTCGGACAATCGATAAAGAAACAATGGAGCCAAAAACTGGTGGGCCATCATCTTTAATCCTAGCTTGCACCTAGCGGGCAAGTAAAAACACATACTGGGCTCCAAAACCCACTCATTCTATGCTCACAAAGCTACTGACTTATCCGAGTTTCCTAGAATCAAAGGTTTCTAGCTCACCAGACTTATTCACCTCTGTTCCCCATCTTCTTCCTTCTTCCTGCACAAACTCTGCACAAACTGGCCTCTCACTCAACACTCTACCATCTTGGCTACTTCTCCTGGCCTCCTCCACATGGCCTTTCTCTGCTCTTCTCTCTGCTCTCTCCTATCTAATGCTAATCCCAAGAACCGAGAGAACAAGCTTCCGTTCTGCCCCCATTTTATAGTGTAGAAATCAAAACCTTTAATCCAATATACAAAATTAGGGAAGTCTCTAATACAAAGTCACTTATCTGGGGCATGATGGGATTGTACCACCCCACATCAAAAAGGGTGGGAAAGGCTTAGTCCTGAAACCAAGCCCCAGGCTACAAGGATTCTGCCTGCCCACAGCCCACCCTCAACACACATTAACGTCACCTGGGTGATGGGCCTCTACGTGGGCAGCGCCATCTTTAACAAAATGAGCATAATATATTTTATCTGCCCAACATCCCTCTTCCTTTCCTGTTTCATGTTTTTCCTCTTCTCCATTGAAAAACTTTCTGGGGTTATGCAAGGTGGTGGTTATGCAGCAGCTGCATAACCCCTTTTTTCACTCTACTTCAACCTACTGCTACAACCCTATCCCTCTATCCCATTTCTGGTACAGTTCTTAAAACTAGTCACAGATATTCTTGTAACCATTCCAAGACATTTTTTATATGTTGTATCATGAGGTAGAAGTCTTTTAGTTCACCTTTGCCTTTCTGGCAATAATTTTTGACATACCAACCACATATTTCTTTATTGGCTCCTAGGGATGAAAGTTTTTTTGTTATTTTTATATTCCTTTGGGTCATTTTCAATGCTCAATATATCATTAACAAGAAGTTAAATGTTATTTTGAAAAATGTAAGGTGTATAAATTGAAGCTTAAGCAAGCTAATAACCTTGAAGAATTAAAAAGAAAATAGTTTGCACTGTGTGCTGTTAATGCTTAGAAATTTACTAGCAAACTCCAAAGCATCAGCAGCAATCAATATAATGTGTTAGATGAAAGAGATATTCGGTTAAGGGAAATGGATATTATCTACCATGACTGCCCACTCATTATAAGTCAGAAGGAAACAAATGTTCTATGCAGTGTCTTTTCATCTCGGCTATCTGCTGCAGTGTCCAACTCCCCAGAATAATTTGCCCAAGGCATAGTTTTCATTAAACATTTCTCTAACTAGAGAGACTATGTTAGTACAGAAAAATTACTTCTGAAGTTAAATTAGATTTATAGAACTTCAAATAGTGTGACTACTCTTTATTTCATTCCTCTTTTCTGCCTGACCTTCTAGGTTATCAGTTTTCACAAGAGTCCTGCAACTTGGGGTAATCTGAGAGGTCTCAAAGTATATGTTACTAAAAAAATTACTATTAATGGAAATAAGAAAGAAGGAACAAGTCTAGTAGTTACAAAACACAGGTTTTTGTGCTGCCAAAACTATAAGGATTTCACTTGAACAGAGAGTTGTTGCAATCTCTTAACAAAATCTTTCACCCTACATCTGTTAACAAGCATTATTCCTTTATTTTTGCAAACATCATCACTCCTTCTTTTCATTTTTTTTACTTTCTTTTGAAGATTATTTTTAAAAAGTCATTGGTAAATATAAAGTAAACACTATTTTCACAACCATCAAATTTGATCTTAATCCTAGTCCTTTTTTTTCTGTTCTATTCAAACTAATCAGTTTATTTCCACTCAACAGTGCAAGCTGGATGGTTGCTATACACCAGGCAATGGAATCTAGAACACACACAAGCCTTTTCCTTATGGCACTTGTTCTAGCATGATTGAAATAATTAAAAATAGTATTAGGGTTATGAAAGATCATATAATGTGGAAGCATATGGTAAGGAGGTCAAGAAATAACTTCTTGAAAAAGTAACATTTAAATTGAGATTGGAAGAGAATGTAGGAATTATCCAAGCAGGGAGGAGTTGCAGTCATCTGCAACAAAATCTGACAAAAACCAATCCATTCAAGGAGCTAGACTAAATCAGCATGCCTGGCTGGAGCAGAACAAATACAGGAATGAGACATTTAACATGAATGTAAGAGAGGAAGCCAGGAGATTACAAATTAGCTCTTCAACCTTGTGTGAAGAGGTGAATAATATTTTACTTCACTGGTACTAGAAAGTCTTCCGAGAAAGGAACTATGCTTGTCTAGAGAAGATCCTTGATTAGCCATTTGGCATGGAGATGGAGCCACTAAATGTGGAGATATTCTCAGTTCTGCTCCAGCTGAAAAAAGAAAGGAGGTTGGGCTATTTTTACTTTTTGTTTTATTTTGGTTTGTTTCTGATTGAATGGGAAATAGCCGAGAGAAAGGTGTAGTGAAGAGAGGGCTAAAAAAAAAAAGTGTCATGGTACATTTTCCAAAATCAGAGTTCTTGACATGGTTTTAGACATGGGAGTTTGTTTAAGAGGTAACCTTAGGAAGCAGAGTGAAGGACTGAAGAGTGTGAGATTGGAGAAGAAAGGGAAGCGGGTATTATTGACCTGGGGAACTAAAATGGATAGCTGTATTCCACCCTGCCAGGATTCTCTGAGAAAACTTGAAGAATCTATCCCTGAGGATCTGTTGAAAGGTTGCCCTCAAAGGATTAACACCTCACACTTTTGCTTGTTTCTGCACAAATACTGAGCAGCTTCTGAAGGCACTGGAGAAAGCCCTAAGGCAGAAACTCTGAGATCTTAGAAAAACACTTAGAACTATCCACATTACCTGCATTTTTAAAATCAGGCGTCTTGTGGAGATAGCATAAAATACTGAAGTATCTGTTACTGGAATCAACCAAATAATAGAATGTTGGAAACTATTTAAAATTAAGGATTTATGAGAACTTTATGAAGTGGAGGAGACATCTAAAAAATTCAGAAGCGTAATACACAATTTTAGCTGTTATGAATTGTTACAATATAAACTTTGATATATAATCACCATCATTTCTCACGCTTACAGGAGAATCTTCAGTAAATTTAGTCCCAGTCACAACCACACATATACAAACATCTTATAAGGGAAATAAGATATCTGATGGAAATTAAGTAAAGACTCAATTTTCTCCTGTGAGTCACCTGAAGAAAGGTAAAGCTGCTGATAGAACTAGATCTAGAATCCACATGACAGCATACACCCCCATTGTCCAAACTAGGGAATGTTAAAAAATCATGCAACCTTTTGATTCCCTAGATTTGAAAGAATAAAGACTCCAAGTGTCATCTAGTTTATGCATATTAAGAATTTTTGGCCTGACCAGGCAGTGGCGCAGTGGATAGAGCGTCGGGCTGGGATGCGGAGGACCCAGGTTCAAGACTCCGAGGTAGTCAGCTTGAGCGTGGGCTCATCTGGTTTGAGCAAAGCTCACCAGCTTGGACCCAAGGTCGCTGGCTTGAGCAAGGGGTTACTTGATCTGCTGTAGCCCCACAGTCAAGGCACATATGAGAAAGCAATCAATGAACAACTAAGGTGTTGCAATGAAAAACTGATGATTGATGCTTCTCATCTCTCTCTGTTCCTGTCTGTCTGTCCCTATCTATCCCTCTCTCTGATTCTCTCTGTCTCTGTGAAAAAAAAAAAAAGAATTTTTGCCTTGGCTGGATAGCTTGGTTAGTTAGAGCATCATTCTGAAGTACAGAGGTTACTGGTTCAATCCCCGGTCAAGGCACACATAAGAACAGGTTGATACTGGTTGATATCCCCCCCCCTTTCTTTTTCTTTCTTTCTCTCTTGCTAAAATAAATACAATGGTCCTTTGTCTATCACAGGGGTTAGGTTCCAGAACTCTCCGCGATAGGCGAAAATCTGCAAAGTAGTGACCTTATATTTATTTTATCATTGATATATATTTATCCTCCCCACATTCTTATAAACCTTTTCCACACTGTTATTAACTTTTCTCACACTCTTATAAACACTTCCTATGCTCTTAAACACTTTCTAAATAATTAAGATAATAATTATATAAAAATACCTATATACTGCAAAATCCCATAATATAGCAAAAAATCTGTGATCTGCCTGACTTGTGGTGGTGCAGTGGATAAAGTGTTGACCCGGATGTTGAGGTGGCCAGTTTGAAACCCTGCACTTGTCTGGTCAAGGCACATATGGGAGTTGATGCTTCCTGCTCCTCCCCCCTTTCTCTCTCTCTCTCTCTCTTTCTCTCTCTCTCTCTCTCTCTTTCTGTCTCTCTCTCGCTTCCATTCTCTTTCCTCTCTAAAATAAATAAATAAAGAAGAAATCTGCAATACAAAATGAGATATATACAATTTTAAGATCCGTGATACAGTGAGACCACGAAAAGTGAACTGCAATATAGTGAGGGACGACTATAATTAAAAAAATAATTTTGAACTAACATATATGTAAAAGTTATTTAGAGTTTTAAATATAAATTTCAAATGATCATTTGTGTTAAAAAACTAATCATTCCTGCTACAGTGCTGAGGTTGGATTAAAACGGTGGCAATATAGTAGGGTAAACAAGCAACCAATGTGTTTTCACAGTTTTACCAAGAGTCTTCATGGTAAAGGAGATGGAATACTAGGGAATGCAGCAGTTTTAGAAAGAAGATGGTATATATAATCTGGAGACATGTTGCATTTGACTATCTTATGGAAAAAAATAGAGATATACAAAAAAAATTGATGCCTGTTATTCAAAAGAGCATTGGATTAGAGATAGTAATAGAGTCTTTATAAACTCTATCCAAAAGCACGAAGTAGGTAAGATCCTTTAGGATTAGACTGAGGTAAACAAAGAAACAAAGAGAGAGAGAGAGAGAGAGAGAGAGAGAGAGAGAGAGAGAGAGAAGTGAGAAAGGAAGAAGAGAAAGAGAAAGAAGGAAAGAGAATAGAAGGGAAGTGAAGGGAAAACAGGAGATCCTGAGGGGGAAAAACTAGTCATTCACATTTAAGGATGAGAAGAGGAAGGGTTATTTTGAAATAGTAAGAAGGTATATTTAGATATGTAAGAAAAATGGAGAATGTGTTCACAAAAACTCAAGAGAAGAGAGCTTCTTTGGAAGGAGCTGCTTAATGGTACAGCATGTTCAAATACAAAAAAAAAAAATAGAATATGTTCATTTATTATATGATAAAGACTGAGATATGTTCCTTGAGTTTCAGCTTGGTGGGTAGAGTGACCTTGAGGGCAAAAGGTGTCAGTATGGTGATGGGACTGAGACCCACTGGGGTGAATGGAAAGTGAGGAAATGTACACATCAAGGGGCAGCAACTGAGGGGTTTTTTTTTACACACACACACACACACACACACACACACACACACACACACACACACACACACACTCCACAAGAAAAAAGGCAAGGAAAGTATGCATTATTGTCACTATTTCAGAGATTAAAAAACCAAGCTTTATAGAGGTTAAGTAACTTGTCCAAGACAACACAGTAAATATCAGAGCTGGGGGTCAAAATTCTTACTAGATTTACTTAAACCCATTACATCATATTATGCATTGCCTCAGCTTAGGGATGTGTACTGAAGACAGGGACATTTTATCATATGTAAGTTATACCTCAATTTTTAAAAGTAACAGCATTAAGATATAGACACAAACATGTAAAAATGTAACATCTGTAAGTGTTATAGGGAAGCTAAGAAGAAAATTAAGGATTTTTTTAATGGGCTAGGGAGGGTGTTGAGAAATATAGGACTCTTAGTGTACTTCTGGGAATGCAACTGCAGTTATCTCATGAGGCTATATCATCTTCTTTAGTGCAGTTTTCCTGTCTCATGGTCTTTGTTTCCCCACTGCCTTTTGCAGTTGCTGAAACATAATGCACTTTGATAAACTATTTATTGCAGTTTATTGAATTGCACTGAATTAAATAAATTAAACAAAAAAGTAAATTTCAATCTAAGATATGAACAATTGTATAATTATTTAAGTGTAGATTAGAATCATTCTGATTGTATGTTATTTACATCTATATTACTTCTGATAAATATATTTCTATTACTGAAAAAATGTATGTTTAGTATATGGCTGTGTGATTGTGATTGTGCATACATGCTGTGTGCTTTAGATTAGTAGGTTCAGCAAACTGAAAGCCAGTCAATTTTCACTACTCATCTATAAATAGTGTTTGATGCCCTAGACAGTTTGCTCAGTGGATAAAGCATTGGCTCAGCAAATGGATGTCTGGGGTTCAATCCAGGTCAGGGCACACAAGAGAAGCAATCATCTGCTTCTCTTCCCCTCATTCTCTCCCTTCTCTCCCTACCTCTATCACAGGAGTGGCTTGGTTGGTCTGAGCATTGGCCTCAGGTGCAGAGGATAGCTCAGTTGATTGCAGCATTGGCCCCAGAGAGGGGGTTTCCAGGTGGATCTCAGTTGGGGCACATGCCAGAGTTTGCCCTACTATCTCCCTTCCTCTCACTTAAAAAAAAAAAAAAAAATATATATATATATACACACTGTTTGATTATTTATATCTACTCATGTAAATTTGTTATATTCATATTAAAGTTGGCTAGTTATAAACTAAGAAGCCAAAAATTACTGTCACTTTAAGTAGAGTGTGTGCTGAGCTGCTGCAACAAAGGTTCACAAATAGAAAAATATTTCTCTTCTCTTCCAGGTAAAGGTAGGCAGCCTACAGAGGGCAGGCAGTTGTGCTCCATGTCATCCACAGCCCCCAAAATTTCTACCCTGCTACTCTATTATCCAGGAAGGAAGTGGTTCTCCAACCTCACCCATGCTTCAGAGTCATCTGGAGAACCTGTCAAAAGAGATTGCTGAGCCCACCGCCAGAGCTTCTGAATTAGTAGGTCTGGAGTGGGACTTCGAAATTTGCATTTCTAACAAGTCCTCATGAGTCAGATGGAATAAGAGGTTACTGCCCTGCTGGGGATCACACTTTATTAACTACTATCCAGAGTATTGGTATATGGTGCCTGGTCCAAGCTGCTCTCCAGCATGTACAGCTCACAGATGTGGACAAGAAAAGAAATACAGTTGTTTTAATGAAAAGGCCTAGAATATAGACAGAGATAGATAGAGATATAAATGATATAGACATGTTTTTGTTTATATCTGTTAAAAAACTTGATCACATAGCCATACTTAACTGCAGAGAAAATGGTAAATGTAGTCTCTAGCTGGGTAGATTGCCTAACTAAAATTCAGGAAGTCTATTACCAAAAGCAATAAGGGGAAATACTACTGAGGGTATCTTAGTAGGCTCTGCCACAAAGCCATAGGTAAAAGTGTTATAAAATTGTTAAGACAAGGAGAAAACCATCTTAAAAACGTTATAATAATATAATCTATAATAATAGCAAAGATTTCAGCACTTATTATATCCAAAGCTCTGTGCTGAAGACTTTATATGTGGTATATCCCTTAATTTTTTCAAGTACTTTATGAAGTAAGTCATGTAATACCTTATATTCCTAAAATGTACAAGAATAGACACTATTTTATTACTTCAATTTTATTAGTTATTTGATTTTGAAATTAGTCTGACAATTCCAAAATATACACAGAAAGACATCCCAATTCCTTTTTTATTAGAACTTCTCAACTTCTAAACCATAATATTTAAAATTAGTTTGGTTCTATTTTAAACTTTTAGTCCAGTCTACTTGTTATTTATTTGCCAATTTATTATATATAAATATCAATACTTAAAAAACTTATTGGTTAATATTATCAATAATAAAAACTAACATATAGTGAATATTATTACATTCCAGGTATTTTTCTAGGTTTTTCCTGTAATGTATTACCCTATTAATTCATTTGATCCCTGAGATCATACTAGGAGTTAGGCACTTTAATAATTTTCATTTACCAATGAAAATACTGAAGCATAAACTTGCTCTCAAGGTCACAGACCCCATAAATTGAGCTGAGATTTGAGCCCCCACAGTCTGTGCTTTTAATCTCTATGAAACTATGCTTTCTTAAAATGAATTATTATTATAGTATAAGGAGTATAAAAATAACCATAAAAATACAAGGTGGAAGAAAAGTAGATTTACAGTTGTTCATATGAAAAATAATACAATAATTAATAAATAATAATACAAAAATAAACTGTTTCACATACTGTAATCCACAACTGTAAACTTACTTTTGCCCCATGCTGTATGCTGTAAATAGATTGAAAAGAAAGGTTACAGGACATTTCTCTCATTAAATATATATATATATATTTGAAACACATTTTTCATATATATATATGAAACATATTTTTCACTTGAGTAAGAATGTCATGAAATGTATATTTGAGAGATGTGTTACTAGGGAGTCATAATTGAGCTCAATAGAACTAAAATGGATTTCCAAATGAGTATACGGTATCCATCTGGTCTGTTTCCATTTCTAAAATGTCTGTACTGTTAGTGCACATTAGCATAAGCCTACTAAAATCATTCTCACTGTAGTCATTGAAGTTTTAATGGGAGAAGGCATCTAATGCAAGTGTTGTCTATATTCTCTGCTTTACTTTTGCCTCCCATTCTCTCTTGAACTCACTCCATCAGACTTCTATCTCACTGCCCTGAAACTACCATTGAATCCATTGGTCAAACTCCCATGTTATTGAAACAACCATCAGCATTTGGCATGGATAATCACTCCCTCCAACCTGATACATTTTTTTGCTTGGCTTCTGATTTACCACTCTCAGTTCTCCTGCCTCCTGCTCCTCTGAACATCCTCTCCTTGTTCCTCTTCTTTTCCCCCCAATGCAGATCCCTTTATGTTAATGCAGTCCTTAGACCTCTCCTTTTTTATTCTCAAGTCTTCTCTGTTCTATAAACACTATGTCTATAATTTTGTTATATGTCTTTAATTGAATTAATTGGGATGACATTGGTTAATAAAATTATATAGGTTTCAGGTGTACAATTTTAGAACACATCATCTGTATATTGTATTGTGTGTACACCTCCCCAAGTCAAGTCTTCTTCTATCACTATTTATTCTCACTTTACACTCTCCTATTTCCCACCAGCCCTCTCTTTTTCCCTTTGATAATCACCATACTGTGGTCTATGAAAAATTTTTCTTGCTAAATCCCTTCACCTTTCTCACCCAGCTCCTAAACCCTGCTCCTCTGACAGTTGTCAGTCTGTTCTATGTATCTATGAGTCTGTTTCTATTATGTTGATTATTTTGTTCATTAGATTCCACAAATGAGTGAAATCATATGGTATTTTTCTTCCCCTGACTGGCTTATTTCACTTAGCGTAATGCTTTCCAGGTCCATGCATGCTGTCACAAATGGTAGTATTTTCTTCTTTTTATGGCCAAATAATATTTCATTGTGTAAATGCACCACAGGTTTTTATTCACTCATCTACTGATGGGCACTTGGGCTGCTTCCAAATCTTGATTATTGTAAATAATGCTACGATGAACAGAGGGATGCATATATTCTTTCAAATTAATGTTTCAGGCTTCTCTGGATATACTCCTAGAAATAGAATCACTGTGTCATAAGGCAGTTCTATTTTTAACTTTTTGAAGTAACTCCATACTGTTTTCCACAGTGGCTGCACCAATCAATATATTCCCACCAAAAGTGAATGAGGGTTCCCTTTCCTCCATGTCATCATTAATACTTGTTGCTTGTTGATCTATTGATAATAGCCATTCTGACATGTGTGAAGTGATATCTCATTGTTATAAACATACAATGGGATATAGTCTGTTAAATAAATGGCATTGGAAAAAATGGAAAGATATGTAAAAATAATAAAATTAAACCTTGTTACACCATGCACAAAAATAAACTCAAAATGAATTAAAGACCTAAATGTTAGGCTCCATATCATAAAAATCCTAGAAAAAAATATGGGCCGCAAAATCTCTGACATTTCTCATAGCAATAGTTTTTCTGATATATCACCTCAGGTAAAGAAAACAAACAAAAAAAATAAACAAATGAGACTACATCAAGCTAAAATGTTTTTGTGCAGCAAAGAAAATTAACAACAAAATGAAAAGACAGCCCACTAAATGGGAGAACATATTAGATATATACTTCTAATAAGGGGTTAATATCCAAAATTTATAAAGAATATATACAATGCAACAGAAAAAAAAACAATCCAGTTAAAAAGTGGGCAAAGGACCTGAATAGACACTTCTCCAAAAAGGACATACAGATGGCCAATAGAAATGTGAAAAGATATTTGATATCACTATGTTCATGATTTTTAATACCATAAGCTTTCAAACTTGTATCATTAACTCATGGTTTTCCCCAAAACTCCAAACTCATTTATCCAACTGCTCACTAGACCTACCAAGCCACCTACTTAAAGCTAGCATTGTATCACAAACTTAACATTTCCAAAATACCAGTTCCTAAACTTTGTTCCCCAAATATTCTTTTAATGTTGTCTCACCCATCTTATTCCAAAAGCAAATGTTCTTAACTATATTTTACTTCAATTAATATAAAATTCTCTTCCACAAAAACAAATAAATATACAAATAATAGATTATTGATAAATAGAGTACCATATTGAAATGATACATTGATTCTTCTTTACTCTGAAAACTAAAAATAAAGAAATAATATTTTCAAGTTCAATTAAAATCTTCTGTCTACTTGGCCTTTTTAAAAATGAATTAAATGTACAGTTGTCCCTCGTTTATGACAGAAGTTAGGTTCCAGAACCCCCTGCAATAGGTGAAAATCGCAAAGTAGTGACCTTGTATTTATTTTATTATTTATATATATTTTAAGGCTTTATAAACACTTCCCACACTCTTATAAACCTTTCCCACACTCTTAAAACAATTCTTATGGTCTTAAGCACTTTCTACACTTTTAAACCTATGTAATTTTAACAACATATAAAACTTTATATGGGTACTCACCAGTGAATATACAGTAATATTCATTTAATATGCTTTAATTAATACTTTTTATATTTTTTATAGTTTTCAATCTTTTAGGTTAAAAATGCTTATTGTACCGCAAAAATAGTTAAAATAATAAATATATAAAAATACCTATATACTACAAAATCCTATGATACAAAATTAGATATATACAATTTAAAAATTCGCTACACAGTGAGACCGTGAAAAGTGAATTGCTATATGACAAGGGACGACTGTACAAGTTAAACTTATAATCCAAGACAACAGTACCTTAGTGGCAAGTGCAAGTATAATATGTATTGACTTACCATTTTACCTTTCAATCTACTCCCATGAGAATGCAAATTACTTGAAAGCAGCGGCTGTGTTTTCTAGTACCTAGTATAGTGCCTCACACACGGCAGGTGCACAGTAAATATTTGTGGAATAAATTTAAAATGATTACAATCAAAAATAAATAATTTGAGGTGTAGGATAAGCAATGATGAATATCATGTGCCACATAAACTCATTAAGAAATTTTCTGTTACAAAATAGATATTCAGATAATTTTCTCTCCTTATTTTTTATTTAAGTATAGTTGGGACACAATATGATATTAGTTTCATGAGTACAATACATTGTACATTTGACATTTTTATATGTTACAATGAGATCACTTCAATAATTCCAGTAATCATTTGTCACCATGCACACTCAGCACAGTATTATTGACTATATTCACCGTCATTTTTTTCACCCATACCTCCCAACCCCTTCCTCTCTGGAAACCATCCTTTTGGTTTTTGTTTCTACAATATAAGCCTGTTTATGTTTTGTTTTATTTGTTCACTTGTTTTGTCTTTTTAGAGTCCACATATAGTGAAATCATGCAGCATTTTTCTTTGTTTATTTCACTTAGCACAATACCTTTTGGGTCCATTTATGTTGTCACAAATGAAATATTTTATTCTTCTTTATTTTTGTGTAATATTCCACTATATATATTATATATGCATGTGTGTGTGAATATATATGTATATGCATGTATATATGTGTGTATATATATAAATATATGTATATATGTGTATATGTATGTGTGTATGTGTTATTCATTACATAGCTTACATCTTCTTTATCCATTTACCTACTGATAGACACCTAGGTTGTTTTCATACCTTGGTTGTTGTAAATAATAGTGTACAAAACTTAGAAGTATATATATATCTTCAAATTAGTGTTTAACTTTCTTTGGACAATTACCCAGAAGTGGTATTGCTGGGCAGTATGATAGATCTACTTTTAGTTTTTTGAGAATTTTTAATATTTTTTGTACAAATTTGCTATTCCACTCACAGAACACAAAGCTTCCCTTTTCTTCACTTCTTCACCAACACGTGTTATTTATTGACGTTTTTGACAATAGCCATTTTGACTGGTATGAGATTGTTGGAACTATCATGTTCCCTGATTTTAAACTGTACTACAAAGCTATAATAATCAAAAAAGTATGTTAGTAGCATGCAGGTGTACATGTGAACACATACACAAAACAGACAGATCAATGGTACAGAAAAAAGAGACCAGAAATAAGCCCTCACTTATTTGGTAAACTAATCTGTAACAAAGGAGGCAAGAATATATATGTAGAAATGACAGTCCCTTCAACAATTGATGTTGAAAAAACTGGACAGATACATGCAAAAAAATGAAACTATCACTCTCCTACACCATATACAAAATTAATCTCCAAATCAATTAAAGATTCAAATATAAGGCCTGATAAAACTCCTACAAGAAAACTTAGGTAATAAACTACTTGACATCAATCTGAGTAATATTTTTTTGGATATATCTCTGGAAGCAAGAGAAACAAAAGCAAAAATAAACAAATGGCACTACATCACACTAAAAAGCGTCTGCACAGTGAGGGAAACCATCAGCAAAACAGAAAAAACAACCTACTGAATAAGAGAATATATTTATAAATTATATGTCCAATAAGGGTTTGATATTCCAATATATAAGGAACTCTCATAGCTAAATAACAAAAAATAAACCATCTGATTAAAAAAATGTAAAAGACCTGAAAAGATAGTTTTCTAAATAAAACATATAAATGTCCAGCAGAAAGATGAAAAGATGCTGAACATCACTAATCATCAGGGAAATGCAAATCAAGATCACAATGAAATATCACCTCATAGCAGACATTTTAAAACAATTTTTTAAATAATTCAAGAAAAATAATGGTGCACTTATTAATTTTCCATACTTATACAACTGCATAAAGAATGGGATAATAACAATGCTACACAAAATTCAATACATTTAATAAAATATATTCTATCGGTAATTTGGGTTGTGAACTCTTGGGAGTAACAAGTACACACCACAACTCATCATCCTCACATGATTGATACCTGATTTCTGAGAGCTGATGGAAATTTTTTTATCCCTATAAAATAATCCTGGGCAGAATAATTTGCATTTAGTTGTTTTATAGTTAAGAATAGTGTTATCTTTCTGATTTCAGATTCCTTTTCCATAAAATAAGACAGTAAAAACACCCAGCTCATGTGACACTTCTGAACTTACAGTGAGACATTATTTATTAAACATCAAACATGCTGCTAGGTTCACTATAAATTATAATTTTGAAAAAAATAATGTTTATAATTTTCTATTTTATAATAATAAATGAAAATGATTGAATTTTTCATGTTCTTCAACCCTTACATTTCTATCTGAAATACACCTGAGCAGCTATTTCAAGCAGGACAAGGTTGAGGGTAAATGAGGAACAAGTCTAGCTACAAATCATAGATGAAACTTCTTCACTTTGAATTTTTTTAATTGTAAAATATTTTTTTCCAAATATACATCTCCCAGCCATTTCCTTTCCATCACTGTTGATTCTGATTCATCACAGAGTTCATTAGAGGAAAGGTCTTGTTAGGTGAGTGTCCTTATAAAAGCCTTTGGCTGTTAGCTGAGTTATGTAGATAACTTGCGAAGTGGCAGTTTCATTTTTTTTTGCTCCAGTATAAGAACCCACACTGGTTCTCACCCCCACAATTGGCTTCCACTCTGCATCATCTTTAATATATTATTCTATCTATTTTGGGGTGGGCCAGTAAATAGCTATTTTAATTTTAATAATTCCATTTTTAGTAATGTCAATTTTTTCTTCTTTTTTTGTGTGTGTATTTTTCTGAAACTGAAAACGGGGAGAGACAGTCAGAGACTCCCGCATGCGCCCGACCGGGATCCACCTGGCACGCCCACCAGGGGCGAAGCTCTGCCCACCAGGGGGCGATGCTCTGCCCCTCCGGGGTGTAGCTCTGTTCCGACCAGAGCCACTCTAGCGCCTGGGGCAGAGGCCAAGGCGCCATCCCCAGCGCCCGGGCCATCTTTGCTCCAGTGGAGCCTCGAATGCGGGAGGGGAAGAGAGAGACAGAGAGGAAGGAGAGGGGGAGGGGTGGAGAAGCAGATGGGTACCTCTCCTGTGTGCCCTGGCCGGGAATCGAACCTGGGACTTCTGCACGCCAGGCCGACACTCTACCACTGAGCCAACCGGCCAGGGCCAGTAATTTCATTTTTAATAATAATTGTAGAATACAAACTATTTAGAAAGGGTTGAAGCTTAATTCTCATACAGTAGTTTAATAATAATTAGTTAATCCCTACCCAAGATTAAAACCAGGTGGTAATTTTATAAATAATTTTATCTAAATTCTATTAAAACAATTTCAATTTTTTTTTACGGAATTTACTAAATATACTTAAATTGATGAGAGGAGTATTTTGCTTGTTGCTTGTTTTTGCTGTTGTTTGGCCATAGTTCACTGCCTTCTTCTACCCCAAAGAAAATGAAAAACTAAGAAAGAATTATGCTTGAAGGAAGAGGTCATTTGTTTGAAGAGGTTGGAAAAGACATTTTTATTTTTATAGCCAAAGAAAATTTTACAGATTATAGACAGTACTTGTAAAACCATTACAGTGTACAATAATTTCTCATCTTTTCCTCAGGCCATGTGATGTGCAATTGAACTCAAATTTAGTTCTTAAATGTCTAAGTATTTATGTAAGTTATTTGTGATAGGAATTTTCAAAAGAGCACATTCTTATTAAACTAAATATAAAGAGAAACACTACACCTCATAAGTGATGACTGACAGATTGGTGACTCCAGCAACTACAATAAGTATGGGTTTATGTTCAGGGAAACTAGCCTCACTAACGGGTCAATGATGAAGTTCCAGTTATTTTATTTTAATTTTTATAATTCTCTTGTCTCCTCACTGTCAGTTCAACATCTTGGCATAGTCAGTGTTAGGCTCAGGAATATCTTTCTGGCTTTTCCCATTGCCAGATGTAGGATAAATAGAGTGTTCACTGACATGAGAATCTTTCATTTTCCAGGCCATGTTTATATCAGATCTGTTGTGTTCAGTGACATGGCCGCGTGCAGTCTGAGCTTCAGAGAAGGTGGAGACAACTTTACCTCCATTCACTCATCACTGGCATATGTTGAATGCCTAAGGGGTTTCTTCATTAAAAAAAAAATAATGCTACTTATTGGATGTTTTGTTTGATTTATGTGTTCAGTACAGTGTAGTTTCTTTTGACATTCAGTAGCATAAAAACAACACGAGTAAACAAGGTCTATCCAGGTAATTACTAATTTATGTATTTAAAAATCTTTGCATTTTTTAGGGTCATCAAATGGAGAGATCAAAGTGCTCTTTGATCAAAAAACCCTTTGTTTTCCCCTGTAGATTAATAACACTGCAAAGTAAATGACTCTTCATTAATTTTTCTGAAAAAGAAGAGAGAAAAACATACCTTTACTGTGTGTTGTTAAAAGTCAGAAGCCACATTTTTAAATGTTTAAAACATTTTAAACTCTAAGGTTAATGATCTCTTGCATTAGTAAAGGATTCTATTTAAAGGAAAAGAGCTAAAATGAAATGTGCATGTGGATTAGTAATTAACTTGAAATAATCAGATCAGGAGGCAGCTCAATCCCAATTAAATGAAAAGAGTATTTGCTCAATACTTTCTCAAAGTTTTCCCAAATCCTTCATTGCACTAATTGTTTCTGTATAAGTACTTCAAATCAGACTCTCAATAGTAAATTATATACCAATGAAATAAATTGAATCTGAAACCAATTAAACTACTGCCTTATCTTGATTATTTTTCTTAGATTAAGATATATTTAAATGTTACACATTTTGCACTTTTCTAACTTCAGAAAGACCTCACAGAGTCTTATGATTGTTTTTTATAATAAAAAAGACAGGCTGTGATATCAAAAGTATAAACCAAACCTTATATATCTATACCCAAGCTCACAAAGAGGATACAATTTGCTAAATGCACAGTGACAATTTTGAGGTTTATACTTATTTTTAAAGTTTCGTTAAAGCCACAAACCTTACCTGAAAGAATACATCAGATATTGAGAGTGACCTGGATAGAATTCTAGCTTGATTTTTTTTTCACCTCTTTCATCTGCCAGTCCCCCTTTGTCTTGGCTATTGCATTATTTAAAATTTACTTACTATTCCAGTGTCTCTTGACATCTCTGATGGTAGAATAAATAAATGATACCACGTCTGAGTGTTTATTTTGTTTTTCCACACATACATATCATCTTTCTATAGATGTGTGCAGATGTGTTACAATAAGTTAAAATCAGAACTCAAATTTAAACATTGGTACCAAGACCACTGAGTATCTCAGATTGTACCCAGAGGAGGATTGCACCAGTCGCACACCTTAGGCCCCGACTTCTGAAGGACCCACAAAACCCCAAATTTAAACTTTTTCTAATGTAAGAGGCCCAATATTTTCTTCTGTACCCAGGGCCTCAAATGACCTTAATCTGCCTCTGATTGCATCCATTGCCATCTTAGATCCTAAAGATGACTTTCAACTTGATGAGCTACTTTTGTTTTTCCAGCTTGTAGAAATTGTGGAACAAGGGAATTTCAAGCAAGGGAACTCCTACAAAAGCTGTGAAGTAAAAGCTTCCCCTCATTCAGATGGCTGCTCACAGACAGCCGGCCAGGGCTCACTGCTGGTCCCAGTGCACCAGTGATCAGAGCCCCTAGCTTTCTGAGGAGTACCCAAATATATAAGTCTACTCTTGTTACTGGTTTGTGAATAAAAATTATTTACCATTTGTCTTATTTTCTGAGGCCAAGTTGTTAATCTAATTATTTTCTTGATTACAAAGTAAATTAGGTTTAATATGATTTTAGCAGTACCCACAAAATGAATAAAAACCTCCAGATTATCAGAGATAACTTTTAAAGCACTGTTGGAAATATGGAGCAGTATAATAGATCAAGACAAAATTAAACACTGGTGTTTTTATTTTTGGAAATTTTTTTTTAAAATTCAAAACAGAACAGAGAAGTTTTGGTCAAGACGGCAGCATAGGTAAGTGCAGTATGCAAACTTCTCACAACCACATCAGTATCACAACTAAAATACAGAACAACGATCGCTCAGAACCACCTGAAATCTAGCCGAACAGAAGTCCTACAACTAAGGATATAAAGAAGAAGCCATATTGAGACTGGTAAATGGAGCTGAGATTAGAATGGGCTTGTCCCACACTCACATGTGGCAGATAAAATCTGGGAGAGATATCTTGGCTACAGGGGTTTCCTTTGAGGAGTGAGGGGCCCCAGGCCTACACTAAAGCCCCTGCCTAGGGTCCCAGTGTCTGGAAGAGAAGTCCCTATATCTTCTGGCTGTAAAAACCAGAAGGAATTATGGCTGTTAGAGGAAGGAGCTGGAGTCCCAGGTGTTCCTCTTAAAGGTCGCACTCACGGACTTAGTAGAACTCACTCACTCTTAGTTGCAGTGCTAGGGACCCAAAAACATAGACAGAGGAGCTAAACTATGTGATTTCAGGATGAAGGTCGTAGGGACAGCTCTCTCTCAGGCAGAAGTGCTGAGCCCTTCTTTACAGAGCCATATCTGAATCTAGATCAACCTGGCTCACGATGTTGCCGTCCACCTGGTGATTCCCTGAAACTCTGCCACACTCAGCTTTTAGGTCCACCCAGGCCATTTCCAGTTGCTTTTCATGCTTTAAAACTTTCCTAAAATCTTCCAAACAAGAAGTAGCATATGGCTTTTGTATACTTTGTACCTTTTGCTAAGTGGCCCGAAGCCTGGCACTGGTAGCAGCCAGCCTCGGTTCACAGCTTGGCCTCTGCGAGATACCTCTAAACCCAGCACAAGTAGTAGCCATCTATAGGTTTTTCTGTAGCTCTTGCTGGATGGCCTGAGGAAAAATAAGGCAGCAGCTGACCTTGTACCTCCTGGGAGGCCCCAAAGCCAGTGTGCCCAGTGGTCAGCTTCAGACCCTCCAGATTACAACCCATATATATCCACAGGCAACACACTAAGAGGCAGACCCAGTGGGTGAAACAGCCCCACTGAAGTGAGTCCTGCTCCATGGAGTAAACTCCTGCACAGCAGCTTCTCTGCTGTAGTCACAGCTGATCCTTGCAGCTGATCCTTGATTAGCCTGTGGATCAACCCTTCCCAGTAAGGTGCCAACAGCAATCAAGGCTCAATCACAG
Organism: Saccopteryx leptura; assembly: GCF_036850995.1. Classification (NCBI taxonomy): domain Eukaryota; kingdom Metazoa; phylum Chordata; class Mammalia; order Chiroptera; family Emballonuridae; genus Saccopteryx; species Saccopteryx leptura. Next base: position 229,914,154 of record NC_089505.1, on the reverse strand, counting down.
CAGAAGAGTGTACACAGCCTACACAGGGGCACACCTAGAGCACCCATCGCAGGTGACCACTAAACCCTACAGGAAGCTTACTATATAAGGCCACTCTACCAAGTCCAGGAAAAATAGCAGCTCTACCTAATACATGGAAACAGTAAAAAAAAAAATAGTCAAAATGAGAAGACAAAGGAACAGGTTTCAAATAAAAGAACAGAAAAAAATCTCCAGAAAAAGAACTAAATAAAATGGAAGCAAGCAAACTACCAGATACAGAATTCAAAATAATGGTTGTAAGTATGCTCAGGGAACTTGGCATGAAAAGGATATGGAAACCATAAAAAAAATTAGAAATAAAAGGATACACTAACTAAAATGAGGAATAAATGACAGGGTATCAACAGTAGCATAGATGAAGCCAAGAATTAAAATAGCAATTTGGAGTAGGCTTGTATAAAGAGCATTTGAGACAACTCTAAGTGTACCAACATTTGCATCATGGAGATGACAGAAGAAGAAAAGAGAGAGCAAGAAATTGCAAACTTATTTGAAAAAATGATGACAGAAAACTTCCCTAAGCTGATGAAGAAAACAGACATACAAGTCCAGGAAGCACATAAAGTCCCAAACAAGATGAACCCAAAAAGACCCATACCAAGACACATTATAAGTAAAATGGTAAAGGCTAAAGACAAAGAGAAAATCTCAAAAGCAGCAAGAGAAAAGGAGCCAGTTACCTAAAAAGGGGCTTCCATAGACTGTCAGCTGATTTCTCAACAGAAAACTTGCAGGCTAGAAGGGATTGGTAAGAAATATTCAAAGTGATGAAAAGTAAGGACCTACAACCAAGGTTACTCTACCCAGAAAAGCTATCTTTTAGAATGAAAGGACAGATAGAGAGCTTCTCAGACAAGAAAAAGCTATGGGAGTATTACATGAAGTGTTAAAGTGTCTTCTTTAAGAAGAAGGAAAAAAGATAGCAAATATGAATAAAATGATAACAAATACATATTTATCAACAATTACTTTAAATGCAAATGCATTAGATGCTCCAATCAAAAAACAGACAGTGAATGAATGGATAACAAATTAAGACACTTACATAAGCTTTCTACAAAAGACTGACTTTGAAACCAAAGACATACAGGCTAAAAATAAAGGAGTGGAAAAAGATATTTCATGAAAAGGGAAACAAAACAAAACAAAAGAACTGGGGTAGCAATATTTATACCAGATAAAATAAACTTTAAAACAAAGGCTATAACAAGAGACAACAAAGGACCCAGCAGCTCCATTTGTGGGTATTCATCCAAAAAAACCCCAAAACACTAATTTGAAAAGACATATAGACTCACATGTTTATTGCAGCATTATTTACAATAGCCAAGATATGGAAACAACCTAACTGTCCATCCATAGATGAATGGATAAAGAAGTGGTGCATATACACAATGAAATATCACTCAGCCATAAAAAAAGAATAAAATCTTGCCATCTGAAAAAACATGGATGGACCTATAATGCTAAGTGACATAACTCAGAGAAAGACAAATATCAAACGATTTCTCTTATAGTTACAGACAACATTTGATAGTTGCCAGATAGGAGAGGGTTGAGGGAGATGGGTGAAAAAGATGAAGGTTTTAGAAAACAAATCATCAGTTACAGAATAGATATGAGGATATACACTATAGCATAGGCAATATAGTCAATAATATTGTGGTAACTATGTATGGTGTTAGGTGGATATGAGATGTATCGAGGTGAACATTTTGTAAGATATATAAATATCTAATCATGGAGTTGTATATCTGAAACTAATATAATATTGTACATCAATTGTAATTTAAAAAGAAATAACAAAACACAAAGAATATCTAACAATCACCCAAATTTAACCCCAAAATTTAACAGGTTAGATTTTTGGCAAATTTAGTAAACTGATTTCTGTGTATGGCTCATTTATCTCTGTGTTTCCTGTCTACCTAAAATAAATGTACTGGTCTTTCTATTAATTAATTTATTTTTAAAATGTGAACATAACAAAGCTAACGTTTTATCTGAACCTCCTATAAAGAATATACGGCAGCTCTTTTTTCGCATATAGATCAATCACAGGTCATAGTCATGGTTATTAGAAGGAAGAAAAGAAATATTAAATAAAGTACACTATTTTATGACCATAAATTAATAAGCACTCATCTTATTAAGTGTCCACTTAATAAACTACCATATATACACATTGTTTCCCAACATTCCCATATTGACCCCATCCAAAGTCCATTTATTTTCCATTTTTCAAATGAAGAAGCAAAGGCACACGTGGTAATGACTCCACCAGGGGCTCAGCTAGCAGAAACATCATTTGAATTCTGATCTGCCTAATGTATAAACCTGTGCAATGCTCTTCACTCTGTCAACAAATGCGAATTACAATTTGATACTCTTCCTACCATACTAGGTAGTAATCATTATAAAAATAGCATTGTTGAGACATTTCTTATTTTGAGAGGAAGTAGAAATTTGATTTATTTCACATGATCTAAAAAAATCAGTTTGAGAAAATTAGTATATTTTAACATTTAGATCGTATTTTAAAATTTGACTAATACACAAGCTGAGATGTGATTTGGCTGATATGATGAAATATCAATGTGAAAAGGGAATATTTTGCAAATCAAAATGATTGCTTTGGCCAGATTAATTTTCATAAATATTAAAACCAATATTTACTGGCTTGGCTTGTTTCTCACATGGGGCATATTTAAATCAAAATATTAATTTTGGCAATGGATTAGTTTATACCGTTGCCTAATTGCCATTTGGCACTTTAAAGCAATTTGAAACACTGAAATTTTCCTCTCTAAGACAGTAGATGCCTATAGCATCTGCATGGTAACTATTGTTTAGATAACATTTCAGGCTAATTTGACTCAGCAAGCATGCAAAGGAGGCTTATGCTGAGCCTCTTGATCCCACCAAGTTGGCTTCCCAAACCTAAACTGTTGGTATCATTTTTCTATGAAACTGGTTTATATCTAATGAGATTTTCCCAATAAATTATACACATAGGACCATGTAGACCACTAGCTGCAGATAATTATTTTTTCTATTTATTTGCCAAAAAATTTCATAGAATAAATGACATTGTAGGATGAATTAATAACCAACCTAATAGAAGTAACCAACCTAAAACACTTTTCATATGTCTATTTACATGTATTCAACTACTAACCTAATAATAAATTTCATATATTATTTGCTTAAAATGATACAATTATCTTAGGCTGATGGACATAAAGAAACACACCTTTTTTTTCTTTAAAATCATTTTTTTTCTACTGTCTGTCTAAACCTCAGTGAAACTAAACGTGTTGTTTTAAAATTTAAAAACATTATTGCTTCTCTTTGTTTGTATTACTATTGTTTTCATTGCTATCAGTGACATAAACAATATGCCTAAGTACTCCAGGCTTTTGGCTCATCTATACCTTTAAAATCCAACTACATAGTTCAAGAGCCACGCCAGTTAGGTTTGGACGTTGGACTCCATACCAAGGATATCTGAGTTAGCTGAGGGCTCGCATTCTCCTGGCTGTTTATTGCTCTAGATTTGTTTTCCTCTTGTTGCCTTGCCTCCTGAGCTGACTTCACTTTACCATTTGCCAGGGCACGGGTCACTCTTCCTGAATTTTTTTTTTTTCTTCCTGAATTTTTTAAGCAAAGCATCAATAATGCAATGTTGTGGCATTTAGCAGACGTTCACTTAGGCTTTGGGAATAAACTAGAGGCCTATTCTGACGCTCAAAGAACAAAATAATTCCTAAAACAGAGTATTAGATTCTTCAGTTTTTTAAGTTACTGGGGCACTTGTCCACAGGGAATATCTCACTGCTCATCTTTCTTGTTCTGATTGAGCCTGAGCACTGGGTCCTGACCATGCATTCACCTTTCCTCTTCCCCTTGCGAGGCCGCTCGCTCAGTCTCTGCCAGCTCTTCGGCATTCCTCATATCAGGTAGGCTTTCTTTTTCACTTTTCTTGTGTTCAGGTGAGTCTCTTGATTATATTTCATAGCCAAAAGGTTAATTTACAGGTGTGTTTCTAAATTAAAAAAAAAGAAAGTCATAGAGCCTTAGAGCTGTAATTTTATCAAAACAAAAAAATATATAGATGTTATTTTTATTTCTTTTTGTCTTGATTTAGTCACTTGTTTTATTTAGTTCTACTTAAATATTTTTTATAATCTATTTAAAATCCTTTTGGAAGTATGTGGTATATAAAATATACTATATAAATCACAGATAGATAGGGATACACAGAGATACAAATGATGTTTTATCTTCACTCATTTTCCAATGGGTAATAAATATATCACACATCAAAGGTCTGACAGACATCTGCATCTTAGAGAAAACAAACAATTTGTTTCAGAGTAGTAAATTACACTTTTCAATGGAATAGTGTAAAGATTAAAAAGTTAGTTTTTGATATTATAGACATTATAATATTTAGTGAATTTTTCTTGTAAATATTAACAGAATTTCTTTTCAACCCCCTTTTTTGTTTCATACTGAAATGTACCCGGTGCTGAAGCTAGCACGTGTCCAGCATAGTTCTTACCCTAGAACTTCTGCTATAGAAACAGCTGAGAGAAAATACCCTGCAATTACTCTGCCTTTGTTCCTAATTCTTCTAATTACCATCTTCTCTAGAAATAATCATCCCTCAGTTTTGATTTTGTTACCTTATTGTTCAGAGAGAAAAAGAAAGCCATTTAAAAAAAATTTTTTTTTATTTTGTCACCCTACATGTCTGATTATTTTGGGAGGTGAGATTTAATACCATCTTGTAAAAAAAAATGCACTTCCCAGAAAGATTACTTTTAAAGTCATCATCATATATGTGACATTTATGGAAGGAAAACATGAAAGGAGGATTGTGAAGGTGGGGTCATGGGAAGACTTGCCGCTTTCCTTAAAGCCCTTTCCATGATGAATTGATGAAATAGGCCAGGAGCAGAGTTAAATAGATTTCCGGGGACTCATCCAGATGGCATTTTTACCAGCCTGTCTATGCAGTGCCAGGAAAACTGTAAATAAGTTACTCACCCTTCCTTAAAGCAGACACACCCAGAAAGTTCACTGTGTTTTAGCTTATAAGATTAAAAAAAAAAAATGGTTCACCACCATTATCATCAGCATCCATTATTGATATTGATCTCCTGCTAAATTCGACACAAAGCATGATGCTGAGTGGCTTACAAACATTATCTGGAATACTCACACGAATCTTGAAAGGCAAATAATGATATCTTCATTTAACAGGTAAGAGAATTGAAATTCAACATATTAAATTATGTTTGCAACTCTTTGGAATCATGCCTATTTGCTTCCAAACTAGTATTAATTTTAATGACACTGTTTCTATAATATAACATTTCTATAATAAATTACATGTGATGGAAGTATGCTATTTTAAAGTCACCAGACAATACTACAAACTTCAACATGCCCCAAAATATATTGTTCATACTATAAAAAGTCAATTAACATCACATTTTCCCACAAGCTCACATGATTCTTTATACATGTGATATATTTGGCTCTTCTATACTTCTTTCAATTTATACACACTCTTCTGCCTAAGGTCATATTTTTTAAAGGCTCCAAAAAACATGCAGCACAGCACTGTAATCCTGGAGAGAAGGGAAACACACAAAGTGAGCACCAAGATTGCTCCAGCCTTCCACCTCGGGGTATTTTGCTGCCACTGACCCAAACTGGGACACAGTCCCCCAAAGCAGAAGAGGTAGACTCAAGGGACTAAATTTGCAAGGCAGGACACTGGGCAGGAGGAGGAGCTGGGAAGGGTTGAGACAGAAGTGTGTGTATTATTTACTGCAGATGCTCAGAGGGTGGGACTTCAAGAGCCATAGAAGAAATGGTTGCTAAGAAGATGAGAGCTGAAAAGTGTTGCCAAAGGTTGTGTAGTAGGAGAATGTTGGAATTAAATAAATAAAACAGAAAAAGCATTTCATCAGTTCAATAAATGATATAAGCTCCCAGCAAACTAGGAATAAAAAGGAATTCTCAACATTACAAGAGGCATCAATGACAAAGCTATTGCTAATATTAGGCTTAAAAGTGACTATACACTTTTCTACTAATATTGGGAGCAATGTAAGGTATGTTCACTCTCACCACTTCTGTTAAACATTGTATTAAAAGTCCTAAGCTATGCAAGGAGATGACAAATAAAAAAGTAAAAGGCATAAAGTTTGAAAAAGAAGAAGCAAAGCTTTCATTATTTATTTACATGATTATTAGAATGGAAAACCTTAAGCAATCTGGAAAAGTGGATTTAGAAGGACTGGAGGATATAAAATCAATATAAGGAATCAATTATGTTTCCATATACTGGCAAAAACAATTGGAAAATAAACTTTAGGAAAAGAAGTCTTATACTAACATCAAAAAATCACAGTTTAGAAAAAAAATCTAACAAAGTATGTGCAAAATATCTATTAAAAATTACAAAACATGGTTCATGAAATTTAAAAACTAAAACTATATTAGTGGATGAGAGGAGTCAGTGTGATTAAAATAGCCATCCTCCCTAAGCTGGTGTGTAGATTCAGTACAACCACTCTTAATATTCCACTAAGCTTTCTTGAAGAAAAAGACATACTAATTCTAAAATTTATACAGAAATTCAAGAATATAGAATAGTCAAAAGATCTTTAACAGAACAACAAATTTGTTATTACTCAACAATGAAAAGCAGACAAAATATACACATTCATCTACAAAATGAACTAATGATAGATATAACACAAATTAAGTCTCAAAAACAGTTCGTTGAGAAATGACAAACACCAAAGTACATGCTGTATTTTTTCATTAATTTGGAATCCTCAATTAGACAAAGTCTATTTATTGTTATAAAAATCAAACATTTATTGTTGTCTTTGGTGATGGGGATTAATTAGAAAGAGTAGGAGGAAACTTTTTGGAGTATTGAAATGTTGTACATATTGATTAGTATATTGTTTCTATAAGTACATGTATTTGTCAAAATTTACCAAATTATATATAATACATAGCATTTATACATTTCACTGTATGTATGATAAAACCACATAGCTTGTTTTTGGCACTATAAAACAACATTGACAATTTAAAATGTGACAGTAAATAATGCTAATACATTTATCTCTTTCTGGTGTATCCAACAGGGCCAAAACTAACATTGAAAACATTGGTAAATTTTAAACTCCATAGTAATGCAATATATTTAATCCCCTTTCTCATGTATGGTTCAAATTATTGAGTCTGTTCATTTTCTTGTTCTAAAGAAAGAAAAAATGACGATATTTTTAACTTTAATTAGTCTTAACACTTCAAATATAAGTTTTGGTAACAAATGCACTATTTTTCAATTACCTCGCTGGAGGAAATAGTTATTTCAAAAAGGTGAAAGGTCATGAGGACAGATAAAACAGAGATTTTGAAGAGAAATAATGACATAATCTTAATTATAGCAATGAGATTAAAATACCATGTGAAAAGTTTTCTAAAACATAACTCATTTGATTATGACTTCAGTTAGCCAAAAATCTATACTTTATATTTAGTATTGACTTATAATAAAAAAGATGGTATTTTATATCCAGAAAGGTATAAAGAGAGTGAATTAATATTAATTTATTCACAAGAGATAATGATTCTCTCATTTATAACCAAAAGTTTCAAATAAAAGTAAATAATAAGTTACTATTTAACAATTATTGAGGATATATTCTTGAGGATTTTGAAATATGTAGAAATAAAAAAATAATATTGATAAAGTCACAAGCTAGGACACAGCCTGGCATGACAATACACATTACAAATCATGTAAATACAGGTGACCTTTGAACAAGGCTAGGGTTAGGAGCACTGAACCCCAGGCAGTCAAAATTTAAGTATATCTTTTGCTCTACAGTTGGCCCTTCTTATACCAGATACAACCACTGAATAGCAAACACAGTATGTTCCATCCATGTTTGAGAAACCACAGTTAGAAATGTTGAAAATACTGTGTTTGATTCACGATTGGTTGAATCTGTGGATCTGAAATCCATGGATCTGAACGGCCAACTCTATCTATTGAAAAAATAATCTGTGTATAAGTGGACCCATATAGCTCAAACCCATGTATTTTAAAAGGTCTGTGTTCAAATTATGAAGAAATGGCTTAGAATTTTTTTAATTTACAAATTCTTCCAAGAAAATATAATTCAATTCAAATCAATCAAAAATGCACGGAAATATTCATTCATATTTCTATTCTAATATCTACTAAAATAATTGCAAACAAAGTGTTACAATATAGTGACTGGTTATATGAGTCTTGATATATCTATACAACTAAATTATGTGCAACAATTAAACAATAAATCTACATGAGGTTACAAAAATCTAAAACTTTGGGCAAGATATTTTATCTTTTCTACATCTCAGTTTTTCCATTTAAAACTAGCACAAACATATCTTCTTCAGCTAACTTGCAGGGTTATTGGGATGAATAAAAGCTGGAGTATAAATATAATCACTGAAAACTAAAACATTAAAAGTTTAAAACCCACTATTTGATAGCCCTGGCTGGATAGGTTGGCATCACCCCCAACCACAGAGGTTACCAGTTCGATTCCCAGTCAGGTCACATACAGAAACAGGTCAATGCTTCTGTCTCTTTCCCTTTTTCCTTTCCTCTCTCTAAAATCAGTAAAAAATAAATAAATAAGTAATAAATAAAAGATCCTACTATTTGAATAAAATGGGAAATCAATAAGTAAAAGCACTTCCTCTTGATTACAAAATTCTACATTCCTTAATTAAGAATAACCCTATTAATTTTATGATTAAAAAACAGGTAAAAACAATGTAGTAAAAAAAGTCTATTCTATACTTGTGAGTTTTTCCTTTACTGACTTTTCAAACTGAAGAAGTTTTCATAAACACTTTTAGTTCAACACCATACAGATGCCTAAAGTAGGGAGATATGTTTTCATTGCACTGGTTTGCAAGTAATGAGCCTACATTTTTCCCATGAGAACATTTCACACTCCATTTTCATTATCACACTCACTTCATAATTCTTGTTTTAGCTCACATTATGGAAAAAGCAGAATATACAAACCTATTTCAATCTTACTTTAGTTTATAGAACAAAGCGCCCAGAGAAGCATAAATATGAACCATACAGTGCTAGCATGGTTTCTCTCCACACAATCCTTGCTACCGCTTAATAAAATGGTAGAAGTAGGATTTATTCAGTCTTCAGATAGCAGAAAATAAAAAGAATATCCGTAGACTGTAGTAGAGTCTCCAATGCATTGAGAAAGGTCATTTAATTAAACAGTTATTCCTTTCAACTTCAGTCCATTATTTCTAGTGCTGTTTTAAGTTTCCACATAGAACAGAAGTCTGCCTTTTTCATAATGAACTAGATTATTTTTATTAGTCGATGACTGAAAAATTCACAACAGTAAAAAAGAAACTTAACTTTAAACATACATATATTCCAGAAAGTTTTATTTAAAATTTCTTAAAATAATATTGCACAATAATCAAATGTTATCATATCCAAATAGTTAGGTTCAGACAGTCATCTAAAACAACTTCATCCTCTGTCCTTATCTTAGATGAGATTCACAAAAAAGGTTTGTCTCCAGTCAGGACCCATGAACCTGATCTTGTTCACTGCTGTTCTCATTTCATACCCAGATGATTGGCAGGGATAACATCCAATCACAACTTGTGTTTTCCAAGAAATGGGTTTTCATTATTTTCTAACAATAATATTTATTATAAAAGAGCAAGCAAAAAGTGAATAAAATGTCTCACCAAACACAAGATTTAGACTAAAAACTATATCCATCATAATTATCTTTGGGGAAGAGAGTGGTTTAAGCTTTACTTTGTCAGTTAAACAAGTCTGCACAATTTCCAAATAAAGCAAGCATTGCAACAGAGTACACCAGAGAGAAGTACCTGTTTCCTCGGAATTCCCTAAGAGTCTCTTGGCCCTCCACATTCACGTGAAGTTGTGTTGTGATAGCATAGTTGGTCCCCTGAAAGAGAAATTTCATATAATTCAGACAAAACACTCTAAACTAGAAGAATGAATGTAAATACTTTCAAAACTCTGCCATCTTGAATTAAATAATAATTCTTGTTTATGTTTTTCTGGAAAGGCCATGGTCTTGAAAATATATTTCACCACTCCCTCTCAGCTTAAAATCAAATGCATTATCAGATCCTAATTTGCATTATATACATATTTTCAATCAATCCACTCCTCCCAGGTTGCCTTCAGCATTATTCCTATTCAGGCACTGATCACTACACCGGCGGTTGAGATAACCACATGTATAACCTCAACTGCTAAAGCACTGTCCATGCATGACCACAGAAATGTCAGGAGTCTTACCATACCCCAGTCACTCTTGAAACCCTCCAGAGTCTCCATATTTCTTTCAGAAACAAGAACCATGTGCCTCTTTATGGTGCAACAATAAATTCAGAGACCAAAGCCACCAATGGGACCAGGGCAGGACTCTGAGGTCAGAGAGACATTCGTTCTAGTCTGTGCATTGCCATTTTCTTAGAGAAAATATTCATTATTCCTAAGGTTCAGGTATTGTTGGCAGTTTCTACCTCATAGAATTGATATGAAGATTTAATCATTCTATGTGAAGATTTAATCATTCTACTTATGGCATTTTTTTTTTTTTTGTATTTTTTTTTGTATTTTTCTGAAGCTGGAAACGGGGAGAGACAGTCAGACAGACTCCCGCATGTGCCCGACCGGGATCCACCCGGCACGTCCACCAGGGGCGAGGCTCTGCCCACCAGGGGGCGATGCTCTGCCCCTCTGGGGCGTCACTCTGCCGTGACCAGAGCCACTCTAGCGCCTGGGGCAGAGGCCAAGGAGCCATCCCTAGCGCCCGGGCCATCTTTGCTCCAATGGAGCCTTGGCTGCGGGAGAGGAAGAGAGAGACAGAGAGGAAGAAGGGGGGGTGGAGAAGCAAATGGGTGCTTCTCCTATGTGCCCTGGCCGGGAATCGAACCCGGGTCCCCCGCACGCCAGGCTGACGCTCTACCGCTGAGCCAACCGGCCAGGGCCTTATGGCTTTTTTTTTTTTTTTTTTTTTCCTGAACGGGGAGAGACAGTCAGACAGACTCCCGCATGCGCCCGACCGGGATCCACCCGGCACGCCCACCAGGGGTGATGCTCTGCCCACCAGGGGGCGATGCTCTGCCCACCAGGGGGCGTTGCTCTGCCCCTCCGGGGCGTCGCTCTGCCGCAACCAGAGCCAATCTAGCGCCTGGGGCAGAGGCCAAGGAGCCATCCCCAGCGCCCGCGCCATCTTTGCTTCAATGGAGCCTTGGCTGCGGGAGGGGAAGAGAGAGACAGAGAGGAAGGAGGGGGTGGAGGTGGAGAAGCAAATGGGCGCTTCTCCTATGTGCCCTGGCCGGGAATCGAACACGGGTCCCCCACATGCCAGGCCGACGCTCTACTGCTGAGCCAACCGGCCAGGGCCCTTATGGCATTTTTTATAGTAGCCAGAAACAAAGTAAATGTTTAAGAAATATTAAAAGATGTGTTGTAGAATTGGGCATCTGATAAAATTTTGTTAACCATTGTCATCCCAATAAATTCAATTAAAAATAAGTAAAGAAATATCAACTTATCATTATTATTATTATTACTATTACTATTATCAACACTACTTTGATAAAACAATCCATATGGATTTTTCTTATCCTTATTTTTTTCCTTTACTTTCTCAGTTCAAGGGACTTACAAATAATTTTCTCTTCCCAGCCTGTGACATTCCTCCCTTGTAGTTAGAGCTCTCTGTGACTATTTCCTCAAGGCAGTAGCTGCATGGTAGTCAAGAAAATAGAATTATGTGGCCCATCTCTCAACATAAGTCTAAATCTCAGGAAAATGTACCTGTTGTTAAACAAAGCTTTAGGAAACATGCAAAATTGTTCCCTGCAGTCAAATAAAAATTCCACCTAAACGTAGTAGAGAAAAGAAGAGTTTTGTGGGACCCTGGGGTAGGAAAGATCTGCTTTCTGCTTTCTGTGACTCCACTTTCTGTGCCTCCTGTAATGCTGGAAAGACCCCCATGGGAAACAACTGCCCACAGCAGTGACAGCGACAAGTAGCCCAGCCCACACAGTGTTTAGCTCCTTGCACCTGATCAATAGCTAATGAAAGAAATATAACTAAAGCGAATATTTGCAGCTGGATAAACTAGACACAGAACTGAACTGCAGCCCTCTGACATTTTATTTCCCAGAGATTCTTTTTCTTAATTCTTGAATTAGACAGTTCACTTTTTCTACCCATAGCTTTCTCGCCAGCTCAGAGCTTTCATGGATATTAGAGCAGTGAGGTAAAAAATTGCTACTCTGGAACAGGTGTTCCTAGATTCTTAAATCACACTTACTTGGGACAAGATGAGTTACCAAAAAAAGATTGCTATTTTAATGATGCTCATCACAGTCATGACTGGCTCAGGGCTTTCAAATCTCTTGCCTCAACCACAGCAAAATTAGAAAGCCTGCATTTTTTAAAGCATTCTAAAAGATTCAACAGTTTTTTCCATGTAATCAGAGACACTAATTATCGAGCCTATTTGAGATAAAGTAGTAGTTAATGCCAATTTATCAAGAAGGGAAATGAATCTGATTTTATTTCCATTGCGACTGCCCAAAGGCAGGTGGCTTAAGGCGAGTATATTTAGTCTAATGAGACTCTAGGGGATAAACAGTCTAAGTTTGAGCACCCTCATTAAGCATCAGCAAATTCAGTGACCTGCCTGCTGCACAAATTCAATTTATATTTGCACTAAACATGGCCATAACTAGTCCACAAATATAAGTGTAAGATCTTAGAGCTTCCTCTTCCAGATGGAATTTGTGCATTTCCTCCCCAATACTTGTATTTCAAGCTTAATTTGAAAGCAATTTCTGGTTAAATGCTACTTCTTTCATCTCTGTAGGCCATTTAACAAAGTATTTAGCAAAGCTATTATTTTCTAAGTTTCAGGTATAAAAATAAATCTAGAATGACTCACTTTCTAAACATTTTATACTTTATTTATTAACATGTTCTCATCATAAATGGTCATGAGTTTGCTACTATGCATCTATTCACATTTGCTCAATCCAGAGCCCCAAGTTCCTAGAAAGTACAGATGAATGCAAATATATATATATATATATATATATATTAACCAAAAATTTCAGTGTCCAGACCATTCATTGGCAATATTGTAGTGGGTTGGTCATCTGTAGTATATTAGGTTTATACCATTACATTAAGGTCAGTCAAGAAGAGAAGACCAGAATGAAGAATATATGAAATATTTGAAATACATTTTTGGAGAATTGTATCTAAAAGGAAAGGTATCATGGTGACTCAACTTCAGCTGGATTGGGGGGCCAAAGTACTGCATGGTTGGTATACCTTTCTGCTGTGATTTGGAAGAACACAGATGGGAAAGCCCAGCAATAAAAAATCCAGTCAAATTATTATTCATAAGTTAATGATATACAAATCAAAGGCAGAATTGGAAAGAAAGAAAAAGAAAAAGAGAGACAGATAAGGAAGATGAGAGGGGATAAATTTGACAGTATTAGTTCTATTCTTAGACATGGATTGATTTCCCTTCCTCATCCCCTTGAAATGAAGTGTAGCCATGTCATTTACTTTGACTAGTGGGATGATCGGTGGTTATTCTTTTCTGTGTTTGTCTGAAGATAAGTTTAAGAGCCAGTGTAAATATGTCATAATCTTGTTTTCCCTTTTTTGTGTCAGTTAGAAACAATTCTGATGAGGGTTGCCCAACAACCTGGATAAAAGAGTAAGAACAACACAAAGGGCCCCTAGCCAACCTGTGGTGGACATGTGTATCCACAAGAAATCAACACTTTGTAGTTCACACCGCTGAAACTGTTTACTACCACAGCATTACCGAGTCTATTCTTACTGGTATAAATGACTAACAAGAGTGGGCTACAGCTGCAACCAAATGTCCTTGGGGCATTGCATTGGGGCTCAAGGTGGAGGGAAATGATATTGGAGACTGAGAAACTGGTGGTTCATGTTATACAGCAGCTGGATATTTGATAAACCATCATCTGTCACTCTTGGAAGGCCAAAATATTCCTAACAAATGTGTGTCTCTAGGAGGAAAAGACAGAAAACAAAACACGAGTGGTATGTGTGCTGGTTGCTGAAGGCTCATTTTGGAAAGTTAACATAAGCAAAAAATAAATTTAGAAAATAATCAATTCATTAGCAGAGAATTAATAGGAACACAGAGTTCATAAAATCAGAATTTTATAGAGTTAAAAGAGGCAAGGGCTTTTCAACCCCAAACTGATGGTAGTAGAGGGTGGAATCTCATTAAAACTCAGGGTCAAGCAAAAGAATTGGTCACTACACCATCATTCAAATCTCTCAATTACTAATTTCTTTCACTGTACAATCTAACAAAGGATGTTACACAGGTAAGTCTTCCAATTTGACAAAGTGGCTAAGAGAAAAGTATTTTTCTCTCTGAAGCCCAGTAAACTTAAGGTACCCACACTGAAGTAACAAAAGACAGAGATGATTGAGAGAGAGAATGTAAAGATACAGTGTAAATTCATAAGATTGTATATATAAAAACACTGCGACCGTCTCTGGAGTCTGGAAGAAAAAAAAGTGACTGTAGACATGAGGAACTGCTATTGTCTGAATGTGTCCTATGAAAAGTCACATGCTGCAGTGCTAACTCCCAATGTGATGGTATTTGGAGATGCCACCTTTGGGAAGTAATTAAGTTTAGAAAGGGCATGAGGATAGAGCTCACGATGGAATTAGAGTCCTTATAAGAAAAACAAGAATACTTGCTTTGTCTCTCTCCCATGACATGATACACAAAAAGGAGACTGTCTGCAAACCAGGCAGAGAGCTCTCACCAGACACCTAACTCTGGTGGCACCTTGATCTTGGACTTCCCAGCCTCCAAAATTGTGAGAAATAAATGTTTGTGGTTTAAGCCAGGGGTAATCCACCTTTTTATACCTACCGCCCACTTTTGGGTCTCCGTTATTAGTAAAATTTTCTAATCACCCACCGGTTCCACAGTAATGGTGATTTATAAAGTAGGGAAGTAACTTTACTTTATAAAATTTATAGGCCCTGGCCGGTTGGCTCAGCGGTAGAGCGTCGGCCTGGTGTGCGGGGGACCCAGGTTCGATTCCTGGCCAAGGCACATAGGAGAAGCGCCCATTTGCTTCTCCACCCCCCCCCCTTCCTCTCTGTCTCTCTCTTCCCCTCCCGCAACCAAGGCTCCATTGGAGCAAAGATGGCCCAGGCGCTGGGGATGGCTCCTTGGCCTCTGCCCCAGGCGCTAGAGTGGCTCTGGTTGCGGCAGTGACACCCCGGAGGGGCAGAGCATCGCCTCCTGGTGGGCAGAGCTTCGCCCCTGGTGGGCGTGCTGGGTGGATCCCAGTCAGGCGCATGCGGGAGTCTGTCTGACTGTCTCTCCCCGTTTCCAGCTTCAGAAAATTAAAAAAAAAAAAAAAATTATAAAGCAGAGTTACAGCAAGTTAAGGCATATAATAATAATTACTTACCAAGTACTTTATGTCATATTTTTGCTAAGTTTGGCAGAATAGCCTGACCAGGCAGTGGCGCAGTGGATAGAGCGTTGGACTAGGATGCGGAAGGACCCAGGTTTGAGACCCCGGGGTTGCCAGCTTGAGTGCGGGCTCATCTGGCTTGAGCAAAAAGCTCACTAGCATGGACCCAAGTCACTGGCTCGAGTGGGGGGTTACTCAGTCTGCTGAAGGCCCGTGGTCATGGCACATATGAGAAAGCAATCAATGAACAACTACAGTGTCGCAACAAAAAACTGATGATTGATGCTTCTCATCTCTCTCCATTCCTGTCTGTCTGTCCCTATATATCCCTCTATCTGACTCTCTCTCTGTCCCTGTAAAAAAATAAAAAAAAAAAAAAGTTTGGCAGAATAAATCTTTATAAAACAACTTATTATAGTTAAATCTATCTTTTTATTTATACTTTGGTTGCTCCGCTACCGCCCACCATGAAAGCTGGAACACCCACTAGTGGGTGGTAGGGACCAGGTTGACTACCACTAGTTTAAGCCATCCAGTCTATGGTGCTCTTGTTATAGCAGCATGAACTGACTAAAACAAGTGCAGACTAGTCCTGATTGCCCAGACATGCCACATAATGCAAACGGGTATAGCTTCTGATTACTACCTTGGAGGAGGGGATTAAGATATAGCAGATTCCAGCCCCTAGCCAATATGTGATTGATAATTAGTGACAGGATGATAAACCATTGTGGTTTTAAAACCCTAGTTGTTGGAAGTTTTTTTCAGCATAGCATTCTAACTTAACTCATCCTAACTAACATAAAAAATACACATAAATGTTTATTAAGGTTGAAATATGACAGATATGCTTTTATCTCATATGCATTTTGTGCTTCTTTTAAAATGAATATATATTATTCATGAAATAAAATAAAACAGGGTTTGAAAATGATCACTTATATGACAGAATTAAATATAGAATAACAGAATTAACATATATAAAAATGTGAACTGAAATTTTGAGTGAATGGTACAGGAATAATAGTTAAGAAATTAAAATCAAGGAAAGTAAGTTAAACCTTACCTCTCAGCCACACAAAATAATTTCCTGAAGTTCTGACATCAATCAAAGTATTTTCACTTTTATTTTGTTAATCATTGAAGTTTGGGTAATGCTAATATTATAATAATACTATTCTCTTACCATCAGCAGAGTCCTGTTCTCACTGCCTGACATAGATTAACTCATTAATCCTAATAATAATAGCACAATGAAGTAAATTGTTACTATTTTCATTTCTGTTTTACATGTAAAGAAACTGAGAAATAGATAATTTATTTTGGTAAATAAATTACCAAAAGTCACATAGCTAAAATATGAAAAATAACAACTGTCCCAAGATCTGTAATCTTAACCATTTTAATGTCTAGCCTGCCTCTCAAGATCATTTGAGTTAATTCTTAATTAGGATAATATTTATTCATAAAAGTTTTCTATGTTTAAAATTGAGAATTATCCCTTGTAATATTTTGCTGTTATTCACTATTTTCATATGCAAAATAGAAAAATAAATATGCTGATTATAGTGAAAAGAAGCATATGACTTTAATACATGGATTTACATTAAAAAATATGGAAATCATTAAGGGTAGCAAATTGTTAAATCTGAATCCTCAGTTGGACGTTAATTGGATCATGGAATTTAAGCCAACCATATTCAAAAATGAACAAAAATGACAGAATGAGAAAACATCTTGGAAATACAAGAAATATTTTATTATTCATTGGGTCTCAAAAGCGAGATGTTAAAACTTCTGGAAAAATGGCAGAAGGCATATGAATTTTTATAACTCCTTGCCAAATATACTAAAATTAATAACAGGATTTAATAAAAGGAAAGGATGAGACGGTAATGAAATTAGGAATGGCTACTACATATATTACAACTTTAAAGAATCTGTAGAGGAGGGGTCTTCATCTCTGCAGGACTAAACTTCAAAGTGTTGGACCTGCCAGATGTCTATCCTCTGGACCACTGTGTACCTGTCCCTCTCCTTGTTGTAGTCTTTTGTGTCCAGACACACCAATTCCCCTATCCCTCTCTCACACATTCAGCTTCCTAGTCCCCCTGGTTTCCTAAGTGGCACTGCCCAGCACAGGGAATATCTGCTGCTGTTGGAAAATCTTTCCAACACAGCCACAGCTGCCCACTAGTTGGCGTAGCTATTTTTGTCTTGAGTCTTCCAGTACAGGGCCCCATCAACTCATCCTTCATCCCTTCCGGGTGTATCTTTCTGCTATGCTAGGAGAAATAGTTGTTCCAGTGCAGAATTGCTCCAGACACATCTGTCACCATAAGATACATCATTCCTAATGTCACCATTTTGTCTACTTGTCTACCATTGTACCCTGCAAATTAGTTTATTCATATAAAACAATAACTTTTACACAATTCCCAAAGATCAAATTCCTACCTTGGGAGGTAAATAATTAATCATAATAACAATAATAATAATAGTAATAAGAGTGGGAACCACTAATTAGTGATAGATGCAGGTTGGAATTCAGACCTATGGATGATGAGTCCATTATATTATTTTCTCTATTTGTTAACAGGCACCATTTGCAGCAAGGCAGAAATTCCTGAGTGCCTTTTATTTGTAGAGCAGCCTCCTCAGATTCCAGAAATGATACGATTTCTTTTCTATTTCCAATGTTTCCTACATTAGAATTTGGGAGAAAGAGGAACAAAGGTAAGGAAGACTGGGGTTCTGCTGCTGTCTTGTTTTCCGCAAGATTTCATTGTACACTATTTTGATGCCAAAATACAGTTTTCTTAGTTCTGTCTAGACACAGATAAATCAAGAGCAACATCAACTCTAAATCTACAATCATTCAAATGCATCTACTCCTCTTGGCCATCATTCTTTCACTTGTAATGTTTCTGAAATTTGTCACTCTTGTAAAAAGAAATTGCTCTCCACAGACCAAATAAAGCAGAAAAAGGACTCCTCAGAGCTGTTTGCTTTTCAAGATTAATTAGGACAAGTTTGAGGTCAGAGTTGATGTTCTTTTATTTTTTTAATAATCTTGTTGAATTAAAAAATATACTCTGAGTGAGTTCATGTTCACTATAGGAAGCAGGGCTGAAATCTAGGCCATATCAAGAAGCTGCAAAATATTCAAAGCACCATGATCACACATGCATGTGAATGCATGTTCCAAAATCCTTGAGGTTCTCAGCTCTCTCTGTAATGAGGACTGTGTTAGGTAGCAAAGACAGCTTGGCTTGGCTCTCTGCAGTGGTCAAGTTACTTTTTCATTTGGTCCTTGCCCTGTGAATTAATTAATAAATTTTGCTAAGTCATGTTGAAATAATCACATTAAGAAAATAGATTTTTTTCTTGTAAAACACAGAGTATATATACTGTGCTTTCTATTTCTTCTTTGCTAAGATTTTTCTCTCTTATAACACAATGCCAAGCATGCCTTACCTTCTCTCCTAGTCACTATTAATTAACTGCCATTGAGCACAGGGATGTTAATACACAAATATCTTGAAAAAGCATTTCTAAATGTGGCTCCTTAGTAAATACATTGTCAAACACTTCTTCCGAATGTCTGCCCCAAATAAACTGATGACCTGATAACTGGAAACAAACAAGTAGGGTCAGCTGTGGTCAGCAGCTGGGTAGGAGCGGGCTGGTTAAGAGGCTTCAGTGGTGAAATCTGCTATGGTAGCCAATAAACAAATTCTCCCTCTTGTAACATTTAGTGTCAGGAATATCTATTCCAAAACATTTTTCTGGGGTATTAAAAGTGCAGAAAATTAGGAAGATATAGGAGTTCTGTTTTGCTCACAGATTAGCCATTAATATTTTGTGAGAATATTGGCATAGATGTTCATGTTTTTCAGCCTTTTTCAAATAATAACAAATTGTCAATTTTTTTTAATCCTCTGATTATAAAGCAAAAATATACATTGAAGCTTTTATTATCAAAGGCATTCTCATTTCAGACCAGTCTGTTCAGAAACCATTATTCTAATTTACATGTTGCCAAAAGCTGCAGATAATATGAACTGCTGGGGTATTTAGTTTTACAGTGGGAGAATTTTTGCTGTTAGACTTGCCACTGAAGATAAAAGGTTAATGTTATCGACTGAATGAGATGAGAGGAATTTCATCTGACTGCATGGTACTAAAAAGGAGTTATCATTGTATCCAACATTTTAATTGTTAGAAATAAGGACCTCTTGGGCCCTGGCCTTGGGTTGGCTCAGTGGTAGAGCATTGGCCTGCTGTGCAGGAGTCCCGGGTTCGATTCCTGGCCAGGGCACACAGGAGAGGCACCCATCTGCTTCTCTTCCTCCCCCCCTCTCCTTCCTCTCTGTCTCTCTCTTCCCCTCCCGCAGCCAAGGCTCCATTGGAGCAAAGTTGACCCAGGCGCTGAGGATGGCTCTATGGCCTCTGCCTCAGGCACTAGAATGGCTCTGGTTGCAGTGGAGTAACACCCCAGATGGGCAGAGCATCGCCCCCTGGTGGGTGTGTGGGTGGATCCCGGTTGGGCGCATGCGGGAGTCTGTCTGACTGCCTGACCGTTTCCAACTTCAGAAAAATACAAAAAAAAAAAAAAAAAGGAAGAAATAAGGACCTCTTATTTATAGTATTTTAATAAAAGAAAGAAAGAAGAAAGGAAAAGAGGGTAGGAGGGAGGGAGGGAGGGAGGGAGGGAGGGAGGGAGGGAGGGAGGGAGAGAAGGAAGGAAGAGAAAAGAAGGAAAAAAAGAAAGAAAGGCAGAGAAGGAGGGAGGTGTGAAGGGAGTGAGGAGAAAGAAACTTGCTTGTAAATTTCAGTTACAGTATTTCACTCTATTAAGGATTACAATTTGCATATTTAACTGTGTTTAAAAATAAAATGTTAATGTATCAAAGTTTATTATAAGTGAATTCTACCATATTAAAGCCACACTAAATAATTCTATTCAAGAATTATAATAATTATTTTCAATTGCTTCCAAAGATGTCATCTTACTAATTTATTGAGGGGATGGTATGACCTTGAAAGATTTAAGAATTTTTAAAGAAAAGGTAGGATTAAGACATAAAATTCACTTTGTATTTTCATTAGTGTTCTTTGAATCCCTTCTCTCCAAATTAATTATTTGCATGCAGTAAATATGTATACTCATAGGGAACCTCTTCCTTGGGTAGACATTTTCTCTCCTATGGGTGGTACATAAACTCCAGAAGAAACTGAAATAAGATGTGGACATGTAAAGCAGATACCTAACTGAGCAATAAAAAGAAAAAATGATTGGCAGACCCTCAGGGTGTTTTTGTAACCACAGCCAATGAAAAGGAAGAATCACAATATAGCCTGGTAAACAGGGACACATTTCTTACCCTTGGACTTCTGTTATCTTCTTTTTATATTTAGGCTTGCTGGCTCTTGATCTTTTCTCTGACTTTGATTTTTTTCTAGATTTCCTTCTGTTTAGATCCTGGCTGAGTATCTCAGTTGACACTTGTTTAGAACATTATTCTTTTATGCCAAGGTTGTGTGTTCTATCCCCAGTCAGGGCACATACACAAGCAACTAATGCAAAGTGAAACAATAAATTGATATTTGTCTCTCTCAGTCCCTTCCTCTCTAAAGTCAATAAAAAACGTTTTTTTAAGTAACTTTAAATTTTTTTGTGCTTAAATACACACACATAAGTAAAATAAAAAAATTAAGCCTCTTGTGTAATGACAGATATGCATCAATTTAATTAGGGACAACCTTTAATTTTTAAATATTAAAATTTTTGACAAATTATTTTTCTACTTATAAATGTTGAAATGCTTAAAAAAATAGTTCATAGAAAGAAGAAAAATAACAGGTCAGAAATGTGATCCACAAAAGAGAAATAAAGTGTTAGGAAGGAAATAAATAAAGGTAAAGTAAAATCTTTCTTATTCTTAATAAAGTTAACAGATATTTGTTAATAATAATAGCAATACTATCTTTGGTGATCATGGCTTATGGATAAATGAAATCAATGACAGCAATATTATAAGTGACAGAGGGAAGAATCGGGAATAGACTACCACATTATGCAAGAAATAGTATAGTGTTATTTGAAAGTGGACAAATGTATATTGCAAACTCTAAGGCTAAAAATTTTTTATAAGAAGTGTACTTTTTGGATTCTTGCTGTATTGGCCAAGAGATTGCTTAAAGGCCTTAATCACTGTAAAAAAAAATAGAGGACTGGATAGAGAAGATGTGGCACATATATACTATGGAATACTACTCAGCCATAAGAAATGATGACATTGGATCATTTACAACAAAATGGTGGGATCTTGATAACATTTACGGAGTGAAATAAGTAAATCGGAAAAAAACAAGAACTGCATGATTCCACACATTAGTGGGACATAAAAACGAGACCAAGAGACATGGACAAGAGTGTGGTGGTAATGGGAGGGGGAGGAAAGGAGGGAGAGAGGGAGGGGGAGGGGCACAAAGAAAACTAGATAGAAGGTGAGAGAGGACAATCTGACTTTGGGTGATGGGTATGCAACATAATTGAATGACAAGATAACCTGGACATGTTTTCTTTGAATATATGTACCCTGATTTATTGATATCACCCCATTAAACTTAATAAAAATTTATTTATAAAAAAAAAAAAGTGTACTTTTTGTGATAAGAGAGGAGAGTAAATGGAGTTGTATAAAATGCTCAATTAAAACCAGAGAAGAAAAAGAAAAATTGGAAGACAAAATAAGAAAGAAGGACATATATATATTAAAAGTTATCAATATATATATTTTCTGAGCCCAGTATATTGGGGAAAACATAGCAGCTTACATGAGAAGATTCCATATAGCAAGAAAACTTGCTATTTTATATATTCCCCCACACAAAATCTTTATAAGCACCTAAAATTCACTAGTGCAGCGTCCCCACATATATTCTATTGAATGACAGCTCTGAGTGAGTGTCAGGAAAGACCATTTGATGCAGGATGTGGAGGCAACTTTAAAAGTTGTTAGGTCAATCAACTCAACTTGCTTTGCCATGCTCACAATGAGAGGATGTATCTCCCAATTCTACTTATAGATTAAAAGTAAGTTCTTCAGCTTATGGAAATATACAGTTGATTTTCAAATATCCCTATTTCTTTATAAATGTGCTGCTTATATTTGAAGAAATCTACATAAGGCCCATGCATCCCATTGTTTTCTTTTTCTTTTTCTTTTCTTTTTTTTTTGTGACAGAGTTCAGACAGAGGGACAGATAGGAACAGACAGACAGGAAGGGAGAGAGATGAGAAGCATCAATTCTTTGTTGTGGCACCTTAGTTGTTCATTGATTGCTTTCTCATATGTGCCTTGACTAGGAGGCTACAGCAGACTGAGTGACCCCTTGCTCAAGCCAGTGACCTTGGGCTCAAGCTGGTGAGCATTGCTCAAAAAGATGAGCCCATGCTCAAGCTGGTGACCTTGGGATCAAACTTGGGGTCTCGAACCTAGATCCTCCTCATCCCAGTCCGAAGCTCTATCCACTACGCCACCGCTTAGTCAGGCCCCATTATTTTCTTTGTCTCTTAAACTTTTTTAAATCTATACATCCAGTCTCTTCTGTTCCCTTGCAATGTATTTCCTGAGAAAACCAGATTATCTATCTTATCAAGATTCCCAGATGTTAAAATTTTTTGCTCACATCTCCAAGTGATTTCTTAACATGGTCATTTGTCTTCTTTATCTTCTACAAATGTGTAGTTAGATCTAGAATCTGGATCACTCTCAAATTACATTTTTTAGCAAAAACCTTTCATAGTTTCCATCAGAGGTATCTTTATTTTATTATTGATTTTAATTTATTGTGTTTACATAGATTCTAATGTCACCTGAATTCACCCCCTTCCCCTGTGTCCCCCTTGCCCTCCTCTCCACAATGCCCTCCCCCTGTTCCTCCAAGATTATCCCATCCTCTCATCCCTTTCCCTCTGTCTGCTTTCCTTCATCCTTTGATCCTGCCTCTGTCTCAATTCTGTTCCTCAGTTCACATTGTTCATTGGATTCCTCAAATGAGTGAGGTCATATGATATTTTTCTCTCTCTGCCTGTCTTATTTCACTTAACATAATAGTTTGCAGGTCCATCCATGTTGTTGCACAAGGTAAAATTTCCTTCTTTTTCATGGCCCCATAGTATTCCATTGTGTATATGTACCACCAACTTTTTAATCCACTCGTCCACTGACGGACACTTGGGCTGTTTCCAGATCTTACTTATTGGAAACAGTGCTGCCATAAACATGGGGGTGCATTTCTCTTTTGAATCAGTGATGTAGTGTTGTTGAGATGTATTCCTAAAAGAGGGATGGCTGGATCAAAAGGCAGTTTTATTTTTAATTTTTTGAGGAATCTCCATACTGTTTCCCACAGTGGCTGCACCAGTCTGCATTCCCACCAGCAGTGCAGGAGGGTTCCCTTTTCTCCACATCCTCACCAGCACTTACTATGTGTTGTTTTGTTAATGAGTGCCATTCTGACTGGTGTGAGGTGATATCTCATTGTGGTTTTAATTTGCATTTCTCTAATGATTAGTGATGTTGGGCATTTTTTCATCTGCCTATTGGCCATCTGTATGTTCTCTTTGGAGAAGTGTCTATTCATTACTTTTGTCCACTTTTTGATTGGATTGTTTATTATTTGCTGATAATATGATACTGTACATAGAAAACCTTGAAGTCTCAGTAAAAAAAAAACTACTGGAACTGATAAATTCAGCAAGGTGACAGGATATAAAATTAATATTCAGAAATCAGAGGCAATTTTATATACCAAAGATGAACTGTCTGAAAGAGAACTTAAGAAAACATTCCCCCTCACTATTGCAACAACAAAAAAGTACATAGGAGCAAATTTAACCAAGGAGGTTAAAGACTTGTACTTGGAAAATTATAAAACTTTGGTAAAAGAAATCAAAGAAGATACAAACAAGTGAAAGCATATGCCATGTTGTGGATAGGAAGAATAAACATCATTAAAATGTCTATATTACCCAAAGCAATTTATAAATTCAATGCAATTATTATTAAAATACCAATAACATACTTCAAAAATATAGAACAAATATTCCAAAAATTTATATGAAACCAAAAAAGAACACGAATAGCCTCAGAAATCTTGAAAAAGAAGAATAAAGTGGGTGGCATCACACTTTCTTATATCAAGTTATACTACAAGGCCATTGTACTCAAAACAGGTTGGTACTGGCATAAGAACAAACATATAGATCAATGAAACAGAACAGAGAACCCAGAAATAAACCCACACCTTTATGGACAATTGATATTTGACAAAGGAGGTAAGGAAATACAATGGAGTAAAAACGGTTCCTTTAACAAATGGTGTTAGGAAAATTGGACAGCTACCTGCAAAAAAATGAAACTAGACCACCAACTTATACCATTCACAAAAATAAACTAAAATAGATAAAAGACTTAAATGTAAGTTGTGAAATCATAAACATCTTGGAAGAAAACATATGCAGTAAACTTTCCAATATCTCTGGTAACAATATTTTTGCTGATTTATCTCCATGGGCATGTGAAATATAGGACAGGATGAACAAATGAGACTATATCAAACTAAAAAGCTTTTGCACAGCTAAAGACAATATGAACAGAATAAAAAGACAAACCATACACAATGGAAGAACATATTCGACAATATGTCTGATAAGGAATTAATAACCAAAATTTATAAAAAAAACTTGTAAAACTGAACACCAGGAATATAAATAATCCAATCAGAGGTATCTCTTATGCTGCATTTCTGGTACAAAGCCACAAATCCAACTCTTTTGTCCCCTGCTCTCAAGTTGGGCACTGAGGCAATCTTACTCATTTATATTACCTTGGATTTGCATTGTCCTTAACGCTGAAGTCGAGACTTTTTTCCTGGGCCTGAGAGAATCTGTGTAAAGCTAACAGTGCCTTTTATCAGAAATGCCCACTCTCGTTGCTTGTTCAGGACAGATGACATTGCATTGTTGCTCAAGTCTGATGTGCTCAAGAAGGAAGGTGCTCTGTCCTTTCTAGTATTAACAGCCTGATTTCTAAGGGCTCGATATTCTGTAACATGGAGAATTAGCTCTTGAGTAAAGGTGATAGTAAAATCTGGGTTCATTTGAGTTCATCTCCAAATAACATTTCAAAATGCATAAAACATCACAAGGGTGACACAGTGACCATCCTGAAAATTGAATGGAGCTATCACCAAACACCTAGGCTGTGTTTAATCTCAGCTCTTCTAGTTACTTACTGTCTGTATGATCTTAGAAAAGTCACTTAACCTTGCTGACTTTTATTTTTCTCATCTGTATGGTGGGGAGTGGTAATCCATTCTCAGGATAGTTTTAATTGCATGCTATGCTAATTAAAGCATAAAGCACTCTTAAAACTTCTGAGCAAAATACAAGTATAAGGCTGTTATTTAGTACTCCTGCAACTTGTTATCTGATACGAATAGGAGATTAGCATAAATGGGAGCCAGCCCCTGTGAAGCATGAAGGGAGAAAAGGGGAAGACCTTCGCTGTGTGTCAAGCACTTCATATGCAGGAAGAAAAATATTATTTCATACAATGTGCATATTTGAGGTTTTTCACTAACTGCCTTAATGAAAATCAGGTTTATTTAACTGTAAACACTTTATAAGATACTCTAATACAGTATTTTGTCTTGTTTAAGGCTGAGAAAAATCCTATAAGGATATTATTATCCCCATTACGAAGAAAAGGAAGCTGAAATTCAGACATTATGAAACTTGCCTGATGTCAGTTGATACTCTGTCTTAAGACAGACTGTAGTATTGAAATATTTTTTGTTATGAATATGAGAGTAAAATTAAGTGGTAAACCAAAATTATAGGAATAAATGGTGAAAACAGGTGTTCCAATTGTTAAAGAAAAAATCCATTTGAATAAACTGGTCTCCAAAAGTCACCAATTACCATATGTTCAAAAAGATGTAGTGAGATTAGTCAGAAGTGATGAGGTGACATGGGAACAGTATTAGGTACTTGGCTACCCACGGACAAGGTTAATAGAAAAGTAATTGCTAGATGTAAGCACTATGGGCAATTGTCTACCTGCTATTCAAGTCAACAAATAGTTATTAAGCCCCTCTGAACTCCTTTAATACTTGCTGCCCATACTGTTTATGTGGTACTTACCTTATGCTGCATTGAATTGTTAATTAACTTTAAACGCACATCTGTCATTGCTCCAGCAAGTAAGGCCTTCCAACAAACATAGCCATTCTCTGCTCTCCCCAGAAGACTTGGCTTCCTCCTTCCCCATGGACACTGCCCATCAGAAACCCTCAAACCATAAGTTAACAAGGTGCCTGAATCCAAATAATCTTTCCCTGGGCCTTTAAATTCACGTTAGCTTTGTTGCAAAAGAAGAAGGCAAGTTACCTTATGTTACTTTAATTGGGGAGTGGGCATTGTAAGGTCCCTTTAAAATTCTCTCTCTTTGCCTCTGTATTAAGTACAATATCCTCCTTAGCAAGCAAGCTTCCTGGGAGTGAGTACTAAGCTCTCAGGAAAACAACAGCAGTCTTATGGGGCCCACTTGTGTCTTCTAAGAGCCATCTGAACCATCTCTGTCTGAGATACCTAACATAGAGCATAGATTGTTGACCATACCTCCTAAGGATAAACCCTTCATTAACATGTGTCCCTGGGTTTCACAACAATCTTTGCTCCAGAACAAAAAGAAAATAAACCCTGAACCAACCCTGACAAAAGCAAACCTTCCCAAGTATGTGATATACATCTGATCAGAATGTTCTAGCCTCTCTAGAAGACCTATACATCCACCCATGGTTTACTAGTCTCCAGAGCCTATGAACTCTAAGAAATGACTGAGAATTATATACAGCTCCAGTACATGGGGCCCACAAGGGACACAAAGTCATTAGTAATGCCTCAAGATACTGCCACCAAGCAATGTTTAGCAATATCCATAAAAACAAATAAACAGATAAACATGTTTAGAAAGAAATCAACATAAAGTACTTAAAAATGTAGAAGTCATGCCTTAAAAGTGGCAATAGTAAGTCATAAATTTCCTAAACTTTACAATTTAAGTCTTACTACTTATTTTAATGAGGTTATGAAAGTAAATTAAAATAAAAAATACATAATTACACAGATAAGACACAGTAGGGAGGAAATGTTTTACAGCTCATGATAGGATCTTTTTGGAAGTTGAGTTTCTGATTCTGGGATGGATCCATGGTACAGGAAGATCATGGAGGAATGCTCTTGGGATCAATACCATGGAAAAGAAGGGGGAAGTAAGATTAGGTGGAGAAAGAAGTGGAGCTCCAATGTCAACTCAATAATGTTGGGATGACCACCCAGATTTATTGCTAGAGGATGTGAGGGGACTGGGCTATATACCCCTACACTGATCAGACATCAAACATGGGCCCGCTCAGGAAGAGGGCATGGCCTTGCGTGAAACCTCTCTCTTCAACCAAGGCAAAAAGGGCGAAGAGCTAAGATCTGCTGCTGCTGGGAGCGTTCAAGTCCTTCCAATCAGAAGAGGATTAGAGCAGCCCATCACAGCATCCACCAAATAGCTCCTTACAACTCCACTTAGGAATTTTAACCATTTCAGTTCTGATTTTCTAAAAACAATAAAAATTATCAAAATTCACTCAGTAAAAACACAGAAAAGATAAAGGACATTATAAGCATGCTAAGCATTAAAATAAAAAGGCAATAAACCCCTCCCCAAACTTTTCACTGAACTGATTTTAGTAATAAATTCTATTGAGACAATCAAATTATAAACATTTCACTGATGAACACAGTTGCCAAAAGTGTAACTAAATCATCGGCCAATATAACCTAACGCTGTACTATAAAAATATCATGCCCAAATAGGGTTTATTTAAGAAAGGAGGATATAATGTGATAAAAGGCATAAACATCTTGCTAGATGCCCTTAAAAAGGCATTTACATTTTTTTCTGCGATTCATTCTTGGTTTTTAAAAAATCTTTGAATTTAGTAAACTTCGATTCAAATGACTTTTTTTTTTTTTTCAGCATGCTAAGACTTGGTAATCTCAAAAGGGCAACTGGCATCATAAAATGTGAAATGCTTTAGGATATTACTAAAGTGAGAAACAATATAGATGCCTGATTTCACTGCTGGTAGTCAACATTGACCCCTAAGTGCTAGCTAATGCAAATTGCTTTTGCCAACCGATCCCCAACTCAAGCATGTAGAACAATTCTTAACCTGGAAAAAGCAGCAGAACATGGAGTTCTACCCCCAATACTTGGTGATACCACTACAAATACCAATATTCCTACTCAATTGAGTTGCAGTTCTGTTACCTGGTATTTTTTCTTCATTTTATTTCAAGACCTATGTTACCAAAACTACACCACAATAAGACAATCTGGGTCACACAACACAAAAAGATGTTACCCGGGAAACGACAAGACCTCCATCCTTGTCTTCTTGAGAGAGAGAGTTCAATCAAGAAGCAAAGTGCAGCAAGTAAAAGAAGAATTTATTGGCTGTGCAGGAAGAAAATCAGAGAAAAGGAGGCCTTGATGACAGGTTCGCCTCAGAGACAAACTGCTACAGCCCACTGCTCCCCTGGTTGCAAGTCTCATGGAATCCGAGCTCAGGAGAAAGAGAGAGTCCAGAAAAACCATGCCTGGTGGGAAGAAGAGAATGAGGAGGGGGAAGATGGAGTTCTCCCAGAAGGAGAAAGTGTAAGGTCCACTGTCCTAAGGTCCTAAGGTATTTTAAGGGTGGAGATTTTAGGGGAGGTCCCGGGGGAGGATCTCAATAGAATATTCATCAGCTTTCCAGGTGTGTCCTTTCAGGGTCATGATCTCCACTGATTGGCCAGTGCCAAGGCAGGGGTCATTAGTCATTGCCGGCTGGTCCTGAAGTCAGTCCTGGTTTCCTTTGACTGCTTTTATAGCTTTTCTGGGCCAGGAGCTGAAACACAAGTGAGGCCTAAGTGTCTCTAGGGCTTAATACTTACGGGAGTAGTTTTGCAAGGGCTTGTATGAGGGTCTTAAGAGCCTGTTCTCCTGCCTCTTGTTTCTCTTCTAAGAGGGGCTAAAACCACATAACTAGCACTATGCCAGGGGAGCAAAGGGTTTAAACCGCATGATCAGCTAAGGCAGGAAAGGTTGCCCTGGAGGCGAGGCCCTTGTTTTCCTGGTTTTGCCCATTGCTAGGTACCCAGGGCTTTCTGCCCCAGTGGCTTTCTGTGCCTGTCCTATAGTCCTCACTCTGCTCATGTTTAACTGCCTATACCTAGATGTTATTTTAAATTTCAGTCACAAAAATTCAATTTCTGACTTTATTACTGACTCAATCCCACCATCCTTTGGGGACCAAATAAATTCAATATTGCTGCAGTTAGACCTTCCACCTACTATGGAAGAGTTGGTGGGTGGATTCCTGAACCCAGCCAAATAGCTTTACCCCTGCTTCATGCTGTTCTCTTTACTGATGCCAACTACTTACTCACCAGTTGCTATTTCTAAATATCCATTGGTCCTGTGTTTTCTTTTTTGGAGCCTCACATACTTGCTAAGGTTGCCCCCGCTTCTTCATATTAGAACCCCCGCTGCCACTTGTATGCCTGTACCTTTAACAGTTGTCTGTTTTCTAGACTTATCTTCTTTCTAGAACCGGTGAGCTCTAAAGCAATTTGACTCATTCCTTGGGAAGGTATTTGTCCAGATGGCAGTTCCCACACAGTATTGTTGAATAGTTTGCAAATAAAATCCACTGGAATGTTTAGCCTAGGAGAGCCACAGACTTACCTGTCTTTCACCGCCATATTCCCAGTACCAAATAAAATGGCTAACAAAAGACATGTCACAATTATTTGGTGAATATATAACACTCAAATTTCAATTTAAAATCAGTTTGTGGTTATGTTTTCAGTAATACTGATATAAGTATTGTCAAGTTTAGAAAAGCTAGGCAAAATAATGAGGAAAAGGGAATGCAGTAAGAATTTCCGTTAACATCCTTTCAAAGTGGTCTGTGAACTCACATGTGATATTATATAATGTGAAGGTAAAAAGGTAGCTGAAGAACTTTGCAGTTGTGAAAGACAGGGTTCATGAAACAGAAGAACTGCCTATGTATGTGGATGATTAAATATGTGTTAGTATTTAGGGTTAAAAAAATCCTTTTTTCCCCCCTGTTAATGCCACAAAGCTTTTGAAAAGCTTTTTTTAAGCGTTTTGTATTTAAGTCCCAGTATATTATTAAAAATCTAATGTGTGATATTATTTAAGCTACTCCACCATCTTCCTGCTTGAGATGTTTCTCATTTGTAAAATTCTCAATGTGATTAGTTTCTCTGCATGGTCCAATATTTAGTCATTGTATAACCCTGGTAGCAAAGGCTGTATTTTCAAGAAAAAGGGCATAGTTCTTCAGACACAAGCAATACCATTGGATGTCTATCCTGGTTAATGCAATATCTGAGCAACATACATTGAGATCTAGAGAGTGATGCTGGGCACTATCTATGAGACGTGCTGGCTCAATCTGGCCCTCTGCCAGGCAGAGAAATTATCAAAGGCCTCTGCTCTGCAAATAATGCTTGGGTACAGCTGAACATGACCTGAAATTACTTCACATACACACAGAATGTGGAGTCAGGTGACATCTTAGCCACTTGGATATTTATTTTATTGACCAGATTCAATGGGACTCAGGGACCTCTTAGAGACAAAGATATGAAGGTTCAGGTGTGATAAATGTGAACAAGAGAACATGGTTGAGTCCAGAATACAAGAAAGGGCAATAGGGCCCATGAGAGAATGTGTAATAAAGGTGGAAGAAGTCTAGAATTAAAACAAAACAAAACAAAATAAACAAACAAAAACAGACTTGGAATGTACGGCCAAGAATTGCAGGGTCATGGCACTTCTGAATGTAGTATTCGGTGTGATCTTGAGCCACATTCTGACCTAGTCCCACAGATGGTTTATTTGTCTCCAGGGAGACAAGGAACTGCATTTGTGACAGAGATAAAAATTCTGAATGTATTAGAGTCCAAGTTATCTGGCTGTCAACATAAAAAATGTCTGAAATTGTAAAGAATTTTTATATGTTTATTTGAGCCAAACTGACACAATTTCTGGGAAGAAAAATCTCAATGGATTGAGAAAATGCTCCAAAAAAATTGGAAGTTTTACCACTTAGAATCAAAGGGGAAGACTTAAGGAGTACCTGAAATCCATTGGTGGTAGATATGGGAGCCAGGAGAAAGCAACATGGGGTGATCCCTGGGATTGCATAAAAAGTAAATTGTCTTTTTATACAAAGGCAGGTCGGTATAGGATAGTCAACAGTCAAAAATTAACATAGTAATAATCACAATAAGGAGATTTGTAAACTCCTCTTTAGTGTGGTGGCAGTGCCCTGAGGGGTCTGGAAAAGGTTACTCTCACCTTTCAAAGGCGTGCTATTCTTACATTGCAAAGGCCTGTTATTGAGTATTTATTGTAGATGCAATAAATAAAGTACAATGGACAGGCTCAGTTAAGGTACACATTGACCTTTGTTAAGGAAAAATACTGCCTTAGGATATGACTATTTGCCAAGAACTGCTTTCAAGAGGAAAGTTTTCATTTCAGACCATCCTATGCGGTTACTTTAGTTAGGTCTCTGAGTTTGTCAGGCCACCATGCAGGCTGCCCCTGAACTTGCCAGGTTTCATATGCAGCCCCTTTTCCATCCACATGACCCTGATACGTCTCCCATGCCCCTAATTTAGTGAAGATAGAAAGAAGGGTGATTTGCCTTCTAGTTTTGTAACTGGGTGTGTGAGCCATGGTGTCTGCACACTAGCCTGCTGGTTACTTAGGAGTCACCTAAAGAAGCTAGTTTAAAACAAATTCTTAATTTCTTCAGAACTATTGATTCAATAGAAACAGAGGTCCAGGAGTCTACAAAAGAATTTTGTGTTGTTTGGAAGTCCAGTGGTACAAAGCGCACATTTTGAGGAACAGTGTTGTGATATCTTGCATTCACAGTGTAGTCTGCGGGCCAGGGGCATGAGCGGTACCTGGACCTTCATTAGAAACGCAGACTCTCAAGCTCTACCCCAGAGTGGCTAAATCAGAACCAGCATTTTACAGAATCTCTAGATGAAACATATGCAGGTTAGCATTTGAAACTCAATCTAAACCTACAGCAGGTGTGGTTAATTTCAAGAAGCAGGGACTCCCGGGTGGAAGCAGTATTTGTCTCCTGAATGATTAGTACTTACCTAGCCTGTGGCAACAGTAGCAAATGTGTCTAGCAACCAGGGTAGATGGAAAAGCTGCATAGTTGACTAGTGGTCAGGACCTGTTTGTCTGAATTAATCAGGGAGGGATGGGAGGATTGATTCATGCACATATTTCAGATGACCTTTGGGATACTAAAAAATACTTGGGAATAAGTTACTTTTCAAGGAACTGAACCCTTTCTTCCTAAAGATGAGAACTTTAGAATGATTGAGATGCAGACTTAAAGAATGATGCAATTAAATTTATATTTGTAGGTTGTTGGAGATTAAGACATTTAAATTACAGCATGTAAAGATTAAAATTGGGCATTATGAATTCAGGGTTTCCTATACATAATGTCTTTTCTGTTTATAGTATTTAATATAAAAATAATAATAATACAATAGGTTTTTCAAGTTCAAAAGCAAAAAAGAAAAAAAGATGATATTTTCTGAATAGAAAGGCTGATTGCTCTCTGTAAGCATGACTTCAGCCATCAAGATCTAGAGTGCTCACTGATTTGGGCCCTTATTATCACCAAATAATGTCAAGCTGTCCACAATTTACTTATTTAAACATTGTCACTTGTTTGTAGCTGCTGGGGTTATTTACAGAGTCTGTCACATTCTGTGACTTTTTGTTATCTATCTAACTCTTTTTCCAAAAAAAAAGTGCTGCCAGCAATCGTGGCATGCCAGAAGAATCTATCTCCTTCCTGTTTTGGAGTAGTCATGGTGTTGGGCAACAGGTCATGCAGCCATCCAACCATCTATGCAACAAGCTTCCCCTTTCCTTCCTTAGTTATTTTGCTTTCCCTATACCCTTTCTCCATTCTATTTCACTTTATTTGTATCCCTCTTCACTCTTAGTCTTTTATTCATGGATCATTTATGTGTTTAAGTGCGGCACACAAATCAATTCCATGAGAATCAAGTAAATGTTATCATAGTCTATGCAAAGCAACTAGAATAGCACATGACAAATATAGGCATTTCATAAATGCTGGGTATTCACCAGAGAGTTTTGATAGCTGGCTCTGTAGATGGCACGTTGCTATGAAAAGTATAGGACATAAAATATTATATAATGCAGAATTCCTATCAATTTTCTCTAGAACTAGCTTCGTAATTTCCTGGGCTCAGTACAAATTGAAAATGTGCAACCCTTTTTCAAAAACTGTTAAGAATTCCAAGATGCCCTGGCCACATAGCCAGTTTGTTGGAATGTCCTTCTGATACACCAAGGTTGTGGGTTCAATCCCCAGTCTGGGCACATTCAAGACTCAATCAATGAATGCATAAATAAGTGGAACAACAAATCAGTCTCTCTTTCTCTCTCACTCTCTCATGTTAATCAATAAGTAATTTAAAAATTTTTTTTAAAGAATTCTAAGATGGTGCCTGACCTGAGGTGGTGCAATTGATAAAGTATAGACCTAAAATACTGAGGCCGCCAGTTGGAAACCCTGGGCTTGCCTGGTCAAGGCACATATGGGAAGCAATAATGAGTGGATGTTTCTTGCTCCTCCCCCTTCTCTCTCTCTAAAATAAATAAATAAAATCTTTTTTAAAACAAAATTTGAAGATGGTGACAGTAGAGTGGGAACTTACTGAGTGTGGGCACAAATCACATACCAATAAAGCTGTAAGAACCACTGTAATTTTAGTCAGAAAGTCTTTTTTGGATTACTGAGT
This sequence comes from Saccopteryx leptura, assembly GCF_036850995.1. Taxonomy (NCBI): domain Eukaryota; kingdom Metazoa; phylum Chordata; class Mammalia; order Chiroptera; family Emballonuridae; genus Saccopteryx; species Saccopteryx leptura. The sequence continues at coordinate 229,879,455 of NC_089505.1, read as the reverse complement.
TCCTTTGTAAATTCAGGAAAAAAGATAACTTACAGAACACATATCCCATGTTCTTTTTCTTAAAATATAATCATTTATTAGAGCATGTCCTGTTAGTCATTGCTGCTAAAACAAAGGCAACATGAAAAGATGAAGAGTACAATAGCAGAATTTAAGTATCACAAACAAATAATCCTGATCACTAAATAATATTCCCTGAAAAATATTTCACATTTGTTTTCAATGAGGCCGCTCACCATTGCAAAAGGCACAACTCAAAAATTGCAGCATCTTTCCCCTCACTTTCTTCCCTCCTCCCCCACTTCAGAGGATACATTTTCTGACTGATAAAAAAATGTCAATAATGGGCAATTAATACAGATTGAAATGTCACAATTTTTTGGCATGTTGGAGTGAGAAGATAGGTTGAAAGCCATCACATTGTCTTGTGCCACATGGCTGTGGAGAATCCTCTGATCATCTTGTTCATATGTACACAGAACACATATTCACACATATTCCAATTATTTATGTATCTGTTTCTATTACTAGACTCTAGGATTCTTTAGAGCAGGCCTGCTATCTGTCTGCTTTTCATGTCTCAGCAACATAAAAAATTGGCTTTCACTTTTTAAAAGGTTTGGGAAAAATTATGAGAATTATATTTCATGACAAATGAAAATTATAGAAAATTAAAATTTCAGAATTCCTAAAATTTATTTATTGGCACACAGCCACATCTGTCCCTTTATGCATTGCCTGTGGCTGCTTTGGCCCTGCCACAGAGTTCAGTAGTGGTGACAGAGACCATATGGCCCACAAATCCCAAGATATTTGCTGTCTGGATCATTACAGAAAAAGTTTGCTGACTTCCACTTCTGCGTGAAGGCTGTGTCTTGCATTATCAGTGAATTGCCTGAGTCTAGCACAATAGCTGACTCACATTAAATGGGTTTTGTTTTAATGATGAATTCAGTGAGAATAAAAAGAGCAAACAGAGGGTGAAGGAGGGTGTTTCTGTTGTATGCGACATTGTTCTGGAAGTCCACCTGTCTTCTCAGGCTCTCTCCTGAATGGACTCTAGTCTTGCCCATCTATATTGCTTTATATAGGGGGTGTGGTGGGGAAAAGAGAACATTTACATTTTACTCTCTTGGGAAATTTTAACTATACAATGCACTGTAACTAACTATAGTTACTATGGCACATGCTATATCTTCAGACTTTATCCATCTTACAACTGAAAGCCTGTATTTTTTTTTCCTAACCTCTCCATATTTTCTTCACCATCAGACCCTAGAAACCACTCTCTTACTCTGTTTCTATGTGTTTGACCTTCTTTTCTTTTTTAGATTTCATATATAAGTGAGATCATGCAGTATTTGCCTTTTTCTGGCTTATTTCACATCTCATAATGTCCTCCAGGGTTTCATTCATGTTGTTACAAAAGACAGAATTGTCTTTCTGAGGTTGAATGATATATTCCATTGTGTGTACATGTGTATGCATGTTTGTGTACACACATGTATGTAGCTAACATTTTCTGTATTCATTCATTTATTGACAGACACTTAGGTTGCTCTTAAATTATGAAAACTGTCAGAGTCAGAGAAGAATACTTCTTCTGTTCTAGAATGTATTATATTTCAATTATGTAAGCCTAAGACAAAGTTGTGAGGTTTATGGCCACACCACATTTATTATTGTCTAAAATCCTAAAGAAATTTAGTATCAGCTGCTGATATTTTAGTTCTCTCAGGCAGTAATTGCATAGGAAAAAAAATTACACAGTTGCAACAATACGTTCTTCATTCATCTATAAATTCCTGTTACCTCTTCAAGTTCAACTGTCCATGACATTTCACTTTTATGGAAAACAATTAAAATAACCCATGCTTGTTTTGTTTGTTTGTTTTATATCATCAGGGTTTTGTCAGAAAAAAACTTTCATTCCACAGTTTTCTTAGAAACTGCAAACTTTACTAAATGACCTCTAACGAAAACCACTGTCTTTTTCAAAAGCTCCATTTTTAATTTTTATATAATGGCCAATATATCTCCAAAACAAATCATGCAAAAGTAAACTTGATATTTTCTAAACTAAGTTGTTTTATTACCTTTATTTAATTAGGCCCACTGACCTACATGGTGTATGTCTTTTCATTCCTCACAGGAAGAAAAATATCATGAAATGCCCTTTTACACTCCTTTAGTGGAAAATAAGCAGTGTTGTATAATAAAATAATATGTGATGGTGAATGCAATTCTTTTATAAGTATATATACTATGACTGAGGACATGGTTCAGGCTAGGCACTTAATGACAAACAAGAGAAATATTTCTTCCTAAATTAACCAGAAATATCAACTGATACAAGGACCAGAGAACCAGGCACAGAAAATAAGCAGAAACCAAGGGAAGTTGTCAGCATGGGAGCAGCCAAGGTTATGCCATCGGAAAAATCTGCCAAGGAACCCTTGTCTAGGATAGTTCATCTCCTTTTATGGGATCATTTGTATCCCCTCAAAATGTATATGCTACTGTTCTAACACCCAGTACCTCAAAATATGAACTTATTGAATAGAGTGTTGTTGCAGATGTAATTAGTTGAATTCTTTACAGTACACCCTAATCCAATATGACTAATGTCCTTATAAAAAGGGAAAATTTGGACATAGAGATACACACAGGAAAAATGCACCGTGAGGATGAAGGCAGAGATTAGTGTGATGATTCTACAAAGACCACCAGGAAACCCACAGAAGAGAGGGGTGAAACAGGTTGTTCCTCAGTGCTTAGAAGGACCAACTCTGCCCACACCTTGATCTCAGAATGCTAGCCTTCAGGACTATAAAACAATAAAATTCTGTTGCTTGAGCTGTCAAATTTGTGGTCCTTTGTTACAGCAGCCCTAGGAAAGGAATACCACTGCTGCTGTCCCTGATACATCACCACAAGGTCTCTAATAGTCCCAATATCTTTGCTTCTTCTCAAAATTTAAGGTTCCAGGGAGAAGTAGCCTATGGAATAAGTCTATGTCACATGGGCAAGCTCTGTTTTCGGGTTGCTGGAGAAGGAAGATCAAACCCCTGTCAGCTCCTGAAAATAGAAGCAAGGTCCTCTGTTCTCTGAAGAGGACTCCACAAATAGAGAGGTCCTGGATGCTGTGCAACCAAGAAGCAGCCAATGGCACCACGTAGGGTGAGTATCATAGAATCTCCAACTTCACCAAGACATTGGAGGCCACATAAATCCACCACATTCTCTCAGGGTGTGGAATTATTTTTGCTGACAATGGTTCTTTTCTCATACTAAAAATAATTGTGAGAACCCTATACATAAGCAGACTGTGATTTAGAGTATATAGAGTAAAATATACTCCTAATATACACACTAAGAACTTGGTAACACTTTTGTTAATAAACTTGTACTTAACCAAAATTAAATCTACATTGACAAAGAATGTTTACCGATCTGTGTGAGACATTATTTACTGTATCAAGAGACCATGTTTATTGGATGCATTGCTTTGCTGACCCCTTGCAATAACATGGAGTAACTTGGAATCTCCTCTGCTTACCCTCAGGGGGTCTATAATCCACAGGCTTTGAATTATTGTTTCCCATGTAGCTGCTTATTATAAAAATTTAATCCTGTGAGAGAATACATATGAAATGGTTTTTATTTTGCTCCAGTCCTTACTTTCAACCATGTTTGGTTGACTCATTCTTTCTCATTTTAACAGTATGAGGAAGTCACATAATTTCATATTCTCAGATACAATAAATTCTATTAATTTCCAATGTCAGTTACCAATTAATTTCAATCTCACCTTTGCCCTTTCCCCATCAAGGCTGATAAAGTCTAGCTCTGAGAAGCCTGCTCCTCTGGTGCTATGAGACAGGAAAGAAAAAGAGGAAATGGACAAACATCTCAGCTCTTAGCTGGTTTCTCTCTGATAATCATCCCTTTGTCTAGTGAGCATTGGCCGGACATCAGTGCTATCTGTGTGCAGCAATTCAAATGTTGTCTCATTCATAGTGGGTGTGTGCAGTGTGTGTGTGTGTCTGTATGCTATGTCCTTCTGGAGGCCCTGCATAACCTCCCTGCTCCATAATTCCTGACTTGAGACACCCAACTACAGCAGGAAATCTTCATTCCCTCCTCTCTGCTTCTGCCATTGGTGACCTTCTCATTGTCTTCTGCTGCTGAGGTTGCTTTGAAGACAGGACAGCTCCATTGAGTAAGGTTCAGCAAGACTGTTCAATTGTAGCTACTAGTCATTACTTAGTTTCAGTATCCTTGCCTATCAGACAATGAAGTGCATATTGTCAATCTTCTCCTGCTTAGGCAAAGTTGGCTATTTAAGAATGCATAAAGGCACTGGTGGGTTGGCTTAGTGGTAGAGTGTCGGCCCAACATGTGCATGCCCTGGGTCTGATTCTAGGTCAGGGCCCACAGGAGAATCAACCATCTGCTTCTCCACCCCTCCCTTCTCCCTTCTATCTCCCTCTCTCTTTTCCCCTCCCATAGCCATGGCTCTGTTGGATAGAGTGCATCAGCCCTGGGCACTGAAGATGGCTCTGTGGAGCCTATGCCTCAGGTGCTAAACATAGCTTGGTAGTGAGCATGGCCCCAGATGGTCAGAGTATTGGCCCCAGATGGGGGTTTCCAGGTGGATCTCAGTCGGGGTGCATGCAAGAGTCGATCTTTTTATCTCCCCTCCTGTCACCTAGTTAAAAAAAAAAAGAATGCCTAGAAATTGTATCTCACTAGGGGTTTGGATTACACAGGTATATGCATTTGTCAAAGCATATTGAATTATAGAGGCATACCTCAAAGATATTGCAGGTTCAGTTCCAGACCACAGCAATAAAATGAACATCTCAATAAAGTGAGTCACACATTTTTTTTGGTTTTTCAGTGCATGTAAAAATTTTTACTGTGGTCTATTAAGTGTGAAATAGCATAATCTCTAAATAAATGTTCATATCCTAGTTAAAAAATATGTTATTGCTAAAAAATGTTAGCCATAAGCTGAGCCTTTAACAAGTCATAATTATTTTGTTGGTGCAAAGTCTTGCCTTGATGTTATGGTTGCTGACTGGTTGGAGTGATATTGACATTTGAGATGGCTATGGCAATTTCTTAAAATAGGACAACAATAAATTTTGCTACATTGATTGACTCTTACTTTCACAAAAGATTTCTCCATAGACTGTTTCTCAATTAAAGTCTATCTTTCTGAATCCTGCCATTGCTTTATCAACTAAGTTTGTGCAATATTTTAAATTCTTCATTGGCAGCTCAACAATTTTCACAGCCTCTGCCCTAGGAGTAGATTCACTGTCAAGAAACTACCTTCTTTTTCTCATCCATAAGAAGTAACCCCTCATTCATTAAAGTTTTTTCATATGATTATAGCGATTCAGTTACATCTTCAGGCTCCACTTCTAATTCTAGTTCTCTTCCTGTTTCCACCAGATCTGTAGTGACTTTCTCCAATAAAGTGTTGAGCCCCTCAAAGGCATCCATGAGAGATGGAATCAACTTTGTCCATATTCCTGTTAATGTCCACATTCTGACCTCTTTGCCTTAGATCACAAATGTTCTTGATGGCTTTTAGAATGGAGAATCCTTTCCCAAAGTTCTTCAATTACTTTACCCAGACCCATGAGAAGAATCACAATCTATGGCAACTACAACCTTTCAAAATATACTTCTCAAATAAGACTTGAAATTTGAAATTACTCCGTGATCCATGGACTGCAGAATTGATGATGTGTTAGCAAACATGAAAACAACATTAATCTCATTATAACTCTCTCTCAGAGCACTTGACCACTTTTTTTTTCCTGAGAAGTAAGTCTCAACAGTGGGCTGAAAATATTCAACATACCATGTTGTAAGCTATGTATTACCATTAGGCATTGCTGCTCCATTTATAGAGCATAGGCAGAGTAAATTCAGTATAATTATTATGGGTTCTAGAATGCTTAGAATAGTAAAGTGAGCACTGGCTTCAAGTAACCAGTTGCATTAGCCCCTAAAAGAGAGTCAGCCTGTCTTTTGAAGCTTTAAGTCCAGGCATTGGCTTCTATCTACCTATGAGTCCTAGATGGCATCTTCTAATATAAGGCTTTTTTGGTGCAAATTAAAAATATATTACTTAGTGTAGTACAGTGGTCTCCAACATTTTTGGGCCATGGACCGGTTTAATGTCAGAAAATATTTTCACGAACCGGCCTTTAGGGTGGGACAGATAAATATATCACGTGATCGAGACAAGCGTCAAGAGTGAGTCTTAGACAGATGTTACAGGGAATCTGGTCATTTTTTAAAAATAAAACATCATTCAGACTTAAATATAAATAAAACGGAAATAATGTAATTTATTTATTCTTTCTCTGCGGACCGATACCAAATGGCCCACAGACCAGTACCAGTCAGCGGCCCAGGGGTTGGGGACCACTGGTGTAGTACTTTCATTAATTATCTTAGCTAGATATTTTGCATTACTTGCTGCAGCTTCTACATTAGTGCTTGCTGTTTTACTTTGCACTTTTATGTTACGGAGACAGCTTCTTTTTTTAAACCTCATGAACCAACCTCTGTTAGCTTCAAACTTTTCTTCTGCAGTTTTTTTACCTCTCTTAGCCATAGTAAAAGTAATGGCAGTTGGGGCCTTTTTCTGGATAAGACTTTGGTTTAAGGGAATAATGGTGCTGATTTTATCTTTTATCCAGACCACTGAAGTTTCTCCATCTTAGCAATAAGACTGTTTTGCCTTCTTATCATTTGAGTGCTCAATGGAAAAGCACTTTTAATTTCCTTCAAGAACTTTTTCTTGGCTAATTGTTTGGTGCAAGAGGCCTCGCTTTTGGCTTATCTAGACTGTGACATGGTTTCCTCACAAAGCTTAACCATATATGTTTTTATTTATAGCGAAAGACATACAACTCTTACTTTCACTTGAACACTTAGAGGCTATTGTAGTGTTATTAATTGGCCTAATTTTATATTGTTGTGACTCAGAGAATATAAAGGCATGAGGAGAGATTGACAAAATGGGGAAAGAGTCAAATAGGTAGAGCAGTCTGAACATATGCAACATTTGTTTATTTATTTACTTATTTATTTATTTTCACTAAAGAATTTTAAAAAAAATAAAGATTTTATTTATTGGTCCTGGCCATCTAGCTTAGTGGTAGAGCATTGGCCTTTCATGTGGATGTCCCAGCTTATATTAAAAGTCAAGGCACACAGGAGCAGTGCCCATCTGCTTCTGTACACCTCCTCCCACTTCTTTCTTTCTTTCTCTCTCTCTCTCTCTCTCTTTCTCCTCCACCATGGGTGCTGAGGATGACTTCAAGGCCTGTGCCTTAGGTGCTAAAAAGAGCTCAGTTGCTGAGCAACAGAGCATTGCCCCAAATGGGCAGAGCATTTCTCCCCTGTGGGCTTGCCAAGGGGATCAGGGTTGGACCGCATGTGGGAGTCTGTCTCTGCCTCCCCTCTTCTCACTGAATAATAAAAAAAGATTTTATTTATTGTTTTCACAGAGAGGGAGGTGGAGGGAACAAGAAGTATCAACTCATAGTTGCATCACCTTAGTTTTGTTTGGTTTTGATTGCTTGTTGTATGTACCTTGACCAGGCAAGCTCAGGGTTTTGAATCAGCAACCTCAGCATTGCAACCTCTATCCACTGCACCACAACCACAGGCCAGGATCATAACATTTATTGATAAAGTTAGCCATCTTATATGGGCATGGTTATCAGATCAGGTTATTGCATTAGATTATTAAGTAGTGTCAACTCTTGCTTCATAGACAAGAATCTTCCTGCAGCCTCTGGAGAAACTCCTTTCTGATAAATGTTTCACAGAAACTTCTCTGATAAACACTCTCTGCTGTTGTGGATAATCCCACTAGGCAAAAATAGTTGGGTTTATTCTAGAACTTATTAAACAATGTTTTATTCTTAGGAGCAAATTATGATAGCAATGACTATAGATCCTACTTGTGTAGATGGGCCAGAACTATGCCCATCAATAATACATTTAAGTGGTCTTCTAATTTTTCTTATACACAAACCCTTGCTTTTAATATTTTTTACTCTGCCATCAAAACACTATGTTAAAAGTTAAAAAAGACCTCAAATGATCTTAAGGGCAAGCAATAAAATTTTTGGCAAGATAATTACTAAGAATATCCAGAAAATCACCAAACACCAAATCAGCAAAGACCATTGCATTCTACCCTCATACATTTTCAGGAAGGGCAAACAAATTTGAATATCTGGCACTTTTATTACAGCCTCCAGCAATAATCTTGAGCCATGCGACATCATTAGACTAAACCTAAATAGAGCAAGTCTCAGCAGAAGCACTATTTCTTAGAAATAACATTTTTTAAAAACCCATTTCTTGTAATGTGTTCTTCCAAAGTAGCATGCAAGCTCATTCTGGCATCTTGGAAATGAATCACTTACTCTGATGGCCCCATCCTGGAGAGTAAATCATCCAATTTTAGAGAAGTTACTATAATACAATAAAGAAAATGAACTTTCCAGCATACTTACTCAAATGCTTATACCTGCTTTAGATTAGATTGGGGATTTTTTTTTTCCATAAGCAAACTTAGGGATTTTATTACATTGTTGAAGACAACTAAGCACAAATGTGTTATGAGCCATCTCCAAGTCTTGTACAACATACTTATTTTGATTGTGTCATACTTATTTACTCATCAACTCAAGGCTTTTCAACATATGATAGTTCTTAAAATTAAATGTTCCATTACCTGACACTAAAATGCATATTTGAAGATGATTTATCACAATATTGACCTCCATGTCAGTTTTCCTCTTCTCTAATATTAAAAAAATGATAGAACATTTCTGATGTGTCTGGCCCAGCTAAGAAGAAGTCTTTGATACTAACATGTCCTTATACATTCTACCAGGGCATTGGATAAAATGGCAAGAAGCTTTGATCTTGGAGTAATCTGAAAATAGTTTAATTAAAATGGTATATAAACTGTGCCCAAGAATGGGGAAATGTAATTTAACTAAACAAATTTATGCAGAAAACTTATATTTAAAAATATACATAAGATATAACCAATATTAAGTGAATTTGCCACCTTAAAAGTTAACTAGTTGAAAAGAACAATTTAGTTTTATGTTAAAGAGATAACATTCCAATAAAGTAAGAAATTACATATATGTGTCTATTTTAAATGAATGCTAATGTCTAAAAGGAAAAGTGTCAGTAAAACCTGGGAATAGTTTCTTTTTCCCTGCAAGAGAATTCTAATCCAGTAATCCTTACTTATACAGGCTTGGTTAATTAATGTTTGCAGAGAGCTCTGGGTTCTTGTAATAATAATCTCCACAGAAAGATGAAACAGACGATTATGAACACCTGAGTAAGCCACTCAGAAAAGCTGTCATAAAAACCAGGGTTTCAACCACTGAGAAGGAAATCATACATTTGTGTGGGTTACCATCAAAGGAGACTCCCAAGCTATCACTCATAAAGAAAAAAGATATATTAAAAAAGATATTAGATAAAAGAAAAACTCTCTTCAGCACCACCTCATGCTCTTCTAGAACAGCAAGCCTCTATACCAACCATTTATTTTTTTAATTTATTCCCGGTAGGGTCTTGAATTTAGAGAGGTCTTATAGGATTAGTTACTGTTAGCTGGTTAATATTCAATGGTGGTCTTTTCCCCAAAGTGTCTGAGTTTAATCAGAGTGCAATTTGAGATGCACATAAAACTTTCTTCAATATTCCTTTTTGAATAAAGGTCCTGCTTTCTTTCATTCTAGGCATATAGACAGTCTTGCCTTATTATTATTGTTGCCTGGCTATAACTGCCTATTTATGATGTGTTGGTTAAAATAATCACTAATCTAAATAACCGATTATGAAGACAAAGGATTTGCTGATCTTTAACAGCTACCTAAACAATAGGTGCATCTTTTCCAGGCCAAGTTCTCCTACCCAATGGCATTACACAGATTCTGACTTCTCTCCTAAATCAAATTCTTTCTACATGAGAGAATACTTTGACAGAGAGCCCACAGTGTATAAGACTTAATAACAGGCAGCTGCCTCCAGGAGCAGAGCCCTCCCTGACTGTGTTTCAGATCTAGCTAAAGTCACCAATTACTAGATTCTCCAGAGACCAGACCTTAGAATGAATTTTCTGACCCCGAGAGGATTTAGATAAGCTCTGGATAAGTTCTGTTCTGTGACATGAGCACTGAGTTGCTTAGCAGCAAAAATGTTTCAGCTCTCTAACACCTTGGCCAACAATATTTCCCTAGGATTTATAAGAATGCAACAGGATGAGAGTGCTGAGTGTTGCAGCATGAGAGTAGTTTTTTGCTAATCTCACATTAGGTTTAAGACTCTTGGGCAATTTGCAGCATCCTCCGAGTGTTTTCTTCCCTAGGTTCAAGAATGTAAGGGACCCTACAGGTCATCCTGCTGTTTCCCTCCACAGTGCTGTGGGCAGTACCAGCCAGGCAGGGCTTAGGAAAAGTAGAAGTTCTCACTTCCTAGAGGGATTTATCTGCTTAATGTCCACAATGGGGTGCAGTATCTATAAGAAGAAAATGGTATAACATCTTTGAGTGCCAGTTACATACTTAATGTCAGAGGAGAGCCAGTGTGGTTGTCAAAACTATGGTCTCTGAAGTAGGACTGCCTGGTTCAGAGCCCAGCTTTAAGTAATCCTGCTAACCCCTCTAAGCCTCTGTTCCTCATTTATGTTAAGGGTGATGTTAAAGAAGGTATCTAATCAGATGTTAGGGGATAAATAAGAACATCTTTCAGAAACTTAGATGAGGACCAGATGCATTGGAAACTCGTAAAAAATCTTAGCAAATATAAAAAAAGAAAAGAAGGTACTTTAATTTCCATTTTGTATTTGAAGAAACTGGGTATTAGAAATGTTAAAACTTTTGGTAACCAGGATCTTACAACTAATTAATAAATGGAAGAGTTGGAATGTTGAATCTAGGACTGTCCCATGCCCTCCATACCAGGCCATGCTAATATTGTCAGGAGATGATGTTACTCAGCACAGGGTAGATTCCAAGTGCTGGAGAAGGTCATGGTGCACAGGAAGCCAAAATTAAAGTTAATGCTCTGGAGAAAAGGATTGAGTTTCCCCTTAGACATCTTTTATAAAGTAGTTTCTTCTGGAAAGAATATCACTGTTAAAGGGAAAATGAGGAAATTGGCATTAGGCTGGGCACATGCCACATGCTGGGCACTGGGCCACAGACTTCATGTACTGCTTCTCCTCTGCCTCGCACAACGGCATTCAGTGTTGGAGCCATTATCCTCATTTTATAGGTGAAGAAGTGGAAGCTCAGAGAAATACAGCACTGGTCGCAAGGCGAAGGGCTAATTGGTGAGGCTGGGAGGCTCTCCCACAGTTGATCTTGTCTGCTTTCCCATCCGTCCTGCTTTCTGTGCAATATACCAACCACCTAAATGTACTAATTTCCCAATGGAACTTAGAGCAAATTGCTTTATCAACAATTTGGCAGATACAGTTTTCACCAGACATTGGATTATGGGCACCTGAAGCCAGGACAGGCAGCAAGGACTGTGCCAATGCAGAGAAGGAAGTGGGGAGGCTCGCAGGGCAGGAAGCCACCAGCCCTCACTATGAGTCTGTGGCCGGCAGTGTGACAGGCCACTCACAATGCCGGATACCGGAGATGATATAGAGTCAAAAGCAGTTAAAAATGGATTTTGCCATTAATGCATTTCTGATTAATACCTTCTGCTCCATTCAGAAGTAAATTAAGTTTTTTTTTGTTGTTGTTGTTTTTTTTCCAGAAAATCCACACCTAGGAAGTTTTATAAATATAGCTCTTAATTCAACTCCTGTGAAGAAATGGCAACATCTCTTTGAGTAAAATTACTACCTTATAGAGGCACTATCTCTCCCTGGTTGCCACTGTCTTCCTGAGCACTCATTAGCCTGGATAGGAAATAGTTTTGTACAAGGCCCCAAAAAGCTAAGCGTCCTTAGGTTGAAGGACATTTGTTCACTGGGCTTGCCTGACTCAGCAGTGATGTGTGTGCAAAAGACATCTCTGCCTGTCTCGGCTCAGCTCTCTCTGTCAATGGGAGGAGTGCGATTTTTCTTTTCTATTCAAGCTCTATTCAGAGAGAAAAGGAAGTACATAATTATTTGGATGTGCCTTACATCCTTCTGCTGCACATTTCACAGGAAATCTTATTATTAAAATATTATTCACAATCTACTAAAATACGCGTGGGGAAGGGCGACATAAAAACTGCGCCTGCAGCAGAAAGGTCAGTTGGGTTAAGTTACAGCACAGAACATATTGTCAACTGAGTGAGGACCAGCACAATGAAATCTGGGAATTCTTGGGAGAAAATATGTCTTATTGTTCTTTGTTTTTTGGGTTTTTTTAAATTAATTTTAATGGGGTGACATTGATAAATCAGGGTACATAGATTCAGAGAAAACATCTCCAGGTTATTTTGACATTTGATTATGTTGCATACCCCTCACCCAAAGTCATATAGTCTTCCGTCACCTTCTATCTGGTTTTCTTTGTGCCCCTCCCCTCCCCTCACCCCTTGTTTTTTGGTTTTAAAGATGCACGATGTTCCAGGGTTTTTCCCAGTAGCCTCAAAAAATTAAACTGTCAAAGAATGTTGGGGAGCAGGTGTCAGAATCTTGTACTGAGTCCTTCCCAGGTGTGCCTGTCATGGGGTTGTCATACAAGGAAGGTGCCCGGCACTGTGCAGCCTCGTTTTTGCAGCTCTTTTAGAAGAAGGAGATATGAGGATCCCATCAGCATCCCATCACATACAGCAGCATCTGGAAAGCTCAAACAGAACGCAGGCTGAGAAAACCTGCGGCCTTCTTTTCCGATCTTGCACCAAAATAATTAAACTTATCATCAATCTCTATCTGCCCGGGTTCTGACTTATGAGTGAGAGGCGAACAGCAATCAGTGCCAGTCCCTCAATTATCCAGTATCCTGGCATTGCAAAATAATTATAATTACAAAGATTTTGATTTTCCACAGTGAGGGAGAAAAATCCTAGAACCCTAACAGCATCCACTGTGGAAGCCAGACACATTCACTCACAGACAAGATATAGTTTTCTCTGCTGATCCCACTGGAAAAGATCTGTCTCATTTAAAACAAAATAGAACCAAATAAAGTATCTCCCCAACCTAAGAGAGAGATCACTGTTTACTACCTGTGTTACTGTAGGTAAATTGTTCAACTTTTCTATACGTTGGCTTTTTTATGGTAAAGTGGAGTCAAGAATGTATCTACAGCCCTGGTTGGTTGGCTTAGTAGTAGAGTGTTGGCCAGCGTGTGGATGTCCTGGCTTCAATCCCCAGTCAGGGCACACAGGAGAGGCAACCATCTACTTCTTCACCCCTTCCCCTCCCCTTCCCCCTTCACTCTTTGCCTCTTGCCATGGCTCTGTTGATTCAAATACATTGGTTCCTGAGCTGGTGCTGAGGATGGCTACCTGGAGCCTCCACCTCAGGCACTAAAAATAGCCCAGTTGCAAGACTGGCCCCATAGGCAGAGCATCTGCCCCAGACAGGGGTTGCTGGGTGGATACCAGTCGGGGTACATGCAGGAGTTTGTCTCTCTATCTCCTCTCCTCTCACTTAAATAAAAAAATAAGAAGAACATATCTACATTATAGGCCAGTTGCAAGTAATACATGTGTACTTAGAACAGAGCCTGGCATCCTGTTATTCAAGTATTACTTGTTACTATTAATTTTTCTTTCATATTGAGGCATGTCAGTGGGTGACTATAGATACACACATGCATGAAAGCCAGAGCCTGTATTCATCCCTGATTTACCCAATTTCTCTGCTACATTGCCATAGGAATAACTATATGAGCTTGATTTTCCCCACTTTCAGTGAACTGACCACACATGTCTCTACCACACAGGAATGTGGTACAAACCACCTCACTGACAGTACCCAACAAGACTCTGATGCTTCCTGGAGTGACTGATATGAAAATGAATTTGCTAAATTCAAAACTCAACAAGACATATATGCTGACCACAGCTCTTCCTGAAAATACTAAAGCTGAAGCATGATGGGAGTAAATTTTCAATATCATAGTTTCATCATGTTGAGGCTTCTTGGATTAAAAAATGAAGTTTTTAAACCATAGAACAGGTCAGGTTTTTCTGTTGCTGTTTGCCATTTTTGTTCTTTAAAGGTTTCTAAGGATCATTCAGTGCTGCAGGCTAAATAAATCTTAGCTTGTCTCCATATGCTACTGCTTATCAAGGATTCGCTGAATGACAGTGCCTTGGCACAGTGAGAATGGGCTTATGAGTTTTCCAGGCACCTACAATGGCCACATGAGGCTGTGCAGCAGAGGTCTTGCTTAAAGCTAAGTTAACCACTAAACAATTGTGCTGGAGGGAAGGCAATGACATAGGGAAGGGATGGGGACAGTCAGCATCTAGATAGGGAAGCAGCAAAAGATCAACACCTAAGGATCAGGCAGAGGGGAAAGCACTCCCCCTAATGATAATCTTCCTTGTACAAAATGACACCACTGAGGAGAGAAGGGAAGGTGAGCCATGGGAAGTTAGTCCAGGTAAGCCAGCATTCCACACTGCCCATGGCTACAGATCCCATCAACAGCTCTGCAACTGTGGGCCAGAGGGCTCCATGGTTCTTCAGAAAGGGTTCCCACCAGGCATTGTATTTGGGGCCCTAAAGTCAAATGTTATTGGACATTTCCAGCAAGCATGTTGATGAGTTCCAAAATACCTAATATCTTGTTCTTTGAAATGCTTGGCTAGTTGTTCTTTTCTTGTTTAAAAATAGGTGATAACATGTAAGGTGCTATTGATATATATGTTATTTTTTGTTACCCACATTGTCTTACTACTTAGTGTGCCCTTCATCTTTAATAGTTGTGGATTGGGGTCTCGGTGCGTGAGGCTTACAGAACGATATCTAACCTCACACACATACTCAAGTTATAGAATAGATAATGGTCCAATGTTTCTGAAACTAAGGACTTGACAGCTGAGCAGTAGCTGATGAAGAAATTATTACACATAATTGTTCTTTCTTTCTCTGTTGTTTTTATTTAATAAGAAGAGTTGTAATCTGGGCATGTAATGGCAATCATGTCTGTGCAGTGGGACCAGGGAAGGCTGACTGAGCAAGGCCCGGCCTGGGGAAAACTGGGATGTCCATTGATTGCATTCAGCATTTATCATCTTTGTTGCCCTCTGTTTCCTTGTTCTGTGTGGTTCTTTGCTTCCCACATCACTATAGTTGCCCACTGACATGCCTCAATATGAAAGATTAATGGTAAAAAGTAACACTAGAATAGCTAGATGCCAGGCTCTGTTCTGCATACCCATATAAACCTCGCAACTGGCCTATAATATAGATATGTCCTTTTTTTAATTTATTTAAGCGAGAGGAGAGGAGATAGGGACAGACTCCCGCATGTGCCCTGACTCCGATCCACCCAGCAACCCCTGTCTGGGACCGATGCTCTGCCCGTCTGGGTGAAGGGAAAAGGATACCTTTTCCTCCTTATTAAAAGTTACTATCAAAAAAATAATGATAGCCATCCACATTAGGAATGACAAAAAGAAAGCTCTACTTGTTAGCTACTCTTTAAGAATCAGCATTTTGACAGACATCAAAGAAGCTGTAAAATAGAGAAGGAAGGTCTAAGGTAAGGATCTATTTTGTGGAGTTTATTATTTCAGAAGCTAAATGCCTACAGTGTGTTTGAGTCTTTTCTGTACATTATTGGAAACAGAACACGTGGAGTTTGTCCTCACAGCATTCACAGCCTAACAATGGAGACATACATTTGAATACAGGGCACCGCTGCGATGTGGAAAATGACACAGGGGAGGTACAGAAAAGTCTCTGAAGAGGAAGGAACTCACTCTCCCTGGGGAATTGGGAGAATGTCAGATTCTTAGTCTTAAAGGCAATGGAGACACTGCCAGGTGAGGGGAGGAGGGGAAAGGCCAACCCTGCAAAGGGAAGAGAATGTGAAGTGTTTGTGAGGGAAGGGACCTTCAAAAACATGCTGTGTTTGAGAACTGACCAAGAGAAGGCTTTTCCATGACCTTAAAAACATTCACTGTGGGTGACTCTAGATGAATGAAGCCAAACCTGGAAATCTGAACATTGTTTGCAGATAACAATAGTGTTTATAAAAGAAACTGTGGACTGTCTCACTCACCACTCTAATTTCACAGAACCTCATCGCTGCAGTCAAAACTGGTGAGCTTGTCTTGAAGATTTCCAAAGGAATGATTCCCTATTTTCCTAGCTAGATGATCTAGCATCTAACAAACCTTATTCCAGAGTGCTGAGGACACACAAAGGGGGACACAGTTGTGAGAATTAAGCAGTATGCAAATGACCGTGGCCAGGATAAGCCTGCCTCCCCAGTATTACATTTAGATAATATCTGTCATCACCATTGCCTCCTGCTTTGTCTCTTGCTATTTATTACTTAGATCCTACTAATCTTAATATTTGTTTGCAAACATTTTATTCTCACTTGGATACTATTAGAATTCTTCTGGGATGGTTGATAGAAGTTTCAATTACCTGCCCATTTCCTCAGCAGCCTGGGGGATGGGAAGTGATCCCTGCTGAAAAAAAGTTGCATTTTTCTCTGAATTTAGTGAAACTTCTGCTTCAGAAAATAGTGTTTTTGTTTTGTTTCGTTTTGTTTTCACTTCCTCTCTCTCTGTCTCCCTGCTTTAGTGCATCTCCTCCTCCTTCCTTTTCTTCTCTAGT
The DNA here is from genome assembly GCF_036850995.1 of Saccopteryx leptura. NCBI lineage: Eukaryota > Metazoa > Chordata > Mammalia > Chiroptera > Emballonuridae > Saccopteryx > Saccopteryx leptura. The sequence goes on along the minus strand of NC_089505.1, from coordinate 229,862,627 downwards.
TTTTAATCTAGTTTGGCCTCTTCTAGAGAGAGATGGACGTTTCCTTGTAAGAAGATGTACTGCCCACTCATTTAATAGTTTCATGTTTGTTTTTGGCCTCTGAGCACCACATTCTGAATGCCACTGACCTGCAGTTGCAGAAGAGGTACAAAGGACAAGGCTCCTCGCATTATTTTCAGGGCCCCAACACTACCTTCCCCCCACTGGTCATTTTAACTATCACCACAGGTGTGGGCAGCAACATATTTGTGCTTAATCATTTTTGTCCCCAGAAGTTTGTCCTCCTCTTCAGTGTTTCCTCAATTAGCTTTTTAGAAATTGCCATATTATCACTATGTTTGGAATGTGTTTGTAATTTTCATTTTGCCTGTTACTAAAGCAGCAAAAAGAACAAAGCACTCATCCAAGGACTATTCGGTTGCAGCTGTTGCCATGTAGGATGTTAGCTGCCTTATCCACTGTTACAGGGACAAGTTAAAAACAAAGGCACAAATTAGGTGTAGATGCAAAGGATAAGAGAGTTCTAGTTGAGTGGTATCAATTTTTGAGAAATGAGAAAGGTGGGTGCTAAAAGTGACAAGAAGAAAATTCTGAGATGTTCTAAATTAAAATTATAGTGACTGAAAAGTGACAGGACCACACAGAACAGTTACCCTGTTAATATGTAGTCCAGACTGCTCACACTCCTTCTATAGCTGTTGGAAGTTAAGATTAATATCCAGGTGGCCATTTCTGCAGGTTATATTAGGCAGGTGCCATAGAATTCTAGGAACCTCCGCTTCTTAGTCACAGGTGGCTTTCTGGACTGCTGCCCACAGTCAGTCCACAGGAGGGGACATCTCGTTTTGCAGACTCTGTGTCTCTCCCAGGGCCAGTCCTGCTTGGCTTTCTCCCACCCCTTAGCCTAGAGTGAATGTAAATTATTTCAGATGGCTTCCATCTTTCTTCCTATTTGATGTACAAAAACTTTTAAATGCTTGTAAATTGTAGGACGATGGACATGTTGTCTTTTTTACCCAGCTGTGATGCTGGTGGTTTAAACTTCATGCCCCAAGATTGATTTTCTTTCATTTTTTTTAGCAATGGCCTAATAAACCCTTTCTTTAAAAAAGACTTTCAGGGCCCTGACAAGGTATCTTAGTAGATAGTGTGTTGTCTCAGTGCACAAAGGTGACAGGTTCAATCCCTGGTAGGGCACATATGAGAAACAACCATGCACAAGAGAGTGAAACATGTGTTGCATTATATAAAACAACTCAATGAAACAATACATTGATGCTTCTCTCTCTCTCTTTCTCCTTTTTCCCCCACCTCTCATTTTTTTTTTATTTCTATTTTTTCTTCCAACTGAGAGGAATGGGAGATAGACTCCTGCAAGCACGCTGACCAGGATACACCTGGCAATGCCCGTCTGAGGCTGATGCTCTGCCTATCTGGGGCCATGATTGCAACCAGGCTATTTTTAGCACCTGAGGTAGAGTCTCCATGGAGCCATCCTAAGCACCTGGGCCAATGTGCTTGAACCAATTAAGACATAACTGTGGGAGATAAAAGAGATAGAGAAAGAAAGGAGAAGGGGAAGGGTGGAGAAGCAGATGGTCACTTCTCCTGTGTGCCCTGACCAGGAATCGAACCTGGGGCATCCACACGCTGGGCTGATGCTCAACCACTAAGCCAACTAGCCAGGCATCCCCCCACTTCAAATAAATGAAAAAATTAAAAAAGACTTTTGGCTATGGAAGTTAAAACTTTAACAGAAATTCTGAGAAGAACAGAGGATTAGAATAAGCCACAGTGGAGAATAGAAAAGGGTAAACCATGGTGTGCTGTGCAGGAGGCATGGTTCAGAGATGTAATTCCTCACAAATGGATTTTAGGAAAAAATTGATTATGATTAATAACAGTAATAAAAATAATCAAAGCAAAATCAAAAGGAGTTTTAACTTATGTAACTGTAATGTTGGTGGCTGAGGCCAGGCAGGTTCATGTTGGGTTCGGGCAGACGGTAGAGAAACTGCGGAGCTGGAAAGTGTTGGGCCATTCCTGTTTATTGGATGCAAGCAAAACAGGTGAGCAAATAAACAACAAAAGGGAAAGAGCTAATAAACAAAGGAAAACCTGCTATTCGCAGTAAGGACAGGGAAGCAGGGAAAACCGCTGCCCACAGTGGCGGGAGAGCGATCTGGGAGAATCTCCGCCCAGGAGAAGCACCGTAGCCTTATACAGGCTGTGCACACGAGCCTCTGCCACGTGCTCACTCACTAATCAATAAAGTGCTTGCAGCTGGTAAACCCATGAGCAAGCCTAACACAGCTGCACCACAGTAACCTAAAGAAGAATAAAGGAAAAGCTTAGTATAATCAACACAGTAAGCTACACATCACCAGACAGAAACGTCAGCCTGGACTTTAGAGTTGTATAAAGCTAATTAAAGCAACAGACTAAGAAAAAGAGAATTATGCACGTGTACAAATCTCACCAAATCATGGAGAAACATATCAGCAGACCAGGGAACCTCAGCCTGGGCTCCAGAGTTGGCCAAGCATTGAGGAGAAGGAGTTCTCTAGAGCTTCCAGGGTGATCTGGGACCCTACCCATTTTATGGGAAAACTTTGGCTGGAGGGAGCACCCTTTGTGCATAGCCTCTAGAAACAAAGAAAGGTCACCATACTCCTGCACCATGAATAGTGAATTAGGCCTGCAATCAAGAGATAAGAACATTCTGCCCCTATCTCCCTGGCTTCAAGGAAAACTGCACACCTGAGCTGCCTTGGGGAAAGCAAGACATCTTACTCCACTCTGAGTAAATGACTCAGTCATTCCTGTAACCAATTCTTGTGACCGTTACTGTTCACGTTCAACTGAGTTCAAATTCATATATGTATTGTTCTTCCACACATGGGTATATAGAAGCATGGTGTGGGGCATCTATGTTAGGCTTGATTGCTGGTTCACGAGCTGCAAGCCCTTTGCCTGATTAGCACGTAAGCACCTGCCAAAGGCATGTGTGCATAGCCTATATAAGGCTATGGGTGCTTGCACTGAGAGGGATTGCAGATGCACGGGTTGCCTGCCTGTGTTGTGAGGGCCATTTCACTGTTTGTTTGCCTCAGAAGCAGTTTTCCTTGCGTCTGTGCTTGTCTGCCGTTGTGAGACTTTATTAAATGGAATGGCTTAATCCATTCCGGCTCCGCAGTTCCTCTACCGTCTGCCCGAATCCAATGTGAACCGGCCTGGCCTTGGCCACTGGTCTTACACATAGCCAAGCAGCTTTTGGATAAATAAAGCAGCCTCATGTTCACACAACATATCCAAGAGGATAGCTTTATGGCGGTGTTATCAAAGACAGTTGGGAGCACGGAGAGCTCCCCAATTGGCCGAGAGGCTTCAGGGGTCAGTTCTTACACTGAATGCACCAAAAGCTAGAAAGATGAATGGACAGGGCCCCACCATTCCAAGAGCTAGAAACATGATTGGGTAAAAAAAAAAAAAAAAAAAAAAAAAAGCCCTCCCCTCTCTATTCCTATAAGAACTGAGGCTTGAGCAGAAAAAGGAGATGGTCTCTGTGACATGAGTCCACCATTCTCCCAGGTCACTGCACCTGAATAAACTTCTTTCCTTCTACACCAGCACCTATGTCACGATTCTGACTTCTGCTGTGGGGGGCACCCAAACCTGTGTTTGTGTTTTTAGTTACAGTGTCAAATGTGGTGAGCGCCACTGGCCAATTCTCAGTGGGAGTTCTTGGGAAAGTGATAGTGTGAAAAAGATTTAAGGAGAATGAATAATATTTTTAACCCATCTTTCCTGCTCACTAAATAAAGTTAAGGTCAAGAAGCCTGCTGGTTATACTTTTAATTAATCCAGTAGTAAAGAGCTTTCATTAGTCCCAAGGAATAAGCTAATCCCTGCTTGGACTCCTCCCATCAGTTCTTTTCAAAGACACTTGAGGTGGCTGAATAAGTAGAAATCACTTTGGTTTTGGAATTTGATTTGATTTCAAGTATTATATAAAACACAGTTCTCAACTGACTCTTTTGTATTCAGAAAACAAGTGTTTCAGTTTCTTTTTCCAACCTGCATTCATTCTCCCCAAGTGTACTGAATTATAATTAGGACAAGCAATCAATTAAAAGGCATTTATTCATTTCCTCCTATGAAGGATAAACAAAAGCTTGAGATATTGCCACTGTGGTCTCCATCTTGGTGGTATGGGAGGCTGTCAATATTTACACATCTGGGTCAAAGCCAGTGACTGCCTGGGAGACACAGACACTGGGTGAAACTCAAGTGTTGGCACACTGCTAAGTCAGAGTGCTTAAACTGGAGGTGGTTAGCCTTTCCCATAGGATGAAGTGTAGACCAGTGTTCGCCTCAGAGGTCCTTCTGTTCTCACTCACAGGGAGGTGACATGAGAAGCATTGTGACATCTGGGATTGGGGTAGCATTTGGGTCAATGAGCAGTTTGCACACTGGGCATGGTACTTGCAAAATGTTGGCATTAGTGCATCAGCATCTGCCTCTGAAGCGTGGCAAAGGTGCCAGATGTTGTTTGTGAATCACTCTTTACGCACCTGGTGTTTGTTTCCTGCCCTGTACGACTGCACCACAAGCATCAGCCGGGGAAGCCAAGCCCACGACCAAGGAGGGCGTAAGAGGAAAGACGGAGAGGTGCCCAGAACATCATTTCATTACTGGAATTTAAGTCTGTTTTTTTTTAAATAATTTCTTTTTCTTTCAATATGACAAAATAGGCACTCAAGTTTTTATTTAGAGCAGTATTTTATTTATTTAATTAATAAGATGTCTTATGGGATGGCAATTAGGTACAATTATAAAGATTAAGTCTAACAATAATACTTAGTGCATACATAACATATTGAATTCCAGAGTCATTTTGCATTTGTTAATTTGCTCAGTCTAATAAACATCCGTGTGCTGGTGAGACATGCAAAGATCTTGATTCAGAAGGACCAAGGGAGAAGGGGTTAAGAACAGTGACAAGGCCACTCCTTAAACCTCTTAAATGAGCTCATATCCTGCCAGTAATATGCTAATAGTAGTTCCTGGTCCCAGTTCAGCCTCTTCCTAACTTCAAAAGTGAGGAAGTTACCTAATGTATGATGCCAAACTCCGAGAGAAAGTTTTCTATTTACTATGTGGTCCAATGATAAATAATTTTCTAATTAAAAAGAGGAAAGCAAACCCAGCAAACAATGCAGGCTCAGGAAAGTCCTGTGTGGCTCCTTTGTGCATTTGACATCCCACATGCTACATCACAGAATTATTTTGGAAACTCTCACAGCCTGTGGTCAGTGTTTGCTCCTATGGCAAAGTCCGGACATCACCCTGACAGTTAGCCAATACAGACTTTGGAAAGGTCCTACTGAGTGCTCAGCAGTACATTCAATTCCAAGGAGATACAGTGTAAGTCTAAAACTTTAAGAGCTTATGGACTAGTTGTGGAAAGATTAACCTTGATGGAAAGGGTAAATACTAAAATGGCATTTAATGAGAAGACCCAGGAATGCTTAAGTCCTATCCTCGGGTTACAGTTATTGATTGCTGTGTATACAAACCTTCCTGAAATCAAGTGGAGAAAAACAAAAAGTATTGTATGATTTTCACAGATTCTTTTAAGCATTTAAATAGAGTACTGGGTAGAAGGCTTATTTATGCTCTATAATGTCCAGAGCTTTAGCATCAAATGCTGGGTATGACTCAGATTGTTGGAGATTACAGTGATCTGGAGGATTCTTCATTCGCATATCTCACATATTTGGTTTGACTCAAAGTCTGGGCTCAGCTGGAGCTGTTGACCAAGCATGTAGACACACACACACACACACACACACACACACACACACACACACACACACGCAGGCACCATTGCATGCCATGCCTCCTTCTAGACACAATACTGCCTATTCCAGTTTATACTCTGCCTAGATGAGATGAAGCCCAAAGTGTATAAGAACAGAGTAAAGCAGTATTCCAGGTTCTTATCCTATAAAGAGGAACAAATATATTTGAAACAGAGGAGTATAGAAGGCACTTGAATCAATAAAAGTTTAGTTAAGAGAGCATAAACCCCTCTAGAACAAGATTTAATACAGAGAAGAGTCTACGGCAGCCTTTAGAAGGGCTAGGGGCAGAAGTATCAGGGAGGCTACTGCTGGCTTTCAGGGACTCAGCATAGAAATACCAAGGATGCTGCCATCAATGACTGGGTATTCTTATAACCTGCATATTGACAAGGGATTTCAAAGGACACAGAGGAAACACTTTTCTTCCTAACCAAAAATAAACAAATGACAAAGAACAGAAAGAGCAGAGAGCCATTTTGTTCCAGGCCTTCTTCTTGCTTCTTGGAGTCTGAAGCTCAGTACACTTCTCATAACCTAGAAGGGAGACACCATACATATGTGAGGATGGAAAGCTAAGGGCTAGTGTATCAACCCTCTAATTCTCCATTTTTATATTTATTGATATTTGAGATTAATTCACTCCTACTGTTACTGAAGTACCCTCTTATTTACAGCTGAACATAGCTAAACTGAAACATACACAGGACAGAAACAAACATAGACTCAGACAGACTTCTATGATGGTAGCAAGTAATCTTTGAACAGATTCACCGCTTGACAGCTGTTGTACAGAGGAAAGCAGCCTTGCCTGACTTTGGGAAGCTTGGTACCATTTCTTGCAACATAGCTTTTGTACATCCTATTTCCACCAATACATTTAGAAATAACCACACAATTATGAAAAAGCCAAGGTCTAGGTTACAAAATCTGCCAAGTTAGGTAGATGCATCCCTTTCTGCTCTCATATGTTGGTGTAGCTTCAAAAAGCCAATGGAAGATGAACACTGGTTTTCTGCCTTCTCCAGGCTACGTGAGATAAACTGTGAAGAGTCTGGATTTTCGTTCTGCCTGTCCAGCCACTCACAGAAACACCTGATTTTCAGATTTCTTGACCACTTTCAATCTTTAATTCAAATTCCTGGGAAGGGCTACTGTTTGGTGTGGTCTCCTTGGTGACAGTGTGACTGGAAGAGGGCAGCAGTCAGCAGCAGTGAGTGAGTGCAGGAGAAAGAGCCGCCCGCTGCAAAGGGCCTTCATGAATGGAGCTGTCCAGGTTAAGCCAGAGAGGTCACCTGGAAAGGCAGCGCCAGCGCCATTCAGCACAGGTGATGAGGAGAAGCAAAGACAAGCGAGACAAGCTCCTCAGGCTATGGAATCCCAGGACAAGGTAGGGTACAAGAAGTTCAAGAAGAAGGAACACATGGGTCGGGGGGTTGAGTGAAAAAGGTGAAGGAATTGAGAAGTACAGATTGGTAATTACAAAGTACAGCATAAGGACTAGAGTCGCTACTATTATAATAACTATGTATTGGGCTAAGTGGGGACTAGAAATATCAGGGGGGCCACTTTGTAAAGTACATGACTATCTAACCACTATGTTGTACACCTGGAACTAATACAAAATAATAATCAAATGTGAACTGTAATTGAAAAAAATTTAAAGAGAAGAAAAATTAAGGACACGCGAGAGTGCTCCTGGGACTCGGGGGACAAACTAGGAGACTCTGCTTTCTGCTCGCTAATAAAATTTAGCACCTTGAACACATCTGCTTGGAGCATGAATACTTCAATTATGACAATATGGTGGGATTTAGAATACCTTCAATATCCTCTGACAAATTACCCCTCTGCCCTCTGGCAGACATTGTATGTCTTTCCCTTACATCTTTATTCCCAGGTTGAAATTCACAGGAGAAAGCAAGTATCTGATATCAAAATAAAAGCATGCACGCAGCTATATAACTTGTTTTTAAAAATTCACATATCTGGGCCTTACCTCTCAATTCAGTCAGTGAGGGTAATTAATGTAAGGCCTCCTTTCAGCTGATTCTGGGTACAAATGGTCTGAGGACCATGGCTTTGTATTCTGTATTGTGAATGCAGGTCCCAAGGGCAAGTCCGCTTAAGAAAGTCCTCCGAAATCACATAGTTCTGAGGAGAGAGAGACAGTAGAAGGGTGTGGTGGGGGTAGTGGGGTGATCAATAATGTAAAATGAAATTGAATTGCTCAGTAAAGGTCAAATGGCTAAATCTACCACCCCGATTTCCCTAGGGGAGTCAGAAAGGCTAGGATATAACTTCCAGAGAAAACTTGTATTGCCAAGTGATTTGAAAATTGGAAGGTAAATGGAGGCCTGTGTTTATTCCCTATCTAATACCTGACCTTCTTGCTCTCCTCCACTGTGAATGGAGAGATTGGCGAAAACCCCCGCATCATCCTCTGCCCATGCCCAGCCCCGAGGAATGCTTTCAAGTAAAAACTGGAGAACAAACACTCACAGAGGAGACGGGGACCAGCTGGGATTTATTTCTGTGTGTCAGCTTGACACAAACACGGGTGAAGGCCAGATATGGATTGGTGACTCACCCACATTTAGATGCATTTTGTGTAAAATGTTTTCATTTCCGCATCATGGAAGCAAATCTGAAAGCTTTCACTCCAACCAGGGAAGTTTATTCCTTGCAACAAAAAGTGACCTACCCCCAAGCACAGCTTTTAAAAGTCCCACTCTGACTCCTGCTTAGTTTCCAAATCTACTTAACTAGTTTGTATTTAATTCCAACAAAGAAACAACCAAAATGATGATATTTTGCCTCGGTCATTTTCTGCCCCTGTATGAATTGTTTTAAATAAGAATAAATTAAAGTTTGGTTAATCTTTAGTACCGTATAATCCTTTTAAAACAGATTTTAGATATTGCATTTTCTTTTGAAAGCCACTGATATTACAGACTGTAATGTCTGTAATAGGGTGGGGGTGGAAGATCACGAGAGATCAGGGGAGTCTTTCAGCCTGAGTTCGTAACCATCTGCTTCCTAAATATTCATTTTGTAGAGGAGTCATACCATTTTTTTTGCAAGTTTTCAGAAAGGCAAGAATTAAAGTATTAAGGGTTTATACACTGCCTTCAGATTTTTTGTCCTACATCACTTTTTAATTTTCATGATAAAACCAGTCTTTAGGCATTTCTTCCTGACCTCAGATGTAATGTGGACTGTCTTGTACATTTTATCATACGTACCAAAGGATATGATGCATCCATGTAAAAGGTATCCTGACCATTATCACAGCATCTTCGAGACAGGAAATCTTTGTGGCAGACCAAAATTATTTCTTAACAGCTTTATTAAGATATCATTTACATGTAAAACATATTTACAGTGTACAATCAAATTTATTGATATAACTATACAATGTGAAACAATCACCACAATCAAGCTAACTAACAAATTCATCACTTCTAAACAGTTATCATTATGTGTGTCTGTCAAATTTCCTTTATATATTCCTCTCTTTTTTTAAGTGAGAGGAGGGGAGATAGACAGATTCCACATGCACCCCAATGAGGAACTCACCTGGCAACCCTGGGACTGATGCTCAAATCAGCCGAGCTACCTTCAGCTCCCAGAGCCAACTCTTGAACCAATCAAGCCGCTGGCTGCAGGAAGGTAAGAGAGATAGAAGGGGAAGAGGGCAGGGGTGCGAAGCAGATGGTAGCTTCTGTGTGCCCTGACCAGGGATCAAATCCAGGACTTCAACATACCAGCTGACTGTCTATCCACTGAGCCGACTGGCCAGAGCCTATGTATTTATCTCTAATAACTGAAACTTTGAACTCTTTGACCAACACCACCCTATTTCTCAGCCCCCTTAGCCCCCGGCAACCACATAATACTCTCTGCTTATACAGCTAATGACAATTCCACCCATAAGTGTGATCATGCAGTATTTTTCTTTCTGTGTCTGGCTTATTTTGCTTAGCATCATGTCCAACTTAATCCATGTTATCACAAATGGTAGTATTTCTTTATTTTTTTAAGGTTGAATAATATTCCTGTGTGTGTGTGTGTGTGTGCACGTTACATCCTTATCCATTCATCTGCTGAAGGATAGTAGTTAACTTGTTTTCATATCTTTGCTATTGTGAACAATACTGCAATAAATATGGCAGTGCAGATATCTCTTTGAAAATCTGATTTCCACTCCTTTGCACATATACCCAGAAGTTGAACTGTTGGATAATATAGTACTTTTACTTTTACGTTTTTGAGGGAACTAGATACCGTAAATTAGTACAGCCTATGGAAATCAGTATGGAGGTTCAAAATTATTTATTGAGCAATTACTGTGTGTCAGGCTCGAAATATATCAGTGAGACAAATATCCACTCTCTGACCTTTAGTAACATATCCTTTTAATCCTGTTTTCTCATTCAGAAAAATTGCTAAAATTGAACTAGATCCCACAGCATGGCTCTCAGATTCAAAAGAATTCAAGAGCCTGCAATCCTTGCCTACTGACAAGGGCATATTAGCGGGTGCCGGTTATAAGAAGAAACTACACTAAAGACAGATTGCAAAAGATGAAAATGATCCTTATATCAAGAATTTTAGCACTTTTATTATGACATGAAATTACTGATGATTTACTGTCATCTTTTTAATCTGGTTTATTAAAAAGAACACTCAGCCAATCCTAGCACCAAATGTTTTTGCATTTTGCTGCTGTTTTCAGTCAGAAATAAATGAAGATATTACTGTCATTAAAAAAAAATAGATTTCTCTGAAAAACAGAGAAAGGCTTTTCTTGTTGGCAAACAGAGGAACATTTATGCCCCAAACTAGGTAGGAATACAGCATGGTCCCTGGGAAAGAACTGTTTTGATTTCTTGAGGAGATCAGTGTGCTGAAATGTGAAACTTGAATTACCCACAAGCAGTCTGAATACAACTCCTAGAAATTTTAAAAAACAATCAAGGGAGGCTGTAGGATTTGGATGGCAATTCAAAAAAGAAATTCCATAGTGTTTCACCAGTTTTTTTTTTTTCAACATTATTTTATTTTATTTATTTATTTTTTAAATTTATTCATTTTTTTTTTTTTAGAGAGGAGAGAGAAAGGGAGAGAGAGAGACAGAGAGTGAGAGAGAGACAGAGAGAGAAGGTGGGGAGGAGCTGGAAGCATCAACTCCCATATGTGCCTTGACCAGGCAAGCCCAGGGTTTCGAACCAACAACCTCAGCATTTCCAGGTTGACACTTTATCCACTGCGCCACCACAGGTCAGGCCAGTTTTTAATGTTAAGAGGAAAATGTCTTCAAGAACTGCACTAATTGATAATAGGCAGTTTTTACTTTCTACTACATTTTGTTTGTTTGTTTGTTTGTTTGTTTATAGAGTTGCTTCTCGCTTGTTAAAATATAAATTAATATAATAAATGGATGGATGGATCAATGGAGATATGGATAGATGATAGATCAATGGAGAGATGAAGAGATGATAGATAGATAGATAGATTGATAGATAGATGATAGATAGATAAAACTTAGACAAAATCCTAGAAAGTTACATTTATTTATAAAAGTTAAAGTGAAGAATATCACTTTGCAAATTGACACTTTAGTATAAACATAAAATGAATTTCTAAATAGTCATTATATTTCACATAAAGCTTAAAAACAAGTTTGTTCTAGGAGTAGTATATATTAAATCATTGCAGGAGAAAATAAAAGAAAACAAGTTTACATAAAAAGGCGCCTTGAAGGAACCGGAAATTCCAGATGGTTTAGTAACAATGGTATCTAAAATTCTCAACTTCCCTCAATTTCCCAATTGTATTCCCTCCTTTCTTCTCCTATTGTCTCAGTAGACTGCCTAGCCTCATTCTTCACAGCATAGGAGAAACTCTCACATAAGAGCTCCTTCAAATTCACTCCACCAAATCTAAAAAGTTGCATCCATCCTCTTGTCCACACCTTCTGGTATTCAAGGAAGGGTTTTCTCCTTCCATTAAAGGTCAGTACAGTTCATGCAGCACTTTATGACCCTGCCCAGCCATTGTTCTATCTCCTACCACTTTCTCTCGTATCCTTCCAATTAGATATCAAATATACTCCACCTCTGCCATGTGAAAATGTTTTCTTTGAATCCTCTAATCCTTGAATCCTCAAATCTACCTACCCAATATCTTGACTTTATTTCAAGGTGAACTATCTCTCAAAGAAAACGTATGCTGATTTCACATCCTCACCAACCAAATATTCTTTCATCTACTTTAAACCTGCTAAGATTGATCTTACTAGAATCATCACCTACTTTTATGTGGCAAAAGATAATAGGCTCTTGTTCATCTCTATCTTATGTTTCATCTCTCCTCACAAGTTTATTTGGTTGACTACAGTATGCTTGAGAAATTTGTTTTCTTTACACCCATAATCACGCACTCTCCTAATTTCCTCTTACTTCTTTCTGGTCATGCTGTCTTGAGATTTTGTACTCCATCACGCTATTCTCATTCCAGCCCTGTCCCCACTCCACACTGTTCTACACTCTTTCTTAGTTAAACTCTTATTCATCACAACTCACTTATGCATCTCATCTCTAATACCTGATCATTAATAATCAACATATACTTCATATTTCAATATCTCTATGCAAATGTCACCAAAGCTTCCCAAATTAATCATGTCCAAAACTAAATCATTATTTACTCCTCTTTAAATTCTCTTCTCCTCAGTATGTTACCCACATTAGAGGTTGGTACCATTATCTATTTGCAAATACCAGAACCACATGAAAGGACTTTGACCCTACACTTTATCTCCCAAGTCTAATCATCTAGCACTAAGTGTTTGGATTCTAACTCCAGAATATATTGAAAATATATCAATTGCTTTCTATCTCAATTTGCACTACCCTAGTACAAGCCACCAGATTCTCTTTTATGACCCATCCACTCAGAGTCTACCAACCAGACTTATCTCTTCACCATCCAGTCCATTCGCCTTATAACTGTCCCATTCATGTTTTCAAAATACAGGTATCACAACAAAAGTGCCACAACTTAAAGTGTCTCAATGGCTTCTTTTACATACAAAAGTCTGAAATGTTTAGCCTTAGGCATAAAATGTTGTGCTTCTGTGGATCACAGACTAAAATAGTATGTGAGTTTTGGTTTTTCTTTGTGAAACTTCCTGTTTGTTTGCTATGAGAGAACTGGCCATTGGATAACCCCAGACTCCCCAGAAAGCCATGCTTGTGTTGTTCGGAAACTTAACTTCGTTGGGGAGAATGGATTTGCCCCAGAGAAGAAGGCATTTAGGGAATAATTACAGAGTGTCTGTCATTAAGTCATAAATCCTGCGCTGTGGACTGACTGTTCTGATGCTTTAGGAAGCCTGAGGAGGGGACGGGTGAGTGGGTGGTAGAGGCACCGAACGGTTGTTTTCATGTTTCTGGAGTTAGAACGTGAGCGCGGCCCGAGCGCAGGGAACCCTGGGCCTGAGTTGTGGGAAGCAGGCGATCCGGAGTGCAGCCACGCCTGGTTCCTGGCCCTGCAGAATTGGGAAGGTTTCCAGGACCAGTGGTCAGCCGTGGTATTTCAAACCCGGGTCTGGCTGAGGTCCATCTATCCGTCGGGGGCGAGTGTGCGGCAGGCTGGAGGAGGTGGCCGCGGCAGGCAGGGGCACACTGGTGCAGGGGCCGGCCTGCGAAGGAGCTGCGGGGGCGGGGAGCACCCGGGTTGGATCTGGTCATAGAAGCCAAGAGGAGTTCAGGTGCGAAGACAGGAATGGGCACCCCCGTTGAGAGATGCTGAGATGTGAAGAACAGTCAAGACCACGGGGGTTGGCAGCCCCCTGGACCCCCTGGCGCTCTCTGAGCAGTATCTGTGGGCCAGCGGCCATGGAAGGCAGGTTGGGGCGCTGTGAAGGGAGAACGGAATGAGGTGGTGATCACAGCACGCCGATGAGGGCGAAGTCTAGCGTGAAGGGAGGGTTCTTAGGAAGGCATGAGAGTGTCGGAGCAGGTCTGCTCAGAAGAGGAAGAAGTGCGTGATGGGAGGTGAGGTGGGCTGGGAGCTGGTGCACAACAGAGGGCTTGGTTCTTGGTGGTAGCAGGGACTTGTCCTCGCCACAGGCTAGGAGGGAAGGTGACGAGCATGAGCAGGAAGGCAGGAGGGCAGGTAACGGGTGTGCACGTGGGGTGCAGAGGGCTTTCCGGCCCCATGGCCGCTATTTTCTCAGCCACAGAGCGGGCTGAGGCAGGAGGGCTCCATACGTGGCGGAAGAGCAGTGGAGTGGTCCTTTGGGGAGGTGGGAAAGGGAGCTATTGGGATTGCAGAAATGTCAACAGGGTGGAGTCATGTCCATTTTCGCTCTGTGATCAGACTGGAAGGGAGGTGGTCTCACAGGTGTTTCTCCCCAGCTACGTTCAGCCTAGAGATGCGCACATTTGGGATGGGCCAGGCTGCTGCTTTGCCAGGTGAGTACAACAGAGACAGGAGCGAGTTCGTGAATACCCCAGCAAGCTACTGGGGCCTGAATTCCCACGTTCAAGGGTAAGGTTACTACCTTGGAATTCAAGATCTTAAGGTCCTACCTACTTATAACGCCAGTGGTCAAGGCCAAGCAGGTTCCCATTGGATGCGGGCAGACAGAAGAACCACCGAGCTGAATGGCGTTAACATCATTCCTGTTGATTGGATTCTCGCAAGAGCCGGTGAGCGAACTGGAAACCGGCTGGAGGGCAAGTTCCCATAGCCTTCTGTAGGACTGGGAGGGACACATACACACACACACACACACACACACACACACACACACACACACACACACACACACACACACACACACGTGATTTCTTGCCACATGCTCACGTACTACTCATGCAAAGTGCATGCAGCTGGAAAATAAGTGAGCAAGCCTGACCACAGCTGCTTTGCCTCCAGTACCTCTGTAGCCTTATTTCCCAATACAGCACAAAATATTTCTTTAAACTGGCTGTCACTATTTCTCTGAACCCGGGCAGGGCTTATCGTCTGCTCTGGTGTCACATAGGATGCTGACGCTACTTTCGGAACACCTTTCGGCTCGGAGGAAGGACCCTCGTGAGGCCTGTCCTAGCAGGTGCCTGTAGTATGTGTGGGAACGAAATTGATCTTTATTGAGCAGAGCAACGCTAAGGAAGATGAAGCCGTGTGGTGGGGAGTCAGGACAAGTGGGGGTTTGAAGAGGGACGCCAGTTCTAATTTCCACCCCATTGTGGCAAATGCGAGCATCTATTCATTTAGTTTAGCTCAGTCAGCATGTCATAGTTGTAGGAACCCCCCACCTCCAGTTCAAGAAGGGGTATATTCACTCTATTTACAGTTATATATGACTGTAAATCCTCTTTCTCCATTTACTTCAGCCTCAGGGACCACTCTCAGGTCCTTCTTGCCCATATCCTCTTCGTTTGGTGTCTTCCTTGAATGAATTCTTCTAATCACCAGTAGACCCCTCACCATCTTTCAGGCTGCCTCGGCTGAAGTGTTATTCCTTCATGAGAACCTTGCTGACCTTCTTCTGCACATGTGGTGCCCAGTCACATACTTTTATAACAAGTCATACTTATCATGTCTTATTCCAGCAACTAGTTTGTTTAGATCCTCTGAAAACATTTATTGAATAAATTCTATTGAGTAGAGTAAATTTATGATGCTCTGCATTGGATAAGGTCTCAGACTCCTAATGAAGGTCTATCAATGTTCAGTTAACAAGTGATTTCATCAACTAGTGCCCTCTGTCTCTGACTTAAACTAGAACATCCTAAAAACAATGTAGCTAAATTAGTTCAATTGTCCCTTACAACATTAAAGTGATTTGGCCATAAAACACTTTTGGAGCAATGCCAGTAACCTAGAGAGCATTAGCCCAACAGAGCCCAGCAACAGAAAGCCTGGGTTTTGAAGTCAGGCTTTCTGGTTAATAAGAGATAGCCTCTGAAACCTATTGTATCTCCTGCAGGTGCTTTTCAAAAGGGAATTATGTTTATGTTGTTTTCTCCATAAGGCCCAGAGTGTGTTGGAGAAGAGAAAGCAGAAAACTTTCATTTTAGGAATATTTTTGCAACTCCTGAATAACTGATTTGTTTATGATGCTTGCAAATATAGTCATTCATTATAGCTCCCTCTTCATGATGCACTCTAAAAAGTTAATATCAAATTATTCACCTACTTTTAAGACATGTGCATTAATTTTCAGCCTGTGATTTGATACTGACATGATGTATCATCTCATATTTTTTCATACTGTAAATTTTTATTTGACTCACTTTTCATAACCTTAAACTTACTTATTGTACATATAGTAATAAATATAGTACCTATATGTACTATATACATCTTCCTTCAGTGCAACATACAAAGTTATTTTCTTAAATTATTAAGCATGACTGAAACGTGATTGTGAAAGACCAAGAATGTAGATTTTATATATTGAAGGCAAATAAACCAGCAATAAAAGAGAAGATAAAATTAAAAATGAAGTTTCAATAGGAGACAAAAAATAAAATGATCAATAGGATTTATATTCGTAAAGTAAAGCCACAGGAAAAATAAAGAGTTGATATCAGAGGTAGAAAGTATAAAGATTTCTGAATTATATAATATAAACAAAGTAAGCAAAGGGTTTTCATGTCACAAATTGGCAATGATGCTTTTCAATTCTAGGACCCAGTACTTGAGACACACAAAACAAGCACTCTTATATACTATTCACAGGTGAGGGAGATGGTTCAGAAATCACAGGATTTCTTATCAATGGATTAGAAAGCATATAAATCGCTTAAAAATATCCATACCCATTTACCCAGTGATTTTCTTTCTAGAAACTTATCCAAAATAAATATTCACAAAGATTTAAAAAATAAAATTTGAACTTATTTTTTGAATAATTGATTATAATATCAAAAATATATATGAACATCCTCCATATCTAAGTAATTAAGTTATATCTAAATACAATAAAATCCTATATAAAAGTAGTATATAAAAGTAGTATTTCAAAATAGTATTACAAAATAATATTCGGATTGAGAAGGAAAACATAAAAATATATTTCTTTGTAAATGTCATTGTTAATTAAAAAAATTTAAAAATCAGTAGTAATAACAAATATACTAAAGACTGCTAAAGGTAAGAAAACATTTACCTGAGTAAGTCCCTTAGGAGTAGCCTTTAAATATATATTATATTATATTTGTGAAAACTTGACAGTGGAAACAAATTATTTTATTTTTAGCGTGCATGTGCAAAAGAGAGAGATTGAGAGAGAGAGAGAGAGAGAGAGAGAGAGAGAAACAGGGACAGAGAGATAGGAAGGGAGAGAGATGAGATGCATCAACTCAATGTTGTGACAACTTAGTTGTTCATTGATTGCGTTCTCATATGTGCCTTGACCAGGGGGTCTCCAGGTGAGTCAGTGACCCGTTGCTTGAGCCGAGTCATCAACCTTGGGTTCAAGCCAGTGACCTTGAGCTTCAAGTCAGTGACCTTTGGGCTCAAGCCAGTGAACATGGGGTCATGTCTATGATCTCATGCCCAAGCCTGAGACCTCAGGGTCCTTAACCTGGGTCCTCAAAATTGCAGGCCAGTGCTCTTTCCACTGTGCCACTGCCTTGGTCAGGCAAAAAGTGGAGCCATTTTAAATGGAGCTGGAGCAGACATTCCAGAGAACTGCTCTCATATCTTATGCCTTGAACATTTGAAATGTTTGAATAGGCAAAATAGCTTTAGGGCTGGACCAAACAACATTGTTTTATACACAATTGTTTCTAAAAGTAAAAGAAAGCAGACATCATGACCATAGGACTGTTAAATACAAACATTTCTTCTGAAGATAGAATCAGTAACTAGCCATGTATATAGCTAAAGAGTGACTTGTAAACACCAATAGAAATTTTTACTTCTCTACTCATGGAATAACTTCTTTTCCTTTCCTCATAGAAATCCCGTGCCTTCACCTTGCAATTAGAACACAATTTGAGTTTCTGTTTGAATCTGTGCCCCACAATTGCAAACTACAATCTCAAAAAGCACTTGTTACTTCTCAAAATTAAAAATAATAATGTTAATGCCATCAAATGAAATATGTTATTATATATTAAGTGAAAATCAACTTTAAAATAATGTAGACTGCCTGACCTGTGGTGGCGCAGTGGATAAAGTGTCGACCTGGAATGCTGAGGTTGCCGGTTCAGAACCCTGGGCTTGCCTGGTTAAGGCACATATGGGAGTTGAAGTTTCCTGCTCCTCCCTTCTCTCTCTCTCTCCTCTCTAAAATGAATAAAGTCTTTAAAAAAAAATAATGTAGACTAAACAATGTATGTTAAGTATATTATATTACTAAATATACAATGTTTTAAATTTTAACTTATTGTGTTTACATAGATTCTAGTGTCCCCCCAAATGCATCCCCCCTCCCTCATGTTCCCCACAATATCCCCCTTTTCCACTCCCCGCAAAGCCCTCCCTGTTTCCCTCCAGAATTAGCTTTTCTGCTCTCTATAATGTTGTGTTACATGTATATAATTTCACCAATTTCTTTCCCTTCTCTGATCCCTTCCTATCATACCTTTCCCTCTGTCCACTTTCCCTCTGGACCCATTGATCCCGCCTCTGTCTCTATGCTTTTCCTTAGTTCATATTGTTCATTGGATTCTTCAAATGAGTGAGACCATATGATATTTTTCTTTCTCTACCTGGCTTATTTTACTTAACATAATAGCTTCCAGTTTCATCCATGTTGTCACAAAAGGTAAGATTTCCTTCTTTTTCATGGCCCCATAGTATTCCATTGTGTATATGTACCACTGCTTTTTAATCCATTTGTCCACTGATGGACACTTGGGCTGTTTCCAGATCGTGGCTATTGTAAACAATGCTGCCATAAACATGGGGGTGCATTTCTTCTTTTGAATCATTTGATGTGGTGTTCTTTGGGATATATTCCTAAAAGTAGGATAGCTGGGTCAAAGGCAGTTTGATTTTTAATTTTTTGAGGAATCTCCATACTGTTTTCCACAGTGGCTGCACCAGTCTGCATTCCCACCAGCAGTGCAGGAGGGTTCCCTTTTCTCCACATCCTCGCCAGCACTTACTCTGTGTTGTTTTGTTGATGAGCGCCATTCTGACTGGTGTGAGGTGATAACTCATTGTGGTTTTAATTTGCATTTCTCTAATGATTGGTGATGTTGAACATTTTTTCAGCTGCATATTGGCCATCTGTATGTCCTCTTTGGAGAAGTGTCTATTCATTTCTTTTGCCTATTTTTTGATTGGATTGTTTATTTTCCTGGTGTTGAGTTTTACAAGGTCTTTATAAATTTTGGTTATCAACCCCTTATCAGACATATTGTCGAATATGTTCTCCCATTGTGTGGTTTGTATTTTTATTTTGTTCATATTGTCTTTAGCTGTGCAAAAGCTTTTTAGTTTGATATAGTCCCATTTGTTTATCCTGTCCTTTATTTCTCTTGCCCGTGGAGATAAATCAGAAAATATATTGCTGTGAGAGATGTCAGAGAGCTTACTGCCTATGTTTTCTTCTAAGATGCTTAGGGTTTCATGGCTTACATTTAAGTCTTTTATTCATTTTGAGTTTATTTTTGTGAATGGTGTAAGTTGGTGGTCTAGTTTCTTTTTTTTTTTCTTTTTTCTTTTTTTTTTTTTTTTTTTTTTTTGCAGCTAGCTGTCCAATTTTCCCAACACCATTTGTTAAAGAGACTGTTTTTACTCCATTGTATGCTCTTACCTCCTTTGTCAAATATCAACTTTCCATAAAGGTGTAGGTTTATTTCTGGGTTCTCTAAATATACATTTTATATGTCATTATATTTTATAGCATTATAATTATGCTTGGATTATAGTATAACATGAAATTTTTGTTTTCTTCTTTCTCTATCAACATTAAAGATACATGTTTTTAAGCAGTTGAAGAAGTTAAAGAAAAAAGATTTTTGGAATTAAATATTTTCAAGAAAATTCATAAGGAACTTTACAAAATACCCAGGTACTATTTTAGGCACTGTAAACAGCAGAGAATAAATCACTGTATCTCAAGAGCCTAATTCTAGTTTAAGCTCATTCCATTTGAAATCTTATATAGTATATCTTCCACTTAAAATAAATTTTCTATTCGTTAAAATCAACCTCAGCTGAATAATAGTGAAATAAGTGGGGCTTTGACGTGGACAACACAGGTGGGAAGAGTGGAGCAATCTTGGTGTCAGAAGCTAACCTGACTAGTTTTTTCTACTGCCACATGGCAATAAGCCCAGAACTCTGAGCCCCACCTGAACTAGAGCTGAATGAGAATCAGTATATTCTTCATCCTACATCTGTACCCAGGACCACCCCTTCCCAGTCCTGAGCTGAGCCTTACTTTCTAGCCTATAACTTTCTAGCTGGTTTTCCCATTAACACTTCAAGGACCAGAGCCAGATGGGGGAGGAAAAACAGGCCTAAATGCCTGTCAATCTCCCACCCCATCTATGGCTTTGCCTCTGCCTATTTTACCAAGGCTGGCCTAGTCATATTGTGAAAGTAGTGGATAGTTGAACCCAATATGTGTGGCCTTGGTACACCATGGTGCCAAAGAGCTGGAGGCTTCATTGAGCCATTCTGACTGAGCACCTCTCTCCCAGGCTAGGGGGCTCCCTGGGCTCCTCATTCTGATCAGCATGTTCATGGAGTTCCCTAGATTTCAAATGACCCTTGCTTGTGATGTTTACCGAGACCTTGAGCCTCTTTAGCCCAGGAAAAGATGACACACCACACTCTACTTAAGCTATTCTGCAAGTGGTAGGAAAGTGAGCTCTGTGAATCTGTACAGCAGGGTCTGTAGCAGTCAGTAGCCACCAGGAGAGAACTCCATCTAATTATTTAACAAAGGAAATTTAGTATAATAACTATAAGATGCATCTTTCATCCCAGAGAGAGTGGGACAAATGGAAGAGGTTGGAATTAAATGAAAACTTAGAAGCTTGAAGATGATGTCCTGTAGATCTGGAAACCAGACCTCTGAGAAGGGAGAGTTTTTTGGTGGGAGTGTTTCTGAAGTGGGCACCACGGAGTTGGTTCTGCAAGTTGTTGGAGAAATTACAAACTAAAATTACTGGTATGACAGGGAGAAATGACTGTTGCAAGAGTGGAGAAGTGCTGCCTCCTCCTAGCAGAGCCTAGCAGAGAACAGCTGGAAAAGCAGAAATGGGGTTGCAAAGGACTCATCCCTGAATCGCAAATAAGAGTACAAAAGAGTGGGTTGGGAGCTGAAAGAAAATACCTTACTAACTGACACAGCCCTTGGCATCTTCTGGCATTGTTGTCAGCAAGATGTGCCTGGAAAGTCAGCATTTATGATCATAGTCTTTGTAGCATGGACTCCTGTGAGGCTGTCAGTCCTACCTTTTTCCAAGCTGTCTTCCAGTAAGCTGTCCCTTCTTCTCTGCAAAGCACTAACAAGATGCCTAAATTTTCAAAGTTCTTCCTGAACAGCAACATCTGGAAATCAACCAATGAGCTGAGACTATAAGGTTTCCAAAATCCCAGTAGAGAGTCCAGCCCAATCCCAGGTGCTAAAGAGGGACAACGTGCTGATTACTTGTGTCAATGTTAATCTGGAATAAAAAAATGTCAAGAGTGCAAACCCTTTTGCAAAGTAATCTCTATTGCCAAGCCTACTGGTATTTTTCCTCAACCTTTCAGGGTTTTTAGAACTTGTCCTTGCCCATCTCCAGGAAAGGATTTTGTTAGAAAGGATGTCTATGTGGGGCTGTTTCATCCTTTTCAACAAGAAAAATGAGCTAGAGTCACAGGATGCTCTAAGTTGTGACTGACGTTGGCAGAAGACATGAAACTCCAAAATGTTGACATGACAAAAATTGCTCAAAACCTAATACTCTAATGAGTCAGCCTTCTGTCTACCATGGCTCCACTAAGGAATCTGAGAATGTAAAGTAAACTTCTGCTACATCAAACACAACTAAAGGACATTGCCAATAATGAGGCCACAGCCTAGTGAGTCAACTGTATGCTCTTTACAACCATAGGGCAGTATCATCATTGTAACCATTGGATCTTTCTTTGCTGGTGCTGGACAGGTAGATATACATTTCTTATGTTTCCCTTGTTAGGGAAAAACAAATGGCATTCAATGAGAGATAGCTGCTATTTTACTAGCTGATTTAGGAACCACCCAAGTGCCTTTGACACCTTTATTAAATTCTGACACTCTGGGAATGCCCTTTAGCCCCAGGCTTCCCAAATTTTGTCTTTGTTTATGCCATTGGAACTAAGGATGGGAGAGAGGGGCTATGTATTTTTAAAGCATTTTTTCCTCTACATAATCTTTTGTTTTTCAGACCCCTTAGTATCTTGTTCCAGCAAAAGCCCAGGAATATCAATATTTTTCTCTTTCTAAATATGTACTTGCCTGTATGCATTTTAAGTGAGCAGTATTAAAATGAAAAGATTGACCATGGTGACTATTAAAGATGATTGTATTTATTTGGATAGGTTAGACTATTTGCACTAACCTTTTTTGCTACCTTCTTTTGTATTATATTTAAAAATAAAAAATATGTCATTTACTAGATAAAGTAAAATTATAGTCAATCCAGTATGGGAATTCCAGTTGCTGATTCTTCCAGTTTATCAACATTGTTTGTTTAGAAAAGGCTTAGTCTGTAGACCTCTGTACATTAAATTACTGTATTTTATTTTTAAATAATGGATTAGAGAGCTTAACTTTATCATTCCCCAAACTCCATTACAGAACAATTTTAAAAAAACACCTGTATAGGAAAAATTACTTTCCTATCATGCCCTGGAGCAGGATGGTTCTTTTTTACTACCCACATAAACAACCTTTTACTCATGTAGACAGCATCCCCCTAAATGGTACCATAATTAGGCCCTCTTACAACCCCAAAATGCACATGCATGTGCAGGCACACACATGCACACACTCAAACACATACATTTATTCACACATGCACACATGAACAAGTTCTTTCCTAATACTGTAAACTTCCAAGTAGATTAAATTTGAGCAAAGGAGCAGAACATGAAGAAATGGGGATCAGGGGGAGAAAGAACAGTGCCACAACCACCTACAACCTGAGTGGTAAAGACTCAGCATCATTGAGACAAAGTTTGGATATTTATAGTATCAATACCATCAAGCTTCCCACCTCTCTTCAGAAGGTGCCTATTTCTTGACTCTAATTCACAGAATATCATATACTGAACCTTTAAAGATAGCTCCTTGCTACTGTTCCATCTACCTTATATTTTGTGACAATTCCTTGCAGACTCTAGTATCAGGCTGTCAGTCTTTGTTCCCCATGTTGCTTTGAGTTATTGCATTTTGCTATTACTTCAGGCATAGTCTAATAAGAATTCACAATACTCATATTAGTGGCTCCTATTGAATTCTATGCTGGCTTAGCAGTTTAATGAAAAACCAACTCTATCAAGAGAGCATTGATCCCTTTTAAGCACAGGTGAAAACATAATTATAAGTAACAAAATAAGAAACAAGAAAAAGAAGGCAAAACAAAGCAAGAGTTTAGTAAGATTTGAATAAATGAAGAGATAAACTATGCTCCCTGATGACAAAAGTTTATAATATATTGTAATATGTAACAAAATACAGTCTATTTTTCTCCAAATAATTGATAAATTATTTCCAACCAAATAATCACCAAAATTACTTTTTGGAACTTGACACCATAAATCTAAAGTCACCTGAACATGTGATTGAAAAGAAATTATAAAAAGAAAAAAAAATAGGTAAAACTTACATTAAGAATATTAAGAGTTTTGTAGTTATAAAATTCTTAGAGTAATAAAGGTGCAATAAAAGGCAGGAAGTGTTACAAAATATAGACTTCAGAAAAAACTTATTATTTCATAAAGATAAAATTCAAACTAATAGGGAATATTATAGATAATTTTAAAAATTACACAGGACTACCAGCTATCATAGGAAATTAAATAAACTATATTACTCTATTAAGCCACACAATAAGAAAATTTTAAGAAGAATTGGTTTAATAGTTTACAGAAACAATAACAATAAATGTGTTGAAATTAAATACCAGTATTTACATAGTTTTCAATAAGAAACTTCTTACTAAATATATAAATAAAAACAAATACAATGACATAGTTAATTATGTGAACATATTATTGTATAGCATAAAATGCACAAACAAATGAAGGATAAAGAGAAACTGAGGGAGTTTTTGTTAAATATGACAAAAAAATAGTTCATAAACTTTTCCTATAAAGAACCATATACAAATAATTAAAAACTGTGGAGGAGGAAAAGTAGTTTTATCCTTACCCTTCTAGATTCTTGGTTTAGATCTGAGCCTCCCACTCTTGGAAATAAAAGTCAAAATAATTGAAAAGAAACAAACAGATGTTTATTAACATGTGTCCCTTCAATATACATAGAAGATACCCAGAAAAACTGAGTAACTCCTTGAAATGGCCCAAGCCACCATCTTAAATAACATCTCCAGCTAACAACAAAAAAAGATATTGGGGTGGAGAGAGCAGATTAAGGGAGGCCATCAGGCAATCTATAGCAAAGGAGGGTAAAGTTGTGAATCGGATTTAAGTCTGACTTCTCCATTGATAAGAGTTTCTAGAGACTTGGTCATTCCTCTCTTTCTGGTACAGAGCGAGAAAGAAAGACCCTTATAAAGGAAAATTCCCCTTATAAATTTAAGTGTCTCTTATCAAAGGGTAACTTCTACTTGGGTTTCAGAGTTTCTCTTTCATGTCTGCCTTTTCTTTGTTTGTTTTTTTATTTTGTTTTGTTTTGTTTTAAATAACCAGCCTAAAATAATTTTTGTGCTTAGGAGACATATTTTGGGCTGGCAAATCTTGCTCCCCTTCAATATATATATTTATCTTCTATGAGATTAATACTTTATTGACAAAAAATGTAAAAGACATAAAGAGAAAAATCACTACATAATAAAAAAAGTGTCCAGCTCTGGCCGGTTGGCTCAGCGGTAGAGCATCGGCCTGGCGTGCGGGGGACCTGGGTTCGATTCCCGGACAGGGCACATAGGAGAAGCGCCCATTTGCTTCTCCACCCCTCTCCCCCTCCTTCCTCTCTGTCTCTCTCTTCCCCTCCCGCAGCCAAGGCTCCATTGGAGCAAAGATGGCCTGGGCGCTGGGGATGGCTCCTTGGCCTCTGCCCCAGGCGCTAGAGTGGCTCTGGTCGCGGAGTGATGCCCCGGAGGGGCAGAGCAACACCCCTGGTGGGCAGAGCGTCACCCCTGGTGGACGTGCATGGTGGATCCCGGTTGGGCGCATGCGGGAGTCTGTCTGATTGTATCTCCCCGTTTCCAGCTTCAGGAAAAAAAAAAAAAAAAGTGTCCAAAAATCAGATGAAAACCACCAAATCATTTTTGTGAAAAATGTATTGAGAAGCATTATAAAAAATGCAATTATTTTTAATAAAATATTAAAATACAACTCATGCTAATTATTTCAGAAAGTTTATAAAAACATGTACTCCTTTATTCCTCCTAAATGTTATAAACTAAATAAATATATTTAGAGTTGAAAACATACATCAAAATCCTTTAAACCAGATTACTTTTTGAATCACCTTTTCATAATGTGTTTCAAGGAGTTATGGTAAGGATATTTATAAATAAAATATTCATCATTATAATATTATAGGAATAAAAACTATAAAATTTCAAAGTTCAGTAGTGAAAATGATTAAATAAGTATGGCGTATATAATCTGTCACTCCAAAACTATTATGGCTAACAGCTACCTAGGAAATGTGGTGTGCTAAAATGCAGACTTCAAATACATATCATTACTTCTGCTCCTTCAAAACTCGAATTTCAATTCATCCACACCCAGGATCATTTATAGCAAAAGCCATCATTTTACTAGAAATGTGTAATTCTGTATAGTCCTCATTCTACAATTTAAAAATCACTGATATATTTTTTTTTCTAATTGTGAGTGAATAAAATGGTTGTTGTCTTAACTCACTGTTTTTTTTATTAATTTTTAATAGAGTGAAATTGATAAATCAGGGTACATATTTTCAAAGAAAACATCTCCAGATTATTTTGACATTTGATTATGTTGCATACCCCTCACCCAAAGTCAAATTGTCTTCTGCGACCTTCTATCTGGTTTTCTTTGTGTCCCTCCCCTTCCCCCACCCCCTCTGTCTCCCCCCCATTACCATCACATTCTTGTCAATGTCTCAGAGTCTCATTTTTATGTCCATCTATGAATTGAATCATATAGTTCTTAGTTTTTTCTAATTTACTTATTTCACTCAGTATAATGTTATCAAGGTCCATTTATGTTATTGTAAATGATCTGATGTCATCATTTCTTATGGCTGAGTAGTATTCCATAGTATATATGTACCAAAGCCTTTTAATCCACTCATCCACTGATGGACACTTGGGCTGTTTCCAGATCCTCGGTATTGTGAACAAGGCTGCCATAAACATGGGGGTGCATTTCTCCTTTTGGAACAGTGCTATGGTGTTCTTAGGGTATATTCTTAAAAGTGGGATAGCTGGGTCAAAAGGCAGTTTGATTTTTAATTTTTTCAGGAATCTCCATACTGTTTTCCACAGTGGCTGCACCAGTCTGCATTCCCACCAGCAGTGCAGGAGGGTTCCCTTTTCTCCACATCC
Organism: Saccopteryx leptura; assembly: GCF_036850995.1. Lineage (NCBI taxonomy): Eukaryota > Metazoa > Chordata > Mammalia > Chiroptera > Emballonuridae > Saccopteryx > Saccopteryx leptura. The sequence continues at coordinate 229,836,025 of NC_089505.1, read as the reverse complement.
TCACCAGCACTTATTGATATATTTAAGTAATAGTTCTCAATTATTAAATTCGTGTTGCAGACACACACTTATTGACCTAAAATAATCATGAGATTTTCAGCTTTTAGCAAGACAATGTCCTGAGCTGATATGAAGTGTTTCCTAGCTAAAATAGTTTAAGATGCTAGCTAAAATATAACACACAGCAACATTACATTTATGACCAAATTTAATGTTAAAAAGGAAAATCTCTAAGGGCTAGAGAAATACCAGAGTTTAAAGCCAAATACAGGAAATGTGAAGTGGATAATACCCTGCCCTAGAGGGGTTGACTCAGGAAGACCTTGGGTGTGAAGGGCTGAAGCTTTAATATGCACACAGAGGGGACCAAAGAGATTTGGCCTTGGGCCTCTTGAGACAGGGCACTAGAACTAAAATCCTACGTTAAACTTGAACTATCAAATACATGCATCCTGTATATAAAGAGCACTAGAAAAAAATCACCCCCAACCCAGAAAAGTAGTAAGGTAACTGTCTCAGTACAGAACTTTGGTAGAGAGGGTTGGTAGAGTATCTCTGATAAAAAATTAGAACCCCAAGTTTGAGTCAAGTATGAGTTCAGGCTTGGAAGTTATACCATGTAAATGGCATAAATCCTACAAAGGAAATAAATCTTTTTTTATTTTTTTTGTACTTTTCCAAAGGTATAAGTGGGGAGGCAGTCAGACAGACTCCTGAATGCGCCCGACTGGGATCCACCTGGCATGCCCACTAGGGGGCAATGCTCTGCCTCTCAGGGACATTGCTCTAGAGCCATTCTAGCACCTGAGGTGGAGGCCATGGAGCCGTCCTCAGCGTCCAACCAATTTTTTGCTTCAGTGGAGCCTTGGCTACAGAAGAGGAAGAGAGACACAGAGAGAAAGGACAGGCGGAAGGTTGGAGAAGCAGATGGGTGCTTCTCCTGTGTGCTCTGGCTGGGAATTGAACCTAGGACTTCCACACACTGGGCTGATGCTCTACAGCTGTACCAACCTGCTTGGGCCCAGGAAATTAATCTTAAACAGTGATTTAAAGATTAGCATATGGCCCTAACCGGGTGGCGGTACAGTGGATAGAGCATCAGCCTTGGACACTGAGGATCCAGGTTTAAAACCCCAAGATTGCTGGCTTGTGCATGGGTTCATCTGGTGAGTGCAGGCTCACCAGTTTGAGCAAGGCGTTTCTGGCTTGAGTATAGGATCATAGACATGACCCCATGGTTGCTGGCTTGAACCCAAGGCAGCTGGCTTGAGTAAGGGCTCACTGACTCAGCTGGAGCCCCCCAGTCAAGGCACATATGAGAAAGCAATCAATGGATCTACGGCCATACCACCCTGAACATGCCCGATCTTGTCAGAAAGCAATCAATGAACAACTAAGGTGTTACAATGAAGAATTGATGCTTCCCATCTCTCTCTCTTCCTGTCTGTCCCTATCTGTCACTCTCTCTCTCTCTAGCTAAAATAAAATAATAAAATAAAACAGATTAGCAATATGACTTAGAAATAAATGCAAAACTGTCCTGGAGATAGGGGATAATATCTCTAAAGTTCTAAGAAAAAAATTAACTACTAATATGGACAGTTAGAAGGAAAATAAAAATGTCACTTCCAAAGTCTGAGTATGCCACGGACGATAAAAGAAATGCAAAATATTTCAATAAGAAGGAGATAGGACCCAGAAATCTAGTGAGACAGAGGAAGAAAGGTAAGCAAAGCAATTTTGTTTCACCTAAATAAGTATTAATTTAAAACAATGTATATAAAATTGAAGAAGGTAAATACACAGTTGAATTTAAAATATTACACAATAATAGCAGGGCTATTGGAGAAGGCAATGAGAACCAAACTCTCTGATTTTTGTGTTATGCAAAAGGAAGGTATTGGTTAACTTTGAGTTTAGTTGATTCCAAATGTGCATGTTCAAATAAAACTGCACTGCATATCTTTTAAATTAGCAGAGGGTAAAAGGATTATAAAGAAATCTTGACTTAAGAAGCAAAAATATAAATACACAGACGGGAAAGATTATGCAATATTGTAGAAATATAAAAATGCTGGTCAGAGAGCTTCAGGCCAATGTAGAAGAGTTTGTACTTCTGTTGATTAATGAAAAAGACTGGGTTCTGAAGTGGGGAAGAGATCTCTAAGTCTACCTAAGCATAGCTCTGTCCTGAAATTATAGAGTGAATGTAACAAAAGGTTAACATTTGTTAAATCTGGGTTAACATAAGTAAATGGGATTCCATTATTTTATTTTCTACATTATTTTATTTATTTGATATTTTATAATAAAAATAAAAGCAAAGGGAAAATACTTCTGAAAGATTATTAATTTGAAAAAAAAATACTATATATAATGCACTATGACCCCATTATTGAAGACACATAACTATAAATATGCATCATTAACATTTATGCATATTTATATGCATGGATGCTATTAATTGTTCTGTAGCTGTTATTAAGGATAGTCTTATCTTAAAGACAAGATAAAAACACAATAGCTGTTTGTTTCCTTGAATAACAAAATCAGGTGATTTCTCATTAACAGTTTTCTAAACAGTATGTACTGATATTATTCATGAACCCAGTAAAGAAGTCACACAAAAAATCAAACAAAATAAAATGCATTATATATAGTAGTAAACTTTCTATAGTAAAAGGTTTTGTAGAGTTATTCAACGCCCCAAACAAGCAAGTCTACTAACCAGTCTACATTTTTTTTAAAGAATGTCGTTTATTGGCGGTGCCATCTGCTCAGTGCCATATATCCAAGTAGTTGTAGCATTGAGATTATTAACAATATCACCAAATACAACTATATTTTTTCCATTATATTCTATGGTCATAGAGGGGGGAAAAAGTTTAAATATTATCAAAGGCAAAAGTTAGACAAGTAAGGAGATTGGTTTTATTCAGGCTATTGCAATAAAGAGAATACAACATCCAAATATCAGAATATCTGACAAGGGGGGTTTGCGTTAGATTTTTACAGGAAGAAGGAGACAGTGACAAATGGAGTGATTCACGGGATTGTTTTGCAATCAGGTAAAGTTTCAGTCAGTTAGCTGAACAGAAAATGTTTATCTGTGTGTCTATGTAGTTTTGGGGAAAATCAGGAGTATAGTGTCATGGTTAACCATGTGGAGTGTATCCAGACTGCTCAGGTCAAGTTCTCAATTCTGCCAACCGGTTACATGACCTTAAGAAGTTACTCAGCTTCCATAGTGTTACATTACCCAGTTGTAGAAGCAGAATAGACTACAAGACAGAAAAAGTACTCAGAGACAAAAATGGTCACTTCATAATGATTAAGGGGACACTGAATCAAGAAGACATAACAATCCTTAATATATATGCACCAAACCAAGGAGCACCAAAATATATAAGACAGCTACTTATTGACCTTAAAACAAAAACTAACAAAAATACAATCATACTTGGAGACCTCAATACTCCGCTGACGGCTCTAGATCGGTCATCCAAACAGAGAATCAATAAAGATATAGTGGCCTTGAACGAAATACTAGAACACCTGGATATGATAGACATCTACAGGACACTTCATCCCAAAGCGACAGAGTATACTTTTTTCTCTAGTGTACATGGAACATTCTCAAGAATTGACCATATGTTGGGCCACAAAGACAATATCAGCAAATTTAGAAAAATTGAAATTGTACCAAGCATATTTTCTGATCATAAAGCCTTGAAACTAGAATTCAACGGCAAAAAAGAGGGGGAAAAACCCACAAAAATGTGGAAACTAAACAACATACTTCTAAAAAATGAATGGGTCAAAGAAGAAATAAGCGCAGAGATCAAAAGATACATACAGACAAATGAAAATGAAAATACGACATATCAGAATCTCTGGGATGCAGCAAAAGCAGTAATAAGAGGAAAGTTCATATCACTTCAGGCCTATATGAACAAACAAGAGAGAGCCGAAGTAAACCACTTAACTTCACACCTTAAGGAACTAGAAAAAGAAGAACAAAGACAACCCAAAACCAGCCGACGAAAGGAGATAATAAAAATCAGAGCAGAAATAAATGAAATAGAGAACAGAAAAACTATAGAAAAAATCAATAAAACAAGGAGCTGGTTCTTTGAAAAGGTCAACAAAATTGACAAACCCTTGGCAAGACTCACCAAGGAAAAAAGGCACAGGACTCAAATAAATAAAATCCAAAATGAAAGAGGAGAGATCACCACAGACATCATAGATATACAAAGAATTATTGTAGAATACTATGAAAAATTATATGCCACCAAATACAACAATCTAGAAGAAATGGATAAATTCCTAGAACAATACAACCTTCCTAGACTGAGTCATGAAGAAGCAGAAAGCCTAAACAGACCAATCAGCAGGGAGGAAATAGAAAAAACTATTAAAAACCTCCCCAAAAATAAAAGTCCAGGCCCAGACGGTTATACTAGTGAATTCTATCAAACATTCAAAGAAGACTTGGTTCCTATTCTACTCAAAGTCTTCCAAAAAATTGAAGAAGAAGCAATACTTCCGAACACATTTTATGAGGCCAACATAACCCTCATACCAAAACCTGGCAAGGATGGCACAAAGAAAGAAAACTACAGACCAATATCTCTAATGAATACAGATGCTAAAATTCTAAACAAAATACTGGCAAACCGAATACAACAACATATTAAAAAAATAATACATCATGATCAAGTGGGATTCATCCCAGAATCTCAAGGATGGTTCAACATACGCAAAACGGTTAATGTAATACACCATATCAACAAAACAAAGAACAAAAACCACATGATCTTATCAATAGATGCAGAAAAGGCTTTTGATAAAATACAACACAATTTTATGTTTAAGACTCTCAACAAAATGGGTATAGAAGGAAAATATCTCAACATGATAAAGGCCATATATGATAAACCATCAGCTAACATCATATTAAATGGCACTAAACTGAAAGCTTTCCCCCTTAAATCAGGAACAAGACAGGGTTGTCCACTCTCTCCACTCTTATTTAACGTGGTGCTAGAAGTTCTGGCCAGAGCAATCAGACAAGACAAAGAAATAAAAGGCATCCATATTGGAAAAGAAGAAGTAAAGGTATCACTTTTTGCTGATGATATGATCCTATACATCGAAAACCCGAAGGACTCCACAAAAAGATTATTAGAAACAATAAACCAATACAGTAAGGTCGCAGGATACAAAATTAACATACAGAAGTCCATAGCCTTTCTCTATGCCAACAATGAAATATTAGAAAACGAACTCAAAAAAATAATCCCCTTCACGATTGCAACAAAAAAAATAAAATACCTAGGAATAAACATAACAAAGAATGTAAAGGACCTATATAATGAAAATTACAAAGCATTGTTAAGGGAAATCGAAAAAGATACAATGAGATGGAAAAATATTCCTTGCTCTTGGATAGGAAGAATAAATATAATCAAAATGGCCATATTACCCAAAGCAATATACAAATTTAATGCAATTCCCATCAAAATTCCTATGAGATTTTTTAAAGAAATGGAACAAAAAATCATCAGATTTATATGGAACTATAAAAAACCCCGAATAGCCAAAACAATCCTAAGGAAAAAGAATGAAGCTGGGGGCATTACAATACCTGACTTTAAACTATATTATAGGGCCACAATAATCAAAACAGCATGGTATTGGCAGAAAAATAGACACTCAGACCAATGGAACAGAATAGAAAGCCCAGAAATAAAACCACATATATATGGTCAAATAATCTTTGATAAAGGGGCCAACAACACACAATGGAGAAAAGAAAGCCTCTTCAACAAATGGTGTTGGGAAAACTGGAAAGCCACATGCAAAAGAATGAAACTCGACTACAGCCTGTCCCCGTGTACTAAAATTAATTCAAAATGGATCAAAGACCTAAATATAAGACCTGAAACAATAAAGTACATAGAAGAAGACATAGGTACTAAACTCATGGACCTAGGTTTTAAAGAACATTTTATGAACTTGACTCCAATGGCAAGAGAAGTGAAGGCAAAGATAAATGAATGGGACTACATCAGAATAAAAAGTTTTTGCTCAGCAAGAGAAACTGATATAAAAATAAACAGACAGCCAACTAAATGGGAAATGATATTTTCAAACAACAGCTCAGATAAGGGCCTAATTTCCAAAATTTACAAAGAACTCATAAAACTCAACAACAAACAAACAAACAATCCAATAAAAAAATGGGAAGAAGACATGAATAGACACTTCTCCCAGGAAGAGATACAAATGGCCAACAGATATATGAAAAAATGCTCAGCTTCATTAGTTATTAGGGAAATGCAAATCAAAACTACAATGAGATACCACCTCACACCTGTTAGATTAGCTATGATCAACAAGACGGGTAATAGCAAATGTTGGAGAGGCTGTGGAGAAAAAGGAACCCTCATTCACTGTTGGTGGGACTGTAAAGTAGTACAACCATTATGGAGGAAAGTATGGTGGTTCCTCAAAAAACTGCAAATAGAACTACCTTATGACCCAGCAATCCCTCTACTGGGTATATACCCCCAAAACTCAGAAACATTGATACGTGAAGACACATGTAGCCCCATGTTCATTGCAGCACTGTTCACAGTGGCCAAGACATGGAAACAACCAAAAAGCCCTTCAATAGAAGACTGGATAAAGAAGATGTGGCACATATACACTATGGAATACTACTCAGCCATAAGAAACGATGACATCAGATCATTTACAGCAAAATGGTGGGATCTTGATAACATTATAAGGAGTGAAATAAGTAAATCAGAAAAAAACAAGAACTACATGATTCCATACATTGGTGGAACATAAAAATGAGACTAAGAGACATGGACAAGAGTGTGGTGGTTACCAGGGGTGGGGGGAGGGAGGACAGGGGGAGAGTTAGGGGGAGGGGGAGGGGCACAGAGAACTAGATAGAGGGTGGCGAAGGACAATCTGACTTTGGGCGAGGGGTATGCAACATAATTTAATGACAAAATAACCTAGACATGTTTTCTTTGAATATATGTACCCTGATTTATTAATGTCATCCCATTACCATTAATAAAAATTTATTTAAAAAAAAAAAAAAAAAAAAAAGAAGCAGAATAATTATAGTACTTATTTCTTCTTTTAAAAATTAAATAAAGCACAGAGTAACGATTCAGTAAATATTAAAAATAAGTTTAAATACACAAAGTATCTCTCTCTTTTTTTTTTTTTTTTCCTACTTAACGTGGTTTTTATCCGTGAGCATTCAGGGAAACGACACCCAAAGAGGAAAGCGGTGACGAGGAACATTCCTCTCCAGGCGACACAGGGCCCATCCCTCCTACAGTGCTGCTAAGACATTTGGGATAGGGAACACCAAAAGCCATCCGCAAACGTCTGGGTCACACAAACCCACTGTGGTAAGATACATATCAGTGAGCGAGAGGGTGAGAAGGTATTTACAAAAACTTCCCGCCAGCTTCCGTCACAGAGCCTCCCAAAGCTTGGCGCAAGGGGCCACGAGTTATGCCAGACAAGTAGAGAAACATTTCTTCATGGCATTCCTTGCAAAAGGTATGAAGGAAAGGCTGTACCACGTCAGGGCCAATGACTGAAGAATGCTGAAGATGAGAGCGAGCCCCTTGTTGTGCCACCAAAAGGCCGAACACAGGGTGAGTGCAAAACACAGCAGCACCATGACGGTGGCGATCAAACGCGTGAGCTCGAACATTCTCTTTAGCTGTTTCATAGGTCCCATGAGGAAGACGGTGCTCCCGACGGATGTGATGTTACCAAAGGTGTAGAACACAGCGAAGAGGAAATTGTATATTCCCAAGTATTTCAATGTGACTCATATTATGGTGTATATTTTCATTTCAGACTCTCCTTGTCAGTCAAGATATATTAAACATTTAAAGGTGTCTATAATCTATCTCTACCTTTTCCAACATTTCATTGTAAAAATTTTCAAGCTTACAGAAAATTGATATAGTTATACAGTGAACACCCATATGCCCTCCACTGGATTCTATAATTAATTTATCATTATGTATGATTTATTACATGTCTCCATGGCTATGCATTCATCAGTACATATTATTTATCAAATGCATTTCAAAATGCTTCTGACATCAGTACATTTGACCCTTAAACACTTCCGCACATACATCATGAACTAGAATTCAATATTTGTTTGTAGTTTTTTTACTAGCATGTGCTTTTAACAGATAATTGATTTTTTTAAGACATTGGTATTGGACCCTCACAAAGTTGATTTGTTTTCATTTCCATGTGTTAGATAATGTTTTAATTTTCTGCCAGCCTCAACATTCTATTATATTCTAAAATGACAATCACTAACACATATAAACCGCTGCTGTCTGCCTGCCAGCCCTGTCAGAAACACCGAGAACATAATTTTTCATCAAAAATATTATCCAGAGAATTGAGGAACACAGCTTTAGCAAATTCATCCCAAATCCCAGCTTGGCTGTACTCAAATTAGATTTAGTTTAGGTTGGGGTTGATTGAGAACATTTTCTTAGGGGCATCTTAAAAACTGACAGATTCCAGAGCTTTTCAGCTGAAGTATATGATGACACAGTTATATTATAATTGGATTTTCTGCACATAGGTTAAACAATTTATTCATACTTAACAATATACTGTCATCAAATGTGCTCATTTTTCTTTCTTTTTTTTTTTTTTTGCTTTTAACATTTTCTTTTTCTTACTTAAGTAATTGATGCTCACTGTAGAACAAATTGAAAGTACACAATTGCCCAAACATGGCTAATAGTATTATTTTGAAATTCTTCCCAAATTTATATATACATAAAATGAAGTTTATTTTTGTCTGTTTACCTATTCTCACATCAAGTAAAAATTGCTTCATAGATTGTCATTAGATTTGAAGGATATATTAGAGATGATGAGACTTAATATGGAGACTGTATACTGCAGACACAGACTTAAGTTTGAATTACCTTCAGAACTACCTGAAAGATACGGTAAACTATTTTTAAAGCCTATGACACAGAAGCACATCAAGTGGCTTATGAGGCTACAGTGTAGAAAACTAACTCATGCCAGGCATATTAAGATACTGTGGATGGAGAAAACAGAATTGCTTCACATTTGAGCTTCAAGGAAAAAAAAGAAAGAAAGTAAGTAGTTGACTTGTTGACTTGGAATTCAGCTATTCTTCCCAAAGACTACCCTATGTACCTGTCCCAGTAAGGAGTAGCAGGGACTTTAATTATGTTTGATAATGACTTGGAGTATTTCCTAGAAAGTATAGTAAAGTATACTTTATATACTTTATGTACACATGTATGTGCATATGTATATATGTATGTATATTTAAATTTATTTATTGTGTAAATGTTTTATAAACAAAAATATATAAGTAATGTTTCTATGAAGGTTATTACATTACTTAAGATTAGTTGTAGCTGGATGTTAGTGAAAAGTCAAATTAACATCAGTAAAATTCATAAAATTTTATTCTTTTAAGTAAACCACAACAAAGTCAACAGTCATGGGCATGGTATACAGTACCTGCAGGAGCTCCAAATATCATACCAGTATTCTAGTTAACAGAAAAAGAAAAGTGTACTTAAAAAGTTGCACACTGCCTGACCAGGTGTTGGCACACTGGATAGAGCTTCAGACTGGGACATGGAGGACCCTGGTTCGAAACCCTGAGGTCGCTGGCTTGAGCATGGGCTCATCTGGTTTGAGCAAGGCTTACCAGTTTGAGCCCATGGTCATTGGCTTGAGCAAGGGGTCACTTGCAGCAGGCTTGAGCAAGGAGTCACTTGCTCTGCTGTTGCCCCCTGGTCAAGGCACATATGAGAAAGCAATCAATGACCAACTAAGATGCTACAACAAAGAATTTATGCTTCACATCTCTCTCCCTTCCTGTCTGTATGTCCCTATCAGTCTCTCTCTTTGTCTCTCTCTCTATCTCTGTCACAAAAAGAATTGCACACTATTATTTCTCATATTTTACTGTCCATGAATGTTGAAAACAAGTCTGAATAATGTGGTATTTATTTTTCTGTTACTCAGCTAGAAGAGAAGATTGGATATTGCGGAATAGTGACAATCTGCCACAGTCCACTTGGATTTTTGTATCTGCTTCTGTACTTAATCTGTTTTGGTTTAGAAAACCTAGCCTCACATGTTATATATAGTTGGAAAATAAAAAGTTATTTCAATAGCCTTTTTCAGATAACTGTAAGTATTCTTTTATTCTTATCAAGTGAAATCTGAAATCACATCAGTGTACCCTTTGTATACCACACACGTTTGAGACAATGAGAGTGTGAATGACAAATAATGTCCGCCTATTAGTATAAAAAAATTTTAATTTGCAGAGCCCCCTAAAGGGTCTCAGGAATCCACCAATGTAGTCAGAACTATTCATGTAGAGATAATCTTAATTATGTCTTTATCTCAAGTCTGAATTGTATCAGTCTTTATCACTCAAAACCATTATCAATTTAATTTCTCACTATTTAGAATATACAACCAGTTGAAATTAGCAACATTAAAAATTTTCAACTGTCTGAATGCCTTAGTTCTATCTTACATCTATTTGTAAAACTGTCAGTTTTCTACTGTGCTCAGATCTTTCTTGTAACAGATTACCAAATATCACCAACACTGACCAGAATCTCTGTTTCACAGCCTCTTTCTCTCCAGACCCAAGTGTCAAAAGCAACCTACAACAGTTGAAAGTTTAGAAAATGTTTTGTCACAGGAACATACCTCAACAAAACAATGGCCAACATCATACTCAATAGGCAAAAATTAAAAGCAATCTCCTTAAGATCAGGAACAAGGCAGGGGTGACCTCTTTCACAACTCTTATTCAACATAGTCCTGGAAGTCCTAGCCACAGCAATCAGTCAAGAAGAATAAATAAAAGGCATCTAAATCGGGAAAGAAGAAGTAAAACTATCATTATTTACTGATGACATGATACTATACATAGAAAACCCTAAAGTCTCAGTCAATAAGTTAGTAGACTTGATAAATGAATTAAGCAAGGTGACAGTGTTTAAAATTAATATTCAGAAATCTGTGACATTTTTATACACCAACAATAAACTATCTGAAAGAGAAAGGAAGAAAACAATCCCCTTTATTATTGCAACAACAAACAAATGAAGTACCAAGGAGTAAATTTAACCAAGGAGGTAAAGGACTTGTACTCAGAAAATTATAAGACACTAATAAAAGATATCAAGAAAGATACAAACAAGTGGAAGCATATACTGTATTCATGAATAGGAAAAATACACATCATTAAAATGTCTATATTACCCAAAGCAATCTATAAATTCAATGCAATTACTATCAAAATACCAATGGCATACTTCAAAGATATAGAACAAATAATTCAAAACTTTATATGGAACCAAAAAAGAACATGAATAACCCTAGCAAACTCAAAAATGAAAAATAAAGTGGAAGGTATCACACTTCCTGATATCAAGTTATACTACAAGTTATACTACCACTGTAATCAAAACAGCATGGTACTGGCATAAGAATAGGCATACAAATTAATGGTACAGAACATGGAACCCAGAAATAAACCCATGCCTTTATGGTAAATTGATATTTGACAAAAGAGGTAAGAGCATATAATGGAATAAAGACAGTCTCTAATAAATGGTGTTGGGAAAATTGGACAGTTATATGCAAAAAGAAATGAAACTAGACCATCAACTTACACCATTCACAAAATAAACTCAAAATGGATAAAAGACTTAAATATAAGTTGTGAAACCATAAACATCTTGGAAGAAAACATAGGCAGTAAACTCTTTGATATCTTTTGTAGCAATATTTTTGCTGATATATCTTCATGGGCAAGTAAAATAAAGGAAAGAATAAACAAATGGAACTATATCAAACTAAAAAACTTTTGTACAGCAAAAGACACCATTAACAAAATAAAAAGACAACTCACACAATGGGAGAATATATTCACCAATATTAACCCTGATAAGGGGTTAATAATTAAAATTCATAAGAATTTCTAAACTCAACACCAGGTAGATAAACAATCCAATTAAAAACTGGGCAAAAGAACTGAACAGGCACCTCTCCAAAGAGGACATACAGGTGGCCAATAGGCATATGAAAAAATGTTCAACATCACTAATCATCAGAGAAATGCAAATTAAGACCACAATGAGATATCACCTCACACCTGTTAGAATGGTACTCATTAACAAATCAACACACAATAAGTGCTGGCTAGGGTATGGAGAATGGGGAACCCTCCTGCACTGCTGGTGGGAATGCAGACTTGTGCAACCACTGTGGAAAACAGTATGGCGTTTCCTCAAACAATTAAAAATTGAACTGCCTTTTGACTCAGCTATCCTACTATTAGGAATATACCCTAAGGATACTAAATCACTGATTCAAAAGAAGAAATGCACCCCCATGTTTATTGCAGCATTGTTTACAATAACCAAGATTTGGAAACAGCCCAAGTGTCCATTAGTGGACGAATGGATTAAAAAGTTGTGGTACATATACATAATATAATACTATGTGGCCATGAAAAAGAAGGAAATCTTACCTTTTGCAACTGCATGGATGAACCTGGAGACTATTATGCTTAGTGAAATAATCCAGGCAAAGAATAAAAAATATCATATGATTTCACTATAAGTGGAATCTAGTGAACAAAGTGAACTGAGGAACAGAATAGAGAAAGAGGTGGTTTCACAGGGAGCAGAGGGACAGCTGTCAGAGGGAAGGGAGAGGACATGATAGGATCTGAGAAGGTTAAAGGATTAGTGAAATTATATATACATAACACAGAGGTACAGGTAGCAGGCAGCAAATCCCAGAGGAAAGGGGGGCGGGAGTTAAGGGGAGGGGGCAAAAAGGGTGTAAATAGGGACATGGGGAGGGAAGGGTGTTATATTCAGTGGGACACTTGAATCCATGTTAACACAATAAATTCAATTAATAAAAAAATAAAATAAAATAAACAAAAAATAATAATAAAATAAAATAAAATTTAACCTATGTTGACAAATGTAATATATTTAAGTTTTTTTATTAATTCAAATATCTATTTGACAAACAAACTGCTGAGTACATAAATAACTTTTTTCAAGTATAATAAATTAAACTTTAAACTTTCACTTTATGGCAATTCTTAAAACATGTTAGATATTCTAACAATGTATATAAAATATTTCAATTTAAAATCAGACATCTAAATCAATTACCTAATCAGACAGTTGGTTATTGTAATTACAAGGTTAATATCTTACAGGTCTAATTCTATTTAACAAAATGAAAAATGGCTTTCTGACCAAAATGCAAAAATATTAGAAAACAATTAGAAATAATTACAGATCTTCTCTGAGTTTAAAATTACTAGTTCTCTAAGGGAACAATTATCTCATCTCAGAATGTTTGAAACTATCCTTAAAAAAAAATTTTTTTTTGCCTTCTAAGCCTGAAGAAATGTTTTAATTACTTGAAATACCTGCTGAGTAACCAACTAGATTCTCATCTATGATACAAATAAAATGCACTGAGGGCTAATTGAATACCATAACAGTGACTCCACAACACAAACCTGTAAGTAGTTTTGTAGGCCACATTTTAAGATTAGAGTTATCAGTTAATTTTCACATCGGATTACTATCTCTAACTCTGATCTCTCAGCCACACTACTCGATTGTATTCAAAGTAACTGTATGCCAGCTTCAGTCTATCTCACATATTCTTTCTATTCAGTTGACAATTAAAAGTCATGACATTTTATTGGGTGATGTGGTTCACAAAGTTTCATTGGTTATATTAGGCTATATTAGCCTAAGATTTGACAATATGAACCTAATAGCACAACTTCAAAATATCCATAACAAAATGAACACAACTACAAGGAGAATTTGACAAGCCACCATTACATTGAGAGATTTTTATCAATCTTTTAACATAAATAATTGTTTGGGCAAAACATCCATAAAAGTATACTAGATTTGAAATTTGTAACTACTAATTGATCTAAAATTATATGTAGAAACAAGAATCAGAATTTAAAATATACACATACCTTTCAAGCATATGTGAATGCAGAGATAACTTGGCCCTGGCCGGTTGGCTCAGTGGAAGAACATTGCCCTGATGTGTGGAAGTCCTGGATCAATTCCCCAGGGCACACAGGAGAAGCAACCAACTCCTTTTCCACCTCTGCCCTTCTTTTCTCTCTCTCTTTTCTCCTCCCACAGCCATGGCTGAAATGGTTCAAAAAAGTTGGCCATGGGGGAGAAGAATAGCTCCATGACCTAACCTCGGGTTCTGAAATAGCTCGGTTGCCAAGCAATGGAGCAGCAACCCTAGATGGTCAGAGAATCCTCCTGTAGGGGGCTTTCTGGGTGAATTTCAGTCTGGGTGAATGCAGGAGTCTGTCACTCTGCCTCCCCACCGCCCCTCCTCTCACTTAAAAAAAGAAAGAAGACTGACCACTTACTATGCCACAAAAGCACAAATAATTTAAAAAGAATTAGTATCAACATAAATATCCATTCTCTAATTAAGTTAGAAATTGAAACAAAACATAAGTCTAAAAGAAAACATATCTTTGTAAATAAATACACACACATAAACAAGCACACAATAAATTTACTCACAAACTCCTTAATGACTCATTGGTTAAAAAATAAACTGTGAAAGAAAGTACAAAATGTTTTAAATTAAATGATAATTTGTTTACTGCAACTAAAGTAGTAATTGGAGGAGAATTTATACACCTAAAAGTTCAATCAATAAGAAAACTAAAAATTGATAAGCTAATCATTGATTTAAGAAATTAAAAAAGAATAAACATGAAAATTCTGAAAAGAATAAAATAAGAACAAAGAAAAATAAAGAAGATTAACAATGGTAAAAGTGCATTTCTAAAAAGATTTATGCAATTGACAAATATCTGAACAAACAAGAAAAAGGAAAGGAGAGGTACAAATATACAGTACTAGAAATGTCAAGGTTATATAAAATAAAGACAGCTAAGGTTAAAGTATAATGAAATATTATGCCAATTTTGGAAAAATAAGTGGAAATAAACATATTTCTGTAAAAAGAATTATCATACTTGCTCAAGGAGAAAAAAGTTTTGAAAAGCTCTACAACTATTAAGAAATCTAACCAGAAAATAGGATTTATTACCCATTATACAAATAACAAGATTAGTAATTTTATAGCCAAGTTATACCAAATATTTAAAGAAAAGTTAATTCCAATATTTAAAAGTTTATTAAGAGAATACAAAACTTGGAACATGTCTCTTTCTCTTTAATTTATTTTATGAGACCATAATAAATTTGATATTAAAGCCAGATATCAGAATAACAGAAGAAATATATAGGCTAACCTTAATCACTAACATAGATTTTAATAAAGTATTACAGAACCAAACTTAGTGTAACCAAACTTAGTGTATAAAAAATAATAGTTCATGACTAATTTGGGTTTATTTGATGAGTTCAAGAGTAATTTAACATTATAAAATCTAATAATGTCATTTAAATCATAAGCACATTAAGTGCATAGGAATATAAATGATCAACTCGACAGGTGCAACATGTTTTTCAATAAAATGCAACACATGTTAATTTTGATAAATTTTTTTGAAGTAGAATAGAAAGATATTTAATAACCTGATAATAAGTATTTTTAAAAAATATAGCAAACATTATACATAGTGGTGACATAGTAGAAGCATTCCTTTTTAAAATCAGAAAAAGCAGGAGAATGCCCACTATCACTACCTCTTTGCAACACCGTACTGAGTGTTAAGTTCAGGGGCACAATGAAAAGATACAAGTGGTCCAAAAACTGTTTAAAAAAATGGACTGTTATTCTTTTCAGAAATCATTATTATCTATATAGAGCAAACAAAAAGTTCAATTTACTAGAAGCAATAAACTCAGTTTAGCATAAAATACAGGTGAGTGGTTGGTTACCTCTTGCTTGGGATGTACAATGGCAGAGAATCATATTTGAGGGAATATATGAAAGGACTCAACATTTTAAGAATATTTTATTTCTTCAGTTAAATTATATATATAAAATATTATAAAATTCTCTATGTGTTCAAATATTATTTGTGTTATGAAATAGTTCATAATACTTTTTTTTGTATTTTTCTGAAGTTGGAAACGGGGAGGCAGTCAGACAGAGGTTCATAATACATTTTAAAACTCAATTATCCAAAAAGCAAGTTGGTCACAAATTATCCTTTAGTAAATAAAAGTCAAAAGAAATAAATATCAAGCCTACAAATTCTGAGTAAAAAAAAACAAAACACTTATGATCTAAGAATTTATATTGAAGCAAAACAACAATAAGAAACCTCAAATAATGTGATATTTATAATCCATGTACAACCTTTGAAATAATTTTGAAAAGTGCAAAGAAAAGTTACATATAATGAACTTCAACTGAGTGTGTGGTAATATAAAATTAGAAGCACAAGAATAGAAAACATTAAATTCAATTAAAATAGAAATATACAAATTTATAAATCTGGCTGAAAGTTAATGACAAACTTGTAAAATATGCAAAAAATAGATCTTTAAATATACTAAATTAACACAATGAAGATATGTCATTCACATAGAAAACCCAAGAAAATCAATGTGCATTAGAACTAAAACCCAAAAGCCCAGCAGAGGGCAAGGTATGCAGTTATATAAAAACTCAGTTGTGTTCTTCTAAATTGGTATAGCCAAATTACAAAATATTGTAGAAAGTAAGATACTGGTTTTTTTAGTAACCAAGAATATGCACTATCTAGAGTTATCCATATAAAGAATGCATGTCTGCAAAACTCTAATAAAGAAAATTTCTAAAGATCCACAGAAGAGGGACTATATACCAAGTTAAGTAAGGCAGCCTTAAACAGTATAAACACATTAATTGTCCTTGTTTATAAATAAATAAACTCCAATTAAAAACACAGCAAAATTTTAAAGGTTGACTCTTGCTGTCATACATTCTATAGATTTGGACAAATGCATGCTGATATACATCGATCATCATAATATCACACAGTATTTCACTGCCCTAAAAATCCTGTGTACCCTGACTCTACATCCCCTTAACCCTCAACCCTAGCAACTACTAATCCTTTTACTGTCCCTAAAGTTTTACCTTTTTCAGAATGTCAGAGAGTTGAAATGATAGTTAGGTTTCTTTCACTTAGTAATGTACATATAAGTTTCCTTCATTTCTTTTCATGGTTTGATAGCTCTTTAATTTTATTTTTTAGTTGCTGAATAATATTTCCTTTCTGGATGTACTACATTTTATTTATCCACTCACCTACAGAAGGACATCTTAATTACTTTCAAGTTTTGGCAGCTATAAACATAATTTGGCTTTTGTGTGAACATAAATTTTCAACTCTTTTGGGTAAATAGTAAGGGGCACAATTGCTGGATGATATGGCAAGAGTATATTTAGATTTGTAAGGAATTGCCAAACTATTTTCCAAAATAATAATTTAAAAGAATACATATATTCCTATATTCATTGCAGCACTATTTACAATAGCCAAGACATGGAAGCAACCCAAGGACCTATCAATAGGCAAGCGCAGGCCCTGGCCGGTTGGCTCAGCGGTAGAGCGTCAGCCTGGCGTGCGGGGGACCCGGGTTCGATTCCCGGCCAGGGCACATAGGAGAAGTGCCCATTTGCTTCTCCACCCCCCCCCTCCTTCCTCTCTGTCTCTCTCTTCCCCTCCCGCAGCCGAGGCTCCATTGGAGCAAAGATGGCCCGGGCGCTGGGGATGTCTCCTTGGCCTCTGCCCCAGGCGCTAGAGTGGCTCTGATAGTGGCAGAGTGACGTCCTGGAGGGGCAGAGCATCGCCCCCTGGTGGGCAGAGCATCGCCCCTGGTGGGCGTGCCGGGTGGATCCCGGCCGGGCTCATGCGGGAGTCTGTCTGACTGTCTCTCCCCGTTTCCAGCTTCAGAAAAATACAAAAAAAAAAAAAAAATAGGCAAGTGCATAAAAAAAGTGGTGGTGTATATATATATATGATTTCACTTATATGATATATGGATTCCAAAGAACAAAATAAACAAAATTGAAACAGACTCATAGA
This sequence comes from Saccopteryx leptura, assembly GCF_036850995.1. NCBI lineage: Eukaryota > Metazoa > Chordata > Mammalia > Chiroptera > Emballonuridae > Saccopteryx > Saccopteryx leptura. The sequence continues at coordinate 229,817,850 of NC_089505.1, read as the reverse complement.
CCCAGAGAACAAACTGGTGGTTGCTAAAGGGGAGTTGATGGACTGGAATAAAGAGGTGAAGGAATTAAGAAATAAAATCGGTAGTTACAAGATAGTCATAGGAATGTAGAGTACAGCATAGGGAATATAGTCAATAATATTGCAATAAATATGTATGGTGCCAGGTGGGTACTAGAAATATCAAGGAGAACACTTTGTGAAGTATATAATAATTTAGCCACTGTGACACCTTAAAATAATACAAAATAATATTGAAAGTAAACTGTCATTAAGAAATAATAAAATAAATGTGCAAGAAAAAAATGTAAAAGAAGAAATAAAAGGTTTTTTGGACAAAAATAGTGAAATCTAAGTTGATTGTAGACTTCGGGTGAGTATGATGTGTCAATTTAGGTTGATCCTTGGTTACAAATGTATCATTCTGTGGTAGATGTTGCTAATGGGGGAAGCTATGCATATGTTGGGGTAGGGAGTACATGGAAGATTCTACAACATCCATTCAATATTTCTGTGAACTTAAAATAACTCTTAAAAAATAAAGTCTTTTTTTAAAAAATCACAATTAAATATATAATACTTTTTACTATAAATTCCTTAGAGCCAATTAACTCTTATAGAATACTTTCATCAATTTTTGTTTTGTTGCCAAACTCTGCTATTTGTAGTCAATCTAAAGCCTGGTTTTCATTTATGAATAAGAGTAGTTTCGACTTGAATACTGGCTACTTTTGCTTACTTAAGGAACAAAACAAAATTATTGAAGATACTTCACTCATTTTGCAATGATATAAGTGATGTCTTTTTTTAATTAAGTAATATTTTTAAGAAGTAGAAAAAATATTTCTTTACTTTTTGTGTTCTTCACAATGTATCAGTTACAAATCCAAATACTTTTCAGTTTCATGTAGCTTATTAAATTTTTCCTTACTTTATTATATGTATACAATAAAACAAGAAAGCAAGCCCTGATTTGTAGTGTTTGCAGATTTCTGTGGTGTAAATACTATTTCCATGGCTTATTTAACTACCAATATGACAATATTGAATATAGACTTGGAAAGAGATGTCCAGGGACACATTTATAATATAGTCATTCTACAGATAAAATAGTAATAAAGAACCTTAAGAGCATAGATAATAGAAAAATGTAGTAAAATAGTAAGAAAGTGATGAGTATTAAACTTTTATTATCTGTTTTCATATGAAAAGGAGCCCTAAAATATCATATAAAAACAGGTAATAAAAGTTTAATACTCATCACTTTTTTTTTAGGTGAGAAAAGGGAAGACAGTGAGGTATGCTCTTGCATGTGAACTGACCAGAATCCACCTGGTAACCCCATCTGGGGCCAGTCATCGAGTATTGAGCTATCTGGGGCCAATCCATGAATATTGAGCTATTTTTAGTGCCTGAGGTTGATGCACTCCAAGGAAGCTATCTTCAGCACCTGGGCCATGCTCAAACCAATGGAGTCACTGGCTGTGAGAGGAGAAGAGGGAAAGAAGGAGGAGAGAGAGGGGAAGAGAAGCAGATGGTCACTTCTCCTGTGTGCCCTGATCAAGGGGTTGAACCCAGGATTTCCCTATGCCAGGCCAACATTCTATCCACTGATTACTAGCCAGGGTTGTTTTTATATAATTTAACTGTATGTTTATGTAACTTCATTCTTAAATGCCTGTATTCAACAACTGGCTTGCAAAATTCCTAAAATTATAGCTTTTGGCTCTCAAAGAGCCAGCTCCAGCACATCACTGAATTAAATGAGCAATGTTTACTAGATGTAAGAGCGTCTAGGAAGCCCTGACCACTTTGTTCACAAGGCTAACAGCCTGATTTTCACTGTTCACACTTGGTTGGTGAAACTTTCCTTTGCAAAATATGACCAGTCTTAGGAGAAAGACCTAAAAATACTGAATCAGTGGTTCTCCTACTAAACAGCCTAACTAGATCATTCCTTTTGAAGCTCACACACAAAAAAATGTTTTTCCAGGCTAGAGTTCCAGTCAGCTTAGTCCTCTTAAGTATAAGCAGACAACCAAGAATCAGCAGAACCTGAGATCTGCAGCTCACAAGAAAGAACAATCAAAAAAAAGAGAAAAAAGAAAGTGGGAGGAAGCACAACTCTGCAGGTTTAAAATAATGTTCAAAAAAGAAAAAAAATCCCTACACTATCATTAGCATTCTCAGAAATAAGAGATGACATGACAACTATGAAATAAGAATAGGATATTACATAATGTACAGCATGGGGACTATAGTTAACTATACCAGTAATATATTTAAAAATTGTTAAAGAGAGTACATCTTAAAAGTTATCACAAGAAAGAAACTTTGTGACTGTGTGCTGATGGATATTAACAGACTTATTGTGGTGGTCATTTCACAATACATACAAACATCAAATTATTATGTTGTACACCTGAAACTAATATGTTATGTCTAAATTTTATATAAATTAAAAAAATAATAGGATATTATTAGAAAGAAATAGAATAATCAAGAAAAATAAACTTTTGGAAATTCAACACTTTGACAGAAATGTAAATTAAAATTAGAAGAAATTTACTAGAAAGAGAGACTAGAACAAAATTGGGGAAACAAAAGGGTCATGGATATGTTTATGGTCTTGATGGTTCCATAGATGTATACATATCTCCAAACTCATAGAACTCTCTATATTAAATATGTGCAGTTCTTACATGCCAATATTCCTCAATAAAGTATTTTTTAAAGTAAGGGAAGACATGAAAATTAGAAGATCAATCCATGAGTTTCAATATCCAATAACATAAGTTCCAGAAAAAGTCATTAGAGAAAAGCAATAAAATATATTTAGAAAAATTTCCTGGAAATAAAATATAGTGTGTCCATAAAGTCATGGTGCACTTTTGACCAGTCCCAGGAAAGCAACAAAAAAAGATAGAAATGAGACTAAGAGACATGGACATGCGTGAGGTGGTTACAGGGGGTGGGGGGAGGGGAGGAGGGAGAGGGGGAGGGGGAGGGGTACAAAGAAAACTGGATAGAGGGTGACGGAGGACGATCTCTCTTTGGGTGATGGGTATGCAACAGAACTAAATGACAAGATAACCTGGAAATGTTTTCTTTGAATATATGTACCCTGATTTATTGATGTCACCCCATTAAAATAAAAATTTATTTATAAAAAAAAAAAAGATAGAAATGTGAAATCTGCACCAAATAAAAGGAAAACCCTCCCAGTTTCTGTAGGATGATGAGACAGCATGTGCGCATGCGCAGATGATGACGTAACACCGTGTATACAGCGGAGTAGCCCACGGCCATGCCAGTCGAGATGTGGACGGTACAGAGGAAAGTTCAGTGTGTTCTGTGGCTCGCTAAATTCGAATCCGTAACCAAAGTGCAACATGAATATCGGTGTGTTTATAACGAAGCGCCACCACATAGGAATAACATTACTCGGTGGGATAAGCAGTTGAAGGAAACCAGCAGTTTGGTGAAGAAACCCCGTTCTGGTAGGCCATCAGTCAGTGACGAGTCTGTAGAGGCTATACGGGATAGCTACCTAAGAAGCCCTAAAAAATCTGTGCATGAGCCCACATCAAACTGCACTGAATAGGTATGAAACTGGGAGAGTTTTCTTTTTATTTGGTGCAGATTTCACATTTCTATCATCTTTTGTTGCTTTCCTGTGACCGGTCAAAAATGCACCATGACTTTACGGACACACTGTACAATGTATTTTATTATGTGTATGAGAATGATGTTCTAACCAAATGAGCTATCTGGCCAGTGCTAATAAAATATCTTTATTTGAAAGATAAAGAGCTGTAACTATTCCCAGCACAATATATGTACATTTAATAAACCATTTGAAAATATTTATTAAATTTTATAACAATAGGAAAATTTTAAATACAGCTTTTAGAATAAAAAAATAAAATATATAATTTTAAAAGATAGTTTTAAAATTCATACCAGCTACAGATCTAACAAAAACACTTGAAATTATAAAACAATGAAAAACATTGTTTAAAAATCTGAAAGAATATTATATAAAATTCAAAGTTTTCTACCAAACTAAAGCTATTAAACCATAGATCAATCCAGTGTTACTGTCATTTGTTCAAGGGTTTAAAAATTATTCTTCCCATATTTTTTTTCCTCAGGAAGCTGATGTTTGACTTACATCATCACCATAAAGGAACTACAAACAAAGGAGTCCATACTAGAAACAATATCTAACACAGGGTGAAATGAACAGGATGCCCCAGGATGAAGGCAAAAATTGCTTCTGGGATGAGAGAAATGCACCAACACTTGTTTGTCCCATAACCGTAACATTTTAAAAGGCAGGCAAAGCAAACCTCTTTGGATAGATTTTTATTCAAAAGTCCTGCAAGTGAAAGTGCCAAAAGTGCAGCCAAAAAGGCAAAACAGGTGATGATTAAATAAAAAATATGTAACGTTAAGCTTAGGTTAAGTTTAAAGTTAAAAAAAAAATTGTATGTTGATCTGCTCCTATCTCAAGGTACCATTGTATTTACATACTCATAAGAATGTAACTTAACAATTATTACTATTATCAAATTCTTGCTACATTAGGAGACTGAAAGTCAAAAGTATGAATGGATGTGGTGGGATGCAATCACAGAGATGATTTTATCTAATGGGAAGTGAATGAATGATTTTTGAAACTGAACAAATAAAAAGTAGCAATGTCATTTAACAAGTTATTTAGAGTCATCAAAGAGAGATTAGAAGATGGCAGTGGAGCAGGTGGATGCACAGATGCCCAGCTCTCACCACCAAACTGGAATACAAATCAATTTAGGAAAAATCAGCATAAAAAAACCAACTCTGGACTACAAGAACAGCTCTTGAAAACCAAGGAGCAAAGAAGAAGCCACAACAAACCTGGTAGAGAGCGCCTGAATCTCCCCTGCTTACAGGGAAGGAGATCTCCTCTGCTTACAGGGGATCTCACTCCAGGGAAAAGAGCAGAAAATACTGCTCACAGCCACTTGCCTGGCGACCAGGGAGTGAGGTGTGTTGAAAAGACCAGCTTATCTCCCAAGTAGAAAAGAGAGAGAGACAGACAGACTGTGAGGAGCTAAGGAATGCAGGAGACAACCTAAAAAAGCTGACTCATCCATGCTGGAGGCGGCCATAGCTGGGGGAGGGACTGATCCTTCCACAAAACAGTACTGAATTGCTTCCGGATCAGAGATCTCCAAACATCTCTCCAGCTCCAATCAGTGCAATAAGACACAGCTGAAAGCAAGAAGTGGGGAGGAGGGGTAGTAACTCAGGTCTCCATGGAGATCTGAGATACACCTCCCCCTACTGAAGCTGAGAAAACACCCTGCCCCCAGAGAGATTAGTTGGTGAAGAGGCCTTCAGAGTCTCAGGTTATACCCATCACATTCCTGAATACAGTTTCAAGGAAGCCCCCTGCTGAGATCAGTAAACAAGACTATCACCTGTTAAGAAAACAAACAATCAAGACTTCAAAGCTGCCCAAATCCAAAAGTGGATTACAAATAATAGCTGATGCCAACACAAGAAGACCTAGAAATAACACAACTGAAAACTGGAGGCAGACAACACCAAGCCTAGACTCAACCAACTCTACAAATAAAACACCCAAACACAGACAATGAGAAGACAAAAAAGTGCAATCCAAATGAAACCACAAGAGAAACCTTCAGGAGATGAACTGAGTGATATGGAAATAATCAAACTTCCAGATGCGGAGTTCAAAATAATGATTGTAAGGATGCTTAGGGATCTTAGAACAACAATGGATTGTCATTATGAACACCTAAATAAAGAAATAGCAAGTATAAAAAAGAATCAGTCGGAGATGACAAATACAATATCAGAAATAAAGACCACAATGGAAGGAATTAAAAACAGGATAGATAGTACTGAGGATTGAATCAGTGAATTGGAGGACAACTGGAATGAAGGCATGAAAGCAGAGTAGAGTCATCAAAGTACATAACAAAAATAGCAAACTGGATAAAAATGAAAGTGGATTTTCTCAAGTTAGTACAAATGTTAATGTAATTGTAATTAAAATCTCAACAATTTTTGCTAGATGATGGGGAGAGAAGGTTGAGAAAATGAATTAAAGTTGTAAAATAATGCTTAGAATAATGACAATATTTTGAAATAAGAATTAAATAAACTTGCATACCAGATAGTAAAACACTTTTTCAATTTTTAGTAATTTATATATTATGGTTGTCTCCAAAATTTTTTCAGAACAGGGACACTGAGTACAAAAGATCAGTAGTACATATTAGATCTTAACAGTTAATTGAGGAACAGAGCAAAAAAACAAAATAGAGTCACTATAGTCAAACTGCTCAATCCATAAAATCAAGGTAGGTTGAAGTATGACAAAACAATTCTATTCCTGTCTTTACTAACCAGAGAACTAAACTTTTTAACTTTGCAGTTTTGTGTCAATGCCTGGATCTACATATAACCTTCTCACTACCCCCTTTCCCAAAGAACTAAGAAAACAATGCTCATGTATCCAGACTGCCTGACATCCTTTGTTCAGACCACCTGTAGAGGATTACCATCTCAGACCCATCCACAGGCTAAAAATCCAGGGCTGATTCTTCTCAAGAATTCTTACTATAAGAATCCTCAGGTTTCCTTTCACTGTTGCCTAGTTGTATTTCTGGTTAGCAAACATAAGACCCTTAAATAAATCTTTATCAGTTATTTCTAGCCAAAGCCTCCTGATTCACTGATATTCAACACAATAATATAAGATGGAGATTATTTTGTATTAGAGATGAAATGTAAAATCATCAATAAATGTTTCTTGGATACTTACTTGAAGGGGAAAAAATAAGTGCAATATGTAATTTACACAACATACCAACAAGATTAATTATAAAAATAAAACCATAAAATATTTAGAAATGTAATTCAATATTTATTCATCAGGTGAAAAAGATATTTCTGGGTATATAAAGAAAAGTAAACAGAAAATACTAATAATTCTAACTAAATAAAAAATAAAATATTATTACATGTCTATAAAAAAGTCATAAATACAAAAATTTCTTCTATAAACAGCTAAAATTTTATATTAGTCAGAAAACACTTTACTTATTTTACATGTAATGTGGAAAGTGATAGTATTTAGATTATAATAATTTTCCCAATATCTATTTAATAGAAACTGTCCCTCTCCTATCATAATGGGCTTAAGGAATTAAATATATAAATTCCGACATTGTGTTTAAATCTGTTAGAACTTCATCTTAGATTAGTTCAGCAATGACTATATCTAGTATATTAACACAGTAACTAGACTTGTATCAGTATATATTGTATCTTTCTTAACTCTAGTTTTGACTCTGAATCTTAAAGCTTAGTTTTGAATGTGTGGTAAAACATATATAACATAAAATAAAGTATCCTAACCATTTTTAAGTAAACAATTCAGTAGCATTAATTAACCCTCAATGTACAACTATCACTAATATCAACCCTATAACTTTTACTATTCCAAATAGAAGCCCCATAACCATTAAACAATAATTTGTCTCTCACTCTTCCACTAGCCCCTGAAAACCACAATCTACTTTTTAATTTTATGAATTTTCATGTTCTAGGTACTTTATATTAGTGGAATCATACAATATTTGTACTTTTGTGTCTGGCTTATTTCGGTTACAATAACATCTTTAAGTTTCGTTATGTTGTAACATGTATGTCTTTAAGTTTTGTTATGTTGTAACATCTATCAAAATTTCATCCCTTTTTGAAAGTGGGATAATATTCTATTGTGTGTATAAATTATTTTTCATTTTATTTTATTTATTTATTTTTTTATTTATTTTTTTTGCATTTTTCTGAAGCTGGAAACCGGGAGAGACAGTCAGACAGATTCCTGCATGCGCCCGACCGGGATCCACCCGGCACGCCCACCAGGGGCGACGCTCTGCCCACCAGGGGGCGATGCTCTGCCCCTCTGGGGCGTGGCTCTGCCGCGACCAGAGCCACTCTAGCGCCTGGGGCAGAGGCCAAGGAGCCATCCCCAGCACCCGGGCCATCTTTGCTCCAATGGAGCCTTGGCTGCGGGAGGGGAAGAGAGAGACAGAGAGGAAGGAGGAGGTGGGGTGGAGAAGCAAATGGGTGCTTCTCCTATGTGCCCTGGCCGGGAATCGTACCCAGGTCCCCCGCACGTCAGGCCGACGCTCTACCACTGAGCCAACCGGCCAGGGCCTACTTTTCATTTTAGATGAACACTTGAGTTGTTTTCTCTTAAACACTAAATCTTAAAGCAGCCTCTTAACTGTTTTAGTTTCATAGTTATTTTAATTGTACATGTTTGAAATTTGTAATATTTTGTACCCTGGTGCTACAGTGAACATAACACTGATTTTAATCTCTTGAGTTTATTAATGTATAAATGTTTTTATTAATCTATAATTGCCAAAAAAAGTATCAGAGTTTTCTAAGTGTTATATTTAGGGAATTTTGTATGTGGAGAAGAAAATTCCAAAATTTAAAGCAACAAAAACTGCTCTGCATTAATTATATCATTATATTATTTGGAACATAAACTTTAAAAGGAAGAATCACACGATATTATTCAGATAAAGCACTATTTTTACGAAGAAACATTTTATGGGCATATAGAATGGTAATGAGTCATTTATTCTCTTATTACATGAAAAATCACAACTATCAAAAAAGAAAAAACAAATATTTCAAAAATGTCAGCTTAATTTTTGGTAGCTTTGCAGTACAAACAATCTTTTTATGTTAGAATTGGAATCCTATTTGTTTCTTATTATAAGACTTTTTCAATCACAATGCTAAACATATCAAAAGACCAAAATGGAATATAAATATACATGTCATTTAAATTAATGATATAATTTAAGTTAAAATAATATTTATTACATATGGAAGTTTTCTCTAAAAAAATGGGCTGAGGGAATAGGTTGTAAAACAGAATTGAATCTTCTGCCTAATTAAGTGTTTTATTTTCTAAATGCATTTATGAAAAGTGATTTTAGATCTTACTGAAAAGTTATTTTTATTTTTTCTTACAAAAACTGAAGGTTATTAAGACTTTGGTTATTGATGGTTTATACAAATGGATTGGTGCACATTTTCAATAATTATTTTGTCAAATAACACAAAATTATGCTTTTATTTGAGCTCATCAGCACCTGTAATTTCTCAATTCCTTAAATTTCTAAATTTCTTTATTACTGTCAGCACTGAACAATTTTATCATCCCTTTCTATCAACTTCTATAGGTTGATCTATTCTTTCAGCCATTCTCTTAACACTGCCGTCAACAACAACAACCCCATAAAACAAAAAACATTTAGGCTGTAATTAGGAATAAAAGGCATTTATTTAAGCTAAATTATTGCAATCTGAGAGGTGCAGATTCAAGCCGCAGCTCAATGTATGCCCTGAGGAAAACAAAGAAAGCCAAAGCTTATAACATCCAAACCACAAGTTTGCAGCAAAAATATTTTTTTTCTATTGGCTGTCTCTCATGGCATCATGACTAGTTCAGAAAGGACTTGTCAAATCCAGCTGGTGAGATTCTGAGGTAAGCAAGTCCCAGGATGTACTTCCACAACAAGTATACAAACCCAAGAGGTCAAGGCTCCTTTAGGAGCCTTGTCAATGAATGATACTGGCTGGTGAACCAGACTGGCTCCTTTCAAGATAAAGAGTATGGAAGGTTTTGCTGCCATGGTGAGAAAGAAGTAAAGTTTAGCATCTGGTCTCACAGCTGGTTCAAAAGTTTATAGGTAGGATGAACATAAGGCACCCGCTTCATGACCTCCAGGTTCTCTTTTATTTATTTCCTTAGACATAAATGACTCTACCTAGGCAATTTTCATTCATACTGATCAAATTTCTTCTCCAATAGTTTTCGTGTGTGTGTGTGTGTGTGTGTGTGTGTGTGTGTGTGTGTGTGTGTGTGTGATGTTCTTTGTCTTTCCAGAATATCTATTTTGTGATATTGGATCTCATACTATTTTTTTGTATTATTATTCAATTCTGCTGATCGAATCATTTTTCTTTGTTTGTTTCCTTGAGTTTGACATAGTTTTAAAAAATTATTTCCTAACTTGCCATATTGTTCTTTAACCAGTATTCTGTTTATTAACTTCCTTTTTATGTTTCATAATCACACTTTTCATTTAAGCGAAATTTCTCTAAATGTCAGGAATGGTAGAATTGGTTTTCTGTTTGTTTCCTTGTTTTATATTTTCTGGCCTTTGGCATGGGTCTTCCCATATTTAATCTTAATATAGTATTTAATATGGATTTCCCCAAATATTGCCAGTTATTATTAGAGACATTGGTTTTCATTTTTTCTTTTATTTTTTTAATGTATTTATTCTGAGTGTAGTGATATTCCTCAGTTTCTTCATCCTGACCAAAGGTCATGTTTTATTCCACAACTCAGAGTTGAACTGTGCTCTCTCTGATTTTACATAGCCCTTTTAACAAGCATTCAGTCCCAGATGAATGAAAAAGAGAAAAATAGTTCTACCCTTGCCTTGCCATGCCTACCAAAAGGAGACTGAGTGGAAGCCCTTAATCAGGGTCATGTTTGAATAATCTCCAAAATCTGTATGCATCCCAGGAGAATAGACAGAATCAATATTGTTCTTTTCTGACATTTTACATCCTATTCCATGATATTTTAAAATCCAATTTAATGCTGCTACACTATGTTCCCCTATAAATGTAAAAGATGAACATCTGAATTTATTTACAGAAGTAATAAATGAATATAGTCCCAAAGAGGAAAAGGGGGCACTCAGATATACATATAAAGATAAATATCTTGCCCTGGCCAGAGAGCTTGTCAGGTTAGAGTGTCCTTCCGAAGCACAGAGGTTGCTGGTTAGATGCCCAGTCAGGGCACATACAAGAAGAGATATATGTTCCTGTTTCTCTCTTTCTCGTTCTCTTTCTCTCTCACTTCTTTTCTCCCTCTCTGAAATAAATTTTTAAAAATTATGTAAAAAAATTTTAAAACATAAATATATCACATATATTCTCTCCATACTAACCCATCTATTCATTTTCAGAGAGTCTGTTGCAATTATGTTATTTTGTATTATTCTAGACTTGTTTCTGTTTTTTTCTATATTCTTTTCCTAATGGCTTCACAAGCCATTTATATGCCATTGACTTCCAAATTTATCTTCAGTTATGACTCCTAAAAAGTGTCGTATACAATGTGGACACTCAATAAATACTTATTGATTGGATTATACATATAGTACAATAAGTAATATGTATATATATTTTTTCAAATTTATTTTCTATTTAGCAACATATCTTGAAAATCTTTTCTTTAGTATGTATTGACCTTATCCTACTTGTTATTCTTAACTATGCATGGCATTCCATTTTGTGAATAGTCCTGTTACTAGGCAATTTGTGGCTTTTATTTTTTGCTATTACAGCTGATTGTGCAGTGGCCATCCTTGCACATATATTCTTGTGCACATATGTTCTTGTACATGTATTTCTTCAGGGAGAAAACTGAGAACTAAATAGCTGAAAGAAAAAATGTTTGATCATTCTATAGATATTTTCACCTCATTATAACACAAGTTTGCAACTTTTACAATTTAGTAATGTCCACCTGAAATGTTAAGGAAATGAAACCTCTGACCTTGTACACCCGCAGCATGCGCATTTATAGAGGAATCTTATGAAACACACTACCAAAATTATCTTGAAATTAAGAAGGTGTATTTTATATCTAATAAAAATTTGTAATGAAAGAGGAATAGAAGAAGTATGGCAAAACCACCAGTAAATTGATGTGTTATATATTTATACTGAAGAACATTTTTTTTAAAGTTAAGCATACTGAAATGTCAACATTACTAGAAATGGTAAGATCATTAAAATATGGTGGGAAAAAAATAAACGAAAGTAAGATGTCATCTTCTGCTTCAAAATTTACTGCAGTTATTACACTGAGGATCATAAAGTTTCTTATAATTTATGATATGAAGTGAAAAGACAGAATATAAAGTAATAGTACAGTTTTATTGAAAATACCTAAGTTCTGGGTATGCTCCACATTTTTCACCCTGTGATGTATAGATTAATAACAGACATGGATTTTTGAATAATTTCTTCAAGTTAATAATGTAACCACTTTTATATGTGTTAATTACTAGTAATAAAAATTATATTGAGTTGATTCATTAAGGTAAGGAAATATCTTATGCATTTAGAATGCTTTTTAACATAAATGACTAAACAAGAATATAATGGTTAATGCTCCAAAATCAATTATCCCACATCACTTTTATTTCTGAATGTAGTAAAAGCAAGAAATGAATGCAGATTAAATGATTCCCAGGAAGGGATGGGACTGGGAATGACCTGGAACAAACCATGGGGGACAGTGGGTAACAAAGAGGTGTCAAAATTGGGCCCCACGGGACAGTGTACAAGGGACAGTTAAAAATTAAACACATATGTATACACATACCCCTAAACAAATCACTGACAAACCTTTATTTTAGCATCTGCAGATAGAGAAGGACAAGAATATAGTAAATTTGTATTATAAAATGTTAATTTGAGAATTAGGGAAATTAATTCAGGAATAGTTATTAAGCAAAAGCACATAGAATGATCCATGTTAGCTCTAATTGAAATTAAAGTATCCATGTGACTTCTTAATTGTTAAGTGAAAAGAGAGACAATCAGATCACCAAGATATTGTCTAGTCTCTCATTCTATAATTCTATGCTTGTAATAATCCAAAAGAGGCTGATCCCTGGCCAGCCTTTTTGTAGCCTAATGCACTTAACATTTCTTTCTTCTTTTCTTTTCTTTTCTTTCTTTCTTTCTTTCTTTCTTTCTTTCTTTCTTTCTTTCTTTCTTTCTTTCTTTCTTTCTTTCTTTCTTTCTTTCTTTCTTTCTTTCTTTCTTTCTTCCTTCCTTCCTTCCTTCCTTCCTTCCTTCCTTCCTTCCTTCCTTCCTTCCTTCCTTCCTTCCTTCCTTCCTTCCTTCCTCTCTCTCTCTCTCTCTCTCTCTCTCTCTCTTTCTTTCTTTCTTTCCTTCTTTCTTTCTTTCTTTTCTTATCTTTTTCCCCCAGAAACAAATGCCTAAATGTGACAGGCTTGGTGTCTCTAAATTAAAGTAAATTAGAGCAAGTGCTAAAAGTGGAAAGTTGGAAAGAGTATCAAACCACTTCTTTCACAATAATTCTGGGTAACTGAGAACATTGTTGCTGTAGTTGATCTGACTCTGTGCTTTAATTTATGCCCCTTTCCAAGTTTTCATTAAAGATTTAATCTCAATAAAAGAGGTGAAATAAACCTTAATGTTCAAAGCCACTAGAATTTGGACTTCATTTACAAATGTGCCCATACTTATTGCCTGCTAAATTCCATTTTTTATCTCTCTAATACATCTGGTTTTCAGTATGTCAGGGAAAATAAACTTTTCAACTTCTCCAGCAAACCTTCTATATGTCCGTTTAATATATTTTCCTTACAAAATTGGTAGCAATTTGAAAATATATAGAGCCTATGTTTTTTCCTGTCCCACACGAATTCAATGCACTTCCTGTAGCTCTGAACTCTTACCTTCTGATTCTTCTATTGTTGTGCTGTCCTGTCAGGTACACTGCACAACTTACTTCATGAGTTAATGTTTTAAATGCATATGTAAAAGTGTATTAATCATAGCATTTTGACTAAAAGTGCATAAATTAATTATTGATTTTTTTAAAAGAATATGTCTAATCCACTTTAAAGTATCATCACTCATAATGGCATCTGGAAAGACTATATTTACAGACTAATATATATGTATATTTTTAATATACTTAAAAATACATGTAAACTGAGAATTCTGAAACGAGTAAGTCTCATAACCTTGGTAAAGACAAAAATTAAAAATAAGAGAATTTTTTCTGTTGACAATAGGGGAAGAAACTTATTCCTCCTCTTTATTAAAGCATTTACTTTAGAAAGTTTGTTTTTTCTCTCTTTGAAATGTATACACATTATTCTGAACACTAGATAGGCCTTTTTTCAGCTGAAGGGTCCCAGAACGTCTTTCTCAAGGACATAAGAGGATGTGTTTTAAATCTAAATGTCTAGAGAGATAGTGCCTTTATCTCTCTTTCTGTGGGAAGGTATTAACCTAACTTCAGTAGGCTTCTTGTTCCAAGTTGTAAAACTATAGGATGTCATAAAGAGACCAGTTTGCGTCTATTTATTGTTTTTTCTTCTAGGTAAAGTCAAATGGTTAATACATAAGTAACAGAGTAAAATGTTCGGCCTCTCTGACTCATTCTTATTCAAGCCTCCTTTGTTTCTGTAGTCTACAGGCTAATAGCTTCTACTTACTTGTTTACAGACTTGCTAGCCATTAAAGGGATTCTGTTTGAAGAGATAAGGGAAGTGTGTATTGTATATAAAATATTTGCAGAAAACTCCTGACCAGACTCACATCAACTACCATAATCTGCCCAGACCCCTGCCGGAACCCAGACATCTGCAATGGTTAATCACCTCTTCCTTCCCATACATCCCCCATCCCATTTCCTTTTGTTTTCCCTTGACATAAAAGAAATCTGAACTCTGTACTTTCTTAAGATGGATATGAGGTACCATTAAGTCTCCTACCTACTTGGTTGGTGCCTTCCCAATTAATAAAACTTTCCTTACTCCAAATTTTTATGTTTTGAGTTTTGGCCTTTCCAAGGGTCAGGCCCTTGGACTTTGGACCAGTATCATACATGTCACCAATATTATCAGGTAATAAGGATAAATTATGTGTTATCATTTGTGCTCTCAAGTCCTCTTACTTGAGGACTAGCTATTGTTTACCTTGAGAACATTTATGCACATGTAAAGCCAGTTCCCGTGGTCACCATCATAGCTGCCTGGCCCATGCAGGTTCACATTGGATTCGGACAGACGGTAATGAAACAATGGAGCCAAGAACTGGTAGGCCATTAGCTTTAATCCTAGCTTGCACTTGGCAGGCAAGTAAAAACACAAACTGGGCTCCAAAACTCACTCATTCAGTGCTCACAAAGCCACTGACTTTATCCAAGTTCTCCTAGAATCAAAGGTTTTTAGCTCACCAGACTTATTCACCTCTGTTTCCTATCTCCTTCCTTCTCCCTGCACAAACTCTGCACAAATTGGCTTTTCACTCAGCACTCCACCATCTTGGCTGCCTCACCTGGCCTCCTCCACGTGGCCTTTCTCTGCTCTCCTCTCTAATGCTAATCTCAGGAACCAAGAGAGCAAGCTCCCCAATTTATAGTGCAGAAATCAAAACCTTTAATCCAATATACAAAATAGGGAAATCTCTGATACAAAGTCCAGCCCACATCAAAAAGAGTGGGAAAGGCTTAGTCCTAAAACCAAACCCCAGGCTACAAGGATTCTGCCTGCCCACAGCCCGCCCCAACACACATTAATATAATTACGCCCATTCCAAGCATAAGGGCAACTAATATCATCACCTGAGTGATGGGCTTCCACGTGGGCAGCACCATCTTTAACAAAGTGAGCATAATATATTTTATCTGCCCAACAGCACAGAAGCCTCCTTATCTTGGGGGATGAGTTCTAAGATCCCCAGTGGATGACTAAAGCCTCGGATAATACGAAACCCTATGTTTTCTCCTACATACCTATGGTAAAGTTTAATTTATAAACTAGCCACAGTAAGAGGTTATCAACAATAACTAATAATTAGAAAAATTAAAAAATATATAATATAATGAAAGTTATGTGAATGTGGTTTCTCTCTTGCTCCCAAAATATTTTACTGTATGTAGAATGTGGATATGCTGGACAAAGGGATGATTCGTATCTCTGGCAGGACAGAGTGTGACAGTGTGAGAGGTCATCTTGCCACTCAGAAAGTTATGCAACTTAAGATTTACGAATTGTGTATTTCTGAAATTTTCTGTTTAATATTGTGAAAAACAACATAAAGCTACTTTACAGTGTAGTCAGAATTGCTATCCTAGAGGAACTGCCTCACACGTATTACTCCTGAAATATTTGGAATGCTAAAACTGGACAAAATAACCTTTGAACTGGGCCTAAAGGTCCCAAACAGCTGTTTGACAAGATAAGAAGAAAGCACATACTAAGACTACCAGACTGAAGATTTAAAAAATAATCTTTAGAATTAGCATCACTATCTTAACTTATCTGCAGAAATAGAAATGCCTTTCTTCTATGGCCTTAACTTCCTAATGGGAACATAGTTTGAGTTTCTGCCCAAATCAGTGCTTCCCAAGAAGCTATTCTTCTGAATCTCAAATAAGGCTAGTTGCTTCTCACTATTTTTAGGTTAACAATATTTTCAGACCAGTTCACCAAGGGTAACTGAAACTGCAGAGAGTTCAACCATAAATGGGGGAGACTTCTGTAATGGGTTGTATCTGCTTGGCTAAAAGCTGAGATTTCTTTCTATCTTCAAAAATCTCTTAATGGATTGTCTATGACATGCATCACATTCTTATTTAATGTTAATTCAATATTAAAACTTTTTTCTTTTTCTATTTCTGGTGAGGTTTTATGGTTTGGAAGAAAATTTTGTATTTTTAATACACCTTCACCATAATAAAACCTTTCCCATCATAATATTTTTTTAAGTAGAATTTTTTTTTTTTTTTTTTTTGCCTTCCAAACATCCCTGGCCTTCAAGTACTTTATATCCTTTTAAAAGAAGTCTAATTCCTTCAGATTATAAGCGGTGTGCTGCACCTATATTTATTCCCTTCATGTCTTCACATTACTAGTACCTTGTGTATGCTTTTCCATACAACAGTCAGCACCTGTGGGTTTACTTTGCCAGAACTGATTGGCCTACTACTCTGGAGCACAATGCCCTTGGGGCAGCTGTTAACTAATAATGGGTAGGTATGAAGCATACAAATAGTCTAGCTTCCTAGTCCCCTGATCAAGAAAATTCTCAGGTGCAACCCACATAGTTCCTGGAGCCCCCTCTCAGAATCAAGTAGAGGAGACTTTGTTCAATATGGTGTCCTTGGTTGTCTTCCTCTGCTTACCATTCCCAGTTTCGTGTTCCTACTTCCCCATCAGTATTTCATGAGAATATTCTTAATAATAAATTTTCATCCCAGGGTCTGGAAAACTTAACCTAGAAAATTCTCTTTGTTTTTACTTGTAGTTTTTTAGCACCAAGACAGACTGCCTCTTGCCACACCCAAAGCTCTAACTCCTCCAGCTAGGTGACTCCTCCAAGGGGAAACCAGAAGTAGAATCATCATCTGGGGCTGGTTCCCACTTTAGCTATGTGCTCCATAAGAACTTCACTCTTCTAGAGATTGTTAAATAAAGATGAGATAAGTGGATAGTGAGCTTGAACCCTGAGTGACACTGGCATTAGAGAACCCTAAAATCAAAGCCTTTAGTGGAAAAACTGCTGAGATCAGAATAAAGTCTGTAGTTTATTATACCACAGTTAAATTACTTTAGTAATGCACTATGGTTATGTTAAATGATGACAGTAGAGGATGTGGTATAAGGCATGCAAAGGAAGTTTTTATACTAAATGTAGTTTAAAATTAAGTTACATTTGAAACCTAAAAAGACACAGTAGAAAAAAATGTTTTATAGAAAGGAGCAAAAACTTGAAAACAACTGTGGAGCACACAGTGTTCAGAAAAACATATTCCTGATAGGCTTTTCAGTTATGCAAATATAAGGCAGAGATTAGCATCAGAAAAGATGTCTGAATGCTGTCTAAAGATGCTCAATTTCTCAGGGCAATAATGTAAATGGTTGTGAATGTTTTATGCAGACTTGCAATTTTGCAGACTATTTTTCCTTTAGAAAATGTTTCCTTTGAAGCCACTGGTAAGCCTGCAATGTGCAAGGAGATTGAGACTGTTAAATTGTGTGTGTGTGTGTGTGTGTGTGTGTACACCATACACAAGCATGTATGCACTCACATGGTCTAGTTTAACTAGGACCTCACAGAAAAAATAGAAAGGGACTGAGAAGACTAAAGAAAAGTAGTACAAGTTTGTCTACCCCTCCCTAGAGGAAGAATTAAAACAAAAGAACTGGACCTGGGAGAGTGAGAGAGGCAGGACTTGGTCAAGGAAACAGTGTCACCACAAATGGCATTCTTGTAAAAAGTCACCTGCCCTAAGCTACAGATGAGTTATCTGACAGAAATTATAGGCATTAATGTCTTCCTTAAAGATTATTCTTAGATTGAAATGAGATAATGTAATAGCTTAGTAAATACAGAAATAGTTTCTCTTTCCCTTTCATTGGAATCCCAAAATGAGTAAATGCAGTGCTATTCCTAAGCAATCGGACTTCCTCTTAGTTTGATTTTTCTGTCTTCTCACTTTTAATCAGCATTTCACTGTTAACCTAATTCAACAAGGATCTGTTATGCATCTGCTCTGTGGCTAATGCTAATTAAAAATGCTTATAAGTTTAGCTTTCTAGATCCAGCTGTTTATAATGAACATCAAATTTTCCAAATTGGATATTAGGATATATGATTTCACAGAAATATTTTTTTCTAAATTTAATATATTTCAATGAAGTCTCCCCAAAGATATACAGATTAAATAAAATGTTCTTATCCTTTTAGTATAATCGTCCTTAATTCACCCATACAGGAAAATAAGTGCAGCAGATGCTCCATGCCAGGAACCGAGCACTGGGGAGAAGTGACTCGTCAAAGATGACATTAGCATTGTCCCGCCTGTGTCCTTCAGCCACCGTCCCCACTTCTGCACACTGGCTCACTGGGTGCTTTCACTTCTGCTTTAATATTCACAAATTCCTTGAAGCTTCTTCTATGAAGAAGAGGAATCTATTTCTCTATTTTGTGAATCCTTGAATGTCTTGTTCCTGGACTTATGAGTTCTTTTGTCCAACCAAATGTGAGATGCAGTGCTATCCATCTTTCAAGAATAGACCTCAAGAGATCTTCTGGCTTCTGATCACACACTTTTGCTGCCCTGAGACAGCCATGTGAAGAAACAGGAGCTACCAGAGGAATGGACCAGAGTAGCAGAGAAAAACTGTATCAACTCAGGGGCTCTACACCTACCAGGCTCCAGCCCACCTGACAAGTGATGACAGCCACCTGAGTAATTGTAAGGCCAATGGCCACGGTCATGGCCATGCAGCTTCCCATTGCATTTGGGAAGACGGTAAAGGAACTGTAGAGACAGAAAACGGTGGGCCATTCTGTTGATTAGAGTCTTGTAACAGTGGACGAGCAAACAGTCAGGGAACACTGCTTTCCCCTCACTCAGGGCTCCCAAAGCCACAACCACCTCCAGACCCAAAACCTGGGTTCTGGGGCCCCCATCAACCTCAGCACTCTCCAGGAAAACCAGCCAAACAGCAATACCCCTTCTCCAGCAAACAATAGCAAACAATTGCCCCTCCCCAGCAGGCATGCAATATGCAATTTGCAATCTGCCACCCTGAGGGCAAGCACCCACAGCCTTTCAGAGATCACACACACATGGTGCTGCCCCACACCAAAGCAAAATACAAGCAAGCAAACCTAAACATACTTGTTTCACACTTGAAAGACATTGGTTTGCCAAACAGTGACCCAAGGAGCAGTCAACAGAAGGGGTATCCAATTGAATTGAGCCCAAAGTTTTGATCCACAGAACCGTGAAATAAAAAATAGTTGTTTTACGGTGCTAAGTTATGAGGTAGTTTGTTATAAAAACAATAAATGACCAGTATAACTCTTAAGGCATTAGTACCTGTGTCTTTTTGTCAGTGGACCACAAATTATCAGATTCTGCTTTACCTGCATGAATGGAGAGTCAGAAGTGCCTCTCCCAATATAGTCCTAGTCCAATGACTAACAAGTGTGAGAAGATGAGGCCTGCATCTTTTCCCTAGCTCCATTACAGAACAGAGCTAAAGTCACTCTCTACAGGGATTTGCTAAATATGATATTACTGCTTGGTCTCCACCTCTTCCAAGTGCATTCTTCACTCCCCTCTGATTTTACTTGGGGATGTTTATTTGTTGCAGTAATATGAAGTTATAGTAATTAAATATATAGAAATATAGAAAAACATGGAATATATATAAAAATAATTAGGATATAATTTTAAAAGCAATTGAAATTAAATAAAGTTATGCAATCTGGATAGGAATTAGTATAGTGTGTACAGATATGATCAACAGACTCTGCCTTTCTTGCAGAGCTCAGTTAGTGTGTGTGTGAAGTTACATACAGATAACAAGTGGCTTGATGTCATAATTCTGTGGATTGACATAAACAGTAGTCTCCCCTAGAAACATTTTAAAAGTGGCTTGATGTAACATTCAGTAGATTAATTTAAAAAGGCTCCCTGTGAGGAACTCCCAAAAAGGTGGTTTGAGATGATAATCCTGTAGATTAACACCTGTTAGAAGGCATTGGCCAGAAAGGGCACTAAAGCTGAGCCCCCAACCCCATTAGTAGTCGCCAAGACTCCAAGATGAATGTGGACTGTCTCCAAGCCGCTCTGACCAAAGACAGTAGAGAGGAGCATGCCAATGGGGCCCCCTTAAACTGTACCCAGGCACACCAAAAGGATTTGTGAGTAATAAACTGCCTGTGTGATTCTTGCAACTAACTTCTTTGTCAGTTGTGTCTTTCCTCTGATGACAGTTGGTGAGCACTGATAAGTAGAACCCTCATAGCCGCCTCAAGAGTAGTCTTGAAGAGGCTGCCAGCTCTGCTGATAAGCAGGAGTGTCCTACGGCATAGGGAAGTCGAATCAGTGATGCTTAATTGACGTAGAGCTTGGGGTCTACTGGGACATTAGTAAATAAATATTTTTGCAGAAAACTTTGTTTTGGGGTCTGTATCAGGGAAAAACCCACTTTAGTATACTACTACCTAAGAAGTAGTCCCACCAAGCTGACCTTCTTGATGGGATATTGAGTTGGAGCACTCTCTAGCCACATAGCAAATGGGACCCAATTTTGTTAGTATACAGAGATTGATCATTTGGGGCATGCATTTCAATATGGTTCAACCTATGGTGAACTGGGATGAGATATAGAAAGAAAATGCACTGGCTTGCATAACAAATTTTATTGTAAGAAACATGGGGAAATAATAATTATAGACTGTGAAGTTGATTGTTGCTAAGTCCTATTTATGACTGAAGAATGAAAATGAAGTTTAATGCTATCAATTAGTTACCTACTCAGAGCATGTAATGAAATTCAGAAGCCCTCCATGGTACTTTTAAAGAGACTCCCTTCATGAATTCCCAGAGGGTGAACTATGTTTTTAATGTTAGCTCTAGGATTTGATGGTTTGAGTAGCAGAGCTTCAGGGGAGTCTGAATTGTTATCCTCTGCTGGCTTCTTAACTTAGAATTAGGGCCCCAGTTTAGAAAACATAAACCCTAAAAGTTAGGGGTGGAGAGATTTGTGTGGGTGCACATAAGAACATTAAGGATTGCTGAGAAAATTTGGAATATAAAATTCCTTTAGTGTGCTAAATTATAAAAAGGGCTCAATAGCCAGCCTGTTTTGATTGATCAAATTATAAAATTATATAATTGGGTAGTAGGTATTCTAATTGTGTTTTATTTTTCCAGGGCTTAATTATACCACTAATTTTAGTGTTTCATAGAGTAAGTTTATACTAGACAGAGATATGAACAATATTTTAGTGCATTTAGCAAGTTCTACTTTAAGAAACTTTTAATTATAACCTCAATAATTATTTCTCCTTTTTTTTCTACTGTTACTCTAATGCATTTCCTTTAAGTATTAGTACAACCATTGAAGGTGGTTTAATGCTCCCTCATTTGACAATAATTATCAGTTTCTTTTTTCAAATGTTATAATGGAAATAAATGAGCATATCTGTAACTTGTATATAACTAAAGTACATGTTTTATGCATGTCCTCAAACTTTGAGAAACAGCTTGAAGAAATGTTCAAATTAACAAATTACTAATCATTGCCAGTCATTATCAAAAGGATTAAATTATATTTTTATATCTATCTTAATGTCCATTGACTTTTTCACATACTTTTTATGTATATCTAAGAACTCAGTTTTTTATACTTTTATATACATCTAAAAACCTAGTTATTTAAAATGTCATTTGAATATATTAAAATTAAGATGAAATAAGAGTGCATAGTCCAAAAATTAATTTAAAAATTATAAAATGCTTATTTAAATCTCAAAAATATGTATCTGCAAATCAAAAGGTAAGATTGACCACAAAAACTTTTTTCAAGTATGAGGAGGGAAGATAAACTCCTGCATGTGTCCTGATGGGCATCCACCTGGAACCCCTGTCTGGGGCTGATGCTCAAATCAACCGAGCTATCCTCAGCACATAACCAGTGCTAGAACCAACTAAGCCATTGGCTGCAGGAGGGGAAGAGGAAGGGAAGAGAGAGAGGGAGGGGGAGAAAAGCAGATGGTCACTTCTTTTGTGGGCCTTGACTGAGGATCAAACCCAGAATGTTTGCACACTGAGCCAATGCTTTGTCCACTGAGCCAACCAGCCAGGGCCAAAAACGTTCAAAAGATTAGTGATGAGGTAAATATGAGAACTTCACATTCACAGCTCTGAAAACATTATGCTTCTGATGCCCAAAGAGATCAGTGGGTTGACAAAAAAATGTTTAGAAAAGATATGTGTGTGTGTTACAAGTAAGTTATAGTTTTGTGTTAACTCTGCATTTTATTCCAGCATTCTTTTTTTTCAATAATTGATCACCTACCCCCCTTTCAATCAGCTTTACCACTCTACCGGTTCCCTTAGTAATTATTAAATAAATGTCTGAAGTGTGTTCTCTACATATTTGTATAAAAATCTTATTGAAAATTCTATGTTCTTGTATTCTTCAAATACAATGTGTGTTTGAAGGACAGTGAGAAAACTAAGCCACTGAAAACTCAGAGAGGAGAAAGAAGCAGGAAAGGACATCAGAGAGGTATCAGAAGTGGAGTGGGGAAAAGGACATAAAAAATTTTGTTGGCTTTGAAAAGACTTCAACTTTTACTCTAAGGAAATGTTTTGAGCCAAGTTGTGCTGAATCTGGGTTGGGTTGTACCACATAGTATTTATATAAGATAACCCAAAGACACAAACCACACACACACATACAAAAAATTATGACATTTTAACTACATAAAATTAAGATCTTCAGCAAAACCCAAATGGTATAAATAATGTTTAAAAGCTAATAAAAAATATCTTGGAAACAATATTTACACAAATTTGTCAAAGAATACTACTGTTAGTAAAACAAGAGCTAATTACATGAAAGTATTTAGATAGATTTGCAAAATTCCAAAACACCCAAATCTCTTTCTGCCATCTCATCTCTTTCCCTTACTCTTCATTCAGCAATATTGAATGGGGTCTTAGATGACATGATGCAACCGAGAGTTTAAATGCACTTGCTGTTTGGCTTACCCACTTGCTGTCTTATGATTGCAATAAGATCACACCCAGACCATAGGTGCCAAGTCCCAGCGGTCCCAGAATGAATGAAGATGGGTGGAGCAGATTGGAATATGACCCACTGTATGGAGACCAGAATAGCCCTGGTATGACAGATGATTCATAGTCTGTAAAGGAGAAAAATAAATATTTGTTAGTTTAAGCATCTGAGGCTTTGAAGTTGTTTATTATACAGCTGTACTGTCCCAAGACTGGCTAACACATGCTAAGGGGCTCAAAGGCTACATTGAAAGAGGCACCAAGGCTCCAGGATGTGGCAAACACTAGGAATACAATGAAATAAAACAGACATAATTTCAGCCCCCAGAGAGTTTGCAGTTACACGAGAGAGGCAACATCAAACAAAGGAAGAGAAAGAAGCATTTTATAATTACAAATCATGATATATGTCATGCAGGGAAAGAATAGTGTGCACTAACAGGATGAAATAATATGGGGGAGCCAGGATATGCAGGGTTTAGCAAAGTGAAGCTGGTAGGGAAAGCATTCCAGGAACAAAAAATAGCATGGGCTATTTTTTTTAGGTATAGCTCTAAACAGGAAACAGCGTGATGCATTGAGAACAAAAACAAACAAAAAAATAGGGCCCTGGCCGGTTGGCTCAGCGGTAGAGCGTCGGCCTGGCATGCAGGAGTCCCGGGTTCGATTCCCGGCCAGGGCACACAGGAGAAGCGCCCATCTGCTTCTCCACCCCTGCCCCTCTCCTTCCTCTCTGTCTCTCTCTTCCCCTCCAGCAGCCAAGGCTCCACTGGAGCAAAGATGGCCTGAGCGCTGGGGATGGCTCTGTGGTCTCTGCCTCAGGCGCTAGAATGGCTCTGGATGCAACAGAGCGACGCCCCAGAGGGGCAGAGCATCGCCCCCTGGTGGGCATGCTGGGTGGATCCCGGTCGGTCGCATGCGGGAGTCTGTCTGACTGCCTCCCCATTTCCAGCTTCGGAAATATGCAAAATAAATAAATAAATAAATAAATAAATAAATAAATAAAATAGATGTAGCTGAAGTATAATTAATTATGATGTGAGAAAACAATTAGGTATAGTAAAGAGAGGTGGGCCCAAATGTGTTCACAGAGGGCTTTCAGCAAGACTGTATGATGGATTTAATCCAGGGGATAAACAGAAATGTTCAGAATAACAGTTACTTTGAAATGTAGAAGCACCATATCCCTGACCATAGAACGAGTTTCGCAAGATTTGCAGATGCGTAAATTAAAAGAGTTGTGTAAAGCCATAATGTTAGTTCTGTAAAGGCCATAAATGTTCCCTGATGTCTAGATTCCAGAAAAGCCCTCAGGATGCTACCTTAACAACCTCTGTAAAGGCCAACATAGCCGAGCACATTCTTTTGCTTTTTGTAAAATGCTTTGCTGAGCACTCTCTCCCAAGACTGTCCCAGCAATAACCAAAAGCCTGTTTCGGTTCTGTAAAACTGCTTTGGCTGGGTGCTCACCCCCTCCCCTTGCTTATTTTTGCCTTTAAAAGCAAACCCCTGAGTTTGTTTCAGGTTGCATGATTTGGTAACTATAGTTCCCGTGTGGCCACGGGCTTTAAAATAAAAGACTCCTTAATTTGGCTACTTAATTGTGTGGCAAAACATTTGTTTCCTCACTGTGCAGATATAACAATATGTCTTGAGCACTTGTAAAGATAGTGATGCAATTCAATGAAATAGAAGAAACTAGGCAAGGAGGACTTTCAGGGGTAAGATTAAAAATTCAGTTGAGACAACCAAGTTAAATTTGTGGTTAGAAAAACAAGACTACATCTCCAGGTGAGACCTAAGCATGCAATATAAGTGACACAGGAGAACTGACAATAGAACTGAAAGTCATATCATGAGCTCCAAAATCACCCCCTAGGTCCCAGAATTACCGACTGGAATACAGAGAATGCTTCCTAAAAAACTGAAAGTAGTTACCTTGTCTTGTAAACTCAAAGGGCCTGCCTTGTTTTCTTAACCGATGTTTTTGTTTCTCAAAACGGATTGCAACTAATCAGCACAGATCATGTATGCGGGGAGGATTTTGTGCTCAGCTACTATAGCAACTGAGCTCCTATGAGCATACTGCTACCTGTGGGTCCGCTGCCTTGCTTGGGCTTCACCCCAGGGAGGCTGTGGCAGCAGCTGAAGCATGTGGACCAGTTCTGAAACTTATGAGAATACAAATAGCTGTCTGCCAAGTCTTCTGGACTCATGTACCCAACTCTGTATTCTCCAACATCTGGCATGAAGGAATGGAATAAATTAAGTAAATATGAAAAACATAAATAATTGTATTGTTCAGTTGATTTAATATATTTTCACTTTAGTCTTCTCTTATAATAAACATGTCCAATTACATCATCATCCATCAGGAGGTGACAAGCTTTCATTGTTGAAAAATAAAACAAAAAGCATAGCATCACCTACCTTCACAACAATGCAGAGTACAAATAAATATAAAAATGCATTTATTTTACAAATATATTTTTAATGATGTACATCTATTAGTTTAAAAAAGCTCAGTTTTTAAGCTCTTGGCATGCTTAACAATATGGTTATCCCTTTTGAAAATGCGATTTGCTTAAAAAATATAATTTTTAAATCATATGTGTAGAAATATTTTTTACAAAGAACACATAATATGTTTTCTTCAGTTTTAAATAGGTTGGAAAAATGTAGGTTAAAAATAGTTTGTCTTAGAAACTTATAAAAACACCATAATATCTTTAATGCTTAATATTTTTAAGGCTGAGTGCTTTTTCTGTAGTGTTTTTCCCAATTAATAAAAGTTTAGTTTGACTTTTTTTCCTAAAATAGTATTTCATTATAAAAAGAATTAAGAACAATTTAAATATATATTCTTGCCCTGGCTGGTTAGCTCAATTGTTAGAGTGTTAGAGCGTCATCCCGAAACACCAAGGATGTGGGTTCAATCTCTGGTCAAAGCAAATAATAGAAATGACCAATGGTTATACAAATACAACTAAGTGGAACAACAAGTGGTTGCTTCTCTCTCTTTCTCTCTTTTCCTCTATCTTTTTAAAAATGAATTTTAAAAAATTGAAACATATGTATATATATATAAGTATTCTTAAAATTCAGAAGCCATTGGTTTAATACCTAATATCAATACCTTTTCTCTACTGAACGAAAATTTATACAGAACATTAAATACACACACACACATACACACATACTTTGCATATATCAAATCTATGAAGTCAGAGATAGGTATTGCCACCTTCTATCCATAAGTGGGGCCCTTTTTCCTGGTGGTTTCTGAGATATTTCTATAGCATCTTAGGACTCTTCAGAACTCAAGTTAAAAAAAAAAACCACTTCAGAGATGGATTTCTTCAATTATGTAAATAAGTTTATAGCTTGGCAATCTACAGTAACATGTTGCTTTTGTATTTTTCTTTTAATTGGTTTTCTGAGTATAAAAATTTAGAAACTATACCTTCCAAAGTTTATGTCTGGTTTTCTTTCCTTTTATCATTTCAGGAAATCCAAGACAAGGTCAGAACCAACCTGATGAGTCAGACTATAACATGCCTATCATCCACCGTGGTCTTCCTCAGAATGAAGAAAGTAGACAGTCAGGCTTCAGCCAAAGAGGGAAGAGGCCAAGTAACAGTGGCCACTGGCCTGCTTCTCTCTCATTTTCTGGTGAAATATAACTTTTGTCAGGAATGATTGTGTACATATATATTGACATCTGTTGAGGTATTTTTAAAATGTTTTTGAAGTATTAAATTATTAATGACTCTAGTATCAGAGTATTAAGATGGAAACTTATTCCATACATTTAATGGTTCAATAATTCTTGATTTCTTAGAATAAGCCCAAGTTAGTGATAACACAATTATTGTTACTCTATTCTTACATTAGATTTATTAACACTTGTTGTTAAATCTTATGTTATTAAACTATTCTTTAGGGCACTTTTATGTTCACAATGATATTGACTTCAGGTTACAGAGATTTCCAAATTTCTGTTTTAGATCAGTGATTAGTCATATTCTGTTTCTTGGATTTTTCTACTGGATTATGCTAACTTTAAAAAGTTACTTTGGAGAGCTTTCTTAATTCTTTATGTTCTGGAAAATTCTATACAACAAAGAAATTATTGTTACTTTGGGCTCACTTATAATTATGACCCAATTGTTTTTTGGGCACTATTTATTAACAACTTTCCAATTTCCACTCTAGATATCAGTCAGCTGAAAGTTTCAAACTTTTCTTCAGTGAATTTATTTAATCTGTTTCTTCCAGATTTCCAGATTAAAAAAACCCACAAAGTGACAAATACTAATGTATCTGAGTGTTTCTCCCTTATCAGCTCATAATATGTGAATTTTTATTTTCTCTGGGTTTTTTTCTCCCATTTTATAATCTTCCCTAAAAATTATCTGTGTTCTGAATTCTGTCAAAGAACTGGGTCATAGATTTCTCAGTATATCTTTTTCCCCTATATTATCTCTTCACTTCTACTTTTATTTCTATAACTATTTTCTGCCTTTTTAAAGATTTATTTTTCTTTTCTAACATCTTGAAGTGAATCATCAGGTTATTTGATCTTACAATTTTTCTTATTTGTGATTAAGCATTTGAAACTGAGTTTCTTTTTGAGTGCTGCTTAGTTTACTTTATTTATACATTTTCATCATTATTTTCTAGGTAAATTATACGCAGAACTTTTTTCTGCAATAATTTAACTACTTAGAAGACACTGATAGTCCAAGTAACTTTTTTATTTATTATTGAATTTCCCATTTTTATTACATTGAGGGGGGGGCTTTGGAGATAATGGTGGAAAGTCACTTTTAAAACATTTGAAAATAGACATAGAATAGGGACTACCTTCTAATTAAAATGTAAGGAATGTTAAATGCTGAACAAGTTTATTTTTAATAAGATGAATTCATCAGTCATCATTGTCATTAAATCTTAAACAGTCTAAGACTCAAAATATTTGTTCTGTCACTGATAGGAAAATAGTGACCAAGTATTATATGAATGAATAAATCAAAAACTAACACAGACATAGTTTCAAAGGACACTTTGTAGAGGACAAATAATGTCTGTTGGTGTGCTAAGAATGATAATATAAACCCTGTTACAAGACAGAAGATATGGTTCTGTTAGGGCTTACCTGCTGTGATCCACGACCCTCTTCTTCATGGTATCCATGGCTACACTCAGTGACTAGCACTAATGTATTTACCAGGTATAGTTAAAGTACATCATATTTCCAGTGTACATGGAAATTTAGTGCAGAGAATAATGAAAGGTTTGGAGTTTTCAAGTTTGAGAAAATGTCTCATAATTTTACTTACATAGATCAATTCTAATTATAATATAAGAAGGCTAAATAGTATAAGGTATAAGCTTTTATAATACTACATGGATCCTGTTGTAGATTATATATATTTTTTTCTCCATTACCTCTTAGATTAATTATATTGTCAAGACTGTCAGAAATAAAACAGTAAAATGATATTTCTCATTAGAGATATACTAGACAATTTGTCAGATTAAGTTCAACCTTACTTATCAATGTGTACATCTTCAGGCAACTCTATTTCTCTGTCATAATATAGGGTAGCCATTTTATTCTTGACATAGGAGCTAAAAAAACTCTGATTGGCTGATCAAATACAATTTCTGATGTCATGGTGATAGGGGAACCCAAAAATTAGAAATTTGGCCTCAATAATAGTAGCTTTTAGCTGCAATCAATAAGAGACTATATAAGGGTTGCTAGACTAGTTAACATATACCTATAGTGTAGATAATAGGTTACAAGTAAGAAAATCTGTTTTACAACCTGCAGTTTATCTTTAAAAAAAGAAAATAGCTTAACTCATGAACAATATGATCTCAGCTTTCTGTCCTTTAAGGAGTGTAAGAGTTAGTTTACAGATGAGTTCCAAGGAACAAAGGACACCAGCACTTTGAGAATAAGATCTCTAGGGCATCTAGACCAATGCTGACATCAACCAAACATCTTGCACCCTCTGGAGGACATTCCAGAATCCCCCAACCTCTTAATCCCTTAACCTCCTGCGTCCTGTTAATTATTGACTGTATGTTCAGTAATGCCCAAAGATATAAACTGGGCAGTCAGCTGAGACTGTTAAGGCACTTTTTTAGACTTTAGTTCACTGTCTTCTCAAGTTGCTGGCAATTTGATTAAAGATGCCCTTATACCTACTGGGTACCAACCTATCTCTTGTGAATTGGCTAACAGGGCAATGGGCACCATGAATCCTAGCTTGTTCTGATAACAAAGTGTTTTTAATTTCATTATAAAAAATAACTTCTGGCTGACTAGCTAGGTGCTCTCAAAATCAAAAAGATGTATCATGCAAGGTTCTTTCTCATTTTAAACACATTAATTTTATAAATTGTTAAAGTTTATTTTTAATTATTTTTATTTATTTATTCATTTTAGTGAATAGAGACAGAGAGAAAGATAGAGACAGAGAGAGAAGGGGGGAAGGAGCAGAAAACATCAACTCCCATATGTGCCTTGACCGGGCAAGCCCAGGGTTTATAAAATTTCAAACTGACCAAAGTTGAGGCATTAATTTATATAATAGAATTAGCAAACTTGCTCTTATTAATGTTCTCTATGGATTATTTTGTGCAGCCATCCTCCCAGTGATGAGATCTGGTAAAAGGGACAAAAAAAAAAAAAAAAAAGAAAGAAAAACAAACATTCAAAGAAAAAAGTATTATCAGTCCACGGCTTTTCCATAGATACCATATAATGTAGGCATGAACACCAGTTTAAAAATCTAATCACTGAACAGCCAGATAAATACTTTGAACAAGGAGAATTTATTTTAAGCTTTGACTAGGTATTAGCTTAGGCAAGAACATGTGCTGAAACTTTGACCAATGATATGTCATGTTGTCTGCTGGAAGACTTCTGATGTTTTTTTTTTCACTTCTTAAAACAGAAATCAAATGAAATAATTTTGCTTGTGAAGCTGTCACCTGCTGGTGATGTCTGGAACTGTAGAAAAAAATGTTGGAATCCTGAAGAAACTGGCTTAAGAGAAAACATGAGGATGACTACAGAAAAAAGAGAAATGGTCAGTGAATCATAATGACTTCACTGATCCATTGAGTTAGCCAGACCAGAACCTTGATATGTGAGCCCAGAATACTGTTATGTGAGATGATAAATGTCCTTAAGCCAATTAAAATTATTTTTCCAATTTTTATTCTGTGAAAAGAAATAGAGATACAGAATATTGATGGTAAAATGATATAGGGTTAAAAGAAGGTATATTAGCTATCCAGTGCAGTGTAAAAAATTATGCCAAACATAGCTGCTTAAAACAACAAACATTTATTATTGCACACAGTTTCTGAGCCTCAGGATTCTGGGAGATGTTGAACAAAGTCGTTATACTTCAAGGTCTCTCATAAGGTTGCAGTCAGCTGTCTGTCAGAGCTGTAGTTTCTAAAGAATTGGCTGGAGCTTCCAAGCTCATTCACATGACTGTAGGCAGGAGGCTTCAATTCTTCACCACATGGATGTCACCATGAGACTGCTCACAACATGAACATAGCTTCCCTAGCAAGTGATCCAAGGGAAAGAAAGAGGGCAAGAGAGAGTGTGCGCTCAGCATGGAAGATACAGGCATTTTGTAACATTATCTTGGAAGTGACATACCCTCACTCATATGTCATCCTATTTGTTAGAAGAAAGTTGCTAAATCTGACACATGCTCAAGAAGGAAACTAACTCCCACCCTGAAGGCAAGAGTGTCAGAAACAGGGTGTGGATGTGTTTTAGGCCACTTGGGTTTTATTTTTAAGATAAAGATATTTGAAAATACTTAAATACTGATAGGAAGTACTAAGCAGACATAAAATTTCGGTGTATTGGCATCTATTTTCTTTGGGAAGTAGTGAGATCATTTGCTAAAACTAGTTTAATATTGGTAGATTTAAGGGTATAAGTAAAATAGAAATCATAGAAATGGTGGTTTAGAGAAATAATAGAGAAGAATTATGCTAGATATTTAAGAATGTGTAATATAGAAAATAATTCTATATAACACAACTTTTCTGTAGTAGGTGGTTAGGCAGGCATGAGAAGAGCAATGACTAATAAGCCAATTGCAGGAGGTTACCAGGGCTAGAAGCCCCAGTGCCTAGCAACAGACAGTTGTAGGGTGGGACCTCACACCAGAGCAAACTTTCCTCTCTTAGCATATCACTGATCATGCTGTTCAGACCCTCCTTGACCTTATCACCCCTAGTGTGTCACTAGTCATGTAGGAGAACCCCTTAGAGGAGGAACAAGGAACCAGAGAATAACCTCAGATGACTCCCATAGGAGCCCTTCTATGACCACTTCCTTAAGCATTAAGTCCTCAAGAAAGTGGAGTCTGACCCACATTAAATAATCTTTAAAAAAAAAAAAAAGCCTCAGGTTTGTTGATCAAACCTCAGTTGAGTTTCAGCTCCAGGCCCTGAGAAGTAGCAAAACCAGACAAAGCGATGTCACAGCAGCTGTGATAACTAAGGACTCCCTGGCCCAAACCAATCAGTGAAGACCCTGTCCACAAAAGGACACACCTAAAAAAGAAGTTAGTATTCTATTGAGATTCTCCCCTGAGATCTCCTCTAAGAAAACAGCTTTTAGAGGGAGGATAAACTCCTCAGGACAGAGGACCCAAAGTGAGGCTCACTCTCTCTCTAGCATGCCTGTGCCTTTCCCCACTCTTTTCTTTAAGCAAGTGCACTCTCCCTAAAGCACACCAGAGCCTTTCCCCTCTCCTGCACCAGAGGAGCATATCTTTGTTTTCGTTCTCCTAGCTCCAAGGGTCCTCCTTTTGCCTCTGTAACTTGTTTCCTGAGCTCACACAACCCAGCTGGTTCATGTTTTCCACCATTAACTTCTTCTACCTCTGTGACTTTCCAAACAAATTTTGCTTGAGTATTTGAATCTTGGTTTTGAATTCTTTCTTAGCCAAAAATTGAAGTACAGAAGTTGCTGAACTGAGGTCCAACCGCCCATAGCATTCTGGTACCGTTTCACCGCCAACAATTCTATGTAGCTCTCTGTATAAATACTTTTATGAAACAAATATGTTTCTATGAAAATACAGCTTACCATAGTTGTCTCCAGGGAAATTAGAAACCCTAATTTTAAAGGTTTTAAGGAGATAATTACAGGCACACACACACATACATACAAACAGCACTGCATACAAAAGGCTTACCTAATAAGTTCTTTCAAACATTCATGCAGCCACAAAGTCCAACTCTTGTAGAGGTTACAAAAAGGAAAAACTTTCATTTGATTTCATGGAATGTATTTTTCTTGTACAAATAAGTTAATTCAATCACTTAAAAGATGAAAACAGATCTTTCAACTTTGTTTTTCTCAGAGGCTTTAATATGACAACAAGTTTTGTGTATCTTCTCTAAGAAGGATTTCTCAAGCTTATTTGATTATGAAAACTTTTGTTTGGGAGCATTGATTATTTCTTAGAACAGTAAGAATCATTGCTATATCAGATGAACCCTAGCAGTACAGAGGAATATTCAAGTATTCCATTAAAAAATACAGCTAGACCCTGGAGAATTGGCTGAGCAATAGAGCATCACCTGGCATGTGGAGGTCCTGGGAATAATTCCCCGTCAGGGCACACAGGAGAAGTGACCATCTACTTCACCCCTACCCCTACCCCTTCTCTCCCGCTCTTTCTCTTTCTCTCTCGCAGCTATGGCTCGAATGGTTCAAGCAAGTTGGTTGGTCCTGAGCACTGAGGATGGCTCCATGGCTTTGCCTCAGGAACTGAAATAGCTTGGTTGCTGAGCAATGGAGCAGTGGCTCTAGGTGGGCAGAGCATCATTCTGTAAGGGATTTTCCAAGTGGATCCCAGTCGGGATGCATGCAGGAGTCTTTCTTTCTGCCTCCCTGCCTCCTGCTTCTCACTTAACAACAACCAAAAAATACAGCTAACTCAAATATCTTCCAGAAAAGTGAGAATGGCTAAATATTAGAAAGTATATTAATATCAGGTAACCCACCAATTAATCAAAAGGTAATGGGAGAATAGTGGTTGTCTTGATAGATGTCAGAAAACAATTTGATATAAGTCAGCACCGCTGCTGTCAAGAACTTCCTTAGCATAAAAAAGTATCTCAAAGAACAGCCTACTTTATTATTAAGAGGAAAAAAAATAGAGGACACCTGAAGTTCCAAAGCAAAAAATTATAAATGGAGAAGAACTCATCTTCCAATTATTGCTTTCATTTTCACAAGAGACCTCTTTAGAGTCAAATTTAGCCCAAATTAAAGAAAACCTGTCATTTTACTTGTTTGGCAGTACTTTGCATAGCTAACAGTGGAGAAACTGGAAGATAGCTCCTTAGCAAAATGAACTTCTTAATAAATACAAGAGTTTTTTTGTATGTGCAGCATTATGCAAGTAGCCCCCATTTTTTTTTTTTTTTTTTTTTTTTGCGACAGAGACAGAGAGAAACAGAGAGACGGACAGATAGGGACAGACAGACAGGAAGGGAGGGAGATGAGAAGCATCAATTCTTTGTTGCAGCACCTTAGTTGTTCATTGATTGATTTCTCATATGTGCCTTGAATGGGGGGGCTACAGCAGACCAAGTGACCTCTTGCTCAAGCCAGTGACCTTGGGCTCAAGCTGGTGAGTGTTGTTCAAACCAGATGAGCCTGCGCTCAAGCTGGCGACTTAGGGTTTTGAATCTGGGTCTTCCACATCCCAGTCTGATGCTCTATCCACTGTATCATCACTTGGTCAGGCTAGCCCAAAATTTTTAACAAAAACATAACATGTATTTGATGTCTCCCTGTGCTTGGGGACTGTGGTGATACATGCAGGAGTTTTTTAGTGTATTTGTTATTTTCTTTAATTTTATGTTTCAATTATATTATAGTTTGTTATTATTTTGTATTAGTTTCAGGTGAACAGCAAAGTGTTTAGACAATCATATTCTTTATAAAGTGAGCCCCCTGATATTTTCAGTACCCACTATGCACCACACTTGGTTATTATTATATGATTGACTATATTTCCAAGGCTGTATTTTTTATCCCTATGGTTATTTTGTAACTACTAATTTGTACCTCTAAATCCCTTCACCTTTTTCATCCCTTCCATCTGGCAACCATC
This sequence comes from Saccopteryx leptura, assembly GCF_036850995.1. Lineage (NCBI taxonomy): Eukaryota > Metazoa > Chordata > Mammalia > Chiroptera > Emballonuridae > Saccopteryx > Saccopteryx leptura. The sequence goes on along the minus strand of NC_089505.1, from coordinate 229,783,161 downwards.
AGTCTGTTCTCTCTGAGTCTGTTTCAATTTTGTTTGTTTATTTTGTTATTTGAATTCCACATATAAATGAAGTCATATGGTATTTGTCTTTTTCTGACTGACTTATTTCACTAAGCATAAAACTCTCTGGGTTCATTCATTCTGTTGCAAATAAGATTTAATTTATTTATGACTGAGCAATATTCCATATTATATATGTGTTGCCACTTTTTCTCCTTTCATCTATTGACAGGCACTTGGGATGCTCCCAGATCTTGGCTATTATAAATAACACTGTGATGAACACAGGAGCACATCAATTCTTTTAAATTAATGTTTTAGGGTTTTCCAGATATATTTTCTAACAGTGGAATTGCTGGGTCATAAAGCAGTTCCATTGTTAATTCTTGAGAATAGTCCATACTGTTTGAATCAAGAACAAAGGAGACTGTAGAACAAGGGTTGGAAAACTTTTTGGCTGAGAGAGCCATGAACGCCACATATTTTAAAATGTAATTCCATGAGAGCCATACAACGACCTGTGTATGTTACGCATTATCCAATAAAAATTTGGTGTTATCCTGGAGGACAGCTGTGATTGGCTCTAGCTACCAGCAACCATGAACATGAGCAGTAGGAAATGAAATGAATTGTAATACATGAGAATGTTTTATATTTTTAACGTTATTTTTTTTATTAAAGATTTGTCTGCGAGCCAGATACAGCCATCAAAAGAGCCATATCTGGCTCGTGAGCCATAGGTTCCTGACCCCTGCTATAGAAGGAACTCTGTAGAGTAGAATAAGAGATGCAGCAACTAGGTTATAGACAGCAATCTTGGGAGAGTGAGATGACCTGGGAGATAACCCAAGTGAAAAGTGAAAGAAAATGACATTGAGTAGTGACTTTTAAGTTCTTTTCAGATGCATGTTTATTTTAAACTCCTATCCTTCTGCTCTCTCTGTCTATTCTATACCATTATTATATGAACACTATTCTGGGATAGAAGGGAAAGTGGGTAGTCACACAAGCAGAGACCACAATACCATGCTGTTTTGATTATTGTTGCTTTGTAATATAATCTGAAGTCAGCATAAATATACACCTTCAGCTTTGCTTTTTTCTTCTCAGGATTACTCTGACTTTTGTGGTTCTATACAAATCTGATTATTTTTTGTTCTGTTTCTTTGAAAAATGCGATGGGAATTTTAATGAAAATTGCTACATTGCTTTGGATAATATGGCCATTTTAACTAAGTTGTTTCTTTTAGTCTGTGAACACAGAATATCTTTCCATTTCTTTATGTCTTTTTTTCAATCTCTTTTAATAATACTTTGTAGTTTTTAACATACAGGTCCTTCACATACTTTGTTAAGCTTATTCCTATGCATATTATTCTTTTTGTTGCCTAGAAATAAACTCACATGCACATGGGCAAATGATTTTTAACAAAGGAGCCAAAGATATACAATAGAGATAAGAAAGCCTCCTCAATAAATGGTGCTGGGAAGATTTGAAAGCCATACACAAAAGAATAAAACTAGACTATAGTTTGTCTCCATATACAAAATTTAACTCAAAATGAGTCAAAGACCTGAAACAATAAATTACATAGAAGAAAACATAAGTACTACACTTATGATTCTTGGCCTTAGAGAGGACTTTATAAACTTGACCTCAAAGGCAAGGCAAGTAATAGCAAAAATAATAAATAGGACTTTATCAAGATAAAAAGTTTCTGCACAACAAAAAAATTCAAAAAATCTATATAAATAAAAATGTAAATGTTCATTTGTTCAAAATCTTAAATCTCCGAAAGTTCTTCACCGATTGCTTTGAAATTTGGACACAACATTGCATTCAAATATGTGCATGTTTTAATGTTTTCATATACCTACTATTATATAGATGTCACACCTGTGATAGGTAAAAACATATTTTTTTAAAAAAAACAGCACCATCTGTTGGATGTAAAAGCAACACACGCTATACTAAATCTTTTACAATTCCATTTCAATGTTATGAGAGAATATATGAGAGAAATATAAATTGCACATGGTTGAAGATATTTTCAGTTGAATACACAAGGAAAATTTAAATATGAACATGGATTTCACAGCAGAAATCTACAACAAAGCATTGATAATGACTGAAGATTTGTGCTTAGAAATTGCAAACAAAGTTCTCAATCAATTAGGAATGCCATCACCGAATTGATCTGCTGCTGCTTCGTTCGATGTAGAATTGCATCGTGAACAAAATTACAACACGGGTGATCTTTTGTCATTTGTGCAATTAAATATTCCTAAGCTAATGGTTGAGCAAAAAGGCATTTACAGTCAAATAATGAAAACTGTTAATAACAGAGTTGGAGAAATCTTCTTCTTAGATGCACCAGGAGGAACTGGTAAAATGTTCCTAATTAGATTGATTCTGGCAGCAATTCGATCCCAAAATGACATAGCCTTAGCTCTTGCATCATCTGGACTAGCTACAACATTGCTACTAGGTATATGAACTGCTCATTCTGCTTTGAAATTGCCATTGAACATGCAATTCATTGAAATTCCCACATGCAACATTTCCAAAGCATCCGGCGTGGGAAAAGTATTATAGAAATGCAAACTTATTGTTTGGGATGAATGCACAATGGCGCACAAAAAATTGCTCGAGGCTCTTGATTGATCATTGCAAGATTTGCGTGGAAACATCAGACCATTTGGGAATGCATTAATATTGCTTGCAGGAGATTTCAGACAAACATTACCTGTAATTCCTCGATCGACACCAGTGGATGAAATAAATGCTTGCCTGAAATATTCTACTTTGTGGCGACATGTAAAGATGTTAAAATTAACTACAAATATGCATGTCCAGCTGCAAAATGATCAATCAGCTGAGATATTCTCACATCAATTACTGGAAATTGGGAACAGAAAGGTGCCGGTTGATCTGACCTCAGGACAAATTTCATTGCCTCATAACTTCTGCAACTTAGTGACGTCAAAAGAAGAATTTGTTGAAAAAAATTTCCCAATATTCAAACCAATTATAAAAATCATGATTGGCTGAGTGAACAAGCTATTCTTGTGGCCAAGATGTCTACGAACAAAGATGTCTACGAACTTAATATTATTCAGTCAAACATTCAAAGCGAGGCAGTCACATACAATTCCGTGAACACTGTTGTGGAAGCAGATGAAGCAGATGAAACAGAATTTTTGAATTCACTCGATCTGCCAGGGATGCCACTGCATGTACTGCAACTGAACATCGGTGTGCCAATTATCATGTTGCAAAATATCAACCAGCCAAAGCTTTGCAACGGCACGTGGCTTGCAATAAAAAAATTAATGAGCAATATCATAGAAGCAACAATCTTGACAGGACCTTTCAAAGGTGAAGATGTCCTCATTCCTCACATTCGTATGATTCTAATGGATTTGCCATTTCAATTTAAGAGATTGCAGTTCCCAGTTCAATTGGCGTTTGCAATCACCATCAACAAAGCTCAGGGCCAATCTTTATAATTGTGCAGTTTAGATCTAGACACGGATTGCTTCCATGTTCTAGAGTCAGCAAACCAGACAATCTCTATATCTGCACAGACAATGGAACAACAAAAAATATTGTATACCCACAAGCATTGTGAAATTAAACATATTAGAAACATGCACTTTCTCTCTTCTTTCTTTTCCATTTAACCAGACTGAGCCACAGCAACACATGGCCAGGTACAGCTAGTAAATAAATAAATATAAACAACCAACCTAATGGGAAAAGATATTTGCAAACAACAGCTCTGACTGTTCAGTTAATATCCAAAATATATACATCACACAAAAATTAGAGGATATTTCAAAGCAAATATGAAGCTATAAAATATACCCTAATTTTTGTAAGCAATGGTATAAAGAACTTATACAACTCAATATCAAACAAACATTCCAATTAAAATATGGGCAGATGACCTAAACAGATACTTCATCTAAGAGACATATAAATGGCCAATAGATATACAAAAATATGCTCAATAATAATAGCTAGTTTCACTAGCTATTAGGGAAATTCAAATCAAAACTACAATGAGATACCACCTCAGACCTGTTGGAATGACTATTATCAACAAGATAATTAATAACAAGTTTTGAAGAGGTTATGGAGAAAAAAGAACCCTCATTCACTGCTGTTGGGTATGTAAACTGGTACAGCCACTATGAAAAACAGTTGGAAGTTTCCTCAAAAATATGAAGAATAAAGTTACCATATGACCCAGCAATGCTTCTTCTCAGTCTCTATCCCTAAAATTTGAAAACATTTATTCAGAAAGATATATGCACTTTTATGTTCATTGCAGCATTATTCAGAGGCCAAAACATGGTAACAACAAAAGTGTCCTTCAATAAATGATTGAATAAAGGAAATGTGGTACATTTATACTATGGAACACTACTTAGCCATAAGAAAAGATGAAATATTGCCATTTGAGATAGCATGGATGGATCTTGAGACTATCCTACCAAGTGAAATAAGTCAGAAGAAGACAAGAACCATATGATTTCACTCATAAGAGGGATATAAAACTGAAAGCACCAAATGAACAAGAAAAACAAAAACTCAAAGACATAGACAACAGTACTTACTAGAGGGGAAGGGGCTGGAGGGGCAGTAAAGGGTCAAATATATGGTGACGGAAGATTTGACCTGGTGCGATAGGCACATAGTGCAACACACAAATGATACATCATAGAATTGTACACTTGAAACCTATATATTTTATTAACCAGTATCACCCCTATAAGTTTAATGAAAAAATAAAAGCAAATACCACAGTGTAGGCTACATCAGAACCCAAAATTTAGTATGAGACGAACTCACTATGAGAATCTTCAGACATAGTGCAGTGGCAGCTAAAATTTATTTACATGGAACTTGAGATAAAATCCTTAGTTGTTTTATTTGAAAATTAAGAAAAACTATTACCTGTAGACATCAGGTTTCACAAGGATCCTCTAAGTATCACCAATATTATCTAACTCTGGTTTTATATTTTTATTCAATGCACTCATACAAGGGAAAGGAAGGCAACATATAAATAATAGAGGGGAGAAGGCAAAAAATATCATTATTTTCCAAAGGTAAGATTGCATATCTGAAAAACCCAGAGAATTAATGAGAGAATTCAGTGAGGTAACTTGGTTAATATGGAAAAAGATCAGTGTTTTTCTCTACAGGCAATAACTGATTTGAACATGTACTATAAAAAGATACTATTTACTGTAGCAACTAGAATAAGGTTTCTATATTTAGCAAATAAAAATCTGGGATGCCTTGTTAAATTTAAATTTTCAGATAAACAATGATTTTTTTATAATAAATATGCTCCTTATAATATTTGGAACATACATATACTAAAAAAGCAAAAAAAAAACTTATTTACTTGAAATCCAAATTTAACTGGGCATTCTGAATTTTTTCTAGCTACCTTAGACCAGAAGTATAAAAAAAAAAAATATCACTTTAAAAACAGGTGCAGGTTATAGAACTGATTACACTCTCCTGGCTAAATATTCACTAGCTCCATCATTCAACAATAGTTTTCACTATAGTATGTACTGTAAACTATTATTGTTCTTTTTAAATTGCAGCTAAATTATAGAATATAATTTTAATAATTAGAAAAAGTTTCAATTTTGTATAGAAAAATTGGTTCCCATATTTTTGGCCCAGTGGAGCCCATTGGTACCTGGTTGAATTTCTGAGGCCTCCCATTTCAAATGGCCAAAGTATACCAGCCACTTTACCTTTTCAAACAAATACTTACCTGCTTGCTCTTATGGCCTTGGCTGCTGTGTGGCAGACCCTCTACAAAGCCCACGTGATGTTCATTCCTCTCTCCCATATCAACTTGGGGGGCCCTCAGGGGAGCTCAGGCTCCCCAATGGAGAAATCCTCTATAGTGCATTAAACATTGACCATGGCACAGGACAAAGAACCAGCTGTTGAGCTGGAAGTTCCTAGAAATGGAGTTTGCAAAGTTTTTAAAAAGGGCAGTTGTTACTGGCTGATGAGCTATGTTTCCCTGAAGGATGTTGTGTTCTTGGGAGGCAGCCATTGCGGTATTTCAAAGATTAAGTTATAAATGAGCAATGTATGATTATGTATAAAAAGTAATTTGCCATTTTATAACTACTTTTAATTAACTATTTTATAATTACTTCCTCCATGGTAATGCCTCTGGGCCTGATTGTGAAAACAATTATCGGATGGGAATTTGCATACCAGTAATAGGCCTTAACATAAACGCCATTAATGTAGCTATTTCTTCGTACTTATTTGGCATTTTATAAAATCACAGCTCTAACCATATATTATTCACCTTCATCCTTTTTCCAAATTGAAAGAAAAAATAAAAAAGAGAATGTGCCTTTTTTAAGAAAAATCTTTGTAATAAGAACAGATTATTTTATTCTGTAGTCTCTTAAAAGTTCCAAAGGTAACTACTTATTAAAACAAAAAGCCAAACATGCTCTCCTTGGTCTTCAGCGTGTTCTCCAGACCCTAGTCCTACCCGTCACAGATAGCTCTCACCAGTGTCAATGCACTGTTATTGCAGAGAAGTGTGCGTGTTTAAAAACTATACTCTTTATTTTGGAACTGTGGTTAATATCACAATATTGTCAATTAGAGCAGTTGTACCACTTAAAATAAAATTAGTGCATTTTTACATATAACAAAGAGCAGCCCAAACACACAAGGATTCACAATAAAACTTGTTTAAAAGAGAAAAGAGTAAGGAATTGGAATGCCCTTAATTGCTTTGAGTCTAGCTTTCTCCTTCTCATTAGCTGCAGCCTAGACTATGTTTCAATACTTAATTTCCTACCTGCATTAGAAAAATTAACTGAAGGCACATGACCCTTGCCTACATATGCTGGCCACCAACTAGTACATTATGGTTCATTGGAAAAGACTAATGAGAAAATTCTTAATAATTAGGGGAATTTTATTGTTCTCCATTAGCCACACACTACCATAGCAGCCCTGACCTAAAGTCAAAATAAATATAATAGGAAAAAAGCCAGGGGCTTCAGTCAAACCAGCCTGGCATTCAAGATGTCCTTCATAGTCTAGTCCTAACCCCATTGACTTTGTTCTCACCACTAAAGGAAAAGTCATTACCTACCAAATGCCTACCGTTTAAAATTGTTCTCAAGGCCTTACTCATTATGCTCCTCAATGTTTTAATTATAAATTCTTTTAGGGATGAGGGAAAAGAAAAAATGTGATTCTCATTTTAACAAACATGATACTTTATCATTTGTGCTTTCCTTACTTTTCTTAGGTCCTAGGAAACTAGAAGCTCAGGTTTTTTTTTTAGCAAACAATTCTTTGGGATACAAATTCCACTTCTTTTTTTCTTTTAACATTGGACTTTGTCTTCTAATCAGGATAATAGGTGTTTGTTCCTCACCAAATGGGAATTCCTTTTGGGACAAAGTGATAAGATTGCTTAAGTACAAACTGGAATATTTTCATTCCATGTGATGTTTTATGTCTTTCCAACCCCACCACGCTCCAGTGAGCCATTGGGATAACTGGCTGTGCACTTGCTTATCTCTTGATTTTGTCATGGAGATATATTCACCATCTACCCTCACGTCTTATCCTGCATGTATCCTTCCCCATCTTTTGAAACTGGGTACTTATCACCTCTCAGCCACTGAGCCTTTACTGACTGTTCCAGCTCCTACTGATTTTCTGAATCATAAAGCTTTTAATATGGATGCTACAAGGTATTTGATTCTTTTTTTCTTTTAAGTTACTGGTAAGTTTTGTCTCTTTAAAGAGATGATCAGGTTTATGAGACCAACTTACAAGTTATTGCAAATGAATGGAGGCTTGAGAAATACTTGTTGTTGACATGTTCTTTTTGTTTGTTTGTTTGTTTTTGTTTTGTTTTGTTTTTTGTGATAGAGACAGAGAGAACCAGAGAGAGGGACAGATAGGGACATACAAACAGAAAGGAAGAGAGATGAGAAGCATCAATTCTTTTTTGCAGCACCTTAGTTGTTCATTGATTGCTTTCTCATATGTGCTTTAACCGTGGGACTACAGCAGACCGAGTGACCCCTTGCTCAAGCCAGTGACCTTGGATTCAAGTTGGTGAGCCTTGCTCAGACCAGATGAGCCTGCACTCAAGCTGGCAACCTTGGGGATTCAAACCTAGGTCCTCCACGTCCCAGTCCAGCTCTCTATCCACTGTGCCACCACCTGGTCAGGCTGATGTGTTTTAATCATTTTAAAAATATATAACTTTCTTCAGCTTGAAACACATTTTTTCTCATTTAACTGCACAAAACTAATTCGGTTAAATACATTTGTTTATTAGCTTCTCTTTGCCAGTTGTTTGACCAAAGTACTTGGCTCTCTTATTTATTTTTATTTTAGGTCAGGGTAACTGCTGTATTTTCAACTATTAGAGAAAAATATTGTTCTCATATTTATTAACAGCCACTTTTTTAGTCTTTTCCAAGGACCCATAATGTGCTAGGAAGTGTACAGAATAGGAAGATGAGGTTCGTGCACTCTTTAATTTCTCTGGTGAAAGTATGAAAGCCACAATTATCTGCAAAGCCATATTAAAGCTAATGAGCAAGAGAAAGCTAAACTCAAAGCAATTAAGGGTATTCTGTTTCTTTATTCTTTCCCCCTTTTAAACTTTTTCTATTTTTTATTGTGAATCCTTTAAACATTCTACTGGTTTCCAACCTGACACTTTTAAAAAAATTAATTGTTTCTACTTCAAGTAACACAATGGCTCCGGTTGATAATACTGTGATATTAAAGCAAAACCTACAAAAGAATTCAAAACAATGTATCAAAAATAAGTAGTATGGAAAATATGCAAATAGGCACATCATGAATACAGTAGATTACTATCTAAAGCTGAATTCAGACAGAATGTAACATAAATGGAAGAAATGATAAAGTTTTATGATCTGGGACAACAGAGTAATATCAAACAACAAAAAATTTTATCAAAACAAAAAGAGCACATTATAGCATAAATAGTGGGAAAGGAAGGCAATTGAGTTATCAAAAAAAAAAAAAGAAAAAGAAAAAACTAAGAAAAAGGAAGAGCTGAAAGTAAAACAGGAAGTGAAAATTTGAAAATCAATTTTTGTTCAAGTATAATAAGTATTAGAATTGTATGGGGTATGCAAACAGATATCAAAAGCTATAAAATCAGTTAATTGAGACTTGGAAAGTATTGCATGTCTAAGAAAGAAGAAAATACTGGAGAGTAATCTCTCTATGCACACTCATGTTTCCTTGTCTCTGCAGATTGGGGCATCCTAGTCCAAGGAAATTAGGATTGGGTTTTCCACTCTGCAGGCAACTAAAACCCTTCTGACAAGCACCTGCACTAGGGAAGCAACAGAAATTACTAAAAATTTGAAAGTGAGAGCTATCTGATTCTGTTAAATGACTAGCATCATAAAGGAAAAACTACAAAAATAAATGTAGGAACAATGGTTTTGTTTTGCAAAATTGCTTGTTCTAAAATTTCCATTGTAATTGGTCTCCAATTTACCATTATTTGCATTTAGATTTCTCCCTATTATAAAAGTGACAAGTGTTCATTGTTTAAAAATCTTGAAGTTTAAAAAATATAAAGTAAAAGTAATAGAAAATTCCATCTTCAAAAAATAATTGTAATATTTTGCCACAAACCCTTTGAGAATTACTTTTTATTTGTGACACAAACATAAAAATTTTAAGTTGAACTATATTATATATGTTTTGTTATTTTACATTTTACAAACTAATCAAATATTGTGAATACTTTTAATACTCATTGTGGTAGACAGAATCATGCCCAGAATTATGCCTCTCTTCCCCAAGATGTTCACATCATAATTCCTTGGAACTTGTGACTATGATAGGTTAAATGGCAAGAGTAATAAGGTTGCATACAGAATTAAGAATGATCTTGAGGCGCAGGATACAAAATTAATATACAAAAGTCCTTTGCCTTTCTATATGCAAACAATAAAACATCAGAAAACAAACTCAAAACAATAATCCCCTTTATGATTGTAACAAAACAATAAAATACCTAGGAATAAACATAACAAAGAATGTAAAGGACTTATATAATGAAAACTACAAAGCATTGTTAAGGAAAATTTAAAAAGATACAATGAAATGGAAAAATATTCCTTGTTCCTGGAAAAGAAGAATAAATATAGTCAAAATGACTATTATATATTACTCAAAGCAATATACAAATTTAATGCAATTCCCATCAAAATGTTAATGTCATTTTTTTAAAAAATAGAACAAAACATCATTAATCATTAGATTTATATGGAACTATAAAAACCCCCGAATAGCCAAAGCAATCCTAAGGAAAAAGAACTAAGCTGGGGACATTACAATACCTGACTTTAAATTATACAGTGTGTCTGTAAAGTCATGGTGCACTTTTGACCAGTCACAGGAAAGCAACAAAAGACGATAGAAATGTGAAATCTGCACCAAATAAAAGGAAAACCCTCCCAGTTTATGTAGGATGATGTGGCAGCACGTGTGCATGCGCAGATGATGACATAACACCGTGTATACAGCAGAGCAGCCCACGGCCATGCCAGTTGAGATGTGGATGGTATAGAGGAAAGTTCAGTGTGTTCTGTGGCTCACTAAATTCGAATTTGTGACCAAAGTGCAACGTGAATATCGGCACATTTATAATGAGGCACCACCACATAGGAATAACATTAGCCAGTGGGATAAGCCGTTGAAGGAAACTGGCAGTTTGGTAGAGAAACCCGATTCTGGTAGGTGATCAGTCAGTGATGAGTCTGTAGAGGCTATATGGGATAGCTACCTAAGGAAACCTAAAAAATCTGTGCATGAGCCCATATAAAACTGCACTGACGGAGGACCCGGGTTCGATTCCCGGCCAGGGCACATAGGAGAAGCGCCCATTTGCTTCTCCACCCCTCCGCCGCGCTTTCCTCTCTGTCTCTCTCTTCCCCTCCCGCAGCCAAGGCTCCATTGGAGCAAAGATGGCCCGGGCGCTGGGGATGGCTCTGTGGCCTCTGCCTCAGGCGCTAGAGTGGCTCTGGTCGCAACATGGCGACGCCCAGGATGGGCAGAGCATCGCCCCCTGGTGGGCGTGCCAGGTGGATCCCGGTCGGGCGCATGCGGGAGTCTGTCTGACTGTCTCTCCCTGTTTCCAGCTTCAGAAAAATGAAAAAAAAAAAAAAAAAAAAAAAAAAAACTGCACTGAATAGGTATGAAACTGGGAGTTTTCCTTTTATTTGGTGCAGATTTCACATTTCTATCATCTTTTGTTGCTTTCCTGTGACCGGTCAAAAGTGCACCATGACTTTATGGACACACTGTATTATAGAGCCACGACAATCTAAACAGCATGGTATTGGCAGAAAAATAGACACTCAGTCCAATGGAACAGAATAAAAAGCCCAGAAATAAAACCACATATATGTCATCAAATAATTTTTGATAAAGGGGCTAAGAACACACAATGGAGAAAAGTAAGCCTCTTCAACAAATGGTGCTGGGGAAACTGGAAAGCCACATACAAAAGAATGAAACTCAACTACAGTTTGTCCCCTTATACTAAAATTAATTCAAAATGGATCAAAGATCTAAATATAAGATTTGAAACAATAAATTACATAGAAGAAAACATAGGTACTAAACTCATGGACCTCGGTTATAAAAAGACTTTATGAATTTGACTCCAAAGGCAAGGGAAGTGAAGGCAAAGATAAATGAATGGGACTACATCAGGCTAAGAAGCTTTTGCACAGTGAGAGAAACTGACAACAAAACAAACAGACAGCCAACTAAATGGGAGATGCCATTTTCAAACAATAGCTCAGATAATGGTCTAATATACAAAGAACTTATAAAACTCAACAACAAAAAAAACAAACAATCCAATAAAAAAATGGGAAGAGGACATGAACAGACACTTCTCCCAGGAAGAAATACAAATGGCCAACAGATATATGAAAAGATACTCATCTTCATTAGCTATTAGAGAAATGCAAATCAAAACTACAATGAGAGGCCCTGGCCGGTTGGCTCAGCGGTAGAGCGTCGGCCTGGTGTGCAGGGGACCTGGGTTCGATTCCCGGCCAGGGCACATAGGAGAAGCACCCATTTGCTTCTCCATCCCCCCCTCCTTCCTCTCTGTCTCTCTCTTCCCCTCCCGCAGCCAAGGCTCCATTGGAGCAAAGATGGCCCGGGCGCTGGGGATGGCTCCTTGGCCTCTGCCCCAGGCGTTAGAGTGGCTCTGGTCACGGCAGAGCGACGCCCTAGAGGGGCAGAGCATCGCCCCCTGGTGGGCAGAGTGTCGCCTCTGGTGGGCGTGCTGGGTGGATCCTGGTCAGGCGCATGCAGGAGTCTGTCTGACTATCTCTCCCTATTTCCGGCTTCAGAGAAATACAAAAAAAAAAAAAAAACTACAATGAGATACCACTTCACACCTGTTAGATTAGCTATTATCAACAAGACAGATAATAACAAATGTTGGAGAGGCTGTGGAGAAAAAGGAACCCTCATTCACTGTTGTTGGAAATGTAAAGTAATACAACCACTATGAAAGAAAGTATGGTGGTTCCTCAAAAAATTAAAAATAAAGCTACCATATGACCCAGCAATCCTTCTACTGGGTATATACCTCGAAAACTCAAAAACACTGGTACGTAAATACATACATGTAGCACCATGTTCATTGAAGCATTGTTCACAGTGGTCAAGACATGGAAACAACTAAAAACCCTTCAATAGATGACTGGATAAAGAAGATGTAGTACATATACACTATGGAATACTACTCAGCCATAAGAAATGATGACATCAGATCATTTACAACATGGATGGACCTTGATAACATTATACTGAGTGAAATAAGGAAATCAGAAAAAACTAAGAACTATATGATTCCATACATAGGTGGGACATAAAAATGAGACTCAGAAACATGAACAAGAGTGTGGTGGTTACCGGGAAATGGGGCGGTGAGGGAGGGGATGGAAGAGGTGAGGGGCACAAAGAAAACCAGATAGAAGGTGACAGAAGACAATATGACTTTGGGTGATGGGTATGCAACATAATCAAATGTCAAAATAACCTGGAGATGTTTTCTCTGAACATATGTACCCTGATTTATCAATGTCACCCCATTAAAATTAATAATAAAAAGAATTGCATAGTTATCAAAGGTTGAATTAAAAAGTGATTTGAAATGGTTGAAAAAACAAAACAAAACAAACAAACAAAAAAGAATGACCTTGAGATGGAGAGATGATTCTGGTTATCCAGATCATCCCAATGTAAGCACAAGGGTTCTTATAAGTGAAAGAGCAGGGTAGAAAAGAAAAACCAAAGGGATGGTAGCATGGGAAAGACTAGACCCACTATTGCTAGCTTTGAAGATGGAAGAAAAGGGACACAACAACATTATGTAAGTGGCTCTAAAAAACTGGCAAAAACAAAGAAATGGATTCTCCCCTATTGCCGCCAGAAGGTGCACAGCTTCCTGACACTTTTATTTTAGCCCATAAATACCCTTATTGACTTTCTGACCTCCAGATCTATAAGATAAAAAATTTATATTGTCTCAAGACATTATATTTTTGGTATTTTTTATAGCAGCATTAGGAAACTAAAATATTCTTATATATAGATGCCCATTATTTTTGATACTACATAGTGTTTATTGTTGAATAAATTATAATTTTTGTAACTAATCCAGGAGTTAAAAAATATTTTTAAAGAACCAGTAATATTTTCGGCTTTGCTTGCCATTCTGTCTTCACTACAACCACTCATTTCTACCACTGTAGTACAAAAGTAGCCAAATATGTGAACAAGTGGGATTTCCTTAATTCCAATAAATTTATTTACAAAAGCAGGCTGCAGTTTGCTGACCTATGAATCAATCCCTGATTGATGGATGTTTAACTATTTTTAAGCAATTGAGTGGCTCACATATTTTTCTAATTAAATATATAGCAAAAGAGAAACAGTATGAAGTAATATTTCTCACTATGATATTTTCCTTAAATATTCTCAATATTTAAAGTTGGTTTTAAATTTTAGAATAAATTAAAATAATCTATTTACCTTGTTCTCAAATGCAAACATTTGAATATGAAATAAAAATGTTAAAATTTTTCTTAGCCAATTATAGTTTCATTCTTAAAGAAATGAAGGGATCTCTAATGCAAAAAGTAAAGAATTTCTGAAGTGTAAGCAGAGGTGACAAATGTGGTATTGATCCATACAGCCACTTTCAGTGAAATAGGCATTTTAACTTGTGCAATATACATGATAATAGGCAAACAAGACAAACAAACAGAAAAAGGACCAGGAAATAAAGGGCATAGATTCCAAAGCAGTCTTCCCACTGCCCCCATCCCACACAACTATCAGGTCATGTCTTAATGGTAAAAAAGAGTAGAGGAAAATCTACAATTTTGACTTTTCTAATGTATGAAAGCACAGTTATTTTTAATAATTTTTATAATTTATGAAGCCCCCCCCAAAAAAAGAATAACTCTATGAAAAATAAGAATAAACTAAGGTTTTGGATGAAAGGTGGTAAATATACAAGGAAACAAACAATCTTGTAATTATTCTTCTCAAAAATCCACGGGAAGTGAACCAGTGCTGATGAGTGGATTTGACAAATGTGTTTCATCTTCCTTCCAATGTTGTGTTGGCATCTTAGAGCCTGATGGATGCTCATCTCCTGACTAATGTACTGACCCAAACTAAAGGGAAGATTCAGGTGGCGGAATCCGGCAACGGATATTGTATTATTCGCATCTGTGATTTCCTGAAGAAGAGTTCAACAGACTTGCTGCATGCTGCGAAAGCTCATATTTCATTTTAGCTGCTGTAAATTCATCACCCCCCACTTTCAGTGAATGTTTCCCTGTCCTTGGTGCTGAAAAATCAGAGCGGATTATGCACTTTACACTAGTGACTTCCTATTTTGTGTACAGACATTCTAATTTTGTCTTTTTCTTCTACTTTCCTTTTCAAATATTCTCTAAAACTTTGATAACTATAGTTAAGAAGGAAAAAAAGCTTACATGCACTCTAGAACTTTTGGAGATCCTAGATAATAAAAAATAGGACATAGGGCAGCACTTACCAAACAAACAACAGATGTTTTTAGTGCCTTTTAGTTAGCTTAAATAAATATGAGACGTCAAAGAAAAAGAAAGAAAGAAAATTTGAACTCTGGGTATAGGCCACTCACTGATTTCATACTCTTCCAAATATATAGATATTCTGGTGAAAATATTTATTTTTAAAATAGTGAATACAAACAAAGGAAGAAACATACAAGGCTGAGGAAAATCTAAACTGGCAGGCTCATGGGGTGAGACCAGGACCTGGTATTTTCACCCAGGGCTGAAGCTGAGTCCATAGCACATAGCTCTGGCCAGGCATCCTCAATAGGATCCTGCCTGTGGCTAAGATTTGGGAATACTGAAATTTTCTTGCAAATTTTCCCTGTCACTTCTGTTTCTTGACAGAGCCAGCACCTTGCTCCAGGTTACTGGTCACAGCTGACTTGCCAATGGATATTTAGAATTTGTAGCCAACATTGAAGATAAATTCACTCTGACTATTCTGTAAGAAAACCCCAAACTAAGGCACTTACATAGAAACAGGCTCAGACATGGATTGACATAGACACAGAACAGCTTCTCCAAGAAGGCCTATACACCACAGGAAATGTGTCAAATAAAAATCCCAGGAAATCTGAATCCCATGTGAAATTAGCATGTGGATGAGATGACAGAACATCTGATAAAAATTCTTCAAATTCAAGGAGGTCATTTTACAGAACTCCAAAAGCTGCAATCCACAGCAAAGGAATTAAATTTACTGATAAAATCTGAAATTCATTTTAATGTAAAATCACTTAAAATGGTCAAAGAGATTAAAAAATAATAGACTGCATTAAATCAAGAACAACATTACATGAACATGCATACGAGTATATTGCAGGCTAATTTTGTTCACAGATCTCTGAATAGCCTAATCCTTCTCATCTGTTGTCTACATATGTTAAATGTATACTTTTTAAATTATATATAGTTCATTTTTTTCATCTTATAGCATCACCTAAAAATTCTAGAACATAATTTGATGAATATGCATTACTAATTATTGTCTTTTTATCATTTTAATGAGAATGCTTCCAAGGTTGTATTTGTGATTGTATGAGTGTAATATTGGGCCTTACATTTATTTATCAGAACAATGTTCTTTCTTTAAAAAATATTCTTAGGTTAAAATACATATGTTTATTCCTGATTTAAAAGGATAATTTTAAATAATATTAAAGCTCTTTTTAGCAATAAATTAAATCTTAATTTTAATTGATATTAATTGAGAAATTCTGAATATTAAAGTGTTCTTGTATACATATATACAAGCCAGGATTATGTATATATTCCTTATTAGTGATATATATGTATTCTTTATGGTATTTAACATATTTGCAGCTCTAGAAACTTTTTTTATTATTAATAATTGATCTGTTATCTTTTTTTATTTGATGCCTTCTTTAAAGTTGCCAAATGTTTATGTATAAGTGTGTTCTTATAAAATCTTTTAGTTTTTAATATTTATTCCATTATCTGTTTCTACTGCATTCTGAAATTACTAAATTTTCTCTAGATATCATGATTCCATGTACCACAGTTTTAACTTTATTTTTTAATTTTCCATATTTGGATTAGAATTTTACTATTGGCTTTTCATTTTTTTGCAATAGTTTTGTCTCATCGTCTTCCACTTTATCTTCAGCTGTCTTGTCTCAAACCATTGCAATTTTATCTCAGATGATTTCTGTTTTAGAATGTGCTTCTTTCTTGCATTTTATTGACCTTTTCAAACAATGTCTGGTAATTTTTTTTCTGACCTTATAATTGGTATTTCTCAGAAGTGTGTTATTCCTCTGAGTCCTACACCTATTATTCCCTTTTCATTTCTTGTTTACATTTTTTAAAAGTCCATAGATTTTATTCTTCATGTTTTTAAATAATTACTCATGACCAATAGGGCAAGATCAAATATTTATTAACAAATAAGAATTGGGACTGAGGGTATTTCAGGTCAATCTCCTCAGATTTTTACTAGATAGGTTCATTTCTTTTCCATTTCTAAATATTATCAATATTTAACATACTTATATCTGGAGAGATGCGTTAGGTCCTTCTCCTATCCTCACTGCCTGGTTGAGAAATTCTCTGAACCAGTAAATCACTAAATAATAATCATAATCATAATCATAATACAATTTCAGATTATCTTTCATTCAAAGCTCACCAGCTCATCATTTCAACTCTAGAGCTTTCCACATCAGTAATTTAACTTGTATTAAAAATAATTAGATAAACTTTCAGATGACAAGCTGGCAAATAACCTCAGGGAAACTAAAAACAGGTTATTCTATTATGGGACAAGTAGGTTTCAGAAAAGCATATGATATATCAAATGCTAGAAATTAAAAGCTTAGGAAAATAAATATTTGGGAGAAACAGAAATGACAAAGGACATCTGGAATCTTGCATTACTACTAAGATAATGGGTCCAAGAAGAAATTTTTTGTGATAGTATTTGATCAAAAAGCTTTGAGTTTTTTTTTATTTTGAGAATTATGAAAAAAAAGGAAAAATCATTCTGTGAGAAATACTAGACCATGAATATTTTCTGTTTCAAATTTACTGTATAATTCCTTTAAAATGGAAAATATGGTTTTTATTAGATAGTAACTTGACTTATCATTAGTGGGGCTAATTAAATCATTGATAAGGAGATATCAAGGATGGATAGATAGATGATAGATAGATAGATAATAGATAGTTATAAATTAACAATAAAGGATAAACAATGTTTCAAGTTCTCTCTCTGGGGACTAGATGCCCTCAAAATTTTCTGATATTTTTTTCAGAAAAATTATTTTACATGGCAAATTTCTCTGACAAAATATTTTTTCCATACAAAATAAACAGTGTAGACCCACAATATCCTCCCATAGCCTACACAGCCATGTGACTATCCTTCCCCCAATCTGGCAAAACATAAATTTGCTCTCTGGAGAAAGAAATGGAAGGAGAACTTGAGTCATTTAAGGGCACAGAGTAAGCATTGTCCTAAAGAAAGGGGAATTAAGAAATGTATACTACATACCAAAGACTGAGGACTCTTAGTCATTTCTTTGCTCAACTCACAAATGCTGGCAACCAGGGCCATGACCCTCCGAATAATTCTCTCGAGAATTCTTCCATGGGAATCTGGCTAGCACAAGAGAAGACACTTATCTACACTGGCATTGAAGAATACTATATTTCAGCACCCTGCCTTATAGACACAGCAGTATTAAGTTCACCAGTCAGTAATTCACATAGAGAATCTAATCAGTTTTTTAGTGTCTCATCTTAAATATGAAATGAAATTGAAGGATCATCAGATGCTGAGGAAAGCAATGCAATGAAATTAAAAAGTCTAATCAAACCAGAAATAAAACAATCTCAGAGAAAAAAAGTATTTAGATGGGAAGAAGCTATGCTCTGAAACATAAACACATCCCCAACACACATAGTCTATGATATGAACAATAATTCTTTACTAGTTCAAATAATTTATTTTGTGTGTGACAGATACAGAGAGAGAGACAGAGAGAAGGACAGATAGGGATAGATAGACAGGAAGGGAGAGAGATGAGCAGCATCAATCCTTTGTTGCAGCTCCTTAGTTGTTCATTGATTGCTTTCTCATGTGCCTTGACTGGGGGCTACAGCAGAGTGAGTGACCCCTTATTCAAGCCAATGACCTTGGGCTCAAGCTAATGACCATATGACCCCACATTCAAGCCAGAGACTCCGTACTTGAGCTGGTGAGCCTGCACTCAAGCCTGCGACCTTGGGGTTTTGAACCTGGGTCCTTCGCATCCCAGTCCGATGCTCTATTTACTGCGCCACCACCTGTTGAGGTTGCTTCATATAATTATTTACTAGAGAGTTAGACAGTTCAAGAGTTAACTTCAAAATCAGATGACCTAGGGGCAAATTTAACGAAGATGAAGCTTTGTACCTTAGTCTATCTCAGTGTTTCAAAAATTTGAACCAGTACCAAAATTTCTTGGAGGCCTTTTTAAAACACAGATATTTAGGTACCATTCCAGTTTCTGATCCAGTAAATCTGGGGTAGGCCAAAGAATTTGCATTTCTAATGTATCCTTAGGTAAGAACCAATTGTATAGTTCCAGTTCCAGCATCCTGATTGTTTTCAGAAAACTATCTTAAAGCAATAACTAGACAAATGCATACGAAGGATTTACCCAAACAATGATTTTTTTCTAAAAAGCACTTTGAAAATACTGCGTGTAACTGAAAGCCACATTTGCTTAGGAAGAAGCTACGTACCCAAATGTTAATTGTGTTTTCTGTCAGTTGTAGAATCAAGGTGGTGTTTTGTGTGTGTGTGTGTGTGTGTGTGTGTGTGCGTGTGTGTGTGTGTGTGTGTGTGAGAGAGAGAGAGAGAGAGAGAGAGAGAGAGAGAGAGAGAGAGAGAGAGAATGTATATGTGTGTGTATGTGTGTTATTCTTTTTGTTTTTTGGTGGCTTCAAATGTTCACAATATTGAACCTGTATTACTTATGTAAAAAGTATGTGACATTTTTAGGAAATGTGACCCAACTTTTATATATCTTCTAAACATATCTGACAATCAAATGTCTCAACTGAGTCCACTATATCCACATACCATCTACCCAATAAGTGAGTGCACATGCATGTATTAATGTACACTCTCTACTTCCTATACATGTTAAAAATGTGGACTTGGATAAAAGTTAAAATAAAATATCCATGGGTTGGGAAGAAAGGATAAAAACCATGTGCCAAAAACGTTTTTTAAAAATTTGGCATTAATTTTTAACATTGTGATTGTCCCATTTTAATCGAATGATACTAGATGGCTAAGAACTGGATCTTGCCTGCTTTATGCCTCACAATTTCATTCTATCTAATCACCTTCTTCTCCACCAAGCTTTGTAAAATAACTCTTTTTCCCTTATACCCCTGTGAAATAGGTTTCTAAATCTAATACATGTAGCTTTCTTACAATCTTTTAAAAAAAAGTATCAAATACTTCAATGCATTGCTTCTGTTATCATAAAAAGAAGAGATCTGTCAACTAAAAATAAAATTTGACCTATGGAAATCTGTTTGACTACCTACACAAAAAAATAAGGAAGACTTAAAAAGAAATATTAGATTATGCCCTTTGTTTCTTTATTCTTTTAGGACTGAGACAGGAATTATTGCACACATCTAATCACATCTTGAACAGTTAGGAAACATAAACCAAGATAAGGGTGATGTTAGATATCAAATGTTTCTGCTGTAATATTATTTCAATCTAGATCAGTGGTACTCAACCTGGTCCCTACTGCCCACTAGTGGGCATTCCAGCTTTCATGGTGGGCGGTAGAAGAGCAACCAAAGTATAAATAAAAAGGTAGATTTAACTCTAGTAAGTTGTTTTATAAAGATTTATTCTGCCAAACCTAGCAAAAATTTGACATAAAGTACTTGGTAAGTAATTATTATTATATGCTTTAACTTGCTGTAACTCTACTTTTTAAATTTTATAAAGTGATGTTACTTTCCTACTTTATAAATCACAATTACTGTGGAACCGATGGGTGGTTAGAAAATTTTACTACTAACAGAGATACGAAACTGGGTGGTAGTTATAAAAAGATTGACTACCCCTGATCTAGATATTAGTTTCTTATTTCTATTTATAAACTGGTATAAACTAGTAAGAGATAAACAGAATAGTATTTCAGTTTTGTAGAATAATTGTCACAAACTCTCAATCAGACACCTGGGAAGGTTCAAAATCCAAATGGACTTAAAGCTTTGTCTACAGAATGAATCATGTCTTGTAAGCTCACACACACACACACACACACACACACACACACGTATACTACTTTTCTTTCAAATTATTAAAGACACCATGTATGAATAAAGTACAAATTATTCTAAAAGCAGTAGTTGCTTTTCATTTATATTGTACTTCTTCACTCACTAAATATTGAAAGTTAAATATTGGTAAGTAGTATTTGACTTTTTTTTTTAGTTGGACGAAGCTATTCTTTTTTTCTTTTAAAACTTAGAGTACTATCAATCTAAATTTTTTACTTTATTCAGTGAGAGATATGTTAAAGGGACTAGAATATGATGTATATAAATATATATCAATATATAAGAAATAAAGAACATGAAAAAATGAGACAAGCTTGCCTGAGTTTATATGATCATTTCATCATTTACAAGCTCTCTGATGCTGGGAAAGTTACTGAAATGCTCTGCTCTTTGACTTGCTCTTTTTTGTCAAGTAGGAAAAAGTAATGTACGGTATCTACTTCTTAGGTTTTTGTCACAGTAAAATGAGTGCTTATGGGTAACAGCTTAGAATAAGATCCAACACCCAAAATGGAGATTAGATAATAATTAATAGGAAGATTAGATAATAATTGAGCAAAGGTCCTCTCTTCCCCTCACAACATGTAAAGAGTATATGTCTGCCTCATTGATGCTGATCTTGACCATGAGA
Organism: Saccopteryx leptura; assembly: GCF_036850995.1. Taxonomy (NCBI): domain Eukaryota; kingdom Metazoa; phylum Chordata; class Mammalia; order Chiroptera; family Emballonuridae; genus Saccopteryx; species Saccopteryx leptura. The sequence goes on along the minus strand of NC_089505.1, from coordinate 229,761,482 downwards.
CTTATTTTGTGTTACAGTGTCACAAAGTCAGCGTGAAACGTGGGTGGAATTGGCATGCGCCTGTGTGGGCTGAGACCTTGAAGCACTGGCTGTTTCTATTTGATATTCTTGTGCCTCTGTTTCTCCCTGTGAAAAAAAGGTGTGCCCTAGAGTATGGCTGGCCTTTATTCTGGCCTCAAAATGTTTATCAGAGTCACTTCCATCAACCCACAGACACAGGAGCAAGAAAAAAACATTATTGTAGGACACTGTGTTTTGAGGTATTTGTTACACGGTAATAGCTATCCAACACACACTAAAAATTAGGTGTAACTACAAAACCAATAAAAAAATCTATGATCTTTTTCTGCAAAATTAGAGGTAGTTATTAAGGCTGTCCACAAATGTTTTCCTTTCTCTGTCTCAAAGGACATGGTAGATTTATACTTTCTTACCTAAGAATTTATGCATATCCAAGTAATCTGACTATGGTCAACATGAGCAAAATCAATGTGTGTCCAGGAAGAACCTTCAGGAACCAGTATGTTTTGTCATGATCTTTTTCCCCCATAGTAACCCACAATATTCCATATAGTGTTTATGAATCAGTCTGGGTCCAAGAATGAAGATAACAATGAAACAGATCAGAATCCTATGGCAATTCTAAGACCAACATATAGCACGAGTTAGAGCTGCATTGCTGTTATAAGCCTAGGAGAAGCTGCAGTTGACAGTACAGTGTAATATCTTCTCATAACCTCTAAACAGTGGTACGAAAGTGAGGTTCTACCAAAATATTTTTTAAAACAATAGCCTTATTTATTTATTTATTTATTATTTATTTATTTATTTATTTATTTTTACAGAGACAGAGAGAGAGTCAGACAGGAACGGAGAGAGATGAGAAGCATCAATCATTAGTTTTTTGTTGCGACACCTTACTTGTTTATTAATTGCTTTCTCATATGTGCCTTGACCATGGGGCTACAGCAGACTGAGTAACCCCTTGCTCAAGCCAGCAACCGTGGGTCCAAGCTGGTGAGCTTTGCTCAAACCAGATGAGCCCGCGCTCAAGCTGGCGACCTCGGGGTCTTGAATTTGGGTCCTGCATCCCAGTCTGACACTCTATTCACTGCGCCACCCCCTGGTCAGACAACAACAATTGACCTATACATATGTAGAATTAAAAGGGAACACAGTATAAAAGTATGAAAACTGCAATCAATGAATTTTGACCCTCACTCCCAATTCATATATTGAAACCTTAATTTCCAATATGACTATATCTGAAATGGGGCCTTTGGGGGTTAGTTGGAGTTAAAAAAGTTTGTAAGAGTGAGGCCCTCATGTTGGGATTAGTGTTCTTACAAGAAGAAATACCAGAGAGTTTGTTCACTGCCTCTCTTTCAGCCCTGTGAGGACATAGTGAGAATGCAGACATCTACAAGCCAGGAAGAGTCCACACCAAGAACCACATTGGCTGGCACCTTGATCTTGAACTTCCCAGACTCCAGAACTGTAAGCTAAGTCAAGGACAAACAGAGTTGACAAGGCACATGCTTTTCAGCAGCAAGTAGTGCAAAAAAAATAAAAAAAATAAAAAAAATAAAAAAAAATAAAAATTTGTAGTGACAATGAATGATTATAACTTATTAACCAAAAGATACAACTGTCACAATCATTAAAATCTCTGAATGGATTAACAAAGAATATAATAATACAAAAACTCTTCTAAGAGTCAAGAAACCAATAATAATGTTGAGATATAAAAAAAGTCTTGAAAAGAACTGTAAATATGAATTTAGGCCCTTGAAGTTGCTTTAATCTTTAACAGTTGTACTAGTTTGAATAATGTCCCCAACTCTCAAGAGTTACCTATAACATGCAAATATTCACATTTACCTAGAACATGCAAATATAATTTATTTTGATATAAAGTTTTTGCAGTTGTTGTGAAGTTAAGATGAAGTCATACTCAATGTATAGAATGGGAGAAAATATTTTTAAATCATACATCTGGTAAGGAACTGGTATTTAGAATATGCAAACACACACATACACACAAATAAAAAAAAGATGAAGTCATACTGATTTAGGACACCTGATCCAATTCTTGTAACAGCACCTAATCTAATGACTGCTATCCTTATCCAAAGGAGGCATGGAGACCTAGATATAGACACAAAGAGAACTCTGTGTGAAGACAGAGGCAGAGATTGGAGTGATGCACCAACGAGCCAAGGAATGCCAGCAATAACCAAAAGCTAGAAGGTGTGAAATAGATCTTCTCTCAAAGCCTCCAAAAAGTACCACCCCTGCTAACACCTGATTTCAGACTTCTTACCTGTGAGAGAGTAAGTTTCCAGTCAGTCTGTGGTAGGTTGTTATGGCAGCTCCAGAAAACTAATCTAATAGTTAGATTGTCCTCTTCATTATTTATTTATTTATTTTTATTTAATTAATTGTATTTACATAGATTCTAGGGTCACCCCAAATGCATCCTCCCTCCCCTGGACTGTCCTCTTTAAATACGGCAAAAAGGACACTGAAATAAGGAGGAACTACTAAAGGATAAAGCCCAAAGCTACCAAAACAAAGCTTTAAAAGGAGGAGTCAGAGCCCCATCAGGGCACATTACCTAAGGTCAGAGCTGGCTTCAGGGTTGTATGATCCCTGCAGTTGTTCCGACTTTAGAAGGATCCCATGCTTGGTTTAATGCTTTTGTCAAAAATTTTTGAACGAGAGATCCTTCATTTTTGTTTTGCACTGGGCCTTGCAAATTATGTATCCAGTGCTGGGTCAAGTCACCTCACAGTGTCTTCACAGTGAGAATTCAGAATTTGTTAACCTTTGAGTGTTTTGTCTCTTGCACTCATTTAACTAGAATATTTATAGGTCTGTTTTGTCTCCATTCCCCCACTGAATATTGAGTCTGTGAAGGGGAAGAAAACTTATTTAATGCATGGGTACCTTGAACAAAAGAAGCTACCTTCAGAAGAGATGAAAAGAATACCAGGCTTCACACAGAGAACCTGGACTTGGAGCTTGTTTCTGTGGCTAAAGCCTGGGAGGAGGGACTCTGTTTCCTGTGAAAAGAATAATGTATTTTTTTGTACACAAAGAAGACTGAACAAAATTTTCAGTGATACAAGACATGGATTGGAGTAGGTGTTTGAGCTTCCCTACCCCTAGTTTTTTCTGGAGGTTTATGCTTCGCGCCAGCATGTGAGTTTCTTTGGTTAAAAAAATTTGACCACAAGTTAAGTGTTTCATTTTTGATCATGAGGTTTTGTATGAACTTCTCCATGTTGCTTCTTCATTCTGCCATAGTTCCAGATGGCGGTTGCTATAACAGCCAGGACCAGATGTGTAGACAACTGTGATGCAGACCAGAGTGTCAGCTGATTCTCAATGAGATGGTGTTGCTGAGAAAAACCATGAGTGTTCAAAGCTACTGCCTTTAAGCTTGCTTCTTATCACTGCACAATTAGTCTATCTTGCTTAATTAGGGACAAACATGCCTAAACCTTCAGTCACCTCAAAGGTAAATGTTGATAATCTTTTTGGAGAATACTCACCAAACTTTATTAGGTACCAAGTCACATGGCTGTACATGCAGATGTGCATCTGGCTGTAGAAACCCTTTGTCTGAAGGATTGTAAAAAGATGATTACTCTCATCTGAATGGGATGATATGACTGTGCTTCAACTCTACCTGAAATTCTGGGATAAGGTTTTATAAACAGAAGTGTTAGGATATGTTTATACCTTTCTATAATAAAACCATACAGATTGGACACACACACACACACACACACACACACACACACATGAAATTTTGGCAAAGGAAAATCTTGAAATTTAAATGAGCAGTTCTGACATTAGGAATGTTACCATTTTCTAGTTGGGAATACTACAACCAACAACCCCAGTTAGTTATATATACAAAAATTAGACAAAGAACTGTTTCTCAACATTAAGCAGCCTATTTACTATACATTTCTAAGATTATCCAAATGGTAGCCATGGTTATCACGCCATATTCTAACAGCACAGCTGGGAAGGAGTGGTCCAGGATAGTGTGAAATATAAGCCATCTGCTCCCAGCTGGAAAACTGATTGTTCAGGAAATGCAGTGCTTTCACATTATTTATAGACCCACATTGTGTTTAGCTGCATAGGGACATGAATAAATGGGGCATTCTTTAGGGAACAGGTGTCACCCAGAAGGGTTTGAAAGAGCATAAAATTGATCCAAAACTTCACACTTCTGGAAGATAAGGATGTGCCATTTTTCTCCCTGTGGGAGTTGGTCAATCAGTGGAAGTATGCAGAATAAAATATTATCTGAGAAAGGCTTAAGAGTGACTCCAAAAATTAAGATACTCAATTAAAATGAGTGTGGACCAGAATAACAAGAACTGAACATCATCATTCTATTCACTTATTTCCTGTAAAGTTCTGGTCAAATGATTTAATTTTTCTGGTCTTCGGTTTTCTCTTAAGCCTAACTCGATTACGATATCTTTCCTACCAGACTCATGTTTTAATAGAATTCAAATGGAATAATATAAAAACATTTCCAAGAGATGAGACATAAAATGTCAGGTGTAGTTATTGTGATGAACTCTGATCACCTGCTCAAACACCTTCACTTACCTGAATTGAGTTCATTTCTGGAATTAAGTATTGCCTTATGAAGAGAAAAACATGACAGAGATTGCTGGTAGTCTTTCCTCCTTCCCTAATAAAAAAGTATCCACTATTTTTTTCTACTTTCCTATTTAAAAAAAGAAGGCCCTGGCAGGTTGGCTTAGTGGATAGAGCATTGGCCTGATGTATGGACATCTCAGGTTTGATTCCTGGTCAGGGCACACAAGAGAAGTGAATATATTTTTCTTTCCTTCCTTTCTCCAACCTCTCCTTTCTCTTCCTTTCTCACAGCCAATTGGTTCAAGCATTGGCCTGGTTACTGAGGATGGCTCCGTTGAGTGCATCAGCCTCAGGCACTAAAAATAGCTCTGTTGATTCAAGAACTGGCCCCAGAAGGGGGCTGCTGGATGGATCCCAGTCAGGGTGCATGCAGGAGTCTGTCTATCTCCTCTCCTCTCAGTTAAAAAAAAAATTAGTCCCAATTTTGGTGGTAGTGAAAAAGTATCAAGCTTAAATTCCTATGTCTCAGACTTCTCTGCACATGTGTCTAATGGCACAGTCCTTGCCATTGAGAGATTCAGAGGATATTGACTAGTTAACAGACAAGCCTTTGAAACACAGGCAGACTTAGCTTGCCTTTCCTTTTTGTCCTTGCCCTGAACTCTTCCTTTCATCCTCCTGAAACATGTACAGATTTCATCTTGTGACAAAAGGATCAAGATCACAGACTAAGATGGCAGAGTAGAAGGCCAGGTGGTACCTGGATCCCTGGTCACTGTGGAGTGGCTGCACCAGGCCTGGTCTGACTAACTCTGGACTTCCTGTAAGTGAGAGAAAAATAATACCAGCCAAATTCAATCCCCAAGTGATATAAGAGCTTTGTGCTTAGACAACAGATATTGCATGTTTTTGCTAAGTTTTGCTAAGTTGTCATATATATTGATTTTTATATAAAATTCACTGAGAAAGCTTGCTATTAAACAATGTGTTTTACTGTATAAGAAAGACACTGTGGTGTGTTTAAAATTCTACTTACTGAACAACACTCTGAACTGATTTTCCAGGAAGCATAAATAGAAAGTGCCCTTTTCTAATCTAATATAAAATACAATGAATGATCTTTATCTTTGGTAATAATACTAGAATGACTTTTGAATTTTGATAACAAGTTTATGTCCTTGGCACAGGAAATAGCTAGAGTTTTAGTAAGATGAAGTTATGAGTTCTGATAACAAGTAGAATCCATACTTACATCCATAAAATTCCTCATACTGGTTTCTCTATTACCCTGTGGAATGGCAGCCTAGGGTGACTGAATCTGTATAACTGGTACAGGTTATTGAAAGGGATTTGGAGTTAAATTAGGAGGCTATCCCAGCAATGCAAAACTATGCACCTGACTATTTTCAGTACCGGTATTTATTGAAAGGTCACTGGATTTGATAGAACATAGTCAGTGCTGGCTTGATTGAGAGATACTGATACCATTCATCCAGACTGGATCACTTTACTAGATTACATTATCAGTATGATTTAGTCACCAATAAGGACCACTTGGATGCTGGTAACTCTTTGATAATCAACAGGAGAACAACTTCTAAACACACCTGGTCAAGTACGAGGCAAGACAGGTTTAGCATGTAGTTTTCTCTTTAAGACAGAGAAATGACTAAAACTGACAGGTCAAAGAAAAGTGTTTACATGTAAGCTCTTTAAAATGCTTTATTTTTTTAAAAAAATACATAACCTAAAAGTAATATAAGTGCATCAAAATTCAAATACTTCCCAGTATTACAGAAAAAAAAAAGGAAAAACCATCCATTTCAACTGATCTAATTCCACTTTCTAAGAAGAGCCATATACTAATTTTTGGTGGGTATACATTCATCATTCCAAAGTATATATGCTTTTATGCCCATATAAACACACACACACACACACACAATTTACTATACATATTTTTAGAGAGTATTTTATTTCTATACTGCCAAAAAATGTTTATAATATGCCTGTTGCTTTGGAACTCAAATTGTTTTAACTTAACATAATACTATAGACATCCTTCATGTCAATATATACAGATCAATATGTTTGAATATTTTTTCTGCTCCAAGCAATAGCAGACAAGCTTGTTCTAGGCTAACCTTTTACTGAGAAAAACTAGAAAACCGAGTTCAGCAATCAATCATTTGATTTATTGATAGATAGATATCAATAGATCATATATACCTACATCTAGAGCTAGGTCTAGGTAGAAAGATGTTTGGTGGCATCAGAAAAATTCTGAGTCACTAAAGACTTCCAGGAGTCAAGTATTTGAGGTAAAGCAAGACCAGCAAGATTAGCCTGACATTTGGTATTTACTCTTCACTTCAAAATAATTGATTCAAAAGCAAGAGTAATTAAGATACTGCAAAGCTGAGCAGAAAATAGGAGATGAGAGGCTGGGAAGTTAAACAGTGGTTTTGAAAGCTCACAGGACAGACAGAAGCAAAACATTGAGTCCCATTCTAACAAAGAGTAGAGAATTTGCCAAGATTCAGAGGATTTTATTAGGGATTTCTGAAGAAATAAACTTTAAGAGTTATAAGAACATCTTTCAGAGATCTCTCACTCTCTCTCTCTCTCTCTCTCTCACACACACACACACACACACACACACACACACACACACACCACACACTCACAATTAAAGTTCCAGAAGGAAAGATGAGAAAGAATGCAGCAGAAATAATACCTTAAGATACAATAATTCAGAAAAAAAATTAAAACATTAAAGAACACAATGCCATAGATTCAAAAATAACTACAAAACCTAACCACAATATGAAGAAAACCACCATGAATGCATTATTATAAAGCTGATGAAAAAAGAAAAAAATTATAAAATCAGCCAGAAACAAAATGATACATTTTCATCAAGGGAGTAAAAATAACAATAGCAGCAGACTTTCTAACACACCTAATGGAAGCTGAAACAATAGAGTGACAACTTTACAGTGCTGGAAAAAAAAACAGATAAAGATTTCTATATTCAGGAAATTAAATATATATAATATTTGTTCAATAGTAAAGAAAAATAAAAACAAGCTTTAGGGTCAAGATGGCAGCATAAGTGAATGCCATACATAGAACCTCCCACAAACACATCAAAACTGCAACTAAACTACAGAACAACAATCATTCAGAACCACTTCAAATCTAGCTGAACAACAGTCCTACAATTAAAAATAAAACCAAGAAGGGACATTGTAATGCTGGTGGGTGAGACCAGGCAGGTTCACATTGGATTCAGGCAGATGGCAGAGAAACTGTGAAGCCAGAATGTGTTGGGCCATTCCATTTAATAAAGTCTCACAACAGTGACAAGCACATAGGCAGGGGAAACTGCTTCTCAGTCAAACAAACAGCAAGAATGACTAGTGAGCAGTGGCAGGCAGGCAATCCACGCATCTGCAATCCCTCTGAGTGAAAGCACCCACAGCCTTACACAGGCCATATACATGTGGCTCTGCCATGTGCTCATGCACTAATCAGGCAAAGGGCTTACAGCTGGTACACCAGCAAGCAAGCCTAACACAGCTGCCCCACATTCCACCCCTTTAGGGTTGTTTGCCTCACAATCTACATGACAAGAAACAGAGACTATAGCAACAGCAAAAATTACACAATAATTATAAAGGTGCCCTTCACAATGTCCCCTTGAGAACTTTTCCCAGGGTGTCAACTGGAGGCCCACCTCCAACTCCCCACCCATGGTAGGTGAGAGGGCCTGTATAGTCCAGGGCTGTGTCCATGGAAACTGTAAAGTATCCTTGGTGCCCCTCTCCAACTGGATGAGAACCAGTGCAGGAGAACCTCCACAGGTGCCACAGATCCCCACATCAGGATCTCGCATAGTACTGTCCATGAGCCATGTGTCCATCCATTGAGGGAGCTGGTGACCCCTCTGGTCACAGTCCAAGAGTCAGTCCCTGAGAGACAGCCTAGCTATCTCTGCAAATCACCAAGGTCAAGGTCCATTTCAGGCAACGAGCCACACAGCTCTTTATTAATGGACCTAAGCACTTTTCCATAGTGTGCTGTCTGTTGCCACAAGCCCCATCCAAACACCTTAACAAGCTCATAGGGCCTGGCGGGGTCAAACATATTCAAGGTCTGTGTCACCTTAACAGTTCTCTTAACTGCAGCTGCTATAAAAAAAACAAAAACAAAAAACCCCCAGCACCTATTACCTTCTAACGCCAATACGGCTGCACATTAGAAGGGGACCAGTGGATTGCCAATTTCACACGGGGCCTCTCTATCCCTGTCAGACAAGTCCTCTGCCCTTCCCCCTATTGAAACTGGGACAGTGGGTCTTGGGGATTCTGTAACCTGAACACCAGCCATTTTCCTAGCAGATGCCAAGGCCACCTGCTTCCCTCACTTTTTCAGAGACTGGAACCTCTGTTCTGACTCAAGCTGCCGCCAAAGCTTCAAGACTTTATTAATTAGGCTTGCCATCTCATTTCTGTCTATCCACCCTGGCTGCAATCAAATCCACCCACATCTGTGTTCAAGTAACTTTCACAGGCCTGTTTCTCTTGTTAGTCAGTGGGGAGTGGGGAAGCACGAGCAGCAGCCCTCACAGCAGCCCTCACAGCCTTACGGTCTATCTCTGTTCCAGAGAGAATGATGCCAGCCACTCCTATGTCCCACAGCCACACGAAGCAGGCTGCCAGGGGCTCAGTGAGTTCTCTTTGCTGCTGGATTTTTTCCTTCTTGGAAATCACCTGCCAGGCTCTGAGCCTGTGGATGGCAGTTGTTGCATCCTGAGCCTCCCCCTCAGAAGAGTGGGAAATACCTGCTTCCACCGACTCAGGGCAGGAATGCAGCTCCATTTTCCATATCTGCCTTGGCTCTTGAGGCTGCTGACTCTCAGCCTGAAGCTGACTCTCGAGCTCCTGAACTCACAGTTGTTTCTCCAACAACTGTCACTGCCAATGTTCAGCTCCAGGGAAAACTGCAATTCACAGACCCATTCAGACTCCTTCTCCAGTGTTTGCTCCAGTTCAAGGCATTGCTGCCACTTGGTCTGCAGCTCACCCTGGAGCTTTCGACCTTGCTCAGCTTCTCACACAGGGCTCTTCTTTTCTTCTCACAAGATTTCAGAAAACATCCAGGCCATGGTCCCCAACTGGAGAGCCACTAGGAGCAGCCACTCCTCCATTCCACCCCTCAAGGGCGTCGGCTGTTCCATACTAATACACTGAATCCTGCCCACTATGGCAGATGAAATGCTGGTGGCCAAGGCCAGGCAGGTTCACACTGGATTCAGGCAAATGGTAGAAAAACTGCAGGATTGGAAAACATTGGGCCATTCCATTTAATAAAGTCTCACAACAGCGGACAAGCACACAGGCAGACAAAAACCACTTCTTAGGCAAACAAACAGCAAGAATAGCTCCTCACAGTGGCAGGCAGGCAATCTGCCATCCACACTCTCCTGAGTGCAAGCACCCATAGACTTATATAGGCCATACACATGTGTCACTGCCAGGTGCTCACACATTAATCAGGCAAAGGGATTACAGCCAGTATACCAGTGAGCAGGTCTAACACAGCTGCCCCATAGACATCAAGAATGGTAGGAAGGGAGTGACATAGAAGGCTGGTCCCATCCCAAAATTGTGGCAGACAAAAAACAAGAGGGATATCTCGGCTGTGGAGCTCTCCCCCGAGAAGCAGGGTTCTTCACCCCATACCAGTCCCCTCAGGCCAGAGTTCCCATGCCAGGAAGAGAAGTCCCTATAATTTCTGGCTATAACAACCAGTAGCACCATGACTGAGTAGTTCAGTTGGTTAAAGTGTCATCCTGATATGCCAGGTTGCAGGTTTGATCTCCAGTCAGGTCACATAAAAGAATCAACCAATGAATGCATAAATAAGTGGAACAATAAGTTGATGTTTCCCTCTCTAAAAACAAAGGAAAAATCAAAAAGGACTGTGGATTGTGGCTGATTTAGAAGGAGGCTACTGGAGTCTCAGGTGTTCCCCATAAAGGGCTCATGCATGGACTGACTCAAACTCACTCTTTCTGAGCTCCAGTACCAGGGCAGCAGCTGAAAATCACCAGGGGTATACAAGGAGAATCTAAATTGTCTGGCAGCAGAGTGAGACCTGGAGGGAGCAATCTTCCAGAAAGAAGTGCTGGCATAGGCCTTTGTGCCTTGCTGAGCCTCACCCCACAAAAATGGCAGACAAATAAATACATAGAAGTGTCCATCAACCTAACTATCATTGTTTCCCTGCCCTGATGATTCCCTGAGACCTTACTCCACCCAAATTGGGGGCCTACGCAAACCCTTTCCACTGGCTTTTTCGTACAAATGGCCTGTCTTGGCTCATGCTCGAACTTTCTTAAAAATTATCTAACAAGTAGCATCTGTCCTTGGTGAACCCTGTACTTCTCACTAGTGGCTCCAGTCTCAGCATTAGTGGCAGCCAGCTTGGCCTCTCCAATAAACTTTATTTTTAATTTTTTATTTAATTTGTTGTGTTTACATAGATTCTAGTGTTGCCCTCATTGCATCCCCCCTCCCCCGTATTCCCCTCAACATCTCCCTTACCCCCCTCCTGAAAGTTTCCTACCCCCTTCCCTTCAGGTTTAATTCTGTTCCTCAGTTCACATTGTTTACTGGATTCCTCAAATGGGTGAGGTCATATGATATTTTTCTTTCTCTGCATGGCTTATTTCACTTAACATAATAGTTTCCAGGTCCTTCCATGTTGTTGCAAAAGGTAAGATTTTCTTCTTTTTCATGGCCCCATAGTATTCCATAGTATATATGTACCATTGCTTTTTAATCCACTTGTTCACTGAAGGACACTTGGGCTGTTTCCAGATCTTTGCTATTGTGAACAATGCTGCCATAAACATGGGGGTGCATTTCTTTTTTTGAGTCAGTGATATGGTGTTCTTGGGATATATTCCTAAAAGTGGGATGGCTGGGTCAAAAGGCAGTTTTATTTCTAATTTTTTTGAGGAATCTTCTTACTGTTTTCCACAGAGGCTGCACCAGTCTTCTTTCCCACCAGCAGTGCAGGAGGGTTCCCCTTTCTCCACATCCTCACCAGCACCTATCATGTATTGCTTTGTTAATGAGCACCATTCTGACTGGTGTGAGGTGGTGTCTCATTGTGGTTTTAATTTGCATTTCTCTAATGATTAGTAATATTGAACATTTTTTCATCTTACTATTGGCCATCTGTATGTCCTCTTTGGAGAAGTGTCTATTCATTTCTTTTTCCCATTTTTTATCTTATTTTTATTAATTTTAATGCAATGACATTGATAAATCAGGGTACATATGTTCAGAGAAAACATCTCCAGATTATTTTGACATTTGATTATATTGCATACCCCTCACCCAAAGTCAAATTGTCTTCTGTCACCTTCTATCTGGTTTTCTTTGTGCCCCTCCCCTACCCCTACCCCTCCCTCTCCTTCCTCGCCCCCACCCCACCCCTCCAACCCACCCCCTGTTACCATCACATTCTTGTCCATGTCTCTGAGTCAAATTTTTATGTCCCATTTATGTATGGGTTCATATAATTCTTAGTTTTTTCTGATTTACTTATTTCATTACGTATAATGTTATCAAGGTCCATCCATGTTATTGTAAATGATCCGATGTCATCATTATGACTGAGTAGTATTCCATAGTATATATGTACCAAAGCTTTTTAATCCACTCATCCTCTGACGGACACTTGGGCTGTTTCCAGATCTTCGCTATTGTGAACAATGCTGCTATAAACATGGGGGTGCATTTCTCCTTCTTGAACCATTCTATGGTGTCCTTGGGGTATATTCCTAAAAGTGGGATGGCTGTGTCAAAAGGAAGTTTGATTTTCAATTTTTTGAGGAATCTCTATACTGTTTTTCACAGAGGCTGCACCAGTCTGCATTCCCACCAGTAGTGTAGGAGGGTTCCCTTTTCTCCACATCCTCGCCAGCACTTATTCTGTGTTGTTTTGTTGATGAGCGCCATTCCAACCAGTGTGAGGTGATATCTCATTGTGCTGATTTATCTCCTCGTGCAAGTGAAATAAGTTCATCCTGGGACTTGCTTACCTTAGAATCTCACCAGCTGGATTTGACCAATCCTTTCTGAGCTAGTCATGATGCCATGAGAGACAGCCAATGCTGAGTTGTGTAACTAAAACTAATATAATATTGTATGTCAATTGTAATTGAAAAACAAATTATTAAAATTAAAAAAAAATTTTATTCAAACAAAAATTTGGAGAATTAATCATTAGCAGTTGTTTTCTAAAAAAGAAACATTAAAAACAAGAGGCTGTTTTTAGGAAAAGGAAAAATTACACAGAATAGATTAAAGTAAAGAAGGAATATTTTGTCAATATCTAAATAAATTGTGACAATAAATTTTTTTTTCTCCAGATGGGGCTGGTAGATACTCTGCACAAGAGGGAGTAGATGAAAAGAATGCCACGCAAATTTTATTAAAAATGTTTTGTATGGCTTAAATCCTATGAAAGTTAAACTACAAGACAAAAGTAGCACAATAGACAAGAAGTTGGTGAATGGAATTCAAGTGTCCTAAGTTTTTAAACTCTGTAAGAAGTAGTATACTTTATTTTAGATGACAATAAGGCAATTTTGTAATTTTGTAATCTACTCTGAAATGCCTCAAAACAGCAAGAGACTGTGTATAAAAGCACTTTTTTACTCTTGAAATTTATCATAAATATAAGAAAAAACACATAGAACATGGGACGAAACTGAAAACAAATTGGAAAGAGCAGAAATAGACTCAAAGTATATCAGATGTTTCATTAAATACAAATTAAATAATACAGAAAAAACAAAGAATAGTCCAGGAATTATATGAGTAAATAAATCTATTGTAATAATCATAACCTGTATGTCTCTTTCCAAACAACCATATAAACTATAAACCTACTTTTGCCCACTATATGTATATAAACCTCTCTCTCTCTCAAACTTTGTAGCTTGAAATAAGACTTACATATTAGCTCACAGCCCTCCATGACAGAAATCCACGCATTTTAGACAAGACTCTTTAAAATCTTACAAGGCCGAAATCAGGATGTGAAACAACCTGAAATCTTACCTGTGGGATATATGAAAGACTCTGCCTTCAAGCTCATTTATATTGTTGGTAGGAACATATGTCCTGCCACTGAAGAACTAAAGTCCCTATTTCTTGCTGGATGTCACCTGAGTGTTGTTTTAAGCTCCTAGTGGATGGTCTCAAATCCCTTCCAAGGAGTCCCTTATGTCTTCAGAGCCACTAAAAGAATACCTCTTTTGTGCTGATGCTTCTCATGTTTTTAGTTTTCCTGTCATCCCATCTGCTACTCACCTGTAAACTCTTTGTTTTTAAAGAAGTCGTGTCATATATTAGACCCACATGACTTTTAGTTAACCCAAAGTCAACCAATAGGCAACTCTAATTAAACTTGCAAAATTCCTTTTGCAATATAACATAACACCTCGGAAATTAATATATTATTATACTCAAGCTTTCACTCTCTCTCAAGGGAAGGAGATTGTACAAAGCAAATGTCAGGTCATTGAAGATCACCTTAGAGTTCTGCTTACCACACCGCTTAAAAGATAGAAACTATTTTATTTTATTTTATTTAGAAAATTAAATTTAACAGGGTGACATTGATCAACAAGCATACATAGATTTTATCACTACATCATCTGAATAGTTGATTATGTTGTATATCTATCATACAAAGCCAAATCATTTTCCGTCACCTTATATTTGTCCCTCCTTACACCCTGTCCCCAAGCCCACCCCTTCCCTTCCTTAACATCTCCCTCCCTTTGGTAACCACTGCACTCTTATCTATGTCCATGAGTCTCAGTTTTGTAGCCCATGTATGTGTGAAATCATGCAGTTTTTAGCTTTTTCTGATTTACTTATTTCACTCAGTATAATGTTCTCAAGATAGAAACTTTAAATATATAAAAGAAAAAGGGAGGGGAAATAAACCATGCAAATATCACCAAAATAAAACTTGCATATCTATACAAATTTCAAAAAAATGCTTAATTAATAAATCTTAATAAAAATAAAAATGGCACATCACAAGAACAAAACAATTGATCTACCAAGAAGATACAACAATGAAAAATTGGTGGGCACTAAAAATATAACTATAAAATAAAAATAGAACTAAAAGAGGAATTTATAACTCCACAATCATAGTGAGAGATTTTAATACTTTTCTCAAAAACTATTTAAAAAATGGAAGAAAATTCAGTAAATGTATTGAAAATTTGAGCAATATCATTAACAAAATTGAACAGTCTCAAAACACACCTTCTTTTCAAGTATATGTAAAACATTGATAAAAAATTATCATATGTTGAGTCTTAAAGCAAGTCTCAACAATTTTAAAGGACTAAAATAACAACAAAAAATGATAATGATGATGATATTAAATATAGAACTTTCACACATATTCATTCATAGTGCAGGTAACTTCTATTCCAATTCATTGTCAAACAAAACTAAAAGACACCTACATAAGTAAAAGAATTTAATAAAAAAATATGGATCAGAAGACTATATATTGTAAGGATATCTATTACTCTACACTGACCTGTAACTATCATGTGATACTAAGTAAAAAAAAAATCATAATCATAATTTTTTTGTGTGGAAATTGACAAGTTCATTTAAAGTTTTCCTGGAGATACAAAGGACCTAGTATTGCCAAAACAATCCTTCAAGAACAGAGTTAAAGGACTTAAATCCCCATATATCAAGAAATATCATAAAGTTATTTATTCTGGTAATAAACTCAATGGCTCTAGATTTTTTGTACTTTAAATGCCTGATTTTTGTCAACCTAATGCCTGTTTGAATTAACCTAGAAAAAAATTTGTTTTTCCAGTTAAACTAGGCAATATTTTAGCTGACATTTACTCATTCAACACACACACACACACCACATATATATATATATATATATTCATATATTCAATCCAATATATATGCTGGA
This sequence comes from Saccopteryx leptura, assembly GCF_036850995.1. Lineage (NCBI taxonomy): Eukaryota > Metazoa > Chordata > Mammalia > Chiroptera > Emballonuridae > Saccopteryx > Saccopteryx leptura. The sequence goes on along the minus strand of NC_089505.1, from coordinate 229,745,798 downwards.
GGTCAGGCACTATGAAGTTAAATAGTAGACAGACAAATAGACCAAAGACAGACAAATAGACCAAAATTGCAGAATAGTGTGAGTTGTAAGGTACATTGTTCATACATGGTCACTTGGTTTGTGACACTGAAGACAGTAAATATAGAATAATCTCCTTATTAAATAAGTAAATCAGAAAAAACTAAGAACTATATGAATCCATACATTGTTGGGACATAAAAATGAGACACAGAGACATGGACAAGAATGTGATAGTAATGGTGAGGGGGAGGGGCGAGGAAGAAGAGAGAGGAGGTGGGGGAGGGGAGGGGCAAAAAGAAAACCAGATGGAAGGTGACAGAAGACAATTTGACTTTGGGTGAGGGGTATGCAACATAATCAAATGTCAAAATAATCTGGAGATGTTTTCTCTGAACATATGTACCCTGATTTATCAATGTCACTGCATTAAAATTAATTTAAAAATGTAAAAAAAATTGTGCTGCATCTACTGGCTATTTGAGTACTGAGAAAAGAAAAAGAAAAAAGTTTGACCTCTGTCTCAGATGATAAACATACAACTCAATCTTAGGTGAGATAAACTTTTTTTTTTTTTTTTTTAATAATTTTATTTTTTTAATGGGGTGACATCAATAAATCAGGATACATATATTCAAAGATAACAAGTCCAGGTTATCTTGTCGTTCAATTATGTTGCATACCCACCACCCAAAGTCAGATTGTCCTCTGTCACCTTCTATCTTGTTTTCTTTGTGCCCCTCCCCACCCCCTACCCCTCTCCCATTCCCCCCTCCCCCCCGTAACCACCACACTCTTATCAATGTCTCTTAGTTTCACTATTATGTCCCACCTACGTATGGAATAATACAGTTCCTGTTTTTTTCTGATTTACTTATTTCGCTTCGTATCATGTTATCAAGATCCCACCATTTTGCTGTAAATGTTCCGATGTCATCATTTCTTATGGCTGAGTAGTATTCCATAGTGTATATGTGCCACATCTTCTTTATCCAGTCATCTATTGATGGGCTTTTTGGTTGTTTCCATGTCCTGGCCACTGTGAACAATGCTGCAATAAACATGGGGCTGCATGTGTCTTTACGTATCAATGTTTCTGAGTTTTTGGGATATATACCCAGTAGAGGGATTGCTGGGTCATAAGGTAGTTCTATTTTCAGTTTTTTGAGGAACCACCATACTTTCTTCCATAATGGTTGTACTACTTTACATTCCCACGAACAGTGTATGAGGGTTCCTTTTTCTCCACAGCCTCTCCAACATTTGCTATTACCTGACTTGCTAATAACAGCTAATCGAACAGGTGTGAGGTGGTATCTCATTGCCGTTTTGATTTGCATTTCTCTAATAGCTAAAGAAGATGAGCATCTTTTCATATATCTGTTGGCCATTTGTATTTCTTCCTGGGAGAAGTGTCTATTCATATCCTCTTCCCATTTTTTTATTGGATTGTTTGTTTGTTTGTTGTTGAGTTTTATGAGTTCTTTGTATATTTTGGATATTAGGCCCTTATCTGAGCTGTTGTTTGAAAATATCATTTCCCATTTAGTTGGCTTTCTGTTTATTTTGTTATCAGTTTCTCTTGCTGAGCAAAAACTTCTTAGTCTGATGTAGTCCCATTCATTAATTTTTGCCTTCACTTCTCTTGCCATTGGAGTCAAATTCATAAAATGCTCTTTAAAACCCAGGTCCCTGAGTTTAGTACCTATGTCTTCTTCTATGTACTTAATTGTTTCAGGTCTTATGTTTAGATCTTTGATCCATTTTGAGTTAATTTTTGTACAGGGGGAGAGACTGTAGTCCAGTTTCATTCTTTTGCATGTGGCTTTCCAGTTTTCCCAGCACCATTTATTGAAGAGGCTTTCTTTTCTCCATTGTGTGCTGTTGGCCCCTTTATCAAAAATTATTTGACTATATATATGTGGTTTTATTTCTGGACTTTCTATTCTGTTCCATTGGTCTGAGTGTCTATTTTTCTGCCAATACCATGCTGTTTTGATTGTCGTGGCCCTATAATAGAGTTTAAAGTCAGGTATTGAAATGCCCCCAGCTTCATTCTTTTTCTTTAGGATTGCTTTGGCTATTCGGGGTTTTTTATAGTTCCATATAAATCTGATGATTTTTTGCTCTATTTCTTTAAAAAATGTCATTGGAAGTTTGATGGGAATTGCATTAAATTTGTATATTGCTTTGGGTAATATCGCCATCTTGATTATATTTATTCTTCCTAGCCAAGAACAAGGTATATTCTTCCATCTCATTATATCTTTTTCGATTTCCCTTAACAATGGTTTATAGTTTTCATTATATAAGTCCTTTACATTCTTTGTTATGTTTATTCCTAAGTATTTTATTTTTGTTGTTGCAATCGTGAAGGGGATTATTCTTTTGAGTTCCTTCTCAGTTGTTTCATTGTTGGCATATAGAAAGGCTATTGACTTCTGTATGTTAATTTTGTAACCTGCGACCTTACTGTATTGGCTTATTGTTTCTAGTAGTCTTTTTGTGGATTCTTTGGGGTTTTCGATGTATAGTATCATGAGATAAACTTTTAAAAGAAAACAAGTCTGAGTTTCCGGAAGACAACAAGAAAATGTATTCATAAATTTGGATAAGCAAAGAAGTGTCAAGTGGCACTGACCAGTAAAGAAAAGACTGGCCAACAGTAAGACATTACAAACTAAGAACCCACTAAGAGTCAGGGGGCAAGGCATCAAGGAGAAGAAAATCTTTGCAGTAAACATAGTTGACAAAGGCCTCAAACCAGAATTTATAAAGAACTCTTAAAATCAGCAATAAAAATAAAAATATAGTAATCCAATAGAAAAAAATGAGAAGAGACTTCTGTCAGTTATGTCACAAAAGAACAAATTCAAAAGACTGTCAAAATACAAAAGGGTGCTCAACACCATTAGTCATTATGGAAATGCAATATAAAAATTATCATGAGAGATTAATACCCAGTTAAAAGCTATAATTAAAAAAGACATAATATAACCCTGGAGCTCTCATAATTGCTAATAGGAATGTTTAATGATAACTGGCAGTCATCACTGTGACAAACGGATATTGCCCACTTAAATAGAACATGTACATGACTCAACCATGAAGTTCCACTTGCATGTGTTTTTAAAAAAATGCATATTATACAAAAGACATGAACAATGACAGCCTTAACAGCATTATTTATTACTCATAGTAGCCAAAAACCTGAAAAAAATGTCAGTAGTATATTCAATAAATAATTTCTTATCCATTCCTGCAATGGACTACTCTACAACTAGAAATTAAATACACTATCACTAAATACAACACAGCAGCATCTCACAGCGCACAACACGTAGCATGTGAAACTAAAACCCAGTGCTAGTGGAAGAAGCTGGATACACAAGAATGCAGATTGTATGATTCCCATGTAAAGTTCAGAAGCAAAAGTAATCTGTGTGGTGATTAAACATGTGTGTGTACTTTGTAATAATTCCACTAGCTAAGCCTTAATTAGTTGTGCTCTCTTGTGTGCCTAGTATATTTTATTAAAATGTTTCATACCACAGAAAAGGAATTAAAAATAATGCTTGGAGTAATATTTCTACATATATATTGAATACGTTTATTAGTATTTTGGTACAACTCCTGGATGAAGAATTGCTGGCCCAAGGGAATAGTGTACACTTGAAAGCTCAACTATTTTTTCCACTTTGTTTAAAATAAATATCATCTTCAAAGAAAGAAAGTATATTTTATTCAATTTGTATTGTTATACAATCCATGTAATCATCACCCAGTCTTGTGCTTTTATTACATTTTACTGATGAGAAAACTGAGCCGCTAAAAAAGGTTGAATACTGTCTGACCAGGTGGTGGCATAGTGGATAGAGCATCAACTGGGATGCAGAGGACCCAGGTTTGAGACCCCAAGGTCGCCAGCTTGAGTGCAGGCTCATCTGGTTTGAGCAAAGCTCACCAGCTTGGACCCAAGGTCGCTGGCTTGAGCAGGGGTTACTCAGTCTGCTGTAGCCCCACAGTCAAGGCACATATGAGAAAGCAATCAATGAACAAGTAAGGTGTCGCAACGAAAAACTCATGATTGATGCTTCTCATCTCTCTTCGTTCCTGTCTGTCTGTCCCTATCTATCCCTTTCTCTGACTCTCTCTCTGTCTCTGTAAAAATAAATAAATAAGTAAATAAGTAAATAAATAAATAAATAAGTTGGATACTTCGCAAAAGGTCTCATATGCTATAGCAGGAGGTCAAAATCAGCTTGGGCTGAGTCTAAATCCCATTTCTTTCTCTTTGATCAAAACAGATACAATATGCTATAGTTAAAACAATGAAATTAGCATGAAACTTTATTGTTTTATGAGTGCTGAATTAAACACACAAATCCTAAGGTTCAGGTCCAGGATTTAGGTCATTTCTATACTTTATCTCGGTAACTTCACTAAGAACAAAATATTCTGATATAAACTGAAGAGACATATAAAACTGTTGGAAGAATGGAAAAATTTTTAACTTATTTCCTAAGCTGACAGAGAAGATCAGCAAACAACCTGAAATATTTTATTGAATCTGGCTTCTAAAGATTTCTAGAGTTTATAAGTTTCCAATAATACAGGCACTTCATTGGCTTTGACTTTTATTTCCATCCTAAATGCCTGACATTTGCACCTAATGTTTAATTAAAATAATTCAGCAATTAATTTAGAATAATAAAATAATCCAGCAGACAGCAGAAACATTCCACTTCTTTCCAGGCAGCAATACTCTGTTGCAGCTGACATGTATATATTACTTCATTCAACACATATAGTTTGAGTGTCCACTATGTGCCAGGTACTATGATAAGCAACACATATCATATAAAAGAAAAGTTCTGTCTTCAAAAATCGTTCTGATAGAGAGAAAGGAAATGTGTCACCAAGTATGTGTAAGCCATTCTGGAGCTTCTGTGAGCTTCTTCTCTTCTGAGAACTTCTGTGAAAATATTTATATTAATATGGTGTTTAGTGCAGAACAAAAGGGAGTCAGAAAGGTTAAAAAGGAAGTATGAGTAAACAAGAGAGAATATCCAAGTGAAGCAGGTGAAGGCAGTTCAGGAGAGCAATCCCTGGCAGAGAAGGAAGCCTGGATGTGAAAAGGTAAAATGGTTCACAAAGTGGAACTTCATTTAATAGCATTTGAGTATTTAGTATAGGTAGGGTGTGCGTTAAGAAATAAGTTAGGTGGCCCTGGCTGGTTGGCTCAGGGGACAGTGTTGGTCTAGAATATGGATGTCCTGGGTTCGATTCCCAGTCAGGGAACACAAGAGAAGTGACCATCTGCTTCTCTCATCCTCCCTCTCCCCCTTCCCTTCCTCTTCCTCTTCCATATCCAGTGGCTCAATTGGTTCAAGCATTGGACCTGGGTGCTAAGGATAGCTTGTTGATCTGAGCATATATAGTTTCAGGTGCTAAAAATAGCTTGGTACTTGAGCATCAGCCCAAAATGGGGTTGCCAGATGGATCCTGGTCAGGCTGGATGTGGGAGTCTGTCTCACTATCTCCTCTTCTCAAAAAAAAAAAAGAAAGAAAGAAAGAAGAAAGAAAGATGAAAGAAAGAAAGAAAGAAAGAAAGAAAGAAAGAAAGAAAAATGAGAAAAAGAAAAAATGAGAGAAAGAAAGAAGTTAGAATAGATCATTAAAAGGTATATTTTAAAATGTCTTTGGAAACACTTTTAAGAAATTTGGACTCAACCTGAGGGCAATAAAGCCATTAAAGAATTCTGAATAAAATAAATTTTGGTTTTAAAAAGATGGGTTTGGGTGCAACATTTGTTATGGACAGAAACTAGACAAAATCAGAGTCCGAAAATGTGCTACAAGGCTTTTACAGTAATCGAGATGAAAGTGGCCTAAATTATGGAAGAGACACATGATGAGAACTGTGAAGAACAGGGAGATACCTAGAAGGGACAATGGGCAGAATTTGGCTTAGGGTCAAGAGAAAGAGCAGATGACACCCAGCTTTCAGCTTTTTGACTTGAGAAATTGGATATACCATAGGTCACATTTTCCAGCGAGATTGAGACTACAGGAAGAGAAGCACATTTAGGAAGATATTCAGTTTTATATATTGTTGATTTTAAGGTGTCAGTGGAGGTAGTTATAAAGATATTCCAGTAGAAATTAAATACATAGTTCTAGAGCTCAGAACAACATACTCTCTCTCCAATCTCCCCCCCCCCTTTTTTGTTCCTTCCAATGACAATACGATGACATCCTGTGTCAGAGCAACCAACAGCAATTTTATAAGGGAGTTAAACCTGAGCAGGTGGTGGCACAGTGGATAGAGCCTGAAATGCTGAGGACTCAGGTTTGAAACCCAAGGTCGCCAGCTTGAGTATAGGCTCACCAGCTTGAGCACAAGGAGGGTTGCTGGCTTGAGCATGGGATCATAGACATGACCCCACAGTTGCTGGCTTGAAGCCCACAGTCACTGTCTTGAGCAAGGGGTCACTCACTCTGCTAGAGAACCCCTGTAAAGGCCCATATAAGAAAGCAATCAATGAACAACTAAGATGTCACAACTATAAGCTGATGCTTCTCATCTCTCTCCCTTCCTGTCTCTCTTCTCTCTCTAAAAAAAAGTGAGGTAAGTAATACAAAGACCCACTTCAGAGAACAAAGCAGGATCCATTTTGCTGACCTGGGTCCCCTCCGTAATGGATGCTGCCACCAGAGTTTAACAACAACCTCTACCTTCTACCTTCATCTAGAAAAGTCAACAAATGAGTTGTCTTATTTGAATTTATTAGCTCTCTGCTGGCACCAGTAGATTGAATTTGTTATGTCAACCAAGATTCATTTCGCACAGGTTTTGCTATTAAAAGTTATCTACTTAATAGTATCTTACGTTTACAAAGTGCTTCACAGCTTTCATAACACTTTTATAGGTGTTTCACTTGTGTCTCACCATCTCAGAAGGTCCACCATTATCCTCATTTTATTGACAAGAAAAGAAGGGTGGATGTTTACCATTCATTATTTATCGATGCCTACATCTGGTTTTCTAATGCTAGTTCTATAAAGTCAAGTGAAATATCCTGGCAGGGCTGATAAAAATTTCTAAAATTTGCCACTTCTTACAATTCCTTGCCCACTTTGGCCTGAGTTCGCATTTTGTTAGAAGAGAAGCTGTAGTTTGTGACCAAAAGCACATTCAAGATTCCTCCAGACCTGCTTTCCAGTTCCAGCCCTGTCCAGCCCAGTCACTCCTCTGAGGCACAGCTTTCTCATGTTCAGTATGAGATCGGCCCGTCTCACAGGCTTGTGTTGCCATGGGGATGAATAAGATGGTGAATAAGGACTGCGTGGTGTGAACCATGATGAGCCATGCACAGTGGGAGGCAGTGACTCTCACACTTTCACATGCATCAGAATCACCTTGGAGCTTTTAAAAAATGCCCAAGTCTGGTTCCCACCTTAGATATTTTAAATTGTAATTTATGGGAGTGGTTTTAGTATATCTGTATACATTTTAAATACAGTTAAAAAATACAAGTTGAGGTAGCATTGTCTTTACAATTCTATTGAGACTGCAGAGCAAGATTGCTGAGTACAGGATGAGCTCAAACACCTGTGAGCAAAGCCATATCTCTGCCACTCACAAGCTGTGACATCTGAGCAATCATTTCACCTGTGTGATCCTTAGTTACCTATTTAAAATGAACATTGCACAGCACTGTGCTAATTAAAAGCTTATAAAACCTTTATCATAGCAGCTTATATACACACACACACAGATCTTCAACATGGTCACCATTGTTAAAATATTAATGCAATAAACTTAAGGATCATGGTCCTGGCTCCTGTCTTTAAGGTCTGTCTTTGTCAAGTGCTACTTCCTCAGAGCAGAGACTGGGAATACAGGGAAGCTGCTCCTCAAAGCTAGATTTCTGCCATCACAGACTCTGAAACCTCCCCTCTTTCTAAAAACCTATTCAGGTTCCCAGAAAAGTGCAAAAAAAAAAAAAAAGAGTTGGACTAGGAGCTTAGAGAATTGCTGGAGACAGATCTGCTAAAAATCATGAGATAACTTTTTCAAATTTGTTCTAAAACGTTCTCCAAAGAAAAGGCTTAACTTTTTTTCGTTCTCCTCCACCCTTGCTCCTTTGTGAGACATGAACCAATTTCCCACTGGAGATGGAGCTCCTGAGTTGGAAACGCCCAGTCAAAATGCTGCCCATCTATTCAAGGAGCTTGCTCATGGATATTCTGATTCCTCATTCATACCAACTCATGAGATGGGCGTAGAGACCTCACTTAAAAAGGTAGAACTGGAACTTTGGAGAGTTACAGACTCTGAGCCAAATGCACATAGGGTGGGGCAAAAGTAGGTTTACAGTTATTCATATGAAAAATAACACAATCATTAATAAATAATAATACAAGAATAAACTGTGTCTCACGTTCTCACAACAGTAAGCCTATTTTTGCGTCACCCTGTATTTTTTTTTTTTTATATTTTTCTGAGGCTAGAAATGGGGAGAGACAGTCAGACAGACTCCCCGCATGCGCCCTACCAGGATCCACCCGGCACGCCCACCAGGGGGCGACGCTCTGCCCACCAGGGGGCGATGCTCTGCCCCTCCAGGGCATTGCTCTGTTGCAACCAGAGCCACTCTAACGCCTGGGGCGGAGGCCAAGGAGCCATCCCCAGCGCCCGGGCCATCTTTGCTCCAATGGAGCCTCGGCTGCGGGAGGGGAAGGGAGAGACAGTGAGGAAGGAGAGGGGGAGGGGTGGAGAAGCAGATGGGCGCTTCTCCTATGTGCCCTGGCCGGGAATCGAACCCCGGACTTCTGCACGCCAGGCCGACGCTCTACCACTGAGCCAACCAGCCAGGGCCCTGCGTCACCCTGTATTTTAAGAAAATTGCTCACCTCAGTGATTTTGCAGGATAATTGCATGTCTCATAGTTTTCCTTCTTTTATATGTGGCAACAAGCTCTATAGTCGAGTTCCTCACTATTCAAAGTGTGTCCAGATACCAGAAGCATTGTCATCACTTAGAAGCTTGTTAGAAATGCAGAATCTCAGGCCCTATTCCACACCAATTGAATGAGAATCTGTAGGTTAGTCAGATTCCCAGGTAAATTGAGTGTACATTAAAGTTTAAGAACCACTGATGTGGTGGTTCAACATGCAGATGCCATTGGAGAACCAGACTGTGTTTGCATCCCTGCTGTGTCCTTCTCCAGTGGGAAGACCAGGGATAAGTCACTTAATCTATCCAAGCCTCAGTTTCCTCGCCTGTAACATGGTTGTGAGAATAGTGCTTATCTCAGAGGCCTGTATGTAAAATGTTTGGTCTATAAGAAGCATTATGTGAAAGATTGCTTTTTATCATTCTTATGTTACTTCAACACTAGACAAGAGAGCAAACTACTTTCTGGAGACATTTTAATTCAAAAGTTCTCTGCCTGGGGCATCAACTTCTCCATCTAGTCAAGTACTTACAACAGTATCAATTTCATATTACTTTTTTACCTCTTGTATAGAAATATTGTATATTCCAGGAAAGTTCCTGGCAGAGACATAGATCATTTTGTCTTCTCCAAAGAAAAGAGAACCTCAATTTAACTCAGCAGGAGAGCTCACATTAGTGTAGTGCATACAGCACTAGGTAATCAACCTGGGACGTTTATTGCCCACCCACTGGAGAGTTTAGTGTTATTAGCTAATTAAAGAGAGGATCTGTCCTCTTTTATATATTGCACTTAATGAATTAGGTAATCCCAGCATAGTTACCATGGTACACTATTTATAAAGACCTGCCATTTGGTTGTAATTTTTCAACTGATTAGAGCTTAATTTCTCTTGTAAATTGCCTATAAGTAACAAATAAACCAGAGCAGGGTATTCAGGTTTATGGCAAAGTAAAATTTATCTGTTTAGGCTTCCTAACTCCTAAAGTAAAAGGCAGTACCTGGGCTCGCAATGCCTCCATTCCCCGATCCACTGCAGCAAGAAAGACACAGAGGAGCTGATTGTAATTGTAATTAGAATATACAGCTATAATGAAAAAGACTGTGGCTTTTCCTTTAAATACATCATGTTCTCTTGTTGCCTTATTTGTGTCTTTTTGGAATGACAAGACATTTCATTTGTGTAAAAATAAAGAGGAGACCTTCTACCTGAGCATATTTGAGTGATTTATTTTTCATCCAAAGTCTTTAAATATACCAGATCATATTATGTTCCTCTCTCTTCCACTGCCTCCACCACCCTCTGTCTTAAATGTATGTACCTCATTACAACAAACGTCACTCATTTTTAGACTCCAATTTGCCACCATCCCACACAGACCTGCTGTTCCATCTCTCCATGTTAATTCCCATAAATAACTGATATCAAAATGCAGAGTCTTGGAGATACACTTCAGAAAACTTCATGCAAGGAGAATCCAGAAATGAGAAGGCTATGTAAGGCTTTGGAAGTCGCTAGAGATTTGTTTAACCCTTCTCTGAGGCTTCAGCAACACATTAATGGCAGAGAGTTAGCATGTCCATCATAAAATTGGAATAATATGTAAAGTATATCAAATGTACCTTAAAAAAAGTTAGAGCAATTTCCAAGTAATCCATATGTTCATAGGCGGCTTATATAGATACAGGATAATTTAAATACTAAACATATATGTGATTTCTAAGACATATTTGGGAGCATACAATGTTTAAAATTTTTTTGAGATCTTCATCTAACTGTATATATGACTTGAGGAGTGGCTACATTATACACTCAAGTTATCCCACTGTTTGAAAGGAACACACCACAACGCGCATTTGAAAACTTGACCCAACTTCTAAAACCCATGAAATATGAATTAACAAGCAATCAGTTTACCTTTATTCTCCTTAGAAGGGGTCTTTCAGAAAGAAATTTAAGATTTAGTGCACAGTGAAAAAATAAGACTCAAAGAGTAAAATGAACTGCCCAAGGTGAAGCCAGGAGTAGGCATATTCAGGATTAGTGGCCCTGTCTGCCAAACCTTTATGGCATTGATAGCTATACCCAAAAGGTACTGAATTTTCACTACAATCTTAAAGATCACTGTATGTTCTTATTATGAGTATTTTTATTCATTTCTCTAAAGCTCTTCTGTAATGTTGCTCATGACACCTATATCTTGGCATCTTGTACTAGTGAGAACCATTGAATTTTCTAAATGCCTCAATAGTATTTGAGAGGATCACACTTATTTTGAATTCTTATTTTTATATAATTCTATAGGTTTTGAACTGTGCTGCTCAGAACCCTGGAGAATTCATAGATATGGATCAAGACCACTAAGAAGAGTAGGAGTTGCCTAGCACGGGGGGCTCTTGTCTCTTATCTCTTCTACAACCAGAGCATCTCCATCCCATGAGCTTTATGTAAGGGGTTTCTATACCAGACTTCATTTCAAGGAAGGACTTTGCTAATAATAATAATTCTGAGTACTGTTATTTTAATATATTAGAGCAATCATAGGTGGCAAAGGAACTAGATAATTCTAAGAACTATATGACATCAGGTCTGATGACCAAATATCCCTCTTTATAAATTGCTGAAGCAATGATTATATAGGAAGACATATTTAACTGGCTTTATGACAACTGTCTATTCCAGAAATCAGCAAACTATGTTAGCTTATATCTGTGGTCCCTTTTGAAAGAATCCTAGTTGATTTTATAAATTATGTAGTCACGCTACATAGTTCATATATAGCATTAGTAATGAATTTTCTCTTTCATAGACCACTTTTAACTAATAGGCCTAATGTTTAGAAGTTGACAGAGTCAGTAACGTAACATTCAAATCAGTACAGAAGAGAAAAACTTAAGCTTCCTTCTAACAAAATTCATTCTGGGAGCACACCCTGGAGATAATACAGTCTCCTAAATAAACTAATTTTGACTGACCAATTGAAAATATGTTCACTTAACATCTTCTTATAATAGTCTACTAAATAGAATAGATCATTTTACTTTTTCTGTGAAGTGTAAATAATAAATCTTTTAGAGTTTGTGGGCAACCTGGTCTTTGACACAACTACTAAACTCTACCATTATAACAGAAAAGCAGCCACAGAAATACATAAGTGAATGAGTATGGCAGTGTTCCAATAAAACTTTATTTGCAAAACAAGCAATAGGCCAGATTGGACCGTAGGCTCATCTGCTGGTAGCCTATGTGGCCAGTTGTCAGTCCCTAGAATATAAACAGAAGTCCTGTTAAATGTCTCTCCTCGCTACAATCAATGTTTTAATAGTTTATCAATAAAGATGTAAAAAATAATAATACACGGAAATGGCGCCGTGAGCAGCGCGTCCGACAGATCTCCCCAAAATCTCAACAAATTTATCAACTAGAAACAGAAAAATTTATCCTCGGAGCATTCCGGACTTCCACACACACACTGAAAGCAGAGGGACTGTTGCCCAGGAAGGAGTACACCTGTGGTGAGTCAACCCACACGTGCAGCTGCCCGCCCACACTCGGGGACGGCAGCCTGGGCACTGGCGGCCATCCCAGCATACCCTGAGAAGCCGCGCGCGCGGCCCCCCGTGCCGCAGTCCGACCACTGGTGTGACGAGAAACCGCATGCCCGGTGCCGCGATCCAGAGAGGCCCCGTCCACTGGCGTGCTGAGAAACCGCGCGCACCCCTGTGCCGCGGTCCCCGGCCACTGGCATGCGGAGAAACCGTGCACGCGCCCCGTGCCGCGGTCCCCGTCCACTGGCGTGCTGAGAAACCGCGCGCGCGCACCCGTCCCCGTCCACTGGCATGCTGAGAAACCGCGCGCACGCCCCGTGCCGCGCGGGCGCCAAGGCTGTCCTTCCTAGTCAGGAGATTCTCTCTGGGGGCGGGGCACCTCACCCAGCCATTCAAGCTAACAATCAAGCGTTGGGGGAGGGGCGGCGCAGGCAGCCTGAAATTCTTTTTGGAGCACAGCTGTGGATCCAATCACTGAAATTAGCTTAACTCACGAAATCTACGCACCCACGGGGCTCTAATTGATAAGATCTCTCCCAGTTCAGCGATCCAAGACAAGAGGCGTGATATTTTTCAGTGCCTTTCGCTAAAGGGGCGGGGACAACTTCTGATTGACAGAGCCTCCATATTCAGGGATATTCCTAACAAGAGGGACTTGGCAGATATTAAGATCCATAAAGCAAACAGCGACTAGTGCTTCTTCTTCCCAGCCAAAACAGGCTACCAAGTGTGGAAAGCCTGGGTTGAGTGGTCCAACTGAATGATAGGCACTGAACAGTCACCTTGACAACAATTGACTCCCAGCCCCACCTGATTACGCTGGAGGCTCTGACTGCCAAAGCCTTACCCAGAGCCTTGCGCTGAGTGAGGATAGAGTGGGGATTTCCCAGCTCTTTGAGCCTTTTACTCCCCAGACAGAAGCAGTGGCAGCCTCATAGCTGGATCATCAGGCTGATAATTCAGGAAGGGGAGACTAGGAAAGAGACTCCAGGAAAGCAAACTCTCTCATTGTTGGACTCTGCAAACACCAACAAGCCTTGACTACCAGCGAGACTAAAGCCAATTATATGACATTGCCATAGAATCCCATCAACTGCAAATTCCTACCTAAGAGTGACATAGGGGCAGAACCTGGGGTATAGAGTCACCGACCAGAAAGAGGGAGAGAAAAGAAAAAAGGAAGAAGTTAACCTCTCAAAATCAAGAAAAATCCACAGACTTTATAACTTGTTCCACTAATTCTTTGTTGTTGTTGTTTCTTTCTTCTATTTTATTGCCTTTATTATTATTTCTATTTCTTCCACCTCAGTCCTTTTACTCTCTGCCCATCTTATGCTACCCTTTTCTTGAACTACACTACCCATGAGTGTTACATTTTATTTCTTTTCTTTATCCTAACTCTCCTTTAGGGTTACACTCCAAAACCCTTAACTCTCACTCTCTCCCCTTTTGTTTTTTTTTCCTTTCCTTTTTTTCTTCCTTCGTTTCTCTCTTACTCTTATTTTTTCCTTTCTATTCATTTCTTCTTTTCTCCTTTTACTTTTCCTCCCATTTAAGCCTCAATCACGAACAAATTATTTAATTTGGGACTCAAGTTTTTGTGGGGGTTTTTGTTGTTGTTGTTGTTCTTTTTTTTTCTTCTTCTGCTTTTGTTCTTGGTTTTTCTTTATTTGTTTGTTTTTGTGGCATTTTGGGCACTTTTTACATTGCTTTTTAACTCACTAGCATTCCTCCCAACCCAAAGTCTCCATTGTATTTAGTCTTCGCTCCACTTAATACAACAGATTTTTACTTATTATTTTTATTTTTATTTTTCTCTTCTTTAATTATAGTTTTTCTCTCCTTTTTTCTGTTCCCCTCTCATCCCTCTCATTATATCTCTTAGTCGACCATCACTTACAAGCAAATCATTTTATGCTTGTCTAAGATTTTCTCCCTTTTTTTTTTTTTTTTTTTTTTGTATTTAGTAGGTCCCTAATCCCTTTTTTGCCCCTTGAACTCTTCACCCCAAATCAGGCTCTCCATTATAGGCAGTTTTTGTTCCATTTAGCATAATATAATTCACAGGTCATCACGATATTTCCCTAAGGAGGTGAGAGGAGGGGAAGAGAAGAAAGAAAAAAGGGGGAAATAATAAATTATTACTTTTTTTTTGTGGAGTGTTTTCCTTTTTTTTTTTTTTTTTCCTTTTTATTTTTTATTAATTCTAATTAACACTATCATCAAGACCACCTTCAGATGCCAATAAGAAAAAGGAAATCGAACATTATGGATACAAAAGACAGAGAGGTAACGCAAATTGATGTGGAAAAATCTATGGAGAAAAGATTTAACATATTGGAAGCCTTGGAGCCAAATGACAGAGAATTTAAAATAGAAATCTTAAAAATACTCAGAGATATACAAGAAAACACAGAAAGGCAATTTAGGGAAATCAGAAAACAACTCAACGATCACAAAGAATATATTACCAAGGAAATTGAAACTATAAAAACAAATCAAACAGAAATGAAAAACTCAATTCAAGAGATGAAAAACGAGGTAGCAAGCTTAGCTAATAGAACAGCCCAGATAGAAGACAGGATCAGTGAAATAGAAGACAAGCAACTTGAGGCACAACAGAGAGAAGAAGAAAGAGACTCAAAAATATTAAAAAATGAGAAAGCCCTACAGGAATTGTCTGACTCCATCAGAAAGAATAACATAAGAATAATAGGTATATCAGAGGGAGAAGAGAAAGAAAATGGAATGGAGAATATACTCAAACAAATAATAGATGAGAACTTCCCAAGCCTGTGGAAAGAATTAAAGCCTCAAATTCAAGAAGCAAACAGAACACCGAGTTTTCTTAACCCCAACAAACCCACTCCAAGGCACATCATAATGAAGATGACACAAACCAATGACAAAGAAAAAATTCTCAAGGCAGCCAGGGAAAAGAAGAATACAACATATAAAGGAAGGCCTATTAGATTATCATCAGATTTCTCAGCAGAAACTCTACAAGCTAGAAGAGAGTGGACCCCAATATTTAAAGCCCTGAAAGAGAGGAACTTTCAGCCAAGAATACTATACCCATCAAAGCTATCCTTCAAGTACGAAGAAGATATAAAAATATTCACAAATACAGAAAAGATGAGAGAATTTATCATCAGAAAGCCCCCACTCCAGGAAATACTAAAGGGGGTTTTCCAATCAGATTCAAAGAACAAAAGAAAACATAACCACAAGTAACAGCTCCACGAAGAAAACAATAAAACCAAACTTAAACTGTGACAACAAAAGAAAAAAAAAAGGGGAGAAAGGATGAAGATTAACAGTAGCAAAGGACGATGAAGCGCAGAAATACTCATAAGAAAGGGTACTACAATGAATATGGTAGGTACCCTTTTCATTACTTAATGGTAACCACCCTTGAAAAAACCACCACAAAAACACTTGACTTAAAAAAGGTAGAAACAGAGGAAAGAAGTATGGAATACAAACAAACAAAAACAAATGATAGAAAAACAAAAGAGAAGAATCAAACAAGATACAAAACTAACAGAAAGCAATTTATAAAATGGCAATAGGGAACCCACAAGTGTCAATAATTACACTAAATGTAAATGGATTAAACTTACCAATAAAAAGACACAGAGTAGCAGAATGGATTAAAAAAGAAAATCCAACTATATGCTGCCTACAAGAAACTCATCTAAGAAACAAGGATAAAAACAAATTCAAAGTGAAAGGCTGGAAAACAATACTCCAAGCAAACAACACCCAAAAAAAAGCAGGTGTAGCAATACTCATATCTAAT
Source organism: Saccopteryx leptura (assembly GCF_036850995.1). NCBI lineage: Eukaryota > Metazoa > Chordata > Mammalia > Chiroptera > Emballonuridae > Saccopteryx > Saccopteryx leptura. The sequence continues at coordinate 229,729,466 of NC_089505.1, read as the reverse complement.
AATGCTGACTACAAGACAGAAAAAGTACTCAGAGACAAAAACGGTCATTTCATAATGATTAAGGGGACACTGAATCAAGAAGACATAACAATCCTTAATATATATGCACCAAACCAAGGAGCACCAAAATATATAAGACAGCTACTTATTGACCTTAAAACAAAAACTGACAAAAATACAATCATACTTGGAGACCTCAATACACCGCTGACAGCTCTAGATCGGTCATCCAAACAGAGAATCAATAAAGATATAGTGGCCTTAAATGAAATACTAGAAGAACTGGATATGATAGACATCTACAGGACACTTCATCCCAAAGCGACAGAGTATACATTTTTCTCTAGTGTACATGGAACATTCTCAAGAATAGACCATATGTTGGGCCACAAAGACAATATCAGCAAATTTAAAAAAAATGAAATTGTGCCAAGCATATTCTCTGATCATAAAGCCTTGAAACTAGAATTCAACTGTAAAAAAGAGGGGGAAAAACCCACAAAATTGTGGAAATTAAACAACATACTTTTAAAAAATGAATGGGTCAAAGAAGAAATAAGCGCAGAGATCAAAAGATATATACAAACAAATGAAAATGAAAATACGACATATCAGAATCTCTGGGATGCAGCAAAGGCAGTAATAAGAGGAAAGTTCATATCACTTCAGGCCTATATGAACAAACAAGAGAGAGCCGAAGTAAACCACTTAACTTCACACCTTAAGGAACTAGAAAAAGAAGAACAAAGACAACCCAAAACCAGCCGAAGAAAGGAGATAATAAAAATCAGAGCAGAAATAAATGAAATAGAGAACAGAAAAACTATAGAAAAAATCAATAAAACAAGGAGCTGGTTCTTTGAAAAGATCAACAAAATTGACAAACCCTTGGCAAGACTCACCAAGGAAAAAAGGCACAGGACTCAAATAAATAAAATCCAAAATGAAAGAGGAGAGATCACCACAGACATCATAGATATACAAAGAATTATTGTAGAATACTATGAAAAACTATATGCCTCCAAATACAACAATCTAGAAGAAATGGATAAATTCCTAGAACAATACAACCTTCCTAAACTGAGTCATGAAGAAGCAGAAAGCCTAAACAGACCAATCAGCAGGGAGGAAATAGAAAAAACTATTAAAAACCTCCCCAAAAATAAAAGTCCAGGTCCAGATGGTTATACTAGTGAATTCTATCAAACATTCAAAGAAGACTTGGTTCTTATTCTACTCAAAGTCTTCCAAAAAATTGAAGAAGAAGCAATACTTCCAAACACATTTTATGAGGCCAACATAACCCTCATACCAAAACCTGGCAAGGATGGCACAAAAAAAGAAAACTACAGACCAATATCTCTAATGAATACAGATGCTAAAATACTAAACAAAATACTGGCAAATCGAATACAACAACATATTAAAAAAATAATACATCATGATTAAGTGGGATTCATCCCAGAATCTCAAGGATGGTTCAACATACGTAAAACAGTTAACGTAATACATCATATCAACAAAACAAAGAACAAAAACTACATGATCTCATCAATAGATGCAGAAAAGGCTTTCGATAAAATACAACACAATTTTATGTTTAAGACTCTCAACAAAATGGGTATAGAAGGAAAATATCTCAACATAATAAAGGCCATATATGATAAACCATCAGCCAACATCATATTAAATGGCATAAAACTGAGGACTTTCCACCTTAAATCAGGAACAGGACAGGGGTGTCCACTCTCTCCACTCTTATTTAACGTGGTGCTAGAAGTTCTGGCCAGAGCAATCAGACAAGACAAAGAAATAAAAGGCATCCATATCGGAAAAGAAGAAGTAAAGGTATCACTTTTTGCTGATGATATGATCCTATACATCGAAAACCCAAAGGACTCCACAAAAAGATTACTAGAAACAATAAACCAATACAGTAAGGTCGCAGGATACAAAATTAACATACAGAAGTCCATAGCCTTTCTATATGCCAACAATGAAATATTAGAAAACGAACTCAAAAAAATAATCCCCTTCACGTTTGCAACAAAAAAAAATAAAATACCTAGGAATAAACATAACAAAGAATGTAAAGGACCTATATAAAGAAAACTACAAGGCATTGCTAAGAGAAATAGAAAAAGACACAATGAGATGGAAAAATATTCCTTGTTCTTGGATAGGAAGAATAAATATAATTAAAATGGCTATATTACCCAAAGTAATATATAAATTTAATGCAATTCCCATCAAAATTCCTATGACATTTTTTAAAGAAATGGAACAAAAAATCATCAGATTTATATGGAACTATAAAAAACCTCAAATAGCCAAAGCAATCCTAAGGAAAAAGAATGAAGCTGGGGGCATTACAATACCTGACTTCAAACTCTATTATAGGGCCATAATAATCAAAACTGCATGGTATTGGCAGAAAAATAGACACTCAGACCAATGGAACAGAATAGAAAGCCCAGAAATAAAACCACATATATATGGTCAAATAATCTTTGATAAAGGAGCCAACAACACACAATGGAGAAAAGAAAGCCTCTTCAACAAATGGTGTTGGGAAAACTGGAAAGCCACATGCAAAAGAATGAAACTCGACTACAGCCTGTCCCCGTGTACTAAAATTAATTCAAAATGGATCAAAGACCTAAATATAAAATCTGAAACAATAAAGTACATAGAAGAAGACATAGGTACTAAACTCATGGATCTGGGTTTTAAAGAACATTTTATGAACTTGACTCCAATGGCAAGAGGAGTGAAGGCAAAGATAAATGAATGGGACTACATCAGAATTAAAAGTTTTTGCTCAGCAAGAGAAACTGATATCAAAATAAACAGACAGCCAACTAAATGGGAAATGATATTTTCAAACGACAGCTCAGATAAGGGCCTAATATCCAAAATTTACAAAGAACTCATAAAACTCAACAACAAACAAACAAACAATCCAATAAAAAAATGGGAAGAGGACATGAACAGACACTTCTCCCAGGAAGAGATACAAATGGCCAACAGATATATGAAAAGATGCTCAGCTTCATTAGTTATTAGAGAAATGCAAATCAAAACTACAATGAGATACCACCTCACCCCTGTTAGATTAGCTATTATCAACAAGTCGGGTAATAACAAATGTTGGAGAGGCTGTGGAGAAAAAGGAACCCTCATACACTGTTGGTGGGAATGTAAAGTAGTACAACCACTATGGAGGAAAGTATGGTGGTTCCTCAAAAAACTGCAAATAGAACTACCTTATGACCCAGCAATCCCTCTACTGGGTATATACCCCAAAACCTCAGAATCATTGATACGTAAAGACACATGTAGCCCCATGTTCATAGCAGCATTGTTCACAGTGGCCAAGACATGGAAACAACCAAAAAGCCCTTCAATAGAGGATTGGATAAAGAAGATGTGGCACATATACACTATGGAATACTACTCAGCCATAAGAAATGATGACATTAGATCATTTATAGCAAAATGGTGGGATCTTGATAACATTATACGGAGTGAAATAAGTAAATCAGAAAAAAACAAGAACTACATGATTCCATACATTGGTGGAACATAAAAACGAGACTAAGAGACATGGACAAGAGTGTGGTGGTTACCAGGGGTGGGGGGAGGGAGGACGCAGGAGGGAGGGAGGGAGAGATTTAGGGGGAGGGGGAGGGGCACAGAGAAAACTAGATAGAGGGTGAGGGAGGACAATCTGATTCTGGGCGAGGGGTATGCAACATAATTTAATGACAAGATAACCTAGACATGTTTTTCTTTGAATATATGTACCCTGAATTATTAATGTCATCCCATTAACATTAATAAAAATTTATAAAAAAAAAAATAATAATAATACTACCTTAAAGAGTCCAAAGATAAATGATAGATTATCATCACCACCAACAACAAAATTCCTCCATTAAAGTGTAAAGCGTTATCCAAATCTTCTGCTGAGTTGTAATTAAGATGACTTATTAATACTAGATTTAAAAGAATCTATTGTCCTAGGTATTCAAAATTCACATTATGGCCATTCAGATAAATTACATGCTAGACATATTCTGTATGGAAAATCTTGACATAGTAAATGGTCCAACCAAGATGCTAATAAACCTAATTAAGTATTAACAGCATGGAGACATGAACACTTGTAGTTAAACTAATATTTCTTTCTTGAAGAGTCATGAAAAAAATGTAGATTTACAAAAGCATCTGTACCATGAAAAATATATTTATTTACTTACTGAATGGCAGAATAGTCATGGGTATTCTTCTACCAAATGAAATAGTTTCTATTTAAGAACTATATACAAAAAAAAAAAAAAGAACTATATACAGCACATACCTGTGTAAAAGTAAAATATCCTGAATGCTACCCAGAGGCTTGTCTGAGCAGAGTCACACAAGTATGTAGAAACCATATATAAAAATTAATGTCTTCTCTAATGACAAAATGTGACAGCAGACCTCCAATGCTTGAAAGACAGTTACAAAGTTCATAGTCATGAAATCTGTTTGCCAATGCTCACAGCCTCTCAAAGCTTCACTTTATAAAAGTCACTTCACTCTCTAAATCTAATTTTTTCCACATGTGAACTGAGGGATTTGATTAAATAAAATGGAAGCTTCACCCTACAAATGAGGCAATTCAACTGAAGAAAAGAAAGCCTAACATTTATTCTTTGCTCCATCAGTGTGGTGACCATCAACAATTTTTGTAAAGTAGACCTGATTCTGAAGGGATAAGTACCTATTCTGAAGGGATAAGCTAATGTACACAAAAATCTTAGCTTTCTATGTGTGGCATAGAGTAAATACTAATTGCTTTTGATATCTGGCAGACAAAAGTTCCAGTAAATAGAGTGAAAGCAGCCACCCTTTAAAGGCTGCAAACCCCAAAATTGGATACATAAAACTGGATCTCAGCATAAACTTCTACTGAAAAAGATAGAATGATAGGTAAATAGACAGACAGACAGAGAAATAAATATGCTGTGCTCTTCTTTGTGGACTTACAAATGACATTTGTCAAGTAACAGTTAATTTTTAAAAAATCTTTCAGAGGGAAAGTGAGAAAATATTAAAATAAAAAAACCACTCACCCTAAGAGTGTGGAAACCTATTACCTGGTTAAAAAGGTGTCTTCTTATTTATCTTTTAAAATAATTGGATTTCCCAGAGAAGAGGTTTTTTAAAAAAATATACAAATAATATATTAAAAAATGATGAATAAAGGATTCCTGAGATTAAAGATGTTAATGAACAACAATGCCCTTACCAAGTCAGGTGCAGCAGCCAGAAGCAAGAGAAGGAGCAGGAAGAAGGCTGAGACTGAGGAAAGGCAATCTTTGGATGGCTGATCCAAATGAATCAACTGGAGCAACCAGAAAAAATTTCCAGAGTCCACACGACAGAATCAATCTGGATCATTGGTTGAAAAACTGTTTTCTGTAAAGGGTCTACTTATGGCTTTATGCACCATGTGACCTCTATCACAAAGAGTCAAGTCTGATATTTTTAATAAGAAAACAATCATAGGTAATATATAAACTGAGTATAGTTGGATTCCAATAAAATTTTCTTTACAAAACCAACTGAAGCCAAATTGAGCCCACTGGCTGTCAATTGTCACCTCCTGTTTGAAGCACGTCTGCCATATCTGAGTCCCTTATCTTTATTAATTTTTTTAGTCAGATAGAAAACATCTTTTAATAATAGCTTTAGAAAGCTTCAATGTTTCTATTTTGAGAGTTTTGCCCATATGAGACAGTTTTGTGACCTTAACAGAAATATTATAGCTTGGCTAATTCCAGGTTAATTGGTTTCTGTCCCACCTCTCCACTGTCTCTGGTAGTATATAAAATGGCTACAGAGCCATTTCTATTTACCTTCTTAGTTGTCTCAAGACCATAAGTTTTCCCACAATAGAACTTAGCTAGCATAGAATTTATTACCAAATGATTTTCAGAGTTGTGTCCATTACCAGTAAAAGACAGGTAGAAAAGCAATTAATATAAGTCTAAAAATTTCTGAGCTGCACAACCCCAAAGGGCAGTTAACTTTGAGTAGATGGACAAGCAGTGTTTCCCAACATGTTCTTCTTATTTTTTGATATAGACTGAAAAAGCAAAAGCAAAAAAACTTTAAGTTCTTTTTATTTCTCTCAGATTTTAACATCAGATACATTAACTTCTTAGATCTCTGAGAATTTGAAAAAAAATTATCTAAAATATTGTGTAGTTTCTTACAATTAACCTGTCTCACATGGGACATTTCTTAAATCAGGTACCTGTTTGATCTACAGAAACATTTCATGCATTTAATTAGTTTATTTTTTACTTATTTAGTAGGAATAGTAGCTCAATTTTATGGGCACAAAAACTCATTTATACTAAAAGTTTTAGTCTTATGTCAATTATATTAGATTTCATCCATCATGGAGGGAACAGGGATATGTCCCCATGGGATATGGATTTGCCCTGCTTGCTGACAATGTTTTTGCCAGCACCACCACTTATGGTCTAATAGAAGTCAGCTTCACCATAGATATTTCTATCAACATGGCCTCTAAGCAAGGAACTCATTTTATGATGAAAGATGTGCTACAATGAGGTTAGCTCCCAGAATTCACTGGTCTTACCACACACTGCACCACCTAGAAGTAACTGACCTGATAGAAGAATGAATGGGCTTCCTGAAGGTCACTTTCTATATCAATAATCTATTGCTGTATAACAATCACCCCAGCACTTTAGATTTAAACAACAATAATGTATTGTTTCTCACAATTCCAAGTTGTGAAATGTTCAATGTGGATTGAATGGGCAGTTCTACTACTGGTTTTGCTTGGCTCACTTGTTTGGCTTCAGTCAGCTGGATACTCAGTGATGACTAGATGGTTCAGTTTGACACCACACAAATGTCCAGAGTTTCGGCAGATTTGGATAGAATGAGTGGAATGGCTAGAGCTCTTTCTCATTCCAACATTCCAAAAGAGCAAGGTATAAAATCCAAGTACTTGTCAAGACTCTGTATCAATGTATACTGATATTCTCTTGTTACTAGACTAAAAGGGTTCATTTGCCTGCATGCATCAAAGCCCGATAAGACACTAACAGGAGCTTGCAGCAAAGAAAGTAAGAATTTATTAGTTGAGGAAATGGTGTCATGCCCAGAGTCACAGGTGAACACTACTCAAGGACCTGGCTCCTTGATGACTTCGAGGAGACAGGTTATATAGGGGAAATATTATTTTCATGGTGACTAAGGAAATTCGGGTCATGGTCAAGATCATGGCTCTAAGGGCTGGCTGGTGCTAGGATAGGGGTAACTATATCATTATATCTGGTCCTGAGGTCAGCCACTGTGTAGCTTCATCTGGTTTTACCACTATTCTGAGCCTGGAGCTAAAATACAACTGAGGCCTAGATGTTATCTTTTGTTTGATTGAAAGTTCATCTCTGTGGTTAAGAGAGATAGCTCAAAGGCTTTGGTCTTAAGATTGTTTAATGCTGATCAGGTCTCATCACCCTGAGGGCTTAAGTAATAATTAATGTGCACTGGAGAAGGGGGCAAGTGAGTCAGGGTACTGCATGGGTCAGTTTGAATGAAAAAGAAAGGAGGGAATCGCATTAAAGAAATAAAAACTTCTGCACAGTTAACACCACTGGGAAAAGCAGTCACATGGCTAAAGCCATAGCCACAGAGAGAAAGGAACATTGAAGAGATAATTATCACAGTTCACCACACTGGAGCTTTTTGAGCCCATGGCTAAAACACAAACAGCATTGCCATGACAAGTTTTATTAGGCATGCATATCAGGGGATAATTACTTATTTTTTTCTAACTGTTCCATTGCTTGAGAGAGAGAGAGAGAGAGAGAGGAGTTTGGAAGGGAAGAGGGAGGAAAAGAGGAAGGGAGAGCAAGAATGGAGAGAAAAAGAGAGAGAGAGAGAGAGAAGCATCAACTTTTCCTCTAATTATTCCATTTAGTTGCATCTTCATTGCTTCTCCTACATGCCCTGACTGAAGACTGAACCCACAGCCTCAGTGGCCCAGTACAAGGCTTTATCCACTGAGCCTCCTAGCCAGAGCTGGTATAGTTACTTTTACATAGCTAAGCAGATGCCCATAAAATAAGATATAAAAAAAATGAGGGCAGAGAATTTAATGATGAATTTTGACTTTGTTTGAAAAGTAAAAGTGAAAATTGCCTTTCAAACATATGTTACATAATGGGTAGCCTTATCTTTGCAGGCTTTTGAAATTGGATTTCAGTTTTTTCTTATTTTTATTTTATCATAAATCTGTAGTTGATAGTATTTTGAAGTTCTTGAAATTTCAGAAAACAAGCTTACATGAAGGATTTCTTTGAATGATGTGAATTTCATCTTTTTGTCCTCATTTTGGAGCTATTTGAAGATGACTTTGTAAATTACTCATATTTACTGCATGATAGAGAAAGAGTAAATGTTACCTGAAAAGTTATCAAGATTTATTAGGAATTTTTATAGTGAATCCTTAGAATGAAAATAACTGTTACATGTGTTTTCGATAAATGTAATCATTTCTCCTGATAATAATAATTATGGCTATAATTCACCATTTATTACCTGTCACCATGCAGCAAATAGCAAAGAAGAAATTAACCTTTGAACAGAATTAAATGAACATAAAAAACTAAATGCTATAGGAGCAAAAATATTTATACAAATGCTAATTAAGTATTTGGCATTTAAATTATAAGACATAAAATAATGTTTTTCAGGCAAGCATGGGAAAATACCATGAAAGCCATACTTACAATTTTTATGTAGGCTAAACCTTAGAGCCTGAATTTGTAAAAGATTTTTATTATAGCTTGCAGCTATAAATGAAGTTCATGTCTCAGTACCTGCATTTATATGGGACTACAGAGACAAACTAATTTTATAATATTGGCTGTCAATAATGCTTAATAATATGCTCATCTAAAATATTCAAATTACTACTCTTGAGGTATATTTGAGTAATACCAAAATAACTCTGAATCATTTTTTAAATAACAATATAATGCTTGAAACAAAACACTAAGTTAAAAAATGTGTTTTCGGCCCTGGCCGGTTGGCTCAGTGGTAGAGCGTCGGCCTGGCGTGCAGAAGTCCTGGGATTGATTCCCGGCCAGGGCACACAGGAGAGGCGCCCATCTGCTTCTCCACCCCTCCCCCTCTCCTTCCTCTCTGTCTCTCTCTTCCCCTCCCGCAGCGAGGCTCCATTGGAGCAAAGATGGCCTGGGTGCTGGGGATGGCTCCTTGGCCTCTGCCCCAGGCGCTGGAGTGGCTCTGGTCGCGACAAAGCGATGCCCTGGAGGGGCAGAGCATTGCCCCCTGGTGGGCAGAGCGTCGCCCCCTGGTGGGCGTGCCGGGTGGATCCCAGTCGGGCGCATGCGGGAGTCTGTCTGACTGTCTCTCCCCGTTTCCAGCTTCAGAAAAATACAAAAAAAAAAAAAAAAAGGAAAAATAAAATAAAAAAAATGTGTTTTCAATCATTTGTATTAGCAGTCTATAGAGATTTCTAAACTAAAAATGGTGTTCATATCCCTGGAAATACAAATAAAATGTTTTAATTCATTTGTGAACAAAGTAATATTAGTTCAGCTTCCTAAACCCTCTTGATGTAGATAATTTACATATAAACACATCTGTCCTGAGGTTGTAATCTTTGGAGGAAAGGCTGAGTGTGGGCATCAATTAGAGTCAGGCCCAACTCCAAGTAATAGAGATCCAAAAATGTTGGCTAAAATATAATAAGGTCATTTTTCTTTCACGACCAAATCCAAGTATAGGCAGTTCATGGCAGACATACTGGCTCTGCAGACCTCTGAACACCATCTGCTTCCAGATTTGTTTCCTTCTCCTTAGAGTGTGGCCTTCATCCTCCAGGTCTAAGATAGAGATCTAGACATCATGTTACAATCCAAGCTTCTGTTTAGATAAATATGGGAAGGAGAAAGGAGCAAGTGGTACCGTCAACCTTTCTTATAAAAACGTTTTTGTAATTCTGTCATCCATCAGTTTAGTGTACTTCCACTTTGACCAGAACATAATCAAACAGCCACACTTAGCTGCAAAGGAGCCTGAGAAATGTAATTTTTTTTTACATATGCTCAGCTCAAAATTCTAGTACTATGAAAGAATGGAAAACAGCTGTTTTTGGATAATTTGCTGTCTAGGCCACAGATTCTCTTCCTACTCTCTTTTTGGTCCTCATGTTCCCTATACCTTTTCCAGCACTTAACAAAATAGATAGGTGTTCACTAACTCCTTTTGAATAAAATAATAAATAGAAGAATGAATAGCTAGAATAAAGTAATGCACACAAGTTTCTATATCTAGAGTCACTTCTAAAGTTTTAAGGAAAAACATTTCAATTGTTAACTAATGTAGCTGAAGCTTCCAAAAGAACATCCTCCTAATTAATTTTACATGTCTTTTTAGAAAATATATCTAAAATTTTTAAATGATAAATCTAAAATAAATATTCAGAATTTATCTATAATAATTATGAAAAAAACTATGGCTAAATAAACTCTCCAATAAACAATAAATGAATTAAATGTCATATCCTAGCTATCAAAAATAGTAATTTGAACAATGAATTGATCCTTTTTTTGAGGGCTAACCATGTACCTGGAACCCTGTGGAATACCCTACAAACACCATCTCATTTGATCTTCAAAAGTATTCCCGACTATGGGCAAAACAACCCCAGAGCTGAGAAGCTGAGGAGCAGAAAACCACAGAAGTTAGGTAAACTTATTATGGTCATAGAAAGTAATAAGCAGGATTCCAACTCATATCTGGCTGCCTCCCAAAGGCTTCTTCACTATGAAAATGTCATGTTCAAAATTAGAAAATGAGACTGGATTAGCAGCCCAGATTCAATATTATGGATAGCCTTCAGTTCAAGCTAGATAAATTCTGTTTTATCAAACACAACTTGGAAATTGTTTTAAATGTTGGAGAATGTGATCAATATGAGGTTTTAGGGATATTATCCTTAAATTTATACAGGATGTAGTAGGAGAGGCAGAGCAAAGAGGCTGATTCAGCACTCACAGTTATCCAGGAGTAAATTGATGTCTACACTAGAACTGTAGCTCCAGGATTTAAAACATAGACAGACATAGACACATTTCTCCAGAATTTAAAACATGGGTCTAGACATAGATACATCTCAAAGAAAGAAAAAAAAAAGATAAATTTGGAGGACAAAGTATATATTACAGTTCTACAAGACTCCCAGGTTTCAAGTGAGGATTACGAGGCTGACAAACTGCAGTCAGAATACTGTTCTCCCTCCTTAGTTCCCTCAGCCCCACCTGCTATAGGCTCAGCCTCACCCTTGTTGGTCATGTATATAAGAAAGAAGGAGGTAGATACATACATTAGACCAACATCCCGACCAAAAACTTTCTGGTTCTTGGAACCTACACTCCTCGCACTTACACCATATCAGTACTTAATGAAGTTTTCAAAGATTAACTATTAAAACATAGCCATAATCTGTCCAGAAGTAGAAAATGCATCACAGCTAAAATATAACAATTTCAAACATCATACTGACTGTAAAGCCAGTAGCCAGGGCTACTATTACAGCAGCCCGGCCCATGCAGGTTCGCATTGGATTCGGACAGTCGGTAAAGAAACCATGGAGCCAAAAACTGGTGGGCCATAACCTTTAATCCTACCTTGCACCCGGCGGGCAAGTAAAAATACACACTGGGCTCCAAAACCCAGTCACACTCAGTGCTCACAAAGCCACTGACTTATCCGAGTTTCCTAGAATCAAAGGTTTCTAGCTCACCAACCTTATTCTCCTCAGTTGCCCATTTTCTTCCTTATCCCAGATACAAACTCTACACAGACTGGCATCTCACTCAGTACTCCGCCATCTTGGCTGCTTCTCCTGGCCTACTCCACGTGGCCTCCTTCCGCTGCTGGCTCTACTTTCTCTGCTCTCTCATGCTAACCTCAGAAACCAAGCGAGCAAACTCTCGTTCCATCCCCATTTTATAGTGTAGAAATCCAAACCCTTAATCCAATATACATAATAGGGAAGTCTCTAATACAAAGTCACTTCTCTGAGGCATGATAGGATTGTACCACCTTACACCAAAAAGGGTAGGAAAGGCTTAATCCCAAAACCAAGCCCCAGGCTACAAGGATTCTGCCTGCCTTTAGCCCACCCCAACACACATTAATATCACCTGGGCAACGGCCTCTTTAACAAAGTGAGCATAATACATTTTATCTGCCCAACAATCCACCCCTATGCTCACTTTACTACCCACAATTTACATCACCAACATTCCTGTGCAAGGAAATTAGAACATTACACAGATTACAACAGCAAAAACTCATACAGTTTCAACAATTACAAAGGTACACTTCACCAGTCTCTGAGCACTTTGCCCAAAGCGCAAAATGTCCTCGGCCTATGGGAAAAGCTTCCCAGGGCAGGGGAGTGCTTCCAGCAAAGCCATCCCCCACCCCCATCAGGGTATTTTACATTGTCCAAAATCCGTAATCCGAAAGTCCATCCAACAAAGGAGCCAATGCCCACTCCGGTCGTAGTCCAGGAAATCAGTCCACGCACGTGGGTCATCAGCCACCCCCCTCATTCCTGCCGTCCTGGCAGGTCTTACACTGTCCCAAAGAGGGGCACGTGGCAATGGCAGTCAGCATTTCCATCTCTGCTCCGGAAAGCATGTCCAGCCCTATTTCCCAAAATCGCAGACCTACCAGGGCCAAAGTAGGTGCTCCTTCCAGCTGCGCTTTCACCTTCTGGAGACTGCGGATTGCAACTCCAGTCCGATTCTCCTCATCCTCCAAAGAGGGACTGAAAACACCAGCTCCAGCTGCCGGGCTCGAGCCTCCGTCTGCCGCAGCCTTCTGCTCCACAGACCTTGCAGCTCCGGACCCGGCCTCAGCTTCAGCTTCAGCTTCAGCCTCAGCCTCAGCCTCAGCCTCAGCTTCAGCCCCGGCCTCCTGCCGCTGCTGGCTCTCCGCAACATCCAGGGCAAGCTGCAACTCACGAACCTCTGAATCCTCCTCCAGTGTTTGCTCCATTTCCAGGCAAATCTCGAACACCTGGTCGGCCTCCTCCTCCAGCATTTCCTCCAGCTCCAGGGTCAGCATCGGTTTCTCCTGCATTTGCTCCAACTCCTTCTGCTGCTCAGTTTGCAGGTCCCAGGCAGCCTCTTTCACAGAGCTCTCGGTTTCCTCACGCATGGCTGTAAAAGTCAGCCAGCCTACAATCCCCAAAAGGACAGCCATGGGGAACCCTAACACTAGCCAGTCCTCTACTCCACCACTCAAAGGCTCCTTGCCGATCTGTATCGAATCCTGCCACAGACTACGCCAAATGTAAAGCCAGCAGGCACGGCCGGGGCCACTATCAGAGCAGCCCAGCCCATGCAGGTTCGCATTGGATTTGGACAGTCGGTAAAGAAACCATGGAGCCAAAAACTGGTGGGCCATAGTCTTTAATCTAGCTTGCACCCGGCGGGCAAGTAAAAATACACACTGGGCTCCAAAACCCAGTCATACTCAGTGCTCACAAAGCCACTGACTTATCCGAGTTTCCTAGAATCAAAGGTTTCTAGCTCACCAGCCTTCTTCTCCTCAGTTCCCCATCTCACTCAGCACTCCGCCATCTTGGCTGCTTTTCCTGGCCTTCTCCACGTGGCCTCCTTCCGCTGCTGGCTCTACTTTCTCTGCTCTCTCATGCTAACCTCAGAAACCAAGCGAGCAAACTCTCGTTCCATCCCCATTTTATAGTGTAGAAATCCAAACCCTTAATCCAATATACATAATAGGGAAGTCTCTAATACAAAGTCACTTCTCTGAGGCATGATAGGATTGTACCACCTTACACCAAAAAGGGTAGGAAAGGCTTAATCCCAAAACCAAGCCCCAGGCTACAAGGATTCTGCCTGCCTTTAGCCCACCCCAACACACATTAATATCACCTGGGCAACGGCCTCTTTAACAAAGTGAGCATAATACATTTTATCTGCCCAACACTGACTGAATGCAAATTCCTTTTACTAATGCTTCCTTGCTAACTACCCTCATTGTTATCATTCTTTGACCTCACCCTATTGACAAATCCAATGGCCACATTTCCTTCATTTTTTATAATACATACTGTATTTCCTCATGTATAAGATGCACCCTTTTTTGAAAAAATTGAGGTCTAAAAATGGTGCATCTTATACAGCGGTTGTAGTTTTTTAGATGCATTTTCCGCTTTTTTGTGTGGATGAGTTGTATAAATTTTATGATGAATAAAATGTGAGTTGAATAACTTCATATAATACATTTATTTTCAAATTTTGGGACCCCAAATTAAGGTATGTCTTATATATAAGAGCATCTTATACATGGGGAAATACGGTAAGAAGTCTTTAAAACAATTGACTGTTTTCTCCTCTTTGAAATGCTTTTCTTCTCTCAGTTTCTAGAACCCTCCCCCAAGTGCATCTTTTATTTCATTTGCTGCTCCTTCCAAGTTTTTTTTGCTCTTGCTTTTCCACTACTGTGCCTCTAAACATTGGCAATTTTCAGGACTCACTACTTGTTCCTCTTTCTCTTTTTTTCTTGAGTGATTCCATTTATCCCAGTGATTTACATTCCAGACCAGTGTTAATGTCTCAGGTATTTATATATTGCTCTCACCTGCACCTTCTTTAAGAAGTCATACAGCACATTAAATAATTGCCTAGTTTTGAAACTTAGTGCCATCTTTTTCTAACTAAGGGACTTGTTCACACTAATTATGTTCTCAGAGCCTCACTTTCCCCAATTACAAAATGATAGTAATTAAAGTACCTACCTCGTAATATTATTGTGAAAATTTAAATAGCTCCCTGCCAGATGACTCCATGAATAGAGTGTCTTCTCAGCATGCTAAAGTAATACACTGCTCACAAAAATTAGGGGATATTTCAAAATGAATATGAAGTGATAAAAAAACATTTGATTTTTTTTATTAGATAAGAACATCAGAAAAGCAAACAAGTCAAAGAAAGTTGTTCAATTATGATGCAAATGAGATGCAAACACAATTATAGTAGTTGAGTAGTAAGTGACATATTGGGGGAGTGAACAGAAGCATGTCTAACTGGACAAGAGTGCCACACATTGACTGTTCAGTAGGGTGTATGGTCACCCAAGACTGCCAAAACACACGGACAGTGATGGGGCAGGACAGGATCAGACTGTCCAGCAGTTCTTGTGGGATCCTCTGCCACTCTTGCTCCAGGGCAACCTCCAGCTCAAGAAGTGTTGTGGGAGGCATTGGATGGTTTGCCGGATGTCTTCCCAGTGCATCCCAAGCATGTTCAATGGGATTCAGGTCTGGAGAACATGAAGGTCTGGAGAATTGAACCCATGTGTTCAATTCCTGCCCCCTGAAGCATGTTGTTGATGAGATGCACACGGTGGGGCCTTACATTATTGTCCAAGAAAAGAAAGTTGTTTCCAACTGCTCCAGCATAGGGTATCACTGTAGGGTGGACCTCATCTCAATATCTGACAGCAGTCAGCGATTCGTTTCTGATTACATGGGGGTCAGTACAACCACCAATGCTGATGCCAGCCCATACCATGATTCCACCACCACTGAAGGAGTCCCTTTCTAGTATGAAATGTGGATTCTCCTGTGTTCCTTGTTCACACCAGATCAGGACACAATGACTGTCAGGCTGCAGACTGAATTATGACTCAGCAGAGAAGAGGAGAGCTGATGACTCATCATGGGTCCAATGATGATGCTCATAAGCCCACCTTCTACGGGTTCTACAGTGTTCAGCAGATAACAGAATGCACACCATTGGTCACCGGGCATGCAGTCCAACATGATGGAGCCAATTTCATATGGTCTGGATGCATATGCATCATCTAATGGCAGCAAGAAACTGTACCCGCAGCTCTGTTGCATTGCTGTGCCTGTTCCTTCTTGCCAATAAAGTCAGGTAGCAGTTATCTCTTGCTGTTGTGGCAGATGGGTGACCCTGCCCTTTTCTTCTTTGTACTGTGCCAGTCTCTTGAAAGTGATGCCACAGTCTGCTAATCACGCTTTGGGATGTTCCAAGTGCTGTTGCCACTGTTGTCTGTGTTTGACCAGCTTCAACACGTCCTATGGCTCTCCAGGTTTTGCATTCAGGCAAATGATGTTGCATTGCAAGGGCTGGGAAATCGCAGGCTATGCACTTTCGAAATCAGGGAACATGCAGATACTCCAGTACAGTACTTTCAGCCTTTTGTATAGTGCATTTCCACCAATGAAATAAAAGTTGGTTTTTCTGGTTTAAATATTTTTGTTACACCAGGACAACAAGCCAAAAAGTTACATATAAGCCTTTTTGTTTAGGGCTACACATAAGTGATAGGATCTCTAGCCACTACCTTGTCTGTTGCTTCACCTGTAAAATGAGAGACTAGCATAAACTTCATGGAGTAGTGAGGATTAAAGGAAAAGGTGAAAATGAAGCACCTATTCCACTGCTCTCACCACCAACATTGTGCTGCTGCTCTAACTCCTGTACCAGTGCACAGATACACTCTACAAGCAATATAAGAACGTCTGGCCTCATCAAATAGAAGCACTGCATATTGTAAACTGCAGCATGAAAATTGGTTAAGTCCGTTAAAATGCCAGCATCACCACTTTCCAGCGTCAATGGCTTGTAACTGTAGTTTTCAACCTCTATTAAAAAAAAGGGGGGGAGGCCTGACCAGGCAGTGGCACAGTGGATGGAGCATCCGACTGGGATGTGGAGGACCCAGGTTCGAAACCCCAAGGTAGCCAGCTTGAACCCAAGGTCGCTGGCTTGAGCAAGGGGTTACTTGGTCTGCTATAGCCCCACGGTCAAGGCACATATGAGAAAGCAATCAATGAACAACTAAGGGGTCGCAATGAAAAACTAATGATTGATGCTTCTCATCTCATTCCATTCCTGTCTTTCTATCCCTCTCTCTGACTCTCTCTTTCTCTGTCTCTATTAAAAGAAAAAAAAAAGGTTCTGAAAACCATTTAAACATAAAGAAACCTTTGAGGTATATTCTTCTTAGTTATCTCAAATGATATAAAAAAAAAGCCTTGTGTACAGGTGTTTTAAAAGCAGGCAGGAAGGTATCAAACGTAAGGTTATTTTTATCATTTTGCTATTAACTGTGTAAAACTATCGCAAAATTGCTCAAACTGAAAGGAATTTTACTTCTGTTTCATCCATGACTCCAAACAGGATCGAAAGAGGAGTTTTACCATCCCTTCTTTGGGTTTTATAGAGACTTGCTTTACCCCTCTGTGTTCAGCCTCCTAACACACTGCGTCAACCTTACAAGGGCTTAGGAAAGGGCACTTGGAATTTTTTACAAGTTTCTCTTTGTGGTTTCCTGCTCTTCTCTTTTATCAATATTCTGTTGATCTCAGCGGCTTCTTTAAAAAAATAAATAAATAAACAAACCATTAGAAGCAGCTATTCTGCTCGGGAATGTAAACTTCCTTTACGTTAAAGAAGCCAGATTCTGGCCTTTGCACCAGAAACCCCAAGCCGCCATTTGCCATGTGCTCTGGGCTCAAATCATTTTATGTCAAGGACGAGACATACATACCGGCACTCAGAACTCAGGCTGCTGCACCCCCGCAGATGTTGGAGACAAACTCTCTGGGCCGGAGGTCACTCTGGACAGGCTCTTGTCCTCACAAGAGACGTAGGACCGGAACCCTAACCCGCTATAAATAAGCGAGGTTGCACCCTGGAGAAGCAGGGCACAGGCTGGAGGGCTGCTCTACTCCTCCGTTATGCTTGGAGCATCGCAGTGTTGGAGGAGACAGAGCTTGAGGGGATGCAGGCGAACCCAGCCCCACTCCAGCCCACACACCCGCAGGCTCACCAGGCAACTTCCCTACCCCAAGGGCCCAGACACCAGTCAGGCACAGACCCAGACCAGGAAACTACTTAAGAGGCCGGTTCCAGCGCTCGGAGGGCAGAGGCTCTGCCACAGACTCCTTCTGGCTCTTTCCAAGGCGGTAGAAAGAGCTGAGCCTGGGCGCAGGATCCTTGTGGGAAACTCTGAGAGTTATGGGCCCTCCCCAGGCCTTGGCCCTGGTGGATCTGGGTTTCTAAGGCCAATGTGCCTTTCTTGGGACTCTCCTGCGGAGGCCCTAGCGCAGGTGTGGTCAACAGTCCATGTCCCGTGTTCGTCCGTGCCCCCCCCCCCCCCCCCCCCCCCCCCCCCCCCCCCGCCAGATTAGAAAGAAAACTTTTTTCACGGGCTGGATGAAATATTAAAATTTAAAAATGTTAAATACAAAAACAATTCATTTAGGTAAACAAAATTTTATTATGTAATTTGTTTATGAATAAATGTGAGTGAAAAAAATTTTAATATACAATATTATTTTAATAAAAATATATTTTAATAAAAATATAATTACATATGGTATAAATATCCAAACTGTATGGCAATCAATCAAAACATTATTTAATTAATAGAATGAGCTTGAAGGGGTATATCACAAATAAAACAATTATTTAGTTTTACAAATAGCCTGGACACGTTTTAAGTTATCAACTGCAGCTATAGTCTATGCTACAGTGCCACTTGATTCAGCACACTTGACCACAAAAATAACAAATTGTTTGACCTTGGGTGCGCACTGGCAAACTCCGCCTAAAAGAATGTGGGTTTCACATCACTGCTAAATGTCAAACAGTTTATATCAAGTACAGAAGAGTATAAAAGTTGTAAATCTTTTTTTATTGTTAATTTTAATGGGGTTACATTGATAAATCAGGGTACATATGTTCAGAGAAAACACCTCTAGGTTATTTTGACAATTGATTATGCTGCATTCCCATTACCCAAAGTCCAATTGTCTTCCGTCACCTTCTAACTGGTTTTCTTTGTGCCCCTCCCCTTCCCCAACCTCCTCCCTCTCCCCCCTCAACCACCACATTCTTGTCCATATCTCTGATAATGGAATTTTTTAAAAAATAAAGAAGTATCGTGAATCCTTTCGACCAATTATTGGAAGTTAACCCTAGATTAGTCACATGTAGAATTCTTTTCTCTGTATCACTATCTTCTTAAATATCTCGATTTCCAATAATCAAAGACGCTTCCGCTTCTGAGTAGCTGAGATTTTAAGGTAGCGGAGAATATTAAAAATTTAATCGCGGGCCGCATGAACTCATTATGCTGGCCGGATCCAGCCCACGGGCTGTATGTTGGCCATGCCTGCCCTAGCGGTTACCCGCAGGGCTGGACCACGACCTAGAGATTTTTTCGCTACAACTACACTGTGATTAGAGTCTGCCCTTCAAAAATATAAACTTAAAGAGAAGCGGAGCCCACTTCTCTTTCAGCAAGCACAGCCCCGAGGCCCCTCCGGAGAGGACCAGCCTCCTTTCCTGATACTCGTTTACAGTGTCGATAAGTAGACTCTAATCAACCATGAGTGGGCCATTGTAAGCCTTTTCCTAGGTGACAGACTCAAGCATGTCAACAAGCAAGTGGAATAAAGTTGGAGTATATGCCAAAAGGAAATGTTCTATTAGTTTCAAGCATTTACCACCAGTTAACAATTTTATCCTCAAAATACCTTTTCTCATCTCTACATTACAGGTGGGAAAAATGAGGTATGTTGAATAACTTTCCAAGGTCACAGAGCAGAAAGCAAGTAGTGGGTCTGGGATTTGAAACCAAACAGTGAAAAGGTCACCCCTAAAAACACCGTATTTACTACACTACCTTTCACCAGGCATGTGTGAGGGAGGAGGGTGGTGACGCAGAAGAGAAACAAAGGGCTCACCTCTTATTGATTGATCAAGATAAGCTATTCTTGTGGGGTTGGGGTCTACAGATACAAAGACTAGCTTTTGGTAGAGCCTGGATGGAGAACTGGAGAGCACTTGACAGGATTAAGGACCTAGAACTGGAAATGGAACTTAGGGAGGTAGGAGCAGAGTGGCCTGAAAAGAGAGTAGCTGGGGCTAGACCACACAGGAGACCCTGATAATTTGTGTTTTCTGCTAAGGACAATAGAAAGCTGTTGAAATGTTTTTTAACAGTAAATAATAAGACTTGATGTAGGGTTTGGTTAAAGATGTGATTAAGATAATTTGGGGCCTGACCAGCTGGTAGCGCAATGGATAGAGCATTGATCTGGGACGCAGAGGTCCCAGGATCAAAACTCCGAGGTTGCTGGCTTGAGTGTGGACTCATCTGGGCTGAGCAAGGCTCACCAGCTTGAGCCCTAGGTCTCTGGCTTGAGCAAAGGGTCACTCAGTCTGCTGTAGCCCCCCAGGAAAGACAAGCAATCAATGAACAACTAAGGTGCCCCAATGAAGAATTGATGCTTCCTTCCTGTCTGTCCCTATCTGTCTCTGTCATACACACAAAAAAGGAAGATGATTTTGGTGGAGAAGAAATGAAATAAAGTTTATCCGTAAATTCTAACACCCAGCCACTACTTTTGTAGATATTCAGAAAATCACAATAACATGGGTTAATGGGTTAAGGTGCCAGAAGGAACACCAATTTGCTGTCCCTTCACTTTTCTTATCTCGGTGTCCTCTAAACATGTAGCAGATAGTAGAGCCTAGGTCACCAAGCTGAGATTCGATGACATAATCCTGGCTGTAGGATGAGATTTGTAAGAGCAGGAAGGACTATAAGTGACCCTATAAGGTCAGTAGGACATGCATCTAGTTACCAGACAGAATTGGGCAGAAGGTCTCAGCCAAATCCGGGCAATATGTATTGGAGAAGCCTGGTTCTGAACCCCAAAAATCTCCCCTACATAAATGAGATTGGTTTTAGAAACTCAGAAATGATAGGTCAACCTGCAGAAAAGTTTCCCAATGTCCACAAATTTAAACATAACAATGGCCAATTTCCTGAACTCTCTGAGCAGCTACCAAGCTGCCTGGACAAAAAAAGGCTGCTGGGAACAGACTAACACTGCTTTTCTCTACCCCTTTGGGATGAACATACAACACGTGGTCCTGTTCTTTTTTACTGTCTTGCATAGACACTTATTAGTCTCAGTGTCTCCCTTAGATTTTCTTTTAATCCACTGTTTCTCCAGTGTAGGAAGTCCTAATAAAAAACCTGCAGTCTTTCCTTGTATCTCTTCATTCCATCTGTGTGGTAAAACCAAGCCTGTTCATGGTTGACAAATGTCAGAACAGAGCTAAACATCCATGTACAAAGGAAGTAGGAAGTAGTACATTCTAGAAGTAAAATGGAGTTAACCAAGAACTAGAAAACTAATATATTTGTTTGTCAAAGCTTCCATAGGAGGCTGGGGTAAGGGGGTGGGTGTATTTTGCTCCCCAAATCTTCTAACTTTTGGTGGCTACCAGCATTCCTCAGCTTGAAGTTTCATCACTCCAATCTTCGTAGCCAATACTGTACATGGAGTCTCCTGCCTCCTTCTTATAAAGTAATTTGTGATTTGATTTATGGCCCACAGAGATTATTTAAAATGATATCCCCATCTCAAGATCCTTAACCTAATCACATCTGCAAAGACCCTTTTTCAAATAAGGTAGCATTTACAGGTTTTAAGATTAGGACTTGAAATCGTTGAGAGGCATTATTCAGCCTACTACACCACCTCTAGATTTTGACAGATTTTTCTTCAGTTAAACAAGGTGGGGGGAGAAAAAAGATGGCAGCAGAGTAGGTGGATGCACAGACGCCCAGCTCTCACCACCAAACTGGAATACAAATCAATTTAGGAAAAATCAGCAGGAGAAACCAACTCTGAACTGCAAGAATGGCTCTCAAAAACCAAGGAGCAAAGAAGAAACCACAGGAGTCCTGGAAGGGAGCCCCTGAAACTCCTCTGCTTGCCAGAACGGAGGGGTTGGGGTGGGGCTGAGAGCCCAGAGAGGATCTCGGAGGAAGGGGAGCAGAAACTACTGCTCACAGCCACTTGCCTGGCGACCAGGGAGCGAGGTGCGTTGAAAGGACCAGCTTATCTCCCAGGTAGAGAGGACAGGGAGAGGGGCAGACTGTGAGGGGCTAAGGAATGCAAGAGACGAGTTAAAAGGGCTGACTCATCCATGCTGGAGGCGGCCATAGCTGGGAGAGGGACTGAACCTTTCATAAAACAGAGATGAAGTGCTTCTGGATCAGAGATCTCCGGACATCTCTCCAGCTCCAATCAGCTCAACAAGACACAGCTGAAAACAAGAAGTGGGGAGGAGGGGCAGTAACTCAGGTCTCCATGGAGATCTGAGATACACCTCCCCCTACTGAAGCTGAGAAAAAACCCTGCCCCCAGTGAGGTTAGCTGGCTAAAGAGGCCTTCAGAGTCTCAGGTGACACCCATCCCATTCCTGGATACAGTTTCAAGGAAGCCCCCTGCTGAGATCAGTAAACAAGACTATCACCTGTTAAGAAAACAAACAAATCAAGACTTCAAAGCTGCCCAAATCCGAAAGTGGATTACAGATAACAGCTGATACCAACCCAAGAAGACCTAGAAATAACACAACTGAAAACTGGAGGCAGACAACACCAAGCCTAGACTCAACCAACTCTATAAATAAAACACCCAAAAAAGAGGATGAGAAGACAAAGGAGTGCAATCCAAATGAAACCACAAGAGACACCTTCGAGAGATGAACTGAGTGATATGAAAATAATCAAACTTCCAGATCCGGAGTTCAAAATAATGATTGTAAGGATGCTTAGGGATCTTAGAACAACAATGGAGGGTCAGTATGAAAACTTAAATAAAGAAATAGCAAGTATAAAAAAGAATCAGTTGGAGATGACAAATACAATATCAGAAATAAAGACCACAGTGGAAGGAATTAAAAACAGGATAGATAGAGCAGAGGGTCAAATCAGCAAGTTAGAGGACAACTGGAATAAAGGCATAAAAGCAGAGAAGAAAAGAGAAAAGAGACTCAAAAAGTCAGAGGAAACTCTTAGAGAGCTCTGTGACAACATGAAGAGAAATAACATCCGCATCATAGGGGTTCCTGAAGAAGAAGAAAAAGAACAAGGGATAGAGACTTTGTTCAATCATATCATAGCTGAAAACTTCCCTAAATTAATGCAAGAGAAACTCTCACAAATCCAAGAAGCACAGAGGACTCCATTAAAGAGAAACCCAAAGAAACCTACACCAAGACACATCATAATTAAAATACCAAAGCTAAGCGATAAAGAGAAAATATTAAAAGCTGCAAGAGAAAAAAAAGTTATCACCTACAAAGGAGCCCCCATAAGGATGACATCTGACTTCTCAACAGAAAAACTTGGGGCCAGAAGAGAATGGCAAGAAATATTCAAAGTAATGCAGAACAAGAACCTACAACCAAGACTACTTTATCCAGCAAGGCTATCGTTTAAAATCAAAGGAGAAATAAAAAGCTTCCCAGACAAAAAACAACTCAAGGAATTCATTACAACCAAACCAATGCTGCAGGAAATGTTAAGGGGCCTGTTGTAAACAGATAAAAGTGGGAAAAGAATATAGCAAAAAAGGAATACACCTTTAAAGAAGAAAATGGCAATAAACAACTACATATCAATAATAACCTTAAATGTAAATGGATTAAATGATCCAATCAAAAGACATAGGGTAGCTGTGTGGATAAGAAAACAGGACCCATACATATGTTGTCTACAAGAGACACACCTTAGAACAAAAGACACACATAGATTGAAGGTAAAAGGATGGAAAAAAACGTTTCATGCAAATGGAAATGAAAAAAAAGCTGGGGTAGCAATACTTATATCAGACAAATTGGACTTTAAAACAAAGGATATAGTAAGAGATAAAGAAGGCCACTACATAATGATAAAGGGAGCAATCCAACAGGAAGATATAACTATTATAAATATCTATGCACCTAATATAGGAGCACCTAAATATATAAAGCAGACTTTGATGGATTTAAAGGGTGAGATCAACAGCAATACTATAATAGTAGGGGATTTCAATAACCCACTAACATCACTAGATAGATCCTCAAGAAAGAAAATTAACAAAGAAACAGCAGACTTATTGGAAACACTAGATCAACTCGATTTAATAGATATCTTCAGAACCTTTCACCCAAAAGCAGCAGAATATACATTCTTTTCAAGTGCTCATGGTACATTCTCTAGGATAGACCACATGTTAGGGCACAAAAGTGGTCTCAACAAATTTAAGAAGACTGAAATCATATCAAGCACTTTCTCCGATCAAAACGGCATGAAACTAGAAATGAATCACAGCAGAAAAGCTCAAAAATTCTCAAACACATGGAAACTAAATAGCAGGGTGTTAAATAATAAATGGATTAAGAATGAGATCAAAGAAGACATAAAAAAATTCCTAGAAACGAATGACAACGAGCATACAACAACTCAAAATTTATGGGACACAGTGAAAGCAGTGCTGAGAGGGAAGTTCATAGCACTACAGGCACACTTTCAGAAGCTAGAAAAAGCTCAAATAAACAACTTAACCCTGCATCTAAAAGAATTAGAAAAAGAACACCAAGTAAAGCCGAAATGTAGTAGAAGGAAGGAAATAATAAAGATCAGAGCAGAAATAAATGACATAGAGGCTAAAGAAACAATACAGAAGATCAATGAAACTAGGAGCTGGTTCTTTGAAAAGGTAAACAAGATTGATGAACCTTTAAGTAGACTCACCAAGAAAAAGAGAGAGAGGACTCAAATAAATAAAATTAGAAATGAGAGAGGAGAAATAACAACTGACACAACAGAAATACAAAATATTGTAAGAAAATACTATGAAGAACTGTATGCCAAAAAACTAGACAACCTAGATGAAATGGACGAATTCCTTGAAACATACAATCTTCCAAAAATCAATCTGGAAGAATCAGAAAACCTAAACAGACCAATTACAACAAAGGAGATCGAAACAGTTATCAAAAAACTCCCAACAAAGAAAAGTCCAGGGCCCGATGGCTTCACAACAGAATTCTACCAAATATTCAAAGAAGAACTAACTCCTATCCTTCTCAAACTATTTCAAAAAATTCAAGAGGAAGGAAGACTTCCAAGCTCCTTTTATGAGGCGAGCATAATTCTGATTCCAAAACCAGGCAAAGACAACACAAAGAAAGAAAATTATAGGCCAATATCTCTGATGAATATAGATGCTAAAATCTTCAACAAAATATTAGCAAACCGGATCCAACAATATATGGAAAAAATCATACACCATGATCAAGTGGGATTTATTCTGGGGAGGCAAGGCTGGTACAATATTTGTAAATCAATCAATGTGATTCATCACATAAACAAAAAGAAGGAGAAAAACCATATGATAATTTCAATAGATGCAGAAAAAGCATTTGATAAAATCCAGCACCCATTCATGATCAAAACTCTCAGCAAAGTGGGAATACAGGGAACATACCTCAACATGATAAAAGCCATCTATGACAAACCCACAGCCAACATCATACTCAATAGGCAAAAATTAAAAGCAATCCCCTTAAGATCAGGAACAAGGCAGGGGTGCCCCCTTTCACCACTCTTATTTAACATGGTCCTGGAAGTCCTAGCCACAGCTATCAGACAAGAAGAAGAAATAAAAGGAATTCAAGTGGGAAAAGAAGAAGTAAAACTATCATTATTTGCAGATGATATAATATTGTATATAGAAAACCCTAAAGTCTCAGTCAAAAAGCTACTGGACCTGATAAATGAATTCAGCAAAGTGGCAGGATATAAAATCAATACTCAGAAATCAGAGGCATTTTTATACACCAACAATGAACAGTCAGAAAGAGAAATTAAGGAAACAATCCCCTTCACAATTACAACCAAAAAAATAAAGTACCTAGGAATAAACTTAACCAAGGAGACTAAAGACTTGTACTTGAAAAATTACAAAGCAGTGATAAAAGAAATCAAGGAAGATACAAACAAGTGGAAGCATATACTGTGCTCATGGTTAGGAAGAATAAACATCATTTAAATGTCTATATTACCCAAAGCAATCTATAAATTCAATGCAATACCAATTAAAATACCAATGACATACTTCAAAGATATAGAACACATATTCCAAAAATTTATATGGAACCAAAAGAGAACACGAATAGCCTCAGCAATCTTAAAAAAGAAGAATAAAGTGGGAGGTATCACACTTCCTGATATCAAGTTATACTACAAGGCCATTGTACTCAAAACAGCCTGGTACTGGCATAAGAACAGGCATATAGATCAATGGAACAGAACAGAGAACCCAGAAATAAACCCACAGTTCTATGGACAACTGATATTTGACAAAGGAGGTAAGGAAATACAATGGAGTAAAGACAGCCTCTTTAACAAATGGTGTTGGCGAAATTGGACAGCTACCTGCAAAGAAATGAAACTAGATCACCAGCTTACACCACTCACAAAAATAAACTCAAAATGGATAAAAGACTTAAATGTAGGCCATGAAACCATAAGCATCTTAGAAGAAAACATAGGCAGTAAGCTCTCCGACATCTCTCGGAGCAATATATTTGCTGATTTATCTCCATGGGGAAGTGAAATAAAAGACAGGATAAACAAATGGGACTGTATCAAACTAAAAAGCTTTTGCACAGCTAAAGACAACAAGAACAGAATAAAAAGACAAACTACACAATAGGAGAACATATTTGACAATACGTCTGATAAGGGGTTAATAACCAAAATTTATAAAGAACTCGTAAATCTCAACACCAGGAAGACAAACAATCCAATCCAAAAATGGGCAAAAGAGATGAATAGACACTTCTCCAAAGAGGGCATACAGATGGCCAACAGGCATATGAAAAAATGCTCAACATCACTAATGATTAGAGAAATGCAAATTAAAACCACAATGAGATATCACCTCACACCAGTCAGAATGGCACTCATCAACAAAACAACACAGAAAAAGTGCTGGCAAGGATGTGGAGAAAAAGGCAAGGATTCTGCACTGCTGGTGGGAATGCAGACTGGTGCAGCCTCTGTGGAAAACAGTATGGAGATTCCTCAAAAAACTGAAAATCGAACTGCCTTTTGACCCAGCTATCCCACTTTTAGGAATATACCCCAAGGACACCATAGAACGGCTCGAAAAGGAGAAATGCACCTCCATGTTTGTGGCAGCATTGTTCACAATAGCGAAGATCTGGAAACAACCCAAGTGTCCATCAGAGGATGAGTGGATTAAAAAGCTTTGGTACATATATACTATGGAGTACTACTCAGCCATAAGAAATGATGACATCAGATCATTTACAATAACATGGATGGACCTTGATAACATTATACGGAGTGAAATAAGTAAATCAGAAAAAAAACTAAGAACTATATGAATCCATACATAGAAGGGACATAAAAATGAGACTCAGAGACATGAACAAGAATGTGTTGGCAACAGGGGTGGGGGGTGGGGGGAGGGGGGATGGGGTGAAGAAGGAGAGAGGGGTTGGGGGAGGGGAGGGGCACAAAGAAAACCAGATAGAAGGTGACAGAAGACAATTTAACTTTGGGGGAGGGGTATACAGCACAATCAAATGTCAAAATAAACTAGAGATGTTTTCTCTCAACATATGTACCCTGATTTATCAATGTCACTGCATTAAATTTAATAAATAAATAAATAAAACAACAACAAGGTGGCTGCAGCACATAATCTCTACAACAATACTGCCAATAAAACCTTGCTGCAGCAATGGAGTCTATCATTTACTGTCCAGTGCAGTAGCCATTAGCCACAGATGGCTACTGAAATGTAGCTAATCTGTGTCTCTATAATTCTAAATTCTTCACTCTGTGAAGCACCTTTAAAAAATAAGTTACTTGTCCCCTCCCCCGCAATATTTCACCTCACCCCATAAAATTATTCACAACTTTTACATGCTATTGTTTAGTCTAGTGGACTTGAGCACCTGAAATGTAGCTAATGCAATTGAGGAGCTGAAATTTTATTTAGTTTTGATTTAGATAGCCACATGTGACCAATGGCTGTCATATTGAATAGTGCAGTTCTAGTATCTCTATAATTCTAAATTCTTCACTCTGTGAAGCACCTTTAAAAAATAAGTTACTTGTCCCCTCCCCCGCAATATTTCACCTCACCCCATAAAATTATTCACAACTTTTACATGCTATTGTTTAGTCTAGTGGACTTTAGGCAGCACTCTTTTAACCAAAAAAATTATTTGGAAAACCAAAGTGGAAACCGGGCTGACCTGATGAAGTTGGATAGTGGGAGAGGCAGGAGGATCTGTGGCAGATCCAGGGTCTCCACCTGTTCACTGAACCCAAGTAGCTCCCCAAGGAGCAAAGAACCGCCACTAACACTCAGTGGAGGGGAGGCATTTGTGAAACCAGTGGTTATTCTTGGAAATTTTCTAGAGTCTTAAGTCAGACTTTAACGCACATAGTTTACATCTTTTATCTTGGCAGTAGCTAGAAAAAATTGTCATTTTCTTGGTCCTTTTGCCTTCACTGGACCACTGTTCATTGGCATTTTATGCCTCCCGTGGTCTGCCAGAAATTTCTGTTTGTAGCCTGTTAAGTTTTCGGACTGTTTTCTCTCAATTTTGCCTTCCCTTTATCTATTTAGCATTTTTTTTTAAATGAATTTTTATTAATGGTAATGGGATGACATTAATAAATCAGGGTACATATATTCAAAGAAAACATGTCTAGGTTATTTTGTCATTAGATTATGTTGCATACCCCTCGCCCAAAGTCAGATTGTCCTTCGCCATGCTCTATCTAGTTCTCTGTGCCCCTCCCCCTCCCCCTAACTCTCCCGCTGTCCTCCCTCCCCCCACCCCTGGTAACCACCACACTCTTGTCCATGTCTCTTAGTCTCATTTTTATGTTCCACCAATGTATGGAATCATGTAGTTCTTGTTTTTTTCTGATTTACTTATTTCACTCCTTATAATGTTATCAAGATCCCACCATTTTGCTGTAAATGATCTGATGTCATCATTTCTTATGGCTGAGTAGTATTCCATAGTGTATATGTGCCACATCTTCTTTATCCAGTCTTCTATTGAAGGGCTTTTTGGTTGTTTCCATGTCTTGGCCACTGTGAACAGTGCTGCAATGAACATGGGGCTACATGTGTCTTCACGTATCAATGTTTCTGAGGTTTTGGGGTATATACCCAGTAGAGGGATTGCTGGGTCATAAGGTAGTTCTATTTGCAGTTTTTTGAGGAACCACCATACTTTCCTCCATAATGGTTGTACTACTTTACAGTCCCACCAACAGTGAATGAGGGTTCCTTTTTCTCCACAGCCCCTCCAACATTTGCTATTACCCGTCTTGTTGATAATGGCTAATCTAACAGGGGTGAGGTGGTATCTCATTGTAGTTTTGATTTGCATTTCCCTAATAACTAATGAAGCTGAGCATCTTTTCATATATCTGTTGGCCATTTGTATCTCTTCCTGGGAGAAGTGTCTATTCATGTCCTCTTCCCATTTTTTTATTGGATTGTTTGTTTGTTTGTTGTTGAGTTTTATGAGTTCTTTGTAAATTTTGGATATTAGGCCCTTATCTGAGTTGTTGTTTGAAAATATCATTTCCCATTTAGTTGGCTGTCTGTTTATTTTGATATCAGTTTCTCTTGCTGAGCAAAAACTTTTTATTCTGATCTAGTCCCATTCATTTATCTTTGCCTTCACTTCTCTTGCCATTGTAGTCAAGTTCATAAAATGTTCTTTAAAACCCAGGTCCATGAGTTTAGTACCTATGTCTTCTTCTATGTACTTTATTGTTTCAGGTCTTATATTTAGGTCTTTGATCCATTTTGAATTAATTTTAGTACACGGGGACAGGCTGTAGTCGAGTTTCATTCTTTTGCATGTGGCTTTCCAGTTTTCCCAACACCATTTGTTGAAGAGGCTTTCTTTTCTCCATTGTGTGTTGTTGGCCCCTTTATCAAAGATTATTTGACCATATATATGTGGTTTTATTTCTGGGCTTTCTATTCTGTTCCATTGGTCTGAGTGTCTATTTTTCTGCCAATACCATGCTGTTTTGATTACCGTGGCCCTATAATATAGTTTAAAGTCAGGTATTGTAATGCCCCCAGCTTCATTCTTTTTCCTTAGGATTGTTTTGGCTATTCGGGGTTTTTTATAGTTCCATATAAATCTGATGATTTTTTGTTCCATTTCTTTTAAAAATCTCATAGGGATTTTGATGGGAATTGCATTAAATTTGTATATTGCTTTGAGTAATATGGCCATTTTGATTATATTTATTCTTCCTATCCAAGAACAAGGAATATTTTTCCATCTCATTGTATCTTTTTCGATTTCCCTTAACAATGCTTTGTAATTTTCATTATATAGGTCCTTTACATTCTTTGTTATGTTTATTCCTAGGTATTTTATTTTTTTTGTTGCAATCGTGAAGGGGATTATTTTTTTGAGTTCGTTTTCTAATATTTCATTGTTGGCATAGAGAAAGGCTATGGACTTCTGTATGTTAATTTTGTATCCTGCGACCTTACTGTATTGGTTTATTGTTTCTAATAATCTTTTTGTGGAGTCCTTCGGGTTTTCGATGTATAGGATCATATCATCAGCAAAAAGTGATACCTTTACTTCTTCTTTTCCGATATGGATGCCTTTTATTTCTTTGTCTTGTCTGATTGCTCTGGTCAGAACTTCTAGCACCACGTTAAATAAGAGTGGAGAGAGGGGACAACCCTGTCTTGTTCCTGATTTAAGGTAGAAAGTCCTCAGTTTTATGCCATTTAATATGATGTTGGCTGATGGTTTATCATATATGGCCTTTATCATGTTGAGATATTTTCCTTCTATACCCATTTTGTTGAGAGTCTTAAACATAAAATTGTGTTGTATTTTATCAAAAGCCTTTTCTGCATCTATTGATAAGATCATGTGGTTTTTGTTCTTTGTTTTGTTGATATGGTGTATTACGTTAACCGTTTTGCGTATGTTGAACCATCCTTGAGATTCTGGGATGAATCCCACTTGATCATGATGTATTATTTTTTTAATATGTTGTTGTATTCGGTTTGCCAGTATTTTGTTTAGAATTTTAGCATCTGTATTCATTAGAGATATTGGTCTGTAGTTTTCTTTCTTTGTGCCATCCTTGCCAGGTTTTGGTATGAGGGTTATGTTGGCCTCATAAAATGTGTTTGGAAGTATTGCTTCTTCTTCAATTTTTTGGAAGACTTTCAGTAGAATAGGAACCAAGTCTTCTTTGAATGTTTGATAGAATTCACTAGTATAACCGTCTGGGCCTGGACTTTTATTTTTGGGGAGGTTTTTAATAGTTTTTTCTATTTCCTCCCTGCTGATTGGTCTGTTTAGGCTTTCTGCTTCTTCATGACTCAGTCTAGGAAGGTTGTATTGTTCTAGGAATTTATCCATTTCTTCTAGATTGTTGTATTTGGTGGCATATAATTTTTCATAGTATTCTACAATAATTCTTTGTATATCTATGATGTCTGTGGTGATCTCTCCTCTTTCATTTTGGATTTTATTTATTTGAGTCCTGTGCCTTTTTTCCTTGGTGAGTCTTGCCAAGGGTTTGTCAATTTTGTTGATCTTTTCAAAGAACCAGCTCCTTGTTTTATTGATTTTTTCTATAGTTTTTCTGTTCTCTATTTCATTTATTTCTGCTCTGATTTTTATTATCTCCTTTCTTCGGCTGGTTTTGGGTTGTCTTTGTTCTTCTTTTTCTAGTTCCTTAAGGTGTGAAGTTAAGTGGTTTACTTCGGCTCTCTCTTGTTTGTTCATATAGGCCTGAAGTGATATGAACTTTCCTCTTATTACTGCTTTTGCTGCATCCCAGAAATTCTGATATGTCGTATTTTCATTTTCATTTGTCTGTATATATCTTTTGATCTCTGCGCTTATTTCTTCTTTGACCCATTCATTTTTTAGAAGTATGTTGTTTAGTTTCCACATTTTTGTGGGTTTTTCCCCCTCTTTTTTGCAGTTGAATTCTAGTTTCAAGGCTTTATGATCAGAAAATATGCTTGGTACAATTTCAATTTTTCTAAATTTGCTGATATTGTCTTTGTGGCCCAACATATGGTCAATTCTTGAGAATGTTCCATGTACACTAGAGAAAAATGTATACTCTGTCGCTTTAGGATGAAGTGTCCTGTAGATGTCTATCATATCCAGGTGTTCTAGTATTTCGTTTAAGGCCACTATATCTTTATTGATTCTCTGTTTGGATGACCGATCTAGAGCCGTCAGTGGAGTATTGAGGTCTCCAAGTATGATTGTATTTTTGACAGTTTTTCTTTTAAGGTCAATAAGTAGCTGTCTTATATATTTTGGTGCTCCTTGGTTTGGTGCATATATATTAAGGATTGTTATGTCTTCTTGATTCAGTGTCCCCTTAATCATTATGAAATGACCATTTTTGTCTCTGAGTACTTTTTCTGTCTTATAGTCAGCATTATCAGATATGAGTATTGCTACACCTGCTTTTTTTGCATGTTGTTGGCTTGGAGTATTGTTTTCCAGCCTTTCACTTTGAATTTGTTTTTATCCTTGTTGCTTAGATGTGTTTCTTGTAGGCAGCATATAGTTGGATTTTCTTTTTTAATCCATTCTGCTACTCTGTGTCTTTTTATTGGTAAGTTTAATCCATTTACATTTAGTGTAATTATTGACACTTGTGAGTTCCCTACTGCCATTTTATAAATTGCTTTCTGTTAGTTTTGTATCTTGTTTGATTCTTCTCTTTTGTTTTTCTATCATTTGTTTTTGTTTGTTTGTGTTCCATACTTCTTTCCTCTGTTGCTACCTTTTTTAAGTCAAGTGTTTTTGTGGTGGTTTTTTCAATGGTGGTTACCATTAAGTAATGAAAAGGGTACCTACCATATTCATTGTAGTACCCTATCTTATAAGTATTTCTGCACTTCATCGTCCTTTGCTACTGTTAATCTCCATCCTCTCCCCCCTTTTTTTCCTTTGTTGTCACAGTTTAAGTTTGGTTTTATTGTGTTCTTGGTGGAGCTGTTACTTGTGGTGTTGTTTTCTTTTGTTCTTTGAATCTGGTTGGAAAACCCCCTTTAGTATTTCCTGGAGTGGGGGCTTTCTGTTGATAAATTCTCTCATCTTTTCTGAATTTGTGAATGTTTTTATATCTCCTTCATACTTGAAGGACAGTTTTGATGGGTATAGTATTCGTGGCTGAAAGTTCCTCTCTTTCAGGGCTTTAAATATTGGGGTCCACTCTCTTCTAGCTTGTAGAGTTTCTGCTGAGAAATCTGATGATAATCTAATAGGCCTTCCTTTATATGTTGTACTCTTCTTTTCCCTGGCTGCCTTGAGAATTTTTTCTTTGTCATTGGTTTGTGTCATCTTTATTATGATGTGCCTTGGAGTGGGTTTGTTGGGGTTAAGAAAACTCGGTGTTCTGTTTGCTTCTTGAATTTGAGGCTTTAGTTCTTTCCACAGGCTTGGGAAGTTCTCGTCTATTATTTGTTTGAGTATATTCTCCATTCCATGTTCTTTCTCTTCTCCCTCTGATATACCTATTATTCTTATGTTATTCTTTCTGATGGAGTCAGACAATTCCTGTAGGGCTTTCTCGTTTTTTATTATTTTTGAGTCTCTTCCTTCTTCTCTCTGTTGTGCCTCAAGTTGTTTGTCTTCTATTTCACTAATCCTATCTTCAATCTGGGCTGTTCTGCTAGCTAAGCTTGTTACCTCGTTTTTCAGCTCGTGAATTGAGTTTTTCATTTCTGTTTGATTTGTTTTTATAGTTTCAATTTCCTTGGTAATATATTCTTTGTGTTCATTGAGTTGTTTTCTGATCTCCCTATATTGCCTTTCTGTGTTTTCTTGTATATCTCTGAGTATTTTTAAGATTTCTATTTTAAATTCTCTGTCATTTAGCTCCAAGGCTTCCAATATGTTAAGTCTTTTCTCCATAGATTTTTCCACATCTATTTGTGTTACCTCTCTTTCTTTTGTATCCATAATATTCGATTTCCTCTTTCTTATTGGCATCTGTGGGTGGTCTTGTTGATAGCACTAATTAGAATTAATAAAGAGTAAAAAGTAAAAAAAAAAAAAAAAAAAAAAAGGTAAAACACCCCACAAAAAAAACAGTAATAATTTATTATTTCCCCCTTTTTTTCTTTCTTCTCTTTCCCTCCTCTCCCCTCCTCAGGGAAATATTGTGCCTATAATGGAGGGCCTTATTTGGGGTGAAGAGTTCAAGGGGCAAAAAAAGGGGAGTAGGGACCTACTAAATGCAAAAAAAAAAAAAAAAAAAAAAAAGGAAGAAAATCTTAGACAAGCATAAGATGATTTGCTTGTGAGTGATGGTCAACTAAGAGATATAATGAGAGGGATAAGAGGGAACCAGAAAAAAGGACAAAAAAAAAAGAATAATAAAGAAGAAAAAAATAAAAATGATAAGTAAAAATCTGTTGTATTAAGTGGAGTGAAGACTAAATACAATGGAGACATTGGGTTGGGAGGACCCAAAATGCCACAAAAATAAACAAACAAAAAAAAAACAAAAACAAAAGCGAAAAAGAAAAATAAAGCCAAAAAAAACCTTGAGTCCCAAATTAACTAATTTGTTCGTGATTGAGGATTAAATGGGATGAAAGTAAAATGAGAAAAGAAAAAACGAATAGAAAGGAAAAAATAAGAAAAAGAGAAAAACGAAGGAAGAAATAAAAAAGGAAGAGAAAAAAAAACAAGATAAAGCAAAACAAAATAAAACAAAAGAGGAGAGAGTGAGAGTTAAGTGTTTTGGAGTATAACCTTAAAGGAGGGTGAGGATAAAGAAGAGAAATAAAATGTAACACTTATGGGTAGTGTAGTTCAAGAAAAGGGAAGCATAAGATGGGCAGAGAATAGAAGGACCGAGGTGGAGGAAATAAAGGCAATAAGATAGAAGAAACAAACAACAACAAAAAAAAAATTAGTGGAACAAGTTGTAAAGTCTGTGGATTTTTCTTGATTTTGAGATGTTAACTTCTTCCTTTTTCTTTTCTCTCCCTCTTCCTGGTCGGTGACTCTACCCCAGGCTCTGCCCCTGTGTCACACTTAGGTAGGGATTTGCTGTTGATGGGATTCTATGGCATTGTCATATAATTGGCTTTAGTCTTGCTGGTAGTCAAGGCTTGTTGGCGTTTGCAGGGTCCAACGATGAGAGAGTTTGCTTTCCTGGATTCTCTCTCCTAGTCCCCCCTTCCTGAATTAGCAGCCTGGTGATCCAGCTATAAGGCTGCAACTGCTTCTGCCTGGGGAGTAAGAGGCTCAAAGAGCTAGGAAATCCCCACTCTATCCCCACTCAGTGCAAGGCTTTGGGAAAGGCTCTGGCAGTCAGGGCCTCCAGTGTAATCAGGCAGGGGTGGGAGTCAATTGTTGTCAAGGTGACTGTTCAGTGCCTAGCATTCAGTTGGACCTCTCAACCCAGGCTTTCCACACTTTGTAGCCTGTTTTGGCTGGGAAGAAGAGGCACTAGTCTCTGCTTGCGACTAGTGTAGTATAGATCTTATTATCTGCCAAGTCCTTCTTGTTAGCGTTTATCCCTGAATATGGAGGCTCTATCAATCAGAAGTTGCCCCCGCCCCTTTAGCGAGAGGCACTAAAAAATATCACGCCTCTTGTCTTGGGTAGCTGAACTGAGAGAGATCTTATCAATTAGAACCGAGGGTGCGCAGATTTCACGGGTTAAGCTAATTTCAGTGATTGGGTCGCAGCTGTGCTCCCGAAGGTATTTCAGGCTGCCTGCGCTCGCCCCTCCCCCAACGCTTGATTGTTAGCTTGAATGGCTGGGTGAGGTGCCCCGCCCGCAGAGAGAATCTCCCAAGTAGGGAATACCGCCCTGGGGCCTCTCCCGCCCCCCCCCCCGCTGCTGGCGGCTGGGGCACACCGGGCGCAGGATGATGGGGCACCCTGGGTGTGCGGGCCAGCAGGGCGCTCTGGGCGCGTGGAATGCCCAGGGTACACGCGCGAATGGGGTGCTCCGGGCACCGGTGGCTGGCGACTCTCACTCGCAGTGCGCGGGCCGCTGGGAACATTAGCGGTGCTCGCTCTGCAACCGGACCGGGCGTGCCAGCGGCTGCTCGCCGCTCCGGAGTGTGGGCGGTGCTCGCTCTGCAATCGAACCGGGCGCGTGCCTGCGGCTGTTCTCGGCTGCTCGCGGCTGCTGCTCGCGGCTTCTCGCGGCTGCTGCTCGCGGCTCCCGAGTGTGGGCTGACTCACCACAGGTGCACTTCCTCGCGGCTTGAATGAACGTCCCTGCGGTAGCTTCCTCCACACCCTCGTCTCTCAGATTCAAATGATAACAGTCCTTTCGCTTTCAGTTTGTGTGGAACTCCGGAATGCTCCGAGGATAAATTTTCCTGTTTCTAGTTGATAAATTTGTTGTGATTTTGGGGAGATCTGTTGGTCGCGCTGCTCACGGCGCCATTTCCGTGACGTCACTCTATTTAGCATTTAAAGTCACCTCATAAAGACCTTCTGTCCTGCCCACACCCTCTTCTCCCACATTGCTGACTAGTTACAGCACTCAGGTAGGAAACTCCACAGTTGTCTACCTTGAAGGCCTCTATTGGATCTATTGCAACCATAACCATTCATTTTCATCCACTGTGTTGCAAGTAAGCCCTGGCTGGGTAGTTCAATTGCCCAGTCAGGGCACATACAAGACTCAACCAGTGAATGCATAAATAAATGAAACAATAAATCAATGATTCTCTCTCTAAAATCAATCAATTATTTAAAAAAAGTAAAGGTAGACTTGCCCCATGTTAGTTCCTAGTTTTGAGCTAACAGTTTGCTAGTTTCATCCTAATAAACTTCTAGCTCCATGTTCTCTACTTTGTCACATTCATCTCTACAGGTTGCTCTCTGTTTAAATCATGTTCCCACAAAGCCAGTGAAAAATGTTTGAAGAAATTCAGCGCACTTTAGATTCAGCCTGTAGTTTCTCCAAGACCAATAACACAAAACTGTAGGATTGTATCCTGACTATATACCCAAGTGGCAGATTCCTCTGCAGCTCTATTTTGGTTTGGTCTCTACAGACTCATCAACTATAACAGCAGAAGATTCAATCTTGCTAGAAAATTTCTTCTCGTGCAA
Organism: Saccopteryx leptura; assembly: GCF_036850995.1. Lineage (NCBI taxonomy): Eukaryota > Metazoa > Chordata > Mammalia > Chiroptera > Emballonuridae > Saccopteryx > Saccopteryx leptura. The sequence continues at coordinate 229,692,303 of NC_089505.1, read as the reverse complement.
ATTTTATTTCAGAATGAATCTGACTGTTCCTTTATCTAAATTTAAGTTTTCAGCATTTTTCTTACAGTTAACTGGCTATTTGAGCAAACCAAAATTCTGATCTTCTCAACATTTTTGTGTGTCCTGTGGGTGACTGAATAGCTACTTTGAGCATCATCATGGGTATCATCTCTACCTTTTTCAAACCTTTTGTGCCAGTCAAAACCTCTTGCTCTTGATGTTACTTCTTCAACATAATCTACTTTTAACATTTCAAAAGTCTCACTTGCAGATTTATTTAACATTACACAGTTTAATCTAAATTCCTTGCTCTACAAATGGCCACTCATTTTTATGATGGGAAAAAGGAATAATTCTATTCACATCTACTCACACAGTTGGTTGGCAACCTTGAAAGCATGGTTATGGCCAGTTAAAACAAGTATATGCCCAGCAACAATCACTCCTCTGATTTCACAAACTGCACATAAAAAATTAATCAAAATTATAACGGAAGACTGCAAATGATCTCTAGAGGAGTTGATGAAGCTCTCAGCCTTATACTGTCTCAGCTTGACTGTATTCTATTTTCCTATATATAAAAAGGGGGGAGGAATCAGCATTTTCTCACTTGTTAATGGATGGAAAATTGATATTTGAAATAAGTAACTAGATGCAGAGAGCATTGATTTCCCCCACACACATACACACACAAAAAAACCCTAGGATTAAAAAATGCAAGCCCTGGCCAGGTGGCTAAATGGATACAGCATAGTCCTGGCACACCAAGGTCATAGGTTTGATCCCGACGAGAGCACATTCTGAGAACCAATCAATGAATATACACTAAAGAAATAGCTAAGTGGAAAAACAAATTGATGCTTCTCTCTTTTTCTCCCTTCACCTTTTTCTCAAATCAATGGGAAAATTTTTTAAATAGTAGGTTTGATCCCAGGTCAGGGCACATGCAAGAAGCAACTAATGAGTATACAACTAAGTAAAACAAGTTGATGCCTCTCTCTCTCTCTCTCTCGTTCTCTTGAATTATTGAAAAAATTAAACAGTTATTATGCCTGAAGTTATTAGAATTCTGACTGGGACACAGTAAATTGTCAGAAGAAGCTAGCCATTATTAGAGCCTTTTTATCATTATTGTTACTCAATAAAAAGAAGTAAAATTAATCAGTTAAAGCAGAGAATTAGACACACTTTAGCAGAGGAATAGTTATAGGCTCACAAAAAGAGGTAATGCCATAGACAGATGCTGAGGCATTTAAAAGAAGAGCAATGCATGTAAGCTTGGGAAAGCCAGGCAGGCCATCAGGGATTCTATTAAGAAGGCAGCCCAACTGCTGTCTGCATACCAGCTGTGCAGAGGGTCTTCCTGGCTTTTTTGCTTCCACATGTTTACAACAGCCCTATCTCCTTATATAACCTGAATTTATCTCCTCTTTGCCATCTAAAAAACCCTAACATTGTTTATAGAATTTTAATCTGTTAAATTATGTGATCGGATTATATTCCCTGGAGTATAATTATATATGATTGGATTATATTCTCTGGAGTATAATTACTGGGTCAATAAGAATAAACACTTTTATTTTTTGACAAAATATTTATATATGTTTTCTTTTTTTCTTTTTTAGAAAGGAGAGGGAGAGACAGAGAGAGAGAGAGAGAGAGAGAGAGAGAGGTGAGACAGAGAGAGAGAAGGGGGGAGGAGCTGGAAGCATCAACTCCCATATGTACCTTGACCAGGCAAGCCCAGGGTTTCGAACCGCAACCTCAGCATTTCCAGGTCGACGCTTTAAACACTGCGCAACCACAGGTCAGGCTATATATGTTTTCTATAAGAACTAAACCAATTCACACTGCTTCCAGCAAAGTGTGTACATCTGCAAATTTATCCACATCAAATATTAGCAAAGATAAAATATTTATTATTTGTGTACCATGTCTTACTAGAGGACTATAAACTGTGGTCATTATTGTGAAGACTTAGTAAAAGGAAATACTCTGTCTCAGGTCCTAGGCTTGTCCTGCTCGGAACCTGCCAGACCTTACATAGCCTCTCATAGGAAGGATTTAGAAAATCAATTTAATTCAAAGGTCCTAAGTTTTAATGGTGTAGATAAACATGCATGATTAAATAATTATGTTCACTAACCTTTAGTGGTATAAATATTTTCCATATGTGGCAACCCTTCTTCTGAATTTACAGACTTGCCCCCAAATGATATTAGGGATTTTATTTTAAATATACCCTAATGCTTTAATAGAAAGACCATGGCCTTAACTTCAGACAGACTCCAAATGAGGATTCATCATATTTCCAGTAGATTTAACAAATCTGTAACCCTAAAAGTAGAATAATAAATTTTATTTCTACAATATAATGTGATAATTATATAAAATAATACATATGCAAGTGTTTAATACATTCTTGTTCACTGATGGCTTTTGGAAGTTTTTTGTCTTGATACACTTCCAAAAACTATTGTTAGTCATTTGCTTATTTGCATAGCCTGCCTTGTTTCTGGACATGTGAGAAAATAAGTATCACAAACTTTTCTTATTTCAAATTGGTAAAGCAAAATGCTGTCCTTATATTTGCATATAGAATAATGTAAGCTATGCAATTTTTAGAAAACTTCCTATGATTTAGTATCTCAGATTAAGAGTATCTATTCAACTGAAACAGATTTATAGGCCATGAACTATCTATCAATGATAATTTTTTTTCAGACGAGGAAAAATAAAAATGTATATGTCTTAAGAATAATACTTCAGAGACAATCTTAGGTTAAAATAGAAAAACTATAAATCATTAAATGTGTCTTCCTCCCTTAGTCATTCAATAGAATCTAGTCCATCTCAGATAACATCAATTTTATAATGCGTTTCTTGCCCTTCCAATGACTAATAATCTCTTTCTTCTTTGAATATTCCCATTCTTCTTACATGTATCATTAAAAAATGTTCTGAGCCTGACCAGGCAGTGGTGCAGTGGATAGAGTGTCGGACTGGGATGTTGAGGACCCAGGTTCGAGACTCTGAGGTCACCAGCTTGACCAGCACAGGCTCATCTGGCTTGAGCAAAAAGCTCACCATCTTGGACCCAAGGTCGCTGGCTGGAGCAAAGGGTTACTCAGTCTGCTGAAGGCCCATGGTCAAGGCACATATGAGAAAGCAATCAATGAACAACTAAGGTGCTGCAATGAAAAACTGATGATTGATGCTTCTCATTTCTATTCCTGTCTGTCTGTCCCTATCTATTCCTCTCTCTGACTCTCTCTCTGTCCCTGTAAAAAAAAGTTCTGATGAAGCCCTAGTCGTTATGCCCAGTGGTTGAGCGTCGACCCAACATGTGGAAGATTCACGTTCAATTATGGTCAGGGCACACAAGAGAAGTGACCATCTGCTTCTCTATTCCTCCTCCTTTCTCTTCTCTCTTCCTCTCCTCCTGTCATGGCTGATTGGTTCCAGCAAGTTGGGCTGGGACTATGGAGCCTCCACCTCAGGCACTAAAAAGAGCTCAGTTACTAGGGGCCCCAGATGGGCAGAGCATCAGCCCCAGATGGGTGTTGCCAGGTAGATCCCAATCAGGGTGCATGCCAGAGTCTGTCCCTCTGTCTCCCCTCTTCTCACTTAAAAAAAAATGTCCTTATGTAAAGCTATTCTCTACTATTTTTCTAATCAATGTTTTACTCCAAATATGTTATCTGAAAGACAAGTATCATTTTATGTATTTTAAATATGTCTTCCTCCCTTAATGTATAATCTAATCTGATCTATCTCAGATCATATCATCTTCATAAAGTTTTTTCTCCTCTTCCAAAGACATCTTTTGCTCTTTGGAACATCCCCATTCTTGTTATATATACCAGTCAGGAAATTCTGATGAAAAGCTAGTTTATATATTTTTTCCAATTGATGTTTTATTTCTCCAAATATGTTGTTTGGAAGACAAGGATTACTTTATATGTTTGTATCTCCTGCAGCAACTAACACAGTGACCTATGCACATAGTCAATGTGGAAGTTGTATTGATCATCATGACTATGATTCAAACCTCATATTTCATGAACATTTCTTATAATTGGAGAATGTTAATGCTGTAATTATTTTTAATACTGAACTTTAGAGTCTAAGCAAAGAGCTCAATATTGAAGAAATAGTTAATTCATGGCTTATCTATTAATGCAACATAATTGAGGTATCAAAAACAATGTTTATAAAATTTATAACATAAAAAAGTTTGTGACATAAGAGAGAGTATTTATATTTATACTGAATATTCTCCTCATCATTTCAGATGTTCTGTCTATGTTCAAAAACAGAAGAAAATAAAGTTTTCTTGTAGAAATGAAATCTATTAAAAATATTTAGAAGAAAAACTAAACACACACAAAAACCCTTCAAATTAAGAACTCAATAGCTGTATTTAACCACAGGTAAGAGCAAGAAAAAAAGACTCAGGGCCTGACCTGTGGTGGTGCAATGGATAAAGTGTCGACCTGGAATGCTGAGGTTGCTGGTTTAAAACCCAAGTCTTGCCTGGTCAAGGCACATATGAGAATTGATGCTTCCTGCTTTTTTCTCTCTTTCACTGTCTCTCTCTTTCTCCTTTCTCTAAAAATGAATAAATAAAACCTAAAAAAAAATTCAGAAACTGGAATCTAGGTTAGAAAATAATTGTTTGGTAGAAGAATGTAAGCTAAAAAATTATGGATATTTTTTTTTATTATTTAAACAATTAAATTTAACATGGTGACATTGCTCAACCAGAGTACATAAATTTAGACAAAACATCTCCACATCATTTGGACAATCGATTATGCTGTATACTCGTCACCCAAAGTCAAATCATCCTTTGTCACCCTATATTTTGTTTCTCTTTAAGTCCCTCCCCTTCACCCCACCCCCACCCTCTCAACTCTTCCCCACCCCCTGGTAACCATTGCACTTTTATCTATGTCCATGAGTCATGAGTCTCAACTTTGTGTCCCACCGTTGTATGAAATCATACAGTTCTTAGCTTTTTCTGATTTACTTATTTCACTCAGTATGATGTCATCATGATCCATCCATGTTGTTGTAAATGATACTATGTCATCATTTCTTATGGCTGAGTAGTATTCCATTGTATATATATATCACATCTTCTTTATCCAATCCTCTACTGAAGGGCTTTTTGGCTGTTTTCATGTCTTGGCCACGGTGAACAATGCTGCAATGAACATGGGGGTGCATGTGTCTTTACATACCCATATTTTCAAGTTTTGGAGACATATACCCAGTAGAGGGATTGCTGAGTCATATGGTAGTTTTATTCTTAATTTTTTGAGGAACCACCATATTTTCTTCCATAATGGTTGTAGTAATTTAAATTCTCATCAACAGTGAATGAGGGTTCCTATTTCTCCACAGTCTCTCCAACACTTGTTATTACCTGTCTTGTTGGTAATAGCTAATCTAACAGGTGTGAGGAAGTATCTCATTGTAGTTTTGATTTGCATTTCTCTAATAGCTGGTGAAGATGAGCATTTTTTCATATATCTATTGGCTATTTGTATTTCTTCTTGGGAGAAATGTCTGTTCATGTCCTCTTCCCATTTTTATTCAATTGTTTGCTTGTTTGTTGCTGAGTTTTGTGAGTTCTTTATATATTTTGGATATTAGGTCCTTATCTGAGATGTTGTTTGAAAATATCATCTCCCATTTAGTTGGCTATTTGTTTTGTTGTCAGTTTCTTTTGCTGTGCTCAAGCTTCTTAGTTTGATGTAGTTCCATTCATTTATTTTTGCCTTTACTCCCCTTGCCTTTGGGGTCAAATTTATAAAAACATTCTCTACTGCCAAGTTGCATGAGTTTATTACCTATATTTTCTTCTATGTAATTTATTGTTTTATATCTTATATTTAGGTCTTTGATCCATTTTGAATTAATTTTTGTGAAAGGAGACAAACTGTAGTCGAGTTTCATTCTTTTGCATGTGGCTTTCCCATTTTCCCAGCACCATTAATTGAAGAGATTTCTTCTTCTCCATTGTTTGTTTTTGGCTCCTTTATCAAAGATGATTTGACCATATATATGTGGTTTTATTTCTGGGCTCTTTATTCTGTCCATTGGTCTGTGTGTCTATTTTTCAGCCACTACTATGCTGTTTTGATTATCATGGCTCTGTAGTATAGTTTGAAATCAGGTATTGTAATCCCTCCAGCTTCGTTTTTTTTTTTTTTCCTTAAGATTACTTTTGTAATTTGAGGTTTTTTATGGTTTCATATAAACCTGATGATTTTTTGTTCCATTTATTTAAAAAATGACATTAGAATTTTCATGGGAATTGCATTAAATTTGTATATATTACTTTGGGTAACATGGCTATTTTAAGTATATCTATTCGTATTCACAAATAAGGAATATTTTTGCATTTTATTGTGTCCTTTTGAATTTTCTTTAATAATGCATTGTAGTTTTCAGTATAGAGATCCTTTACATTCTTTGTTATGTTTGTTCCTAAGTTTTTTATTTTTTGTTGTTGTAGCAACTGCAAAAGAAATTTTTTTTGAGTTTTTTTCCTGAAGTTTCATTGTTGCATATAAGAAAGCAATAGACTTCTATATGTTAATTTTGTATCCTGTGACCTTACTGAACTGCATTATTGTTTCTAATAGCCTTTCTGGGGAGTCTCTGGGGTTTTCTATATACAGGACCATATCATCTCCAAAAAGTGAAAGCTTTACTTCTTTCCCAATATGAATGCCTTTTATTTCTTTCTCTTGTCTGATTGCTCTGGCTTGAACTTTCAGCACTATGTTGGATATTATTATTTTCTTGGAGAATCGTTTTCCATCCTTTCACTTGGAATCTATTTTTATCCTTGTAGCTTAGATGTGTCTCTTGAAGGCAGCATACTGTTGGATTTTGCTTCTTGATCCAATCAACTACTCTGTGCCTCTTTATTGGTGAGTTTACCCCATTTACATTTAGTGTAATTATTGACACTTGAGGATTTCCTATTGCCATTTTATCTACTGCTTTCTGATAGCTCTGTGACTTGTTTGGTTTTTCTTTTTTGTGTTTCTGCCATTTGTTTTTCTTTGATGATATTCTATATTTCTATCTTCTGTTTCTTCTTTTTCTAAGCTAAGTGATTCAGTAGTGGCATTTTCACTGATGGTTACCATTAGGTTATTAAAAGAAAAATTATCATATTTAATAGAGTCCATTATTTCATGAATGTTTCTGCACTCCACCCTCTATTGCTGCTGATGATTTTTACCTTCTCTTTTATGTTATTGTTCTCACAGATTATCCTTGTTTTTATTGTGGTTTTCTTAAAATTTTTACTTGTAATTTTGTTTTGTTTTGTTCTTGTATCTGGTCAGATAACCCCCTTTTAGTATTTCCACTAGTGGGGGTTTTCTGGTGATAAATTCCCTCAGCTTCTGTATGTCTGTAAATGTTTTTATTTCCCTTTCATATTTGAAGGATAGCTTTGATGGATATAGTGTTCTTGGCCCGTAGTTCCTATCTCTCACTACTTTAAATGTTGAGTCTACTCTCTTTTGGCTTGTAGAGTTTCTGCTGGGAAATCTGATGATAGCCTAATGGGTCTTCCTTTATATGTTATATTCTTCTTCTCCCTAGCTGCCTTGAGGATTCATTCTTTGTCATTGATTTGTGATAATTTCTTTAAGCTGTGTCTTGGAATAAGTCTGTTTGGGTTGAGGTAACTTGACGTTCTGTTTGCTTCTTGGATTCGAGGCTCTAACTCTTTCCACAGGCTTGGGAAGCTCTCACCAATTATTCATTTAAATAAGTTTTCCATTCTTTTTTTCCTCTCTTCTTCTTCTGATCTACCCATTATTCTTATATCATTCTTTCTGATGGAGTCAAATAATTCTTGCAGGGCTTTCTCATTTTTTAAAATTCTTGTGTCTCTATCTTCTTCTCTCTGTAATATCTCTAGTTGCCTGTCTTCAATGCCACTGATTCTCTCCTCTATCTGGCTTGTTCTATTACTAAGGTTGTTACCTCATTTTTCAGTTCATGTATTGAATTTTTCATCTCTATCTGGTTCTTTTATATAGTTTCAATTTCCTTAGTAAAGTACTCTTTTTGTTTATTAAGTTGTTTTTTGAGCTCAAAAATTACCTTTCAGTGTTTTTTTGTATCTTATTGAGCATTTTTAGAACTTCAATTTTGAATCCTCTGTCATTAAACTCCAAGGTTTTCATGTAAGTGAGATTTTATCCTGGAGATTTTTCATCATTTATCATAGCTACGTTTCTGTCTTGTATATCCATATTTGATTTATTTTTTCTTGGTGGCATTTGTGATTGGTATTGTTAATAACTCTAATAAGAGATAATTATTTCATTTTCTAGTAGGAGGTGCTGAACTACAAAATTTGCTTCTGCAAAATTCTTGGGTGGAGTCCCTGTTTTAATGATGCAGGCAAGGTCGTTGTGTTGGGAGGAGGGGTTTGTTATTAGGGCTTTGCAGTTTTATAGCCCTAGCAATGACCATAGGGGTCTAGGGTTTCTCTGGAGCCTTCCCCCATTTCCCAACAGAGCAGGGGATCAAACACCTGGGCACCCCTGCCTCTCACAAGAGATAGCAACCTGGAGACCCAACTGGGAAGAGTCCACCACCATCACTATTCACACAACAATGAGAGCAATGTGGGATTGGAAAGCTGGGTGACACAGTTCAGTACCTCCTCCAATACCATTCTAAACACTCAAAGTGAAGCCCTGAGCAGGGCAGGGGTAGTGTGCCATGAGCTGATGTCTGAGCTTTGGGAGCAGTTGTGGCAGAGATCGCAGATCAAGCATGTCCAGTGCCCCAAAACTAAAATCTACTGGTCACACGGCAGATCAAGCATGCCCCAGTGTCCTGTGGGCCAATCTCCACAAGCTATTCACACACAGTTCTTGGGAATGCACCATGGGCTTTGTGTGTGTCCAACACCTGCAATCACAGGTGTAGCAGATGCCTGGAAATGGCCCTGCTCCCCATTCTTGTTTGTCCCTGTCTCAGCTCCTTCCCCCCAGATTCTTCTCTTCTCCCAGCTCTGGCTCTGAGACAAAGCCTGCGCCCACCAACAGTGCCTCCATCCCTCAGGTCCTTGAGGGAAGAGAAAGACTCAGTCCTCTGGCTTTTTTTTCTTCTGTGAGCAGATTCTATCTTTGTCCCGCCTTCTTGCGCAATCTATCTGGTGTGTGTATATTTCAGGTTTATCTGGGATTTTTTCTCCACTTATAGTTGTAGAATTAGTTAAAATTTTAAGGAGAGAGATCAGGAGTATTTCTCACATTGCCATTTCTCTAATTTAAAAAAAATATATAATAGCTATATGAGGTAGATGAAAAAGTTTAGCCTATATTCAATAACCCTTTGAGTAGTGAGTTATTTTCATGCTTGCTTACCACCAGGAGAGAATTCTTCTCAAAACATAAAATTAGTTCCAGTTCCAGTTTTATTAACTTAAAATCATGTTTGTTTGATAACCAATTTATGGAAACAAGAATAATATACATTTGCCTTTTTTTAATATTGCTTTACACATGTACGATCATACTCTGGATGGTCAGGAGGCACAAGGACGTACATGAACATTTGTACTACTCAGAGGGTTAACTAGAGTTTCTGGACAAAAGAAGAAAGAGGATATACAAATATTACTTTCAAGAATTTGATGATACTATACAAATTTACACCTTCACCATCAGAACAGTAGAGTTTCAGTTGCTTCACGTTCTTGCCAGCATTTGGTATCTGTCAGTGTTTTTCATCTTAGCTATTCTGATGGATGCATAGTGATAGCTTATTCTGGCTATAATTTACATATCCAGTACCTTAAACATAAATTCATATAATTTAACACCACGCTTGTCTAGAAATGTCTTAACCTAGCACAAGAATTTATCTCAATAAAACAGCCTATGTTATATTTAACTATTAAAAATTGACTAGAGAACACATAAAAGTCAACATCTAAAAAAACCTACCATTTAGGATATAATAGAGAAGAAACTAGAGCAAAACAGACTTTTAAAGAACAGTATATTAAGTAGAAAGAACACACTTAGATGGGGGATTCTACTAGAATTTAAGAGAAAAGAGCATTTTAAGAAGCAAAAAATTACCAAATGTTTTAAATGATTCTGAGAGATCATATAAGATAAATAAAGAAATATGTCCTTTAAATGTCTCTACAGGATAATCACTAATAATTAGAATATTGTCAATGTAGTGGAGAAAGCAGGCATAGTGTAGAAGAAACTTGTATGGTCTTATTTTTAAATATGAAAGTATAGAATGAAAATTAACTGCAAAAATCTTAAGGAAGAAAATTAAGAACACTTAGATAATAAGACATATAAACAACAATACTTAAAAGTATGGAATTGGCACAAGGACAGTAAAAATATACAATGTACTAGGATAGAAAATGTAAATGTATTATTAATGGAAAGAAATATTGACCTTTATATCATACTATACACAACATTTATTTCCATGTAAATTTAAGATCTAAATTTAAAGGAAAAACAGTATTTCTAGATAAAAGTATTTAAGAATGTCTATTTTATCCTAGAGTAGATAAAATATCTTACAAAGAACACAGAAGACACTATCCATAAAGGAAACAAAATGATGAATTTACTCTATTAAAATCAATAACTTTCATTTAGCAATAGGTACTGTTAAGAGATTAAAAGATCAAGCCACAGAATGGGAGAAGGTATTTGCCCTACGTATGTCCAACAAAGAATTTTTATTCAGAATACAAAGTTCAGAAAAAAATGATGTAATAATTAGTACAGTAGAAAAGTGAGCTAAATTTTGAACAGAAACTTTAAAGAAAGAGGATATCCAGTTGGACAAAAGATGTAGCAAAAAGTGCTCAACAGTAGTAGACATATAAGTTAAATACAAACTAAAACACTGCCATATATTTCCCAATGGGTAGATAAAAAGAACTGCCATATGCCACATGTCAAGGATGTGGAGCAATCACAGCTTTACTACCCTGTAGGTGGAAGTGTAAGTTACTACACCATTTTAAAAAACTAGCTGGAAGAATTTACTAAAGTTAAATCTATGCATACTACCTGGCCCAGAAATTTCACTTTTGTGTGTGTACTCCCCCCAAAAAACACTAATGGGTATTGGAATAAATGTACAAGATAATTTATGACAGTACCATTCATAACAACTAAAAATAATAATTTTTTTAAAAACTCACCAAACACAGAGAATTTAAAAGATAATATATCACTTCAATGGAATACTATACAGACATGAAAATTATCAAATACTTCTATGCACAGTAACAATAACATGGATGTTACTGTTAACATCTTTGACCCCTCAAAGAAGTCAGCATCTTTGACCCCTCAGTTACCATGACCTAAAGTACAGTACAGAGAATATTGTCAATAATATTGTGATTACTATGTTTGGTGCCAGATGGGTACTGGAAATATCAAGGGAAACACTTTGAAATGTATCTGATTGTAACCACTATGCTGTACACTTGAAACCAATATAAAATAATATTGAAAGTAAACTATAATGGAAAAATAAAAATTTAAATTTGAAAAGAAAATGAAATGTTGAGTGCAAGATGTTGGACACCAAGTGATGCACTTAAATAAAAATTGCATTTATACAACATTGAAAAATAGGCAAACTCTAATCTATGCTATTAAAAGTCAGGTTAACAATTACTGTAATAGAAATAATACCCCCTAAATATAATCTACATTATAATTCTCAGAACTGTGAATATGATTTTTTGTTACAGGGGAACCAGGAAACCTTAAATCTTATCTTCTTGAGAAAAAAATTCAATCAAGAGGCAAAATGCAGCAAGTACAGGGATAATTTATTGGCTATGCAAAGTGAAAGAGAAAAGGGGGTTAACCTGAGACACACTGCCACTCTACATTGATCCTCTGTTTGCAAGTCTCCTGGGGTCCTTTAAGCTTAGGAAAAAGAAAGAGGCAAGGAAAACATATCAGGGAGAAGAAGAGAAGGAGGAAGGGGAAGGGAGTGTTCTGGGATCCCAGTCCTAAGGGATTTGAAGCGTAAAGATTTTAGGCAAGGTCTTAGAAGAGGACCTCAATAAAATATTCATCAGCTTCCCAGGTGTGTCTTTTAGGGTTGTGTTCTTCACAGTTATTTATCAGCACCAAAGCAAGGGATCATTAGTCAATGTGGCTGATCTTGAGGACAGCCAATACTTTTCCTTGTCTGGTTTTACTGCTTTTCTGGGTCTGCAGCTGAAACACAATGGATGCCTAGATGTTATCTTTATGAGTTGATGCTTAAGTTCAATTTTTCAGCTTCTTGTTTATTCCTCCACTAGCTGTACCCAGCCACGCATTGCTGTGGCTCAGTCTGGTTAAATGAAAAAGAAAGAAAAGAGAAAGTGCATGTTTCTAATATGTTTAATTTTACAATGCTTGTGGGTATACAGTATTTTTGTTGTTCCTTTGTCTGTGCAGATATAGAGATTGTCTGGTTTGCTGAGTCTAGAACACGTAATATGTAATTGTCCACGTGAGAAGCAATCCGTATGTAGATCTAAAGCACACAATTCTAAAGATTGGCGCTGAGCCAATCTTGATGGTGATTGCAAATGCCAATTGAATTGGGAATTGCAATCTCTTAAATTGAAATTGCATATCTGTTGGAATCATAGGAATGCAAGGAATGAGGACATCTTTACCTTTAAAAGGTCCTGTCAAGATTGTTGTTCCTACAACATTGCTTATTAATTTTTTACAGCGCACAGACCCAAACACTTCATGTTTTACCGTGAAATCCATCAGTGATTTCAGCTTCTGTCTGAAACACGTGCTGTGATGTCATGCCTATCCAACGGCTATTGGCCAGGAAGTAAGAGCTGTTGTATATCATCCCAAGCTGGATTGCATGTGAATGTAATGAATAGTTCGGCCACCTATTGTGATGAACATATGCAATTGCATCTTGAGCATACTCATGCATATGATGTGGACTGCCTGTATATGAAGATCATTAGTCTTCCAATGTTAGTTGTATTACCATCATTTACAACTGCAAATGAATGGATTCTTCAGAGCGAAGCTTGGTCTGATTCAAATGGATGAATATCAGACGTTCTGTTTCGATTTTTGCTTACATATTTACGATGTATTGGTGAAACAATTGATGGCATTTCAAAATGTGATTGTCTTTATTCTCTCGAATCATTAATCGGTATGAATAATAGTTCATTGCACTGCATTTCATATTTGTTTCTTCACCACTGACTGGATTTATCATCTTAACGTTGAACTGATATCCATTGGCACCATCCCAAAATATGATTGGCTATTGCAGGGCATTGTAGCATCGATGAGTTTCTACAACTTTTGTCAATTGATTGTTTCTTCGATGAAGAACAATATCTCTAGGTTGGAATTGATCTCCGACTATAACAATTGCCACTTCGTCTATAGTTGGAGCATTGAATCTTCGCACATGTTCTCCAGCAGCCATTTTGTCAGCATGAATAACAATCTTGTGTGTATCAGATGGCATCATGTCAATTGCTGTTTTGAACAAACACACTAAATTGTTCTTTTTCAGGAAGAAGCTCTTGCAGTTGGGAAACAATAGACTTTTTATGCTGGTAGAAATTCTGCAGTGTGCATTCAATTCATCACTGACATCACCGATGAAATGCATTTGTAGGAATTTATGTTGACCATCTGGGAATGGAAGCAGGGAGCTGGCTTTATTAAAAAATCGTCCTTTCACTTTGAAAGTTGGCATGAATTGAGCTGTTATGATTTCTGCACCGAACAACATCATTTGGAATCATGAGTTCTATTTCCTGATGTTAGATAGGAAATGCTTTGATTCAGCAGTATATCCAGCAAGCAAAATTTTTAATGGCTCTGGTGGTTCTCCAATTTGAGGTAGTTTAATTTTTCCAGTGGCACAACACATTCCTTTCATTTCTCCATTAAATTTCAGAGCCTTGCAATAAGAACACACTTCAGTAATAGTGTTGATGAGAACATGCTGGCTCAAACTATAATCATCAGCTGGGTTGTACAGGAATGCAAGGCGATTATAATCACGTGATTGCTGAGCACGGAGTTGTGTTTGATGCTGATTTTCTGTTTCTCATTGACGTCTTTCAGCCACTCTCAGCTTGTCATGTTCATTCTGTTGAGAATAAAGCAGATCTGAAGCTGCAGAATGCGATTGCCATGCTCACAACCGTGCATCCTCAAGTAGGGCTACATGTAAATAAACCATAAACTGGAAACATTGAATTGGAATCATAAAATATTTAGGATAGCGTGTATTACTTTTACATCCAACAAATGGTACTGTTTTTTTTTTTAAAAAAAGCATGTTTTTACCTGTCACAGGTGTGACATCTATAGCTATACAAAAGTAGATGTATATAAAAAAGAGCATTCAAATGCAATGTTGTGTCAAAATTTCAAAGCAATTGGCGAAGAACTTTCAGAGATTTAAGATTTTGAATAAACAAACATTTACATTTTTATTTATATAGATTTAAGGGAGTCTAAAACCACATGACTAGTGACATACCAGAAGAGGAAAGGTCAGAGAAGGGTCTGAATTCCATGACCAGTGATATGAAATCAAGTTGTCTAAACTGCATGACCAGTTAAGGGAGAAAATGTCACCCTAGAGGTGAGGTCCTTGTTTTCTAGTTTTGCCCATTGCTAGGCTCCTGTGGCTCTTCACCCTGATGGGTTTTTCTGCCTGGCCTATAGTCCTTTCTCTGCTCATGTCTGTCTATATGCCTACCACACTTACATGGCAAAAGGAACTTTGCTTGATATGATAAAAACTTTGAGATGAAGAGATTATCTTGCATTATCTGGATGGATCCATTATAAATTATCAAAAGGGCCTTTACAAAAGAGAAACAGGAGAAATCAAATTTATAAAGAGATATGACAATGGAACCACAGGTTGTGGTGATGATTTTTGAAGTGGGAATTAGGAGTGATAATTAAGTAAAGAAGGTGGATTCTAGAAGCTAGAAAAAGGAAGGAATTATCTTCTTTCCCAAAGCCTTCAGAAGCAACACATTTCTGACAAATCTTTTATGTTAGATTTTTGAAATCTAGAGCTATAAAAGGAAAAATAGTATTGTCTTTAATCTAATAAGTTTGTAGTAATTTTTTATAGTAGTAATAATGCAATAAAAGTAATGTATTTAGCTTTGCAGAGGAGAGTGGGGTAGAGACTGGGAGAAACAATGAAAGGATTTTGTGATTGTTCAACTCTTGATCTGCAAGACTGCTGCACAAGGATGTCTCTTTGTGTAAATTCATCAATCCGTGCACTTTTAAAATTATATTTGATATATACATGTAAGCCGTACACTTTTAATTGATGCAGCACTCTCTTCAATAAAATATTTTAATTTTTTATTGAATAAAATTATCAAGTTCAGATGTATGATTCTATAATATACTGCTCACAAAAATAAGGATATTTCAAAATAAATATAAAATGATAAAATATCCCCTAATTTTTGTTAGCAGTAATATACAGTAATACAGATGATTATATGTATAAAATCTCAAGTCTCTTTCCATCACCATTTATCCCACCCTTTACACTCCTCCCCTTCCCCATCTCCTTTCCCTCCTGCAATCTCCACACTGCTGTCTGTGTCTATAAGGTGTTTTTGTTTTTTTGCTTAATCCCTTTACATTTTTTATTCACCTTCTCAAACCCCATCCTCTCTGATAGTTGTAACACTTAAAATGATTATGCTAAAATAATTGGTTGATTGTCTCTGATTTACCATATTTCCCCATGTATAAGATGTACCCTTTCTCAAAAAAAGTTAATGTCTAAAAACTAGGTGCATCTTATACAGTGGTTGTAGATATTTTACTTGCATTTCCTGCTTTTTTGTGCTTGTTTTTATACTCATTGTTGTAGATTTTTTAATTTGCATTTCCCACTTTTTCACACTTGTTGTCTTTGCGTTCATTGTTTCACATTTGTTATTGGTACATTACGGTAGGTTATGTTTTGCCACGTTCTGCCAAGAAATGGCTCAGAAAATATTTTCATACAGTGCTGAATTCAAGTTAAAAGTGATCCAGTTTGCAAAAGTAAATGGAAATCATGCTGCTGAATGTAAGTTTGGTCCTCCTCCAACTGAGAAGTCAACCGTGACTGGCTACAGGAAGAAGAAACCCTACTGAAAATGCCATGGTAGAAGGCCATGAGAGGCAAGTCAGCAAAATGGCCTGATTTAGAGAGGGAGTTGAAGATATATATTGAAAAGTAAAGGGCAATTGGAATTCCTGTGTCCACAAGATGGTTCAGCATGAGGCAAGAATTGCTGATGAAAAAGAAGTTATTGATTTCAAAGAAGGACACAATTGTTGTATTAGGTTTATGAAACGGAATGGACTAAGCATTTATACATGCACCAGACTTACCCAAAAGATGCCTGAAAGCTATGAGAAGAAGATCCTTAAATTTCATTGTTTTGTCATTTAATATCAGAAGACACATCAGTTTGAGTTGGGACAGATTGCAAATATGGATGAAGTCCCCTTCAATTTGATGTCCCAAGTAACAGAACTGTTGATAAAAAGGGGGTGAAAACTGTAACTGTGAAGACAATTAGACATGAAAAGAGCCATTATACAGTTGTTCTAGCTTGTTGTGTCAATGAAATAAAGCTGCCTTATGCTGATTTTCAAATGCAAAACAATGCCAAAAGAAAACATTCCTCAAGGAGTGATTGTCCATATTCATGACAAGGATTGGATAAATCAGGATGAGATGAAGCTCTGGTTTTAGTAAGTTTGGAAAATGATATCAGGTGGGCTGTTACACAAACTTGCCCTATTGATACTTGATCAGTTCAGGACACACAAAACAAAAATCACAAAGAAGATTGCTGCAGAGCAGAAAACAAAACTTGCCATCATACCTGGAGGCCTGACAACTCAGCTCCAACCACTTGATGTCAGCATTAACAAACCCTTCAAAGCTGCCATGAGAGATAAATGGAACCAAAGAATAAAGTCTTCTGGGGACAATTTTACACCAGCAGGAAGAGTGAAGAAACCAACTATTGAAGAAGATTATACCTGGGTGAAAAGATCCTGGGTTAGTATCAAGATTGAGATCATTGTCAAGTCATTTAAGAAGTCTGGCATTTCAAATGCCATGGAACTGAGGATAAGGCAATATATGAAGGCAGTGATTCATCATCAGACACAGATGAGGACAAGCTAATGGATGGGAATATTGATAGTAATAAAGAGTTGTATAAATTTTATGATAGGCCCTGGCCGGTTGGCTCAGTGGTAGAGCGTCGGTCTGGCGTGCAGAAGTCCTGGGTTCGATTCCCGGCCAGGGCACACAGGAGAAGCACCCATCTGCTTCTCCACCCCTCCCCCTCTCCTTCCTCTCTGTCTCTCTCTTCCCCTCCCGCAGCCGAGGCTCCATTGGAGCAAAGATGGCCCGGGCGCTGGGGATGGCTCCTTGGCCTCTGCCCCAGGCGCTAGAGTGGCTCTGGTTGCAACAGAGCGACGCCCCAGAGGGGCAGAGCATCACCCCCTGGTGGGCAGAGCATCGCCCCCTGGGGGGCGTGCCTGGTGGATCCCCGTTGGACGCATGCGGGAGTCTGTCTGACTGTCTCTCCCCATTTCTAGCTTCAGAAGAATACAAAAAAAAAAAAATTATGATAAATAAAACTTCAGTTCAATAACTTTATGTAATACATTTTTTTTCAAATTTCAGGCCCCCAAATTAAGATGTGTCTTAATAGGAGTGTCTTATACATGAGGAAATATGGTATATTGTGTATGGTGGTCATCTATTTTCTTGACGAACTAGCAAAAAAACAGAAGCTTTAAAATATACTCAAGTAAGAGTCACTTACATAAGTCCTCTCACAGGAGAGTGGGAAATTTACAGATAAAAAATACATATCTCAAATCCCCTTAAGATCAGGAACAAGGGAGGGGTGCCCTCTTTCACCACTCTTATTCAATGTAGTCCTGGAAGTCCTTGCTATAGCAATCAAACAAGAAGAAAAAATAAAAGGCATCCAAATTGGAAAAGAAGAAGTAAAACTATCATTATTTGCAGATAATATGATATTATATATAGAAAACCCTAAAGTCTCAGTCAAAAAAACTACTGGACTTGATAAATGAATTCAGCAAGGTGGCAGGATATAAAATTAATCCTCAGAAATCAGAGGTATTTTAATACACCAACAATAAACTGTCAGAAAGAGAAGCTAAGGAAACAATCCCCTTCACTATTACAACCAAAAAAAATAAAGTACCTAGGAGTAAATTTAACCAAGGAGATTAGAGACTTGTACTCAGAAAGTTATAAAACATTGATAAAAGAAATCCAGGAAGATACAAACAAGTGGAAGCATATACCATGCTCATGGTTAGAAAGAATAAACATCATTAAAATGTCTATATTACCCAAAGCAATTTATAAATTCAATGCAATACCAATTAAAATACCAATGAAGTACTTCAAAGACATAGAACACATATTCCAAAAATTTATATGGAACCAAAAACAAACAAACAAACAAAAAAACACGAATAGCCTCAGGAATCTTGAAAAGGAAGAATAAAGCAGGAGGTATCACATTTTCGGATATCAAGTTATACTACAAGGCCATTATACTCAAAACAGCCTGGTACTGGCAAAAGAATAGGTATATAGATCAAGGGAACAGAACAAAGAACCCAGAAATAAACCCACAGCTCTATGGACAACTGATATTTGACAAAGGAGATAAGAGCATACAATGGAGTAAAGACAGTCTCTTTAACAAATGGTGTTGGGAAAATTAGACATCTACCTCCAAAAAAATGAAACTAGACCACCAACTTACACAATTCACAAAAATAAACTCAAAATGGATAAAAGACTTAAAAGTAAGCCGTTAAACCATAAGCATCTTAGAAGAAAACATAGGCAGTAAGCTCTCCGACATCTCTCACAGCAATATATATGCTGATTTATCTCCACAGGCAAGTGAAATAAAAGACAGGATAAACAAATGGGACTATATCGAGCTAAAAAGCTTTTGCACAGCTAAAGACAATAAGAACAGAATAAAAAGACAAACTACACAATAGGAGAACATATTTGACAATATGTCTGATAAGGGGTTAATAACCAAAATTTATAAAGAACTTGTAAATCTCAACACCAGGAAGACAAACAATCTAATCAAAAAATGGGAAAAAGAAATGAATAGACATTTCTCCAAAGAGGACATACAGATGGCCAATAGGCATATGAAAAAATGCTCAACATCCCACTAATCATTAGAGAAATGCAAATTAAAACCACAATGAGGTATCACCTCACACCAGTCAGAAAGGTGCTCATCAACAAAACAACACAGAATAAGTGCTGGTGAAGATGTGCAGAAAAGGGAACCCTCCTGCACTGCTGGTGGGAATGCAGACTGGTGCAGCCACTGTGGAACACAGTATGGAAATTCCTCAAAAAATTAAAAAATTGAACTTCCTTTTAACCCAGCTATCCCAATTTTAGGAATATACCCTAATAACACCATAGCACTATTTCAAAAGGAGAAATGCACCCCCATGTTTATGGCAGCATTGTTTACAATAGCGAAGATCTGGAAACAGCCCAAGTGTCCATCAGAGGACGAGTGGATTAAAACAGCCCAAGTGTCCATCAGAGGACTAGTACATATATACTATGGAATACTACTCAGGCATAAGAAATGATGACATCAGATCATATACACATGGATGGACCTTGATAACATTATACTGAGCGAAATAAGTAAATCAGAAAAAACTAAGAACTATATGATTCCATATATAGATGGGACATAAAATGAGACACACTCAGACACATGGACAAGAATGTGATGGTAATGGGGGAGGGGGGGAGAGGAGGAAGGAGAGGGAGGGGGTGGGAGGAGGGGAAGGGCACAAGGAAAACTAGATAGAAAGTGACAGACAATTTGACTTTGGGTGAGGGGTATGCAAATAATCAAATGTCAAAATAATCTGGAGATGTTTTCTCTGAACATATGTACCCTGATTTATCAATGTCATCCCATTAAAATTAATTTAAAATTCTCAAATTTATTTGTTCTACAAAGAGAATAGATATAAGTGTAAACAAATTTTATTTTTTATAATTAAATGTGAGTGATACAGACTAAAAAAGAAACAGAGAAAAGATCATTTTCCCATTTTTAATTGGATTGTTTGTTTTATTTATGTTGAGCTGTATGAGTTCTTTATATATTTTAGATATTAACCCTTTATCTGATTTGCAATTATTTTCTCCCTTCAGTAGGCTGACTTTTTATTTTATTAATGGTTTTCTTAACTGAGAGGCGGGGAGAGAGGAAGGCAGAGAGACAGACTCCCACACGTGCCCAGATGGGGAACCACTTGCCAAACCCCCTATAGGGTGAGGATCTGCCCATCTGGGGAAGCTGCTCAATTGCTTGGCAACCAATCTATTTCAGCATCTGAGGTGAGGCCATGGGGCCATCCTCATTGCCCAAAGCAAAATTGCTTAAACCATTTGCGTCCTGACTGCAGGAGGGGAAAAGAGAGAGAGAGAAAAAGAGAAGAGGTGGGGGGTGAAGAAGTAGATGGTCACTTCTACTGTGTGCCCTTACTGGGAATTGAACCTGGGATTTCCACATGCTGAGCCAACACTCTACTGCTGAGCTAACTGGCCAGGACCAGCTTTTTTTTTTTTTTTTTTTTTTTTGTATTTTTCTGAAGTTTTCTGAAACGAGGAGGCAGTCAGACAGACTCCCACATGCACCCGACCGGTATCCACCCAGCATGCCCACCAGGGGGAGATGCTCTGCCCATCTGGGGCGTTGCTCTTTTGCCACCAGAGCCATTCTAGCGCCTGAGGCAGAGGCCATGGAGCCATCCTCAGCCCCGGGGCCAACTTTGCTCCAATGGAGCCTCGGCTGTGGGAGGGGAAAAGAGAGACAGAGAGGAAGGAGAGGGGGAGGAGTGGAGAAGCAGATGGGCGCTTCTCCTGTGTGCCCTGGCCTGGAATCGAACCTGGGACTCCTGCACACCAGGCCAACACTCTACTACTCAGCCAACCAGCCAGGGCCAGTACCAGCTTTTTAATTTGATGTTACCCCATTTGTTTTTATATGCTTTTGTTTCCCTTACCAGAAACATTGCTTAGCCTGATGTCAGAAAGTTTACTGCCTATGTTTTCTTCTAAGAGTTGTATGGTTTCAGATCTTACATTTAAGTAATTAAGAATTTTGAGTTTATTTTTGTATGTGGTGTAAAACAGTGGTCCAGATTCTATATTTTTAAATTACATGTTTAGTTTTTCAACGCCATTTACCAAAGAGACTGTATATTCTCCATTATATATTATTGTTTCCATTCTCAAAGTTAGATTGACCATTTAACTGTGGGTTTATTTCTGGGTTCTTTATTCTGTTCCATTGATCCATGTGTCTGTCTTTAGACTAGTACCATACTGTTTTGATTACTATAGCTCTGTAATGTAGTTTGAAATTGGGGAGCATGATTCCTCCAACTTTGTTCATCTTTCTCAAGATTTCTTTGGCATTTAGAGTCATTTGTGGTTCCATATAAATTTTCTGCTTATTTGTTCCAGCTCTGCAAAATTGTAATTGGTGTTTTGATAGGGATTGGATTGAAGCTGTAGATTTCTTTTGCTAGTATGGACATTTTAACAATATTAATTTGTATAATCCATGAGCACAGTATCTCTTTCCATGTATTTGTATCTTCTTAAATTTTTTGCATCAGTGTCTTCTTGTTTTCAGAGTACAGGTTTTTTGGTGCCTTGGTTAAATTATCCCTAAATACTTTATCCTTTTGATGCAATTATAAATGGAATTACTTTCTTAATTTCTCTTTTTGATAGTTTGTTATTAGTATATAGAAATGCAATTCCTTTTTTAATATTAATTTTGTATCCTGTACCATTACTGAATTCACTTTTTAGTTCAAATAGCTTTTTTAATGAAATCTTTAGAGCTTTATATAATCATGTCTTCTGCAAACAGGGACTGTTTTACATCTTCCTTTGCAATATGAATGTCTTTTCCTTTTCTTGCCTAAATGTTGTGGTTAGTATTTCTAAACTATGTTAAATAAAAGTGGTGAGGCCCTGGCCGGTTGGCTCAGTGGTAGAGTGTTGGCCTGGCGTGCAGAGGTCCCGGGTTCGAATCCCGGCCAGGGCACACAGGAGAAGCGCCCATCTGCTTCTCTGCCCCTCCCCCTCTCCTTCCTCTCTCTCTCTTCCCTTCCCGCAGCAAGGCTCCATTGGAGCAAAAGATGGCCCGGGCGCTGGGGATGGCTCCTTGGCCTCTGCCCCAGGCGCTAGAGTGGCTCTGGTCGCAACAGAGCGATGCCCCGGAGGGGCAGAGCATCGCCCCCTGGTGGGCAGAGTGTCGCCCTCTGGCGGACGTGCTGGGTGGATCCCGGTCGGGCGCATGCGGGAGTCTGTCTGACTGTCTCTCCCTGTTTCCAGCTTCAGAAAAATACAAAAATAATAATAATAATAATAAAAAATAAAAAAATAAAAGTGGTGAGACTGAACATTCTTGACTTATTTCTGATCTTACAGGAAAATCTTTCAGCTTTTTACCACGGAGTATGATATTCATTATGGGATTGTCATATACAGACTTTATTATGTTGAGGGATTTCTCTCTGATATCTACTTTGTTGGGAGTTTTTTTTATCAGAAATGACAGTTGAGTTATGTCAAATGGTTTTTCTGCATTATTATGATGATCATATAATTTTCATTCTTTGTTTTGTGACTGAGGTGTATCACATTGATTGATTTGCAGATACTGCACCATCCTTGCATCTCTGTAATATCACTTGATCATGGTATTTAATCCTTTAATTTATTATCTTCAATATCCTAACTTGCTCATATTTACATCTATATTCATCAGGAATGTTGTCTTGTGATTGTCATTTCTTGCTTGTTTGTTTCTTTGAGGTTGGCATTGGGTTAATGACTTTTGAATCTTTCCTTTCTCTTGACTTTATTGGAACAGTTTGAGAAGACTGTATTAATTCTTCTTTAAATGTTTGGTAAACTTCACCAGCTGTCTATTCCTGGAGTTTTGTTCTATGGGAGTTTTTTTATTAGTGATTCAACTGTTCTGTTCAAATTTTCTGTTTCTTCATGTTTAAGTCTTGGAAGGTTGTATGCCTCCAGTAATTAGTCCATTTCTTCTAGGTTGTCCAATTGGTTGGCATACATATAATTGTTCATAGTATTCTTTTAAGTATTTCTGTAGCATCAGTTGTAACTTGTCTTTCTGATTTTATTTATTTGGGCCTTTTTTTCTTTATTGATGATCCTGTCTTAAAGTTTACCAATTTTGCTTGTATTTTTGAAGAACCAGCTCTTTGTTTTATTTTGTATTTTATTTTGTCTCTATATTCTTTATTTTTATCTTGCTCTATTTCCTTCTTTTTACTGACTTTGGGTTTTATTTATTCTTCCTCTAGTTTCTTTTGATAAAAGGTTAAATTGTTTATTTAGATTTTTTTGTTTACTTGAGATAGGCCTGTATCCCTAATAACTTTTCTCTTAAAGTACTTTTGCTGCATCCCATGGATATTGAAGCATTGTGTTTCCATTAGATTTTTTTCAAGGTATCTTTTAATTTTCTTTTTAATTTTTCTTTGACTCACTTATTGTTTAGTAGCACAATATTATTTCAACTTGTTTGTGTTTTTTTCCAGTTTTCTTCTTGTAATGGATTTTTAGTTTCATAATGTTATGATAGAAAAAGATGCTTGATATGATTTCAGTTCTTTTAACTTATTGAGACTTTTTTGTAGCTTAACATGTGATTTATTCTGGAGAATGTTTATGTCCACTTGAAAAGAATGCATATTCTTCAGTTTGGGAATAAATGTTTTCATTATATTGTGTATCAGTTCTAATATAATCATTGAAAGTTAATGTTTCTTACTAATTTTATGTCTGCATGTTCTAGCCATTAATATAAGTAGGGTATTAAATTCTTTACTATTATTGTACACTGTCAATTTTTTTCTTTGTGCTTGTTAATATTCTTCTTTAATTACTTAAGTTATCCTATATTGGGTATGTAAATATTTAGAAATGATCTAGCCTTTTCTTGTAGTAGCACTTTTATCATTATGTAATGCCTTTCTTTGCCATTTTTAAAATTTTTGTTTTAAAGTCTATTTTGTTTGATATGAGTATTGCTATCCTAGCCTTCTTGTGATTTTTATTTGTATGGAATATCTTTTTCCATCCCTTCACTTTCAGTTTGTGTGTGTCTTTCAATCTGAGTGAATCTCTTATAGCCAGCATATAGATGGATCTTGCTTTTTATTTATTCATTCATCTTATGCTATTTGATTGGAGCATTTAACCCACTTACTTTTAAAGGAATTACTGACAGATATGTACACATTACCATTTTGTTAAAAAAAAATCTTTTTGTCTCTTTTTGTAGTTCTACTCAGTTGCTCTTTTCTTTTGGCTTTTTCTCATGTTATTTGCTGGTTTCCTTTAGTCTTATGTTTAGGTTCCTTTCTCTACATTTTTAAAATATCTTTTGGAAGTTTTTGTTTGTGGTTACCATGAGGTTCATATATATATTGACATTTCGTATCAGTACATGAAAGAGTTAACCACCTTGATTATAGAGTCTATTATCTTCTAACAATATCAGAGTAGTTAACTCTTTTCTGGACTGGTATGAAATTTCTGGTGGTTGAAAACCACTGCTCTAGTATATTTCTCATTTTAGCAATTGTATCATTCAGCTATGATTGGTGATTATGTTTTCTCATTTTTTATTGGTGTTCTTACTGAGTCATTCTATTATTGTCTGAAGTTTGGTGAGCATGCTTATGACCATTACTTTGAATGTTTTATCAAGCAAATTACTTATTTTTGTTTCATTAGAGTTTCATTAGGGTATTTTGTTGGGGTTTTTTTTCTTATGCCTTTCTTAATTTGGAAAATATTCCTTTGTCTACTCAAATTTTTAAACTTCTATTTGTTTATATAAATTAGACAAGACAGCCACCTCTTCCCAGAATTAAGAAATGAACTTGTGCATGATTGACTTCTGTGTAGACTGCATGTATTGGGTGGTTTTACCAGGTCAGCTGGAACCAAAGCCAGCTCATACAGTGCCTGGGGTGCTCTGGGTGGCTGATTGACTGAACTGTAGCAGGTGCTCATCACAGTGACCCCAGGAAAAACTGTGAAGAGCTTGCAAGCCAGTCAGAGAGCTTGGGCCAAACTCTTGCCCAAGCAATCTAGGTAGAGGAGGGATGAAAACAATGTTGCTCACTGGCATCTCTGATCCCAAAGAGTTTTCACAGTTCTCCCATTTGGCAGACACCTCATGGTTATTAAATGGATGTTTTTCACATATAGTTTAGGTGACTTTCAAATCCCTATT
Organism: Saccopteryx leptura; assembly: GCF_036850995.1. Lineage (NCBI taxonomy): Eukaryota > Metazoa > Chordata > Mammalia > Chiroptera > Emballonuridae > Saccopteryx > Saccopteryx leptura. The sequence continues at coordinate 229,666,793 of NC_089505.1, read as the reverse complement.
TTTTATTTGTGCCCCAAAGCAGATGAGAATGCTGGTAGAATGTACTCAATAATATCTCTCCATATTGTAGGTCACCTCCATCTGATTAAGGTAGCAGCAATTACTGCATTTCTATCTTTCCTGCTTTTCTCTATGTGGTTCCTCTCTCATTTATCATGCAGAAGCACTTTAGTCAGCTTTGAGTTGTTCTTAATGAGAAATTTTTTAATAGGTATGTGTATATTCAGTGTATTTGAGAGAGAAAGGGAGTTTAAAGTCTTCCTACACCATCATCAGGGACTTATCAAATTGTGTTTATTTTTAGATACTGCTACAAAAAAGAGGTAATTATTTAGTGAATTATTGTTTGTTAATACTTACTTAGAGTAAATATGTATATTACATATTTATTAGTTCTGAGTCAAAAAGAAATGAATAAAAAGTAATATAAAAACAAATAATAATGATGATAATGATAATGCTATGCTCAAGATAGTGAGTGCAGAGCTTTCAGGTTGTGTCAGCCATACACTGACTTTATAAACTAACTCCATAAATCAGACCAGGAAACAACTTGATAAAAAGATATTGTGTCATGTGGAATAATGCACTCAGAACACTATCATTCTCCTTTGGCTCTTAAATAAGAAATGTGCAGCAATCATATATTTACTGAGGAGAAAAATTATATCCTTAGATTTTAAAATGACTCTTCTTAGGCTAGCAGAGCCTTGTTAAAATAGAGAAGCCTCCCAAGACTCATTTTCATGAGCATAAAAGGGGCATCAGGTGTGAGAATCTCTATCCCCTGTGGCTCTGTGCCATGCAAGCCATGAACAAGCTGTCTTCACAATGAAATTTATAAATACTTACTACAGGCATTTCTAAGTGAGTAACAAAGCAAGAAAAAATGCTATTATGAAGCTATTCTCATTTCTTTTGCAGGCTGGTCAAGAGACTGAATGGAACATATTCTCACTGATGCATTTTGCACTCTTTCCAATTGATTTGTCACTATTACTGACATTTCTTCTTATGATTAAGACGTGAAAAATGAGCTGATACAAAGAATTCCTAATAGCACAAATTAACCTTGCCTTTGTTAATTTACTTGATAAAACTTCTCTTCATTGAAGTGAATCCTTATTCCCAAGCTTTGAGATTTATCACACTGTGCCGATATACTAAACTCACCAACTTTCATCTTTTTCCAACCCATGTACACTCCATCCCAGGCTCTACCTAGAGTACTTTTATTCTTTAAGACATAAGACAAAATATCAACCTCTTTGTGTAATTGTGTTTGTTCCTTCAAAACATCAGTTTCTCTCTCCAGAGCACTCTCATATTTTAGTGCATATCACATATATTATATTAATGGAATTGTTTCTTTCTCTTGTGAATTTCTTGCAAGCTATAACATTCTTATTTGAATACTTGTTGCCTGAAAAGAGTTCAATAGATACTTCTTAGTTAAATGAAGGAATAAAAAAATGATATGCTATCCCAGAAGGTGCTAAATCTCAAAATGCTAACCCTATATCTTGGTTTTCTTTGTTTTTCCAAATAAAGTGTCTATACCAAAACTTATGTACTATCATATTCTAGGAGGCTTTCTACCTAAAGCACTAAAAATTACTTTGTCCCTGGGCAAAATTCCTAAGGAGCTACAAGGTTAAGAAAGTGACACCCACAGTCTCCTTTAAGGCACGTTATTCTTTACCCTACCCCTTGGTAGTAGCAAGAGGGAATAATTTTTCTTATCCCAAATCAGTATTAAATTAATTTTTAACTTTCTTAATTGATTTCAATTGATTAAATAATTGATTAGTTAACACTGAGAACCTATTGTAAACTTTATCCTAATCTAATCAAAGGCAACTAAGAACACAAATAAGAAATAATTATAAAAGCTAGAATAGAGTAGATTTGGTTGTAACCAAAGGGCCAACAAACTATGAACAGAAACTCCAGATTAAAAATACCTAAAGTACACAAACTCACAAATAAAGGTAAATCTTGAGGTTTCTGATATGAAATTAAAGTTAAGGAAAAACTGAAGGTGTGGCTACACACAGGATTCTGTTAGATTTAGACCTTGTGGGTTAAGGATTAGAGTTCTGCCATTCTTAAAGTTTGGAGATTTTACTGAAGCTTAAATGAAGAGGAAAACCCCCTTCATAAAGTACTGCACTCAAATTTCTACTCATTAACTTAAACAGAAAAATTGTATTCATTTCCTTGGTGAGTAGCAAAAAATGTTTGTCATCTCACAAAGCTTTTTTAGATGGAAAAAAAAAAGTCCCTTTAAATAAATCAAAATCCTATGCCCTCACCAACTATAGATATGTGTTCAAATTTATAATACCAGCCTGGAATGAAAACTATAAGCTGAGAACCTAACATCAAAGTAATTCCAGGATTGCTGATACTCATAAGACCTCAACAAATATAAATATAGAACTGCTCTACAGGGATACTTTCACAGGAAACAATATCTTGACTGTAGAAGAACTGGTAGTATCCTGGAGAAGTGGAGACACTTTGATGAGAATAGACTTTAGGAGGGTAAAACTGGCAGCAGAAGAGGTGGGGGTGGATAGTACTAATCTAGGAGAAATATGATACAGCAGTGGTCAGTGGTGATTATGGTGAAAAATGGTGGAATTTAGTACATGATATGAAGTTTGATCAGAAAAGATTTGCTGATAGATAAGATGTGCTATATGAGAGGGAGGAGTTAGTGATTAAAGAACAAATAACTGGGAATAAAACTACTTATAACCTAAGTTGAGAGAACTAGGATGAGAAATGAACAAACCTACAATAATAGTGAGTCATTTAATCACATATCTCTATTAGAAATTTATAGAATTTGCAGGACAAAGTAATTAAAGCTAATATTAGAAAAAAATATAATAAGTAAAGCTGACATAATAAGTATATACTGAATTCCACATCCAATAAATATACAAAGTATTTTTAGCCATTCTTAAAACATAAACAAAGCTAGATACCGTAAGGCAAGTCTCAATTGATTACATTTTCTGACCACAGTGCAATTAATTTTTAAATCAGTCACAAAAATATGGTTAAAATACTAATAATGTGTTTATATATTTTCCTACTTTGTTTTCCTGATCACCAGAATAATAATGTTAATTTAGTTGTTAAGATCTTATACTTCACTATAGATTTTAAGCAACATATTTTTATGTCACTTTTATTGTTGTCCCTTTAAAAGACCTCAAATAAAAAACTAATGTGTGTCAATTCCTTCAAAAAATAATAAAAACTTAATGATAATTTCTAAGGAAAACAAACTTATGATATATTTTAAAATGCCAGATATGTACTTAGCCCTCTTCTTTACTTGTGTTTAAACTCTGTTGTCCAATTAATAAATAAATTCCAAACTTACTCCTCATCACACTTTTTTTTCTCTCAGAAATTTTTGTGTACTTACTAATAGTGTATATAGCACTGAACCATTTGCTGTTTTGAAAAATGCAATACAGAATGGATTGTTTATACCCAAGACTTAAGATGAGGGTGACCTTATGACAGTTTGAAAAATATAACTGCTTTTATAGATTTTTATTTTGATGGATGAAAGTTTTTTTCTTTAAATTTCCACAAAGTGACAGACAGAGCACAAGAGTCTTAGGTGTTGAAAATGTTAGGATCCTTTTGTGGGACAGTTGGCCCTGCGCCCGTTGAGCCTTCTGACTTTTGATGCCCCATAGGTATCAGAGCTGACTTCTCTTCTCTTCCTGTGTCCCTTTTGCCTCATTTAAAAATACTTTTAGATAAGTTGTTTATATCTTCAATATATCTGAAGAATTTTCCTCTTTTCACTTTACTCAATTTTTGTGTAGAATGGTCCACAAGAGACCAGTTAAGAATAACCTTTTTAACAGCAAAAAGATATTTTTCCTGTAATGGGAGAAATGATTCTCACCCATAATAACCTTTTAACCAGAAACAAAAGATAAGAGCAGGTGGATTTGAAAACATCTTTTTAGTGACTTTAAATGGATCTTCAAGTTTAAAACATTTTAAATCATAATTATTTAGGGAATACAAGGGGTCCTCAGGTTACGGTTATGACAGCCTTGACATACAATGTTTCAAGTTTACGATGCTCCTATAAAAACTTTAAAAAATTGAGACATGAGTGTTTCTGCTTACACTGTTAGCGTTGTACTTATGGACTACATGGGCGAACTACTTTGGCTGCACACAGAAGAATATGCAGTACAGTGTACAGTACAGTCTATGTCCTTTTCCTTTTTCTGTGGCTTAGTTGTGTTTTTAGGTTCTAGATTATGATTTTACAACTGTGTTAGGATAGGTAAGTGATTTAGGCTAAGGTGCATTTTGACTTACAGCAAAATTCGGGTTATGTCACTGTCATAGGAACAGAATGGTATTGTAACCTGAGAACCCCCTGTATTGAAAAAATTACTAAATTTGCAGTAGTTTTTAACAATAATACAATTCTCTATTCTGAGTAATTTTAAACTATTAAAGTGTTTAAAACATGCTTTACAAAAATGTTACATTATAGAAACTAAATGACTGAGACATTTCTCTGTTAGAAATGTATCATATTACATGGCCCTGGCCAATTAGTTCAGTCGGTAGAGCATCGTTGTGGGTTGATCTCTGGTCAGGGCACACACAGGAAAAAATCAGTGAATGCACAACTAAGTGGGACAACAAGTGAATGCTTCCCTTTCCTCTCCTCTCTCTCTTCTTTCTCTTTCTGTTTCTCTAAAAAAATCAATCACTAAAAAAATTAATCCTTGGTTGAATACTCAGTGGAGCGTCATCCAGAAGTGCAGAAGTTACTAGTACAATTCCCGGTCAGGCATATACAGGAACAGCTCGATGTTTCTGTCTCTGTTTCTCTCTCCCAGATTCTAAACAAACAAACAAACAAACAAGTGCATTATCTGAAATCATAACAATTCTAATTCAACTTTTAACTATTATAGAAAGAACAGAAGAGCAGATTTGGTGCAGAAGGTTTCTAGGGTAATGCTTTTCGGAGTTGTTTTGTCTCATTAATATTTTCATGAGGTTGTATAGATATAATTGGTTCTGATTTGAATTTGGAAAGCTGTCTCAATTATAATGGCAATGGCTGACTTAGGTGACATAAAATTTTTAAATAATTTAAAAACAGTTAACCTGTAATAATTCCAATTATTTTTTTTTAATTCTTAATATTTAATTTAAGTAATTTTCTTACCCATTGTATGAATTAGAATTTAGGGGGAAAAAACAAATAAACATGGGTAAACTTAAAAGCACTATTAAAAGATAATATAATGAAAGGGCAATTTCTAGAAATAAGTCCCCTAATAATGGACTACTAGGGGATGGTGATTCATTACCACCCAGTGTGCTGAAGCAGAGGGGAGGGGGCTGAGGGATGCCTCAGCCTGAAGGGGACTGAACAGTGCTATCAGAGACCAGACACAGCAGTAACCATGAAGGACAGAGCTGACCTATGGATCTGTTGTCTAAGAGCCCTGGTTTTCATATAGATGCTTCTGGATCTTCATTACCATTACATTCCCTGAGGATTTATTAGTACTGCACATCCTTGGGCACATCTACCCAATCAAAAACTCTTCGGGTAGGACTCAGAAACTTAGGTTTAAATAAACCGTCCAGTTTATTCTAATGCATGCTCAAGTTTGAGAACCGCTATTAAGAAGAGCAACAGTGAAGCAAATAATTAGGAGAATTGAAATCTTTCCCTTCCAGATATCCAGTCATCTGCTAGTACAGCACAGTGACCAAACTACTGAAAGCCACAGGCAAGGAAGTCCAAGTGATATACTTGCTAGATGTCAGCTTCCCAAGGCAGAGAAAGGAAGACCATGGAAGGCAATGGGGAGATGCGTCTAGAGAATAATCAGTAGACTCATTATTCAACAGAAGCTTGCCTTTTAGATTACTGTATTACTTTTATGTGTCAATATTAGTATTTTCATTAGCAGTCTAAGATAGTCAGATTTTATGTTCTTTAATAATATTATCAAAAGTATATTTACCCACATATAAACCATTACAACAAATCTTATTTGTCTAGAATCTAGTACATTATCTATACCAGAAGTTTTATCATTACTAAATCTGAGTTAATATGTATAAAAGTCATTTAAGAGTCCGATTTTAAAGATAAAGAAACTAAGATTCAGAGAGATCAAATAACTTGTCTGAAATCCCTTAGCTAGTGACAGAGTTGGGATTCAAACCTAGATCTTTTTTATACCAAAAGACATTTCTCTTTTCATGACATGGTATCACTAATGCAAAAATAGCCAGCTTCATTATGCTTAATCCATTTATAGATTGTGCCCCCAAACTTAATTGCCTTTTTTTTCATATAGAGGATGACATTATTAATTATTATTATTGTTGTTGTTATTTTAAATAAACTTATTGAAGTTAATCATGTAATAAACTAAACCTATTTAAAGTGTATATTTGAAAAGTTTTGACATGTGAGTATACCCTAGAAAGTACCACCATAGTCAAGGTAGTAAACTTATCTATCACTACTAAAGTTTGTGTATGCTTCTGGGAAATGCCTCACTTCCACCAATGTTCTACCTCACTCTCCAGAAGCAACCATTTATCTGCCTTCTGCCAAAACAGATTAGTTTGCATTTTCTAGCCTGTTATACAAATGCAGTCGTGCAATACATATTATTTTTGTCTGACTTCTTTCTGTCAACATAATTATTTTGAGGCTTACCCAGCTTGTTTTTGTATCAATATTTTGTTCCTTTTAATGCAGAGTAGTATTTTATTAATTAACATTCCTCAATTTGCTTATCTATTTACCTGTTGGGCATTTCAGTTGTGTCCATTGTTTGACTATTACAGGTAAAACTGCTATGAATGTTAATGTACAAGTCTATGTATGAATGTGTGTTTTTGTTTCTCATGGCTACATCTATAGTACGTATATGTTTACCTTTTCAAGAAACTACTAAAGTGTTTTCCAAAATGGTAATGCTGTTTTACATTTCTACCAACAATTTTGAAAATTCCAGTTGTCCTATACTCTCATTGACATTCAATATGGCTAGTTTGAATTGTTTTCTTTTCTTAAATGTGACCATTTTAATATGTCTGTACCGGTATCTGTGGTATTAATTTGCACTTGCCTAGTGAGTAATGGCAACAATAATCTTTTTTATTTGTTTATTTGTCATCAGTCTATTTCCTTTGGTGAAGAGACAATTTGAAACTTTGCTTATTTTTATAAAACTTTTGATTTTAAAATAATTTTAGATTTACAGAAGAGTTGTAAAGACAGTACAGAGAGTTCTGTATACCCTTCATTCAGATTTCCCTGTTGTTAACATCTTATAAAACCATAATGCATTTATCAAAACTAAAAATTTAACATTGATACTATACGATTAAGCAAACTTCTGACTTTATTCAGATTTCACTGACATTGTGTAGATTTTCCTAGCCAAAATTACTGGCTAGGAATATCTACACAATATCATGTCTTCCACTAATGTCCTTTTGTTTTTCTAGAACCTAATCCAAAATACCATATCACATTTAGTCTCTTTTAGTTTCAGTCTTTTAGGCATCACTTAGTGTCAGTAGCTGTTTCTAAATCTTTTCTAGTTTTCAGTGACTGTGACACTTTTGAAGAGCACAAGTCATATATTTTGTACAATGTTCCATGATTTGGGTTGGTCTGATAATTTTCTATGAGTAGATTGGTGTCATGATTTTTGGGGGAAAAAGGTAGAGATAGATGCAAGTGCTCTTTCCAGCTTGACCAGGTGGTGGCACAATGGATAGAGCATCAATCTGAGATGCTAAGGACCCAAGTTTGAACCCCTTAGGTTGCTGACTTGATCATGGGGTCTCTGGCTTTAGAATGGGATCATAGACATGACCTCATGATTGCTGGCTTTAGGCCAAAGGTCACTGCCTTGAAACCCAAGGTTGCTGGCTTGAGCAAGGGGACACTGGCTTGGCTAGAGCCCCCCAGCCAAGGCACACATGAGAAAGCAATCAAGGAACAACTAAGATACCACAATGAAGAACTGATGCTTCTCATCTCTCTCCCTTCCTGTCTCTCTCTCCCTATCTGTACCTCTCTCTAACTCTATCTATCTCTGTCAAATAAAATAAATAAATAAAAAGAAATACAAACAAGACACCAATCTCAAAAGGCATTGACTTCCTGAAAAATGTTCGAGGGGGAAATCTTACATGTTCCAGACCTAAAACCACATCCTGGTAAGTTTGCAGAAATTTAAAATGGCATTGTCTAAAAATAAATAAATAAGTTTAAAAATATATATTTAAAAAAACCCTCATCATTATTTCTTAGGCTAGAACATTTATTACCATTCCCTGGAGCAGACAATCCATGCAGATGGTATACAGCTTATATAATTAAAAGTCCTTCTGCTTGGAGGTGCTCCGTGATTAATGCCTCAGGTAGGCATTTTGATTTTTCCAGTAATAGAACCTGACTGGCTCTGAAACCCTGGTGTTGTTCAAGTACCTCAGGAGTAATAAGAGGTTGCTCTTGGCTTATTGCACAATTCCTTGAGTCATTAATTATAGCTGTCCAAAGTGGAAAGTTTATAATTAAACATATAATTTACTCTTCTACTTTTGGATGAAGTAAATTAAAGCAATTAGATTTCTTTTGATTAAGCATATGGAGCCATTTACAAAGTTCACAGGTGTGTCCAAGCAGTAGGTGGGCTACAGAAACATCTATGTTTCAAGTGTGTTTTGTCACTTTCTTGTCAATCCCTGGCTGAAGTGATTATGTTAATCCATTTGAAGTAGATTTCTTTAGTTTTCTGGCTGGCTGCAGCTTTGTTTACTCCTTTGCTTCCTTAGGTGCTTAAATAGCAGCAAATAATAATTGGGTGTAAGTACCAGTTAATCACAAAAGTAATTTTGGCTAGGAATATGTACACAATATCATTTGGTGAATCTTGTCTGTGCCATTCAACCTCTGTATAAGTCCCACGATACATTGGACATTTAAAAAACAACAATCCAAAAACACGTTTCTTTCATTTTTCTTGCATTGTCCTGTTTCAGTGTTTGCAATCTTTCAAGAAAATTATATTTATCTTCTCCATTGTTTGTGTTATATTATGTATATTATAGTTGAAGCACAAAGTATTTTATTTTTTTCTTCAGCATTTATCTTTCTAGAAAGAAGTTTCTCTGCTCCTCACTAGGGAAATGGCTTTCATGTTGAAGACAACTAAGAATCAACAGAATTATAAAAAAAATTCTCTACAAATTCATAAATATTTCAACCACAGTTTGTAAGATTAATAACACTGCCTCTTACATGAATTTGCCACTATTTTTCAAACATATGTCCATTCTGCTATAAATAATAAGATAAACATCTAGTAAAAAAAAAAACTAGTGACTTTATGATGTCTTTATGTCCTTATGTAGTTTCTCAATTAATAGCTAATGGTTGCATTATTACATTCTGCTCACAAAAATTAGGAGATATTTTACTGCTTCACATTCGTTGTTTTTTTTAAGCCACATTTTTTTTAATTTATTCATTTTAGAGAGGAGAGGGAGAGACAGAGAGAGAGAGGAGAGACAGAGAGAGAGAAGGGGAGGAGGAGCTGGAAGCATCAACTCCCATATGTGCCTTGACCAGGCAAGCCCAGGGTTTCGAACCGGCAAATTCAGCATTTTCAGGTCGACGCTTTATCCGCTGCGCCACCACAGGTCAGGCCTTCACATTCATTTTGAAATACATATTCCCTAAATCTGCTCACAAAAAGTAGGAGATATTTTATTGCTTCATATTCATTTTAAAGTATTTCCTACTTTTTGTGAGCAGCATATTTATATTTAGTCTACATGTTTTTTAGTATTTTAATTGTCAAATAAAATTAAAGAAACATCTCCCTTTTCCGTGAGCCTCACCGTTAGTCTTTCTCTCTTCATGTGGCTCAACTAGATATAGTCAGTGACAGCACTACATAAAAAGAAAACTACTCATTGTAGACAGGCTCTAAGGAGGTCCCCATGATCTCTGTCTCTTGGTATTCACAGTTTGTCCTTTACTTGAACGTGGGCAAGACCTGCGACTTATTTTTAACCAATAGAATATGGCAAAAGTGATAGGATGTCACTTTCATGAATAAATTACATAAGTTTGTGAGATAGACAAATATACATATATAATGCATATGAGTATGTTTATATAGTATATACTGTCATGACAACAATGACTACTCAGAGTAGCAAACCTGTCATTTGGTTCCCATTCCTCACATGAGGCACCACTTGTCATGATGACAAAAAACTAATCAAAGACCAGATGAAATGCTCTGAAGGGCCAAGGGGAAGCCATAACCCCAGTCAGCAGATTGAAAGACTGAAGCCCCAACCCCAGCCTTACTCAGATATTTATTAGCCAGTACAAATAACTCAAGGAAGCAAAAGAAGAAGTTTTCAGGGGGTGAAGTAAAGAACAAGGAACATGCTGACTTCTAATCTCTTTACTGAGAACCTAAACATTTTTTGTTTCTAAATCTTATTCTGCTGCTTTGCAGTTTCCAGCCTGCACTGTTTCCAGTACAGGTCAGAGAGGCCCCTGGACTCTCGTCCACTCAGGGCTTTTACCCTAGGGTACTTTGCTGTCTCTGTTGTTTTCACAGCATGTTCCTACAACATACTATAATGAGTACTGTCTATACAAGATGACATTATTATATATTGTCATATATTCTTGAAAATTACAGGTATATCTATATAGAGACGGTAAAAATATTAGTGGTTGCCAAAAGTTCAAGAAAAGTTGGGGTAAAGTTGAATAAGTGACACAAAGAAGAATTTAAGGTTGTTAAACTATTCTCTACAATACTTTAATTGTGAATATATAACTCTGTACTTTGCCAAGCCAATAGATATGTATAGCACACATACATACACACAAAAACAAACCTTAATATATGTAAATTTAATAAAAAAAATTTAGGTGGTCACAGAAATCTCAAGATGGAGTGCAGAATGTGACAAAGCAGTACAGTTATATTACAAATCCTATATATGAAGCCATCTCACTGAAGGGGGTCAGGAAAAGTTGCTAACTTCAATAACTTTGTAAATGAGTCTGTAAAACTAAAAGCAAAATAAATGACCATAAACACTGCACTTTATCTGATTGATTCCCATGAAGATATAAGTTAAAAATTATTATATGCTTTGCATGTACATCAGAATTAAACAAGTAAATGAATGACAAATAGTAAGAGCTATGGTTGGTGGGGAAATTTACAGATTAGGCAAGGTTAAGATAGCACATGTGATAACGAATTAGAGTTAGAGATATCAGTATGAATTTTTGTTTAGTTTTAAATGAACAGGTGGTTGAATATTAGAAATATTTATAGATACATGTATAAGGGCTAGAATACACTCATACAGAGGTGGCAAAAGTAGGTTTACAGTTGTTTGTATGGAAAAAAGACATATAGGTTATGATTATAATAATACAAGAATATACTCTGTGGTGTACTCACAACTATAAACCTATTTTTGCCCACCACTGTATATATCCTTGTCCTGTCATCTGAAAGAGCCTAAAAACAATCACACTCAGTAGCAATGAGCACGCTTAGAGTCCAGATCTTCTTTCCAATATCATTGTCCCATTAAAAAAAGACCAGTTCTCTTTAGAGAAATGGTAAATTTTAGAAGTAGAAAAAGATCATAATCCAAATTATAGCATAAATATCAGTGAGGCTATACTCATCTAAACAAATTGGGGAGAACAGACAAAACTTTTATGCAGAAGAACTCAAATTAAAACAGATGTTTTGTCTTCAAAGAGATGGAGCATAACTGCTTGCTTCTCAGTGTAGGTTTGTGTATATTGTCTTTTTCCTAAAGATCACAGGATGAAAAGGAGGGGAAATGAGAGTACAATGGAGAAACTTGAGAAGCACTGCTTTGGCTGTTGATCAAGATCAACATGAATAGTTGACGTTATTGGGTCCAAATAAGTGATGTTGTTATTACACACTTGGTAGAATGTGATGAAAATGGCACTTTACCTCTGTGGTCATCACCCCAGCCCCATAATCTTTATCATGAGAGAAACATCAGATAAACCTCAATAGAGGAACATTCTACCAATCACCTGACTACTACTCCACAAAACTGTCAAGAGCAATAAAAACAAGAAAAGCCTAAGAAACTATCACAGTCAAGAAGAATCAATAATGGTTTATTAATTATAACAAATATAACACGCTAATGTAAGATGTAAATAATACAGGTAACTCACTACAGGGCATATGGAAATTATTTGTGTTATATTTGTCATTTTGATGTAAATCTGAAACTGTTCTACTAAATAAAATTTATTTTTAAAAATTTAAGCATAATTGCTTTATTCTAACTAAAATAGCAACTTTACTTAACTCCATAATTTTTGGCAGTGTCTGAAAGTGGAAGTACAAGTTTGCCTTAAAAAAAGGCAGGGCTTAATATTCTCTGAAAGGCCTCGTATTCAGGATAGAAAAGATAACTTATATATCTCCTCTTCATTCCAGTTTTGACCTCAAATCCATCTAACAAGGAAAGGGGGGAGAAATGAGTAAGGAGAAAGAAGCTCATAGCATTAGCTGAGCAAGAGAGACTTAAATATCATTTCTCTCCTTTCATCCTTTCTTTGTCCCTCCATTGCAGAACTCTTCATATTGTCTCTTTGTACGCAACCTACAAGAGAAAAAAATCTTGTAACATGCCAGGTAGATATGAACTTGTAACATGCCAGGTTCTTTACCTGCAGACTCTACTTACAGGTATAAAACCCAGATCTGAACAGACTAGTGCCATCTTGAAGGATAATTGAGTCATGAAATATACACCTTTGACTCCCAGTATCTAATTCTTCCTCTTCCTATCAAATCTTTATTTAATTCAGGGCAGTCATATGCCTTGTCTAAACCAATTATTTGGCCTCTCTTGGAAGCTAATGGGAAGCCCTGGCCAGATAGCTCAGTTGATTGTAGCATTGTACCCAAAGCACAAAGAAGCTAATGGTTGTCTCATGGCATAATCACAATTCTATCCAATGAAATGTAAACAATAATGGAAAAGTTTTTTAAAAGGGAATCAAATTGAGTTGGGATGAGTCATTTTCCTCACATCATGTCCCCTTTCTCCTACCTGGCTTTTGGAGCCAATTAGGGGGAGAGCAGAGCAGGAGTGGAGAAGAATGTGTTTCTTGGGACCATGAGGCAGTAGCTACATGCAACAGTGGCTGAATAGAAGCAAAGATCTTGTCCTAATGACATTGTGGAATTGCACACAGAACTGATAACTCCAACATCTCACTGCATAGAAAAATAGATTTCCAACCTGTTGAAGTCACCATTTTAGGTCTCATTTATTCATATCTAAGTACAGTTCCCAATAGAACAAGCAATGTCTTTTTTTTTCTGGTGTTTTCCGATGTCTGGGAGAGGGATTTCAAACCTCACGATGTCTAGAGAGGACAGATGCTGCTTCTGCTCTCTTTCTCCTCGTGTAATTAAAGCACCTTTTCTAGTGACTTTCAGCAAAATCACATAGGCATGCCAACAGCATTTAGCTATATTTTGGAATTGGTGCTTTATTTTCTGTTAATCCATTTTCTTTCTGAATGGCTGGAAGAATCAGGGTAAATATTGATTTCCTAAAACAGCGCTAATGGCATTGTTTCTTCTCAGAATCAACGTTGGCAGAAAAATGATAAAATCTCCTCTCATAATGAGCTTTCTAAGCTGCATCCATTTAAAAAAAATTTTTCCACTCTCCAAAACTTCACTTCTCTTTATTTTTATAACAACAACAAAAAATACCAGTGACCAAAGGCTTATTGTAACAGCTTCGTAAGGGTACATGTATGGGCCTTCAAGGCTATTCAAGTTTTTTAATAAAAATCACATAGAGAGAAAGGACTTGTGTTTACTTACCCCAAAAAAACTAATAGCTGATAGAATTTTTTGTGTCTTAATAGAACTTGAGTATCATAATTAATGACAAAGTAAATGAAAAAGTTGAACATAGGTCTTCCACATTGGCTCTGAATTCCCCACTCTCTGGTATTAGGTAATTGATCAAATCAGTGTTATTTGAGAGGAAACAAATTATTGGCCAAAGTGGTGGAGTAATGCTGTGGTTATTATTTACTTCATACCCAAGAAAGGAGGATGAAGGTTACTAGGAGGAATAAATGTTAGTTTAATACATAGTTTATCTGTTCTGAGTTAAAGATAATATAAATAGTTCATTTATATGTTCCCTAAAATATTAGAAAGATAATTAACATCTAGGTCATTTGTCATATATTAAGGCAAATATTTCATTTGTATAACTAAATTAAAGTCTGACAAAATCTAACAAGCTCTTAAAACCTTCTGATATTTACTCTATTCATTTTGTACCCCCAAAATTGTTTCATTATTAATGCCAGGATCAAGATATAGCTAGAGTCATATATTATAGAGCTCACTGTATTTATTTTTTATTTTTATTTTTTATAATAATTTTATTTTTTTAATGGGGTGACATCAATAAATCAGGATACATATATTCAAAGATAACAAGTCCAGGTTATCTTGTTGTTCAATTATGTTGCATACCCATCACCCAAAGTCAGATTATCCTCTGTCACATTCTATCTAGTTTTCTTTGTGCACCTCCCCCTCCCCCTTTCCCTCTCCCTTTCCCCCCTCCCCCCGTAACCACCACACTCTTATCAATGTCTCTTAGTTTCACTTTTATGTCCCACCTACGTATGGAATAATGCAGTTCCTGGTTTTTTCTGATTTACTTATTTCGCTTCGTATCATGTTATCAAGATCCCACCATTTTGCTGTAAATGTTCCGATGTCATCATTTCTTATGGCTGAGTAGTATTCCATAGTGTATATCTGCCACATCTTCTTTATCCAGTCATCTATTGACAGGCTTTTTGGTTGTTTCCATGTCCTGGCCACTGTGAACAATGCTGCAATAAACATGGGGCGGCATGTGTCTTTACGTATCAATGTTTCTGAGGTTTTGGGGTATATACCCAGTAGAGGGATTGCTGGGTCATAAGGTAGTTCTATTTTCAGTTTTTTGAGGAACCACCATACTTTCTTCCATAATGGTTGTACTACTTTACATTCCCACCAACAGTGGATGAGGGTTCCTTTTTCTCCACAGCCTCTCCAACATTTGCTATTACCTGTCTTGCTAATAATAGCTAATCGAACAGGTGTGATGTGGTATCTCATTGCAGTTTTGATTTGCATTTCTCTAATAACTAAAGAAGATGAACCTCTTTTCATATATCTGTTGGCCATTTGTATTTCTTCCTGGGAGAAGTGTCTGTTCATATCCTCTTCCCATTTTTTTATTGGATTGTTTGTTTGTTTGTTGTTGAGTTTTATGAGTTCTTTGTATATTTTGGATATTAGGCCCTTATCTGAGCTCTTGTTTGAAAATATCATTTCCCATTTAGTTGGCTTTCTGTTTATTTTGTTATCAGTTTCTCTTGCTGAGCAAAAACTTCTTAGTCTGATGTAGTCCCATTCATTAATTTTTGCCTTCACTTCTCTTGCCTGTGGAGTCAAATTCATAAAATGCTCTTTAAAACCCAGGTCCCTGAGTTGAGTACCTATGTCTTCTTCTATGTACTTAATTGTTTCAGGTCTTATGCTTAGATCTTTGATCCATTTTGAGTTAATTTTTGTACAGGGGGAGAGACTGTAGTCCAGTTTCATTCTTTTGCATGTGGCTTTCCAGTTTTCCCAGCACCATTTGTTGAAGAGGCTTTCTTTTCTCCATTGTGTGTTGTTGGCCCATTTATCAAAAATTATTTGAATATATATAAGTGGTTTTATTTCTGGACTTTCTATTCTGTTCCATTGGTCTGAGTGTCTATTTTTCTGCCAATACCATGTTGTTTTGATTGTCGTGGCCCTATAATAGAGTTTGAAGTCAGGTATTGTAATGCCCACAGCTTCATTCTTTTTTTTTTAGGATTGCTTTGGCTATTCGGGATTTTTTATAGTTCCATATAAATCTGATGATTTTTTGCTCTATTTCTTTAAAAAACGTCATTGGAAGTTTGATGGGAATTGCATTAAATTTGTATATTGCTTTGGGTAATATAGCCATCTTGATTATATTTATTCTTCCTAGCCAAGAACAAGGTATATTCTTCCATCTCATTATATCTTTTTCGATTTCCCTTAAAAATGGTTTATAGTTTTCATTATATAAGTCCTTTACATTCTTTGTTATGTTTATTCCTAGGTATTTTATTTTTTTTGTTGCAATCGTGAAGGGGATTATTCTTTTGAGTTCGTTCTCAGTTGTTTCATTGTTGGCATATAGAAAGGCTATTGACTTCTGTATGTTAATTTTGTATCCTGCAACCTTACTGTATTGGCTTATTGTTTCTAGTAGTCTTTTTGTGGATTCTTTGGGGCTTTCGATGTATAGGATCATATCATCTGCAAAAAGTGATACCTTTACTTCTTCTTTTCCGATATGGATGCCTTTTATTTCTTTGTCTTGTCTGATTGCTCTGGCTAGAACCTCTAGTACCACATTAAATAAGAGTGGAGAGAGTGGACAATCCTGTCTTGTTCCTGATTTAAGGGGGAAAGCCTTCAGTTGTGTGCCATTTAGTATGATGTTAGCTGATGGTTTATCATATATGGCCTTTATCATGTTGAGATATTTTCCTTCTATACCCATTTTGTTGAGAGTCTTAAACATAAAATTGTGTTGTATTTTATCGAAAGCCTTTTCTGCGTCTATTGATAAGATCATGTGGTTTTTGTTCTTTGTTTTGTTGTTATGGTGTATTACATTAACCGTTTAAGTATGTTGAACCATCCTTGAGATTCTGGGATGAATCCCACTTGATCATGATGTATTATTTTTTTTAATATGTTGTTGTATTCGATTTGCTAGTATTTTGTTTAGTATTTTAGCATCTGTATTCATTAGAGATATTGGTCTGTAGTATTCTTTTTTTGTGCCATTCTTGCCTGGTGTTGGTATGAGGGTTATGTTGGCCTCATAAAATGTGTTTGGAAGTATTGCTTCTTCTTCAATTTTTTGGAAGACTTTTTGTAGAATAGGAACCAAGTCTTCTTTGAATGTTTGATAAAATTCGCTGGTATCTCCGTCAGGGCCTGGACTTTTATTTTTGGGGAAGTTTTTAATGGTTTTTTCTATTTCGTCTCTACTAATAGGTCTGTTTAGGCTTTCTGTTTCTTCTTGACTCAGTCTAGGAAGGTTGTATTGTTCTAGGAATTTATCCATTTCTTCTAGGTTGTTGAATTTAGTGGCATAAAGTTTTTCATAGTATTCTACAATAATTCTTTGTATATCTACGGTGTCCGTGGTGATTTCTCCTCTTTCATTTTGGATTTTGTTTATATGAGTTCTTTCTCTTTTTTCCTTGGTAAGTCTTGCCAAGGGTTTGTCAATTTTGTTGATCTTTTCAAAGAACCAGCTCCTTGTTCTATTAATTTTTTCTATACTTTTTCTGTTCTCTAATTCATTTATTTCTGCCCTGATTTTTATTATCTCCTTTCTTCGGCTGGTTTTGGGTTGTCTTTGTTCTTCATTTTGTAGTTCCTTAAGGTGTGAAGTTAAGTGGTTTACTTTGGCTCTCTCTTGTTTGTTCATATATGCCTGAAGTGATATGAACTTCCCTCTTATCACTGCTTTTGCTGCATCCCATAGATTCTGATATGTCGTATTGTCATTTTCATTAGTCTGTATATATCTTTTGATCTTTGCACTTATTTCTTCTTTGATCCATTCATTTTTTAAAAGTATGTTGTTTAGTTTCCACATTTTTGTGGGATTTTTTTCCTCTTTTTTGCAGTTGAATTCTAGTTTCAAGGCTTTATGATCAGAAAATATGCTTGGTACAACTTTGATTTTTCTGAATTTGCTGATGTTGTTTTTGTGGCCCAACATATGGTCAATTCTTGAGAATGATCCATGTACACTAGAGAAAAATGTATACTCAGTCACTTTGGGATGAAATGTCCTGTAGATGTCTATCATATCCAGGTGCTCTAGTGTTTTGTTTAAGGCCACTATGTTTTTGTTGATTCTCTGTTTGGATGACCGATCTAGAGCCGTCAGCGGTGTATTGAGGTCTCCAAATATGATTGTATTTTTGTCAGTTTTTGTTTTAAGATCAATAAGTAGCTGTCTTATATATTTTGGTGCTCCTTGGTTTGGTGCATATATATTAAGAATTGTCATGTCTTCTTGATTCAGTGTCCCCTTAGCCATTATGAAATGGCCATTTTTGTCTCTGAGTACTTTTGCTGTCTTGTAGTCAACATTATCAGATATAAGTATTGCTACGCCTGCTTTTTTTTGGATGTTATTTGCTTGGAGTATTGTTTTCCAGCCTTTCACTTTGAATTTGTTTTTATCCTTGTTACTTAGATGAGTTTCCTGTAGGCAGCATACAGTTGGATTTTCTTTTTTAATCCATTCTGCTACTCTGTGCCTTTTTATTGGTGAGTTTAATCCGTTTACATTTAGTGTAATTATTGACACTTGTGAGTTCCCTATTGCCATTTTATATCTTGATTTGTGTTAGTTTTGTGTCTTGTTTGATCCTTCTCTTTCATTTTTCTATCTTTTGTTTTTATTTGGTTGTATTCCATACATCTTTCCTCTGTTGCTATCTTTTTTATCTCATGTGCTTCTGTTGTGGTTTTTTCAATGGTGGTTACCTTTGAGTAATGAAAAGGGTCCCTACCCTGTTCATTGTAGCGAACTATTTTGTGTGTACTTTTGCACTCCATCGTCCTTTGCTACTGTTAATCTCCATCTTCTCCCCCCCCCTTTCTTTTTGTTGTTGTCACAGTTTAAATTTGGTTTTATTGTGTTCTTCTTGGAGCTTTTACTTGTGGCTTGTTTTTGTTGTTGTTGTTCTGTGTATCTGATTGGAGAACCCCCTTTAGTAATTCCTGGAGTGGGGGTTTTCTGATGATAAATTCCCTCATCTTTTCTGTATCTGTGAATGTTTTTATTTCTCCTTCATATTTGAAGGATAGCTTTGATGGGTATAGTATCCATGGCTGAAAGTTCCTCTCTTTCAGGACTTTAAATATTGGGGTCCACTCCCTTCTAGCTTGTAGAGTTTCTGCTGATAAATATGATCATAATCTAATGGGCCTTCCTTTATATGTTGTATTCTTCTTTTCCCTGGCTGCCTTGAGAAATTTTTCTTTGCTGTTGGTTTGTGTCAATTTCATTATGATATGCCTTGGAGTAGGTTTGTTGGGGTTAAGAAAACTCGGAGTTCTGTTTGCTTCTTGAACTTGAGGCTTTAGTTCTTTCCACAGGCTTGGGAAGGTCTCATCTATTATTTGTTTGAGTATGTTCTCCATTCCATTTTCTCTCTCTTCTCCCTCTGATATACCTATTATTCTTATGTTATTCTTTTTGATGGAGTCGATAATTCTTGTAGGGCTATCTCATTTTTTTTAATTTTTGAGTCTCTTTCTTCTTCTCTCTGTTGTGCCTCAAGTTGCTTGTCTTCTATTTCACTAATCCTCTCTTCTATCTGACCTATTCTATTAGTTAAGCTTGTTACTTCATTTTTCAGCTCGTGAATTGAGTTTTTCATCTCTGTTTGATTTGTTTTTATAGTTTCAATTTCCTTGGACATATATTCTTTGTGTTCATTGAGTTGTTTTCTGAGCTCGCTAAATTGCCTTTCTGTGTTTTCTTGTATACCTGGGAGGATTTTTAGGATTTCTATCTTGAATTCTCTGTCATTTAGCTCCAAGGTTTCCAATATATTAAATTTTTTCTCCATAGATTTTTCCTCATCTATCTGTGTTACCTCTCTTTCTTTTGTATCCATGATATTCAATTTTCTCTTCCTTAATGGCATCTGAGGGTGGTTTTGTTGATAGTATTAATGAGATTTAATAAAGAATAAAAAGTTAAAACAATAAAAAATTGAAAAGAGTTGTTTTTTTTAAAAAAAATAATAATGAAATAAAGAAAAATAAAATAAAATAAAAATTTAAAAAAAAGGAAATTATTCCCCCCCTCCTTTTTTCCTCTCCTCTCCTCTCCCCTCTTTCTTGAGAAAATCTTGTGGTGAACTGTGAATTATAACAAACAATGCCTGTAATGGAAGGCCTGAATTGGGGAAAAGTAATAAAGGGGCAAAAATAAGAAAGAAAAAAAAAAGAAAAAAGAAGGGGGTATGGACCCACAAAAAGTAAATAAGGAAAAAATTTGAGTCAAGAATAAAATGATTTGCTTTTAGGTGTTCGTTGACTAAGAGTTATGATGAGAGGAATAAGAGGAAAACAGAAAAATGGGGGGACAAATTAAAAAATTACTATTATATTTAATGTAACATGAACTAGATTAAATGGAGAGCCAGGGATGAGAGCACTGCTAGTGAGTTAAAAATGTGAAGTAAAAACCCCCAAAAATGCTGCAAACATAAGTTTGAGTCCCAGATAAGATAATTTGTATGTTATTCAGGTTTAAATGAGAGGAGATGTAAAGGAGAAAGGAAGAAACTAATATAGAGGGAGAAAAGAAAGAGAGAGAGAGAAAAAAAGAGGGAACCACTAAAAGAAGAAACAAGAAAAAAGAGGAGAGAGAGAGAGAGAGAGAGAGATTTAAGGGTTTTGGAGTACAACCCTCATAGAGAGAAAGGAAGAGGAGAGAAAAGATAATGGGAGATATAACACTTATGGGTAGTGTAGTTCAAGGAGAGGAGAGAGTAAGACCGGCAGAGAGTTAATCGGCCAAATTGGAGGAGGAAAAAAAAAAATCAAGAATGAAGATAAGAGAAACAAACGAACAAATATAATAAAATGGGATAGGTTATAAAGTCTTCAGATTATTCTTGATTTTGAGACGTTATCTTCTTGCTTTTTCTTTTCTCTCCCTCTTCCTGGTCGGTGACTCTGTACCCCGGGTTCTGCCCCTTTGGCATGCTCAGGTAGAGGTTTGCAGTTGATATGTCTCTATGGCGATGTCATGTATTGTGCTTTAGTCTCATTGGCAGTCGAGGCTCATTACCATTTATAGGCTCCGACAGTGAGAGAGTCTGTGTTCCTGGAGCCTTTCTCCTAGTCTTTCCTTCCTCAATTAGTAGCCTGATAATCCAGCTATGGGGTTGCTGCTGCCTCTGCCTGGATAGTAAGAGGCTCAAAGAGCTGGCAACTCCCCACTGTATTTCCACTCAGGACAGGGCTCTGGGTAAGGCTCAGTCAGTCAGAGCTGCTAGCATAATCAGGCGGGGTTTCTGCCCACTCAAAGACCTCTGGCTCTGCCACTCTGTCTGATAACACAGGCGGGCACCCACTTCTGGGGTGCTTGGAGGAAACTCTCGCTCACTATCTGTGCGCGCAGACCAGGATATCCGGCCAGCAGTCTCACGCTCTGATTGAAACCCCCAACCGCATGGAAAAGTTGCAGCATTGGAATTGGCTCTCGCTCCGTCCCCGTGCGCGGCTTTTGCAAGGCGCTGGTGCGGCCCGAGATTCCGCTTTGGCCCACACAAAGGCCCCTGACTCTGCCCCTCTGTGCGATAACACGGGCGCGCACTGCAGAGGTACTCGGAGGAATCTCTCGCTCACTATCTGTGCGCGCAGACCAGGATATGAGGCCGGCCGCGTTTCCCTCTGAATGAATCCCCTACCAGCACGTAAAAGTTCCACCGTTGGAATTAGTTCTCGCTCCCTCCCATGTGCAGCTTTCCCAGAGCGCTGGGGCTGCCCAGAGATTCCATTTTCGGCCCACAGAAAGGCCTCTGACTCTGCCTCTCTGTGGGGTAACACGGGCACCCACTCCCGGGGCTTAGGAAGAAATCTCTCGTCCAGTATCTGCGTGCACTGACCAGGAGATCGGGTAAAATGGCTGCCCTGCTTGTCTTTCTTTGTTTGGGTTTGGCGCTAGTGTTAGCTTGTATTGCCCGGGTTGCCACAGGATCAGTTTTTCCTCGGCTTGGATCTCCGTGCCACAGCCTGGTTCGGCCGTTTGTGCCGCGGCCTGGATCTATTCACCCCCTTTGCCCACCTCAGTTTCTATATTCACGGATCCCAGAGAAAGCCGCCCTGTTTAGGTTAGTGAGGAAGGCGGAGCATTTCCTTCGGGGTTTGGTTATATATTTAGCCAATTTTTCGCTCGACCATACCTTCGGGTGTATTGCGAAACATCTGGAGGCTCCAAGGATAGGTTTTTCTGTTTCTGGTTGAAGATCTTGTTGAGTTTTGGGGGAGATTTATCGGTATCGCTTCCTACCCCGCCATTACTCTGACGTCATCTCTCATCACTGTATTTATAAATGACATAATTTAACCCATAATTTTACAATATTAGAGGCATAGTAGACTTTCTTAGATAATATTCATAATCTCTAGAATTTGCCAGTAATGCCTATTTTTATAACTGAAAAAGTTTGAAAACCTTGATTCTGTTTTCTTGAAACCATTTGTAAATGTTGACCATTTTATTTTTATATTTAAGTGACAGAGAATCAAAGGACAACTAACTAGACAAGCTGGATGGCAGACTGGAGGTCATCAAGGGTATGAACAGGCATTTATTTCCCTTGTTACCTTGTTCAAAGTATGAGTCTTGCAACTTCACTTCTGCCTTTTTTTTTTAATCATGAAGTAATTGACTGTTCTTATGTCAGTTACAATGCTTGTGACTGTATCTTGTTGATGGCTTTCTGTCACTATCTTACAATCAAAAAAATTCAATATTTCCAGCATCTCAGTAGGCATTTTTTTAAAGGTAATCTGTTACCTCAAAGTCAATATGTATAGACCGTCAGCCCGGCATGTGGAAATCCCAGGTTCGTTGCCCACCTACGGCACACAGGAGAAGTGCCCATTTGCTTCTCCACTCTTCCCCCTCTTCTTTCTTTCTGTCTCTTTCTTGCCCTCCCACAGCCAAGGCTCCATTGAAGCTAAGTTGGCCCGGAGCATTGAGAATGGCTTCATGGCCTCCACCACAGGCGCTTGGATGGCTTTAGTTGCCGCAGATCAATGCCCTCAATGGGCCGAGCATCGCCCCCTTGTGGGCATGCCAGGTGGATCCCGGTCAGGCGCATGTAGGTGTCTGTCTGTCTGCCTCCCCCTCCCCCGTTTCTCACTTCAGAAAAAATACAAAAAGAAAAAATCAGTTTGTAAAAGATTGAGCTCTCCTAAACTGGCTCTCTCTCCATCACCTTGTGTCTGCCAAATGATATCACAATTTTCAGAGTTACCCAGGCTTGAAAACCTCAAGTGACTTTGAAGTAAATTGTAAGTATCTTAACTTCCATCAAACACAATAGCTTACAAATCTAAATCTAAATGCAGATTTTTGTTTCTTTTCTTTTCTTTTTTTTTTTTTTGTGAGCTATTTCCTCACAAACTTTTTCATATTAATTGCTTTTCTCTTCAACCCCACTAGTACCTTTTTACACTAAAACAGATATCAACAACTTTTTTCAGAGGAAATATCTTCATCTTTGCAGGCTATTTGGTCTCTGTTATAATACTCAAACTGACATTGTAGCACAAAAACAGTTACAAAAAATGTAAATGAATGGTTATGCTGTGTGCAATAAAACTTTATTTACAAAACAGGTGGCTGGCAGGGTTTGACTCACAAGCAATAGATTGCCAACTCCTGCGCTATCCTTGTCAACACACAATTGGATCATAAGATATCTTCTCACTGCCTTGCCTGAAAATGTCCTCCCTCATGCATATCTATTTACAAACAGCTATTTGATTGGTATTCCTTATGGATCGTTTGTTTCCATTATGTTGTTCATTTACTAAATTTTTTCAAGTGGTCCTCAGACAGAGACTGGTATAAACCTGGGGCACGGAGGATGAGGTAATACAATAATGGACAAAAAAACACAGTGAATGTTCCTTGAATGACATTTTTATTCAACGGTTTGGGAAAAGTCAATATTCTTTCACTAAAACTAGCACACATAAATTCTGGGGTAGAATGCAAGTATCACATAAAATGTAACGGTAAAACAGAAGATCATGGACATTTGGGACTTACCATTATTTCTCTAGATTTTGTCCTGGGACTACAGCAACTGGCTGCTTTTTCTGTCACTAGAAATGCTTCACAGAAATAGGTAAAGAACCATTATCAACATGTCAGATGTCAAATCCTAGTTTTTCAGGCCTTCCATTCCTGCACCCTTTTTAGCCCACCAGACCTACTATTAAATCCTCTCAGCTCTGGGAAGCATTCATGCTTCATTGTCTTGTAAGAGTATCATTCCTTACGCCCACTCCCATCCTCTGCCATTTCTTCCTCCCCAGTTTCACTCCATTTATTGCCCAGTTTAATACCCATTTTTTCGCCATGAAAACTTCTCTATCAAACTGATTCATTCTTTGACTCAACAGTAGTTGATTCTCAATTTTGTGCTCAACACTGCACATGGTTACAAAGAAAAAACAAAATAGTTCTTGCCCTAATGTTAAGTGACTAGCCCAAGTACAAACATCACCTTAGTGTTAGGCTTCCTTTCTCCCACTTCAGTTTTCTTTCAACTCTAATACATTGCCTAATCGACTTTTCCTTTAAATACTCAAGGTTTATGTGCTGTATTGTAGAATATCACATATGAATGTACATATTAATATGCACATAAATATTGAATATTCAAATGCATTATCTTATATATTCATTAGCATATATATTATTGCTTTGTGGATTTGTTATTATTTTACGTGGAATACTGGTTCTGCCTAAGTATACTCTAGATGATTTCTAGAGTATAAGTAACTGAGCCATAATATTTCCTATGAAAACTAAGGTTATATGAGTGCACATAGCTTAACTAGCAGGGCTTAGAACTCTGAGACCACCTGTGTCAAGATGATTTTTCTATTTGTTCCAAAACATTTTAGTCTGAGAAAATAAGACTTTAAACTAATAACTTCACTCTTTGTTTCAGGTTGTTCAAAATACTAATGTGTCCAGATAAACAGTTTCCTCCTCTAGGCAAAGAGGCCCCTATACTTTTGTTTTATTTTTACTTGTTTTATGTTTTTAAATGTTAGCTTGACACAGTATTAAATCCATGGCTCTAGTCAAATAGTTTCCCTTCTTGGGAAGCTAATTAAGCCCACACTCACCACTCCTAGCCCTCATACTCCTTGCCACCATGCACCTGCCAAAATTACCCAAGGCTAGGTACTAGAACTCTAGAGACAGTACCTTTTCCCTGGATACCAGACAATTACTCAAAGCAGCCAATCCATAGGGATCCCACAATGCCTAACTCTCTTCTTCCTGCTGGCCAAAGCGAGGCTGCACCTTCCAGCTCCAGCCAGCTTGCTGCTCTCCTGTTGTCAGGTGTGTGTGTGGCCTTCCCCAGCAGACTCCTCTCAGTTGTAAGTAATGAAAAGTTATGTCTTTCATTTAAATGAGTATATTCTGTTATGTCCTGCCAGCAAAAGAATCCTTAAATTTTTTAAAACACCTCAGATTAGATCCCACTAAAACTTTGCCATTGAGGTGTTCTTCCTTACTACAACAGGCTTAATGAACTTGACCTTGCTGACCAACTGGTATTTCAATGGCTTTTCCAGGAGTTTTTAGGCAACATCTCTGTCTTCCAGATTGTTGGGTAAATGAGTTTGTAAAATATTTTAGTTTGCTCACTTTTATTGTTAAAAATGGTGCTGCCCAGGTATGTGATATTGATAATTACCTTCCTGCTTGGGAAAAGCCATTGTTATGCTAATGTTGCTGGAGGAGAGGGGGTTCTCACACCAAAAGTTTTAAGAGAAAGGAAAAGAAGGAAGAAGGAAGCCATTTTAGCAAAAAAGGAAGCCAAGATGGCAGGGTGCTGAAGGAGAAGCCAGTTTGTGCAGAGAGGAGAGCAGAGAGAAGGAGATGGGGAACAGAAGTGAATAAGGCTGGTAGGGCCTTTGATTCTAGGAAAACCCGGATGAGTCAGTGGCTTTGGGAACCCTGAATGGAAAGGGAAGTGTTTTCCCACTGCGTGTTTACTCGCCAGCCAGTTGCAAGGCTAGAATAAAGAAATGCACCACCATTTTGGCTCCACTGTTTATTACCACCTGCCCAAATCTCATGGGAGTCTGAACATGCATGTGCATGGCGATGACGGCCGCGGCTGCTGTCCACACACAGATCATGTGCCCAAAGCTGGAGAACCTGTTCATTGCTTGATTGTAGATTGTATTTTTTCTGAGCTTCTTTATTCTTCTATTCTACAGTTGCAATTTTCTCCCCATAAACCAGGTATATTCTGAATTTCTGACCCACTTGATTTCTAATTTAATTTACCACAGAATGTAGACCATTAATGACAAACCTATTTCTTTAGAACATACTGTTTTATTATATTTTAGGTACTGTTAAAATTTTTCATAAATGTATAAATGTAAAACCCATGCACCAAAGCACTATGGAAACATTAATGTGTTAATCTGTAGAGGAAGAAAAGAGGGCAAAAAAGTTTCATGTAGTATTTGTGGTGAACCAGACTCCATGTGAGGCATTTGCATGGGTTCTATTGATTTAATCACCACCACAACCAGAGAATAGGGTCATTATACCCAACTAACAGATGAGGAAATGGAATCTCAGTGAAGGTTTTGTGGCTGTTTATTTGTCTAAGCAGGTTTTAACTGCTCTCATTAACATCCAAAATTCTTCCCTTTTATCAAGTGCCTGCTCTGTATCAGTACTGGGATCAGCACTTTACACAAGAACAGCACAAGATATTTTTATCTCTTGTTTACAATGGAGGAAAAAATTTCCAGGTAAGTAAAGCGAAGGGTCTTTAGAGCTAGCTGATGGATTCTAACGTTTTCCTAGATCTGCTCTCCCTGCCATTCTTGGAACAACAATTTTTTTAGATTAACTAAAATATTTCTATTTACTTATTTAAAATTGAATGTTTAATAGCAGGTTTCAGATGCAGGATTCTACAACATATCCCTGTATACCATACTATGTGTTCACCTCCCCAGTTCTTGTCCATAATTATTTATCCCCACTTAGTTACCAAAACAGCATAGCACTGGCATAAAAAACAGACATATAGATCTATGGAATAACATTTGAAAGCATCTTCTTTCAAGCTCATGTTGCTTGAATGAAAAAGCAGAACATCTCACATGTTGTGACCATCTATGATCCATGAGCTCAAGAAGTTCTGCTAATCCAGCATCCATTTCCAGGTTACAGCAGTCCCCCCATCCACAATGGATGCTTTCCAAGACTCCCAGTGAAATTCCAGGTAGTACCAAACCCTATATGTACTAGTTTTTTCTTATACACACATACCTATGATACAGTTTAATTTATAAATTAAAAATATTAAGGATTTAATTATAATTAGTAATAAAATAGAACAATAACAGAACATATTAAAAATAATGTGAATATGATCTTTCTCTCTCTGATAACCAATCTGATAATTGAAAAGGTTTACTAAGTGACTAATAGGTGGGAAGTGTACACATGATGGACACCCTGGACAAAGGGAGGCTACATGTCCAGAGCAGGACAGCACAAGATTTAATCACATTGCTTGGAACGACCCACTGTTAATAACTTATGAATTATTTCTGGAATTTTTTCATTTAATATTTTCAGATCAACTGTAAGTAGCTGAAAACATGCAAAGTGAAACTGCAGGTTAGGGAGGACTACTGTATAACTCAAGAGTTCTTTTGTTTTGTTTGCAACCCTTAATTTTTCTTTTTTGTGTGTGTGGTTTTTTTTGTTGTTGTTTTTTTACAGAGACAGAGAGTGAATCAGAGAGAGGGACAGACAGGGACAGACAGACAGGAACGAAGAGAGATGAGAAGCATCAATCATTAGTTTTTCATTGTGCGTTGCAACACCTTAGGTGTTCATTGATTGCTTTCTCATATGTGCCTTGATCGCGGGCCTTCAGCAGACCAAGTAGCCCCTTGCTGGAGCCAGTGACGTTGGGTTCAAGCTGGTGGGCTTTTGCTCAAACCAGATGAGCCCGTGCTCAAGCTGGCGACCTCGGGGTCTCGAACCTGGGTCCTCTGCATCCCAGTCCAACGCTCTATCCACTGCGCCACCGCCTGGTCAGGCAATTTTTCTTTTTTTCTTAAAGAGCTATATCTGTTTCCCATCCTTCAGAGTTAACTTCTGCTTTGCTCTGTTCCCCATATACTAAATAGAAGGTAATGATCATGCATTAACTTAGTCACTTAGAGAAATGATTTTACATTTTCAAAACTTAGCGTATCTTGAAATAACACATCTTGTTTATTAGGAGCAGCAACAATTAAGAGCAGAACGAGATACAAAAAGAAAGCTCATGACAGCAGTTGCTTCAATGCCTTTAGTCCCTGACCATCTAAAACTCACCTTCATCTGTGATCATAATATAAGAACATTGTATTGGCGGAACCATCAGTAATTGAAATTCACCCATGTGTGATGATAATACTTTTAGAAGATTCGGGAGTTCTTGTACAAACATTGACTATGTCCTCATTAAAATGTGACTAATACTTACGAAGGAATGAGGTCATTTTTGAATACTGAGCAAGAAACGCTCAGTCAAAGGAGCACACTTCTACACTTAAGGAAAAATAAATACAAAAAATATAAATCAATAAAACACACTGACATCTTTATATTAAAGAAGAAATAACATTTTTAGAAACTTCCACATCAGAGAACATCTCATTTTAAACAAAGCATTGTTGATGAGTGACTTCTGTCTCTTTATCGCCACTACATTCTGCAAATTTTAAAGATCTGTTCAACTCAATTCATTAGTATGAGACTAGGGATCATTTAATGCATTTTAATTGAGCTATCCCAGAGCAATTCGAGCCATGGTGTACTGTCTCTTCTTGAAACCCACAGTTTTATTATCTGCATGATTTATTTGACTATCAACTATCATTGGGACACCTAGTGCATCATTATCTTGTCTTTTTTTTACCTTTCCAAAGTGTATATTCTCTCACCTACCAACAAAAATTCTTTGATATCCTTGAGATAATACCTTTAATGTGCAGTAAAAAGATATTTTTTATTTTTATAATTGTTAATATTGAAATTCAATTATATACATTTACAAATTTAAAAACACATTTTTCCTTAACCTGTAAAGTACACCTAAAAAAGTCTTATTCTTTTCATAAATCTACTAAATTTTGAAAATCATTTTTAGACAGCTTTAAAATTAGATGTTTCTTTAAATATTTTAAATTAAATGTATAATTTTTTTTGTATTTCAATTATCTACCTAACGAAACCTCCCCATACTTAAATAATTCTTACAACTCTCACCAACTAAACTTATAGATATAATAATTTTCATTTTTTAGCATGTCAACATTTTTTGCATTAGTAAAAGTGCCCATACCTTTCTCTTTAAAATCAGTAATCTAAGTCAGCTACTCAAGTACACATTTTAGATTGGTGTCAAAGTTAACTTTTCAAGTAGGCTAATAAACAAAAATATTTTCAATCATTACATTTTAAGCACTGATATATACCAATTGTGCCTAAAGTTAAGAGAAAATATTACTACTAAATTTTCTTTTATTATTGTTACTATTTCTGTGCTTAACTATAATAATTTCAGTACTAAGAAGCATTTACTCACTTACCAATCATACCTAGTAACCCAAGGTGACTTCAATGCTCCAAGTCTATAAGCCTGAACAACAATTTTTTCCTGAGCCCCAGAGAGGATTTCTCAGCACTTTGTGTAGCTGTTTTGACTCAAAGACCCCATGCAGCCACATGCATTTATGTACTTTTCCATTTACTCAGAGCATATCAATACAAAACCAACAAATACAAAGTAAGACAGCAAGAACTACAAAACCAGTGGAAAACAACTGCCAAACTAACAATAGTATATCCTTGCTATCAATAATTACTTTAAAGGTAAAAAAATTAAATTCCTCAATCAAAAGACATCACCAATTATCAGGAAAATGCAAGTGAAACCACAAGATATTACTTCACACCTATTAGAATTGTTCTTTTCGGCCCTGGCCGGTTGGCTCAGCGGTAGAGCGTCAGCCTGGCGTGCGGGGAACCCGGGTTCAATTCCCGGCCAGGGCACATAGGAGAAGCGCCCATTTGCTTCTCCACACCCCCCCTCCTTCCTCTCTGTCTCTCTCTTCCCCTCCCGCAGCCAAGGCTCCATTAGAGCAAAGATGGCCCGGGCGCTGGGGATGGCTCCTCGGCCTCTGCCCCAGGCGCTAGAGTGGCTCTGGTCGCGCAGAGCGACGCCCCGGAGGGGCAGAGCAACGCCCCCTGGTGGGCAGAGAGTCGCCCCTGGTGGGCGTGCCGGGTGGATCCCTGTCGGGCGCATGCGGGAGTTTGACTGTCTCTCCCAGTTTCCAGCTTCAGAAAAATACAAAAAAAAAAAAGAAAAGAATTGTTCTTTTCAAACGACAAGAAATAAGTGATGACAAGATGTGGAGAAATTGGAAACATTTGACACTATTTGTGGGCATGAAAATGGTCTGGTCACTATGAAAACAGTATGAAGATTATAAAAATTAAAAATAGCACTCTCACTTCCAGGTATACATCAAAAAGAATTGACATCAGGGCCCTGGCTGGTTGGGTCAGTGGTAGAGCGTCAGCCTGGGGTGTGGAAATCCCAGGTTCGATTCCCGGCCAGTGCACACAGGAGAAGCTCCCATTTGCTTCTCCACCCTTCCTCTTCTCCTTCCTCTCTGTCTCTCTCTTCCCTTCCCGCAGCCAAGGCTCCATTAGAGCAAAGTTGGCCCAGGTGTTGAGGATGGCTCCATGGCCTCTGCCTCACGTGCTATAATGGCTCCAGCCGCAATAGAGCGATGCCCCAGATGGACAGAACATTGCCCCTTGGTGGGCATGCTGGGTGGATACCAGTTGAGCACATGCAGAAGTCTGTCTGTCCCCGCTTCTAACTTCAGAAAAAAAAGAGAGAATTGACATAGGACCTTGAATAGATACTGTACTAGCATTCCCATGTTTATTGCAGTACTATTAAAATTATATGAGTTGTGGAAACATCAATGTCCATCATGAAATGAATGGATTGAGAAAATGTGACATGTACATACACTGGAACACCATTTGGACTTAAAAAAGAAGAAAATTCTACAATTAGCAACAACATGGATGAACATTGAAAACGCCATACTAAGTGAAATAATGCACTCACAAAAAGACTAAAACAACATGATACCACTTATATGAGTTATCTAAAATATTCAAATTCATAAAATCAAAGAGTAGAATTTAGCTGGACCTGTGGATAAAGAATTGACCTGAAATGCTGAAGTCATCAGTTTGAAACCCTGGGCTTGTCCAGTCAAGGCACATATGAGAGTCGATGCTTACTGCTCCTCCCCCACTTCTCTCTCTCTCTGCTCTCTAAAATAAATAAATAAATAAATAAATAATAGTGGAATAGAGGTTGGCAGGGGCTGGTAAAAAACTGAAATAAGAAGATACTGAACAATAGGCATACACTTTTAGTTAAGTGAGATAAATAAGCTCTCAGGATGTGCTGTACAACATTGTACCTATCATTAATAATGTGTTGTACGCTTACAATTATGCAAAGTGAGATCGCATATTAAGTGTTCTTACCACAATAAAATGACATTTAAAAAATTAGATGGAATGACAGATGTATGGCTTCTTAATATTTTTCACAGTTGTTAAGATTTAGAGGTGGGCCTGGGAACAATCTTCCCCAGCTCTTCATAGTGACTTTATAAATTTTAAGAAATTAAATTTATATTTATAGAATTTTAAAATTACTCTTCTAAGGGAAATAATTTATATGAATCCTACCTAGGTAATAAAATATTTTCAAAGCTTTTCAAAATTAGTTTGTTTTTCCGAATTTATTTTCTAATTGATTTTTAGTCATATGAGCCTGCTCTGCTACTTTAACTACATGTCTGTGATCACATAATATACACAGTGCTTTCTCTGATGACATGATTTTCCTGAAGGCAAATTGGCCAAAATAATTCAAACCATTATCTTACTTATTGATTTTCTTAAGCATTTTAAATTGATTTTGCAACTTATTAAACGTTATCTTAAATCAGTTTTTCCAACATCTTATTTTTCATAAGAAAAGAATTAAATTAATTATATTTTAGTGATGGTTATTTTACCTTTACAAAAATATACCTTAAAGATTCAAAGTAAGTGTTAAACAGGTCTTCCCCCAAATTCTTCAAAGATTTCCTGGTTTAATTTAGAAAGGACCCTTCAGTAATCTACTGAGGGGCAAATTCTTTTTGGGTCTATCTCCTATCAAGAATATTACATTTTTGGAACCTCCAAAATTAAGATATTCTAATACAGATTTCTTATGTCTCACATTTTCAAAATTTCTAAAATGTCAACAGGACACCTAAGCATATCTTTCCCATATCTTCAAAATCTTTTTAAACACATGAAAATGTCCCCCTGTCAAATTAAAATGGCTAAAGAAAGTGGTAGTCTGTCCTACCATTAGAAATTATTCCCTATCTTGGCCTCTACCAATCCCTAGTTACTTCACAAGAGGTGTTTTCAACTAAAATTGCATTTTCATTTGCAGATCAAAGTTCAGAATAGACCTCTCCTAGTTCTTTTTTTTTTATTATTGTATTTATTTTTAATGGGGTGACATCAGTAAATCAAGATACATATATTCAAAGATAACATGTCCAGGTTATCTTATCGTTCAATTATGTTGCATACCCATCACCCAAAGTCAGATTGTCCTGTCACCCTCTATCTAGTTCTCTTTGTGCCCCTCCCCCTCCCCCTTCCCTCTCCCTCTCCCCCCTGCCCCCGTAACCACCACACTCTTATCAATGTCTCTTGGTCTCACTTTTATGCCCCATCTACGTATGGAATAATGCAGTTCCTGGTTTTTCCTGATTTACTTATTTCACTCCATATAATGTTGTCAAGATCCCACCATTTTGCTATAAATGATCCGATGTCATCATTTCTTATGGCTGAGTAGTATTCCATAGTGTATATGTGCCACATCTTCTTTATCCAGTCATCTATTGATGGGCTTTTTGGTTGTTTCCATATCCTGGCCACTGTGAACAATGCTGCAATGAACATGGGGCTGCATGTGTCTTTACGAGTCAATGTTTCTGAGTTTTTGGGGTATATACCCAGTAGAGGGATTGCTGGGTCATAAGGTAGTTCTATTTTCAGTTTTTTGAGGAACCACCATACTTTCTTCCATAATGGTTGTACTACTTTACATTCCCACCAACAGTGGATGAGGGTTCCTTTTTCTCCACAACCTCTCCAACATTTGCTATTACCTGTCTTGTTAATAATAGCTAGTCTAACAGGTGTGAGGTGGTATCTCATTGCAGTTTTGATTTGCATTTCTCTAATAACTAAAGAAGATGAGCATCTTTTCATAATCTGTTGGCCATTTGTATTTCTTCCTGGGAGAAGTGTCTGTTCATATCCTCTTCCCAATTTTTTATTGGATTGTTTGTTTGTTTGTCGTTGAGTTTTATGAGTTCTTTGTATATTTTGGATATTAGGCCCTTATCTGAGCAGGTGTTTAAAAATATCATTTCCCAATTAGTTGGCTGTCTGTTTATCTTGTTATCAATTTCTCTTGCTGAACAAAAACTTCTTAGTCTGATGTAGTCCCATTCATTAATTTTTGCTTTCACTTCTCTTGCCTGTGGAGTCAAATTCATAAAATGCTCTTTAAAGCCCAGGTCCATGAGTTTGGTACCTATGTCTTCTTCTATGTACTTAATTGTTTCAGGTCTTATGTTTAGATCTTTGATCCATTTTGAGTTAATTTTAGTACAGGGGGACAAACTGTAGTCCAGCTTCATTCTTTTGCATGTGGCTTTCCAGTTTTCCCAGCACCATTTGTTGAAGAGGCTTTCTTTTCTCCATTGTGTGTTGTTGGCCCCTTTATCAAAAATTATTTGACTATATATATGTGGTTTTATTTCTGGGCTTTCTATTCTGTTCCATTGGTCTGAGTGTCTATTTTTCTGCCAATACCATGTTGTTTTGATTGTCGTGGCCCTATAATAGAGTTTGAAGTCAGGTATTGTAATGCCCCCAGCTTCATTCCTTTTCTTTAGGATTGCTTTGGCTATTCGGGGCTTTTTATAGTTCCATATAAATCTGATGATTTTTTGCTCCATTTCTTTAAAAAATGTCATTGGAATTTTGATGGAAATTGCATTAAATTTGTATATAGCTTTGGGTAATATGGCCATCATGATTATATTTATCCTACCTAACCAAGAACAAGGAATATTCTTCCATCTCATAATGTCTTTTTCGATTTCCCTTAACAATGGTTTATAGTTTTCATTGTATAAGTCCTTTACATTCTTTGTTATGTTTATTCCTAGGTATTTTATTTTTTTTGTTGCAATCGTGAAGGGGATTATTCTTTTGAGTTCATTCTCAAATGTTTCATTGTTGGCATATAGAAAGGCTATTGACTTCTGTATGTTAATTTTGTATCCTGCGACCTTACTGTATTGGCTTATTTTTTCTAGAAGTCTTTTTGTGGATTCTTTGGGGCTTTCGATGTATAGGATCATATCATCTGCAAAAAGTGATACCTTTACTTCTTTTTTTCCGATATGGATGCCTCTTATTTCTTTGTCTTGTCTGATTGCTGTGGCAAGAACCTCTAGTATCACATTAAATAAGAGTGGAGAGAGTGGACAACCCTGTCTTGTTCCTGATTTAAGGGGGAAAGCCTTCAGTTTTGTGCCATTTAATATGATGTTAGCTGATGGTTTATCATATATGGCCTTTACCATGTTGAGATATTTTCCTTCTATACCCATTTTGTTGAGAGTCTTAAACATAAAATTGTGTTGTATTTTATCAAAAGCCTTTTCTGCATCTATTGATAATATCATGTGGTTCTTGTTCTTTGTTTTGTTGATATGGTGTATTATGTTAACCGTTTTATGTATGTTGAACCATCCTTGAGATTCTGGGATGAATCCCACTTGATCATGATGTATTATTTTTTTAATATGTTGTTGTATTTGATTTGCCAGTATTTTGTTTAGTATTTTAGCATCTGTATTCATTAGAGATATTGGTCTGTAGTTTTCTTTTTTTGTGCCATCCTTGCCTGGTTTTGGTATAAGGGTTATGTTTGCCTCATAAAATGTGTTTGGAAGTATTGCTTCTTCTTCAATTTTTTGGAAGACTTTTTGTAGAATAGGAACCAAGTCTTCTTTGAATGTTTGATAAAATTCGCTGGTATAGCTGTTTGGCCCTGGACTTTTATTTTTGGGGAGGTTTTTAATGGTTTTTTCTATTTCTTCTCTACTAATAGGTCTGTTTAGGCTTTCTGCTTCTTCTTGACTCAGTCTAGGAAGGTTGTGTTGTTCTAGGAATTTATCCATTTCTTCTAGGTTGTTGAATTTAGTGGCATAAAGTTTTTCATACTATTCTATAATAATTCTTTGTATATCTACGGTGTCCGTGGTGATTTCTCCTCTTTCATTTTGGATTTTGTTTATATGAGTTCTTTCTTTTTCCTTGGTAAGTCTTGCCAAGGGTTTGTCAATTTTGTTGATTTTTTCGAAGAACCAGCTCCTTGTTCTATTATTTTTTTCTATAGTTTTTCTGTTCTCTAATTCATTTATTTCTGCTCTGATTTTTATTATCTCCTTTCTTCGGCTGGTTTTGGGTTGTCTTTGTTCTTCATTTTCTAGTTCCTTAAGGTGGGAAGTTAAGTGGTTCACTTGGGCTCTCTCTTGTTTGTTCATATATGCCTGAAGTGATATGAACTTCCCTCTTATCACTGCTTTTGCTGCATCCCATAGATTCTGATATGTCGTATTGTCATTTTCATTTGTCTGTATATATCTTTTGATCTCTGCACTTATTTCTTCTTTGACCCATTCATTCTTTAAAAGTATGTTGTTTAGTTTCCACATTTTTGTGGGACTTTTTCCCTCTTTTTTGCTGTTGAATTCTAGTTTCAAGGCTTTATGATCAGAAAATATGCTTGGAACAACTTCGATTTTTCTGAATTTGCTGATGTTGTTTTTGTGGCCCAACATATGGTCAATTCTTGACAATGATCCATGTACATTGGAGAAAAATGTATACTCAGTCACTTTGGGATGAAATGTCCTGTAGATGTCTATCATATCCAGGTGCTCTAGTGTTTTGTTTAAGGCCGCTATATCTTTGTTGATTCTCTGTTTGGATGACCGATCTAGAGCCGTCAGTGGTGTATTGAGGTCTCCAAGTATGATTATATTTTTGTCAGTTTTTGTTTTAAGGTCAATAAGTAGCTGTCTTATATATTTTGGTGCTCCTTGGTTTGGTGCATATATATTAAGAATTGTTATGTCTTCTTGATTCAGTGTCCCCTTAGCCATTATGAAATGGCCATTTTTGTCTCTGAGTACTTTTGCTGTCTTGTAGTCAGCATCATCAGATATGACTATTGCTACGCCTGCTTTTTTTTGGATGTTATTTGCTTGGAGCATTGTTTTCCAGCCTTTCACTTTGAATTTGTTTTTATCCTTGTTACTTAGATGAGTTTCTTGTAGGCAGCATACAGTTGGATTTTCTTTTTTGATCCATTCGGCTACTCTGTGCCTTTTTATTGGTGAGTTTAATCCGTTTACGTTTAGTGTAATTATTGACACTTGGGTGTTCCTCATTGCCATTTTATAGATTGCTTTCTGTTAGTTTTGTGCCTTGTTTGATTCTTCTCTTTCGTTTTTCTATCTTTTGTTTTTATTTGGTTGTGTTCCATACATCTTTCCTCTGTTGCTATCTTTTTTATCTCATGTGCTTCTGTGGTGGTTTTTTAAATGGTGGTTACCATTAAGTAATAAAAAGGGTTCCTACCCTGTTCATTGTAGTACACTGTTTTGTGAGTACTTTTGCACTCCATCACCCTTTGCTACTGTTAATCTCCATCCTCTCCTCCCCTTTCTTATTGTTGTCACAGTTTAAAGTTGGTTTTGTTATGTTCTTCTTGGAGCTTTTACTTGTGGCTTTGTTGTTGTTGTTTTTTTATTCTTTGTATCTGATTGGAGAACCCCCTTTAGTATTTCCTGGAGTGGGGGTTTTCTGGTGATAAATTCTCTCATCTTTTCTGTATCTGTGAATGTTTTTATTTCTCCTTCATATTTGAAGGATAGCTTTGATGGGTTTAATATTCATGGCTGAAAGTTCCTCTCTTTCAAGACTTTAAATATTGGGGTCCACTCTCTTCTAGCTTGTAGAGTTTCTGTTGAGAAATCTGATGATAATCTAATGGGCCTTCCTTTATATGTTGTATTCTTCTTTTCCCTGGCTGCCTTGAGAATTTTTTCTTTGCAGTTGGTTTGTGCCAATTTTATTATGATGTGCCTTGAAGTAGGGTTGTTGGGGTTAAGAAAACTTGGAGTTCTGTTTGCTTCTAGAATTTGAGGTTTTAGTTCTTTCCACAGGCTTGGGAAGTTTTCATCTATTATTTGTTTGAGTATGTTCTCCATTCCATTTTCTCTCTCTTCTCCCTCTGATATACCTATTATTCTTATGTTATTCTTTTTGATGGAGTCAGATAATTCCTGTAGGGCTATCTCATTTTTTTTAATTTTTGAATCTCTTTCTTCTTCTC
Organism: Saccopteryx leptura; assembly: GCF_036850995.1. Lineage (NCBI taxonomy): Eukaryota > Metazoa > Chordata > Mammalia > Chiroptera > Emballonuridae > Saccopteryx > Saccopteryx leptura. The sequence goes on along the minus strand of NC_089505.1, from coordinate 229,629,085 downwards.
TTTGTTGAGCCTCAAGTTGCTTGTCTTCTATTTCACTAATCCTCTCTTCTATCTGGCCTGTTCTATTAGCTAAGCTTGTTACCTCATTTTTCAGCTCATGAATTTAGTTTTTCATCTCTTTTTGATTTGTTTTTATAGTTTCAATTTCCTTGGAGATATACTCTTTGTGTTCATCGAGTTGTTTTCTGAGCTCCCTAAATTGTCTTTCTGTGTTTTCTTGTATATCTCTGAGTATTTTTAGGATTTCTATTTTAAATTCTCTGTCGTTTAACTCCAAGGTTTCCAATATCTTAAATTTTTTCTCCATAGATTTTTCCTCATCTCTCTGTGTTACCTCTCTTTCTTTTGTATCCATGATATTCGATTTTCTCTTCTTTAATGGCATCTGAGGGTGGTTTTCTTGATAGTATTAATGAGGTTTTATAAGGAATAAAAGGATAATAAATAAATAAAAATTAAAATTAAAAATTGCATTTTTTTAAAAAAAATTAATCATTAAATAAAGAAAAATAAAATAAGTTAAAAATTTGAGGGAAAAAAAAACGGAATAATTCCTTCCCCTCCTTTTTTCCTCTCCTCTCCTTTCCCCTCTTTTTTGATAAAATCTTGTGATGAACTGTGAATTATATTGTACTAAATAGAACAAACAATACCTGTAGTGGAGGGCCTGAATTGGGGAGAAGTAATATAGGGGTAAAGGAAAAAGAAAAAAAGAAAAAAAATAAAAGAAAAAATATTTATATATAAAAAAGAGGGGGGAGCAGTATCGACCCACAAAAAGAAAATTAGGAAAAAATTTGGGTCAAGAATAAAATGATTTGCTTTTAGGTGTTGGCTGACTCAGAGTTATGATGAGAGGAATAAGAGGGAAACAGGAAAAAGGGGTGGAAAATTAAAAAATTACTATTGTATTTAGTGGAACAAGAACTAGATAAAATGGAGAGCCAGGGATGGGAGCACTGCTAATGTGTTAAAAAGGTGAAGTAAAAACCCTCCAAAATGCCACAAACTTAAGTTTGAGTCCCAGATAAGATAATTTGTTCGTTATTGAGGTTTGAATGAGAGAAGACATAAAGGAGAGAGGAAGAGACTAGTATAGAGGGAGAAAAAAGAGAGAGAGAGACAGAAAAGATGGAACCACTTAAAGAAGAAAAAAGAAAAAGGAGGAGAGAGAAAGAGAGAGTTAGGGGTTTTGGATTGCAACCCTCATAGAGAGAAAGGAGGAGGAAAGAAAAGATAATGGGAGATGTAACACTTATGGGTAGTGTAATTCAAAGAGAGGCGAGAGTAAGACTGAGAGAGAATTAAATGACCAAATTGGAGTAGAAAGAAAAAAAAATAAAATCAAGAATGAAGAAAAGAGACGCAGACGAACAAATATAATAAAATGGGATAGGTTATAAAGTCTGCAGATTATTCTTGATTTTGAGAGGTTGTCGTCTTGCTTTTTCTTTTCTGGCTTTCTGGTCGGTGACTTTGTACCCCAGGTTCTGCCCCTGTGGCACGCTCTGGAAGAAGTTTGCAGTTGATAATTCTCTATGGCGATGTCATGTATTGGGCTTCAGTCTCGTTGGCAGTTGAGGCTCATTAGTGTTTATAGGCCCCAACAGTGAGAGGATCTCTCACTGTGAGAGTGTTCCTGGAGCCTCTCTCCTAGTCTTTCCTTCCACAATTAGAAGCCTGATAATCCAGCTATGGGGTTGTTGCTGCCTCTGCCTGGGTAGTAAGAGTCTCAAAGAGCTGGCAACTCCCCACTCTATTCCCACTCAGCACAGGGCTCTGAGTAAGGCTCAGTCAGTCAGAGCTGCTAGCATAATCAGGCGTGGCTTCCTCCCACTCAAAGACCTCTGGCTCTGTCCCTTTGTGGGATAACTCGGGTGCCCACTCCTGAGGCGTTCGGAGGAATCTCTTGCCCACTTTCCGTGCGCACCCACCAGGATGTCAGACCAGACAGGTCACACTTCGAGTGAAATTCCTACCCACACGGAAAAGATCGAGCTTTGGAATTGGCTTTCGCTCTATCCCCATGCAGCTTTCCCAGGAGGCTAGGGCTGCCTGAGATTCCGCTCCTGGCCCGCTCACAGACCTCTGACTCTGCTCCTCTGTGGGAAAAACACGGGCGCCCACCCCTGAGGAGTTCGGAGGAATCTCCTGCCCACTCTCCGTGAGTACACCCTGACCAGAATATCAGGCTCAGGTGGGACGCCTCTCACTCTGAGAAAGCCCTCTGCCCACACGGAAAAGTTACTGGGTTGGAATTGGCTTTTGCTCTGTCCCCGTGCGGGTTTCCCAGGGCGCTGGGGCTTCCGCTCCTGGCCCGCTCACAGGCCTCTGACTCTGCTCCTCTGTGGGAAAACACAGGCGTCCACCCCTGAGGAGTTCGGAGGAATCTCCTGCCCACTCTCTGTGCATGCGCGCTGACCAGATTATGAGGCTCAGGCGGGACGCCTCTCACTCCGAGAAAGCCCTCCTCCCACACAGAAAAGTTCCGCCGTTGGAGTTGGCTCCAGCTCCCTCCCCGTGCCCGGTCCCCTCAGGGTGCTGGGGCTCCTAGGAGATGCTGCTTTTTGCCCACACAGAGGCCTCTGACTCTGCTTCTCTGTGGGTTAGCACGGGCTGCGCCCACCCCTGAAGTGTTCGTAGGAATCTCTTGCCCACTAATCACGCGCGCGCCAACCAGGAGATGCGGAAAATGGCTGCCCCACTTGTCTTTCTTTGTCTGGGTTTGGCGTGCGTGTTAGCTTGAATTGCCCAGGTTTTTCCACGGCTTGGATCTCCTTGCCATAGCCTGGTTTGGTTGTTTGTACCGCGGCCTGGATCTATTCACTCCCTATGCCCGCCTTAGTTTCTATATTCTCAGTTCTCAGTGAAAGCCATCCTGTTTGGATTAGAGAGGAAGGCGGAGCATTTCTTACTCCTTATTTCCCTCGATCCTACCTTCGGGTGAGTTGTGAAGCATCTGAAGACTCCAAGGATAGGTTTTTCTGTTTCTGGTTGAAGAACTTGTTGAGTTTATGGGGAGATTTTCGGTATCGCTTCCTACCGCGCCATCACGCTGACGTCATCTCTCTCCTAGTTCTTATAATAAATCCAAACCCCAACTAATATCAGATTCCATCTGCCTCAACCACAATTTGAGAGCTATGCCACCTTGTAGAATTTTGGCACACATAAGCGCAGAAGTTGTTGAGTGAGCTGGACCTGTCTATGGAAAGGAAACCTATCTCCATTAATATCATATCCTTCTGACAAAATAGGACCTACTTAAGCAGGCCTACAGTTTCACTTGTAGTTGGAATATAACTGCCAGAGGCTTGTCCTGTCACCTGAGTCCTGCTATCTCCATCCTTTCAGTACCCCAGGATATACATGCGTATCCAAATCTTGCCATACCAAATATATCAAATTTAGCTCTTTCCCAAGTAGAAGGAAACTTAAAAATGGTTAGAACTTGAAAATTCAAACTCCACTCTACCCCAATCATCCTCTGCGAGGTTCCCAAGTTCATTGTGGAAAGTTATATATATGCAAGGTCAACAAATAGCTCTATCTGCTCCAAATGCTAATGTGATGTCCTGGTTAATGTGATCATATGCTCTAGGTTGCCTGGGACTGTCCCTATCTTGAGGAATTAGTAAACCTTTTAGCTCTCAGAAGTACCAAAAATTTAATTCTGTATTACATAACCCCTCTACTGTTCATAGGTTGTATTGTGCCACATTGAGATGCAATGTTAATTTGGCCTGGTGCAGAAGCCTACTGGTCACAGATGAATACTCTACACTTTTCTCTTAATCACATTCTCCCTAGGCCACATTCAAAGAGCAGTGAATATTTCCAATGTGTAGGCATGACTCTCCTACTTAAAATTTGCTCAGTACATCAGCCAGTTAATTCACCAGATTTGTCTGCGTAATTGGCTAAAGTAAAAAAAACGAACAAACCGTTCATATACAAATTCCCCTCCTAAATTTCTTACTGTTCTATAACAACTTTAGTATTTCTCCTGGATCAATCATAATAAGACTATTAATCTTTTCTAGTAACTAGCCACATAGCTTGCTTAGTTAGAGGTAGCACTTTGCTATTGTCTTTTTCTGGAAAGTAAACTGTAAGCTTAGTAAATGAGAAGCTGGCCCTGGACTGAGAACTTTATGGTCATTCTTCTCTTGATAGCAAGTGGAATGGCGTCCAAAGTTCTGTAAAAAAAAAAAAAATTGTATAAATTAGAACTAAATTCCAGACTAATTCTTTGCTACTCTATCACAGGTGCCAGTACTCAATTAGCTAAAAAACTAAGCAGCCAATCTTCCACCATCTAGCGAATCATTTGTATTTTTCTGCAATAAGACCTCATTGTGATTATTATATTTTACCTTGATTTAAGATGACAACTTCTGCATTCCCTAAACATTAATTATGGCTGGATTTTTCTCTTATCTGCAATAGCAAATAGGTAATTAGATGATCCATTCCAGCGTCCTTCACTTATCCCATTGGAGACATTTAAAATAATTAGCTCATATATTTGTTCCCTTTAAAGAATACCAAGCATGGCTCCCTGTGCCTGTTGGAGGAATCACCACTTAAAGTGCCAAATGTAGGAAATAAAGAGCAGCGTAGCACATAATGGGGTCCTATTCACAGCCAACAAAATATTAGATTTCAGGGTATCCCCAAATGGATCCAAACACTTTATCCAAAATCTCCCTCAACAAGTGCAGCATTTAGGGAGATTGAAGAGATAGAGAATAACACAATTAAACTTCTTCTATAGTTTTTGCCATTGATACTCTTTGTTTAGCATTTAAGGTTACAATTTTTTACTATAGTGTCTTGGCAATAAAATAAAACATGAGCATTGGGGTTGAAAAAATAAAAATTTTTGTAATTGAATCAAAACATAAAAACAAAATTTAAAAAAAATGCAGGATTGAGGAGAAGGATTCTATAATGGCATCACAGGAAGACCCTGTACTTACTTCTTTCCATGAACACACCGAATATGCACTCACACATGTAGCAATGTTTTCTGAAGAAGAACCAAAGGCTGATTGAACAGCTTCTGCACAACAAACAACAGAGGGAACACATAGAGAAAGGTAGGGGAGATGTGGACACAGTAACAATGGGAACCCAACCAGAAGGCAGCAAGTTGCAGTAGGAAAGACTATCGATAAAGAGTCACATGCAGATTCACCTACTTGAAGCACAGCAATAGAAGAGCAGTTTAAAGGGCATCTAAATTATACCTGAAGGAAATTCACTAAATAACACTAAAATGTCTGCCAAACAAGCAGAGAACTGCGCAAGCTCTGAAGTGAAACACTGTAGAAATTGCTGTTTTCTGTGTTCTCACTCCACTCCCACGGCATGGGCAGGAGCACGGAGCAGGCACCTAGCTAGCCATTCTGATAAAACAGTATGGAAGTTCCTCAAAAATATTAAGAATGGAATGAATGTATGATCCAACAATTCTATCCTGGGTGTTTATCTAAAAGAAAATACAAACAATTTGAAGATATATATTTGATCCTATGTCCACTGCAATATTATTTACAATAACCATGATATGGAAGTAAAGTAAGTGTTCATCAACAGATAAATGAGTAAAGAATATGTGATACACACACACACACACACACTGGAATACCACTCAGCCATTAAAAGAGAATATCATCTTGCCATTTAGGATAACATGGATTGACCTAGAAGGTACTATGCTAAGTGAAATAAATCAAACAGAGAAAAATATGCTGTATGATTTCAATTAGTGGACTCTCAAAAACAAAACAAATAATAAAATGAAGCAGACTCATAGACACAGGAAAAAGGCTGATGATTACCAGAGGAGAGGGGTTGGGAAGCAGGCAATATAAGTGGAAGGAAATAAGAGGTTTAAACTTTCAATTATAAAAAAGGATGTCATTGAAATGTAATGTACAGCATAAGAATTATAATCTATAATATTGTAATAGCTTTGCTTGATAACAGATGGCAACTAAACTTGTGGTGATCATTTTTATAATGTATATAAATATCAAATCAAATCACTGGGTATACACTTGAAACTAATAAGATATTGTATGTCAACTATATATCAATAAAAATATTAAAGAATCTGTCTTCATCCCATTCATATTGATTCTAAACAAAGATTGATAGATAATTTAGTCACTCAAAAAGAAGAAATTATTGATAATGAGGAAAAAGATTCTAGGTTAAGGTTTAAATATTTTAAAATTTTGTTTTTGTTGCCTCAATTTTTTGCCTGAACTGTTTGCAAAGAATTTTAAGGTGTAGAATTTTATTAAATACATGTGGAAAGCAAGTAACTTCTGTTTTAAAAATGTCTGTCTTTGACCATCCTTTAAATTTTTAAGGGACTTATATAGCAATTGTCTATCTTGAAAAATCTTTTGTTTTCCCTACTTTCATTGATGTAGAAGTTAAAAGCTTTTACCTCCTCTCCTGGGTCAATACATCAATTGAAAATACCTTTAAACAGGATGTAGACACACAGCAATTCATTTTTTAAAGTTGTAGAAAGGATGAGCTTTGGGGAAAAGGCACACACATGAGGTTTAAATGGTGTTTAAGAGTGGGGGTAAAATGTCTTGTGTACAGTCTAAGAACTGAGTCAAGGTGTATTTACCCTATTAATGGCTCCACAATGTGATTTCAGGAATTCTGAGACTATTTCCATGTGCTAAAATATTTTTTCCTGGGAAGCCAGGACCTCTATATTGGGCTCCTCTTTTGAAGTTTTGAATGATAGGAGTTTAGTTATTTTGTAAAGTAAAACCTACTGTATTATTAAGAATATAACATCCAAACTCTTGGTTAGTTTTTATCTTAGCAGTTACCAGAGAGAAAAAATTCTTGTGAGTAACTGAAATGTAAGATTGGATGGAAGAAATAAAATGTTCAGAAGAAAAGTAAGAAATCTAATAAACACAATAAACTGAAGAACAAAATAGAAACAGAGAGAGTGGCACAAGGAACTGATGAACAGCTATCAAAGGGCAGGGGAAAGGAGATGGGAGCAGGTTCAAAGAAAATGAAGGGATCAGACAAAATTATATATACATAACAGAAATATACAGACAGGGTAGCAATGGCCAGGGGAAAAGGGCAGATGAAGATAGGGGAGGGAGGCAAAAGGGGAGAAATCAGGTTGGCAAAAGACTGCATGAGGCATAGAGGGGCACAATGTGGTGTGTAGAAGGTGTTATATTGAGTGGGACAGTTGAAACTATGTCAACACAATAAATTAAAAATATTTTTTTAAAAGAAGAAGAAAAAAAGTAAGAACCTAAACCAATTTGGGGCCACTTCCTGGTTTTATCTCTTCAAGAACAATGTTAACATCCTGCTTTTCCCCGTGCATCATTTTTTGTAATGAACCTTAATTAAAACACAGGAGTCTCCCACATCTGCCATCAATTATATAACTCGGGTATGGCAAAGAATGAGGTGAGGTGAACAGAACAGGTGCTTCAGTGTCAAGCTGACTAGGTTGGAATCTCTGCTTTGAATTTTCTATCTGTTTGCCTCAAATAAGATAGTTTTATTATGTAATTTGTACATAATTATTGTATGATAATTAATAATTTGACAACTGTGTGCAAAGTTCTTAGCACATAGAAAATGTTCAAGAAATGGTAATTAATAGGAGTAGTAAGCAACAGTAGGCTGGTAGAAAATAATTTTAGAAAAACATCCCTCTCTTAAGTATTTGGAAGTAAAACTGTAATCTTATTTTTCTTATCAATTGAAGGTTAGTCTCAGTCTCAGGCTCAGAGTTAGTTTTTAAGCTAACTTAGATTGATAAATTCTTTGAAATAAAGATATTTCTGGAGAATCACTTTATTCAAAACTTTTACTGAAAACTACCAGTTTAATGGCGAATGGAAAACAAAATGTGCCTTGGGAACATCAAATGAATAGGATAATTAGAGATTAAATGTGTTCCTGTGCTAAATTTAGGATGTTTCCTCATAACTGTGTTTTTCAAGTTGTCCATCTTGCTGATTTTAATTTCTAGACTCTATTGGTCTGTTCTAGACCCAAGTACTAACTAATGCATCTATCAGTATTTTATGATTTTCCCACTTAGTCCTTATCTTCTTTTTATTGTTAATTGTCCAGTGGCAGATCTCCCTATTTTATCCTTCATTTAATTTATAAAAATTGTATAATTTGATAATATTTTTAAATATTGCTCTGTTATCAGCACCTAGTCTACTCCTTTCTGAAAAGTTCTGTTACTTTGCTAGAAATACTTTCCAGCCAGGATCTTCTTCCCCTGTAATCTGCAAACCTCAATTTCAGATCTCACTAACATCAACATCTTCCAGGGAAACCTTTTCATTTCTTGACCATCCCCAATCCAATTCAACTTAAAAATCAATGACATTCTTTATATATTAAAGCAGATAATAAAACAGAATTTTCTTTCCTGCTATGTCACTGAGTCAGCTTTCTCTGACCTTCAGTGAATTCTATTTATAGGAGCCCAACCATGTCATATCTATAATTTTTAATACCAATAAGAATTTATTATTTCAATTATCTTTCCATAGATTATTTTATTTTTTTCTCATGATTATTTCTCCATTCTCTTATTTTTCCCCATAGCAAGCATTTATAAAATGGTGTTAATTTGTGGCTCTGACCCATTGGCTCAGTGGTAGAGCATCGGCCAGTGTGTGGAAGTTCTGGGTTCCATTCCTGGCCAGGGCACACAGGAGAAGCGCCCATATACTTCTCCATTTTCTCCACTCTCCTTTCTCTCTGTCTCTCTTCCCTTCCCACAGCCAAGGCTCCACTGCAGCAAAGTTGGCACGAGTGCTGAGGATGGCTCTGTGGCCTCCACCTCAGGCACTAGAATGGCTCTGGCTGCAGTGGAGCAATGCCCCAGATGGACAGAGTATCACCCCCTGGTAGGCATGCCAAGTGGATCCCGGTCGGGAGCATGCAGGAGTCTGTCTCTCTACCTCCCGCTTCTAACTTTGAAAAAATATGAAAAAATGATATTATTTTGTTATTAATACCTAATATTTAAATGAGATGAATTAAATATAACTACTATATATTTTTATGTTTTTCTATATCAACCTATGGAGTTCTTTAAGCAAGTCTATATTTCAGTAAGCAAATAAACTCTTAGAGTCATAAAATAGTAGTCTTAAAATTCATTAGAATTATAGACTACTACAAATTCAAAAGATTATCTAAAAATAGTTCCAAAGAGTGAATTGAAAACCACTAGTTTTCAACTCAACTCCTCTAAAAACCTTGATTAGTTTCTGGCATTGTTTTATCCTAATGTGACTATGCTTATACTTGTGATTTTGGGATAAATAAAGAATTCAGTTATTCTTTAAATAAATTCCAGTTAATTCTCACTAGTTTCTCACCAGCAGCAATGTCAAGTTAGTCATTTGGAGATAGCCAGATTTTTTGGCAGGGAATAGTGGAAGTGATTTGAATAGAACTGAATTATTCATCAGAGTTTGGGACTTGAGACCCACTCAGTTTTTCAACCATGACTGAACAGAAAGTGTGACCGAAAAAAGAGCAAATGTTTAAATTGCACTACAAATAAGAGACTCTCTAACATAACTTCCCCAACTCACTTAGTCAAATCTGATTGAATATTAAATTTGTAAAGTGCCTTTAAGAAACAGGCTTATAAATACCATATGGGTAAGTCTTTCTTTCTGTGAGACAAGTTCCTTCTAGACACCTTCAATTTGAGATAACTAATTGTAAAATGTATACCTATTATAGCAGGGGTCTCAAACTTGCGGTCCGCGGGCCGGATGCGGCCCGCTGAACAATTTTGTGAGGCCCACAGACTAATCCACGAAGTTCAAAATATTTTGGATAAAATTAAGTAAGCCTAGGGGCCTACTTGTATTTTTTCATTTCTCTAGCATGCTAGCTAGATATTAGCTTAGTTAACAGCAGTTGTGATGCGAACTACAGTTTCTGGTCATTTTGTGACACTGAAAAGTGTTGCGTAACAGTTGCCTTTTGTAGACCTAGTGTGGCCCGCCGAACGGCTGTGATCTTGCTCTGCGGCCCACATGCTGAGTTGAGTTTGAGACCCCTGTATTATAGGATCATAATATCGGGAAAATACTCAGATTTCATCTACTTAGCTCCATTTATTAAAAATAAGAGAACACTGAGTCCCATAGAGCATTAGTGATTTTTTTCAAGGTCACAAATGTCATTAATGACAGATGACAGATCTATAATAAGAATCCAGCTTTCTGACAACACACTCTCTATACTCACTCTCTGTTCAATATGGAATCATTTGCCTTTCTTCTGTTGTTACTATATGACCAAAAGATCTATTAGATCTCTGTTGATATTGAATGGACCACTAACTATAGCTATTTAAAAGAAGTATTTCCAAAAGTTGTAGGTTCCTATTCTTATCTAAAAGGTTATTTAAAATTTTGACAATGAATTTCATTATTTTTTTTTCATATGTAAGACTAGGCTCTGATCTGTCTAGATAACAGAAGTGTGTTTATATATATATATATATTTTTTTTTTTTTTGTATAGCATAATGTGTATATTTTGTCACTGATTTCCAACCAGTGTTTGGAACATGCAGAAGATCAGGAAACCATCCTATTTCTTTTTAATTTAGCCAATTTCAACTCCACTCTCCCTTTGCCTATAATCATCATTTATATAATGAGGCACCACTTACACTAGTTTCAAAGTAATATACTGACTCTCGTCAATCTGCTTGGAAACAGGCTGGGTTGCTTCTCCCTCATCCCCTTTAAGAGCTTATCTTCCCAGAACTCCTCTGAATCTCAAGTATTTTCATAGTCATAAAAAAAAATGGTCTTAATAAGAGTGAAACATTTTAACAAGTGCCTGTCCACCAAGTCCCAAAGCACAGATTCAATTGCTTTCACATCTTCAATTTCACCGACTTATTTTTTGAACATTAATTTTTCAATGTGATATTGGCCACAAGGCTGAGAACAGCAGGGTTAATGCAGCACATGGTAGAGTTATCCCATCTGTTCAGGTTTCTATCCAACCATGTCATTTTATGAGCTCTCTCTAGGAGATTTTTGGTTATCCAATTTGTAGTACCCTCTAATATAAACAGCCTGGTATCACTTGAGAAGCTCAGTGAGCCAAGCCAAATGAGATGAAATTGTTTGCAGCAAGTACATTGAAATTAAAAATGCTTTAAAATGTATGTATTATATATAATTTTATCTTTCTTTTACATCTGGGACACAAATAATACATGTTTATATAAACAAAATTTGAAAATACAATTAAATAAAAGAAAGATATGCATAAAAATCTTCCAGTGAAAAGTACTATTAACTTCTCAGTTTGTTTTCTCCCAGATTTTAGCATTACATGAATAAGAATATATAAAAATAGACTTATAGGAACCTTCTGCATAAGTTTTTAAAATAATTTATATTTTGTTTTCATCACAAGGCAAATATTTTCTCCTGTAAATATGACTATATGTTATTTATTCTTTTAAAATTAATAAACAAATTTAAGTTACTAGTTACTTTTATTAATTCACGCAGGTTACCACTACTCATTTCAGATGAATATTTTTCTAAAACATTTAAATACAATATAAAGATCTTTTAAAAACTTAAAGGTAAAGAGTTCTTTGATAGACTCTAACTCTGATGATTAAAGTAGTTTGGAATTTATGTTTTTAGCTGATTTTAAAAATGAATGTGAATTATTTGGCATAACTGGTTAGACCAGAGATTGATTCTACAGCTTTTTTAACTTTGTCTATCTTGGCACACGATGAAGAGTATAAACATACCTAACCACAGGAGGAGGTTTTCAGAGTGGGTATATTATAAAGGAAGCACATTCTGGATAAAACAGATTGTGTGGGGGAAGCAAAAAATACAAGTCATATTAGGTTATAAATACATAGGCAGATTCTGTCCTTTAAATTATAGTTCATTAAAGGTGTCCTTACTTATTGTCACAAGATCCTAACTAAAACAGCAACAAGACAGAAGACTCCACAGAACCATATTTTCCATCTCGTCTTCAGCAAACCTCTTATGCCCAGACCAAACAGTCATGAAATTAGTTCTAAAAAAAGTAATATAAGCTTTTTCTTCTGACAAAAAACATTTAATGAGAGCAGCACAGATATAATGCCTCCAGCATTCTAGCTCTCATCTCAACAGTAGTTTATTTTTGATGGAAATTTTGTGCTGATTTATAGTAACTTTCTGGAAAAAGTTGACACAATTCATGGTCATTTTATAAATTGGGGGGAAAATGCACACAATAGTGACTTAATTATTATTTCATAATAAAATCTCAATTTCCAAAAAGCTATCTCTATGTATCAAGATTGAGGTAGTGTCATGTGTTACATCACTGTAATTTTCATTTCCAATGAACAGCTTCCAATACAAATGCTTCGGACTGCTATCATTCACCTTTCAGAAACACAGCACACCCAATTCAAAAGAATTACAGAAATACTTCCAGGGACAATGTGGTGGAAGAATTGATACACACTGCCTTCTACTATTCACACATGAAATCTAAACATAAAACAAACAAAAAAAACCCCACAAACCAAGCTTATAGATACAGAACAAATTGGAATAAATGGGTGAAAGGGGTCAAAGGTAAAAAATATATATAATTAAATAAATGTATATATATAAATGTAGATGAGTATATATGTATATGTATATATAATCATATCTATAAGTATATATGTGTGTTTGTCTTTCTCTATCTGAATTATTTTACTTAGCATAACACTCTTGATGTCTATCCATGTTGTCAAAATGGCAAGCTTTTTTTCTTTTACATATCTATATTTGTATGTATGATTTATTTATTTTATGCACGTGTATATATTTTAATTCAGCTGAAGATTCAAAGTAAATTATTCAAGTATTTAACAAAAAGTAAACTATTAAAATTTAATATAACTTATTTAAGGATTGCAATCAGATTGCTATCGAGTACAAAAAACCTAACAAATTATACAAGAAAGGAAGTATGATAGTATGATTATAATAATGTACCACTTGGCTCAGCTATAAATAATATTTACCTATCCATACTAAATTATATATTGAAACTATAGTCACCTCCAATAAATTTAATTAAAAATTTTTATTTATTTACTTTTTTTTTTTTAGATATTACTTATTCATTTTTATTAGAGAGAGAGGGGAGAGAAAGAGAGGGAGAGATAGAGAGAGAACAGGGGGAGGAGCAGGAAGCATCAACTCCCATATGTGCCTTGACCAGGCAAGCCCAGGGTTTTGAACCGGTGACCTCAGCATTCCAGGTCGACGCTTTATCCACTGCGCCACCACAGGTCAGGCTAATTAAAAATTTTTATAAAAATAAAATAAAAAATAAATAATGTTGAATATAAATTTAATCAAAAATGAAAGGTAAGGAAATTGAGTGGGTGGCAGCTAAGAATGATAGAGTTTTATGTTCAGAGTAAATAAATAATGTCTATAATAGAAAAATTAAGAAATAAGAATATTAAAAAATATAAATATGGAATTAAATACAAAGAGAAAGAGCTGATAAGTTGAAAATGTTTATGTCTTAGGTGATGAACTCAGGAGTTTCTAGGTAGGCATATGCTGTTTGTTGCTCTAATTTGTCCTCTTTAATTTTTTAATAGACTTGTATTTTATCATAAGACATAAAAAATAAAAGGCAAAAGTGACATGATTTTTAAAGTGTAATCTTAAATTCTTCCCTTTATCCCAGTACAATTTACATGTAATGGGGAATTACTTTGAGACAATCAAGATTGAGTGTCCAGAAAAAAAGAACTCAATTAAATAGTCTGGCCTCAATCTCTTAATTAAGTCAGTTCCTAGGGGCAGCAAAAACAGACCCATGGAGGAGTCAACTAACAAATCTACTAAAATCTAAATGGGGCTAGACTTAACATGTTTTTCTCTACTTTCTCTATTCCACCTTCTCTTTCTCTTATGTATGTATTTCATTTTTTTTTTTTTTTTTTTTGCCACTAAGACCAAGTCTGGTTTTAAGCATCTTTGCTGCAGACCTCTTTACTGCAAGCATTTTTGCCAAAAGCTAATTAATTGACCAAAGTGAATTTTTCCGTAAAAGAAAAAGATAAAATAACTGATTGACCTATTTTTCCTCTTCTGTATTGCATCTATCTGTGCCACTATGACTCAGCTTATCACCCTCAAGACATTCTTAACCTTTTCTCTTGAATACACTATACCTCAGGGGTTGGGAATCTTTTTGCCTGAGAGAGCCATGAATGCCACATATTTTAAAATGTAATTTTGTGATAGCCATACAACAACCTGTGTATGTTACACATTATCCAATAAAAATTTAGTGTTGTCCTGGAGGAGAGCTGTGATTGGCTCCAGGCACCTGCAACCATGAACATGAACAGTAGGAAATGAATGGATTGTAATACATGAGAATGTTTTATATTTTTAACGTTATTATTTTTTTATTAAAGATTTGTCTGCAAGCCAGATGCAGCCATCTAAAGAGCCACATCTGGCTCGCGAGCCATAGGTTCTCAACCCCTGCTATACCTGCATTGTGAACTATTTCTATTCTGAACTCACATTCAGTACTATTCCTGTTGGCATCTCTGTGTTCTTCCTTGCTCTCCCTATCCTGTATTAGTAGATTCAAAGTTATTTCTATTTTCTATAACCAAAAGGACTTATTATCAAACTTTCTGTACTTTTATATTCCTTTTCTTTAGCTGCCTACATCTATTTACCATTTATAGTCACATTCTAGAATTGCAAGATACTTTGCCTCATAAAAAAGATCAATCCTGAATTCTGGTTAGAACCAACTAATTGTCGAGAAAGGTCTTATTCACATAAATATGTATTTATCTCTACCTCAAACAATAAAAACATTGCTTAAAGGGAGGGTAAATTTGAACAACTTGTTAAATCACAATGAGATAAACCTGATTCAAGAAGGTATGAAAAAATATAGTAAAATGATTGTTGCTATCTAATTTTGACTAATATGTGAGCTGATATTAACATAGTAGTTTATTTTTATTTTGCACATAAGTGTCTGAACTTTTTTAACATTAAAAATCTACAATATGCCCTGGCCGGTTGGCTCAGCGGTAGAGCGTCGGCCTAGCGTGCGGAGGACCCGGGTTCGATTCCCGGCCAGGGCACACAGGAGAAGCACACATTTGCTTCTCCACCCCTCCGCCGCGCCTTCCTCTCTGTCTCTCTCTTCCCCTCCCGCAGCCAAGGCTCCACTGGAGCAAAGATGGCCCGGGCGCTGGGGATGGCTCTGTGGCCTCTGCCCCAGGCGCTAGAGTGGCTCTGGTCGCAACATGGCGACGCCCAGGATGGGCAGAGCATCGCCCCCTGGAGGGCAGAGCGTCGCCCCATGGTGGGCGTGCCGGGTGGATCCCGGTCGGGCGCATGCGGGAGTCTGTCTGACTGTCTCTCCCTGTTTCCAGCTTCAGAAAAAAAAAAAAAAAAAAAAGAAAAAAAAAATCTACAATATAAGAAATAATATTAAGTAGAGCTGATGTTTAGCTAGAACTGCCATCTTGTTTTGATTTGCTTTTCTGAACACTAATATCTATTCTCATTAGTCACTGTCCTTGCTATACTTGTTATTAAGTAATTTGATTATCACCCCTGAATATTTCTATAAATGTCTCAATGCTGAGAATCATACAAACTAAGTTAACAGAACTAAGACTCTAACAAGAAGATCAACTCACTGAAGTCTTCTCTAACTGTTCTGGGTGAACTCTACCTTGCAAAGAAGTTCACTTACAGCAAAGTTTTCTAACATTGGCTTTCCAGTACATTAGAGAATGTTTAAGTAGCATACTGGCTTATATCTACTCAGTGCCAGTAGCTTTACCCAACTGTGACAATCAAAAATGTCTAAAAATTGCCAGATGTTCCCTGGGGAGCAGAGTCATTCCTGTTTGAGAACCACCAATTTACAAGTGCTTCCAACTTATTTTGTTCTTCTAAGCAACAAACAGGTACAGCTTGGTCTCAAAGCTTTTGATTACATATCACTCTGGTTGTTCTTTGCTTTAGAAGCAGATTTTCTGAAGTCTTGTATCAATCACTTCTCATATGTTTACTGAACATCTCCTAAATAACGAGCATTTCTGAGACACAAAGATGTTGTAATGAACGAACAAAAACTGTTCTCCCTTTTCATAGAGCTTACAGTCTTACTGCAGAAAAAGAGAATAATCAAATAATATCACAGATATATAAGTTCAAAGTGCAGTAGATTCTGTAGAAAAATGACTGAGTATTTTGAAAGGACATCAGCAAATCATCTGATATAGTCTGGGGATCAAGGAAACTAAATGACATTTGGATGATAGCTAAAGAATGTGAGGAATAAACTATGAGACAGAAGGAAGGAAGGAATAATTGGTGTATTGGGAAAAGAAAACTGCATGTGCAAATATACTGACATAGAAGTAAATATGGCAGATATGGGAAATGGAAAATTTCATGTGACTGAAATGCAGAAAGCGAGAATGGACAAGGAGCAAGATGAAGCTAGAGAGGTACATTGGCATCAGATTGTAGCAGTTTTGAAGGCAGTATTAAAGATCTTTTTCTTCATTTTTAAGAGCAATGAGATTTCATTGAAATGTTTCAATTCAGCAGATAGTTTACAGGCCCAATAAGATTTACATTTTAAAAATATCACTCTAGCTTCAGGATTGAGAACAGATTTGAGAGAACAAAAGTACATTCAGAACGAGTTACGAAATATCCATCAGTGATACAGGTGAGAGAAGGCGGTAGCCTAAATGCAAGTAGACTAAATGCATGCTACAGGGAGGTAGATAAAGAACTCTAAATAATTTTTAAGCATTTAAACTGACAAAATTGTTAATAATGACACCTAATCTTTTGTTTTGCTGAGCCAAGCATATTCAGTTTCAATGTGATGTGCTCAGTGAACAAATCTTGAACTCCATTATCCCAGGCACAACTATATCCAAAGGTATCCAAGGGTATCCAAGGGAGATTCTACATTGGCTCAAGTTTTTTGTTTTGTTTTGGCTATTTTTTATTTTATTAATTTTAATCTATTGTGCTAACATGGATTCAAGTGTCCCACTGAATATAGCACCCTCATCCCCCACCACATGTCCCTATTTAAACCCCTTTTGCTCCCCTCCTCCTAACTCCCTGCCCCCTTTCCCTCTGGGATTTGCTGTCCTGTTATCTGTATCTCTGTGTCATGTATATATGATTTTATTAATCCCTTCACCTTTTCTGATCTCATCTTTTTAGCCCCTTCCCTTTGACAGCTATCTCTCTGGTACCTGTGACCCTGTCTCTGCCTCTATTTCGTTCCTCAGTTCACTTTGTTCCTTAGATTTAATATATAAGTGAGATCATATAATATTTGTCTTTCTCTGCCTAGCTTATATCACTTAGCATAATAGTCTTCAGGTCCATCCATGCCGTAACAAAGGGTAAGATTTCCTTCTTTTTCATGGCTGCATAGTATTTCATTGTGTATGTGTACCACGACTTTTTAATCCATCATCCACTGATGGAAACTTGGGCTGTTTCCAGATCATGGCTATTGTAAACAATGCTGCAATAAACATGAGGGTGCCTTTCTTCTTTTGAGTCAGTGATTTGGTATTCTTAGGATATATTCCTAATAATGGGATAGCTAGGTCAAAAGGCAGCTTTATTTTTAATTTTTTGAAGAAACATACATTGGCTAAAGTTTTTGTTGAGAGTATCACTTATAGTTTTTTATAATTTAACAGGAACTTACAACAGTGAAAGTCAGGACAATTTAAATTCATGTCAGTTGTTTTTTATGACTGTTTTCTTTTCAGAATGACTACTGATGGGCCAGTGGATGGTTTAAATGAATGCTCTAGTATGTAGGACCCTTCAGAGTACCTGCAACATTATTACCAAAGCAGTACTGGTGATTGAGAAAAATTCATATACCCTTGGTTGAGGGTAATTTGACCATATGTACCAACACATTAAAACTTTCATATCTTTGACCCAATAAGGTGTCTTGTAGGTATACATCCAAAAAAAAAAGTGTCAGCAATTATGCTTTTCAGAAGATGATAAATATTAGTAATGTTATGGGAAAATAATTTTGTTAGCAATAGTCTCAAGCTGTAGCAACAATCTTCAGAACCTGGAACACTGAGACCTTCCTTGAACCAGGAGTAAATTGAATCTACTTCGTGGAATATCAGTTTATCCTTCAGATCATGTTTAATCTAAATTGATTTTAAGACATTACTGGGGAGTGATTTAACCAAAACCTATGAAAACTTTTAATTCACAAGCAAGAATATAGTTAAGTTAGTTTTTCTCAAGCCTCAAATACTATTCCAATTTTTAAA
The DNA here is from genome assembly GCF_036850995.1 of Saccopteryx leptura. NCBI lineage: Eukaryota > Metazoa > Chordata > Mammalia > Chiroptera > Emballonuridae > Saccopteryx > Saccopteryx leptura. The sequence goes on along the minus strand of NC_089505.1, from coordinate 229,610,638 downwards.
TTTTATTTTTGTGAAGGAAACCCCAACTGGCTGCTCCAATTTCTCACTCCATTGCCAATCTTCCAATCTTGGGGAAAATTTCACAGCCTTTCAAATTTGTACACAGTGGCTGGCAGAAACTTAAAATTGTAGTTGTTCAAAAATAAAAGACAGTAGGTGAAATTTATCTTTGATATCCAGCATCCTTGTTTTTTAACTCTTTCTTTCTCAGTGGGGCCAGTGCTTCATGATCTTTTTTTTCATCATCACCAACTGAAATTAAAAAAACACCTGAAACTTCTTTTCTCATGTCATGTCATATTAAACTTCCCAAAGAACATGCATATTTTAACAAAGATCAAATTTATAAGTTGAAATACTTAACATAAAATTTTGAACTTCATCTGACCAGGCAGTGGCACAGTGGATAGAGCATCAGACTGGGACATGGAGGGCCCAGGTTGGAAACCCTAAGGTCACTGGCTTAAGCAAGGGCTCATTTGGTTTGAGCATGGCTCACCAACTTGAGCCTAAGGTCACTGACTTAAACAAGGGGTCACTCGGTCTGCTGTAGCCCCCTAGACAAGGCACATATGAGAAAGCAATCAGTGAACAACTGAAGTGCCACAGTGAAGAATTGATGCTTCTCATCTCTCTCCCTTCCTGTTTGTCCCTATCTGTCATTCTCTCTGTCTCTGTCATAAAATAAAATAAAATAAAATAAAATAAAATAAAATAAAATGAAAAATTTTGAACTTCAGTGGACTTATAGCTAGAAAAAGTGCCTATTAAAAAGACCAATGCTTTTTTTCTAATGACTATTTCAGAAATTTTTATGCATTTATTGTTTTGTTTTTTTCTCAATGGCCTTTCATGTTCTTTTGAGAAAAAAATTTAAAGTAATTTTGGGTGAAATTAACATTTTATAGAGTATCTTAGAATATTCAAAATTGAAGTTGTATCAAATCAAATGAAACAGGCTTGTTCCATTTATTTCCTCAGAGAACATTTTTTTTGTGCCTACTTTTTTTCCAAAGCATATCAAAATTTATATATTTATCTTATTTTCACAGAAGTTAGCTTCACAAAAGCTGAAAATTATGAGATAATTTTAAACATAGGATGATTTTGAATAAACACCCTCATTTTAGCCCTTCTTAGGAAATTATTATTAATGGCAATAAAAAATAATCAAAGGGTATCAGAGAAATGGTGGTGTGAAAGATACTTTTGCTCTCTCCCCTTAAAAATTCAACAAATTGAAGAGCTATAACACAGTGAAGGAACTCCAATGGAGATTGCAGACGGGCCTGAAAAATCCATGTAACCAATGTAACAAAGGTGGGACAGAGTGAAAAGGTGGAGGAAGATAAGACACAACTACAGTCAGCTTTAAAGGGGAGAACAAAAAACTGAATTTTTCTGTCTCCTTGCTGGACTTAAAAATAGAGTTTTATTCTGAGTCAGAAGAAGCAGAGAGACTGGAGTGCAGGGGAGAAGAAACTGAACTAAAGTAGGCACAATTAGACACATGGTTACCAAGGACTACCCAATGTTGGTTGGTTTGCAATCAACCTGTGCAGGCGGTGCTCAGCTTGCAGCACTAACTTCATTGGTGCATGCTAAGCCCAAAGTACCCAGCTCTTGTAGTGAGGAGCAAACTCCATCAGTAGGCTCTGGGCAAGTGCCCAGCTCACCTGGTGAGGTGGGAGCCCCATTGGCAAATGCTGAGCCTAAAGTGCTTTCTCACTGCTAGGCAGAAGCTTGATTAGCAGCTACTAAACCCACAAAGATCAGCCCATGTGACAGTGTACAATTGTCACTGCCCATGTGAGCACTCTACCAGCTGCCCACACTCTGTGCAGTGTCAGGGAAAACAAAAGTGCACACCCCACCTCCCTGACCCCACCTCCTTACTATACAATAGGAAGATGGGTATAGCAGGCCCCCCACAGTTGCTTTTTGGAGTTACTCTCTCTCCTGAGAAGTGGAAGAGCTCCACATCTGATTCCCCTGGTCTGCTAAAACTTGGGGAAGAAGAATGAGAAACCAGAAACTGCCACTGCTAAGGCCATTAAGTCAGCCACAAAGCAGTTTCTACAACACACCTCACCCACCAATGTGACTGTGGCACTGCCTACATCATTACCACAGAGGAGGTCTGCCCAAGAATTTCAGAGCTAAACCTTGTAGTATAGTAATAGCTACTGGAGAAAAATTGTTTTTATTAAGGTTATTAATAAGACCACTCTCAAATTTTATTAAGGAAGAAGAAATCACACTTCATAGAAACACAAGACAGAGACATAGTTCAGATAGATAATGAAAAATCTCCAGAAACATATCTCAATTAAATGGAAACTTTGGAGTTAAATGAAAGAGAATTCCAAATTGAAGTTCTAAAAGAACTCAATGAGTTACAAGAAAACACTAACAGGCAATTTAATAAGCTCAAAAAACAAAGTAATGGAAAAAAAGAGTACTTTATCAAGGAAATTGAAAGTTTAAAAAAGAACCAGAGATGAAGAACTCAATGCATGAACTGAAAAATTAGATAACAAGTGTAGCTAATAAAACAGGCCAGATAGAGGAGAGAATGAGTAACATCAAAGATAGGCAACTAGAGATACTATAGAAAGAAGAAGAGAGAGACACATGAATTAAAAAAAAATGAGAAAGCTCTACAAGAACTGTCTAATTTTATCAGAAAGAGCAATATAACAATACTGGGTATATCAGAAGAAGAAGAAGAAGGGTGGGAAAGGGGAATGGAAAACCTATTTAAATGAATAATCAATGAGAACTTCCCAAGCCTGTAGAAAGAGTTAGAACCTCAAATCCAAGAAGCAAACAGAATACCAAGTTGCCTCAACCCAAACAGACCCATTCCAAGGCACATCATAATAAAATTGTCACAAATCAATGGCAAAGAGAGAATTCTCAAGGCAGCTAGGGGGGAAAAAAGAATATAACAGATAAGAGAAAGCCCATTAGGTTATCATCAGAATTCTGAGAAGAAATCCAACAAGCCAGAAAAGAATGGGCCAAAAGAGTGAAAGTACTAAAAGAGAGGAATTACCAGCCAAAAATACTATATCCATCAAAGCTACCCTTCAAATATAAAGGAGAAATATAAATTTTTACTGACAAACAGAAGCTGACAGAATTTATCACCAGGACCCCCATCCTTTGCAGGAAATACTATAGGGGGTTATTTGACCAAATACAAAGACCAAAATAACCCAAAACTACAAATAAAAGCTCCAACAATATCACAATAAAAACGAGGATAATCTGCAACAACAATAACATAAAAAGGGAGAGGATAAAGACCAGCAGTTGCAAAGAAGGATGGAGTGCAGAAGCATTCATGTGATAATGGACTCTTGTAAATATGACAATTTTTTTCTCAATAACCTAAAGGTAACCACTCACAAAAATGCCAATCCTGAAACATGTAGCTTAAAAAAAGAAGAAACGGGGGGAAAGTATGGGATGCCACAAAACAAAAACAATTGACAGAAAAACAAAACAGAAGAACCAAATGAAATACAGAGCTAACAGAAAACAATACATAAAATGGCTATAAGAAACTCTCAACTGTCAATAGTTACCCTAAATTAAATGGCTTGAACTCACCAATAAAGAGATACAGAGTAGCAGATTGGACCATATGCTGCATTCAAGAGACACAAGTAAGTTGCAAGAACAAAAGTAGGCTCAAAGTGAAAGGTTGGAAAACAATTCTCCAAGCAAATAATACCAAAAGAATAGCAAGTGTAGTCATACTCATCACAGTGCTGACTTAAAGACAATAAAGGTAACCAGAGACAAAGATGGTCATTTCATAATGATAAAAGGGACATTGTATCAAGAAGACATAAAAGTTCTTAATATATATGCACCAGATTAGGGAGCACCAAAATAAATAACTATTAACTTATCTATTAACTTACCTAAAAATAGAAACAAACAAAAACATATTTATACTTAGAGATCTTAATATACCATTGATGACTTTAGATTGATCATCCAAACAGAAAATCAATAAAGAAATATCAACCTAAATGATACACTAGACCAAATGGACATAATAGACATTTACAAGGCATTTCTTCCCAGGACTTCAGACTACCCTTTTTTCTCTAGTGTACATGAAACATTCTCTAGAACAGACCATATGTTGGGTCACAAAACTAACATCAACAAATACAGGAAGATTGAAATTAAACCAAGCATATTCTCTGATGATAAGTCTCTGAAATTAATATTAATCTGCAAAAAAGAAGTAAAAAAAGCCCATAAAAATGTGGAAATTAAACAACACACTTCTAAAAAATGACTGGGTCAAAGAAGAAATAAAAGCAGAGATCAAAAGATATTTACAGACTAACAAAAATGACAATAAAACATTAAAATTTCTGGGATGCAGCAAAAGCAGTAATAAGAGGAAAGTTTACATTATTACAGGCTCATATCAAGGAACAAGAAGTATTCCAAATAAACCGCTTAACATCACATCTTAAGGAACTAAAAACAAAGGAAAAAAGAGGACTTATATAAACAGGAGATGAAAGAGGAGAAATTACCACAGAGATCATAGATACACAGAGGATCATTGTAGAATACTATGAAAAATTATATAGTACTAAATTCAACAATCTAGAAGAAATGGGTAAATTCCTAGAACTATACAATCTTCCTAGACTGAGTCACCAAGAAGTATAAAGCTTAAATAGACCCATAAGCAGGGAGGAAATAGAAACAACTATCAAAAACCTCCCAAAAATAAAAGTCCGGGGCAAGACGACTACATTAGTGAATTCTATGAAACATTCATAGAAGAGTTGATTCCTATTCTTCTCAAAGTCTTCCAAAAAGTAGAAGAAGAAGTAATACTCCCTAACACATTTTATGAGGCCAACATAACCCTCATACCATAACCTGGCAAGGACAACACAAAAAAGGAAAACTACAGACCAATATCTCTAATAAATACAGATACAAAAATCATAAATAAAATATTAGTAAATTGAATAAAACAACACATTGAAAATATAATACATATGATCAAGTGGGATTCATTCCAGGAGCACAAGTATGGTTCAACATATGGAAATCAATTAACATTATACACCATATCAACAAAACAAAGAACAAAAATTATATGATTCTATCAATAGACACAAAAAAGGCATTTGATAAGATACAACATCCCTTTATGTTCTAAACACTCAATAAAATGAGTAAAGAAGGAAAATACCTCAACATAATAAAGGCCATATATGACAAACCATCAGCTAATATCACACTAAATGGTGAAAAACTGAAAGCTTTTCCTCTAAAATCAGGAACAAGACAAGGCTGCCCACTATCTCCATTCCTATTCAAAATAGTGCTAGAAGTTCTAGCTAAAGCAATCAGACAAGAGAAATAAAATGCATTCAGATCAAAAAACAAAAAGCAAAGGTTTCATTTTTTGCAGATGACATGACCCTGTATATAGAAAACCCCAAAGATTCCACAGAAAGACTAATAGAAACAATAAACCAATACAGTGAGGTCACAGGGTACAAAATCAATATACAGAAGTCTATTTCTTTCATGTATGCCAACAATGAAACTTTGGAAAATAAACTCACAAAAATAATCCCTTTTACAGTTACAACAACAAAACAGAAAATATCTGGGGATAAACTTAGCAAAGAATGTAAAGGATCTATATACTAAAAACTGCAAAGCATTATTAAAGGAAATTAGAAAAGACAATGAAATGGAAAAATATTTCTTGTTCATGGGTTGGAAGAATCAACATAATTAACATGTCCATATTATCCAAAGCAATATACAAATTTAATGCAATCTCAGCAAAATTCTAATATCATTTTTTAAAGAAATGGAACAAAAATTCACAAGGTTTGTTTGAAACCTTAAAAAACTCAAATAGCCAAAGCACACCTGAGGGAAAAAAAACACAAAGCTGGAGGTATTATAATACCTAACTTTAAATTATATTACAGAGTCACAATAATCAAAACTGCATGGTATTGGCAGAAAAATAGACAAAGAGACTAATGGAACAGAATAGAGACACAGAAATAATACAACATATATATACAATATATATATATATATATATATATATATATATATATATATATATATATATATATATAGTCAAATTGTCTTTGACAAAGGAGCCAAAAACATACAATGTAAGAAAGAAAGCCTCTTCAATAAATGGTGCTGGGAAAATGGGAAAGCCACATGCAAAAGAATGAAACTTTACTACAGTTTGTCCTTCTGCACACACAAAAAATCAATTCAAAATGAATCAAAGACCTAAACATAAGATCTGAAACAATAAATTACATAAAAGAAAACATAGGCACTAAACTCATGGACCTGGACCATAGAGAATAATTTATGAGTTTGACCTCGAAGGCTAAGGAAGTAAAGGCAAAAACAAATGAATGGAACTATGTCAAACTAAAAACCTTCTGCAGAGCAAAAGAAACTGACAACAAAACAAATAGACAGCCAACAAAATAAGAGATGATATTTGCACACAACAGCTCTGATAAGGGGTTAATATACAAAATATACAAAGATTCACAAAACTCAGCAACAAAAAAACAAGCTATCCAATTGAGGACAAAACATGAACAGACACTTCTCACAAGAAGAAATACAAATGGCCAACAGACACATGAAAAAATGCTCATCTTCAGTAGCTGTTTGAGAAATGCAAATTAAAACTACAATGAGATATCATCTCACAACTGTTAAATTGGCCATTATTAACAAGACAGTGTTGGAGAGGCTGTGGAGGAAAAGGAACCCCATTCACTATTGGTGGGAATGCAAATTAGTACAACCATTATGGAAGAAAGTATGATGGTTTCTCAGAAAATTAAGAATAGAACTACCTTATGACCCAGCAATTACTCTACTGGGTATCTACTCCAAAAACTCAAAAACATTGGTACATAAAGACACATGCACCCCCACGTTCATTGCAGCATTGTTCACAGTGGCCAAGACATGGAAACAACCAAAGTGCTCCTTGATAGAGGATTGGATAAAGAAGATGTGGTATATATACAATGGAATACTAATTAGCCACAAGAAATGACAACATAGGGTCATTCACAACAACAGGATCTTGAGAACATTATACTGAGTGAAATAAATAAATCAGAAAAAGCTAAAAACTGTATGATTTCACACATGAGTGAGATACAAAGCTGAGACTCATGGACACAGATAAAAGTGCAATGGTTACCAGGGGGAAAATGATGTAGGGGAGGGAGGTGGGGTTGGGCAAGGGTGTAAAAAATGACAAATATAAGGTGATGTAAAATGATTTGACATTAGGTAATGGATATACAACATAATTGACTAATCAAATGATAGAATAATGTTTGAAATCTATGTACACTTATTGTTTAATGTCACTCTGTTAAAATTAAATTTTTAAATAAATAAAATTTGAAAAATGGTGATAAAAAAGAAAAATAATAGAAAATGTTATTTTCATATAAATAGGTAGATAGCAGTATTGGTAAGTCACCACATGACCCAATGTTTACCTATTAGTGGTTATTAACATGCATGGAAGATATTTGAAATTCCAAAGAAGATCTGGATATACAAAATTAAATAATAGGAAGAAATATTATATATACTTTGGCAACACAGCACTTACAAAACAGGCAATTTTTCAAAATTGAGCAATGGTAAGATCAAGAAAAAGTGAACTTTTAATCAATTTGTTAATAATCAAGGCAACAAGTAAACTTATATAAGCAGGGCAGGTTTTAGCTCTGGTTTCATTTCTGAGCAGTTTCCGGGATCTGACTCAGCCATACTTGCCTAATGATCCGCATTTACTGGCTGCTAAAGGATAAAAAATAAAACAAACAAACAACAACAAAAAACACAACAGTCTCTCTTTCTTTGGATTTCTCTTAAGAAAAGAAAAACTTCTTTCCCAAAATCTCTCAACCACTTCATGTTGCATATATCAGTGATCTCAAATAAATCTGATTCATCTGAGTAAATAACAAAAGAAAATATAAATGTTTCAGTGAATAAAGAGTACCACCCTCAGCTCTGGCTGGTAGCTCAGTTGGTTGGAACATTGTCCTGACATGCCATGCTGAGGTAGTGAATTCCATCCCTGGTCAGGGCACATACAAGAATCAGCCAATGGCAGATGAATGGGTAGAATGACTAATCAATATTTCTCTTTCTCTCTCTTTATTCCTTCCTCTCTCTCTCTAAAAGTCAAAACACTTACATTTTAAAAAGAGTACTGACCTCTGAAGTAACCATGAAGACCTTACATCACTAAGATATTTAATTTTATAACAAAGAACAACAGCCATGTAGAAAGTACTAAATTCTATAAAATGCATTCTATTTAAAAGGACAGCATAGTGTAAATTAAGCTTTAGAAATATTTCCCCAAAAATAACTGAAAAATAACTTGAAACATAAAGAGAGAGCTCTATGAGTATTTGGCAAGATATGTTTATGAAATACAAAAAAATATTTGAACTCCTAATTATGTTAGATAAATAATGTAATGGAAAATTAAATAAATATGTTTTACATATATCCTCCAAAATCAATTGTCATGGCCAATATCAAATTAGTGTTAGCTTTAATCACATTAGCAAATAGATAATTAAGACAATTTATAAATGATCTCAAGATGGAGGGTTTTTTTAAATTAAGAAGAGCAAATAGAGAGCTAAGAAAAGTACAAATCAAAAAAGTCTCTTTTTAAAAAGTGAAACCTTGACAGTGGCACAGAGTCTGCTCCAGGCAAAAAGAAAACACTGATACATTACTGTTGTTTCTGTTTTGCTTTTGGAAAGGGAAAAACCCAGTTGTTCCTCTTGTGTTTCTCTTTTATTCTCACACTACTCCACACTCACAACCCCTCTGACAGCATATGTGACAGTGTTTTTCCCCACGGAAAGCAATTTTCTGCACCAGCTGTTGTCCTACAACTTATTTCAATTCTGATGCTTTCTGTTTAGCGTCAGATCCCACAGGTTAAGGAGTCAGTCTCACCCAAGTAGTAGGTCCCCAGCTTACTGACAACCCCTGTCCACCTTGGCTACAAATCAGAGGTTCTCATGACTTCACCTTGGATTTGATTATTTGCTAGAAAAGCTCACAGGACTCAGGGAAATCCTTATGCTCACTGGTTTATTAAAGGAAATGATAAAGGATACAGACAAACTCAGTAGTAGTCAACCTGGTCCCTACCGTCCACTAGTGGGTGTTCCAGTTTCATGGTGGGTGGTAGTGGAGCAACCAAAGTATTAATATAAATAGAAAGATAGATTTAACTATAGTAAGTTGTTTTATAAAGATTTACTCTGCCAGCCTGACCTGTGGTGGCGTAGTGGATAAAGTGTCAACCTGGAAACACTGAGGTTGCCGGTTCAAAACCCTGGCTTGCCTGGTCAAGGCACATATGGGAGTTGATGCTTCCAGCTCCTCCCCCTTCTCTCTCTCTCTCTCTCTCCCCCCCCTCCTCTCTAAAAAAAAAAGAATAAAAAATAAAAAAAAAGATTTACTCTGCCAAATTTAGCAAAAATCCAACATAAAGTACTTGATAAGTAATTATTATTATATGCTTTAACTTGCTGTAACTGCTTTATAAATTTTATAAAGTTACTTCTATACTTTATAAATCACCATTACTGTGGAACTGGTGGGCGGTTAGAAAATTTTACTACTAACAGAGATACAAAAGTGGGAAGTAGGTATAAAAAGATTGACTACCTCTGAGCTAGATGAAGCGATGCATAAAGCAAACCCACAGAGGTTACTTAGCACAGGAGTTTTGTCCCCATGGAACTGAGGTCATCACCCTCCTGGTATACGGCTGTGTTTACCTACCTGAAAGCTCTCCGAACCCCATACTACTAGACTTTTATGGAAGCTCCCTCACATAAGCATGATCAATCAATAACCATATTTCTAACCCCTCTCCCATCCCTGGAGAACAGGTAATGGGACTAAAAATCACAACCTTATAATTATGGCTTGGTCTTCCTGGTGAGCAACCCTCATGCAGGAGGTCCACCCAGAATCAGCTCATTAGAACAAATCATTCTCCTAGTGCTTTTACTACTTAGGACTTTACAAGGGTTGTAGGAGCTCTGTGTCAGTAACTGGGGGCAGAGACCATTATATATATTTCTTATTATTTTTACAACTTTAGTTTTTTATTTCCTCAAAATTGATATTTGTCTAAAAGATAGAGAGTGTGAGAGAGAACTAAACCTGGCCAGATTAAGTATTTAAAAAGAAGGGACTGTTTATGAATCTAAGATGAGGGGAAAGAGAATTTACCAAAAAGGAACATATATGGAGGTGGTAGGGAGGAGTGGGGAGAACTGCTTCATTTACATAAAATAATCTGTTTGCCATTTATTGAGTCCTAAACATATGCTAAATGATTTAAATGCATTACCTCTTTTAGACTTCACACTGGCCAACAGTTATTCTCGTTTTTATAGCTGATAAATCTAAAGGTCAGAAAAGTTAAATAACTTTATAAATTTTGAAAACTAGCAGGCAAGGAAGCTGGTCTGCAGCCAAGTTCTACATTCTTCCAGGGCCTGCTCTCAACTATCCCATTACACAGCGAAGGCAGTGACAAAAAGTAGTCTGGAGACAAATTCTTCCTTTCTTAGTATTATCTATGAAAGCTAGCATGAATCATCAGAAACACGAAAAAATTCCAAAAGTTATGATCAGGAGCACCCTCAGAATTCCAAACTTACAGAAAATTGAATTATGATAGCAAATGTGCCGTAAGAAATTCTGAATGACGTTAATCTTTGAGAAGCTCACCCCTGGAAAATGTATGGGTCACCCAAAGTTTAAGGAACTAAAGACTCTTCCATGCAGAGACCTCTTGGGTCTCTAGAGAAAGGTCTCTTGAAATCATCTTTTTCTTGCCTAGACATTCAGTATATACCCATAGCCTTACTTGGCAGACACTACAGCTGGAGAATTTAGAAAAATCCCACATTGGTGGTTCATATTACCATAACAAAATACCATAAACTGGGTGGCTTAGGCAACAGAAATTTATTTCTTATGATTCTGGAGGCTGAGAAGTTCAAGATTAAGACACCAAAAGGAAGGTTTTTTTCTGCCTGACCAGGCAGTTGCTCAGTGGATGGAGTGTCAAACTGGGACGCAAAGGACCCAGGTTCAAAACCCCGAGGTTGCCGGCTTGAGCTCAGGCTCATCTGGTTTGAGTACAGCTCACCAGCTTGAATCCAAGGTCATTGGCTTGAGCAAGGGGTCACTAGGTCTGCTATAGCCCCCACCCCTGTTCAAGGTACATATGAGAAAGCAAACAATGAACAACTAAGATGTCACAAAAAAGAATTGATGCTTCTTATCTCTCTCCCTTCCTGTCTGTTCCCATATGTCCCTCTCTGAGGCCTCTTTTCTGTGCTTAAATGATCTCTTCTTTGTACATGCAGAGAGAGAAATCTCTTTTTGTTTTTGTAATGCCACAAATCCTATCAAATTAGGGCTTCACTGTTAAAAATTCATTTAATTTTAATTACATTCTAATGACCCTATCTACAAACTTAGGTATATTGGGGGGGGGGGTACAATTTCAATATATAACTGAGAGGTACAGTTCAGTCCATAGTGGTCCCAAAATTCCTTTATATAAGCACACTAATTTCTATTAATATGACCTTCTGAGAAACAGAATTGCCGTGCAGGTAAGACCTTATAATAAAACCTTATAGATAAATTGATATCATTACTTATAAGTTTCTATTCTATAAAAAGTCTAAGTAAAATAAGTTCTTAAGCAGAAATGTCTAATCCCTCATTTAATTATTACAATTGACAGGATCAAATAAGGGAGAAGAAAAGAAATAACTAGAGTCATTTCCTTCCTCAAAACATAGAGGAATTCTAGCACAGAGCAAGTAGAGACATGAAGAAAAGCACACAAGGTCAATTATCAACTCCACATGAACAAAAGCGTGTCAAGGGAAATCCAGAGAAGAGATGCTAACAAAAGTCATAATCACCTTCTACTAGAGGGAACCTGAAAAACAAAGCTGGCCTGTGGGACAATGAGAATACAACAGTTATAACAGGTAGATTTCCTTTCTTTGCTGTATAACACTATTCGGAAGCAATTGTGCTGGAGGATCAGTTAGTTATTCTTGTAACCATTTCAAGTCAAAAGGCAAGATGATTTTTTATCTTACTGAGGAAAGACTCCTCTTCTGTGTGACAGCTGTCGCACTGGCAAAGAGTTTGGACACAGCCACAAAGTATACCTACAGTGAAGGCCAGTCCAAAATAAAGAGAGAATCAAGATTTTTGGTCCCAGGCTCAGGGTTGTGTTCGTTTCTTATTGCTGCTACATCAAACTGCGTCACAGTAGTGGCTTAATTCAACACCAATTTATTATCTTTCAGTTCCATACCTGAAAAGTCTGACACAGATCTCTTTGGGCTATAACCAAGGTGCTGGCAATGCTATCTTCCCTTGTGGAGGCTCAAGGGGAAAATCTGTTTCCTTGATTTTCCAAGGTGATAGAAGCCACCTGCATTTTTTATGTCATGGCCCTACATCTCTCTTCTTTCTTTCCCTTTATTCTTTTCTGTTTTTAAATTTTAAATTTTATTTAATTTTTTAAATTTAAGTATATTTGATATATAATATAATGTTAGTTACAATAGTTTCAGGTATAAAATATAGTGATTCAATATTTTCATACCTTACAATGTGGTGATGCCACTAATTCTACTGATCTGTCACCTTGCAAACTTATCACAATATTAATTATATTTCTCATTATCTTTTTAACCATCCTCCAAACCCTCCCTTCTAGTAACCATCCCTTTGGTCTCTGTTTTTTTCTGTCTGTTTCTATTTTGTTCTGTTCTGTATTTTTAAAGTATTCCACACATAAGTAGTATTTGTCTTTCTCTGCCTGAGTTATTTCACTTAGTATGATACTCTCTAGACCTATCTATGTTGCTGCAAATAGTAGGATTTCATTGTTTTTTTTTTGCTGAGTAATATTACATTGTGTACATATGTATCTTCTTTTTTTTATAAATAATTTTATTTTTTTAATGGGGAGACATCAATAAATCAGGAAACATATATTCAAAGATAACAAGTTCAGGTTATCTTGTCGTTCAATTATGTTGCATACCCATCACCCAAAGTCAGATTGTCCTCTGTCACCTTCTATCTAGTTTTCTTTGTGCCCCTCCCCCTCCCCCTTTCCCTCTCCCTTTCCCCCCTCCCCCTGTAACCACCACCTCTTATCAATGTCTCTTAGTTTCACTGTTATGTCCCACCTACGTATGGAATAATGCAGTTCCTGGTTTTTTCTGATTTACTTATTTCACTTCGTATCATGTTATCAAGATCCCACCATTTTGCTGTAAAAGATCAGATGTCATCATTTCTTATGGCTGAGTAGTATTCCATAGTGTATATGTGCCACATCTTCTTTATCCAGTCATCTATTGATGGGCTTTTTGGTTGTTTCTATGTCCTGGCCACTGTGAACAATGCTGCAATAAACATGGGGCTGCATGTGTCTTTACGTATCAATGTTTCTGAGGTTTTGGGGGTATATACCCAGTAGAGGGATTGCTGGGTCATAAAGTAGTTCTATTTTCAGTTTTTTGAGGAACCACTATACTTTCTTCCATAATGGTTGTACTACTTTACATTCCCACCAACAGTGGATGAGGGTTCCTTTTTCTCCACAGCCTCTCCCAACATTTGCTATTACCTGTCTTGTTAATAATAGCTAATCTAACAGGTGTGAGGTGGTATCTCATTGCAGTTTTGATTTGCATTTTCCTATTAGCTAAAGAAGATGAGCATCTTTTCATATATTTGTTGGCCATTTCTATTTCTTCCTGAGAGAAGTGTCTGTTCATGTCCTCTTCCCATTTTTTATTGGATTGTTTGTTTGTTTGTTGTTGAGTTTTATGAGTTCTTTGTATATTTTGGATATTAGGCCCTTATCTGAGCTGTTGTTTGAAAATATCATTTCCCATTTAGTTGGCTTTCTGTTTATTTTGTTATCAGTTTCTCTTGCTGAGGAAAAACTTCTTAGTCTGATGTAGTCCCATTCATTAATTTTTGCCTTCACTTCTCTTGCCTGTGGAGTCAAATTCATAAAATGCTCTTTAAAACCCAGGTCCATGAGTTTAGTACCTATGTCTTCTTCTATGTACTTAATTGTTTCAGGTCTTATGTTTAGATCTTTGATCCATTTTGAGTTAATTTTAGTACAGGGGGACAAACTGTAGTCCAGTTTCATTCTTTTGCATTTGGCTTTCCAGTTTTCCCAGCACCATTTATTGAAGAGGCTTTCTTTTCTCCATTGTGTGTTGTTGGCCCCTTTATAAAAAATTATTTGACTATATATATGTGGTTTTATTTCTGGACTTTCTATTCTGTTCCATTGGTCTGAGTGTCTATTTTTCTGCCAATACCATGCTGTTTTGATTGTCGTGGCCCTATAATATAGTTTGAAGTCAGGTATTGTAATGCCCCCCGCTTCATTCTTTTTCTTTAGGATTGCTTTGGCTATTTGGGGTTTTTTATAGTTCCATATAAATCTGATGATTATTTACTCTATTTCTTTAAAAAATGTCATTGGAATTTTGATGGGAATTGCATTAAATTTGTATATTGCTTTGGGTAATATGGCCATCTTGATAATATGTATTCTTCCTAATCAAGAACAAGGTATATTCTTCCATCTCATTATATTTTTCGATTTCCCTTAACAATGGTTTATAGTTTTCATTATATAAGTCCTTTACATTCTTTGTTATGTTTATTCCTAAGTATTTTATTTTTTTTGTTGCAATCATGAAGGGGATTATTGTTTTGAGTTCGTTTTCTAATATTTCATTGTTGGCATATAGAAAGGTATGGACTTTTGTATGTTAATTTTGTATCCTGTGACCTTACTGTATTGGCTTATTGTTTCTAGTAGTCTTTTGGTGGATTCTTTGGGGTTTTCGATATATAGGATCATATTATCTGCAAAAAGTGATACCTTTACTTCTTCTTTTCCGATATGGATGCCTTTTGTTTCTTTGTCTTGTCTGATTGCTCTGGCTAGAACCTCTAGTACCACATTAAATAAGAGTGGAGAGAGTGGACAACCCTGTCTTGTTCCTGATTTAAGGGGGAAAGCCTTCAGTTTTGTGCCATTTAATAGGATGTTAACTGATGGTTTATCATATATGGCCTTTATCATGTTGAGATATTTTCGTTCTATATCCATTTTGTTGAGAGTCTTAAACATAAAATTGTGTTGTATTTTATCGAAAGCCTTTTCTGCGTTTATTGATAAGATCTTGTGGGTTTTTTTCTTTGTTTTGTTGATATGGTGTATTACATTAACTGTTTTACGTATGTTGAACCATCCTTGAGATTCTGGGATGAATCCCACTTGATCATGATGTATTATTTTTTTAATATGTTGTTGTATTCAATTTGCTAGTATTTTGTTTAGTATTTTAGCATCTGTATTCATTAGAGATATTGGTCCGTAGTTTTCTTTTTTTGTGCCATCCTTCCCTGGTTTTGGTATGAGGGTTACGTTGTCCTCATAAAATGTGTTTGGAAGTATTGCTTCTTCTTCAATTTTTTGGAAGACTTTCAGTAGAATAGGAAGCAAGTCTTCTTTGAATGTTTGATAAAATTCGCTGGTATCGCTATCAGGGCCTGGACTTTTATTTTGGGGGAGGTTTTTAATGGTTTTTTCTATTTCTTCTCTACTAATAGATCTGTTTTGGCTTTCTGCTTCTTCTTGACTCAGTCTAGGAAGGTTGTGTTGTTCTAGGAATTTATCCATTTCTTCTAGGTTGTTGAATTTAGTGGCATAAAGTTTTTCATAGTATTCTACAATAATTCTTTGTATATCTACGGTGTCCGTAGTGATTTCTCCTCTTTCATTTTGGATTTTGTTTATATGAGTTCTTTCTCTTTTTTCCTTGGTAAGTCTTGCCAAGGGTTTGTCAATTTTGTTGATCTTTTCAAAGAACCAGCTCCTTGTTCTATTAATTTTTTCTATACTTTTTCTGTTCTCTAATTCATTTATTTCTGCCCTGATTTTTATTATCTCCTTTCTTCGGCTGGTTTTGGGTTGTCTTTGTTCTTCTTTTTCTAGTTCCTTAAGGTGTGAAGTTAAGTGGTTCACTTGGCCTCTCTCTTGTTTGTTCATATATGCCTGAAGTGATATGAACTTCCCTCTTATCACTGCTTTTGCTGCATCCCATAGATTCTAATATGTTGTATTGTCATTTTCATTTGTCTGTATATATCTTTTGATCTCTGCACTTATTTCTTTTTGACCCATTCATTTTTTAAAAGTATGTTGTTTAGTTTCCACATTTTTGTGAGATTTTTTCCTCTTTTTTGCAGTTGAATTCTAGTTTCAAGGTTTATGATTAGAAAATATGCTTGGTAAAACTTCGATTTTTCTGAATTTGCTGATGTTGTTCTTGTTGCCCAACATATGGTCAATTCTTGAGAATGATTCATGTACACTGGTGAAAAATATATACTCAGTCACTTTGGGATGAAATGTCCTGTAGATGTCTATCATATCCAGGTGCTCTAGTGTTTTGTTTAAGGCCACTATATCTTTGTTGATTCTCTGTTTGGGTGACCGATCTAGAGCCATCAGCGGTGTATTGAGGTATTCAAGTATGATTGTATTTTTGTCAGTTTTTGTTTTAAGATCAATAAGTAGCTGTCTTATATATTTTGGTGCTCCTTGGTTTGGTGCATATATATTAAGAATTGTTATGTCTTCTTGATTCAGTGTCCCCTTAGCCATTATGAAATGGCCATTTTTGTCTCTGAGTACTTTTCCTGTCTTGTAGTCAGCATTATCCAATATGAGTATTGCTACACCTGCTTTTTTTTGGATGTTATTTGCTTGGAGTATTGTTTTCCAGCCTTTCATTTTGAATTTGTTTTTATCCTTGTTACTTAGATGAGTTTCCTGTAGGCAGTATACTGTTGGATTTTCTTTTTTAATCCATTCTGCTACTCTGTGCCTTTTTATTGGTGAGTTTAATCCATTTACATTTAGTGTAATTATTGACACTTCTGCATTCCCTATTGCCATTTTATGTATTGCTTTCTGTTAGTTTTGTGTCTTGTTTGATCCTTCTCTTTCGTTTTTCTATCTTTTGTTTTTATTTGGTTGTATTCCATACATCTTTCCTCTGTTGCTATCTTTTTTATCTCATGTGCTTCTGTGGTGGTTTTTTCAGTGGTGGTTACCTTTAAATAATGAAAAGGGTTCCTACCCTGTTCATTGTAGCACACTATTTTGTGAGTACTTTTGCACTCCATTGTCCTTTGCTACTGTTAATCTCCATCCTCTCCCCCCCTTTCTTTTTGTTGTTGTCACAGTTTAAATTTGGTTTTATTGTGTTCTTCTTGGAGCTTTTAATTGTGGCTTTTTTTGTTGTTGTTGTTCTGTGTATCTGATTGGAGAACCCCCTTTAGTAATTCCTGGAGTGGGGGTTTTCTGATGATAAATTCCCTCATCTTTTCTGTATCTGTGAATGTTTTTATTTCTCCTTCATATTTGAAGGATAGCTTCGATGGGTATAGTATTCGTGGCTGAAAGTTCCTCTCTTTCAGGACTTTAAATATTTGGGTCCACTCTCTTCTAGCTTATAAAGTTGCTGTTGAGAAATCTGATGATAATCTAATGGGCCTTCCTTTATATGTTGTATTCTTCTTTTCCCCGGCTGCCTTGAGAATTTTTTCTTTGCCGCTGGTTTGTGCCAATTTCATTATGATGTGCCTTGGAGTAGGTTTGTTGGGGTTAAGAAAACTCGGAGTTCTTTTTGCTTATTGCATTTGAGGCTTTAGTTCTTTCCACAGGCTTGAGAAGTTCTCATTTATTATTTGTTTATGTTCTCCATTCCATTTTCTCTCTCTTCTCTCTCTGATATACCTATTATTCTTATGTTATTCTTTTTGATGGAATCAGATAATTCTTGCAGAGCTATCTCATTTTTTTTAATTTTTGAGTCTCTTTCTTCTCTCTGTTGTGCCTCAAGTTGCTTGTCTTCTATTTCACTAATCCTCTCTTCTATCTGGCCTGTTCTATTAGCTTAGCTTGTTACCTCGTTTTTCAGCCCGTGAATTGAGTTTTTCATCTCTGTTTGATTTGTTTTTATAGTTTCAATTTCCTTGGAAATATATTCTTTGTGTTCATTGAGTTGCTTTCTGAGCTCCCTAAATTGCCTTTCTGTGTTTTCTTGTATATCTTGGAGGATTTTTAGGATTTTTATCTTGAATTCTCTGTCATTTAGCTGCAAGGTTTCCAGTATATTAATTTTTTTCTCCATAGATTTTTCCTCATTAGGCTGTGTTACCTCTTTCTTTTGTATCCATGATATTCGATTTTCTCTTCCTTAATGGCATCTGAGTGTGGTTTTGTTGGTAGTATTAATGAGATTTCATAAAGAATAAAAAGTTAAAAAAATAAAAAATTGAAAAGAGTTGTTTTTTAAAAAAAAATTAATAATGAAATAAAGAAAAATAAAATAAAGTAAAAATTAAAAAAAAAGGAAATTATTCCCCCCCTCCTTTTTTCCTCTCCTCTCCTCTCCCCTCTTTCTTGAGAAAATCTTGTGGTGAACTGTGAATTATAACAAACAATGCCTGTAATGGAGGGCCTGATTTGGGGAAAAGTAATAAAGGGGCAAAAAAAAAAAAAAACCAGAAAGAAAAAAGAAGGGGATACAGACCCACAAAAAGCAAATAAGGAAAAAATTTGGGTCAAGAATAAAATGATTTGCTTTTAGGTGTTGGTTGACTAAGAGTTATGATGAGAGGAATAAGAGGGAAACAGAAAAATGGGGGGACAAATTTAAAAATTACTATTGTATTTAGTGGAACAAGAACTAGATAAAATGGAGAGCCAGGGATGGGAGCACTGCTAGTGAGTAAAAAGGTGAAGTAAAAACCCCCAAAATGCCACAAACATAAGTTTGAGTCCCAGATAAGATAATTTGTTTGTTATTGAGGTTTGAATGAGAGGAGATGTAAAGGAGAAAAGAAGAAAGTAATATAGAGGGAGAAAAGAAAGAGAGAGAGAAAATAAAGGAGGGAACCACTAAAAGAAGAAAAAAGAAAAAAGAGGTGAGAGAGAGAGAGTTAAGGGTTTTGGAGTGCAACCCTCATAGAGAGAAAGGAAGAGGAAAGACAAGATAATGGGAGATGTAACACTTATGGGTAGTGTAGTTCAAGGAGAGGAGAGAGTAAGACCGGCAGAGAGTTAATCCACCAAATTGGAGGAGGAAAAAAAAATCAAGAATGAAGATAAGAGAAACAAATGAACAAATATAATAAAATGGGATAGGTTATAAAGTCTGCAGATTATTCTTGATTTTGAGAGGTTATCTTCTTGCTTTTTCTTTTCTCTCCCTCTTCCTGGTTGGTGACTCTGTACCCCGGGTTCTGCCCCTTTGGCATGCTCAGGTAGAGGTTTGCAGTTGATAAGTCTCTATGGTGATGTCATGTATTGTGCTTTAGTCTCGTTGGCAGTCGAGGCTCATTAGCATTTATAGTCTCCGACAGTGAGAGAGTCCGAGTTCCTGGAGCCTTTCTCCTAGTCTTTCCTTCCTGAATTAGTAGCCTGATAATTCAGCTATGGGGTTGCTGCTACCTCTGCCTGGATAGTAAGAGGCTCAAAGAGCTGGCAACTCCCCACTCTATTTCCACTCAGCACAGGGCTCTGGGTAAGGCTCAGTCAGTCAGAGCTGCTAGCATAATCAGGCGGGGTTTCTGCCCACTCAAAGACCTCTGGCTCTGCCACTCTGTCTGGTAACACGGGCAGGTGCCTACTCCCGGCACGCTTGGAGGAAACTCTCGCTCACTATCTGCACGCGCAGACCAGGATATCAGGCCGGCAGTCTCACACTCTGAGTGAAACCCCCAACCGCAAGGAAAAGTTCCAGCGTTGGAATTGGCTCTCGCTCCGTCCCTGTGTGTGGCTTTTGCAAGGCGCAGGGGCAGCCCGAGATTCTTTTTTTGTCCCACACAAAGGCCCCTGACTCTTCCCCTCTGTGGGATAACATGGACACACACTGCCGAGGCACTCGGAGGAATCTCTCGCTCACTATCTGCGTGCAGACCAGGATATCAGGCCGGCCACCTCACCCTCTGAGTGAAACCCCCACCCACATGGAAAAGTTCCAGCATTGGAATTAGTTCTTGCTCTGTTCCCGTGTGGCTTTCCCAGGGCGCTGGGGCGGCCTGGAGATTCCACTTTTGGCCTACACAAAGGCCTCTGACTCTGCCTCTCTGTGGAATAACACGGGCTCCCACTCCGGGGCTTTGGAAGGAATCTCTCTCCCACTATCTGCGTGCACCAACCAGGGGATCGGAGAAAATGGCTGCCCCACTTGTCTTTCTTTGTCTGGGTTTGGCGCGAGTGTTAGCTTGTATCGCCCGGGTTGCCACAGGAACAGTTTTTCCTCGGCTTGGATCTCTGTGCCACAGCCTGGTTTGGCCGTTTGTGCCGCGGCCTGGATCTATTCACCCCATTTCCCCACCTCCGTTTCTATATTCTCAGTTCCCAGTGAAAGCTGCCCTGTTTAGGTTAGTGAGGAAGGCGGAGCATTTCTTACTCCCTATTTCATTCAGGGTTTGGTTATATATTTAGCCAATTTTTTGCTCGACCATACCTTCGGGTGTATTGCGAAACATCTGGAGGCTCCAAGGATAGGTTTTTTTGTTTCTGGTTGAAGATCTTGTTGAGTTTTGGGGGAGATTTATCGGTATCGCTTCCTACCCTGCCATTACTCTGACATCATCTCTCACCTGACCATATGTATCTTCTTTATCCACTCATCTATTGATGAATACCTAAGTTTCTTCCATATCTTGGTTATTGTAAATAAGGCTGCAATGAACATGGGGGTGCATATATCTTTTCAAATTAGGACTTTCATTTTTTTTCAGATAAATATTCAGAAGTAAAATTGCTTTTAGTGTATCAATTTTTAGTTTTTTGAGAAATTTCTATAGTGCTTTACATAGTAGCTACACAAATTTGCAGTTCTACCAACAGTGCACAAGGGTTTCCTTTACTCTGCATCCTTTCCCACATGTTATTTATTGACTGTTTGATAATAAATTTTGACAGATGTGAGAAGGTATCTCACTCTGGTTTTTATTTGCATTTCTCTGATGATTAGTACTGTTGAGCATCTTTTCATCTGTCAGCCATCTTAGGTCTTCTTTGAAGAAATGTCTATTCAAGTCCTCTTTCTATTTTTTGATTGGATTTTTTATTTTTTGTTATTGAGCTTTATGAGTTTCTTATTTTTTCTGTATCCAACCCTTTATTGGATATATCATTTGTAAATATATTCTCCCATTTAGTAGGTTGCCCTTAAATGATTTTATTGATGATTTTATTTACTGTGTGGAAGCTTTTTCATTTGATAAAAGCCCATTTGTTTATTTTTCTTTTGTTTCTCTGCTTGCAAGAACATATCCTAAAAGATATTACTCAGACTGATGTAAACTAGTTTACTACTTATGTTTTCTTCTAGGATTTTTATGGTTTCAGGCTTACATATAAGTCTTTAACCCATTTTGAGTTCATTTATGTATAAGGAATAAGAGAATAATTCAGTTTCTTTCTTTCTTTCTTTCTTTCTTATTTATTTATTTATTTATTTATTTGGATGTATTTGTCCACTTCACCCACCATCACTTGTTGAAGAGACTGTCAATTCTCTATAGTATATTTTTACCTCCATTTTCATAAATTAGTTGACCATATAAGCAAAGGTTTGTTTCTGGACTATTTTGTTCCATTTATTTATGTGTCTGTTTAGTTTGTTTGTTTTGCTAGTACCATACTGTTTTGATTATTGTACCTTTGTAGAATGGCTTAAAGTCAGGGAGCATGGTACTTCTAACTTTGTTCTTCTTTCTCAAGATTGCTTTTGGGTATTTTTGGTGTTTAGTAATCCCATATATATATATATTAAGATTATTTGTTTTAGTTTTGAAAAGAGTGTCATTGGTATTTTGATATATCATTAAATCTTTAGATTGCTTTAGGTAGTATTATTATTTTAATGATATTAATCCTCCCAATCCATTAGCAGGGTATGCTCTTCAATTTATTTGTGTCATCTTCAGTTTTTAGAATATAGGTATTTTTTCTTTTTGGTTAAATGTACCCTTATTTGTTTTTTATACAGTTATAAATGGCATTGTTTTCTTAATATCTCCTTCTGATTGTTTGTTATTAGTATATAGGAACACAATGGTTTTCTGTATATTAATTTTTAATTAATATACTGAATTCTTTATTGATTCTGTTAATTTTGGTGGCTTCCTTAGGGATTTATCACATTATCTGAATATAGTGAGAGTTTTACTTTTTTCCTTTTTAATTTGGGTGCTTTTTATTTCTTTTTCTTGTCTTACTGTTGTGGCTAGAACTTCTAATACCATATTGTATAGTGAGAGTAGGTATCCTGTCTTGTTCCTGATCACAGGAGAAAAACTTTTAGCTTTTCACTATTGAGTATAATGTTAGCTGTGGACTTGTCATTTACATCTTTTACCAAATTAAGATAAATTCTTTCTATGCCCATTTTGTTGTGAATTTTTATTGTTAATGGATGTCAAATTCTGTCAAATGTTTTTTCTTCATCTATTCAGATAATCATATGCTTTTTATCCCTGATTTTGATAATGTGGTAAGTCATACTTTTTTACAGATGTTAAACTATCCAAGCATCTCTGGTACAAAACCCACCTGATTATGGTGTATAATCATTTTAATGTTAGGGTTATCGGCGAGTAATACTCTTTTTTTATAGTATCTTTGTCTGCTTTTGATTCAGAGTAATGTCAGCCTCATAGAATAATTTTGAAAGCATTTCTTCCTCCTCAATTTTTTAGAATAGTTTGAGAAGGGTGGATGAAAGGGTGGATGATAATTCTTCTTTTAATGTTTACTAGAATTCACTTCTGAAGCCTGGGCTTTTGTTTGTTAGGGCCCTTTCCTCTATCTTCAAAGTCAGCAATGGGTCTAACTAAATAATCCAGGACAAGATGCCTATTTTACAGTCAGTTAATTAGCAACCTTACTTCCATCTACAATCATAATTCTGTAAATACATTTTGCAAGGTAACCAAACATATTCAAGTGTTAGGAAGTGAACATTATTTTTGTTTGTTTGTTTTTGTTTGTTTGTTTTCTGTTTTTTTTATATTTCCAAAATAAGAAGGAGGGAGGCAGACAGACTCCCGCATACGCCAAACTGGGATCCACCCAACATGCCCACCAGGGGGCGATGCTTGACCCATCTGAGGCATTGCTCCACTGCAACAAGAGCCATTCTAGCACCTGAGGCAGAGGCCACAGAGCCATCCTCAGCGCCCGGGGCCAACTTTACTCCAATGGAGCCTTGGCTGCAGGAGAGGGAGACAGACATAGAGAGAAAGGAGAGGGAGGAGGGTGGAGAAGCAGATGGGAGCTTCTCCTGTGTGCCCTGGACAGGAATTGAGCCCAGGACTTCCACACACTGGGCCGATGCTCTACTGCTGAGCCAACCAGACAGTGCCAGAAAGTGAACACATTGAGGGGGCATTATTCTGCCTATAAATTCTCAAGTGGAGAATTTATAAAAATTTAAACACTCATATTGTGATTGCCCTCAGTCATAGGCCCATACTACTCTTCTGAATAACTAAAGGAAGTCAAACATGACATAACCCTGCTTAAAACTAAAAAGAAGTAATCTAGTTATGTCCAGGTGAAAAATAAAGGGATTTTAGGAAATTGCACAAATTACATTGCACTAAAATCAAACCCAAACACATGAGAAGCAGATAAAAATCAACATGAAAGTTCTGGAAATTATAGGGGAATAAAAAGGCATCGTTTATATGGTGTTTAAAAAGATAAGGAAGAGTTAAAAGGAAGCAGAACATTGACTTCAGAAATAAAAGTAAACTTTAAATAGGATCTAGTTTTTCCTTTGTTCTCAATAAAATTTAAAATATAAAATAAAAGATGACAAATGAGATAAGAAAGCAAACTGAGATGAAAGAGAGTTTGATGTATTGTAGCCAAGAATAAAAAAAGTAAGATGGTTGACATATAAAATGTTTTAAATAAGGTAAAAATGCTACTATCAAAAGTACTAGCAATAGTACTGAAAGATGTTTCTGCTATTTAGAAGAAGAATCAGAACTTTTTCCATCATGCATATGAATAGGATAAAGTCCCCATTTTAGAATTTAATGAAAAGCATAGACCTTTTCCCAGGAAAGACTACAGCACTTAAAATCTTAAATTTTTGAATGTAATTTCAAGTGTATGAATTATTAAAAAAATTAATTTATGGACCTCAAGTATTTCCCTTATGGGGAAATAAAAATATGAGCTACAATGCAAACCAGGAATTCAACCAGGTCTTTTATACTAAAAATAACTAAAGAAAGACACAGCAGAAATACCTAAATATATCTACATAAAACTTTTAAGCATCCAGTAAAAATACAACCTCAAAAAAGTCAATACTACAAAACTTCAGTGCTAATCACAAACCAGGGAGTACTAGGAGTACCCAGAGATGCTTATATTGTGCGTAGAATATTTTCCAGTGTTTATTTTAAAATTAAAATAAGGTGGATGAGCTCTTCCTGAGTTTAGGAAAGCACAGTGGCTCTCTTATTTAAAAGCTACTCTCTTTATGGGTTAACTATCTTTCCCTTAAGTCAAAAATCATCTTGTGTGTCCTCTATTTAACTATCTTGATGTCATCTGAAGTAAGAATAAAATTGTCTTTATCTCTTTAACCCTCTGTACTTTAGAAGTATTTTCAGATAGATTCTAGTTCTAATAGTGGTAAGATAGCAAAGAAGAGGGTGGGTGACACACAGCTCAGTAATCAAAGCCTTTAGTGATAAGTAGCACCTGATTCTAGGATGCAGCAGGAACTGAAGCTCAGAGCAGTAAATAACTGTTGACTTTGTCCATCTAGCAACTCTAATTTTCCTTTTATTTCAGGTTGTTTCCTGTGTAACTGTCAAATATGGTGTGTTTCTCTACCTTTTCCTGGGGGATTGACATGGGCCAATCATAGTACTTCAGCACACTAGGAAAATGATTGGTTCAAAAGCAATCATGTGCCCCAGAGAAGGTAATGAGACCTATGGGTTTTGGGTAGATTAGAGATAGAAGTTTATTTTCCTCTGTCAGTGCTAAATTGTAAACATATGAATCCTGCTCAAACTGAGACCAAACACCTGTTATTTTAGAAAGGGTATGCAAATGTATCCAAGGAAACACAAGAGAAGTGAGTCATGGCTAGTTACACTAGTCATCGTGGACCTTTTTTTTATTGTCTTATGTTATTCTAAGGTTCCTGTCACTTACAATAATTAAGTCTTGTCTTATATACTTATGTGGATTTTACTCAGTTGAGTTTCATTCATTGTAAAATTAAAATTTTTTCTCACATACTGACAATTTGGTTGTAGGTTTGAATATTTTTTGCTATAATATTGATAATGTTTATTTTCTTCTTTCTTTAGTTATTTTATCAGGAGAGTAGGAGAAATTGAAAAGGAGAGTGTTGGCCTGATGACATTTTCATCTGGAAGGTCTCTGTTTCCTCTTACATTTTATGCATCTTTATAGGCATCTGGTGATCTTTCTCATGGGGAGAACAAAAGCAAGTATTGGCTCAGGGAGGTATCATCAATTGATTCTACTGCCACTAATAAAGGTTACTCAGTAACTGGCCATCTGCATTCTGCCAGTATTTTGTCCCACCAATTAGTCACTAATTACAAAGCAAGTAATGATCTAATGTGACAGGGAAATCTAGTGTCCATTTCTCTAACTAAATGATAACACTTGGCATCATTAATAATGGGACAGCCTGACATTACATTGACTCCTGATGTAATACAATATGAAGTTTGCATCACCTATAAAATATTCCTGGCTAAAATATTTTACTTAAATATAAGCAAGCCTCTAAATTTCAGGCAGACTTCACAAAGAAAAATAATTTGAGCAAATACAGAATGTGAGAAATCTTATGAGAAAATTGGCCTGGCTTCATCAAAAAGTCAACATGAAGAGACACGATGGCCATGGAGTAGGCAGATGTTCCAACTTCCACATCCCAGAACCAAAGTGGATTACAACTTAATTTTGAGAACAGTCATCTTGAAAGACCAACTTTGGATTAAACTAAGAGAATTCTAAAGCCAAGGACCACCAAAGAACCCACACTGAGACTGGTAGGAAATGCAGAGACACACAAAGGGCTGCCTCGCTCCCAGGAGCAATCAGCAGCCCAAAGGGACTCTTGTGGTAGGGAGGAGTGCCAGGTGAGGTGTGGGTTGTGGGTCCTCAGCCTCAGAACTGGAGTCCCAGAGAGCCCTGGAGCCTGGAAGGGATGAACAAACTGTATTTGGCTGAGAAAAGAGCCTAGATACTGTTTGAGAGAAGTAAACAGAACTCTCAGTCCCAGGCTCTGTATTAAAGGGACCACATGAAGAACCTTTCTTACAGCCACCTACTTGGGGCTCCGGGAGCGGGTTGCACTGAGTGGACTGGAGTTGCCAGGGGAGATGTAGTCTCAGAGGCACAGGGGGAGACACTTTGAGGGAAGAACACCCTAACCCTTGGCTGACACACCCCAAAACTAAAGTGAACATTTTTCCTCAGAGCAACAACACCAGCAAAGGGAAGAAATTACCCCACCCAGGGGCAGGTGGGCCAGCAACAGCGGGGCGCAGCTGCAGGACCCAGGGCAGTCAGACCAAGCACGCGTGGGCTGGCCAGCGAAGATAAAAGCCACAGTAGCCACTGCAAAGGTCAGAGTAAGCATGCAAGCCTACCTGGGGCATGAGCCCAGGCGACTGCAGAGAAGAACCAAGTGGGTTCATATGGGCCCACCTACGAAGGCAGAGGCTGTGGTGGCAGCTGTGGATGTTTGAGCTCACGTGCAATCACGCATGTGATGTGGGCCCACCCTTAACATTGCCTGAGGCCCAGGCAACATTGGAAGCAGTCCAAATGTACATGCATAGGCCACCTGCAGAGGCAGAAGCTGCAGCTAGCCACTGCAGAGGTCCAAGCTCACATGCAATCCAGCCTGTGGCATGAGCCCACCCTTGGCAGTGGCTGGGGTCTGGGCAACCTTGGGGCTGTCCGAGCAGATGCACATGCAGGCCAACAAGGGACAGCAGAAGCCATGGAAGCCATGGCCACAAAGGTGGGCTGGCACCAGTAGCACCCAAGCCCAAATGCCTGAGGCAGCAACAGCAGCAGCAGGGGCTGGTGGACAGACCACACATTGGGAGCACAGAGGCTAAACCCACTAGACCCCTGAGATCCAACCCTTCTGAGTGCTGAAAAAGAAAAAAACAAAATAAAAAAATAAATAAAAAGTCTGGATAGAAAGACATTGAAGCTAAAGGGCAAGCCACATCCAATACTGTACCTAATCACTGAATTACAGTACTGAATCCAACAAGTAGCCAGCAATAAGAGGCAGCAGAAAGTGGATCTCAGGGGATATGTGAACTTTTAAAAGAAACTTCCCCCAGGTCAAGAGTAAATAAAACCTATCCTAGGAATGCAACTGATATTTACAATAGCACTTGGGTCCAGCAGAGAGCATCAGTTCAGAACCTAACAACCCTTGTTAGAGTGGTAGCTTAAGGAAGGGCGGCTCATCACACCAGACTGAGCTAAAACATAGAAAACACTGACACAAATTGCAAAAAGAATAGTGATAGCAGATAAGTAGTCCATAGCAGATTACAAACAACAGCTGATGCCAACCAAAGAGGAACTAGAAACAAAACAATTGAAAACTGAAGGCAGACAATACCAACCCCAGACTCAGCTAGCTACACAAACAACACACCCAAAGGAAGAATGTATACACAGACAAAGTGGGAAGACAAAGAAATGCAATCCAAATAAATCAACAAAAGAAATCCCCAGAAAAAGAACTGAGTGTGATGGAAATAACCAAATTACTGGATGCAGAGTTTAAAATAATGATTGTTGGAATGCTCAAAGGTCTTAGAGCAACAATGGATGAACATAATGAACACCTAAATAAAATAAAGAGTTAGCAAGCATCAAAAAGGACATTGAAATCATAAAAAAGAACAAGACAGAAATGACAAACACAATATCAAAAATAAAGACTACACTAGAAAGAATTAAAAGCAGGCTGGATAAAGCAGAGGATTGAATTAGAGACTTAAAGGACAAATTAAGTGAAAGCACAGAAGCAGCACAACAAAAAGAAAATAAATCAAAAAGTCTGAAGAAACTCTAAGACAGCTCTGCGACAACATGAAGAGAAACAATATCCACATAATAGGTATTCCTGAAGGAAAAAAAAAGAACAAGGGATAGAGAACCTGATTGAAGAACTCATAGCTGAAAATTTCCCTAAATTGATGAAGGAAAGAGTCACACAGGTTCAATAAGCAGAGAGAACCTCATTAAAAAAGAACCCAGAGCCCTGGCCAGTTGGCTCAGTGGTAGAGCGTCGGCCTGGCGTGCGGGGGACCTGGGTTCGATTCCCGGCCAGGGCACATAGGAGAAGTGCCCATTTGCTTCTCCACCCCCCTCCTTCCTCTCTGTCTCTCTCTTCCCCTCCCACAGCCAAGGCTCCATTGGAGCAAAGATGGCCCGGGCGCTGGGGATGGCTCCTTGGCCTCTGCACCAGGCGCTAGAGTGGCTCTGGTCATGGCAGAGTGACGCCCCGGAGGGGCAGAGCATCGCCTCCTGGTGGGCAGAGCGTCGCCCCTGGTGGGCGTGCCGGGTGGATCCCGGTCAGGTGCATGCGGGAGTCTGTCTGACTGTCTCTCCCCGTTTCCAGCTTCAGAAAAATACAAAAAAATAAAAATAAAAAATAAAAAAAGAAAAAAGAAAAAAGAACCCAGAGACCCACCCACACCAAGACACATCATAATAAAAATACCAAAGCTAAGAGATAAAGAAAAAATACTAAAAGCTGCAAGAGTAAAACACTCAGTAAACTAAAAAGGAACCAACAAAAGGATGACATTCGACTTTTCAACAAAAATACTTGAGGTCAGAAGGGAATGGCAAGAAATATTCAAAGTAATGCAGAACAAGAACCTACAACTAAGACTTCTATATTCAGCAAGGCTACCATTTAAGATTGAAGGAAAAATAAAAAGCTTCCAAGACAAAAAACAAAACAAAAAACAAACAAGGAATTTATCACAACCTAACCAATGCAGCAAGAAATGTGAAGGCACCTGTTGTAGACAGAACAAAGCAGAAAAAAAATCAAGTAAAAGAGGAATGTAGATTTTTAAAAAATAATGGCAATAAACAACAACATATCAATAATAACCTTAAATGTAAATGGATTAAATGCTCCAATAAAAAAAGACACAGGATAGCTAAATGGTTAAGAAAACAGGACCCGTACATATGCTGTCTACAAGAGACCCACCTCAAAACAAAAGACACATATAGACTGAAACTAAAAGGATAGAAAAAAATATTTTATGTAAATGGAAATTAAAAAGAAGCTTGGACAGCAATACTTATATCTGACAAAATAGACTTTAAAACAAAAACTATAGTAAGGGATAAAGAAGGTCACTACATAATGACAGAGAGAGCAATCCAACAGGAAGAGATAATCATTATAAATATCAATGCACCTAATATAGGAGCACCTAAATATATAAAGCAGACTTTGATGGACATAAAGGGAGAGATCAACAGCAATACTAAAATAGTAAGGGATTTCAATACTCCACTAACATCACTGGATAGATCTTCAAGAAAGAAACTTAACAAAGAAACAGTAAAATTAAGGGACACACTAGATCACTGGATTTAATGGATATCTTCAGAACCTTTCACCTTAAAGCAACAGAATATACATTTTTTTCAAATGCTCATGGTACATTCTCTAAGATAGACCACATATTAGGGCACAAAATGAGTCTCAACAAATTTAAAAAGACTTAAATTATATCAAGCATCTTCTCTGACCACATGGCATGAAACTAAAAATCAACTGCAATAGAAAAAACTAAAAAAAAAAATCACTTGGAAACTAAACAGCATATTATTAAATAATAAATGGGTCAACAATTAGATCAAGAAAGAAATAAAAAATTTCCTTGAAACAAATGACAATGAGCATACAACAATTCAAAATCTATGGGACACAGCAAAAGCAGGCCTGAGAGGGAAGTTCATAGCATTAATGGCATACCTTAAGAAGCTCGACAAAGCTCAAATAAACAACTTAACTCTGCAAGAAAAAGAACTAGAAAAAGAACAGCAAATAGCTCAGAGGTAGTAGAAGGAAGGAAATAATGAAATCAGAGCAGAAATAAATGACATAGAGACAAAAACAAACAAACAAACAAACAAAAAAAACCAATACAGAGGATCAATGAAACCAAGAGCTGGTTCTCTGAAAAGGTAAACAAGATTGATGAACCCTTAGCCAGACTAACAAGATAAAAAGAGAAAGGACTCAAATAAATAAAACTAGAAATAGAGATGAAGAAGTAACAATGGACACAGCGGAAATACAAAGGATTGTAAAAATAATATGAATAGCTGTATGCCAAAAAAAATAGACAACCTAGGCAAAATAGACATTCCTTGAAAAATATAATCTTTCAAAAATCAATCTGGAAGAATCAGAAAACCTAAATAGACCAATTACAACAAATCAGATCAAAACAGTTATCAGAAAACTCCCAACAAAGGCCCTGGGTCAGATGGCTTCACAGGCAAATTCTACCAAACATTCAAAAAGGAACTAATTCCTATCCTTCTCAAGCTATTTCAAAAAATCAAGAGGAAGGAAAACTTCCAAACTCCTTTTATGAGGTGAGCATAATTCTGATTCCAAAACCAGGCAAAGAGAACACAGAGAAAGAAAGCTATAGGCCAATATCCCTGAAGAATTTAGATGCTAAAATTCTCAACAAAATATTAGCATACCAAATACAGTAGTACATGAAAAAAATCATATATCATGATCAAGTGGCATTTATTCCTGGGAGGCAAGACTGGTACAACATTCATAAACCAATCAATATTATTCATCATACAAACAAAAGGAAGGAGAAAAAACACATGATAATATCAATAGATGCAGAAAAAGCATTTGATAAAATCCAGCACCCATTTATGATCAAAGTCTCAGCAAAGTGGAAAAACAGGGAACATACCTCAACATGATAAAGGCCATCTATGACAGAGTCACAGCTAACATCATAATTAATGGGCAAAAGTTAAAAACAATCCCCTTACACTCAGGTAGAAGGCAGGGGTGCCCCCTTTAACCAATCTTATTCAATATAGTTTTGGAAGTCCTAGAAATCAGACAAGAAGAAGAAATAAAAGGCATCCAAATTGGAAAATAAGAAGTAAAATTATCATTATTTGCTGATGATATGATACTGTACATAGAAAACCCTAAAGTTGCAGTAAAAAAACTACTGGACCTGATAAATGAGTTCAGCAAAGTGGCAGGATATAAAATTCATACTCAGAAATTAGAGACATTTTTATACAACAACAATTACCTGTCTGAAAGAGAAATTTAAAAAAAAATCCCCTTCACTATTGCAAAAAAAAAAACCACACAAAAAAACCTAGGAGTAAATTTAACAAAGGAGGTTAAAGACTTGTACTCAGAAAATTGTAAAACATTGATAAAATAAATCAAGAAATATACAAACAAATGAAAGCATATACCGTGTTCATGGTTAGGAAGAATAAACATCATTAAAATGTCTATATTACCCAAAGCAATTTATAAATTCAAGGCAATTCCTATTAAAATACCAATGACATACTTCAAAGATATAGAACAAATATTCCAAAAATTCATATGGAACCAAAAGAGAACACGAATAGCCTCAGCAATCTTGAAAAAGAAGAATAAAGTGGGTATATCACAGTTCTTGATATCAAGTTATACTACAAGGCCATTGTACTCAAAACAGCCTGGTACTGGCATAAGAATAGGCATACAGAACAATGGAATAGAACAGAGAACCCAGAAATAAACCAACACCTTTATGGACAGTTGATATTTTAGATAGTTGGTAATAGCATACAATAGAGTAAAGACAGTCTCTTTAACAAATGGTGTTGGGAAAATTGGACAGCTACCTGCAAAAAAATAAAACTAGACCACCAACTTACACCATTCACAAAAATAAACTCAAAATGGATTAAAGACTTAAATATAAGTCATGAAACCATAAGCATCCTAGAGGAAAACATAGGCAATAAGATCTCCGACATCACTCGCAGCAATATATTTGCTGATTTATCTCCACGGGCAAGGGAAATAAAGGATAGGATAAACAAATGGGACTATATCAAACTAAAAAGCTTTTGCACAGCCAAAGACAGTATGAACAAAATAAAAAGGCAAACCACACAATGGGAGAACATATTTGATAATATGTCTGATAAGGGGTTAATAACCAAAATTTAAAAAGAACTTGTAAAACTCAACACCAGGAAGATAAACAATCCAATCAAAAAATTGGCAAAAGAAATGAATAGCCACTTCTCCAAAGAGGACATACTGATGGCCAACAGGCATATGATAAAATATTCAATATCACTAACCATTAGAGAAATGTAAATTAAAACCACAATGAGATATCACCTCACACCAGTCAGAATGGTGCTCATCAACAAAACAACACAGAATAAGTGCTGGTGATGATATGGAGAAAAGGGAACCCTCCTGCACTGCTGCTGGGAATGCAGACTGGTGCAGCCACTGTGAAAAAAGTATGGAGATTCCTCAAAAAAATTAAAAATGGAACTACGTTTTGACCCAGCCATCCCACTTTTAGGAATATATCTCACAAACATCACATCAATGATTCAAAAGGAAAAACGCACCCCCATGTTTATGGCAGAATTGTTTACAGTAGCCAAGATCTGGGAACAGCCCAAGTGTCTGTCAGTGGATGACTGGATTAAAAAGCAGTGGTACATATACACAATGGAATACTATGGGGCCATGAAAAAGAGGAAACCTTAGTTTTTGCAACAATGTGGATGAACCTGGAAACTATTATGCTAAGTGAAATAAGCCAGGCAGAAAAGTAATAATACCATATGACTTCACTCGTTTGAGGAATTCAATGAACAATATGAACTGAGGAACAGAATAGAGACAGAGGTGGATCAAAGGGTCCAGATGGAAAGCAGACAGAGGGAAAAGGGATGATAGGATGGAATGAGAGCAGAAAAGCAAAACTGGAGGGAGCGCATTGCAGGGAGGAGGGCAAGGGGGATGTGGTGGGGAACATAGTGGAGTGGGGAGGTATTTGTGGGAACACTAGAGTCTATGTACATCCAATAATTTAAAATAAAATTTTTAAATGTCAACATGAAATGAAAACAACCTACTGAATAAAAGAAGATATTTGCAAATAATATTTCTGATAAGGGGTTAATATCTAAAATATATAAGAAACATATACAACTCAGTATAAAAAAATAATCAAATTAAAACATGGTCAGAGGACTTAAATAGACATTTCTCCAAAGACATGCTGAAGGCCAATAGACACATGAAAAGATGCTCAGTATCACTAATATCAGGGAAATATAAATTAAAACCGAAATGAGATACCACCCCACCTATCAAAATTACTATTATCAAAAAATTCAAAAATAATAATTATTGGAAAGGGTGAGGAGAAAGGGAAGCCCTCATGTATTATTAGAAAATTGTAAATTGGTGCAGCCACTATGCAAAATAATATGAAGATTCCTCAAAGAATTAAAAATAGAACTATCATACAACTCAGCAATTCTCCTTCTGGGTATGTATCTGAAAAAAACAAAAACACTTATTTTTTTTTTTAAATAAATTTTTATTAATGGTAATGGGATGACATTAATAAATCAGGGTACATATATTCAAAAAAAACATGTCTAGGTTATTTTGTCATTAAATTATGTTGGATACCCCTCACCCACAGTCAGATTGTCCTCCGCCACCCTCTATCTAGTTCTCTGTGCCCCTCCCTCTCCCCCTAACACTTTCCCTCCCTTCCTCCCATGTCCTCCCTCCCCCCAGCCCTGGTAACCACCACACTCTTGTCCATGTCTCTTAGTCTCGTTTTTATGTTCCACCAATGTATGGAATCATATAGTTCTTGTTTTTTTCTGATTTACTTATTTCACTCCATATAATGTTATCAAGATCCCACCATTTTGCTGTAAATGATCTGATGTCATCATTTCTTATGGCTGAGTAGTATTCCATAGTGTATATGTGCCACATCTTCTTTATCCAGTCTTCTATTGAAGGGCTTTTTGGTTGTTTCCATGTCTTGGCCACTGTGAACAGTGCTGCAATGAACATGGGGCTACATGTGTCTTCACGTATCAATGTTTCTGAGGTTTTGGGGTATATACCCAGTAGAGGGATTGCTGGGTCATAAGGTAGTTCTATTTGCAGTTTTTTGAGGAACCACCATACTTTCCTCCATAATGGTTGTACTACTTTACAGTCCCACAAACAGTGAATGAGGGTTCCTTTTTCTCCACAGCCTCTCCAACATTTGCTATTACCCGTCTTGTTGATAATAGCTAATCTAACTGGGGTGAGGTGGTATCTCATTGTAGTTTTGATTTGCATTTCTCTAATAACTAATGAATCTGAGCATCTTTTCATATATTTGTTGGCCATTTGTATCTCTTCCTGGGAGAAGTGTCTGTTCATGTCCTCTTCCCATTTTTTTATTGGATTGTTTGTTTGTTTGTTGTTGAGTTTTATGAGTTCTTTGTAAATTTTGGATATTAGGCCCTTATCTGAGCTGTTGTTTGAAAATATCATTTCCCATTTAGTTGGCTGTCTGTTTATTTTGATATCAGTTTCTCTTGCTGAGCAAAAACTTTTTATTCTGATCTAGTCCCATTCATTTATCTTTGCCTTCACTTCTCTTGCCATTGGAGTCAAGTTCATAAAATGTTCTTTAAAACCCAGGTCCATGATTTTAGTACCTATGTCTTCTTCTATGTACTTTATTGTTTCAGGTCTTATATTTAGGTCTTTGATCCATTTTGAATTAATTTTAGTACACGGGGACAGGCTGTAGTCGAGTTTCATTCTTTTGCATGTGGCTTTCCAGTTTTCCCAACACCATTTGTTGAAGAGGCTTTCTTTTCTCCATTGTGTGTTGTTAGCCCCTTTATCAAAGATTATTTGACCATATATATGTGGTTTTATTTCTGGGCTTTCTATTCTGTTCAATTGGTCTGAGTGTCTATTTTTCTGCCAATACCATGCTGTTTTGATTATCGTGGCCCTATAATATAGTTTAAAGTCAGGTATTGTAATGCCCCCAGCTTCATTCTTTTTCCTTAGGATTGTTTTGGCTATTTGGGGTCTTTTATAGTTCCATATAAATCTGATGATTTTTTGTTCCATTCTTTAAAAAATCTCATAGGAATTTTGATGGGAATTGCATTAAATTTGTATACTGCTTTGGGTAATATGTCCATTTTGATTATATTTATTCTTCCTATCCAAGAGCAAGGAATATTTTTCCATCTCATTGTATCTTTTTCGATTTCCCTTAACAATGCTTTGTAATTTTCATCATAAAGGTCCTTTACATTCTTTGTTAGGTTTATTCCTAGGTATTTTATTTTTTTTGTTGCAATCGTGAAGGGGATTATTTTTTTGAGTTCGTTTTCTAATATTTCATTGTTGGCATATAGAAAGGTATGGACTTTTTTTTATGTTACTTTTGTATCCTGCGACCTTACTATATTGGTTTATTATTTCTAATAATCTTTTTGTGGAGTCCTTCGGGTTTTCGATGTATAGGATCATATCATCAGCAAAAAGTGATACCTTTACTTCTTCTTTTCTGATATGGATGCCTTTTATTTCTTTGTCTTGTCTGATTGCTCTGGCCAGAACTTCTAGCACCACGTTAAATAAGAGTGGAGAGAGTGGACAACCCTGTCTTGTTCCTGATTTAAGGTAGAAAGTCCTCAGTTTTATGCCGTTTAATATGATGTTGACTGATGGTTTATCATATATGGCGTTTATCATGTTGAGATATTTTCCTTCTATACACATTTTGTTGAGAGTCTTAAACATAAAATTGTGTTGTATTTTATCAAAAGCCTTTTCTGCATGTATTGATAAGATCATGTGGTTTTTGTTCTTTGTTTTGTTGATATGGTGTATTACGTTAACCGTTTTGCGTATGTTGAACCATCCTTGAGATTCTGGGATGAATCCCACTTGATCATGATGTATTATTTTTTTAATATGTTGTTGTATTCGGTTTGCCAGTTTTTTGTTTAGTATTTTAGCATCTGTATTCATTAGAGATATTGGTCTGTAGTTTTCTTTCTTTGTGCCATCCTTGCCAGGTTTTGGTATGAGGGTTATGTTGGCCTCATAAAATGTGTTTGGAAGTATTGCTTCTTCTTCAATTTTTTGGAAGACTTTCAGTAGAATAGGAACCAAGTCTTCTTTGAATGTTTGATAGAATTCACTAGTATAACCGTCTGGGCCTGGACTTTTATTTTTGGGGAGGTTTTTAATAGTTTTTCTATTTCCTCCCTGCTGATTGGTCTGTTTAGGCTTTCTGCTTCTTCATGACTCAGTCTAGGAAGGTTGTATTGTTCTAGGAATTTATCCATTTCTTCTAGATTGTAGTATTTGGTGGCATATAATTTTTCATAGTATTCTACAATAATTCTTTGTATATCTATGATGTCTGTGGTGATCTCTCCTCTTTCATTTTGGATTTTATTTATTTGAGTCCTGTGCCTTTTTTCCTTGGTGAGTCTTGCCAAGGGTTTGTCAATTTTGTTGATCTTTTCAAAGAACCAGCTCCTTGTTTTATTGATTTTTTCTATAGTTTTTCTGTTCTCTATTTCATTTATTTCTGCTCTGATTTTTATTATCTCCTTTCTTCGGCTGGTTTTGGGTTGTCTTTGTTCTTCTTTTTCTAGTTCCTTAAGGTGTGAAGTTAAGTGGTTTACTTCGGCTCTCTCTTGTTTGTTCATATAGGCCTGAAGTGATATGAACTTTCCTCTTATTACTGCTTTTGCTGCATCCCAGAGATTCTGATATGTCGTATTTTCATTTTCATTTGTCTGTATATATCTTTTGATCTCTGCGCTTATTTCTTCTTTGACCCATTCATTTTTTAGAAGTATGTTGTTTAGTTTCCACATTTTTGTGGGTTTTTCCCCCTCTTTTTTGCAGTTGAATTCTAGTTTCAAGGCTTTATGATCAGAAAATATGCTTGGTACAATTTCAATTTTTCTAAATTTGCTGATATTGTCTTTGTGGCCCAACATATGGTCAATTCTTGAGAATGTTCCATGTACACTAGAGAAAAATGTATACTCTGTCGCTTTGGGATGAAGTGTCCTGTAGATGTCTATCATATCCAGGTGTTCTAGTATTTCGTTTAAGGCCACTATATCTTTACTGATTCTCTGTTTGGATGACCGATCTAGAGCCGTCAGCGGTGTATTGAGGTCTCCAAGTATGATTGTATTTTTGTTAGTTTTTGTTTAAGGTCAATAAGTAGCTGTCTTATATATTTTGGTGCTCCTTGGTTTGGTGCATATATATTAAGGATTGTTATGTCTTCTTGATTCAACTTCCCCTTAATCATTATGAAATGACCATTTTTGTCTCTGAGTACTTTTTCTGTCTTGTAGTCAGCATTATTAGATATGAGTATTGCTACACCTGCTTTTTTCTGGGTGTTGTTTGCTTGGAGTATTGTTTTCCAGCCTTTCACTTTGAATTTGTTTTTATCCTTGTTGCTTAGATGTGTTTCTTGTAGGCAGCATATAGTTGGATTTTCTTTTTTAATCCATTCTGC
Source organism: Saccopteryx leptura (assembly GCF_036850995.1). Taxonomy (NCBI): domain Eukaryota; kingdom Metazoa; phylum Chordata; class Mammalia; order Chiroptera; family Emballonuridae; genus Saccopteryx; species Saccopteryx leptura. The sequence goes on along the minus strand of NC_089505.1, from coordinate 229,572,634 downwards.
TACTCTGTGTCTTTTTATTGTTAAGTTTAATTCATTTACATTTAGTGTAGTTATTGACACTTGTGGGTTCCCTACTGCCATTTTATAAATTGCTTTCTGTTAGTTTTGTATCTTGTTTGATTCTTCTCTTTTGTTTTTCTATCATTTGTTTTTGTTTGTTTGTGTTCCATACTTCTTTCCTCTGTTGCTACCTTTTTTAAGTCAAGTGTTTTTGTGGTGGTTTTTTCAAGGGTGGTTACCATTAAGTAATGAAAAGGGTACCTACCATATTCATTGTAGTACCCTATCTTATGAGTATTTCTGCACTTCATTGTCCTTTGCTACTGTTAATCTCCATCCTCTCCCCCCTTTTTTTCCTTTGTTGTCACAGTTTAAGTTTGGTTTTATTGTGTTCTTGGTGGAGCTGTTACTTGTGGTGTTGTTTTCTTTTGTTCTTTGAATCTGGTTGGAAAACCCCCTTTAGTATTTCCTGGAGTGTCGGCTTTCTGCTGATAAATTCTCTCATCTTTTCTGTATTTGTGAATGTTTTTATATCTCCTTCGTACTTGAAGGATAGCTTTGATGGGTATAGTATTCTTGGCTGAAAGTTCCTCTCTTTCAGGGCTTTAAATATTGGGGTCCACTCTCTTCTAGCTTGTAGAGTTTCTGCTGAGAAATCTGATGATAATCTAATAGGCCTTCCTTTATATGTTGTACTCTTCTTTTCCCTGGCTGCCTTGAGAATTTTTTCTTTGTCATTGGTTTGTGTCATCTTTATTATGATGTGCCTTGGAGTGGGTTTGTTGGGGTTAAGAAAACTTGGTGTTCTGTTTGCTTCTTGAATTTGAGGCTTTAGTTCTTTCCACAGGCTTGGGAAGTTCTCGTCTATTATTTGTTTGAGTATATTCTCCATTCCATTTTCTCTCTCTTCTCCCTCTGATATACCTATTATTCTTATGTTATTCTTTCTGATGGAGTCAGACAATTCCTGTAGGGCTTTCTCATTTTTTATTATTTTTAAGTCTCTTTCTTCTTCTCTCTGTTGTGCCTCAAGTTGTTTGTCTTCTATTTCACTAATCCTATCTTCAATCTGGGCTGTTCTGTTAGCTAAGCTTGTTACCTCGTTTTTCAGCTCATGAATTGAGTTTTTCATTTCTGTTTGATTTGTTTTTATAGTTTCAATTTCCTTGGTAATATATTCTTTGTGTTCATTGAGTTTTCTGATCTCCCTAAATTGCCTTTCTGTGTTTTCTTGTATATCTCTGAGTATTTTTAAGATTTCTATTTTAAATTCTCTGTCATTTAGCTCCAAGGCTTCCAATATGTTAAGTCTTTTCTCCATAGATTTTTCCACATCTATTTGTGTTACCTCTCTTTCTTTTGTATCCATAATGTTCGATTTCCTCTTTCTTATTGGCATCTGAGGGTGGTCTTGTTGATAGCACTAATTAGAATTAATAAAGAGTAGAAAGTAAAAAAAAAAAAAAAAAAGGTAAAACACCCCACAAAAAAAAAACAGTAATAATTTATTATTTCCCCCTTTTTTCTTTCTTCTCTTTCCCTCCTCTCCCCTCCTCAGGGAAATATCATGATGACCTGTGAATTATATTATGCTAAATGGAACAAAAACTGCCTATAATGGAGGGCCTGATTTGGGGTGAAGAGTTCAAGGGGCAAAAAAAGGGAGTAGGGACCTACTAAATGCAAAAAAATAAATAAATAAATAAAATAAAAAAAGGAAGAAAATCTTAGACAAGCATAAGATGATTTGCTTGTAAGTCATGGTCGACTAAGAGATATAATGATAGGGATAAGAGGGAACCAGAAAAAAGGAGGGAAAAAAAGAATAATAAAGAAGAAAAAAATAAAAATAATAAGTAAAAATCTGTTGTATTAAGTGGAGCGAAGACTAAATACAATGGAGACCTTGGGTTGGGAGGAATGCTAGTGAGTTAAAAAGCAACGTAAAAAGTACCCAAAATGCCACAAAAATAAACAAACAAACAAGAAAAAAACAAAAACAAAAGCGAAAAAGAAAAATAAAGCCAAAAAAAAACCTTGAGTCCCAAATTAACTAATTTGTTCATGATTGAGGATTAAATGGGAGGAAAGTAAAACGAGAAAAGAAAAAACGAATAGAAAGGAAAAAATAAGAAAAAGAGAAAAACGAAGGAAGAAAAAAAAAAGGAAGAGAAAAAAACAAAATAAAGCAAAACAAAAAAAAAATCAAAAGAGGAGAGAGTGAGAGTTAAGTGTTTTGGAGTATAACCTTAAAGGAGGGTGAGGATGAAGAAGAGAAATAAAATGTAACACTCATGGGTAGTTTAGTTCAAGAAAAGGGAAGCATAAGACGGGCAGAGAATAGAAGGACCGAGGTGGAGGAAATAGAAATAATAATGATAAAGGCAATAAGATAGAAGAAACAAACAACAACAAAAAAAAAATTAGTGGAACAAGTTGTAAAGTCTGTGGATTTTTCTTGATTTTGAGAGGTTAACTTCTTCCTTTTTCTTTTCTCTCCCTTTTCCTGGTCGGTGACTCTGTACCCCAGGCTCTGCCCCTGTGTCACACTTAGGTAGGGATTTGCAGTTGATGGGATTCTATGGCAATGTCATATAATTGGCTTTAGTCTTGCTGGTAGTCAAGGCTTGTTGGCGTTTGCAGGGTCCAACGATGAGAGAGTTTGCTTTCCTGGAGTCTCTCTCCTAGTCCCCCCTTCCTGAATTAGCAGCCTGGTGATTCAGCTATAAGGCTGCAACTGCTTCTGCCTGGGGAGTAAGAGGCTCAAAGAGCTGGGAAATCCCAACTCTATCCCCACTCAGCGCAAGGCTTTGGGAAAGGCTCTGGCAGTCAGAGCCTCCAGTGTAATCAGGCAGGCAGGAGTGGGAGTCAATTGTTGTCAAGGTGACTGTTTAGCACCTAGCATTCAGTTGGACCACTCAACCCAGGCTTTCCACACTTTGTAGCCTGTTTTGGTTGGGAAGAAGAGGCACTAGTCTCTGCTTGCGACTAGTGTAGTATAAATCTTATTATCTGCCAAGTCCCTCTTGTTAGCGTTTATCCCTGAATATGGAGGCTCTACCAATCAGAAGTTGCCCCCGCCCCTTTAGCGAGAGGCACTAAAAAATATCACGCCTCTTGTCTTGGATCGCTGAACTGAGAGAGATCTTATCAATTAGAACCCGTGGGTGCGCAGATTTCATGGGTTAAGCTAATTTCAGTGATTGGGTCTGCAGCTGTGCTCCCGAAGGTATTTCAGGCTGCCTGAGCGCCCCTCCCCCAACGCTTGATTGTTAGCTTGAATGGCTGGGTGAGGTGCCCTGCCCACGGAGAGAATCTCCCAAGTAGGGGAGACCGCCCTGGCGCGCCTCTCCCGCTCGCCCCGCGGCTGGCGGCTGGGGCGCACCGGGCGCAGGATAATGGGGCACCCTGGGTGTGTGGGCCAGTAGGGCGCTCTGGGCGCGTGGATTGCCCAGGGCACGCGCATGAATGGGGTGCTCCGGGCACCGGTGGCTGGGGTCTCTCACTCGCAGTGCGCGGGCCGCTGGGAACGTTAGCGGTGCTCGCTCTGCAACCGGACCGGGCGCGCGCCGGCGGCTGCTCGCCGCTCCAGAGTGTGGGCAGTGCTCGCTCTGCAACCGGAGCGGGCGCGCGCCAGTGGCTGCTCACCGCTCCCAAGTGTGGGCCGACTCACAGCAGGCGCACTCCCTCCACGGCTCCCGAGTGTGGGCGGTACTCGCTCTGCAACCGGACCGGACACGCGCTGGCGGCTGCTCGCCGCTCCCGAGTGTGGGCGGTGCTCGCTCTGCAACCGGACCGGGCACGCGTCGGCGGCTGCTCGCTGCTCCCGAGTGTGGGCCGACTCACCGCAGGCGCACTCCCTCCACGGCTCCCGAGTGTGGGCGGTACTCACTCTGCAACTGGACCAGGCGCGCGCCAGCGGCTGCTCGCCGCTCCGGAGTGTGGGCCGACTCACCACAGGCGCGCTCTCTCCGCAGCTTGAATGAACGTCTCTGCGGTAGCTTCCTCTACACCCTCGTTTCTCAAATTCAAGTGATAACAGTCCTTTCGCTTTCAGTTTGTGTGGAACTCCGGAATGCTCCGAGGATAAATTTTTCTGTTTCTAGTTGATAAATTTGTTGTGATTTTGGGGAGATCTGTCAGACGCGCTGCTCACGGCGCCATTTCCGTGACGTCACTCCCAAAAACACTTATTTAAAGAGATATTTGCGGTCCTGGCTGGTTGGCTCAGAGGTAGAGCGTCGGCCTGGCGTGCAGGAGTCCCAGGTTCGATTCCCGGCCAGGGCACACAGGAGAAGCACCCATCTGCTTCTCCACCCCTCCCCCTCTCCGTCCTCTGTCTCTCTCTTCCCCTCTCACAGCCAAGGCTCCATTAGAGCAAAGTTGGCCTGGGCACTGAGGATGGCTCTATGACCTCTGCCTCAGGTGCTAGAATGGTCCTGGTTGCAACATAGCAACGCCCCAGATGGGCAAAGCATCGCCACCTGGTGGGCATGCCAACTGGATCCCATTTGGGCGCATGCAGGAGTCTGTCTGACTGCTTCCCCGTTTCTAACTTCAGAAAAATACAAATAGATAGATAGATAGATAGATAGATAGATAGATAGATAGATAGATGATAGATAGATATTTGCATCCCTATGTACAATTGCCAAGATATGGAAGCAGCTGAGGTATCCATTGATGGAGGCATGGATTAAAAGATGTGATATATATATATATATATATATATATATATATATATATATATATATATATACACACATACACATATATATATTACGTAGCCATAAAAAAGAATGAAATCTTGCCATTTGCAACAATATGAATCGACCTAGGGAATATCACACTAAGTGAGATAAGTTTGAGAAATACAAACATCATACGATTTTATTTATATGTGGAATCTAATAAAACAAGACTAACTAAACTAAACCAAAAGACTCATAAAAAACAACCAATGGTTGCCAGAGGATGGTGGTTGAGGTTGGTGGGATGGGTGAAAAATGTGAAGAGGCATAGAGGTAAAAACTTTGAGTAATAAAATAAATAAACCTTATAGATGCAGTATATAGCTCAGGGAATACAGTAAATAATACCATAATACTTTGCATGTTGACAGATGATACTAGACTTATCTTGGTGATCACACCATAAGATATAAAAATGTCAAATCACTGTGTTTTAAACCTGAAACTAATAAAATATTTATGTCACCTCTATTTTAATAAAAAACTCATCATTTCTTAAAAGGTGGTAAAATCTAAAACAATATAAAATACAAATGGAATGCTTAAATTTTAATTAACACTGGTTTTCAAAATAAAGCTATGAAAATATTCTAGCAACAAATATGAGTGTTTAAATGGGGACTAGATAAAAGATCATATTAGAGGAACTTACTAAAAATCAAAAATTTATTTTGAGTATGGAGGAGAGGTCACATATAACTAGGACAAGAAAGTCTGATTGTGAAAGGTAAAATTTGGCCTTAATCTTAAGTATTGGGCAGGGTTTTGATAAATATTTTTAAATAAAATAATTATTTTATACTGAAAAGAAAACTGAGTAAAGATTGAGAAAAAGAAACATCAATGTGAGTTCTGACGTCTACGCTATTTGGTATCAACGAGTAAAAAGAAGTTTTCAGGCCTGAACTACATAATCATTATTAGAAACAGAAGTGATGACAGAGACCACTTAGTCCAATACACATGTTTTATTGATGTTAAAACTGAGGTGCAGAGCAATGCTATTCACAATAACCTAAAGGTAGAAACAACCCAAATGTCTATCAGTAAATACAGTGATAAACAGTGGTTTCCCAAATGTGAATTGAAAATACTGTTTTTGATCTGCAGTTGGTTAAATCCACTGATATGAAACTTAGGAGTATGGAGGCCAACTGTATATTTATTGAGAATATCTGCCTATACGTGGGTTCGCACAGTTGAAACCTATGTTGTTCAAGCTGTATTTATCTACTGATGTGTGTCTCTTATGCAATATATGGTACTTGGCTTCTTATGTTTAAACTACAGTAATATCTCAGTTTTTGTTGACTTTGGTTATAGTCGGTTTTGGTTTTCATCGATTTTTTTCCATGAAAAATGTGTCTCGGTTTTTGTTGGTTACATCAGATTTCATCAGCGTGCCCAAATGCTAATTTTGCAAAAACAAAGGGCAACCCACATGTTCTCCTGCTCAGTGTGGTGTTGTTTCTCGTTGTGTGAGCATCACCTTGTGTGTCTAGCCAAACAATTCCATTGCTTTCCAATGTTTTTGTGATTTTTTTATTGATTGCGAGCGTTAATAATAAAATTACATGTAAGTGATTACTGCATATACAGTATTTGGTGTAATATGTTTATTTTGCATTTTTCGGTTTCAACGTGTATGTAACACAAGTAATATAAAATCACATATGCTCAAATCTCATTGTCCCTGTTAAATGTTTCCCTTGCTAATAAGTTAATCCTTTCCTTTTAGCTCCATCATTGGACCAACAAAAGTTTCTAGAGCCTGCAGCCCTTCAAAGAAGAAGGCCAGGAACATGATCGAGTTGAAGAAGGAAATCAATGAAAAATATTGTATGAGAGCAGTTTAAAGATTGTTGAAATCGGCTGCATGTACAGGAAGTCGCTTTCCACGATAAGTGGTGAAAAGCAAGCAATAAAGGAGGTTAATGTACAGAAAGGTGTGAATGTACTAATAAAACAGAGATTGCAAACAATTGAAGATGACAGTTATTATTAATTTGAATCAATCAAAAACAGTTAGATGGTGATGCTGTTTTGGAGGCCATCATATGTGAAAAGGCAAGACTGTTGTATGCCTATCTCATTAAGAAAATGCCTGGGATGAGTACTATTGTACATAGTAATTTTAAGGCCAACAGAAGCCAGTTCAAAAAATTCAAGAGGTGCACTGGTGTACGCAGTGTTACTAGGCATGGCAAAGGTGCGAGTTTGGACAAGTCTGGGGCCAAAAAATTTGTGTCCGAATTCAAAGATTATGTAGAGGCTGAAGGATTCATCTCCCAACAAGTCTTCAACTGTGATGAAACTGGTCTCTTTTGGGAGAAAAATGCTGAAGAGGACATTCATTACACAGGAGGAAAAGGCACCACCAGGACATAAGCCTATGAAAGACAGGCTAACTCTATTGTTGTGTGGTAATGCTAGTGGTAATTGTAAAGTGAAGCCCTACTGGAGTATCACGCAGAAACTCCTAGAGTGTTTAGCAGAAACAATGTGATTAAAAGTAAATTGTGGGCCCTGGCCCTGTTGGCTCAGTCGTAGAGCATCGGCCTTGTGTGTGGGAGTCCCGGGTTTGATTCCCAGCCAGGGCACAAAGGAGAAGCGCCCATCTGCTTCTCCACCCCTCCCCTTCTCCTTCCTCTCTGTCTTTCTCTTCCCTTCCCACAGCCAAGGCTCCATTGGAGCAGCGTTTGCCCGGGCACTGAGGATGGCTCTGTGGCCTCTGCCTCAGGGGCTAGAATGACTCTGTTGTGGCAGAGCAATGCCCCAAGATGGGCAGAGCATTGCCCCCTGGTGGGCATGCTGGGTGGATCCCGGTCGGGCACATGCAGGAGTCTGTCTTACTGCCTACCCGTTTCCAACTTCAGAGAAATACAAAAAAGAAAAAAAAAGTAAATTGTATGTGATGTGGAGGACAAACAAGAAAGCATGGGTCATGAGGACAATTTTCATTGAGTGGATTAATGAAGTGTTTGGCCCGAGTGTGGAAAAAGTACCTCCAGGATAATCAGTTGCCCCTTAACTGCCTCCTGGTAATGGCCAATGCTCCTGCACATCCTCCAGGTTAGAAAGACACATTGTTGGAGGCATTCAGTTTTATCACAGTGAAGTTCTTGCCCCTAATACCACACCACCCGTCCAGCCCATGGACTAGAATGTCATTTCAAATTTCAAGAAACTGTACACAAAAGCAATGTTTCAAAGGTGCTTTGAGGTGACATCAGATACAGAATTGTCTTTAAGAGTGTTCTGGAAAGAACATTTCAACATTCTTAACTGCATTAGCCTCATAGATAAGCTTGGCAGGGAGTGACATCCAGGATGATGAACTCTGCCTGGAAGAAATTATGGTCAGGATGTGTGCATGAGAGATTTTGAAGGATTTGAGCCTTCCCCTGATGACCCTACACGTGTGGTGCAGTTCATTGTTGATTTGGGGAAGTCCGTGGGTTTGGAGGTGAGTGGTGAGGATGTGGAAGAGTTGGTGGACGACCATAGTGAAGAACTCACCATTGAAGAGCTGCAAGACCCTCACCGAGAAGTGTAACAAACGGCAGGTGAAGAAGTTGCTTCAGATGAGGAGGAAGAGACAGGGGGGAATGTGCCTTCTTCAGAGAGTAAGGACATCTTCTCCATGTGGAGTAAGGTACAGGGATTTGTGGGGGAAAATAACCCAGACAAAGCTGTTGCAGGCTGTGTCTGCAACTTGTTTAATGATAATGTCTTGCTCCATTTTAGGCAAATCTTAAAGAGGCGGCAGAAACAGAACTCTTTGGATAGTTTTTTTGTGCTACATGGGTCCACTGACTCTGAAGCTTGTCCTAGTGTCAATAAACCAAAAAGGGAAGTGACCCCAGATAGTGTTTTGATATCTAAGGTCCTTATGGAGGAGAATTTCTCTTCCAAACAATAACATCTGCATCTCTCTCTTCCCTCCTCACCGTCTTCCATACACCAAGAAAAGTCTTCAGAATGGTAAATGCCATGTTAAATGTTCATTTATTCTTTACATTAGTCTTTTATATTCATTTTATATTAATTTCTTATTGTTTTTAGTATTAAATACTACATTAATTCTCTATAAAATGTGTTTTGGTATGTATTTTGAAGTGTCTAGAATGAATTAATTGGGTTTACATTGATTCATATGGAAATAATTGCCTCAGTTTTCATTGGTTTTGAATTTTGCTGATTGTTTTAGAACTGATTATCGACAAAAACCTAGGTATCACTGTATAAGTATGTAATATATATATCACTGCAGTATAATAAATTTGTATGAATTGTATGCATATAATGTGCATACTTTATATTATATTATATAATACATTTTATATAGCATATAGTATATAGTATGTAATATATATTACAGTAGGATGCTATACATATCTGATATCCTACTGTACTATTCTTCTGCAACTTGACTTTTAAAAATTTAATATTGTTTTTTAAATTTACTCTTATTAATATGTATGCTATGATTCATTTATTTTTATTGCTGTTTACCATTTCATTATACAAATACACTATAAGAGCCTTCAACTGTATTGGTAAGGTTTTACTTGCCAAACAGTGTGGGTGTATACAGGTATTTTCTGCTTTATTCATTATACCTCCTTGTAAGTAAGTGGTAAATATTTTCTAATAAAGCCAAAAGAAAAGATAGGTTATGCAATGTCTGATTTCATTCAGTCTTCCATACAAAGTTGTATACTGTACAACCTTGTAGAGTCACCTCCAACTTCTTTGGTTTATGTTTGGAGATATTTCACTAAAACACTGCTACATGCTCCTGACATCCTTGGAACTGAGATTGTGTAAGGCTTGATCTCAGGTAGTGGAAGAAGAAAGAGGTAAGAAGGCAATGTAAACAAAACTGTAAACAAAGCAGATATCATTAAAGGCTTACATCTGAATCCTACATAAAACTAAATATTGCTTTAAATGGTTAGTCTACATTTTCTTCTTTTTCAGTTTAGGTAAACTTCAGTTCCATATGTTTGTTGAACAGAAAAATATTTAATCTTATTAAATTGGCATTTATTGGGAATTTCTTAAAGATATATAACAAAAAACCAATGCAGTAATGTAACACAAAAATTTAAATAATGTTCATAAGATTTAAAAGTGCCACTTGTGTATAGAAAGGCTCTTTATAAGATTAAACTCATCAGACTTAATGAATGTATGTTTGGACTTTTGAGCCAAATAAATATAATAACAGGGGAGATGTAAAGAAACAGGCCAGGAGTGATAAAGAAGAGTGAGAGGGATTTAACAATGCTCCTACTAAATTTGAATCTATCTAGCTGATGTATTTATTTGTTTATCTTTTGTTGAGGATCTAATACGGTGCATGTGAGTACAGTCATTATTTGTCTGATTATTGTTTTGCTTCCTCAATTTGCTCCAAAATTAAGCATTTGTTGTCTTAATTAAATTTACATGTAATCTGCATCTTTCTGGATGATTCCTGATTGTGACATTTGTTTTCACTTGTATTCACTACTGGTGGCATATCCAAATCTCCACCCACCGAGAGGGACAATGCTCTCTCTTGCTATGGATGCCTAACCAAAATTAATTTCAAAGAACAGTAAAATAAGAATTCTTCTCTTTGGACTTCATCTTAATAGAATTTCATATCAGAGTCACATCTTGGTGTGATAAAATTTTCTGTATAGCCTTATATTTCATATCTTCAAAATGTTCCTCTGGGAATATTTTAGGGGTACAAAACTGCACCCGCAAATTTAGTATCTCTCTACGTATGTCTGCATGTGCACTTGCATGTGCATGTGTTTTGTGTAAAAGCTAAGCGTTTATGTTTATGCTTTTAAAATAAATACTAGCATATCATAGAATGAGCTCTTAACATTTATAAGAAATTTATTTTAGTGGTTCTAAAAAACAATCTCTTTCCTACAGTGGTGATTGAGTGAGTTCCATGGATCACTAATAATTCCCCAGCTTATCTGCAGCCTTGTTTATGTTTCAAGCTAATGTACATGGCAAAGCAGATGTCTTTTCTTTGTCGGATTTAATAATTTACTCATAATGTTTAATCAAAACTAGACACTGCCTCAATGGAATTTCATCACAGACTGTGCTGGTTTTTCCATTCACTTTGACAAGAGCTTTGTTTTAATGGCAAGTGGAAATAGATGCAGTAGACAAAACTGGAGAAACACCATCCTAAATCATGAGGTTTTGTGTAAAATTGCAAGTCAGGAAATGATAAACACACAAAGATCAAAAGCCCGATTTTTGGCAATTCCAATCAAAAAGCCCTAAAATGATGCATATTCTTTCAGTCAGCAATTTCATACCTGGAAATTTATTCTAAGGCCATAATCTTAAATGTACAACATACAGCTATGAGAATGTTCATCACAGCCCTCTTCATAGGTGTGAAGGCTTAGAAGTAACTCATGTCTAACACAAAAGAGTTGGTTAAATGATAGTGTCCATAGAACTGGATAAATATATAGCCAACAAATGTGTGGTTGTAAAAAATATTTAATAGTAGATAAAAATAGCACAGACTGTTAATTGACAGGATCCATGATCCCTTGCTCTTCTGTAATAAAATATTGATTTCATTAGGATGGCAAAAAGACAACTATTTATCAAGAAATCTATTACCATGTCTCTGTCAATATCAATTGAATAAAATGTAAATTGTCATAACAGACAACTCCAAAAAATAATAAAATAATTCATTTTTCTTTAGAAAATAATGTATATATGTACATACATGTATAAACATATATATATAGACTAAAAATATGGTAGTGTTTGTATCAAAGTGTTGATAGTGTTTACAGAGACTATAGGTAATAGATTATTTTATATTTTTGTTTATAAAACTACAATCAATTTGAAAACATACAAATATATATATACCTATATACATATGTACATAACTATAATTTTAAATTCACCAATAAAGAGTGAACCCATGATACACTAGATGCTCCACCTTGAACCCCAATAAAAGCAAAGCTTCAGGTCTGTGCCCTCTCTCTACCTGTGACCTTGCTGTGTGGTCTCAGGCATACCATGCACCCTTTAAAACCAGAAGCAATAAATTTTGCTTTTTCAAATTGCCTGACAGTTGTTGTTGAGGTGTATCGTGCAATTATAATAAGAACTGTAAAGGCTGATCCAGTCACAACATTGGCTCCAGTTGAGGAAATGTCCGTAGAAGTTTGCCACAAGTAGTATGGGCTCAAATGAGTGCTCCAGGCCTTCCTAGACCATGGCACCATTATCAATAGGCTAGACCAACACAAAACAGAATTGTAATTCAGCTAGAAATCAACTAACAAAATGACAATATTAAGTCCATATCCATCAATGATTACTTTAAACTAAATGAACTAAAATCTCCAATTAAAAGATTTAGAGTGGCTGAATGAATTTTTAAAAAAAGTAAAAGACCCAAATTTATGCCACCTACAAGTGACTCACTTTACCTTTAAAGATATACACAGACTAAAGGTGAAAGGATGGAAATGATATTTCATGTAAATCAAAGCCAAAGAAAGCAGGGGTAGTTATATAGACTTTAAGCCAAAGACCATAACAAAAGACAAAAAAGGTTCTTATGAGATGGTAAAGAGGTCAATCTATCAAGAGGATATAAAATTTATAAATATTTATGGACTCAGCATTGGGGCACCTAAATGTACAAAGGAAGTATGAACAGGTTGCAAGGAAAAAATAGACAGCAGTGCAATACTAAGCAAGGCACTTCAGTATCCCCCCCCAACAATGGATCCAGAGAGAAAATCAACAAAGAAGCATTGAAAGCAATGCACATGTTAAACCAGATCAACATAATAGATATGTACAAAATGTTACATCTAAAACCAACAGAATATACATTCTTTCAAGCACACATGGAGCAGTCTCTAGGAACAATCAAATGTTAGGTGGAAAAACAAGTCTCAGCAAATTTTAGGATTGAAATTATACCAAGCCAATGTTATTATTTAGGACATGGTATATATGATTTACTAAATATACAACAAATGGATTAAAAGCAAAGGTTTATGTTTATCGTTTTCCTTACATGTAAATAAATTTCAGATCAAATAAAATTTTAAATAAAAATAAAACTGTCAATTTTAAAATATAGGTTAACATTTTCTTTTTGTAATGGAGGAAGTCATTATATGCATGACACCAGAAGACATTGCAAATGAAAAGATCAATATATTTCTGCATGAAAATTATATGTGACATGCATTCTGTATGAACCAAAATTAAAATACAGATAAGATGGGGAAAGACTATCCCATATATGAAGTGTTAGAAGCTCAAAACTCAACACATTTTTAAAAGTTAAAATCAGGGAGTGACATTATTGAGATGGAAAAATAGGAAGTACAAACTCTTCTTCCCCCATGGAGACATCTATTCAACAATACACAAATTAATTCCCTTTCTAAGAAATCCAAAAACCAGTTAAGAGTCTGCATCCCATGTGATCATAAAACCAGCCACAATGGAGCTAGTAGAAAAAGTTGTGGTCTCCTACAACTCAACATCAACAAAACAAACAATGTAACTAAAAAATGAACAAAGCGTTTGAATAGACATTTTTTCCAAAGAACTATAAATGGCAAACAGGTACATAAAAAGATGCTGAACATCATTAATCATCTAGAAATCAAAACTCAAAACCACAATGAGGTCACTCCACATCTCTTAAGATGACATCATAAAAATAAAAATATAAGTGTTGTCAAGAATGTGGAGAAATTAGAAACCTTGTATGCTATTGATGGGAGCACAGTAATGCAATGAGGATTCAGTAGATCCTCATTTCTAGATATTTATACAAAATAAATATTAAATAACCAGAATCATAAAGAGATATTTACACACCCATATTCATTACACATTATTCACAATATTCAAGGATGAAAACACCTTAAATATCCATTGAAAGGTGAATGGATAAAGAATGTGCTATTACATATAATGAAATATAATTCACCCTTAAAAACGAAGGAAATCCTGTTAAATGTGACAACCTGGATGAATCTTGAAAGGAAGATTACAACCAGACATACAAAAATAAGTACTGCATGATTCCACTTACATATGACCTCTAATGTAGCCAAACTCGCAAAACACAGAAAATCAAACGATGGCTTCCGGGGGCCGGAGGAAAAGAAGGTGGGAAATTGCTGTGCAGTGGGTATACAGTGTAGCCATGCAAGAAGAAAACTTTCTGCAGATCTATTGTATAACATTGTACATATAATTAATAATACTGTACTGCACACTTAAAATTTATTTGTGTAGTTATTATGTTGGTTTAGGGTTTTTTTGCACAATTAAAAAAAGAAATAAAATAGCATTAGAAAATGAACAAATGTTATAAACAGATAAGAAATAGCTAGTGAACAGGAAAAAAATGGGAAAAATATTCAGGCCCTGGCCGGTTGGCTCAGTGGAGGAGTGCTGGCCAGGCATGTGGATGTTCTAGCTCAATCAATTTCCTGTCAGGGCACACAAGAGAAGTGACCATCTGCTTCTCCACCTCTCTCTCTCTCTTTTCTCCCATAGCCAAAGCTCAATTGATTCCAGCGCATCAGCACCCAGCACTGAGGATGACTCTGTGGAGCCTCCATCTCAGGTGTTAAAAATAGCTCCATTGTGAGCATAGCTTCTAATGCTTTCACATAATGGACTTAAGGCAGGATAGTAAGAAGCTAGGAAAATTCCTTGGCAAGTGGAATGGGGAAACAGCTCAACAAACTGGCTGAGCAACTTACAGACAGATGTACAAAGTCACCAGGGCAAAGCCCTGGGTGCCTAGCAAGGGGCAAAACTGGTGCTGACCCTGTGACCAGGGTGACCTTTCCTCCCCTGGCATATCGCTGGTCATGTGGTTTAGATCCCTTGACCTTTCCTCCCTAGCAATAACATCTAGGCCTCGGTTGTATTTTAGCTCCAAGCCCTGAAAAGCAGCAAAACCAGCTGTGATGACTAATGACCCCCTGCCCTGGTGCTGACCAATCAGTGGAGATTATGATGCTAAAAGGATAACCTGAAAAAGCTGAGGAATTTTCTATTGAGATCCATCTTTGAGACCTTCCCTTAAGCCTTTTCCTTTGGAAAGCTGATAAAACCTCTCAAGACAAAAAGCCAATGTGCCCTCCTTGGGAGACTCCCACTCACCTTTTTGAGTGAATTTTCTTTTTCTAAACTCTAAAGGTCCCCGTGAGTCTTATAATGAGAGAAACAATGGGCAGTGGCAGCTCGTCCTGAGCTAGCCTCTGAGGGCCTGCCTCCAAGGTGCATTTTTCTTTGACTTCCGGTGTACTAGCATCAGCCCTGTCCTGGCTCATTTCTTTCCCATAGGCTCTGGAGCCAAAGCAACCCCATCCAATCTCTGTCCTATAGCTTCTTCTTTCCGTGGTCCTTCCTTGTACTGTCCCCAGCTTAATACACGTACTTTCAAAATCTTCTAGATTTGTGGTGTGAAATCTTTCCTGCATGAAGTCAAGAACCCACACGCTACTGGCCGACCCAAGGCAGTCCTGCTCTAGGCCCAGCCCCCTTTTTAGTAATAGAATAAAATGTAATGGTTTTAAATGTTCTATAAAAATTTATTAAAGAATATAAAAAAGCATTATGTTATAAATCAGTATATAGTATTGCAATCCTATTCAGAACTTAATAACAATTCAAAAATTAATGGTGGTTATTCTGAATGATCAGCTGTCAAAGGATTTAAATTTTTTTTTTGGCTCACCTGGTCTTTACATTTTTATTATTAAAATGTGTTACCTTTACAGTAAATTTTTTTTGAAAAAAAATTTTTAAGAGAAAGAGAGAGGAAGGGAGAGGGATGAGAAGCATCAACTCATAGTTGTGTCACTAGTTGTTCATTGATTTCTTCTCATATGTGCCTTGACTGCCTTGACCATGGGCACCAGCCTAGCCCGTGGCCCCTTGCTCAAGCCAGCAATGTTGGGCTTCAAGCCACTGATCATGTGGTCATGTTTATGATCCCATGCTCAAGCTAGCGACTTCAGGGTTTTATCCTGGGTCCTCAGCGTCCAAGGTTGATGCTCTGGTCACCACCTGGTCAGGCAAACAGTAATTGAAAAATAAAATAATATAGCAAAAAAAAAATTTAAGTGGAGCAAAGTTTGTCATTTCTCTACTTTAAACATTTAGTTTATGGGATTTAACAGTGTATTTTCCCAAGTTGGTATTAATAAATTTAAACTAAAATTATTGTGATTATTTTGATGAATGTCACTTTTTATCCCTAGTAATAAAAACAAGCAGCCAACACTTATGTTCCATATTCCCTGTGTAATATTCAGAAGTATATGTATTCATTTTACTCTGAAAATTTCACCTTGTTCCTTTTAGTCCTCAGGTATAAATCAGCATCTTTCTCAAATAGAACATAGAAAAGAGAGCATTTTGATGGGTGCTATTTTACACAGAAACATATTTGATTTTAGTCTTCATCTTTGTATTATTTCATGTCTGTCATTACAGAGACATATAAGTTAATTTCAACTTCCACAATTTAGCTAGCATTCTACTTATCCATTGCCATATGCCTACAAATTTAGAACTGGATTAAGTCTAGAGTTAATAAAAAAGGAAATAAGTGTAATGCACAGCAATCTCCCCAATACATTCATTTCTCACTTTTGACAAATCTATGAAGTTCTTCAGATATTGCAGTTTGCTTACTTTTGACTGAGTTACACACATGAAACCATGCATATTGTTTATCATTCTCTAAAAAAATCTTACATTTGAAAGGCAGATTATGCTGCAAACTCCTTCTTAAAGTGAAGCAAGTCTGAATAATCCCGGCAGCACTTCAATGCCTGAAGATAATGAATTCGCGTTTTATTCATCAGTTCAGATGATATGATATAGCATCTTAGCAGGGTGCAGTTTTTCAAACACTATCAGGATATGTTCATCAAATGATGTGGAAAAAAACATATTGCAGAGGGCCTGGCACAGTTGCAGGGAGTTGGGGGAGGAGTAGCAATTAGCATAGAGAAAAAAGAAGGATCTCAGAGGCCAATCAACATTTTCCAAATAGAGACTACATATCCACATCTTTGGTTCTCATTCATTCTTCTTCTTTGCTCCCATTCCTCCAAGTAAAGCATACTAATGTCCTCTAACCCATAAATCTCTTAATAACTTGCCCAAGGAAACGTTGATCTTTCTCAAAAGCTGCCAAATTAGAGCCTGTTTGCAATAATTAGTAGTATTCTCCATAAACTTTCAAGAGAAGAAATTAAAAAGTGATAGGGATGTCTTTTATATTTGTTCTGATCTAAACCAGAAGTGTCTATCTGAGGGAGATAGTGGATGTGTTCTCTTGGCCCACACTGTGATTTATTTAATATTTAAATTGTTCCTAAAATATAAAAGTTAAGGAATCTACATAGACATCATAGTGTCTGGCTGCTCTTCAAATATGGAAGAACCAAACACATTGAGCATGGCAAAAGAAAGAAGGGTTTGATTGGTAGTTCTCACCTTTAAGAAGGTCATTTTGCTTCAGTCTCCACCGCCTTTATCACCATGCCTATTGTCTCTCTGGCCACATAATGCTTTGGACTTTGTAATCCCTGATATAAGCCTTGGACACTCTCTTGTAGGACTTTCCTGATTATGCTTTTAATGAATTTATTTATCTGGCTCTTTAGCTGAAGAGTTACTTGGTCAGTTTGAAAAAATTGATCACTGATTGGAAAAGTGTAAAGAAAGAAAGGATAGGTGAGCAAATTGCCCAAATTCTACCACTGAACACATTTTTATACATTCAAAACCTCAATGGAATTACAAGAAAATCATTAATACAATAATGATAAAAAATTCCATAAAAATTAAAAAATTTTCACCAATAAAAATAATAAAAAATCATGCATGCTGAATATATGAGCTGAATTGATAATAAGGTTTTTTTTTGTTGTTGTTTTTTTGTATTTTTCTGAAGCAGGAAACGGGGAGGCAGTCAGACAGACTCCCGCATGCACCCGACCGGGATCCACCCGGCATGCCCACCAGGGGGCGATGCTCTGCTCATCCAGGGCGTCACTATGTCGTGACCAGAGCCACTCTAGTGCCTGGGGCAGAGGCCAAGGAGCCATCCCCAGCGCCTGGGCCATCTTTGCTCCAATGGAGCCTTGGCTGCAGGAGGGGAAGAGAGAGACAGAGAGGAAGGAGAGGGGGAGGAGTGGAGAAGCAGATGGGCGCCTCTCCTGTGTGCCCTGGCCGGGAATCGAACCCGGGATCCCCACACGCCAGGCCGATGCTCTACCACTGAGCCAACCTGCCAGGGCCGATAATAAGTTATTCATGCTTTTTCTTACCAGCTGTTTTTATTCTTGTCTACTATATATTTAAAAGAAGTTTTTCTTTCCCATGAATACACTTGAAGAGTTTTTCATATTTGCTGCACATATTTTTCTTTCTGGTTTCTTTCTCAGTAACCTGAATCACATTACAAAAGATCAAAAGTCACCCAATTTACTACAATTAATAGTTCAAAGTCAGTCTCTCTCTCTCTCTCTCTCTCTCTCTCTCTCTCTTACATTTCCTCTTTCTCTGCCTCCTTTCCTCCCTCTTATTTAATTCAAAATCCTGTAATAGACTGAGGAAGCATCTATGCTCATAGGGAACTGAGCCCATAACAGTAGATGACAGGCAACACTTTCAGCATCATCTTTTAAAAATGCACATATCTAGGCTCCACCACAAACATGTTGAAACAGAATTTTTGAATGCAAGATTGAGCATCTATCTGTAATGATTCTAATGTTGATCAGTTTTACACCCAAAGACCTATAATGCAAGGAAATTTCAGCAACAAGGTCACAGCTTCAAATACAGTATTGTCACTATTTTAGTCACAGAGTGTGTGTCTAGCAACTACATAATGCAAAAGTCAAAACACATGACAACTCTATATAGTAAAAGTCAGAACACAAGAGAAATAAATATTCATATAAATGTGCTTGATTCTACTTATTAAGTCATATATTTATCCTCCTATCCAATGTTTTTTCCAGAGAAGCAGATAATCACTCAATAAAACAAATTCCATAACTCCTGTGAAATTTTCAAGCTGGCCTCTGGAGAATACATGATTTTGGGTCTACTTATTTTTCTCTTTAATATCAAATTCAATTCTGATTATAAAAAGACAAGCTGGTAAAAAATTTGACAACTAAAAAAACATAAAGTGGTCATTAAAAATCACCCTTAATCTTGATTTTTAAAATATATTTTCTCCTTGCCTTTTTAAAAAATCTATAGAAAGAGTGGCGTGGTGCATATATACAATGGAATATTAGTCATAAAAAATGATAACATATTGCCATTAATCACAAGGGTGGAGCTTGAGAACACTATACTGAGTAAAATAAGTAAATCAGAAAAAGCTAAAAGCCATATCATTTCATACATAAGTGGGATATAAAACTGAGACTCATAGACATAGACAAAAGTGAAGTGGTTACCAGAGAGAGGGGGTTGTGGGCGAGGGGAGTCAGGGGAGAGGAGTAAAGAGGGACAAATATATGATGACAGAAAATTATTTTACTTTGGTGATGGGTACACAACACAATCAACAGTTCAAATGCCATAGAAATGTTTACCTGAAAACTATATACTCTTATTGATCAATTTTCTAAATAAAATTCTTTAAAAAAGAAACACATTTTATGAGTTTGTTTATTTTTGAGCTTAAAATATAAACTATGGATTTGCCATAATTGTGTTAATTATTTTATGTAAACCAAATTGCCTTTTAGAAACCCCGACTCGCATCAAAAACATATTTCCATTTTCCCTCATTACCAAAACTAAATATATTAATATTTTAACATTTTATTATATGCAGAAAGTACCCCATTGTTTAAATTTATCTTTTCAATTTCGATAGTGATGAGCACTTTTTTATTTTTTTTAATTTCCTCATTTTGAATTAGAATTGCATATCTTTTGTCCTTTGTTTCCTATGGTGGTATCTTTTTTCCTAGTGGTTTTTAAAACGCTTTATAAACAAAGTTTTTACTGTGTATGCCCATTGTATATGTAATATAATCTGTTTTATGATGATGTTTGATATATAAAGTTCTCATCTTTACAATAACCTAATAAATTAGCCATGCTCTGGATATTTTCTCTTTTAGCATCAGGGAAGCTCTTGTCAGCTTTGTGGTGGCTATTTCAATACTTCCATCACTTTCAAAGGCATTTAGGGTAACACTTTTTTCTAAGAAATAATTTATTTCACTCAGTGATAAAGAAACATGAGTATACCTTCTTAATTGAATTGACCTCTAGATGGACATCAAATTATCAGATTTTTCTTGGGTAAAATCTCTATCAGTCATGTCTGTGGTTTGAGGGCATAATAAACTTTGTAATAATTCACATGACATCAAATTAATCTTTCAATATTTAAAAAAGTAGAATTCATAAAAACTGAAAGTAAATTAGTGACTGCCCAGGGCTGAGGAGAACAGAGGGACATAGCTGAAGAGCACTAGGTTTTTTTGGGGTTTTTTTGGGGGGGTGATAAAAATATTCTAAAATTAACAAATTTACTAAAATCTACTGAATTTTAAAGGTGTGAATTTTGCGGTATGTTATTTATATCTATTGTGATATAATTGTTGTGTTATTTTTTTTAATTACTTTTCCGACCCAACATAACTGAAAGATTGTGTGTCTCCCTCACGGGTGGAACATTCACTGCCTAGAATCAAGACTGATCAGAAAGCACCCTATCTGCAAGTGGCAGAAGAAACAGAAAAGTGCATGGGACTAGATAGACATAGAATTCTCAATTTTGTCTCCTAAACCTCCAGTTTAAAAGAGTTCAGAAGGTTTGAGTACAAGAACAAAGAGACAGTGAAATATATACCTCCACCTAAAACCTAGATGTCCCACTCTGTAGAAACATGAGAATTTTTCAATTAAAATTCCAGTTTACAAATTGCTTAGTGAAATACAGCTAATCCTTTATTCTGATGCTTCTCAAATTATACTACGTATCAAAATCACTTCAGGAGCTTTTAAAGAGTTCCAGTGCCTAGACCCCAACCTCTAAAATTATTATTCAATTCAACCATAACAGGCCTGGATATTAGGTTTTTGTGAAAGTTCCCAAATGATTCCAATGAGCAGTCATGGTTGAAAACCACTGGATTAACGTCTCCATTTCCTTTGTTTGCGTGGTTATTTACCTAATTTGATTGTTTTAATTTTAAGGGGACTTTTTGTTACTTTAATTTATACTAGCTAGTGATTTCTCAGTCTCAGAATTTCTCTAAATGCATTTGTTGGCACAGCTATACCAATTTCAACTAGATAATCATGAGAAATGTGTAATGTTTTGCTTGAGTCCCACCCCACACCTGCTAAATCAGAAATCCTGAGGGTAGCTCCCAATCATCTGTGTATTTACAAGACCTGAAGTTCATTCTTATGTACACTGAAGTTTTAAAATTCTGCTCCACTTAATTTTTTACTTGAGTAGTTGCCTAGACCTCTTCCTTGTCTTCCAAAAGCACAAAACACTTCCAGAAACTTTTTAAGGACTCAAGTAGGTTTGTTTTTGTTTTTTTAATTATTGATTCTTTTATTCTGTTTTGTTGATTCTTTAACATTTTTACCACAGTACTTTATTTGTTCATTTTCATTTCTTAATAATTTAAGTGTTTAAGATTATGAATTTTATCTGGCTTTGCTTTAACAATATCCCATAGGTACTGATACACGTTTCCATTGTCATTATCTTCTAGATATTCTGAAAATACAGTTTTGTTTAATATAAAGTTATTGCCCATCCAAGTGGTTGTTATTTTAATTATTTTAGTTCAGTTTTATAGAATTGCTCTCTATTATTCATAGAAAGAGATAATATGCTCTCTTTTATCTGTATTTTTGCAATTTTTAAAGGGTTTTTTTGTAGTTTATTATATAATCAATTTTAACTTTTGCAAATATATTATAGGTACTTTAAAAAGATATAAACTCTGCTTGACCAGGCAGTGGTACAATGAATAGAGGGTCGGACTGGGATGTGGAGGACCCAGGTTCCAAACCTAGAGGACACTGGCTTGAGCGCGGACTCATCTGGTTTGAGCGTGGGCATGGGCTCACCAGCTTGAGCCCAAAGTCACTGGCTTGAGCAAGGGGTCACCCTGTCTGCTATAGCCCTCCCCCCATCAAGACACATATGAGAAAGCAATCATTGAATAACTAAGGAGCCACAACGAAGAATTGATGCTTCTCATCTCTCTCCCTTTCTGTCTGTCTCTATCTGTCCCTCTCTCTGTCTCTCTTTGTCCTTGTCACAAAAACAAACAAAAAAGATATATACTCCATTTTAAGGATATATTTTCATATGAGTACATATATTTATACTCTTATGTATAAATTATAAATTTTACTCTATATAGTTTGGGGCAAAAAGACTCATAGTAAAACCTTGTAATAAACTCCAAGTTTTGCTATTATATAAAGACCTTATTTATCATTGAAAAATACATCTGCCTTGAATTTAACTCACTGTGATATTAATGTTTTGATTCATTTCTTTCTTATTGTGTGTCATTACACACATATATATCATTGCATGTAATATACTTGTAATATGTCTGAAGTACATTTCTTTATGTGCATTTTGGGAATACACTATCTAATTATGTGTTCTTTTCTAGTTCCATCTATCTTTATCCATCAGACCTATCCCACACATCACTTCAAATTCTCTCATTCCAACCCCAGATGCAGTGATCAGGTTCAGTCTGGCTTACATCAGTTTCCTACAACTGCATCATGACAGTACTTAGAACTGTGTCTCCCACTTCCTACTCCAAGTCTTCTCTGATGCCACAGACACTCCTGGGGGTCCAACAATTGTGTGACCTGGAAGTTCAGGGAAGTTAAAACCCAATGAAGTAATCCTTAAACAATGTGGACCAGAAGTCATGAATAATGCATCCCGTTTCTTCCTGGGACAGATGGTCTTGATATGTATTTCAAAATAAGTAGGCCTACAAGTGGCCAATCTCATAAAGTGCTCTTGTATTGGCTCTTCCTCCTTTCTTATATCACTCCCCAGTCCTCAAACTTAGTTCTTGGCAATACATTCTAAGTAAGCTACTCTCAGGCTAAAACACTCAGAAGACTAATTTGCTATCACCAAAATTCCAAGCACATCACCTTCTGTTGCTCTTACCAGCCCACACTCATTCCAGGCTCTTGCATGTTGCACCTGCTCTTCCCGACACCTCACACACTCTGCAGGTTCTTGCACTACTGTCATTGTTTAAATTTAAATACAACCTCTCCAAAGACACCTTCCCTAATTAGCTAAAGTAGCTACCTCCCCATCCCCAGAAACCTCTAGCCTACTTTCCTTTAAATTTCATGAAATTACAAGTACTTTGCCTCCTTCCATTAGAATATATGCCCAATGAAGCAGGAAACTGTGTCTAATCTAATGCTTTATGAAAAAACAGTTGAAGCCTGACCAGGCAGTGTTACCATGGATAGAGTGCCCGACTGGGTCACAGAGGGCTCAGGTTCGAAACCCCGAGGTCACTGCTTTGGCGCACAAGCTCATCTGTTTTGAGCAGAGCTCACTAGCTTGAGCCCAAGGTCGCTGGCTTGAGCAAGGGGACACTCGGTCTGCTGTAGACCCTGGTCAATGCACATATGAGAAAGCAATCAATGAACAACTAAGGTGCCACAACAAAGAATTAATGCTTCTCATCTCTCTCCCTTCTTGTCTGTCTGTTCCTCTCTGTCTCTCTCTCTCTGTCTCTGTCACCAAAAATTAAATAAATAAATAAGTTGGAAATGCCTATACTGAATCTTTTAAGAAAAATTTTCCTTTAAAGAAGAGTTTGTCACTTTCATAGGCATTGATACAGTCTTGCTTCATTGTTTATGTTATGTTTTGTTTTATAGCTCCCTTTGTTTTCTGTATCTTGATATTTGGTTCCTATTTTCTTTATTTTATGTGTAATTCAGGAGTTTCTTCCTGGTAAGTTGGAAGGCTTATTGCCCATGTTGTGTTATTCTGATGATTACTTTGAAACTTTTAGTAATATATCTAAGCCACTATTTCTTGAGTTCTTATCTTTACAAGTTATCTGTTGACTTCTTAGAACAAAATATGAGAAAATTAATACCCAAACACTTTCTCATTTCCTTCAGATCTTTCTGGTTTCAATTTGTTACATTGTGATTTTTTCCTTTACTCTGATATTAATGTTATGATCTAAAAAGGCCTTTCTATTATTTGAAATCATGGATCATTTTTTCTAGAGGAAAATAAATTTGTGCAAGTGTTCCATGTGGTCAGGAGGGGGAAAAGATGTCATTTCCTTAGTATACAAAGTTTGAAATACATTAAATTAATGAGCCTTTAAATTGTATCACTGATATCTTCCATGTTTCTTTCTTCTATCTGATTTTTCAAAGATTAAAGGACATCCTTTAAAATGCCCTATTACTATTTTTCTCTTTACTTCATGATCTAAGTGTATAAACTAATTCAGAGTATTTTTGTTTGTGTCTTACAACTTCTCTTTAGCAAAAGAGAAAAAGAAAGACTTTCCATAATTTTTAATGCTTTTTTTTTGGTGACAGTGACAGAGACACAGAGAGAGGGACAGACAGACAGGAAGGAAAAGAGATGAGAAGCATCAGTTCTTCATTGAGAATCCTTATTTGCTCATTGATTGCTTTCTCATAGGTACCTTGAAGAGGGGGCGGGCACCACAGCAGATTGAGTGACCCCTTGCTCAAGCCAGTGACCTTGGGCTCAAGTTGGATGAGCCTGCACTCAAGCTGGCAATCTCAGCGTTTCGAACATGGGTCCTTTGTGTTCCAGACCAATGCTCTATCCACTGCACCACTACCTGGTCAGGAAATTTTTGATGCTTTCTATGCCTTGATTTCATTTTGTCTACTAAGAATTTGAAACTTTCTTCTTTCTAGTAGATTCATTTTTTTCCCCCTCAATTTTTAAAAAGTCTTTGATTTTCTAGTTTTAGATTTTATAAAGTAGTTGTGTTAGGGTTTTGCTTCAGGTTTTGATTTGGATCCTATTTTAATCTTACATGTTAATAGCTAAACATTTATTCACATTTTATTTGTTATTTTAGCAATTATCCAGGTAAATTCAAGATTCCTTTTCTCTCACTCCTCCTTCCTCACTAAAGCAAACCTTTGTTCCTCTATTGGCAAAGTCGTTCAACAAGGTTTTCGTGTGGGTGGGCGGTTTGGACATTCCTCCTCCCTTACTCTCTCCTCTCTCGAGCCACATCCTCCTCAACATCAGCCTGAGGCTGCCTCCCTCTTAGGAAGCTACTTCTTATGAATCCACATAGCAGGAAATTTAGAATAAGCAGTTTTGACACACTCTGCACCATACCTTGGAGGACAAGATTTTTTTCCTTTGATGTGCTTTATCTTTGTTACATTTTCATTAAGTTAAGAAAGTGTGATTAAAATAAATGAATTGATATACTGGAAATGCGCCCATGGTGAAGGAGTGGGGCAAAGGCGGGAACATAGCTTGTCTCTCTTTAGCTTCCAAACTCATCTGACACTTGGAGAATGTGTCTTTTCTTTCCATGTGGTCCAGCTTAGCTCAGCGTTAAGACTGCATGGGAATCTAAAGTCCAAGTTCTTTTCAGAAGTAAATTTTTTTTCCTTTACATCACTTTTGAAAGCCTGGCATAATTCTAGGTGACTGATTAAAAATTATTTAAATTAACCCTTTTGTTCCTTTGTGTGTAGCACCCTTGGGAACTTCACATTTAGAAAGGGTGATTGGTCAGAATTGGAGATTTCCTGAGAGCTCTCACAATCACTATCAAAACCATCCAAAGTTTACTCTAACAAACCCTCCTAATATTGTACCAAACTGAAGAATCTTTTAGATGTCTGTTCTTCAAATTTAATGGGCTGTTGTGTTTCAGAATTTTGTGTTGTATTCTCTTTTTCAGCATTACAAAAGTAAAAATAGCATTCTGAACATTTTTTCTTACCAGCTTTGTTGACATATAATTGATACATAACATTGAGTAAGTTAAGATGTACAATGTGTTGATTTCATATCCTTAAATACTGCAAAATTATTGCCCCATAAGGTTAGCTAAATGATGCTATATAATTACCATTTCTTTTTGTAGTGACAACATTTAAGATCTATTCTCTTAGTGAGTTTCAAATATATCATAAAATGTAAACTATAATCACTACACTGTGTGTTAGACCCCAGAACTTACTCATCTTCTAACTAGAAGCTTTTTCCCTTTAATCAGTCTCCCAGTTTCCCCAAACATCTGATTACTACAGTTTTACTGTTTCCCCAAATTTGACCTTTTTAAAATTTCCACATAAAAGGGTTATCATAGAGTATTTGTCTCTCTGTCTGACTTATTTCACTTAACTTGATGTCCTCAAGGTCCATCCATGTTGTCATAAAAGGCGCGCATGGCCTCTAGCTTTGATCTTCCTCGAGATTGCTTTGGCTATTCAGATAAAAAAGATACTGAAATTTTGATAAAGATTGCATTGACTTTATAGATGGCTTTGTGTGTTGTGCAACTTTAACAATATTAATTCTTCAGTTCTATGAACATGGGATATCTTTCCACTTGTTTGTGTCTTCTTAAATTTCTCCCATCAATGTCTTAAAGTATTTAGCGTACAGTTAACCTCCTTGTTTACATTGATTCCCAAGAGTTTATTGTTTTGGATGCCATTGTAAATAAGATTGTTCTCTTTATTTCTTCTTCAGATATTTTGTTTTAGTGAACAGAAACTCAATTGATATCTCTATGTTGATTTTGAATTATGCATCTTTAATTATTAGAGATTTTTTCTTAATATAAGCATGTATCACTATAAACTTCCCTCTTAGACTAGCTTTTGCAGCATCTCATAGATTTTATGTTGTGTTTCCATTTTTATTTGCTCAAGATGTTTTGATTTTCCTTTTGATTTATTTTTTGACCCATTGGTTTTTGTGTAGGTTTTTGTTGAGAACTCCACTGATTATTTGGTGTGGATTCCCTTGTTTATTACAATCTCCTTTCTCGTCTTTTAAAATTCACTCTTTATTTTTTAATTTTGACAGTTTTATTATTATGTATCTTAGAGAAGACTTCTTTAATTTCATTCTTTGGTCCCATGACCTCCCCAGATTTACCATTATTTCCCTTAATAAGCTTTCTCTCCTTCTGAAACTACAATAGGTCACTTATTGGTTCTTCTGATGGTGCCTTATAGATCACATAGGCTTTCTTCATTCTTTTTCATTTTTCTATCTTTGTTATACTCAGACTGAATAATTTCAAAGTTCTGATATTCAAACTCACAGGTTCTTTCTTCTCTTGGTCTGTTATGCTCCTGATACTCTTTATGGCATTCTTAAAATTTTATTCTTTGAATTTTTCAGCTCCAGAATATCTATTTTGGTATTTCAAATAATTTCTTTCTTTTGTTAAATTTCTCATTTTTGTTCATATAGTGTTTTCCTGATTTCATTAAATTATCTTTTTCTGTTTTCTCATAGCTCATTGAGTTTCTTTAAAACAACTACTTTGTATTCTTTATTGTAGAAATTATAATTTTTCATGTCTTTGCATTTGGTTACTGGGAGGTTAATATTATCCTCTGGCAATGTCACATTTTCTTATTTTTATGTTACTTGGATATTTGCATTCTTGTCTTTACATCTAAATTATCAGTTACTTCTTACAATATTTACTAATCTGTTTCAGGGAAGCTATATCTTCCATCAGTCCTATGCTAAAGATTTGAAGTTTTCTCAGACATTGCATGGATATACCTGCTCCATACTTCTTGCTCCGTGTTATGGCAGAATTTTTAAACTTAAATGTCCTCTTCTCTTTCAAGCTAGCTATGAAAGCCTATCTCTTGTTTTCTCAAAGGTTGTGATAGAGCTCAGCACTTTTTTTTTATCTCTTTCTGTCATGCAGACATCAGCTTGCTTTCTGCACTATCACCCTATTAAAGCTCACTCTTGCTGCTGACTTTTAGAGCATTCACAGCGAGCTGATCATAGAGTGGGGGACTTGTGAAAGAAGTATCAGGACACTTTTGGTGCCTGCAGAACAGGTGGAGGAAGAGAAGGCAAAGCTTTTCTGGTAACTCATGAGTAGGCCTTATATTTTTTTTAAGGTGAGAGGAGGGGAGATTGTGAAGCAGACTCCTACATGTGCCCCAACCGGAATCCACCCAGCAACCCCATCTGGGTTAGATAACTCGAATCAACCAAGGTATTTTTTAGGGCCTGAGGCTGATGCCCTCCAGCAGAGCTATCCTCACTGCCTAGAGCCACACTGGAAGCAACTGAGCCACTGACCGTGATAGGGAAAGAGAGAGAAAAGGGGATAGGGAAGGAGGGAGAAGCAGATGGGTCGCCTTTTCTGTGTGCCCTGACCAGGGACTGAACTAGGGATATCCACATGGGCAGACGCTCTATCCACTTAGCCACCAACCAGGGACTGTAAGTAGGCCTTCTGATGGAGTACACAACTCAATCATTAGAAACCATGTCTTTTTAATGCCCTCTGAGAATCTGGTATGCCACCTTGCCAATCTCCTTATACCTCCTAAGCATGGAACTCTTCTTTTAGTACTCTGGGTATTGCAAGACAAAAATGAGAGAGAGAGAAATGAGTCTCTCTGGCAGGGTCCTGGGGAAGCCAGGCACTTACTCACTTCCTCTCCTTTCCCCTGGAGGAGATATCACTGGCAGAGAAGATCTGTCTTGGTGCTAAGCTGTCTTACCTCTGGAAAAGGAGTGTTTCGGACAAAGTCAAACTGTTCTTCTTACCCATTCCAATGCATTCAAGCTTGTTCTTGAGCTGTTTGTCTGTTTGTTAGCTTTTTCGTTCCTCCAGTGAGGTGCTGGAATTTCTTCTCTGGAAAGTTGGGCATCCACAAAGGATCTATCATCCATGGTTGACTGCCCAACTAAGTGTTCTCTAAATCCTCCCAGACAATTGCTGAGAAAAGCTGGAACAGTTTGTAGGAAATTGCAGGGCACACAGCTGGGACTATGATTTGTCTGCCTATTACCGGATGCACAGGGGGGTGAGATTTCTTCCAGGTTCCCCGGCATATAGTATTGGATCCCATAGCTCCCACAGAGGCACTTTTGTTCATAGATGCACATCAAATTTTTTTGTTAATGAGTGGTACTAGTCAACTCAGTTAAATACTGGTGAGAACAAAAGTTAGGTATGAATTAATTTAAATTCTTGAGAATTTAATGACTTGAAGACACTGATAATCAAAACAAGCCAATTCAAAAGAAAAATATTACAAAACCTAGATTGGGGAAAGTTGAGAAGAAAATTGGGAAAACAAATAGGTAATATAAACAACTCTATCAAGAAGTTTAGCTATAAAGGTGATAAACAATGGAGGAAGAAATAGAAGATATTTAGTTTTTATTCATTTTATGATATAGACAATATAATAAGAAATTATATATTTTCTACATTTTTTGAAACATATATTTTTATAATTTCTTGCATTTCTTAATGTTTCATTAATGGTTTTTAGTGAATTATCAAACTTTTAACTAGTTACTTTTAAATATTTGTCTAATAATAATTGGAAGATATCATGGAAAAAAGTAAAAAATAAGTTGAGAATTTTTTAAAATAAAAACTATATCTTTAAAATAAAGAGACACCAGATTACTGTTTAAAATCTATAGGACTCTTAAATGTTGTCCTTAATGCTCAGGTGGCAGTATTGTGTAATCTTTATTTTTATGTCTTTTATTTGGGTGATACCAAAAAGCTTCATTGCCCTGATATTATTATTCAAGTAAAACTTTATATAATTTAAAATTGGATATATTACATTAACTTACATTACTGATAAACAGAAGCTGCCTTGACTTGCTCTGGCAAATATGCATAATATACATACTGAAGTTAACAGCCCATTGCACAAGAAACATGAGGTTTCTAAACACACAAGCAAGTCTTCCACAGGCTGACGATATAAAAAATTTTGTAATGGATTTATTTTTCCTCAAAAAATGACCAAGTTGACCTCTTATGGTGACCTGTCTTTGTTTCATAGTACTATTTCAATCCAAATACCTAGATTCCCCTTTGCTCTGCCACCCTTCACTTAGCTTTTTTTCTATAGTTCTGAGTTTGTGTGTGTGTTTCTGCAAGCTCGTACATACTAACATGTCTTAAGCCATTCTTCCTTCTGTCTTCATTAGATCTATTCTGTAGTGAAAGAACACTGCATCTCTCTGGTAAATTCCAGAAGCAAATATTTTCTTGTGTGTCTAGTAAGAATATATTTTTACAATCACATTAGTTGAGTACTAAACAACTTGTTCATGATGAGTTGAAGAACAAAGTATCTACAGTAACCCTTAATAGACTGATAGAAAAAGTAAATTAACTGTGGAGAAAAAGCTGTGTTTTGTAAGGAGTGAGAGTGAAGAAAGAATATGTCTTTGTAAATTTACTTAACAGAAATGCATCCAAAGAAATATAATTGTTGATAAAAACACACAAAGTCTATCCTAAGTTTTATTCCTCACTGTTATACTTTCCAGTAAAACTCCTTTACCATTCTGAAGTATGTTTAAAGTGATGTAAAAATTAAGTAGAATGCATCAGAATTATCAATTGATCTAAAATGGAAAATTTTCTGAACCATGAGCTCCCATCAAACATTACACAATCATTTAAGAAATGTTCACAAGGTTTTTAAAGAGTACCTTAACAATTTGTAACGACTTTGACTTTCATTATATAAAATGTTGTTGTACTGTCCAAATGACTGCTCATTATACTGTTCATTACCTTCTTTATTTGAGACATTCTATAAATGTAGTTTTTGAGTGATTTGATCTTCTTGGAATTATAAATAATAGATTTAGATTTCTTTTACATTGCTAAAATTTTTTTTAAATATTTAAAGCTTGTTCAATTTATTTTCCTCTGAATTTTAGAAAATATATTATTAAAATGTTGAAAGTAGAAGTCTAATGAAGAAATTAAAATTATCTTATATTAAATTCTACAAAATGTACATAAAAGTGAAAAGTTTCCCAATATACTACCCTTTTGGATTTCTCTCCACAGAATTAACTGTTAATTGCTTAAAAAAAAAACTTTAATCAATTCTAGAACTATTCTCTTTCATGTTCATATGTATTGATAAATAAATTGGAAGATAAAATATGCCTATTCTGTGAGATTTTTGCTAAGCAATCTATTTCAGAAACTTTGAGCATATTTTTTATTGCTATATACTGTGTCATAATATGGATTAACTTTTACTTAATCATTCTATCATTGGTAAACTAAAAACTACTTTTGTCCAGGCCAGTTGGCTCAGTGGTAGAACATCGGCCTGGTGTGTGGAAGCCCAGAGTTCCATTCCCGGCCGGGGCACACAAGAGAAGCATCCCTCTGCTTCTCCACTCTTCTCCCTCTCCATTCTCTCTATCTGTCTCTTCCCCTCCCACAGCAAAGGCTCCATTGAAGCTGGCCCTGGGGCACTGAGGATGGCTCTATGGCCTCTGCCTCAGGTGCTAGAATGGCTCAGGTTGCAACAGAGCAACGCCCCAGATGGGCAGAGCATCGCCCCCTAGTGGGCATGCTGGGTGGATCCTGGTTGGGCACATGCAGGAGTCTGTCTCTCTGCCTCCCCACTTCTCACTTCAGAAAAATGCAAAAAAATTAAAAAACAAAAAACTACTTTTAATTTTTTTTCTATTAAAAAGATGCCATAATTAACATGCCCAGACATATTTTTTTTTCTTTTCATCTGTGTTTCTGTAGTAGAGAATTGGTAATGTAAAATAATAAGGTCAACAGGTAAATAAATTATACACTGTGTAAGTTTTCCCTCCAAAAATTTATATGATTTCTTTAGGGCCTAATAACTAATTATGGTACTATGGTGTCTCAGATTATAGGGGTTTGAAATTTTTTTATTATTGATTGAAATTTAATTTATTCACTATGATTATAATTATTGATTTGATTGGGTTGATTTTTACCTTATTTTATGTTTTAATAAATTCTTTTCCATTTACTTTTGGCTCTTTGTTAAATTATTTTTTGTTCCATTTTTCCTTCTCCATGTTTGAAAATTATATTGTCAATATATTCTTTTATCATTAACCTTATATGTTTATTTACTTAAGAAATATGTATTGGGCTTCAACTATTGCCAAACAATTTTTCTGCTTTTAGGGGCATCAGTGTGCAAAATTGACAAAATTCTTATCCTTATGCATTTATAGTCTACTAAGCTTGATAAAGGCTATAGAGATACATAAGTTACATAGTATGTTAGATGTGATACATGTTATGAAATAAATTAAAACAGAGAGGAAATATAGGGAGTGAAGAGGAGATCAAATTTCAATAACATTCTCAAAGAAAGCCAAGTGCAACTATGTGGGGAGAACCTTTCTTTTTTTTCTTTTTTTTTTTTTTAGAGCTTAGTCTTTTTTTTTTTTTTACTTTTATTAATTTTTAGAGAGGAGAGAGAATGAGAGAGAGAGAGAGAGAGAGAGAGAGAGAGAGAGAGAGAGAGAAGGAGGGAGGAGCAGGAAGCATCAACTCCCACATGTGCCTTGACCAGGCAAACCCAGGGTTTTGAACCGGCGACCTCAGCATTCCAGGTTGACGCTTTATCCACTGCGCCACCACAGGTCAGGCCGGGGAGAACCTTTCAAGCAGAGGAAATAGATGCAAAATTTCAGAGATAGGAGCAGACCTAGCATGACCAAACAATGGCAGTGACCAGGCTAGAGAAAAACAGTCAACAGATAGTGATAGGAGCTGAAGTCAAACCCATTCAAGATGCTGAAATGGTAAGGACTTTTAATGAATTTGAATTTGTATTTAAGAAGTAAAGCACTGTAAAATTTTTTTTGTTTTTTTATTTTTTTTAAATAATTTTAATAGGGTGACATTGATAAATCAGGGTACATATGTTCAGAGAAAACATCTCTAGGTTATTTTGACATTTGATTATGTTCCATTCCCATCACCCAAAGTCCAGTTGTCTTCCATCACCTTCTAACTGGTTTTCTTTGTGCTCCTCCCTTCCCCAAACCCCCTCCTTCTCTTCCCCCCCACCTGTAACCCCCACATTCTTGTCCATGTCTCTAGTCTCATTTTTATGTTCCACCTATGTATGGAATTGTATAGTTCTTAGTTTTTTCTGATTTACTTATTTTGCTCAGTATAATGTTATCAAGGTCCGTCCATGTTGTTGTAAAAGATCCTATGTCATCATTTCTTATGGCTGAGTAGTATTCCATAGTATATATGTACCAAAGCTTTTTGATCCACTTGTCCTCTGATGGACACTTGGGCTGTTTCCAGATCTTCGCTATTGTGAACAATGCTTCCATAAACCTGAGGGTGCATTTTTTCTTTTCAAACAGTGCTATGGTGTTCTTGGGATATATTCCCAACAGTGGTATAGCTGGGTCAAAAGGCAGTTCGATTTCTAATTTTTTTTTAGGAATCTCCATGCTGTTTTCCACAGTGGCTGCACCAGTCTGCATTCCCCAAGCAGTGCAGGAGAGTTTCCTTTTCTCCACATCCTCGCTAGCAGTTATCCTGTGTTGATTGTCGATGAGCGCCGTTCTGACTGGTGTGAGATGATATTTCATTTAATTTGTGGTTTTAATTTGCATTTCTCTAATGATGAATGATGAGCATTTTTTCATATGCCTATTGGTCATCTATATGTCCTCTTTGGAGAAGTGTCTATTCATTTCTTTTGCTCATTTTTGGTTGGATTGTTAGTCTTCCTGGTATTGAGTTTTACAAGTTCTTTATAAATTTTGGTTATTAACCCCTTATCAGATGTATTGTCAAATATATTCTCCCATTGTTTAGTTTGTCTTTTTATTCTGTTCTTATTGTCTTTAGCTGTGCAGAAGCTTTTTAGTTTAAACACAAATACTTTTTGGGACTACATTTTACTATGGCTATCACATTGTGTAAGACAGTGTTGTATTGCAGTATGCATGTCAAGAGCATACGTTGTTATGTGTTACACACAAACACACCAGCATTCTAGTGTCAACAAATTATTCACTTTAAATAATCTTCTTTATACATTGATGTAATTGTTTGAATCTATTTGACTATTTTAAGCAGACTGCATGATTACAGTGGTTATCTATATAAAATATAACTGGCAAATAAAATATTTATTTCTGATATTATAACACAGTTAATTATGTTTCTAGTTTTAAAAATAAATAAAACCAATATTGTCGTACACTAAAATATTTTTAGCATAATATTGGTTCAGAACCAAATGGAGATACAAAAGCTAGTACTAAAATCAAAATGGTAATAAAAAAAAAAGGATGGAAAAAGGTACATCACAAATGTCATAAGAAGGGCAACTTGAATTTGCTGCAGCAAAGAAAAATTAAAAAGCTGTTTAGAAAAAATTAAGTATGAAACAGCTATGTTGTGGTGAGTCTACTTTTTCAACTATGAATTTATAAATTTTGAATGTAGATAGTCATTCCAATAAAAATTCAGTATCCAAGTTGAGATGCAGGCTTGAACTGTAAAATAAACATTGAATTTCAAAAATTTAGTACAAACAAAATAATAACTTTTGAATAATTTTATATTGAGCATTTGCTGAAATAATATTTTGGAAATATTTGAGTATATAAAATATAAAATATTTTCACTTATTTTTTATTTTTCAAATGTAGCTAGAAAAATTAAAATTATATATATGGCTTGCATTGCATTTTGGGGGGAAAGAGTACTGGTCTAGATCATTTGGATACACGGGTGTCCTGGGTTCAGCAAGATATTTAATATTCCTAGCATTTGGTTATTGAATGCCAGCAGAATTCTCTAGTCATTTCAACAACCAAAAATCCTACCTTCCTATTAAGAACCACTATTTACATTAAAATAAAGAAGAATTCTTAAAGCTAGAGCCCATAGGCAAGCATTTACTTAGTTTAGAATAGAGCCTTAGGAGTTTCAAGCTAGAGATAGATGAATCTGTTATCAAACACTGAGAATGTCTAAAGACAGAAAACACTTTAATCAGTTCCTTAAACAGTTACACTGATAATTTACTTCTCTTACTGCTTTTCTTTGTTTTTTTTGTTTTGTTTTGTTTTGTTTTGTTTTTTTCATGCAACTGCTTCTGCTGGATTTTTTTTTCACCATCAATCAAATCAAATTCTGTGTTTTATCAAAATTTTCTCAAAAGTATTTCTCAAAACCAATTAGTACATTGTATTATTAACCACTATCATGGCATTACTTTTTTTTAATAGCTTCTTTGTAAGGAAGAAAGTGATAAGTGTGCTCAATGCTACCTTAGTTATTTCTAACTGCCAATTTGGGACAGGTAGTAAAGTTGTAAAACGTTTGGTATTATTTAGTTACTGCAACCTTGCTACTTACAATTATGGTAAGTTTGTCAACTGATTACTCTGGATGTTTTTGAGAAATAATCATACCAACTACAAACAAAAATAATGTTTTTTCATTTCAAATAGTTAGAACACCTTACCCCATATTTGTATTAGACAAAGCCTTCCAAGCAGTAGTTGATAGTAACGATGACAGGTGCAACCTTGCTTTCCTCCTGCATTTCAGCCAGGTTTGCCTTCTTGAGATCTGAAGGTTAAAAGCCGCTCATAAATGTCCTATTAAGCATGCCCAATTTAAAAAATTTTAAAGCTAAGTCATTTCTTTGGGCTTTTATCCTCCACTTTACCACAGTGCTGCTCATTTTCTAATATTTTTACAAGATCAATTTCTCTCTTTTTTTTTTTTTACAGAGATAGAGAGAGTGATAGGGACAGACAGACAGAAATGGAGAGAGATGAGAAGCATCAATCATTAGTTTTTTATTGTGACACCTTAGTTGTTCATTGATTGCTTTCTCACATGTGACTTGACTGTGGGGCTACAGCAGACTGAGTAACCCCTTGCTCAAGCCAGCGACCTTGGGTCCAAACTGGTGAGCTTTGCTCAAACCAGATGAGCCTGCATTTAAGCTGGTGACCTGGGGATCTCGAATCTGGGTCCTCCACATCCCAGTCCGACACTCTATCCACTGTGCCACTGCCTGGTCAGGCCAATTTCTCTTATTTATAATATTTATTCCATGAATGAAGATACAGCAGATTATTATTATTTTTTTTATTATTTGGCCCTTGCGTTAAACATGCAGCATGATATTGACTTGATAGCTATTGTATTTTCAAATTAGTTTTGTTATTTAATCATAAAAATTGAAGAATTTTTTCATATTTAAACAAGTAAAATAATGATAATTAAAACTGGGATAAAGTCAATCTCTAGTATGTTCCTAAACTTGCATCATCTAAAATCTCTCTCACTGGTCCTTGCACTCTCACTCACTCACTCCCTTCTAATATATTTTTACAAACATAGGTACATCCTATCTTTCTTCATCTCTTCCTCTATTCTTATATTTATCTGTTTGTTCCCTTTTACAGTCAGTGAGCACATCTTAAGTCCTAGAAACTATTGTATTGTATATAAACAAAGGTATTGTGAGGGTCAGGATAGACCAAAGAAAAAGGTGGAGATTAAAGTCAGGCCACAAACAAATAGAAGTCAACAAATAAGTATAATAGATTGTGATAAATGCCATGACAGAGTGTATAGGGTCTTATGTAGCACAAAGGAAAGGCATACAACATAGTTTTGAAAATTAGGAAATGCTATCTATAATATATAATATCTAAACTGAAACCTTAG
The DNA here is from genome assembly GCF_036850995.1 of Saccopteryx leptura. NCBI lineage: Eukaryota > Metazoa > Chordata > Mammalia > Chiroptera > Emballonuridae > Saccopteryx > Saccopteryx leptura. The sequence continues at coordinate 229,536,009 of NC_089505.1, read as the reverse complement.
ACATGAAGAGGAGATGACAGCTTCAAAAGTATATACAATTTTAACGCATTAGTGTATGTTGCCAAAATGCCTTTCAGAAAGATTGCACCATTTAAATTGTTACAGAGAATGTGTAGGATAATTTAACCACAACAATGTTATTAACACTTGTGCCAGTTTTCAGATGAAAATGTTATGTCTTACCTTGATTGGATTTTTTGACTAAGTAAGATTGAATTTATTTTCATTTCTTCATTAATTTTATATTGCCCTCCCAGACCCTCTGTACTTTCTAGAATGATTTTTTTCATAGCAAATAAAATCCTCTAAATACTTAATCTATTCTTACAATATTTTCTCTATTTCTTGTTTCTATCAGCCTTAAATATCTTGAAGTGATATCTGGTGTGTAATTTCTCTTTGATTTTGAAATCTGCTTTTTGGGCTCCCTTATTCCTACCCATGTACAAAATTCCTCTGTTCTTGAAGCTTATACCATTCAGAGTCATAAACTCAGCACTGCTCTGGTTCAATAACTATGTTATTCCCTTCATTACTTTGGTCTCTCATCTCACATCCCTTCCCTTCTCACCAAGCCCCACTACAGTATTTGGTGACTTGAATGGCCTTTGGATAGTCTCAATACCATTTATTCTCTTCTCATCTCTCTTTTTGGCTCATGTTTGCCTCCAACTCTCATGTCTACTCTTTGGACCTGATTATCCACCTTTGAGAAGGCGGTCCTTCTCAAAATTTATTGGCTCAATGGCCAATATATTTTTCTCTGATCAAAACTTCCTTTTAATCCATTATTCTCAAGTCAAACCCTGGATTCTCAAGTATTTTATATAATTTTATTTCATCAAGCACCTGTCACTGAATCTTCATTTTCTCCTAATCATGTCATTCCTTCCTTTCATGTTTTCACAGGCCACATTCTACTCTTTCTCCTCAAGGGTATAATTCATTATCTAACAGCATATTTCCTCTTTATCTTCTTCTCTTTAAATTCCTTTTTTGAATTTATTATTGGATAATAACATTATGTAGGTTTCAGGTGTATAATTCTATATACACCTTCTATATATTGTATTATGTGTTCACCATCCCAACTCAAGTCTCTTTCCTTTATCCTCTTCCAACCCCCTTTCCTTCTGGTAGTCAAAATACTGTTATCTGTGTCTAGAAGGATTGTTTTTCTCTGCTTAATTCCTTCATCTTTTTCCTCCATCCTCCAAACCCCTCCTTTCTGACACTTGTCAGTCTGTTATCTGTTTTTATAAGCCTGTTTCTATTTTGTTTGTTACTTTATTTTGTTAGTTACTTTACACATACAAGAAGAATCATGTGGTACTTGCCAGTCTTGGTTTATCATCACCCTTTCTTCTCATTCTATTGCTTTTTCATCATCCTTTCTTTTCTCCTGATGAATATCTGCTTCTCTTTCATAGAAAAATACTTCTGTTTGCTCTCAAGTTGCCAAAAGAAGACATCTAGATTTTTCAATAGATCAATTACAAATATTACCTCTTTCATCAGGCTTCTGGATGCTCTTCCCTTTCCTCTGTTCTGTGATGCTTTTTCTCATACACATGGGGACATTTCTACTTACTCTCTTCAAATAAAGCAAAGCTATATCCAATAAATTGCCTGTCTTCCTGCCTGCAAAAGCACTGGGATTATTTCAATATCTTTCTCAGGTCACCGATGACTGGGAATTTGATGTGCTTCACTTTAAATGTAATTCATAATTTTGAACAGACCTTGGTCCAGTCAAACTCTGTAAGGGGTTTTCGTTTCCTAAATCCCTGACAATGGGAACTCATAGAAAAAAAATTTTTAACCAACACTTAATTCCTCGTATTAACTGTGAATACATCTCCTCTGCTTCTGTCCCTGCTCCTTTGAGAGTTACCAATTTTTTTTTATTTTTTACTCAATTTTGGAGAGGAGAGGGAGAGACAGAGAGAGAAGAGAGACAGAGAGAGAGAAGGGGGGGAGGAGCTGGAAGCATCAACTCCCATATGTGCCTTGACCAGGCAAGCGCAGGGTTTCAAACCGGCGATCTCAGCATTTCCAGGTCGACACTTTATCCACTGTGCCACCACAGGTCAGGCTGTCCCTGCTCCTTTGAATGGGCCACTTTTATTTGGGGACTGAGTGGTGGGAGGGTACAAGACTGTGCCCCACAAGATGTAACACTCACCTCCACAATGTCTTTTAATTCACAATCTATAGATTAGTTGCAGTTGCTCTGCCTGAGTAGATGTTGAAAGTTGTAAATTCAAGATTCCTAGAAGTTAAGCAAAAATGAGAAGTTTCATAAAAGTTTTGGTGCCCGTTTTCATATATAGTAAGGGTATAGAAAGCACTGATAAGTTTAAAGGTCACTTTAATCAACTTTTAAAGATGGCTGTTGTAAAATAGTTTAAAAGCCATTAATTTTTTTCCCAGAAAAAAGAAAATGGCTTTCTATTCTTTATCTGATAGCAATCTGTAGCATATGCCAGAGGGAAAACTGCAGCAGCATCCAACCAATTTCAAAGATGTTTCTTTAGTTGGGTCTAAAATAATCATATTAGATATGAGTTTAGTGTTCTTTGCCTATAATTTTCCAGCAAATAAGTTTATGGAAAACTCTAGCACTTTGGACCTGAAAGGTTGCTTTCAGATCATATGGCCCAGTGCACTAATTCTGCAAGTGAGGAAACTGAGAAGTAGGGAAAAAAATATTTGTACAATTTAGACACAGAATTAAACCCAAAACAGCAAGACTGACACAGAACCCACTTTTCAGAGTCCTCATTCAGGTTATTTCCTACAAAATCAGGCTTGTCTGCTCTGACTGCAGTGGGCAGGGCTTTCCTTGCCAGGGGGTAACCTTCACTGTCTTCAAGGAAACAGCAAGAGTGCTCAGCCCTGAGTGACACCTGGAACAGTGCAACTGTCATCCAGTCTGTCAGTTCCTATTTTTTCAGACTGTAATTAAATACATTGCCAGATGAAGGTCTTTGTGCATATCTACCCACAGACAAAAAGAATTTTCTTCTTATGCAGAAAAAATTGCTCAAGGAAAAATACCAAGAAAAATACTTTATTTCCTTTTTTTGTCTCCAGGTTTACATTGACTAACATTTGAAATTTCTCATACTTGGGAGATATTAGCTCCCATTTGGAGTCATAGGTCAAACACATATACTAACAATATTAATGAATTGCTAAGAATTGAATGTAAATGACTATATTGTAAAGTCAAGTAAAGTTCTGATGTAGAATGAATTAGAATAATGAGCAGGGTTATATACAATGACTAAGGCTTTTCTGAGGATATAGAAATGTTAGTTATTTTTTTCTGTAGAGTAGGATAACATAAGAGTTTATGGTATCCATCCAAAATATAGAAGTCTATGTAAAAATGTTAAAAATTTTTATCCATTCTCTACCTTATTTGCTTACCTATAATAAAGTGGAAAGAACAAGGAGCAAATTGACATGAATTCAAATCCACATATCACAGTGTAGTTTTTCTAACATATTACTTAAACCTCTAGGTGAGGTTTCTCACTTATAAATGGAGTGATTGCTCTATCTCAAAGGTTCAATGACTGCTGTTTATGCAAAATCAAAACAGATATTGTGTGTAAAGCTCCTAGGTCCATGCCTGTAACTTGAGTATTCCACAAATGTCTCCTATAAAGAGAAAAATTCAGAAAAGCCAGGCACATGCAGTGTTAAACACATAGTTATGTCCCTTTTAATGTCTTTGAATTAAATAAGCTTCTCTTTTAATCACATATGGATTTATTTTCTCTCATCTCTTTGTACAACCATTCTCTCAACAAATATTTTGAATACCTACTATGTGTCAGGACTACTCTAGGCATGTGACATTCATCAGTGAATAAAACAGACAATTCCCTGAACTCATGAAAGCTACATTCTAGGAGAGAAATAATAATAAACATAATAAGATTGGGAGAAACTAACAAATGCTATGCAAATGAAGCCATCACAGATGACGGCTATTTGGAGTGCATGGAGACAGAGCTGAATCTTTTTATTTTAAATACAGAGATAGAGTTTGGCCTCTTGTGAAAGAAGTTAAAGGATTGAGCCATGCAGATATTCAGAAATCTGGGAAAGAGTGCTTCAGGGAGAAGGAAGAGCCAGTCCAAATATCCTACAGTGGTATCAAGAACAAAAGAGAACCAGTATGGCTCGATCAAAGTAAGCAGGAGGTAGAACAATAGGAGATGAGGATAAGGGGAAGAATGACAAATGTAGTCAGATTATATGATATTTATATTTTTTTTATCTGGCTGTAGTATTTAAAATACTAAAGCAGGGGTAGATTGGCACATCACAGTCTAGTGAAATAGCACATAGGCTTAGCATCTGGTTCTCTCAATGACTCACTTATGTGAGCTTGGCCATCCAAATCACACATCTGTATCTTAGCTCCTTTGTCCCTAAAATGAGTAGGATCTTAGTTTAATGATTTAATAAACCTAAATCAGCATTGGAAAATTGTGCAAATTTTAAATCTCTAAAGAAATGAATGAGAGAATGAGTAAATATTCTCAAGTAGGTAGCTTGGAGCACTAAGCCAAAATCTTCTTAAATTTCTCTCTCTTTTATCTTTATCAATCTTGTTTTGTCACCTGCAAAAGTGTGAATAAGAGATGCGAGGGCTTTATTGATTTTAATTTGAAAGTCACATCTTTTTTTTGGAAAAGGCAATATGATTGGCACTTTTTGGTGTTTTCTTTATAGTTAGCACAATTTAAAGGCCTTTAGAAAAGTTAGAAAAGCAGTGAAAATGAAAAGCATGTGATTTTAGTCATAATCTTTAGAAAAATGTACACATTAAGAATAAAAAAAGTGTGGGGAAGGAAGGAGAGGGATGGGGTGGGAGAGGGGAGGGGCACAAAGAAAACCAGATAGAAGGTGACAAAGACAATTTGACTTTGGGTGAGGGGTATGCAACATAATCAAGTGTCAAAATAATCTGGAGATGTTTTCTCTGAACATATGTACCCTGATTTATCAATGTCACCCCATTAAAATTAATAAAAAATAATAATAATAAAAATGAAAAAAGAAAGAAAAAATACATTAAGAGTAATTTTTTAATTTTATTTTCTTGATTTTATTTTAAGGGTAATAGATTGGCCAAGAAAAAGTGTAAAATATTATTTTGCATATTACCTTTGAAAATTCAACTCTCGTACACCCTAGTGACCTTTGCCTAAGGCAGTATTTATCACACAACTCAAGATGTTTAAATATATTAAATGTTCAATATTTGCTTCTTACTACAAGTGACATGAGAAATTATTTTGAGTTTTTTTGTTGTCATTTTTTCACATCTTAACACTTTCAGGGAAAATATTCTTAGTTTTTTATCAGTCAGAACAGACTATGTTATACTCTAGTAACTCCAAATCTCAGTGGTTTAACACAGGTTGAATTATTTTTTATAGTTTTCAAATCTCTGGTTCACAACAATAAATGTATTTCTTTTTTCTCATTTATGCTAAATCTTCATCACAAATCAGCAGGTCACTCAAAGTCACCAAGTTACTGAATTGTCAGTCTTGACAATGCTCCCAAATTACCAAGGCAGTAAAAGCAAATGTGTTGGATCATAATGTCTCGTAAAGCTTCCCTTGGAAATAACACGTCACTTCTACTCATATTTCATTGGCTATAGCAGGTCACATGGCCATACCTAACCAGAAGGGCATGACTCCCAGTTTTTCTCAAGATGACAAAGAGAATTAATGATGGCATCTCTGAGATTCTTGTTGTTGGTGTCTGTTCTGGCATTCTGGAGTCTTTAGCTCTCAGAGAGTCATTTAATAAAAACCTCAAATTGAGATGGAATAATATTAAATAAAAGAAATTAAAAACAAACAGGGAACCCAATGGGAATCACAAGCCAGAAACCTCTGAATAAAAAGTTACAGTCCAAATTAACTCAATGGACCAAACATCTACAGCAACAAAAAAACCTCTAAGGTTTTTATACAATTCCTATCATTCCTGTTCACCCTTGGAGTTTTTCTTTCCCCAAGGTAAGCTGGTACTCTCTCTTCAAATTGTTTTGGAGGCTGTACTGTTAAATTTCATTTATCCATAAATCTAAGCTTTGTAGAATAATAATTTTTGTAAAGCCTTAAAATAGTTCTCTGATAAGAAGATTAGATCACACAAAATATCAACACTAAATTTAATCACGGAAGAAACAGTCATACTTTTACCTTCCATTTCTCTTTTCTTCCCAGTTGTAACAAATGTTGTTTTGAATTCCTAGATAGCATGCTCATTTATGGGTTGCCTTCTCACCATTTATAACCCAATTCTTTTAACAATCATAACCAGTTTTTTGTTTGTTTGTTTATTTTTAGAAACCTCCATTCCAAATTCTCAGCCACAGAGTTTCAGTGAGATTTATCCCAGTCTCTAAATGAACTCTAATTGACTTAAGTGTATTATCTGTTCTCCTTGACCACAGTGACTGCTTCAGGAGGGCATGAGTCACAATTCCCATCAGTGATACAGTAGAAGAGTTTTTTTTTTTTTTTTTTTTTTTTTTTTTTTCTTTCTTTTTCTTTTTCTAAAGCTGGAAACAGGGAGAGACAGTCAGACAGACTCCCGCATGCTCCCGACCGGGATCCACCGGCACGCCCACCATGGGGCGACACTCTGCCCACCAGGGGGCGATGCTCTGCCCATCCTGGGCGTCGCCATGTTGCGACCAGAGCCACTCTAGCGCCTGAGGCAGAGGCCACAGAGCCATCCCCAGCGCCCGGGCCATCTTTGCTCCCATGGAGCCTTGGCTGCGGGAGGGGAAGAGAGAGACAGAGAGGAAGGCGCGGCAGAGGGGTGGAGAAGCAAATGGACGCTTCTCCTGTGTACCCTGGCCGGGAATCGAACCCGGGTCCTCCGCACGCTAGGCCGATGCTCTACCGCTGAGCCAACCGGCCAGGGCCCAGTAGAAGAGTTTTGATGGGGCCTTTGAGGAAAAGAGTTTCTCCTGGCTCCTGTGGGAGCCTTTGTGATTAGATCCTCCAGACAGTATGGAGAGACAATGGGAGTTCTGGGAAAGCTTCAGCGAGGTTACTTCCCTGAGTCATCCTGAGGGCAACCCTGCAAAGAGAAGGAAAAGAGAAGGAGGGCAGGGCTGGAGCATCCCAGCAGACTGCACTGGGAGCCCCTTCAACCTGCAACCCCTAAATCTACTATTGGACATTTCCATTGTATGGATCAATATATCATATATTTATTTTCTTTTTTAAGTCAATAGTGGGGGGGAGGTTTCTGCCTTTAAAATCAAACATTTCTTAATCATGGCATTGTCACATACATAGAGCAGAGCAAATAGGAAAAGAATGATCCCTCTAGCTTAGGGAAAGTTACAGACAGGAGCATAAAACTTAATTGAGACCTTAGCTAACAAAGAGAAGAAAAACACAGAACTAGCCTGGCACCCAGGAGACCTTGGTTGGAGTCATGGCTCTGCTGGGTCTCCATGCACAGGTGAGTTTAGTTTTACAAGGGTCAGTGTTTTAATCTAGAAGGGAAAGGAATTATGTTTGATAATTTCTTAGGTCCTATACAATTTTTTAATTATACTATTTATTGATAATAGAATCAAGTACAATAACTCAAGGAGGGTATTTTTGTTAGAGTAAATAGTCTGAGAGTCTAAATATTTGTTCCCACAGTGCAAAAATCATTATCTATAATCATGATATCAGGTCATCAAGTAAAGTTCAAATATTCAATAGCTTCTGTTTTATGATGGTAATACATTTTAGAAAGTCTTGAATATAAATGATTAAAATTAAACATGCAACCAGCAGCAGTTCCATACGCATGTGCCGAAAGAGAGGGGTGTATTGCATCATTATAATACTTATAAACGGGAAAAAAGTAAAGTATAAAATGAGTGGTAAAATATATATTACCACATCCTAGCTATGAAAGAATAGATAGCAAGGCATAATTGGTGGTGACATCTGGGGAAAGAAGAGGAAATGAATGAGTTTGGCAAAGAAACTAAAGATCACCACAGGTCCTTATTTGCCCAGAAGAGTCTCAGTTTATGCCAGTGTAATTACTTACTAACAGCCACCTTTTGACTCATGAAAATATTCTGGTTTGAAAAATACAATACAAATATACAGTCACCCAAGGAAATAAGAGCTTCTCTTAACACATTGCATAAATATTTGAATTGAAAATTTTATAATAAAAAATATATTCATGTAACACTTTTTCAAAGAAAAAAAAAACTTCAAGAGAATTATTTTCAACATCTAAAATAGTAATTTTCAAGCATTTGTAGGATCATGCAACCTGATATTCATAATATAGCTTAACTAGGAAGGCTGATAAATCACACTGTTTTAAAGGGAAAAAAATGTGATGATTCATAGACCTCCTCCACCTGCCTTCCTCTTTTCTCACTATGATCTAATGACATAATAGAATGCCCTCTAGTTAAACCCTTTGAAAGCTACTGCTTCTTGGATCATTTTCATCAATTGAAAAAGGCATATAAGTAAATGGATAATTAGAGCTGTTTTGTAGAAGCTTCTAACAATGAGGCAGAGCTGAAGTCATTTATGTATAAATTATCTGCACACATAACACATACACTTTACATTTGAACATCATGGATTTGAAGTGAATGGGTTTATTTATACATGGTTTTTCTAAATAAATTGTGTAAATGTATTTTCTCTTTCTTGGATTTCTTAATAACATTTTTTAATAGCTTACTTTATTATAAGAATACAATAAGTAATACATATAATATGCAAAATATGTGTTAATCTGTTTATCAGTAAGGCTTCTGGCCAACCCTAGACTATTAATAGTTAAGCTTTTAGAGGAGTCAAAAGTTATATGTAGATTTTTTATTGTAAAGAGAGTAGGCCTCCCTAACCCCTATGTTGTTCAATGGCCAACTGCATATATAAATATGCACATGCACACACACATATATATACATATAAATTTAAAAAACAATATCTCTACCAACCTACAAGGAAATAAAGTGAAAAATTCAATAAGAATCCCATAGAAAAATCTTTGGCTTGTAATCTTTCACAAACTTACCACAATAAGAGATATTCTCATTAACATAGAAAATTTAGCACAAATAAAAGACATGTTCCTGACGATGCACATCGCAACCCTCCCCTAGAGTGCTGGTTACACCTACAAGAGACGGACCCTCCCAAGAGTGACTAAATCAGACTCACTGTGAATGGGGCCAGTCCTAGAATTTGCATCGTTAATAAAATTCCTAGGTGACTAAATCATCTAAAAGGTTTCATCCACTAGTGGAGCACATCCTCTCCAGGAGTGTGCGCCCGGCAACAAAGAGGGAGACCTTCAGAGAGAATCATCTCATTAAACCACAAAGAGTGTATGAACTGAGTAAAATGGAGTAGTGTTGTTCTACTTCCCAAGAACACTGTCTGGATTTCAAAGATGAGTTGATATTCCCAGAGATAAACCTGTTGTAACACAGTTTAGAAAGAAATACTACCAGTCAAATCGTGTCTCCTAACACATAAAATTCTGTTCTGATACATTTGGGTTGATACAAAGGCATAAATACCAGACATGACTGTTTTAAGAGAATTACACCACGTTTAACTGCTAAGCCAGGCCATTTGTTATTTTTTAAAGGTCTGTCATCAATCTTATACTATTCCAAAAAGTCAGTCTTGTTCTGCTCTCCCTACCTACTTTAAATCTAACAGTCATTTATTGACTGTCTTTTGCAGGCTTGGCACTCTACTGAGAGGTATGGAAGTGAGAGTGGATAAGATTCACATTTCCTAGGGACCTACTTTGCATTAGGCAACAAGGTCTTTACTCTCAATTGCATTATGATGCTTTTTGAGAGCACTTTGTTTAAAAGACCCTATGTTAATATTGGAAATGCAAAATCATTTTCACAAATGGTTAGTACTTTCAAGGGAAAATTCCCATGCTATAATTTTATGGAAGGTAAAAAATCACCTGAATTTATTAATGTACTATGTAGAAAAACATAGTGGGAAAAAATATCAAATGTTAGTTGAGTGATTATGGGTGAGGTTGAGCATCCATTTCACACTTTTTGGTGCTACCTAAATTTTGAATAATCATTTTGAGACACTAAATAATAATAAAAATATAATATGCAAAGGAATTAATACAAAGTTCTACTAGCTTTAGGTAATCAATCAGCTAATATGTGAAATTTTATTTTTTCCTCTAAAATTTTGGTCTTCTTGATACCCAATAAGTTTCTGGATTTGTGTTACACTTTTCCTCTTACAATATGGCATTCATCTTTTTGTAGTGGCATCTTTTTGTAGTGGCTACCTATGAACTATGCATATCAAATCAATGGGTTTCAAAATTACTATTCACTCTACGTATTTCTTTAACTGGTCCAATCTTTTTCATCTGGACATGAGCTTTAAGCAACTAAAAGTTAGAAACCTAATCTACAGAATGTAGATTTGTATAAACCTCATGTGGGAATAAAGTATTCCCTGTCTCAGTTCTTCACTCAGAAAAGCCAACATTCATACAGAATTTTTATGTGAGATCGGCTTGGGAAATCTTCTGGAAAATTCTCCCTAAGGCATAAAATTCTTCTGGTGCCAGCCATGTCAGCTTTGTCCCTCGTTTGATAATGAAGAATCATTGTTCCCAAGTTTGTTATGTCAGAGGTAACTATGCCCTTTCTTGTAAAGAGAGCTCCCTATTTGTACAAGAACGAACAGCGTATGAAAATCCTATGCTTTTACTCAAAAGTCCTTCTGCCTATACCTTTAATTGTATATCTCCTGAACCTATGGTGGCAAAAACATGTTGCTTTGTTTAAGATTTAGGAAGATTGTCTGGCAAGGGTCCTCACCTTTACCTTCCAATTATAACAAGGTTAAGCTTTGGGAAGATGGCAATAGATTTTATCATTTCCCTGTCTCTGCCCAGCAATTCAGAGCTCTGCAGATCAGCATATCTCTCTTCTCTTTCATTCCCAATCACCAAGGAAGAAAAAGCAGTTACAGCATGAGGCCTTTTCATGGGTCTCTTCCACCTGCAAGTTAGAAAAGTAGTGTTTGTAATATATCCATGTGTCATTTGGGTACTGCATTTACTAGAGAATAAAAGGGCATGTGAATACCACTGGCCACGGCCAGTTCTCTTGGAGGTTTGAAGACTTCTATCTGATTTCAGTTAGAAATCACTAATAGTCACTCTTAATTTGAGGCAATTCCTAAAACCACCTTACCTAATATATAATATGTTCTTCAATATCATTTCCCCTTCTATCTTGAGACTGGAGACCATCTTATAAATATACCTCATGACCTACATCACTACCAGTTAGACAACTTATCATTTTTTTTATCAGATAAAATTCTGAGTTCTTTCATTGTCCTTCTACCGGTGAGCATACACACAAAAATTCCTGAGTTACATAGACTGTTTTTTATAACAAATAAGCAAGCACCCTTTCCTTTTCCCTTATCTATCACAGTACTTTTAACCAGTCACAATCAAAACTTTAGTTCATGAAGATTTTTTCTCTTGGTGATCTAAACAAATATAGAATCTGAGGTAATAGCCACCATCATCAAGTCAAAACTTTTGACGAGTAAAATGAGAAAAAAAAATAGTAATGCACATAAAGCAACTCAGCCTCAGAGAAGGGACAACTCTTTAAACTACATAATTCCTGATTAAGACACAAGAGGGAGGAAGTAGGGGAAGATTCTAAGGCCCTATGCACTTTAACACAGCTCTCTTTGATTCTTTCTAAATTAGGTCACTATAGCATTGGGCTTCTGCCACACTAATGCTTATTAACAGTTAACTGGGAGTTATTTTAAGCTCCACTCAAGAACTTATTATTCACACTAGCTTTTGCTACGTACAGTTTCTGGGAAAGAATACAAATGCTGAAGGAAGGGCAAATGTTAGCTAAATGAATAAAACTGAGGTTAAATTCTCTCAGCATTATTGGTTTTCCTCTCTTTTCAGAGGACCTAAAGAAATGCCTGCCACAGAAGAACTTTTGCAGAATCCAAGTACAAACAAAAAAATAAAAATAATTTATTAGGCACCACCTTGGTTAGTGCTTTTTCCTTTAGAGTATTTTAATTAATTAGTAACAGAGGCTTGTTGAAGGGAAAGTAAGAGATGTCTTATTGCAATTATTAGTCAAAATACGTTGAGTCATAGATCATATAAATAATTCTATAATGGTTGATATATAAACTTGAAATTTGTTCAACTCATTCTTGTCCAGAATATTTCTCAGGAAATATGATAAAATCAATCCATGAATACTACCTACCAGCACCTATTGTGAGAATAGCAATGGCCTAGGTAGAGTTAGGAAAAGAAAAACACCAGACAGGTGGACATAATTGAATATAAATGGCATATTAAAGTGGGAAGAAAGACCTAAACATGCAAGAAAAGTTTAGTAAATATGTAAGTAATCAAAAGGAAACTGACAAGGCCATCATCATAAAAGGAGACTTTAACATAGTGCTCTCAAATTTAGATAAATTAAATTAAAAATTAATAAAAATTAGATGTCAATAATATTAATAATAATAGGAAGTAAATTTAATATATTTATTACATTAAATTATATAACATGTACATTCTATTCAGCTGGCAGTGGAACATTTATCAAGTGCCCATCAGTAGATGAGTGGATAAAAAAGCGGTACATTTATACAATGGATTACTACTCAACCATACAAAAGAAGGAAATTTCACCCTTTGTGACAGTATGAATCAACCTGGAGAGCAGTATGCTGTGTGAAATAAGCAAGTCAGAGAAAGACAAGTACCATATGGTTTCATTTATATGTGAACCATCTGGCAACATGGCTTCTTACTCTGCAAAACTGACTTCTTTCTCTTTCCTTGACATCTTGGCTTCTTTTTCCTTCTTCTCCTCTCCCTTTTAAAATTTTTCTGGTATGAAAATCTATGCTCCAGCACATATTAGTAAGAAATGGCCCATCTCAAGCTGGAAAGTAATTTACAATTTCACAGATCACATACCTGGCACTGCCCAGCACCATTTTTAACAATAAAAGTGAGCAAACTCAAAAAAACACAAATTTTACAAACTCATTTGCCCAACAATAATAAACCTCACAATTGTCTCAGGATTGATTCAACTGGTGTTTGTTTCCACGTAACATCCAGCAAACACAATAGCATAAAATATCAGTCTACAAAAATAAAAGAAAATCTAGCCTACCAACAAAGGATGTGTAACATTTCCAAGGATGCAAAGAACCTTGCAAAATAACCTATGGGAAAATAGTAACTTGTGGAGTTGCCAATATCCTGCTCTCACTTTCTCTTCAAATGGGTGAAGAGTTGAAGAACCCAAGCCCTCCTGTGGAGCCATGATTTGCATTCTACTCTTTGTTTTTTTCTTCACTAGTAGAGTGGCATTTCTTACTCTTTCTGTCATAGGATGTTCTGTTACTCACTCCATTTCTCCTTTGGAAATCTTCTTAAAGAATATTTGAATATTTCTAATTTAATTCCTTTTTTTTAAATAAATAAAACAAACTGCATTTTATGGAGCTAAACTATTCCTGGATATAATATTTTTCCCTTGTGTTTTGGAATGAAATATTATTTTCTTTCTCTCGGGTCTCTGCTCCTTTAAAGAAAGGAATCCTGTAAAGCTAAAACCCATATCTTAGAAACATTAGACCCGTTTTCTCTATAGAGGTTTTCAGGAATCATAATTGGCTGCAAAGAGGACTAGCCAGAGAATACCCTGAGGAGTCCTCAGAACGGTTTCCCTTTGGAATGAGTCAGCAGTGCAGATCAGAGGAAGGACAGCGGAACTTGCTGTGGATATTAAGAAGCTATAGATAAATTTCTGCCATGATTCCAGTTTCTTAGAGGGCTTGGGGGAAAATACCCTTATCTCCATTTAGCACTCTTGTAAATACTAAAGGGGTAAATATTATAAAATGTAACTTTGGTAGATTCAAGATGACTGCGAATTCTTTGCTACTCCTCCTTCCCTTTGAGAAATGGAGTCAAATATCCTTCCCCTTGAATATGGGCTGGCTTTAGTGAGTTGCTTGAACAATAGGCCATGACAGGAATGCAATCCTGGGATTTCTGAAACTGTGTCTTTAGAAGCCTTACTGCTCTGCTCTGGTATCCTGGAAGCCAGGTGTTCTGAGGGGGCATCACTCTCCTGAGACCACAAGGCTGTGAGAAGCCAGAGCCAGATAGAGTGGCCTTAGGAAGATGAGACTTCACATGGAGACAGAGTGACCAAGGAAATCTGAAACCACAGACATGTGAGTGAAAAAGCTAGCTTTCAAGGGCATCTTCCAGCCCCAGTCAGCCCAATTAATTCCCAATGGAATGGAGATGAATTCCAGCTGAGTCATTCCTGAACTCAGGAACTACAAAATTATAACCCAAAATAAAACACTGTGTAAAATGCATAAAACTACTGCAAGTTTTGTGGTAGTTACCTACATGCAATAAACTGAAACATTAACCGAAGCAAATATTAAAAAAAAAAAAAAGTGAGCAGATATTTAATGTAGTTAACCAGAGTTAGTTGAACAGTTTTTATAAACCCATGATTTAAACACTATCACCCAGAAAACTAAAGATCAAAGCACAAAATTTAGCTAAAACCTAGCCTGGAAATCCTGTCATCCAGAGATCACAGATGCAGCAGAAATCCAGACCTGAGAGGGTGTGCTGAGCCAGCATATATGCACTCCTGATCCAAACTCACATTGCATTTAGCTATCACCCAAGACTGCAGTGAGTAATTCCTAGCCAAGTTTGGCATAAGCCCAGAAATATTGGCCAAGCAAAATCAAATGCCAAAATTGCAGCCCAGCCATTGTTTAGCATTTCTTAATCAAGTTCATTGCAGTCTACATGCACGTAGTAATTGCTTAGCATGCTGCGCTGACATCGCAAGCCGTAGATTTTACGGTAGCTGCACGCCTTTCCCTAAGAACGTATTTTTGTGGGTAAAATATTTTCCACTTGTTAAGGACCATCAACAAGGAAATCCCTATAAAAGACAAAAAAATAAAATATAAAAAAAGAGGAACTATGTAAATGTTACCCAATTTAAAACTCCCAATTTTATTGTACTTCTTCTGTTGTTTCATATACATTTTCCTACAACATAAAATAGTGCCGATTTTAAACAGTCATCCAAAGAGTATTTAACAATTAGCCTTCAATTTCCAATATGCAATCTCAGTTTTGACTACGCTTCAAAAGAGAAGCATCTTCCTTCTTGTGACTTTTTGGTGGTATTTCGCTACTGCCTTGACCTGCTAGGTCAGAAACACCCACTTTACTGAGTAAACAGATCAAAGAATTAGATTGCTATTTTTTTGCTCTATGTTAAGCACAGAGAAAATCCCAGGTAATAGCTAGGTCTCAAACCACCTATTATGCTCCGACAATTTACTTTAGTTATGGCTTTGGAGAATTTAGATTTCCTTTTCCCCCTCAATTTAGCTCTCTGCTAGTAGAGTCCAGCCATGCTACAACCTCCATCTCAACCTTCACCCTTCTGCTGTTGAAGGATTTATTTTAGTTGGGGATTCATTCTGATCATCTTTTGACATTTGCAGGAAGGCTTTTTCTGTCCTTTTCGGTAAAGGAATGAAAAAGCAGTTATATACCAAAAGATAGTTATGAATGAAATTGTAGACATCTGAAAGTATACTGATGCCATTCTATTTCTTGGGAGAAAATGTGTGTTGAGAATAATAGAAGAACAAGGGATATTCTGAATGTCAATCTTGGGCATGCCTTAGGAAATGGTGGGTGTGTGTGTGTGTGTGTGTGTGTGTGTGTGTGTATAACATCTACCAGAAAGTTCTGTCCATTTTTGGAATAAAACAAAATACAATTTTTTCTTACCATCAATAAACTTTATTAAATAATATAATTGCCATCATTATTAATGATTTCTTGCCAGTGTGAGGGCAATTTGTATAGCCCATTTTTGAAAAATGTTTTATCTTTTGATGCGAAAAATTGAACCAGTGCTTGTTTGATATCTTCTTCATTTTTAAAATTTTTGCCCTTCAAAAAATTTTGTAAGGACAAAAACAAGTGATAGTCGGAGGGTGCTAAGTCCAGGGAATATGCGACAGACATGCTTCTGTAGCATTTCTTCCTTGTTGAAATTTGTAAAAATTACAGTGGCGTAAATGAACTTTATCAGTAGCCATGGGTACACTATCACTTCACACATAAGAGTAACATGAATCAACTTTGTTTTAGTTAATTTGCTATGTCAGTATGTATATATTAAGTGATAAAAATAGAGAGGCACACATGCGCCAAATAAACATGTGCTTGTGTGTCGAAACGTGTTGTGATAGAAACGGACAGAACTTTCCGGTAGACCTTATATATTTTTCCCACTTACTATTGCTGCAAAACAAACCACTCCCAAAATATAATGGAGGAAAACAACAGCCTTTTTATTAGGTTCAATTTATAGGTCACAAATTTGGGGAGTTCATAAAGGAGATGTCTCATCTCTCCTCCACAGTGATCTGGGGAAATTTAAGTAGCTGGAGGTGGGTGAGACAGTTCAGTGGGGCCATCAGACTGGTCTCAGGTCTTCTGTACTTCACACCTGCTGACACTGACATGTCCAAGATGGCTTCCTAACCCTCATATCTGAAACCTGTGTTAAGATAGCTGGACATCCCTCCTTCTCCATATAGCTTCTCCATGTAGCTACTTGGACTTTATTAATAACAACTTTAGGGTGGTTGGCTTTTATATATGACTGCTAGTTTCCCTGCAAGCAAGTATTTGAACTACCCAAATGGAAGCTGTAAAGCTTTTAATAACCTTGGATTAAAAATCTCAAAGCAGCACTTCTACCAATGCCAGTCATATTTAAGAGAAGAAGAATTAGATCCACCTCTATGAGAGAAATAGCAAACAATTTGTGGTCTTTTAAAATCCTCTCCAGTGGATACAATCAAGAAGCAGGTACTAGTTGCATTGGGAATCGAGGCATAACAACATGGGATAACTGGATAAAAGGATGACAGTGGAAATGACCTCCTCTTTTTCCCTTTGGCCCCTGGACTAGATTGGGAGGCATTCCTCAGATACTGCAGTAAGAGGACATGGAAGACGTTAGACTCAATAGGACCCACTGGTACAATACCAACCTATGAGGCAACAATATGGAAAATAGTGAATGAACCCTTGGACAGAGCTGGTCTTATAGGTTCTCAGGACTAATCACCATATAGTCAGGGAATCTTGGAGGGAGGTGAGTTGAGGGCAGAAAAAAATTCAAGTTTTAGCAAGTTTGAGTCCAGAGAAAAATATTTTTAAAAGACACATGAAGATATTTACTAAACCAAGTTGTTGAAGAAAAATGGTCATTATCTTCTAATTATTGATAAAATTCCAATTCCTGTGTCATTTGATCACACAGGAAGATGCCAGGGAGCACATCAAATAAACATATCTTTATTTTCATGAAGATTAAACTCTCAACAGCATTTTAGTATACTGCTCATAAAAATTAGGGGATATTTCAAAATGAATATATTATCGCTTCATATTCATTTTGAAATATCCCCTAATTTTTGTGAGCAGTATATTTTTATTTTTTGATTGATTTTAAGAGGGAAGGGAGAGAGAGAAACATTGGTTTGTTCTCCACTTAGTTGTGCATTCATTGGTCACTTCCATTTGTGTCCTGACTGAGGATTGAACCTTCAACCTTGGTGTTTTGGGACAACAGTATAACTGACTCAGCTAACCAGCCAGGGCCTTCAATGGAATTTTATATTCAAATATTCCTTTTTGATGGATAGTAAGCAAGACCTGATGGACCTGGAAAATCACATAGAAAAGAATACATGAAACAATATACTGATACACACACTTATATACACATATATATTTGAATGTGTGTATGCATGCTCATTTCTAACATTTTTTCACAAATAATATATTTTTGTAAAAAGTAAAATGATGTAGAAGGATATATAAAACTTGATTTCTTATTATGACTCCTTTTCCCCCAAATCCTTGAGTTTGTTGTGAACATTTCCAGACATTTTCAGGGAGATTGTTTTTGCTCAATCACATGCTTCCATCATCTGATTAAGGAGATGAGACATCAAAGCCCTTATACAAATAAACCATTGAAATAATGCTTGAGCACAAAATTTTATATTTAACCAAACACAATCATAAAATTTCATTTGTAGTCTTCTTTCAAAGGACAAATGTCATCACTTAAATTTTTTTAACCTCAATTTCAAAAAGACAATAAAATTACATGGATATTGAGAGAAAATTTTCTCTTTGTAAAGTCCCTAATATTAATAATTTTTGACGATTTGGTTTTCACTTTGAGTGCCTTTCACATGGCTGATGTACCACTTTTTGTAGTTGTCTTCTTCCTTCCAAGTTCAGGGATAGCTTACTGCCTAAGGTGAAGATGATCTTTACAGCAAACACAAGTTGAATCATAAATCTACAGAGAAGTAAAGAGTACCTGGTAGAATTTTTTTGACAGCAATTTTGTGTAACCCCAGTGAGCATGGGGTTACAGCTATGATCCCATGCTCAAGCCAGTGACCCCACTCTCAAGCTGGTGAGCCCAGACTCAAGCCAGATGAGACCGCACTCAAGCCAGCTACCTCAGGGTTCGAACCTGGGTCCTCTGCATCCTAGTCTGGCACTCTATCCAACGTACCACCACCTGGTCCAGCTCCATATTGCTAGTTGATTGGCATCCTCACTTGCAGTTTTTTTCACCTGTGGACAGAATGAACATTATTATGGGTGCTTAGAATATGCTGTTGCACAAATGAACGTTAGAAAGAATAAGGAATGTAAATTTGTGATTTCCACATTGGGTGGCTGCCCAAGCATCCTACGTTAGAGGGAACCTTGATTACAAGTGCCATTTTAACAATCAGTTCGCTGAACTCAACAAAAAAATAGGAATCGGTTCTGCCAAACCGGAACAAACTGGCTGAATCTTACCACTGTCCCCCTCCCCCCATCAAGGCACAAATGAGAAGCAATCAATGAACAACTAAAGTGACGTAACTACAAGTTGATGCTTCTCATCTCTCTCCCTTTCTGCCTGTTTCTCTCTCTCTCTCTCTCTCTCTCTCTCTCTCACACACACACACACACACACACACACACACACACACGCTGCAACTTTATGGAATAGTTTGGAAGAATGAGCAAAGAAGAGAGCCTGGAATATAATGTGTTCAACAAACACTAACCATAACAGTAATCTGCTACAATCATATTCTCTGATTGATGCCTAAGGTGGATATTAATTAGCATTTTTTTCTTCCCTGTAATCATTTGTTTTTATTTTTATTATGCAAATACTGAAATATAGTTCTCAACAGGAGTCAATCCCTGCAGACACAGACTGTCAAATTCATACTTTGTTCTCAGTGAGCACAGGCTGTGTGAGAGTTCATCAAAATCCTGGCAGAATGCATAATGGTCTGAATAAATAATTAATTATTAAAAATTTTTCTGTGTGGAAATGGTACACGGGAAATACTAAAGAAAAAAATGTAAATGTCAGTATGTATTCAGTGTGCTTAAGAACTCCCTCCTACTCTGAGTATTCTAATTCATTTGACAAAAGCAGAAATTCAGTATTAACTGAACTGAAAGAAAATAGTACCCTGGCCGGTTGTCTCAGGAGAACAGCATCTGCCAAGTGTGTGGATGTCCTGGATTTGATTCCCATTTAGGGCACACAGAAGCTCCCATCTGCTTATCCACCCCTCCCCCTCTCACTTCTCTCTCTCTCTCTCTCTCTCTTTCTCTCTCTCTCTCTTTCTTCTTCTTCTCCTCCTCCTTCTCCTTCTCCTTCTTCTTCTTCTCCTGCAGCCATGGCTCCATTAGAGCAATTTGGCCCCAGGAACTGAGGATGGCTCCATGGCCTCTACCTCAGGTGCTAATAAATGGCTCTGGTTGCAAAGGGGCAAGGGCTCCAGATGGACAGAGCATTGCCCCCTAGTAAGCTAGCCAGGTGGACCCCAGTCAGGGCACATGCAGGAGTCTGTCTCTGTCTCCCCTCCTCTCACTAAATTAAAAAAAAAAAGAAAATAGTAGAGCTGATGAATAAAATTTTATGACATATTTCTGCATACATTTATGTTATCAAACTTTAATTCAAAAACATTTTATGGATATACTATTAAGAAGTCATTCTGAGTCAGAAGTTCAAAATTTACTTAAAATTTAGATAATTGGGCATGGACTTCTATTGACTCCCCAATAAGGTGCTTATATATAAATATAATGTTCTAATGAAAAATAATATATATGCACATAAAGTACATAAACATCTTCTAATTTTCATCTTTGAAACCTTTTTAAAATGTTGTGTTTATCAGGCAAAACCAGGGGAATATTACCTAACAAGGCCTGGGCAAGCTCTCAAATGCACACAGCCATAAACACTGCTAAAATGACACCTCTAAAGCCATTTTGGGTCTCTGGCTCAAAAGGCCAGAAGCCCTGGAACACTGTCCGGACTCAAAGCTGAGTATTGCTTCACAAGGTATGCCTTCTTAATGAGATTGTTCAACCTAAGCTTTTATGAAAATTGTTCCAATTAATAGTCTTATATGATGGATATGGAATCGTAGTTATGAATTTCCATTCCAGTTCACTTTGTGCAAGAGCAATCATTCTTAAAGGCTCATAATTTCTTTTAATTGAATATTTCATTACCAGGCAAGGGTACAGAGAGCAAAACTAATTTTCTTTGCCTTTTATTTAGCCCACTTGACTTGGGAATAAGTACTTATGATGTAGGGCTAAGAAGTAATCATTAGTCTTGCTTCTAAAATTAAATTGCCGAACAATGGAGAGCAAATTATTTTATGTTCTGTGCCTCGGTTTCCCTTTTGGCAAAATAAATTGTTCACAATTAAGTTTCAAAAATAAAAAAAAATATGACACATTAAAGTGAACAGGCTCTTCTCCACTTAAGGTCTAAATGAATTGTTTTTCTTATTGAGAAAACCTACACATTTTACGTCCTTTATCTCCCTTTCCTGTCTGAGGCTGGCTGCACTTCACTCAGTAAGGTTTAAGATTGTGGGAAGAACAGCAGATGAGGATTAGATAACTTTCAGATTACTCCTGGTTTTATCATTTACTTGGTCACACAATCTTGGCTTACTTGCGGGGCTGCTTCAAGACTTATTTTCTCATTTGTCTTTGTGTCTTACTGGCCTTCACCAGGCTTTGGGAAGTTGTTGTTTATTATCTGCTACATCACTAAAGAAGCATTCCATCTCTGATGACATCTATGATTATGGGGTTCCTTAAAGAGAAATGAGGACTAACCCTGTCAAGTGTCATATCTGTGCTTACCCAGTTAGTCACTACCAAGGCCCAGAACTCCTCTGTAATCTATCATTCTGACCCTCATCACCTTGCTATTCTTTACCTCCCCCATGCTCACCTCTCTGTATTCCCAAATCACCTCATCCATTGCCACTGTAATCTGCAAGTTCCCCAATCCTCTGATCACACCATTTCTTACCATCTACCCACACTCCTTTGGATTTATGTTTCTTCTTGCTCAGATCAAATGCCACTGTGCCATTAGAATCTTTTCCCTGCAGATAATTATAATTCTCTTGTGTCTTTTCCCTTCTGTTTTATTTTTTGAGGAAAAACTCACACCTTGGATGAACATTATTATGTATCTTCTTCATGTATACACCTGGGCAAGTTGAACATTGCTGGGGGAAATTGCATGATTTTCACTATAAATTAATTTTGTACTTAATATTATAACTTATATATAAAATCATAATTTTATAACTAATAATTAAATTATATTTCAGTATAAATCAATCATCTCAGCCTTGGCTAGGTAGCTCAGTTGTTTAGAGCTTCTTCCCAATATTTCAAAGTTGAGGGTTTGGTCCCAGCCAGGGCATATACAAGAATCAACTAATGAGTGCATAAGTAAATGGAACAACAAATTGATCTCTCTCTCTTTTTCTCTCTCTCTTCCCCTTCCTCTCTCTCTAAAATCAATTTTAAAAAATTAATTAATCATCTCATTTTGATACTTAATATAGCCCCCAAATGCAACTATGTTTTTCCAATAGGTTCAGTTTTCTGCTCCACAAGGTCTATCTATCTGTTTACAACTTTAAAACCTATTTCTTACTCTCATAGTCAGCTGAAGAGCTTGCCTCAAATTTTATGAAGAAAGTAGTCCTAAGAAACAAGTTCTTATTTTCCTACCAGGAACCCTACAAACCTTCCTGCATTTATTTATATCTTCTATTTGCCTTTTTCTCCTCTTAAAAGCAAAATTGTTCCTTTTTTTCTCTATCAATCATTTAATTTACAGCTTCCATATTGCAGAATTTAATTGACATATTGTTGTCCTCTTCTCTATCTAAACAGTTTCTTTTATTTTTTTTTCATGGGAGTTCCTATGCTTGTTCTATAATTATTTCTTGGCCCCTTAATCTATTTTGGACACCCCTTTCCCTCCAGTATCTATGTTCTCTGAGGCAGGAACATATTTTTCTTCTTGCTGTGCCCTTCCGCGTGCCTGGCTCATTTTCTGAGCATATTGGTCACTCTATTAATAGTCATTAAAGAATGAATTGAATAATGAATAAAGAAAAGACTTACATAAAATTAACTTAAGGGTCAAATGAAATTATTAGGTCAAATCACTGTTGGAAACATTAAAGTGCTAAAGAAAGGCATTTTTACTCCACTTTTTTTTTTCTACAGTAAGTGATAGGTCTAGGATTATTTCCATTCCTCAATTGTCCAAACCACCTTTTTGTTCTCATTCACAAATTTTCACAAATTCTAGCTCATACAGGAAGCCTGCACTGAGCAGGTTGGTTGAGAGAATTTTCTTCCAACCAAATGCACATATTTATGCCTAGCAACTATCTTTCCCATATGTCCAATTATGTATCCAAGATAAGTGAAAATTAGGTGGAAAAAAAAACAAGAGCCTTAATTAACTCAAAATAAATCATGTTAATTTTTTTCATTTGTGTATATAAGTCAGTGCAAGTGTGCTGTGCTTTTATTTTCAGCATGGGGTTGGAGTGGATTGATCTTGATGACATAAAGGCTCCATGAACCCTATGATCTTGGTTCTTTTTAGCATTGTGGGGATGCAGGCTTAGCCCCAAGACAAGCTTAAATGTTTAATAATAATTTTTTTTCTCTTTTGTTTAATAGGTTAATTTAAACTAAGGTATCCTCCTGTGGATTTCTTCAGTTCACATGATTTAAAAATCCTTTCCCCATGACTCCTTGCTGCTATAAGATAAAGTTTGTATTTTTGGTATATCAAACACAAGATCCCTTGTAAACTAGAATCTCACTTTCTAACTACAATCTATTTTATTTTATACATATATTATACCCACCCAAACTCTTACTTTGAAATCTATGGTTTATTGCCTATAAACTTAATGTGGTCTCATGCCTCCTCCACTTTGTTCATGCCATGCCTTCTTCCTGAGAGCTCTCAGCCTGTTCTTTCTTTCTTTTTTTCTAATCTAGAAAACAACTATCTGTCCTCGAGAATCACGGTGAATTTTTTCTCCTTTATAAAGATTTATTTAACTTCTCTAGAAAGAATTAGGCACTCCTTCTTTGAAGGTGTCATATCATTAGAATACTGTTATGAAATATCTATATCTATATTCACATTCAAAACTCCAAGTGTGCCACTGACATCCTATTTTTTGTGAATTATATTCCTTGTAGTACACAGGACACAATCCACCATCTTGTTGGCCAGTTATGGACACTCTCTATATCATATTTTTATGTTTTCTACACATGTTATAAGTACTTCTTCACATCATAGCCTTCAATCCTAAATGCTATTTTGGTCTTTTCAAGACATACTTGACTACCTGTATTCTTTTTATAACAATTTCTATATTTGCTACTCTTTTCTTATATTTAGAAAAGCAAGTATCATTCTATTTGTCTCATTTAAATATGACAGAATTTCTAGAACAACACACTCGACCTCTCTACGCATTCTTGTTTCTATCTCTCAGTTGGTTATAAATTTTGAGATTTAAAAAAAAAACTGTTATTACAGTTCCTCTCAAACCTCAAGACAAATTCACAGCTTAATTTTGCTCTGAAACACAAACATTGCTTTAATGAGTAAAGCCTCATTGACCAGATTCAAGGCAGTCAGAGTCATAATGTGGCAGTTATACTAATAAAAACATTTTATTTTTAACTAATGTAAACTTGTAGACTTTTTTAGTTCAGCTTTGTCTGCAGGGATCCAGTTCTGCTGCTTTTTCTCACTGAAATGTCATCTATAATTTAAAGCAGTGAGCCAAGATTTAAAACAGAGAAAAGCTATTCTAGATCTTAATGATCAAGGTTTGAAAATTATTGGTTCTTTCTTGGAAACCATGTCACTCTACTAAAAATCAGAGCCCTTTTTTAAATTCAGAAATCAATACATTTTTGTGTCTACTTATTTGAAAATTCTATGTAATTACAATTGTTCTTCTGCTGGGTTTTGAATATTAAAAAGCTAAAGAGGACAAATATTTCTCTCAAATAATTTGTCTGAGTTTAGCATTGCCAGCTGGCTAGAGGGCAATGTTAATGGAACTGAAATCCCAGGTTCAATGGGAATATTCACCAATCACTTTGTTCTGGTAAATGGCCTCAGTTACACTTTTAACCCTAGAGAATTAACTTATGATTGTTAACCAATTATCTCAATAAACACTTAACAGGGTAAGAATATATGGTTGCAAAATCCACTGCAACTAATATAAAGGCAACTTACAGTTTTACTCAATAGAATTTACTCTGTTTATTAACAGGTTAATGAACTTTATCAATTTTATGGAATTAAGTACAATTTCCATGTTGATTATGTTCTAATCTTTGTCTTTTCCTTGATTCCAATTTTCATTCATATATATGTTGATATCTTTATTTGGTATCTTTTTAGCATTTCACATTTATAATGACCAACAAATCAAAACAAATTAAATGATCAAAACAAAAGACAACCCTGCTACTTTTACTTCTAGCCCAAACTATTTATTCCTCAAGTCTTCTCTTCCTTAGTTAAGGCCATCACTATCTTCTCAGTTGTTCAAGCTCTAAATCTAAAAGGCATTCTCAATTCTTCTCTTACTCTCACCCCTCAAAGCTATCCATCACCAAGTTTAGTTGTCCTACCATAATAATTATTCTTTTTTATTCCTTCTTTTCCAAGAGAGAAGAAGGAAGATAGAGAGGCAGACTCCTGCAATGTGCCACAACTGGGATCCACTCAGCAACCCGTGTCTGGGGCTGATGATCTGCCCAACTTGGGACATGCTCACAACCAAGCTATTTTTAGTGCCTGAGAAGGAGGCTCCACTGAGCCATCCTCAGTGCCCAGGACAGATGTGTTTGAACCAATAGCGCCATGGCTGCAATAGGGGAAGAGAGGGAAAAAAAAGAGAGAAGAGGGAGGAATGGAGAAGCAGATGGTCCCTTCTCCTTTGTGTCCAGAGCAGAAATAGAACTGGGACATCCACACCCCGAGATGGTGCTCTACCATTGAGCCAACCAGCCAGGGCCCCTAATAATTATTTGTAATCCCTTTCTGCATCTTCATTGTTAGCACTCTAGCTTAGGCCACCTAGATTAAAGCTACAGACTTTCAAGTAACCATCTGCTTCCACTTTTTCTTCACTCAACATATTCACCATAGAGGACTCAGTTTTATTTTAAAATGGAAATCTAACAACAGAACTTTCCAGTGACTTTCTTGTGCACTTGGGAAAAAATGCAAATTCCTATGCATTGCCTACAAAGTCCTGGGTGAGCTGATCATTGCCTACTTTCTTTTTTTGCTCAACACACTCTAGACACACTGGCCCTTTTTTGTTCCTCAGACTCACTGACTCTTTTTCATTACAGGCCTGGCATCTCCTCCTTCTTTTCCATTAACTGCTCTGTTCCAGATTTGATTTCCGCATGCCTGTGTTCTCATTATTCAGGGCTAAGTTCAATGGCACCTCCTAAGTGAGATGTTCCTTTGAAAGTCAGATGTTTATTAGCTCTCCTATTTCTCAGTCATTAGTCTATGGTCTTCACTAGGACTTATTATCTGAAATTATTCTTTTCTTTGCATGTTTATTTTCTGACTGCTTTAAAGAAAAATTTAAGCTCTAGGAGAGCTAAGATTATCTGCCTTAGTCATGGATGGCTTTGCCATATATCTGGTATTCAGAGTAATGTCTTAAATCTAATGAGCCTTTAGTAAATATTATTGAGTATATGAATATTAACTTGCCGCAGAGAGATTATGGATCATTGATGATAAATAATACTGTTTCCTGTTTGACAGCCTGGTATGTTGCTTAACATATGTTATAAAGTTCTCTCTATATCTCAACTGTTTAATTTAGAATGCTGAGGTTCCAAGTTAAGTCTTCTAAATAAGAATGATGATATAATTATATTGTTGCGAAGGTAAAGGGTACAAAATGAGCTAAGTGAAGTTCATAAAGAATTCCATGAGGAATATTAGCTGAAGAAAATAAAATTGAAAGTTAGTAATTAGTAATAATATTATAAAATTATAAGAAACACACAAAAGATGTGAGATCAGAAAAAAAATAGAAAACGGTTTCAAAGAGATGCTGTGGAAGTAAGTGTAATTGAAATAGAAAAAAGATTAGTCATCTGAAGGTTATGTGCTTTTTTTAGTTTTGAATGGGAGAGAAAAAAAGTTTGTGGTTATTCTCCTTTTCAGAGGATGTAAAGAACAAGAGTAGTGAAGGGATTAAACAAACAAACAACCCCCCACACACACAAACATGTAACACATAGACACAGAAAACAGTGTAGTGATAAGCAGAGAGAAAAGGAGATGATAGGTAACTGGAGGTGAGCAAAGAATGGGGATGGAAAGAGACTTTGCTTGGAGTGATGGGTGCACAGTGCAGTGTGCAGATGATGTTTTATTAACTTGTACACTTGAAACTTGTATGATTTTGTGAACTATTGTCACCCCAATAAGGTCAATTAAAAAAAAGAACAGATAAAAGTGTTACTTTCTCTGAGGAATCACTGCCTTTAGTGGCATTTCCTTTTCCTAATTTCTTTTTGAATATTTGTTTAAAATGTATATTTTTCTATTTGCATTATCCTCTTAGTGTTTATTAACTCCAAAGGGCATAAAACTTCTTTTTACCATTTGTATCTATTTATCAGCTAGTTCAAAGTTAGGCACATAATAAGCATAAAAATTTTCTGTAGCAGTGTAAGCATCAGTTTGGTATTAGGACATCTGTGTTCTACTCTTTACTCTCTCCCAGTCAGCATTTTAACTCCTCTAAGATTTTTTTTTTTGCACCAATGTTTATATATGAGTTAGAATTATTTGGTAGCTATAAAATACTCTTTTACCTTAATGTGCTAAGAAGCATTCTGAAATTGAAAGCCCTCACATTTCCCCAAAGTCTAATAGTAAGAATTCTATGTGTAGTGGGACTTCACATGAAATTTTCCTAGATCTGAACATTACAGCTGAGACTTTGCGCAGTACAATATTAATCTTACCCAGAGAAAGATTTGGCTTTCCCCCCCAGCTCCTTAGAAGTAAGCCGTAAGACCTTGAAATATCCTGCCTGATAAGAGTGTCTTTATTTACCAGCAGCCATAAGCTGTGCCAGAAAGTCTACGCTAATAATTTGATATATAGTGGAAACCTTAGGCCAGAGTATCTGCTTGACCTCTATAAGTGTTGGAGACTAAAGTTAGCTATTTGTACATGACCTACCCCTAATAACAAATTTGGACACCAACAAATCCAAGATGTCTTTTGAATAACAGAAAAGAGATCTAGAATAGTGAGTAAAATTGGCTGACTCTTTAAGTTTAAATAAGATATATTTATATCTCTCAAATTGAAGATTTCTAAACAAATCTGAAATGTTTGCCATCTCCTCCTTCTTTCTCTCCCTCTCTCTTTTTTTTATCTACCTATCTATCAATCTATCATCTATCATCTATTTATCATCTATCTGTCTTGTGTGATTTCTGCTCTTAAACCTGATGGCTAGAAGTGACAAACATACAAGAATTTTTATTTCTTTCAGTGACTGAATGACAGGAACTTTATTTTTCATTATTTTTTTCTGTGAACATTTGTTGAGGAACAAATAACAATGATTATACACTATTGTCATTATATTACTTTTTAAAAGGCATTTTTAAAGTTCAATAACCAAGTAACATTTTGGCTGTGTTAGCCTCCAGTGGTGCCATTGTTAAGGTGGCAGTATAGAGTTGATATCAGGATAAATTTTTTTCAAAGTTGGTTCCTCATGGTGTTCAGTAGGGAAAGGTTTTTGCAATTGTGTCCTTTTAATGAGACAACCTTAACAGGGGGCCAGGGCCATGTGTAAAGAACTCTTTGTTTGGGTAAAAAGATGTTTGTGAGGTGGTGTGCATTGTCATAATACTCATGGAATTAAATTCAGGAAAGAGTACACACACCTCAGGAGGTATTCTTCTGCCAACCTTAATATATCCCACTTTAAGTAAGAAAGATCCTGAACTTTTAAACAAGTTTTACCCATTAATGAATTAGGTTACATTGAGATCCCAAGTATTATTATCCCCTAATTATCAAATAAGAACCATTTAAACTTTTAGGGTCTCAGTTTTCTAAATTAAGTGCTCGGATTCAATCCAATAATCTATCAAAACTTTCAAATTCTACAGTCTGTGATTATCTGAAACAGGTAGTTATGAGAGTGACTGGAACTTTTTGACTCTAGACTAGCTCTGTTATGAGCCTGTTATATCAACAGGACATCAGCTTAGCTACAGCAGAGTCCAAAAGACTCATGGACTGGGTGATATTCTTGTAGACTTTGGTCAGCAATTCTCAAACAAGAAATCACAAAAAAATCATCTCATCATTCTCACAGTTGGAGAGAATTATTGTACTACCTAAATTAGGCCAAGGACTGAGCCACAGTGGAGACTGAACTGCCTCTTTAAAAGCTGCAGTCACTCCAAGTCAGGGTGAAGGGCACCATCAAGGGAAACCTGCATCAAGGCTAATGAGGACCAAACTGAAAGCGGCCATGGGACTGCTTTAGAAAAACTGCCTTCCTGCTAGTGCCCAAACCTAAACTCTATCATTCTCCAGGAAACTGTTTTACTATGTCTCTTAGCTGCTGCCAACCCACTACCTTAATTCAGACGAAAGCAGAACTGGTGCTGGCTGGGTCTGTCCCACCCTTCTTTACCCTTTCACCATCAGGGCAGCATGGTGAGACTCACTGCAAACCAACAAAGGTCAGCTGCCTGTGGATATTACCTTGGAATGCCTGTGTGCACTGAACAGCTTCTTGCTGACCACTGCCTCCATGCGCACATAATTTTAATTTGGTTGTTTGTTCAGTGATTCCACAGTGGATTATACACTCTATGAGGATAAAGATCATGTCAGCATTTTTGTTTTCCCACCATATATACTCAGTGCCTAAGACAGCCCCTGAATCATCTCTGAAACCCAATTAATGTTTGTTCAGTAAGTGATTGGTCTTTTCCCTTTTATCAGGAAGCATTTTGCTAGCTTACGAAGTATTCTGTATATCATTCTGTTGGGTTTTTTTTAATTATTGAACAAATATTGATTGAGTGATTGAGGGCTATTATAGTCATGATATTGCATATACACCAATGAACAAAACTGGCACAAAAATTCATCTCCTGTTTGTATTCTAATGATGAGAAACTGATTGTTTGTTGGTTGGTTGGTTGATTGGTTGGTTGGTTGATTGGTTGGTTGGTTGATTGGTTGGTTGGTTGATTGGTTGTTTGGTTGGTTAGTTGGTTGGTTGGTTAGTTGGTTGGTTTTTAAAAAATAAAAATGTCGTATATTTAAGGTGTGTAATGTGATGTTTGATATTGTGAAATAACTACCACAATCAAGCTTATTAACATTACTCATCACCCCACATAGTTAACTTTTTTGTGTGTAGAGATTACTACTTAAGGTTTACTACCTTAGCAAATTCAAAGTGTATAATACATTTTTACTAACTATAGTCACCATGTTGTACAGAGTGGGGAAAAAGTAGGTTTACAGTTGTTATTACATAAAACAGAGTTTATTGTATTATTATTAATTATTGTATTATTTTTCATATGAACAACTGTAAACTTACTTTAGTCATATCCTGTACATTAAATCTCCAGAACTTATTTTAAAACTAAAAGTTTATGGCCTTTGATCAGTATTTCTCCATTTTTCCTATCTCCCCAGTCTCCAGTTACCACCATCCTACTCTCTGTTACTGAGTTCTATTTTCTTATATTTTATATATAAGTGAGATCATGCAGTATGTCTTGCTGTATCTGGTATATTTCACCTAACATAATATCTTTTGGAATCATCTATGTTATCTCAAATGGCAAGATTTCCTTCTTTTTAAAAGCTGAGTAATATTCCTTCGTGTATATAATTTTCGATGGAGAGACAATGTTGCAGGACAAAGTACAGAAAAGCTTTTCTATGAAGGACCAAATAATACATATTTTTGGCTTTGTGGATCACATGGTCTTTGTCACTACTCAACTCTGCCATTTTTGTGCAGAAGCCGTAATAAACAATACATGAGTGAGTGAGTGTGGTTGTGTTCCAATAAAACTGTATTCAGAAAAACAGATGACAGGCCAGTTTTACCCAAGACCTAAAGGTTTTCATCCCTTGTTTTAGGTACAAGAGAGGGCATAAAATTTACCTGGTTGAAAATATGGAAGATAAAACTCTTTCATAAGTACACTCTTTCATTTTATATAGTTGTGAGCAAACATTCAGGTCCTTTAAAAGGCTTTCTTCAAGCCAAAGACACAAAACCTTCATATCACAATTAAGATGTTAATAAATCAATTAATCAGTCAATCATGCATTGATTATATATAAGTGTCCACCTTGTGTTACATTTTGGAAAAAACATTAGACTCTATATTGAAGGGCTGAAAGACAAAACAGTCAATGAAAATTTTATATCCATTGTGGTAAAAAGAAGAATCTCCAAAACCCTAAAAGAAATCAAATTTATAGAATCTGTGAAACATGTTTTGCAACTGTGCATAAAATTGTTTTTTAAACCATTTTTTTCTCTTGCCAAAAAGTTCTATGAAAAAACTCTAAATGAGTCATGTGTAATATTTTCTAAACCTGAAATAAAAAATATATTAAAAATAATGGGACTTTAAGTTTATAGAGACCTTGCAGAATTCACCTTTAATTTAACTCCTTAACAATTTAGACTTCTTTGAGCAAGAAGCAATGTATAACATGACATGATATATGATAAGAAGGGAGTGATAAACAGAAATGAAAAAGAAAAAACAAAAAAATTGTGTTATAAAACTTATTTCTTCACTTTCTTTCCATGGCCATCAGCAAAGGAAAAAGGGACAGATTGGGGAAAGATATTGGTGGTTTTATATTTTTTGCTGTGCCAGTCACTGGATAGACTTAGCAGCAATTCCTATTTAATTTGTAAAGAAATAATTAGTTCATAAAAGAATTAAGATTATTTTATTTAAGTTCTTCATTTTCTTGGATGTTATGACAGCTTTCCATAAAGCTTCTTTAATGATTACTTAAGGTATGATAAAATTTTAATTACTGAATAGTGGTAATGTGCATGAAATCACAACATCATCAGAAACTTTTCTTCTACAGCCTGAAGGTTTAACATAAAAGTTTTTAATATTTGAAAGGAATTATATACAGGTGAGTCCTCAATGTCATTTGATAAGTTCTGCAACTATTAGTGAAAATATGAATAAGGAAACCAATTTTACCATGGCTAATTGATATAAACAAGAGTTAAGATCCTAGCATCTCACCAACATCATAAAGAAATGACCTTGGCCTAACCAGGAGGTGGTGCAGTGGATTGAGCATCAGACTGGGATGCGGAGGACCGAGGTTTGAGACCCCGAGGTCGCCAGCTTGAGCGCGGGCTCATCTGCTTTGAGCAAAGCTCACCAGCTTGGACCCAAGGTCGCTGGCTTGAGCAAGGGGTTACTCTGTCTGCTGTAGTCCCCCAACCCATCAAGGCACATATGAGAAAGCAATCAATGAACAACTAAGGTGTTGCAACAAAAAACTAAAGATCGATGCTTCTCATCTCTCTCCATTCCTGTCTGTCCCTATCTATCCCTCTCTCTGACTTTCTCTCTCTGTAAAAAAAAAAAGAAAAAAGAAAAAGAAAAAGAAAAGAAAAGAAATGACCTTGAATGAAACAATGCATTTGAGGAACTGCTATATCCTTTTGAGGGTCTGATTAATATCTACAAAACCCTCTCCAGAAAATAAATATACCTGGTGTATTAAAAAAGACTCAGCTGTAAGTTTTAGACATCAACCTTAACTAATAAGAAAAAAGGAATTGTTGGCAGGATATTGGCAAGATTATGAAAGTGATGAGCATGTTAAAAAGGCAGACATGAAAGTAGGGGATCCTGGAGAGCCAGGAAGGATGTTAAAAGCACAGCAACAGCTTTGGGGCTATCCGCTCTTGCCAAGATGCCAGTATTACCAACACTGATTTATTGCTTCGGCTGCTAGTGCTGAAATGAAAAACTTTCAAATTGACTCTCTACTCTTTCACCACTGGATCAAAGATTTAAGTCCCAGGAGGAAATGTTCAAGTGGCTAATATTAGGTCATTTGTTCCTTTTTAATTTTATTTTAAATGTAAATTTTTTTAATTTTAATTGAATTTATTTGGGTGACATTGGTCAATAAAATTATATAGGTTTAAGTGTACAATTCTATAACACATCATCTGTATATTGTATTGTGTGTTCACCATCAAAGTCAGGTCTCCTTTCATCACTATTTATCCACCCTCTTCTACCTTTCCTCATCCTCCTTTCCCTCTGGTAATAACCATACTGTTGTCTGTGTCTATAAGTTTTTTGTTGTTGTTTAATCCCTTCTTTTTTTTCACCTAGCCCCACAACTCCACTCCCTTCTGACAGCTGTCAGTCTATTCTCTGTATTTATGAATCTGTTTCTATTTGTTAGTCATTTTATTTATTAGATCCCACATATAAGTGAAATCATATGGTATTTGTCTCTCTCTGGATGACTTATTTCCCTTAGCATAATGCTCTTCAAGTCCATCAATGCCACACAGAAAATAAGATTTCTTTCTTTTTAGTATTTCTTTCTATTTAGTAGAGTGGTATTCCATTATGTAAACGTACCACAGTTTTTTATCTACTCATCTACTGATGGACACTTGGGCTGCTTCGAAATCTAGGCTATTGTAAACACAATGCTACAATCAACATGGGGTGAACATATTACTTTGTTCTCCAAAGAGAATATACAGATGGTCTATAAACATATGACAAGATTTTCAATGCCACTAATCATTAGAGAAATGCAAATTAAAACCACAGTGAGATATTTTAATGCAAATTAAAACCACATCTGTCAGAATGACTATCATCAATAAATCAATAAAAACAAATGTTGGTGAGGATGTGGAGAAAAGAGAACCCTCATGTACTGTTGGTGGGAATGCAGACTGTTACAGACACTGTGGGAAGCAGTATCAGCCATTTGTTCTTGCTAAGAAATTGCCAGAAGGAGCAAAGAAGCCAAAATCTTGAATTATCCTCCTATGAAGATTGCACATATTGGGGGAGGGTGATCCCCACAAACAGAATTAAGGTGCCAGTAGGAAGGGGAAGGAGCAGAGTAGCCAAATAATGACAACGCCATCTCTATTTACACAGCCAAAGTGCCAATAGAATTTCGGAAACCTTTGCAGGCGTTTATAGACCAAAAACTGCCTATGGATCTTTTAAAGGTCCATTTTCTCCTCTTTTAGTATAAAACCTTAGTTGGGCTAAGTTACTAAATACCTGTGAAGGGTGAATCACTAGGATTTAATGTCAAGTCAGGCACAGTTCCTGCCGCTAAGGAAAATCTGGTCTGGTAGGGGTAAGAGGAAATTTGTACAACTTACTATAATTAAGCGGATAGTAATCATTAAAGTTATCTTTATTATATGCGGCTTAAGTGTCTGTTTGTCGCCGATAGCTTATTGGTTGCTTGTGTAACTGTACTAGCCAATGGGGTGAAGTTGCCACAGCTGAAAGCAAATTGAATGGGTCAGGGGGAAGGTGAACATTTGTTTGCATTGGCAATCATCTGTTTTACATAAAAACTATGTCTTAACGTAATTTCTTTTAAGAATGCCTCCTAGAAAATACAGCACTGAAGAAGAGAGAAAAGGAGCTAAAGCTGCACAAAAACGGCTTTCTCGACAAAAAGAAACCACTGAGCAGAGAAAGACAAGGCTTGCTTCAGTCGCAGAGCAAATGCTTCTTTCTCGGCAAAATGAGACTGATGAGCATAGAGAAACAAGGCTTGCCTCAGATGCAAGACAAAAAAGCCTGTCTCGACAAAATGAGTCCCTTGAACAAAGGCAGGAGAGAAATGCAAAAAAACGACAGAGTAATGCTGACCGAAATGCAAAGAGGATTAAAATATATTTAAATCACCTTTATTTATTGAGCTAGCAGTGGCTCTTAAGAAATGTACCACCAGTGGTTTCCTTCATTGCACTCTACTTTAAGCAATTAAGCAAGTAGAAGGGGGAAACCCCGTGGGGCACTAAGCAAAGGGGCGTCCTCGCTGCCTGCCCTGGGTAATTCAGTTTGAATTAGCAGACACCTTTGCACAAATCATTTTAATTACAATTTATAATATCTAGAACAGCGGTCATTTCGTATGACCGCTGGGCTTTCTAGTTGTAAGTTATAATAGGATTCCATAAGAGAAAGATAGCTATTTCCATTAATAAGTTCAATATAGGCTTCACAGAGGAGGGCTTTTGAGGTGGAGCTTGACGGAGGCAAACATTTCAACTACTGGAAAGGAGGCAGAAGGGCGGTCTCATCATGAGCTAAGATATGAATGTAGGAGAGAGGTAAGTACCATTGTAGTGAATTACATAATCATAGCATATATTTAATACTTGATAATTTGCATGATGGGGAGTCATGGGCATGAGAACGGTGAGAATCGATGTGGGAGCAGACCACAGGAACTCTTTGCCAGACTAATGAGCACAACCTTTATACTGTGAGTGGTCAAAAGCAGTGCAAGGTCATTAACAGTGCGTGAGCAGAAGGAGAATCTGATTAATAATGTATTAAAAGTATTTACTCTGACATATTATAAAGGATGGACTGAGGTTGGAGAATTTGAAGGCAGGAATTCTTTCAAAGAGAACCCTGAAAACACTCAACTTGAAAGTGACTAAAAATTAAACCAAGGTAATGTGGCCAAAAAAGAGAAGATAGATATGAATGCTATTATGAAAAAAATTGGCTGCATTGGGTGATGGAGAAGGAGATAGTTTAGGTGACACACAAATTGAAAATTACTATGAATGGCTGGTTAAAGGTGCTGTCTAATGAATCTGAATTTTGAGCTAAGTCTTCTAAGTTTAGTTGAGTTTGATGTTTCATAGATACCTAGAAACATTGATGGCTAGTAAGCAGTGAAAAATGTAGACTGAGACTACATATAAAGTGAAAGGGGTTGGTAGATAACATAAATAAGATTAAAGGGTGAAAACTCAAAACATAAAAATGTATGTATAGAGGAATTTTTAAATTGAAAATACATTATAATTATTATCTTCCATAATTTATTATTTCATTGATTGTATTCCAAAATCATATTGCTTTTTAAAATAAGATGAAGTTATAATTATTGTTAGTCTTGCTTTCTGAATTTCAATGTACAATAAACATTCAAGCATAATCCTTTGAGTGAGGGGCAATGTGCAGTTTTATTCATTTTTATAATTAGAAAACAACTAATATAGGTAATTCTGAATATGGATAGTAAATTAGTACAGTTGTTTTTTATTTAGCATAATTCTATTTGAGATACTTGTGGAATTCTAATGTATTTATGTTATATTTATAGTTTTCAGTTTTTTCTTGTACCTTCTTTTTGTTTCCTCATTTATAGTGGATGGCAAATTACAAGATGTTAGGTTGTTTTTATAAAATGTAAAGTCAAATAATATTTCTTTGGAATTTAGTTTTCAACTCCAAAATTTTGAAAATGTAGTTGAGGCAATATTTTCATTTCCAGAAACAAATTTCAGAGTGGGGGGTGGGGGGGGGGTGGGCTGGCTATTATCCCATCCAAGAGCTTGCCCAAGAGCTTACCAGACCACAATTTTTCCAGGAATACATGATTGGAATGACCTATTTTTTGTGTAAATACATATAAATACCCATTCAAAGAGATAGAGTTTAAATTGACTGAAATGTCAACCTCAAAGATCAAATCTAATACAGTTCTGACTGGTAAACTAGCCTGGAAATTTTTTTTGGATGAAATAAGCAAGTAGATTTTTTTTGAAATGTTTTGAAAGTGTCCTCAGCTTCATGTCATCACTAAACCAGATACTTTTATTTAAATTTTACTTAGATTAAATGTAATGGGGTGAAATTGATCAATAAGAATACATAGGTTTCAGGTAAACATTTCTATAGCGTTTGAACTGTTGATTGTGTTGTGTGCCCATCACCCAAAGTCAAATCACTTTCCACCAGACACTTTCAAGAAGTATAGTATTATATTTAATTCAAGCCAAGTACTAAATTGTCTGAGATTCAAACAGTCTGTGTGGTAATGGCTACTTTGACAATGAGTTTTATTTTTAACTTTTAGTATGAAGATCTTCCTGGTAAATGGTTCAATGTTCTATGACTTAGGAACACCTTACTACTTGAATTAAATTTGTGATAGCACTACTCTCTGTCATCCTGACTACAGTACTGATTTTGAACTTATCCAACATGAACATTTTCCTAACATAAACAAAAAGTCATTTCCTGATGTTATTCCTATCATGGGCATTCTGCCCGAAAGTCTGTTGGTCACATCAAAATTCCCTTTGACAGCATGAATAAATATAGCTAACTGTGTGCTGATATTTATAGCTGTGTTTTCATCAGCTGCAATGAAATGTGCCACAAAAGATTTAACTTTTTCATGCATTGTGTCCTATAAGTCTACAATATATTGAACAACAATATTTTTGCAATTCATTATTTCAACTTGGCCTTGTCTGGATAGCTCTGTGGGTTAGAGCATCCTCCCAAAATGCAGAGGTTACCGGTTCAATCCCTCATCAGGGAACATACAGGAACAAATCTATGTTCCTATCTCTGTTTCTCTCTGCCTCTTTCTCTCTCCCTTTCTCTCTCTTTCTAAAATCAATCAATTAAAAAGAGTTTTAAATACATAATGGCATTGTACTGTAGCAATACTTATTTAATTTACTTTTAAAAAGTTTAGAAATTTTAGTCCTTTATTTAATGTTCCTTAATTCTCCATTACTCATCTTTTCTGTATCCTGATCATATCTCTTCTTATGGTTTGTCCTGTAATAGTGTATTAAGTCAAACTCTCCTGACACTTTCTTTGCATAATGAACACTGCATATACACATTTTTCTTTAAATATTTCCATTGGCTTGTCTCTTCTTGTCCTGTTTTAGTGACATGGTTATCCAGAAAAACTGTTTACAAACAAGCAGAACTAGTGGCATAATGATGAATAGCCACTTCATTTTGGCCTCAGTTCTGACTCAATAGGGAACTATTAAAAGAGATCTGGAATTCCCACATACAGGGGGTGCCAGGCATATATAATTTATCTTATTATCTTTAGTTGTTAATTTCTTGGTTATTCAACAATTGGTTAGAGAATGTAGTCTGCAAGACACCGGTTCTCTGGAGTGTAATGAGATTTTCTATATGTGTCGTGCAATATTTGGGAAATTTTTGTAAGTATTCCATATTTGCTTTAAAACCATGTGTATTCTGCAGGTTTAAAGTACAGTATTCTATGTAAGCTTATACATCAAGCTTGCTGATGTTATACAAGTTTCCCTATGCTTACTGACTCTAGTCTGCTTGATCTATTAGTTTTACAGTGATATGTTAAAATCTCTCGTTTCAGTGTGAAATTGTCTATTTTTACTTACTGTTTTATCAGTTTTGCTTTATGTCTTATGTTTTGGTGCTATGTAATTAGGTACTGTATATAGATATAAATTTAGAACTGATAACTCAAACATTTTATTACACCCTTCCTTTATTTTTTGTAACGGTTTTTATTTAACACTTCCTTTCTTTCTTATTAATGTACCTACCCTAGTTTTGTTTTGGTTAGTATTTGCCAGACATATCTTTGACTTTAACATTGCTGTGACTTTATATATTAGATGCATTCCTAGTAAATGGCATATGGCAGGATGAATATAAAACTGGGGGTTTATTGCTTATGCGAGGAATTTATGTTGCCATTTTATGATGATGACTTGATACTGCTCTCTCTCTCTTTACTTTTTATTTTGAAGTCATTTTAAAATCACAGAAAATTTGCAAGAATAGTACAACACCTGCATCCTTTCACTCAGATTCCACTCTTGTAGCATTTGACCACCATTTGCTTTAGCATTCTCTCTGTTTCTGTTTGTCTGTCTAGCTTTCCCTAAATTTTTTTTTTGTGTGTGTGTGTGACAGAGACAGAGAGAGGGACAGATAGGGACAGACAGGAAAGGAGAGAGATGAGAAGCATCAATTCTTCGTTGCAGCACCTTAGTTGTTCATTGATTGCTTTCTCATATGTGCCTTGACCGGGGGGGGGGTGTTAGGGGGGCTACAGCAGACCAAGTGACCCCTTGCTGGAGCCAGTGACCTCAGGTTCAAGTTGGTGAGCTGTGCTCAAACCAGATGAGACCACGCTCAAGCCATCGACCTCGGGGTTTTGAACCTGGGATCTCTGCATCCCAGTCCAATTCTCTATCCACTGCACCACCACCTAGTCAGGCTTTCCCTATATTTTCTATACCATTTAAAAACAAGTCTCAGATGTGATACCCCATATTATCTTTAAATTGTTGAATGCATACTTTTCTAAAACAAGGATCCTCTCCTACGTAATCACAGTAAACTCACCAAAATCAGGACATTAACATGGGTACAACGCAACCACCTTACTCTCAAACTTCATTTACATTTTCTTCTGCTATCCTAGTGATGTTATTTATATCAAAAATCAAACAGACATACAAGACCTGCTCCCTTTTTTTCTCTTTCTTTTCTGATTCAGCATTCCATCTGGGATCATGTATGGGATTGAGTTGTCAAGTCTCTCCTGAAGCTCTTTCACTTTGGAACAATTTATCAGTACTTCCTTGGCATTCACGACTTAATACTTTTAAAGTGTAAAGGCCAGTTAATTTAATTACATATTTGTGAAATATTCCCTCATGATTCAGTTCAGGTTATGAAATTTTGGCAGAAATATCAAAGACTTGATATGCTATTTAACATGAAGTTCATTTGTCCCACAACTGTTGATGTTCACTTTTATCAATGAGCTAAAATGACCTCTGCCAGATTGTGTTACTCCAAGGTCAATTTAAATCATTTTTTACTTATTAAATATGTACCATTATTAATATATATTTCTTGGAGAGGTACTTTCAGATTATGAAAATACACTGTTCCTTATCTAACTTTTAGCCACCTGTTTTAGCATTGACCAGTAAGTCTTCTTTTTAATTTATTATATAATGGAATGATTGGGAATAGGGGGAAAAAAGAACAGTGAAGTTCCAAATGCATTTCTCATTGTTCTCTTTAGAAAATGGATGGGCAAAAAGGTTGAATTGTCTTGGATACAGCTTTATCTTGTGGAACACTGGTTTCTGGAGCCACTTCTGCTATTTCTGAACTATGCTCCACTTCAAATCTACTGAATCAAATAGGGGAGTGTGGAGAATGGGATCATTTTTAACAGGATCCCAGGTGGTTTCTACATATAGAGAAACACTCCAATGGGAGAATTAAGAGACTCTTGGTTTCAGGGTTTTTCTAACACTTGTACATTGTGGACAACAGATACAGAAATTATATTTAATATAATAGGTTATGAATATTACATCAGACATACTATTGAGACAGGATGGGTTTATTCAATTTAGCATATTCACATTCTGCCCTAAAATAGATGAATGTGCAGCAAATCATTTAAGGAGAAGGCTGTTCTGTTCTACATAATCCAGCAAGTGAAGTGGAAAAAGGATAGCTCTTTCTGTAGTTCTGAGGTCTCCTCCCACAGTCTAAACTTTTTATTTTGTTTGGTGAATATGAAAGCACACAGCTTTTCAGTCCTATCTAGTTGATTGCAAGCCTCCCAGCTTCAGTTTCTTACTTCCTCTGTTTTTCAGTAGCAAACACACGATCATCCATTGAGTTATAGGTTCTTAGTCTGTTGTAACTCTCTGCTGCTGTGAATCATGAAAGAAAATTTTTGTGTATAACACAGCTTTAGTGCTGTTTTACCTTGGAAAATTTACCTGAATCACCATCCCAGTCCTGTTACTTCTGGCCACTTTTATTATAATCGCTGGTATGAATTGGCATCTTGTGAACTATTCACAATTATAGTCCTATTCCAAATCTCCCCCAAGTGCCATACTTTGTTCAAGTGGATTAATTAAGTGCTCTTTAATCAGTTCAAACCTATATCTCATGAACAAAATGCAGTCTGGGCTTCTTGTTAATATTAATGCATTTTCCCCACCATGGGTACTCTGTAATTCAACCACAAGATATTTCATTGAAAAAAAATTTCCAACCAAAACCACAGTTTTTCCTGTTTTTAGGTAGATAGGTACTATTTATTTGACAAACACATAGTTTAAATTTATTTTTCACTTGAAGACCATTCTTTATAGTTCTGAATAGAAATATTGTGATCTTAAATCAAAACATAAAGGATGGAAATATAAGGAGAAACTTCTTAGAATACAAAGATAAGAATTTGAACACAGAAAAAAAGTACCCTCTCTTGAATTTTAAAGAATGAAATGATAAAACAGATAGTAAAAATAGTTTGGTTAAAAATTTTTTGTACTGACCTGAGTGTTTATTAATGGATTATCTTTTATCAGTTTACATATTGTTTACCAAAAACTGATTTTACATTCATATGATATGTATTTTGACACAGCAGCTTTTACTGATGTAAACAGATACTCTGGAAGGCTGAGTAATTTTCACTAATATAGAAGCAGTCACATCAGTCTAACTAAAGTTATGTTGTTGTTTTTTTACTGTTACTCTACTCATTATGATGCCCATTACATTAGATACAGAAATTATGGTCTTTAGTAAAGCCAAATATTGGCATAAATCTCAACCCATAGGTAAAAGTGACCAAATATTAAATTTTCTTAATTTCAAAAAAAAAAGTTATCTATAGATTTCCCTTTGCATCAAAGAAAAATGATGACTCCTGACAAATGAAATATTTTTCATTTTTTCACAGGAGCTTATAAGGAAGAAATATTTCTTAGAAAGATTCAGAAGCTTAAAAACTCCATATCAGGGGTCCCCAAACTTTTTACACAGGGGGCCAGTTCACTGTCCCTCAGACCATTGGAGGGCCAGACTATAAAAAAACTATGAACAAATTCTTATGCACACTGCACATATCTTATTTTAAAGTAAGAAAACAAAATGGGAACAAATACAATATTTAAAATAAAGAACAAGTAAATTTAAATCAACAAGCTGACCAGTATTTCAATGGGAACTATGCTCCTGTCACTGACCACCAATGAAAGAGGTGCCCCTTCCGGAAGTGCAGCGGGGGCCGGATAAATGGCCTCAGGGGGCCGTATGTGGCCCGCGGGCCGTAGTTTGGGGACCCCTGCTCTATATGCTTTAAGTTATATTGGCAAAACCAAGTGTTTATTGGTTTCTTCCTGTTTTGATAAAAGCAATGCTAGCAAAGCCAAATAAATAATAAAAAGGTTTTAATTATTTTGTTTTTATTGTTTAATGTTCCATTATTTTGAGGCAGTGGTAATTTTCAGATCTTGGTGGTATATATGACTAGAAACACATAGCTTACTTCTTGTTCATCACCTGTTTCCCTTCTTCCCTCCCTTTCTCTCTATCCTTTCTCTCTTTTGGACCACTTCCTCCTATTTACTTTTCCTCTGTCTTTATTCTGCTCTGCATTGTATTTCTAGTTTTCTTACTCAACAATTAGAAATTAATACCTACCTATACACAACGTGCATTGTGCTCACTCCAGCGACCTTTACCTCCTTTCAGGATGCATATATAATTATATATTGAGTCTCTTCGCCAGGCTATGGCCAACAAAAGAGAGTAATGTTTTCAATTTCAAAAATAATCCTGATTCACTTGACAATTTTATAATTACATCAGAACCTTCCAAGACAAACTAAAGAAAGGGAAAAAAATCAACTTTTTTATTCTGAAGGTTGAAGTTCTTTCAAACAAAGTACATTTGTGCTACTGAGAAAGAAGTTATAAGATGAAAGAAAAACTATTTCTTAGTTGCTCATTCTTGTATTTTATTTTTATAATATGTTTCTTTTCAGATTATAAAAGGAATTAATATGCTATTTGAATTTATGCATAAGTATATTGAATAAAATAAAAATATATCTGCCATTTCAGGAAAGAGAAAATTATTCTTATTTGGGATTTATTTCTTTTTTTGAGTTAGTTTCCAGTTACGCCTCAAACTTGTTAGCTAAAAAATTAAATGGTCTTTTCTTACCACCTTTTCTCAGCCCAATGGATTATGTCTCCTGTTATGTGTAATAATTCTATGTACTTCTTATGCACAGCAAGTAAACACTTTAGGTGTAATGGATTATTTACTTTGTATCTCCACCTGAGGCATAGACTCTGTCTGAGTTGTTTATTGTGGTAGCCCAACAATAAGTAAAGAGAACAAATAAATGTAAGCTTACATTTTGCATGATATTGTTCTAGTCTTATATGTCTAAAATTTCACATGATATGAGCAGTTTCCCATGTTATTAAATATTTTTTGAAATTATATACTATATATGTTCTAATCTAGATCACAAATAGAGGTAGATATAGATGTTTTCCATTTTATGTTATCAAATAACATAATTTTTCCTTGATGGATTTCATCTATCAATATATCATATTATTATGCTTTAGAAAGACTTACAGCTATGTTTACCAACATTTTCCCCAGTATTTTATGGGTTTGTTGTTGATATGTAAACTTTAGCTGTCCTAGAATTGTTTTTTTCTTCTTGTTATGAAAATGTAGAATTGTATGAGCCCTCATGAGCATTATAGCCCAGATTTATAATTATAAATTCATGGTCAGTCATGTTTCATTTATGCCTTTACCCACTTCTTTCTTCTGGATGTCTGGAGGTAAATTCCAGACATCATTTTATTCATCTGCAAATATTTCTTAGGTATCTATGAATGAGAAGGGCTCTCTAAAATAATATAACTGGAACACTACTATTACATTTAAAACAATGAACAATTATCCCTTAGTGTATTAACTTTTTATGTAATGAATAGATATTGCTGCCATTTTCCCTCCGGATTTTTAGTATCCATCTCATCATCAATAATTTACCCTTTTTGGTGTGGTTTTATCTTTCTCTTTGTGGAACTTTGGCAGAAGAGACCTCTTTTCTTTGTCTTTCTGCCTGGCCTGGGGTTTGTGCTTTAGGATTTATTAGTCTGTTGTCTTCTGTCTGCTGACTCCTGTTGCCCCTCAGCAGGCCGGGCTAGTTTTTTACTAACCTGGAGCCTTTGAGCTTCTTACAAATGCTGTTGATAAGCTGTTACCTACTTGCTGCGGGGGTGTAGAGTTAAAGTCTAAGTTGTGCCGTTCCCTCTTCTATCAAGGTCAACATTCTTCTCAATGCACAGCCTCCCAAGCTTGGGAGGGTTAGTTGAGATCTTTTAGTTCACGTGCCATCTTCCTTGATACACACTCTCGCTTTCTCAGGAAGAGGAAATGCAGATAGCACCTCACTGATTTTCCTCAATCAGTTCCATCTGCAACTTAATATACATTCTTCAGAGTTTTCGTTGGAGCTGCATTTTTTCTTTACTTCTCTATCAGTTGTAGACTTTCCCCCTGAATTCATATTATGCTTCCCATTTTGAAGAATCTTGAGTCTCCAAAACCACATGAATGTTGTTGGGAAGCCCCCTAAGGACTTTCTTGGGTGACAATGCCATAAAGATTATTTCTGCAGAAGTCAAAGGCTAGTAAGTGTCCAACAATTCAAGAAGCCATTATTTATCATTGTAACGCTGGTGGTTGAGGCCAGGCAGGTTCATACTGAATTCAGGCAGATAGTAGAGGAACTGCAGAATGGAAAGCACTGGGCCATTCCCATTTGTTGGAGGCTCGCAAAGAAGACTAGCGAATAAACAAAGGAAAACCCACCTTTCACAGCGCCGGGCAAGGGATCAGGAGAACAGCGTTTCATGGTGGTAGCTGAGGGAATCAAGGAACTGAACCTGGCTGTGGCAGGAGCATGATCTGGGAGAATCACCCCCAAGGGAAAGCACCAGTGGTGGGATTCAAATCACACTAGTCAACTGGTGTGCCAGATCACACCAGTTCGGCAGAACCAATACCT
Source organism: Saccopteryx leptura (assembly GCF_036850995.1). Classification (NCBI taxonomy): domain Eukaryota; kingdom Metazoa; phylum Chordata; class Mammalia; order Chiroptera; family Emballonuridae; genus Saccopteryx; species Saccopteryx leptura. The sequence goes on along the minus strand of NC_089505.1, from coordinate 229,491,310 downwards.
AATTTTTTGTTGACTTCTGCGAACCAGTTGTTAAAATGACACTTGTATGGCCCTGGCCGGTTGGCTCAGTGGTAGAGTGTTGGCCCAGCGTGTGGAAGTCCCAGGTTTGATTCCCGGCCAGGGCGTACAGGAGAAGCGCCCATCTGCTTCTCCACCCTTTCCCCTCTACTTTCTTTCTATCGCTCTCTTCCCCTCCCACAGCCAAGGTTCCATTGGAGCAAAGATGGCCCGGGCACTGAGGATGACTCCATGACTTCCGCCTCAGGCACTGGAATGGCTCCAGTTGCAATGGAGCAACACCCCAGATGGGCAGAGCATCGCCCCCTAGCAGGCTTGCCAGGTGGATCCCAGTCAGAGGCATGCAGGAGTCTATCTCTCTGCCTCACTACTTCTCACTTCAGAAAAAAAAAAATGGCACTTGTAATCAGGGTTCTCTCTAAGGTGGGTCCCTGGGCAGCTGCCCAATGTGGAAATCACAAATTTACACTCCTTACTCTTTTTTTAATGTTCATCTGCGCAACAGCATATTATAAGCACCCTTAGTAATATTCATTCCACTCATAGATGAAGAAAAGTGCAGGTGAGAATGCCAATCAAGAAGCAATATGGAAATATCTTAAATAACAGTTTTATTGTTTTCTTGTCAGGTATTATTTAATATTTTTTATTAATATTTTTAAATTCTTTCTTATAATCTAGTTTTGTGTACATCTTTTATTGTTCTTATGTAAGTATTAAATGCATTAAATAATAAACTACCTTTCAATATGTCATTTTTTTATACTTAATGTGGGGCCAGTGGCCGCTGCCATGCACATGAAAGTTCTCATTGAATTTGGTCAGATAGTAAAGAAATAGTAGAGCCAAAAATGGTGGGCCATTCCATTTATTAAAGTCTCACACTGGTGGATGAGCAAATACACAGGGAATACCACTTCCCTCTCATCCAGAGTTCCCAAAGCCTTGACACATTCTCCGGTTCCACAACCCGGAGAATCTTCTCCAAGTCCACCTGGAATCAAAGGCCCCTACCAGCCTCAGTGGAGCTCCTAAAGCCCCTCCAGCACTCTGCCTCTGCACTCCTTCTGCTCCTCTCTGCAAACATGGCTTCTTTCTGCCTCTTCGCATTCTCTGTGAAATAGGCTGGGGGCAATGAAAATCCCTTCCCCAGAAAACATTAGCAAAACAATGGCCCCTCCCAAGCAGAAATGCAATCCACAATTAGCAATCAACTGCCTGCTCTGAGGGCAAGCACACACTTGACTGCCCAGTGCCATTTTGTAACAATAAAAGTGAGCAAACTCAAAAAATACAAATTTTACAAACCCATTTGCCCAACCCTTAAAATGATCATTAGGGCTGAGAAGAAGTTGTTAAATTATTCGAATCCCACCACTAGAAAGCACCCATAGCTTTTCATGAGACACACAGATGGCTTTCTGCCATGTGCTCATGCACTAATTGTGCAAAGTGCTTACAGCTGGGAAACCAGAGAGGAAGCCTAAACAGCTGTTTTCTCCACAATCATATTAAAAACATTTCACGACTTAGTACTAAGAACTAAAATAGCACTCTGAAAACTGGTGAGGATTTGAATTAACAAATGGACTGCCATGTCTACTCAAGCTAAAATATTGACTTCTTGTTTTGCTCTTGTCCTACCTCATAAAACTTCTCTTTTTCAACTGACCTTGGATTCAATTCTTTGCAAGTTAAGGTATACCTATACACTACAGCCTCAGACTGTACAGAGGCAACTGTGACTTGTGAGAAAGAGAGCACAATTAAAATTGGAAAGACTTAATTTTATTTTCTTACCTCTTCTGTTCCAGTTGTGTAGCCTAGAGCATGTCACTTCACCTCCTTCAAATCTAGGGTCATTAACTCTAAAAATGGCTTAATGATTATTTTACCCATAGGATTGTAGATGAAAAAGGGGCCACATACTGTCACCAGGCTTTCATCTCAGAAGACCCTTCTGCTCTCAAACACTAACTCAAGCTGCTAGCTATGCTAATTAACAGGAAATGAGACAACCTGCTGATTAATGACCACAGAATCTGCTGACAGCCAAGCTGCAAAAGTGGTCTGCACTGGAAGGATCCAAGATGGTGCCAGCAACCTCTTCCTAAGTGACCTTTTGATGAACTTTCTTTCATTAACATACTAAAAATCAGACCCAGGAGTGGAGACTTAACATTAAAATCAGACATTTAATGTATTATCAGACATGTTCTAAGAACGTTTGAAAACTGCACACGCTCCCCTGCAATTAATTCTAAAAACTTTCCCTTTTCTTGTAAATCCCTCCTCCTGAAACTGACTACCTCTCGCCAACACTTTAAAACGCTCTGATTTCCCCAAACCAGGGAGAAACTGCCTTCTAAGCATGCACTCACCTTTCTCCATTTCTTGCTCAAAGAATACAGTTTCTGCTCTGCTTTTACTGAATACATTTTCTTTCGGTTGGTACAAGCAACACTGGACAGAAGGACCTTGGTTTGGATCACTGACCCATGAGTGTCAGTACCAATACTAAAACTGACAAGCTCAGGCGAAGTTTGTACACGGGGCCTAGAAACTCAGAAAATAAAAGTAACCACATAAGATGGTCTGAACGTAATTTTTCCTAACTAAAAGTGGGTCCTAGCGAAGAGTCATATCCTTTGGCTTCCTTGACGGTCAAGATTTACCTTAAGTGAGCCTGTTTATTGTCTTTGTGCATCTAAGATAATGTACCTAAGAAATGTCAGAGTAACCTTCCTTTACAGACCCTTTAAAGCACAACCAGTGCATTGGACCATAAGACCATGAAACCCCTCGCTGTTATCTTGTTGCCAGCATACCATCTGTAGTTGTGTACTATACTGTACCCACCAGTATAAAAGAAATATGTGTCTCTCCAGTTTGCTTTTCATTCAATCCCAGAGGTTCCCATGCTTTGATTTCTCCTGCCCCCTTAATCTACCACCAATGGATTTCATATAACCCATCTGTAAAGCCAGCAGCCAAGGCCAGGGCCACTAACACAGCAGCCCGGCCCATGCAGGTTCGCATTGGATTCGGACAGTCGGTAAAGAAACCATGGAGCCAAAAACTGGTGGGCCATAGCCTTTAATCCTACCTTGCACCCGGCGGGCAAGTAAAAATACACACTGGGCTCCAAAACCCAGTCACACTCAGTGCTCACAAAGCCACTGACTTATCCGAGTTTCCTAGAATCAAAGGTTTCTAGCTCACCAGACTTATTCTCCTCAGTTCCCCATCTCCTTCCTTATCCCAGATACAAACTCTACACAAACTGGCATCTCACTCAGCACTCCGCCATCTTGGCTGCTTCTCCTGGCCTCCTCCACGTGGCCTCCTTTAGCTGCTGGCTCTACTCTCTCCACTCTCTCATGCTAACCTCAGGAACCAAGAGCCAAGTCCCGTTTTGCCCCCATTTTATAGTGTAGCTTCACAACCTTTAATCCAATATACAAAGTAGGGAAGTCTCCAACCCAAAGTCACCTTCTGAGGCATGATTGGATTGCACCACCCCACATCAAAAAGGGTAGGAAAGGCTTAATCCCAAAACCAAGCCCCAGGCTACAAGGATTCCGCCTGCCTTTAGCCCACCCCAACACACATTAATATCACCTGGGTGATGGCTTCCTCATGTTATCTTTAACAAAGTGAGCATAATACATTTCATCTGCCCAACACCATCTTACATCTTCTTCTTTGATTCTAACATATAAAATAAGCAGAAAAACTGCCATTCTTCAGAGAATTTTTGCAAAAATCTGCTGAGATTTTGCGTCCTGGCAATTGTCATTAGTTTGGCTCAAATACACCCATAAAAAATCTTTATAGGTTTGGACATTTTTATATTGACAGGATGATTGTGAAGATAAAAAGATAAAATAAATACAAGTCTCTAATAGTGTGAAACATACTAATATTAGTTCCTGTTATGGTATTTCGGAAATTAAGATGGTTGATGATACTTGGTCATCATTGTATCATTCAAGATAGATAGGTAAGACAATATAAGAGTTCACCAATTTTGGCAAGGAGGAGAAACCAATGGCCTATTTAACTTCTTTTTTATAAAATTTTTATTAATTTTAAATTTATTGTGTTTACATGGATTTAAGTGTCCCACTGAATATAACTCCCTCACCCCTCACCCCTGTGTCCCTTTTATAACCCCTTTGCCCCCCTCCCCCTAACTCCCTCCCACTTCCCTCTGGGATTTGCTGTCCTGTTATCTATATCTCTGTGTTATGTATATATAGTTTCACTAATCCCTTCACCTTCTCTGACCCCATCGCCTCATTCCTCTTTTTTCTGACAGCTGTCCCTCTGGTCCCTGTGACCCTGCCTCTGCCTCTATTCCATTTCTCAGTTCACTTTGTTTATTAGATTCTACATATAAGTGAGATAATATGATTTTTTTTTTGTGCCTGGCTTATTTCATTTAGCATAATAATCTCCAGGTCCATCCATGCTGTCACAAAAGGTAAGATTTCCTTCTTTTTCATATCAACATAGTATCCATTGTGAATATGTACCGCTGCTTTTTAATCCACTTGTCCACTGACAGACACATGGGCTGTTTCCAGATCTTGGCTATTGTAAACAATGCTGCAATAAACATGGGGGTGCATATATTCTTTTTAATCAGTGATTTGGTATTCTTAGGATATATTCCTTAAAGTGGGATAACTGGGTCAAAAGGCAGTTCCATTTTTAATTTTTTGAGGATACCCCATACAATTCTCCATAGTGGCTGCACAAGTCTGCATTCCCACCAAACGTGCAGAAGGATTTCCTTTTCTCCAAACCCTCCCCAGCACTTATTGTGTATGGTTTATTAATGAACGCCATTCTGACAAGTGTGAGGTGGTATCTCATTGTGCTTTTAATTTGCATTTCTCTAATGATTAGTGATGTTGAGCATTTTTTCATATGCCAATTGGCCATCAGTATGTCCTCTTTGGAGAAGTGTCTATTCATTTTTTTCGCCCATTTTTTAATTCGTTTGTCTTCCTGGTGTTGAGTTTTAGCAGTTCTTTATAATTTTGGTTATTAACCCTTTATCAGACATATTGACAAATATGTTCTCCCACTGTATGGAATGTCTTTTTATTTTGTTAATGGTGTCTTTTGCTGTGCAAAAGCTTTTTAGTTTGATATAGTCTCTTTTGTTCATCTTGTCCTTTATTTCATGTCCTTGAGGACATAAATCAGCAAAAATATTGCTACCAGAGATATTGGAAAGTTTTCTGCTTATGTTTTCTTCCAAGATGTTTATGGTTTCATGACTTACATTTAAGTCTTTTATCCATTTTGAGTTTATTTTTGTGAATGGTGTAAGTTGGTGGTCTAGTTTCAGTTTTTTGCATGTACCTATCCAATTTTCCCAACACCATTTATTAAAGAGACTGTCTTTATTCTATTATATGATCTTACCTCATTTGTCAAATATCAATTGACCATAAAGGTATGGGTTTATTTCTGTGTTCTCTGTTCTGTTCCATTGATCTTTATGTCTGTTCTTACGCCAGTACCAAGCTGTTTTGAGTACACTGGCCTTGCAGTATAACTTGATAGCATGGAGTGTGATGCCTCCCACGTTATTCTTCTTTTTTGAAATTGCTAAAGCTATTCATGTTCTTTCTTTTGTTCCATATAAATTTTTGGAATATTTGTACTATATCTTTGAAGTATGCCATTGGTATTTTAATAAGAATTACATTGAATTTATAGATTGCTTTGGATAATATAGACATTTTAATGATGTTTATTCTTCCTATCCATGAATATGGTATATGCTTCCACTTGTTTGTATCTTCCTTGATTTCTTTTATCAAATGTTTTATACTTTTTCAAGTACAAGTCCTTTACCTCCTTGGTTAAATTTACGCCTAGGTACCTTATTTTTTTTTGTTGCAATACTGCAGGGTATTGTCTTCTTAATTTCTCTTTCAAACAGTTTATTGTTGGTGTATTAAAATGGCACTCATTTCTGAATATTAATTTTACATTCTGCCACCTTGCCGAATCCATTTATCAGGTCCAGTAGTTTTTTGACTGAGACTTTAGGGTTTTTTATATACAATATCATATTAGCTGCAAATAATGATAGTTTTACTTCTTTTCCAATTTGGATGCCTTTTATTTCTTCTTCTTGTCTGATTGCTATGGCTAGAACTTCCAGGATTATGTTGATTAAGAGTGATGAAAGGGGGCACCCCTGCCTTGTTCCTAATCTTAAGGGGATTGCTTTTCATTTTTGCCCATTGAGTATGATGTTGGCTGTGGGTTTGTCATAGATGATAAACATGTTGATAAAGGTATGTTCTTTGTATTCCCACTTTGCTGAGAGTTTTAATCATAAATAGGTGCTGGATTTTATCAAATGCTTTTTCTACATCTATTGATATTATATTGTGATTTTTATCCTTTCTTTTGTTTATGTGATGATTCACATTGATTGATTTGCAAATATTGTACCAGACTTGCCTCCCCCAAATAAATCCCACTTGATCATGGTGTAAGATTATTTTCATATATTGCTGGATCTGGTTTGCAAATATTTTGTTGAGAATTTTACCATCTAAGTTCATCAGGGATATTGGCCTATAGTTTTCTCTCTTTGTAGTGTCTACCTGGTTTTGGAATTAAGATTATGCTTGCCTCATAAAAGAAGCTTGGAAGTCTTCTCTCCTCTTGAATTTTTTAAAATAGCTTGAGAAGAATAGGAGTTAGTTCTTTGAGTGTTTGGTAAAATTCACCTATGAAGCCATCTGGTCCAGTAGTTTAGTTTGTTTGGAGTTTTCTGATCATTGTTTAAATTTTATTTGTTGAAATTGGTCTGTTTAGGTTTTCTGATTTTTCCAGATTGAGTTTTGAAAGCTTATATGTTTCTAAGAATTTTTCCATTTCACCTAGGGTGTCCAATTTTTTGGCATACATATCTTCATAATATTTTCTTACAATCCTTTATATTTCTGTGGTGTCACTTGTTACTTCTACACTTTCCTTTCTAATTTTATTTGAGTCTTCTCTCCTTTTTTTTAGATGACTCTATCTGGTTAAAGGTTCGTCAATCTTGTTTACCTTTTCAAAAAACCAGCTCTTGGTTTTATTGATCTTCTTTAATGTTTTTTAGCATCTATATCATTTATTTCCATTCTGATCTTTATAATTTCCTTCCTTGTCTTTCCTCTGGGCTTTATTTGTTGTTCTTTTTCTAGTTCTTTTTGATGCAAGGTTAGGTTGCTTATTTGAGGGGTTTTTTTTTCTTCTTTTTTTTATTTTTTTTATTTTTTTAATAATTTTATTTTTTTAATGGGGTGACATCAATAAATCAGGATACATATATTCAAAGATAACAAGTCCAGGTTATCTTGTCATTCAATTATGTTGCATACCCACCACCCAAAGTCAGATTGTCCTCTGTCACCTTCTATCTTGTTTTCTTTGTGCCCCTCCCCCTCCCCCTTTCCCTCTCCCATTCCCCCCTCCCCTCCGTAACCACCACACTCTTATCAATGTCTCTTAGTTTCACTATTATGTCCCACCTACGTATGGAATAATACAGTTCCTGGTTTTTTCTGATTTACTTATTTCGCTTCGTATCATGTTATCAAGATCCCACCATTTTGCTGTAAATGTTCCGATGTCATCATTTCTTATGGTTGAGTAGTATTCCATAGTGTATATGTGCCACATCTTCTTTATCCAGTCGTCTATTGATGGGCTTTTTGGTTGTTTCCATGTCCTGGCCACTGTGAACAATGCTGCAATGAACATGGGGCTGCATGTGTCGTTATGTATCAATGTTTCTGAGTTTTTGGGATATATACCCAGTAGAGGGATTGCTGGGTCATAAGGTAGTTCTATTTTCAGTTTTTTGAGGAACCACCATACTTTCTTCCATAATGGTTGTACTACTTTACATTCCCACCAACAGTGTATGAGGGTTCCTTTTTCTCCACAGCCTCTCCAACATTTGCTATTACCTGTCTTGCTCATAACAGCTAATCGAACAGGTGTGAGGTGGTATCTCATTGCCGTTTTGATTTGCATTTCTCTAATAGCTAAAGAAGATGAGCATCTTTTCATATATCTGTTGGCCATTTGTATTTCTTCCTGGGAGAAGTGTCTATTCATATCCTCTTCCCATTTTTTTATTGGATTGTTTGTTTGTTTGTTGTTGAGTTTTATGAGTTCTTTGTATATTTTGGATATTAGGCCCTTATCTGAGCTGTTGTTTGAAAATATCATTTCCCATTTAGTTGGCTTTCTGTTTATTTTGTTATCAGTTTCTCTTGCTGAGCAAAAACTTCTTAGTCTGATGTAGTCCCATTCATTAATTTTTGCCTTCACTTCTCTTGCCTGTGGAGTCAAATTCATAAAATGCTCTTTAAAACCCAGGTCCATGAGTTGAGTACCTATGTCTTCTAGTAAGTTCTTAATTGTTTCAGGTCTTATGTTTAGATCTTTGATCCATTTTGAGTTAATTTTAGTACAGGGGGACAAACTGTAGTCCAGCTTCATTCTTTTGCATGTGGCTTTCCAGTTTTCCCAGCACCATTTATTGAAGAGGCTTTCTTTTCTCCATTGTGTGTTGTTGGCCCCTTTATCAAAAATTATTTGACTATATATATGTGGTTTTATTTCTGGACTTTCTATTCTGTTCCATTGGTCTGAGTGTCTATTTTTCTGCCAATACCATGCTGTTTTGATTTTCGTGGCCCTATAATAGAGTTTGAAGTCAGGTATTGTAATGCCCCCAGCTTCATTCTTTTTCTTTAGGATTGCTTTGGCTATTCGGGGTTTTTTATAGTTCCATATAAATCTGATGATTTTTTGCTCTATTTCTTTAAAAAATGTGATTGGAATTTTGATGGGAATTGCATTAAATTTGTATATTGCTTTGGGTAATATAGCCATCTTGATTATATTTATTCTTCCTAGCCAAGAACAAGGTATATTCTTCCATCTCATTATATCTTTTTCGATTTCCCTTAACAATGGTTTATAGTTTTCATTATATAAGTCCTTTACATTCTTTGTTATGTTTATTCCTAAGTATTTTATTTTTTTTGTTGCAATCGTGAAGGGGATTATTCTTTTGAGTTCGTTCTCAGTTGTTTCATTGTTGGTATATAGAAAGGCTATTGACTTCTGTATGTTAATTTTGTATCCTGCGACCTTACTGTATTGGCTTATTGTTTCTAGTAGTCTTTTTGTGGATTCTTTGGGGTTTTCGATGTATAGGATCATATCATCTGCAAAAAGTGATACCTTTACTTCTTCTTTTCCGATATGGATGCCTTTTATTTCTTTGTCTTGTCTGATTGCTCTGGCTAGAACCTCTAGTACCACATTAAATAAGAGTGGAGAGAGTGGACAACCCTGTCTTGTTCCTGATTTAAGGGGGAAAGACTTCAGTTTAGTGCCATTTAATAGGATGTTAGCTGATGGTTTATCATATATGGCCTTTATCATGTTGAGATATTTTCCTTCTATACCCATTTTGTTGAGAGTCTTAAACATAAAATTGTGTTGTATTTTATCGAAAGCCTTTTCTGCGTCTATTGATAAGATCATGTGGTTTTTTATCTTTGTTTTGTTGATATGGTGTACTACGTTAACCGTTTTACGTATGTTGAACCATCCTTGAGATTCTGGGATGAATCCCACTTGATCATGATGTATTATTTTTTAATATGTTGTTGTATTCGAATTGCTAGTATTTTGTTTAGTATTTTAGCATCTGTATTCATTAGAGATATTGGTCTGTAGTTTTCTTTTTTTGTGCCATCCTTGCCTGGTTTTGGTATAAGGGTTATGTTGGCCTCATAAAATGTCTTTGGAAGTATTGCTTCTTCTTCAATTTTTTGGAAGACTTTGAGTAGAATAGGAACCAAGTCTTCTTTGAATGTTTGCTAAAATTCGCTGGTATAGACGTCAGGGCCTGGACTTTTATTTTTGGCTAGGTTTTTAATGGTTTTTTCTATTTCTTCTCTACTGATAGGTCTGTTTAGGCTTTCTGCTTCTTCTTGACTCAGTCTAAGAAGGTTGTATTGTTCTAGGAATTTATCCATTTCTTCTAGGTTGTTGAATTTAGTGGCATAAAGTTTTTCATAGTATTCTACAATAATTCTTTGTATATCTACGGTGTCCGTGGTGATTTCTCCTCTTTCATTTTGGATTTTGTTTATATGAGTTCTTTCTCTTTTTTCCTTGGTAAGTCTTGCCAAGGGTTTGTCAATTTTGTTGATCTTTTCAAAGAACCAGCTCTTGTTCTATTAATTTTTTCTATAGTTTTTCTGTTCTCTAATTCATTTATTTCTGCTCTGATTTTTATTATCTCCTTTCTTCGGCTGGTTTTGGGTTGTCTTTGTTCTTGTTTTTCTAGTTCCTTAAGGTGGGAAGTTAAGTGGTTCACTTGGGCTCTCTCTTGTTTGTTCATATATGCCTGAAGTGATATGAACTTCCCTCTTATCACTGCTTTTGCTGCATTCCATAGATTCTGATATGTCATATTGTCATTTTCATTAGTCTGTATATATCTTTTGATCTCTGCACTTATTTCTTCTTTGAACCATTCATTTTTTAAAAGTATGTTGTTTAGAACCATTCATTTTTTAAAAGTATGTTGCTTAGTTTCCACATTTTTGTGGGATTTTTTTCCTCTTTTTTGCAGTTGAATTCTAGTTTCAAGGCTTTATGATCAGAAAATATGCTTGGTACAACTTCAATTTTTCTGAATTTGCTGATGTTTTTGTGGCCCAACATATGGTCAATTCTTGAGAATGATCCATGTACACTGGAGAAAAATATATACTCAGTCACTTTGGCATGAAATGTCCTGTAGATGTCTATCATATCCAGGTGCTCTAGTGTTTTGTTTAAGGCCACTATGTCTTTGTTGACTCTCTGTTTGGATGACCGATCTAGAGCCGTCAGCGGTGTATTGAGGTCTCCAAGTATGATTGTGTTTTTGTCAGTTTTTGTTTTAAGATCAATAAATAGCTGTCTTATATATTTTGGTGCTCCTTGGTTTGGTGCATATATATTAAGAATTGTTATGTCTTCTTGATTCAGTGTCCCCTTAGCCATTATGAAATGGCCATTTTTGTCTCTGAGTACTTTTCCTGTCTTGTAGTCAGCATTATCCAATATGAGTATTGCACCACCTGCTTTTTTTGGGGTGTTGTTTGCTTGGAGTATTGTTTTCCAGCCTTTCACTTTGAATTTGTTTTTATCCTTGTTACTTAGATGAGTTTCCTGTAGGCAGCATACAGTTGGATTTTCTTTTTTAATCCATTCTGCTACTCTGTGCCTTTTTATTGGTGAGTTTAATCCGTTTACATTTAGTGTAATTATTGATACTTGTGAGTTCCCTATTGCCATTTTATATCTTGCTTTCTGTTAGTTTTGTGTCTTGTTTGATCCTTCTCTTTCGTTTTTCTATCTTTTGTTTTTATTTGGTTGTATTCCATACATCTTTCCTCTGTTGCTATCTTTTTTATCTCATGAGCTTCTGTGGTGGTTTTTTCAATGGTGGTTACCTTTGAGTAATGAAAAGGGTCCCTACCCTGTTCATTGTAGCGAACTATTTTGTGAGTACTTTTGCATTCCATCGTCCTTTGCTACTGTTAATCTCCATCTTCTCCCCCTCTTTCTTTTTGTTGTTGTCAAAGTTTAAATTTGGTTTTATTGTGTTCTTCTTGGAGCTTTTACTTGTGGCTCTGTTTTTTTTTTTTTTTTTTGTTCTCTGTATCTGATTGGAGAACCCCCTTTAGTAATTCCTGGAGTGGGGGTTTTCTGATGATAAATTCCCTCATCTTTTCTGCATCTGTGAATGTTTTTATTTCTCCTTCATATTTGAAGGATAGCTTTGATGGGTATATTATTCATGGCTGAAAGTTCCTCTCTTTCAGGACTTTAAATATTGGGGTCCACTCTCTTCTAGCTTGTAGAGTTTCTGCTGAGAAATATGATGATAATCTAATGGGCCTTCCTTTATATGTTGTATTCTTCTTTTCCCTGGCTGCCTTGAGAATTTTTTCTTTGTCATTGGTTTGTGTCATCTTCATTATGATGTGCCTTGGAGTGGGTTTGTTGGGGTTAAGAAAACTCGGAGTTCTGTTTACTTCTTGAACTTGAGGCTTTAGTTCTTTCCACAGGCTTGGGAAGTTCTCATCTATTATTTGTTTGAGTATGTTCTCCATTCCATTTTCTCTCTTGTCTCCCTCTGATATACCTATTATTCTTATGTTATTCTTTTTGATGGAGTCAGATAATTCTTGTAGGGCTATCTCATTTTTTTTAATTTTTGAGTCTCTTTCTTCTTCTCTCTGTTGTGCCTCAAGTTGCTTGTCTTCTATTTCACTAATCCTCTCTTCTATCTGACCTGTTCTATTAACTAAGCTTGTTACTTCGTTTTCCAGCTCGTGAATTGAGTTTTTCATCTCTGTTTGATTTGTTTTTATAGTTTCAATTTCCTTTGACATATATTCTTTGTGTTCATTGAGTTGTTTTCTGAGCTCCCTAAATTGCCTTTCTGTGTTTTCTTGTATATCTCAGAGGATTTTTAGGATTTCTATCTTGAATTCTCTGTCATTTAGCTCCAAGGTTTCCAATATATTAAACTTTTTCTCCATAGATTTTTCCTCATCTAGCTGTGTTACCTCTCTTTCTTTTGTATCCATGATATTCGATTTTCTCTTCCTTAATGGCATCTGAGGGTGGTTTTGTTGGTATTATTAATGAGATTTCATAAAGAATAAAAAGTTAAAAAAATAAAAATAATAATAAAAAAAATAAAAAATCGAAAAGAGTCGTTTTTCTTTAAAAAAAATTAATAATGAAATAAAGAAAAATAAAATAAAATAAAAATTTTAAAAAAAGGAAATTATTCCCCCCCCTCCTTTTTTCCTCTCCTTTCCTCTCCCCTCTTTCTTGAGAAAATCTTGTGGTGAACTGTGAATTATAACAAACAATGCCTGTGATGGAGGGCCTGAATTGGGGAAAAGTAATAAAGGGGCAAAAAAAAAAAAAAAGAAAAAAGAAAAAAAAAGAAAAAAAAGAGCGTATGGACCCACAAAAAGCAAATAAGGAAAAAATTTGGGTCAAGAATAAAATGATTTGCTTTTAGGTGTTGGTTGTCTAAGAGTTATGATGAGAGGAATAAGAGGAAAACAGAAAAATGGGGGGACAAATTAAAAAATTACTATTGTATTTAGTGGAACAAGAACTAGATAATATGGAGAGCCAGGGATGGGAGCACTGCTAGTGAGTTAAAAAGGTGAAGTAAAAACCCCCCAAAATGCCACAAACATAAGTTTGAGTCCCAGATAAGATAATTTGTTTGTTATTGAGGTTTGAATGAGAGGAGATGTAAAGGAGAAAGGAAGAAACTAATATAGAGGGAGAAAAGAAAGAGAGAGAGTGAAAAAAAGAGGGAACCACTAAAAGAAGAAAAAAGAGAGGAGAGAGAGAGAGAGAGAGAGTTAAGGGTTTTGGAGTGCAACCCTCATAGAGAGAAAGGAAGAGAAGAGAAAAGATAATGGGAGATGTAACACTTATGGGTAGTGTAGTTCAAGGAGAGGAGAGAGTAAGACTGGCAGAGAGTTAATCGGCCAAATTGGAGGAGGAAAAAAAGTATCAAGAATGAAGATAAGAGAAACAAATGAACAAATATAATAAAATGGGATAGGTTATAAAGTCTGCAGATTATTCTTGATTTTGAGAGGTTATCTTCTTGCTTTTTCTTTTCTCTCCCTCTTCCTGGTCGGTGACTCTGTACCCCAGGTTCTGCCCCTTTGGCACGCTCAGGTAGAGGTTTGCAGTTGATAAGTCTCTATGGCAATGTCATGTATTGTGCTTTAGTCTTGTTGGCAGTCGAGGCTCATTAGCATTTATAGGCTCCGACAGTGAGAGAGTCCGTGTTCCTGGAGCCTTTCTCCTAGTCTTTCCTTCCTCAATTAGTAGCCTGATAATCCAGCTATGGGGTTGCTGCTGCCTCTGCCTGGATAGTAAGAGGCTCAAAGAGCTGGCAACTCCCCACTCTATTTCCACTCAGCACAGGGCTCTGGGTAAGGCTCAGTCAGTCAGAGCTGCTAGCATAATCAGGCGGGCTTTCTGCCCACTCAAAGACCTCTGGCTCTGCCACTCTGTCCGGTAACACAGGCGGGCGCTCACTTCCGGGGCACTTGGAGGAAACTCTCACTCACTGTCTGCGCACACAGACCAGGATATCCGGCCAGCAGTCTCACGCTCTGAGTGAAACCCCCAACCGCAGGGAAAAGTTGCAGCGTTGAAATTGAGTCTCGCTCCGTCCCCGTGCGCGGCTTTTGTAAGCCGCTGGGGCGGCCCGAGATTCCGCTTTGGCCCACACAAAGGCCCCTGACTCTTCCCCTCTGTGCGATAACACGGGCGCGCACTGCCGAGGCACTCAGAGGAATCTCTCATTCACTATCTGCGCGTGCAGACCAGGATATGAGGCCGGCCACGTTTCCCTCTGAGTGAAATCCCCTCCGGCACGGAAAATCTCCACCGTTGGAATTAGTTCTCACTCCCTCCCATGCGTGGCTTTCCCTGGGCGCTGGGGCTGCCCAGAGACTCTGCCCTCAGCCCACAGAAAGGCCTCTGACCCTGCCTCTCCGTGGGGCAACACGGGCACCACTCCCGGGGCCTAGGAAGAAATCTCTCGCCCACTAACTGCACGCACGCTGACCAGGAGACCGGGTAAAATGGCCGTCCTGCTTGTCTTTCTTTCTTTGGGTTTGGCGCGAGTGTTAGCTTGTATTGCCCGGGTTGCCACAGGATCAGTTTTTCATCGACTTGGATCTCCGTGCCACAGCCTGGTTCGGCCGTTTGTGCCGCGGCCTGGATCTATTCACCCCCTTTGCCCGCCTCAGTTTCTATATTCACAGTTACCAGAGAAAGCCACCCTGTTTAGGTTAGTGAGGAAGGCGGAGCATTTCTTACTCCCTATTTCCTTCGGGGTTTGGTTATATATTTAGCCAATTTTTCACTCGACCATACCTTTGGGTGTATTGCGAAGCATCTGGAGGCTCCAAGTATAGGTTTTTCTGTTTCTGGTTGAAGATCTTGTTGAGTTTTGGGGGAGATTTATCGGTATCGCTTCCTACCCCGCCATTACTCTGACGTCATCTCCTTTTTTTTTTCTTCTAAGGTATTCTGTAATGCTATGAACTTTCCCCTCAGGATTGCTTTTGCTGTGTCCCATAAATTTTGAGTTGTTGTATGTTAATATTCATTTGTTTTAAGAAAATTTTTATTTCTTCCTTGTATTCATTGTTAACCCATTTATTATTTAGTAACATGCTATTTAGCATCCTAGTGTTTGAATGTTTTTCAATGTTTTTTTGTAGTTGATTACTAGTTTTATGCCATTTCGATCAGAGAATATGCTTGAAATGATTTCAATTTTCTTAAATTTATTGAAACTCCTTTTGTGTTCTAACATGTGGTCTATCCTAGAGCATGTACCATGAACACTTGAAAATAATGTTTATTCTGCTGCTTTGGGGTGAAAGGTTCTGAGGAAATCTATTAAATCCAGTTGATCTAGTGTGTCATTTAAAGCTGCTGTTTTTTGGTTAATTTTCTGTCTGGAGGATCTAGCTATTGATGTTAGTGGAGTATTAAAATCCCCTACTGTTATAGTATTATTGCTGATCTCACCCTTTATGTTCATCAAAATCTGCCTTATATATTCAGGTGCTCCTATATTAGGTGCATAGATATTTACAATGGTTATATTCTCCTGGTGGATTGCTATCTTTATCATTATGTAGTGACCTTCTTTATCCCTTACTATAGCCTTTGTTTTAAAGTCTATTTTGCCAAATATAAGTATTGCTACCCCAGCTTTTTTTTTTTTTCATTTCCATTACATGAAATAATTTTCTTCATCTCTTCACTTTTAGTCTATGTGTATCTTTTGTTCTGAGGTGGTTCTTTTGTAGACAGCATATGTACGGTTCTGTTTTCTTATCTATTCAGCTACCCTATGTCTTTTGATTGTAGCATTTAATCCATTTACATTTTTTTTGTATTTTTCTGAAGTTGGAAACAAGGAGGCAGACAGACTCCCACATGTGCCCGACCGGGATCCACCCAGCATGCCCACCAGGGAGCGATACTCTACCCATCTGGGGCATTGTTCTGTTGCAACCAGAGCCATTCTAGCACCTGAGTTGGAGGCTATGGAGCCATCCTCAGTGCCTGGGCCAACTTTGCTCCAATGGAACCTTGGCTGTGGGAGGGGAAGAGAGAGACAGAAAGGAAGGAGAGGGGGAAAGGTGGAGAAGCAGATGGGTGCTTCTCCTGTGTGCCCTGGCCGGGAATCAAACCTGGGACTCCTGCACACCAGGCCGACACTCTACTACTGAGCCAATCGGCCAGGGCCTAATCCATTTACATTTTAAGTTATTATTGATATGTAGTTGTTTATTGCAGTTTTATTCTTTAAGTCTATAATCCTGTTATTCTCGATTTTTTTTTCCTTTGCTCTTTTTACAGCAGAATCCTTATCATTTCATGCAGTGCTGGTTTGGTTGTAATAAATTCCTTGAGGGGTTTTTTTGTGTGTTTTTTTTGGTCTGGGAAGCTTTTTATTTCTCCTTCAATTTGAAATGATAGCTTTGCTTTATATAGAAGTCTTGGTTGTAGGTTCTTGCTTTGTATCACTTTAAATATTTCTTGCCAATCTATTCTGGCCTTGAGTGTTTTTGTTGAGAAGTCAGATGTCATCCTGATGGGGGCTCCTCTGTAGGTAATTAACTACTTTTCTCTTGCAGCTTTTAGTATTCTTTCTTTATCTATTAACTTTGGTATTTTAATTATGATGTGTCTTGGTGTAGGCCTCCTTGGGTTCCTCTTTAATGGAACTCTCTGTGCTTTTTGAATTTGTGTGACTTTTTCCTTCATCAAGTTAAGGAAATTTTCAGCTATGATTTCTTCAAACAGGTTCTCTATTCTTTGTTCATTTTCTTCTCCTTCAGTAAGTCCTATTATGCAGCTGTTGTTTCTCTTCATGTTATCACAGAGCTCAGAGTTTACTCAGACTTCTTGAGCCTCTTTTCTTTTTGCTGTTCTGCTTCCATCCTTTTGCTTATCTTGTCCTCTAAATCAGTGGTCCCCAACCCCTAGGCCGCGAACCGGTACCAGTCCGTGGGCCATTTGGTACCGGTCCACAGAGAAAGAATAAATAACTTACATTATTTCTGTTTTATTTATATTTAAGTCAGAACGATGTTTTATTTTTTAAAAATGACCAGATTCCCTCTGTTACATCCATCTAAGACTCACTCTTGACACTTGTCTTGATCACATGATAAATTTATCCATCCCACCCTAAAGGCTGGTCTGTGAAAATATTTTCTGACATTAAACTGGTTCATGGCCCAAAAAATGTTAGGGACCACTGCTCTAAATCACTGATTCAATCCTCTACTTCATCCTCCCTATTATTAATTCCTTCTAGTGCAATCTTCATTTCTAATATTGTATTTGTCATTCCTGACTGGTTTTTTTTTAATGATTTCAATGTCCTTTTGGATGCTTGCTATCTTTTTATTTAGGTGATCATTATATTCATCCATTGTTGCTCTAAGATCCTTGAGCATCCTAAAAATCATTGTTTGACACTCTGCAACTGGAATTTTGATTACTTCCATATCATTCCATTCTTTTTCTAGGGATTTCTCTTGTTGATTCATTTGGGTCACATTTCTCTGTCTGCCCCATTGGTCTGTGTGTTATGTAGCACTGTGTGACTTTGAAATTTTTGTGTGGTCTTTATGAAGATAATGGGCTCAGTGGTACTGTCCTCCAGACCTCTTGTTTTCCTTGTTCTAGGAATGCTTCTTGAAGGTACTATTTTCCTTTTTGTTGTATGTGAGTATTAGACACAGGTGGTCTTTTCATGGATACGTTTATCCCTTCAGGCTGGCAGCTCTAAGGGTCAACCTTTATTATGTGTATTACACAATGTGCAATGTCTGTCCTGTATATTTATTCTTCACAGTGTCTGGTGCCTTCTAGACTCCACTTTTGGGTGTGCTGCTTGTGTAGGTAGTTGAGTCTAGGGTTGGTGCTATCTGCCATCCACTACCAGTAGTGTTGGCTCTAGTTCTTGGGTTGGTGTTAGCTGTTGGTTGTAACCTGCTGTGGGCTACCAGTCAGCAGCTACTGCACTTTTCACTGTTTGTGTCTGCATTTTCTGTGTCTGGGTACTGTGAGAGGGGCCAACCTTTGTATAAGGATCAGCTTCCTTTTGCTTGGAAATGACAACAGTTCTGTAAAAGCCCCAAGCTCTGGAAGATTTCTCTCCACTTTTCAGCTTCTCTTTCTCCTCTTGAAGCTGGCTGGTCATCCCACAGAAGCTCAGATTGGCCTCACCCAAACAATCCCTCTACAGATTACACACTTGGTGGGTTAGGGCAGCTGAGGTTGTAAATACAACATTTGTGTGACCCCTTACTTCAGGATTCTCTTGATCAGGAGCTCAGTACAGGGAATGTGGCTCCTACTTCAAAGCTTGATTCCTCAGCCACTGCTGGATACTCAAATTTTTTCTCTCCAACAAGGTGAGCAGTAGTTTCAGACTGAATGTGGCTGACAATCCCCTCTGCAGAAGTTCTTTCAGCTGTTGAGACCCCAGTCTGATGGAGGAAGACTGAGAGAATCCTCTCCTAGGGTTGACTGTACCCCTCCTGAAGGTGGCTAAGCCCCTCAAGCAGATCCAACAATAGTCTCACAGGGACCAACACTAATTTTCAATGCTCCAAGCCTCTTCGCCCTGTGGAATCTAGCCTAGTAGGACAGAATATCCAGTGCTCAGGCCAGCTGACTGTGAAGCTCTGCCCTATCCAATGCACATGAGATGCTGTGCTGGTGCTGATCACAAAGTGGAACTCACTTCAGTTGGGCTCATTGAGCTGAGCTTTTTCTTAGGATACCACTCTAGCAAGTGTTATTAGGGCCTGAACCAGTGCATTCTGCAGCTGGCCCCTGGATATGCCAGCCTTGGGCCTCCCAAGCAGGAAGCCAGGACTGACTGGCCCTCAGCAACCTTCTTGGAGCTACAAGCAATTCAGAGTTTGTGGCTGCCTTTGCTGGGCCCAGGTATACATGGAAATAACAGCTGCACTCCTAGGCTGGCTTTTACCTACTCTGGGCTTGGGGAAAGTCTGCTCAAATGGCCAAGTTTCCCTGAGTCTCGCCTCCTGCAGCCTGTCTACTGGCTGCCTGTTGGGCTCAGTTGCTGAAAAAGACCTCTGCTAGAGTCTAAAGCCTGCGGCAATTTGGTGATTAGGAAGGTTGGTGGGCATGGCTCTGTCCCTCAGCCCTAGGTGTCAGTCTGTCCAGACTTTTTTCACAGATCTCAGTAGAGTGTGGCCCCAGGAGTATGGTGGATGTGGCCTCTGAGACCCAGAGGTGTAGTTTCCCCCTCTCCAGACAGTTTCAGCTGAGTCTCTTGTGAGGTGGAATCACCAGTCATCGACTCGGGAAAGTGTGTGTGTGTGTGCGGGGAGGGGGGCTCCATTCTCAACACCAGAAAACTCAGTCACTGACACACCCCCTGTTTCCTGGCCTTTCAAAATGACCCATCTTCATCCCTGTAGGAGAGACTCCCAAGGGTGGAGCAGCTGCTTTTCCCCAGGCTGATGCCACTCAAAGGGGATTACTCCACCCAAAAAAGATGGCAACTGCATTACTGGAGAATGACTCAGCTCAGGGGTTCCAGTGGCTGTCACCCACAGTGTCTCTCCCTGGGACACAACTCCAGTCTTCTCGACTCTCCCCCGCCAGCACCCTGAGTAAGTGGCTGTGAACTAGGTTTACTGTGCTGGCCTTTTAAAATGGAATCTGTGTCTGAGAGGTGAGTCTCTCACAGTCAGAAACCTGGCTCTTTTCACAGCTAAATGCTGTCTAGGTGCTACTTCTAGGCTCTGGGCTCTAGGCTGGGGCTCTGGGCCTGGGGTTGAGGACCCACACCTCTCAGGGCAACCCACCCCACCGTGAGAGTCCCTCCAGGCAGCCGCTTGCTCCTGGGAGTGGGGTAGCTCTTTCTGCATCTCTTTACTTTCTACCAGTCTTGGTGTGGCTTCTTTGGTGATCCTTGGTTATAGATTTCTCTTAATTTAGTTGAACGTTGGTTTTTCAAAATGCAATATTGTTCTTAAATTAAGTTGTAATCCAGTTTGGTCCTGAGAGGTGGCAGTTGGAACATCTGCCTACCCCATTGCCATCTTTCTTCTTCTCTTGGCCTACTTAATTTCTGAACTCACGTGTAGTTTCCAAATCCTTTGATGCTATAACCTAGAGAAATTTTAAACTTAATATGATTCTTGTATAGTTTTCTCAAATTAATTGTTAGCAACCAGAGACACCTCCTTTCTGAGACTTTAAGGAAATAAAAGTTGGAGGTTGGTTACCTGAGGAACTCTGAGGAGAGATTTGCACCCAGAGTGTATATTGGAGAGTGCTCTTGGTGCCAATGTCCTGATGGAGGATGAAAGCAGTTGAGTAAAGGGAGATGTTGAGCTGAGATACACTACCAGTATAGGTCTCAGTCAATCCCACCAGAAAACTTGGAGTTTATGTAACCCCTCTGAATTGTCCTGTTCTGAAGCAAGGAGCCCAACCATTGCATTTCCCCCTTCTATCACCACGGGCTCCTCTGATGGAAGGGGCGTGACCTTAGTGGAGATGACACTTTTGGTCTAAGGGCTGTGAGTTGTCAGCTACCAATACATTCAACACCTGGGGGATTGAATAGCTCAGTCATGAAAGAAATGAACCACACCATTCACTACAACTACTTTTATCTGAAACACACTTCAATTTATGAAAATAAATTACTGGGGCCTCAATTTATCTTCATAAGTTGCATTTTCATTTGTTTTCTGTAGTTTAACTCTCAAGTGTCTAGCATTTATATAAGTTTGGGCAAAGTAAACTCACTCTTTGGAGCCTTAGTTTCCATTTATAGTGTATTATTCTCACTGTGTGTGTGTGTGTGTGTGTGTGTGTGTGTGTGTGTGTGTGTGTGTGAGAGAGAGAGAGAGAGAGAGAGAGAGAGAGAGAGAGAGAGAGAGAGAAATTGTTCAGTCTCTTCCAGCCACCTATGACCTAACCTTGCCCAGAATGCTGGGGTTTTCCACTGAAGGCTGAAGGTGCCCAGGGCTGTCAGCCCTATCTACGACACTGTGTACAAGCCTAGAGCATTTCTTCCAAGAAGCAGATAAACTGATCTCATTTGCACAAGGGCCACTTAACTATGTCTTGCCTGAATAGTCAGATTTTTTATTCTTCCCTCGAAGATCTCTGCTGTGGGTGTTGATAGTCCTATTTTCTGCTGCTTTGTTTAATATATAGTGTTTCCTTTATTCCTCCTACCTCAATGCTCCACTCATATTTCAGGCTGGGACCTACTCCTAATTTAGAGCTCTCTTTCCCCCTTTTGCCAACTTCTATTATGAATCTACCTTTGCCACCCAGCTTAGTGTATCCCAAGGTTCTCTTTACCCAGCCACAGTCACAGAGCTCCAGGGAAAAGCAACCTGGTCTCATCTCTCCAGACAGAGGAGAACAGAAGCTCCATCTCCACACATGCTGCAGATGGCTTTTCCAGTCTACCTGAATAATTACCAGCTAGAAGCAGTGGTCATTGGGACTTGGATGTGAGCTGCAAAGTATAGAATTTTGACAATTCCAGTGCCATGCGGACTTTTCCTGGATGTGGAATTTTCCTGACTCCTGCTCCTTGGGACAGCTCCTAAAAGACTGGAGTTGGGTTGCATTTATCAGGGACTTGGCATGGTGTTGGGGCCAACTTGGACTTGGTGAACATGTTAAGGACACTACTCTTTTATGGATACTTGCTGTATTGGCCAAGAGTTTGCTTAAAGGTTTTAATCACTGTAAAAAAAATAGAAGACTGGATAAAGAAGATGTGGCACATATACACCATGGTATACTATTCAGCCATAAGAAATGATGACATCGGATCACTTACAACAAAATGGTGAGATCTTGATAACATTATATGGAGTGAAATAAGTAAATCAGAAAAAAACAAGAACTGCAGGATTCCACACATTGGTGGGACATAAAAATGAGACTAAGAGACATGGACAAGAGTGTGGGGGTTACAGGGGGCAGGGGGAGGGAAGGAGGGAGAGGAGGAGTGAGAGGGGGAGGGGCACAAAGAAAACTAAATAGAAGGTGACGGAGGACAATCTGACTTTGGGCGATGGGTATGCAACATAATTGAATGACAAGATAACCTGGACATGTTTTCTTTGAATATATGTACCCTGATTTATTGATGTCACCCCATTAAAATTAATAAAAATTTATTTATTAAAAAAATTAAATGAAATACCATTCATAATACAGATAAGGTAAATTGACAATGCAAGTTTGTGGTCCCCTCTTGTGGGGATGGCAGTTTTGAGACATGACTTTAGGGTTCTAGAACATAAAATAATATAAACCTTGATTACAAACATTCTGATCTAATTGCTAGGTCAGAAAAGTAGAAAAATCTCCTCTTTGGTTGGGTTTGAATACTTTCAAAGGAACACCCAGAAGTCAGAGAACACAATTTTGGAATTAGACTGGATTTAGAATTTAAGTGAAAAAACAAAAAAACATTACTGGCCCTGGCTGGTAGGCTCAGTGGTAGAGTGTTGGCCCAGTGTAGGGAAGTCCTGGGTTTAATTCCCAGCCAGGGCATACAGGAGAAGCACTTACCTGCTTCTCCACCTTTCTCCCTCTCTTTTCTCTCTATATCTAGCTTCCCCTCCTGCAGCCAAGGCTGCACTGGAGCAAAGTTGACCCAGGCACTGAGAATGGCTCCATGGCCTCTGCCTCAGGTGCTAGAATGGCTCCAATTGCAACAGAGCAACACCCCAGATGGGCAGACCATGGTCCCTTAGTGGGCTTACTGGGTGGCTCTCAGTCATATGCATGCAGGAGTCTGTTTCTCTGCCTCCCCATTTCTCACTTCAGAAAAATAAAAATAAAAAAGAAGGAAAAGAAGAACATTACTGCATGGCTTGTTAGCCCATCATTGATTTAACTCAGTGTTAGTCAACCTTTTTATACCTACCGCCCACTTGTATCTCTGCTAGTGGTAAAATTTTCTAACCGTCCACCAGTTCCACAGTAATGGTGATTTATAAAGTACAGAAGTAACTTTACTTTATAAAATTTATAAAGCAGAGTTACAGCAAGTCAAAGCATATAATAATTACTTACCAAGTACTTTATGTCGGCTTTTCACTAAGTTTGGCAGAATAAATTTTTATAAAACAACCCACTATAGTTAAATCTATCTTTTTATTTATATTTTGGTTGCTCTGCTACCGCCCACCATGAAAGCTGGAATGCCCACTAGTGGGTGGTAAGGACCAGGTTGACCACCACTGATTTAACTGATATTCCTATTCCTATTCTTGCCTTATGCTGGGCAGTTCAATGAGACCCAAGGAAATGCCAGAGAAATTTAGAGAATGAGGAAGGCATTACTTCTAATGCTTCACTCAGCCTCTATTAGGTAAACTCACTGAACTCTTTTAAGGGAGACTAGTGGGTCTTAAAATTAATACCTAAGTGAGGACTTTCTCTTGTGAGTTCAAAGCACCAAATGGCCACAAAGTCTATGCACATTGCTTAAATAGACCTACATTCTTTTCTAAATTATCTGCCCAAATTTAAATATTTCTCTGACCTTATAATCATCTTGTCTCACGTGGAAGACATTAAGACAATTCTTCATCATTGCTTTTAGATTGTCCACCTTAGTTATAGTGCTATCTTATGTTTATGGCTATGTTAATGTCCTGTGAATTTACATGCATGCTGCTTTGAATACAAAAGCAACTAGCTTGTATCTAATTGCTTAACTATTTTTCTAGAAAAAATCTTTTTGTACAGGAAGATTATTCATTCAGGAGTTTTCTTAACTGAGCTGGAGGACTTCCTAGATCAATTCCAATGTATTTATGGGTCTCAATTCCTTCTCTTCCTTCTCTTTCAGGGACAGGGGCCAAGGTTAGCCATATACCTGGGTGTTCCCAAGAGATGACCAAATACTTCCAACACTGGCCATCTGTTAGCATCTAAAACACTAAATTTTTCTGGGGTTTTTTTTGGGGGGACTCTAAATAGAGTCTTTTGTTGCAATGTAAATACCTAGAGATAATACTATAAAAAATGTTCTTTTATTAGTAACCTAAACATAAATCTGTTAATTTTTCTTAAACCAGAAAACAAACTTAAAGTAAGTTTGAATATAAAGAAAGAACACAGATAGTGGGCAACATAAACTGCTGGAGACTCCCTTTTATTTTTCTTTTATTGATTTTAATTTATTATTTTTAAAAAGATTCTAGTGTTGCCCCAAATGCATCCCACCTCCCTCATATTCCCCTCAACATCTTCCTTGTCCCCCTCCCCATAGTGCCCTCCCCCCTTCCCTTCATTCTATTACCCCCTTTTCCTCTATTCTCATTTTTTCTGGTCCCTTTGATCTCTCCTCTGTCTCAATTCCATTCCTCAGTTCACATTGTTCATTGGATTCCTCAAACGAGTGAGGTCATATGATACTTTTTTTTTCTGCCTGGCTTATTTCACTTAAAATAATAGTTTCCATGTCCACCCATGTTGTCGCAAAAGGTAAGATTTCCTTCTTTTTTATGGCCCCATAGTATTCCATTGTTTATTTGTACCACAGCTTTTTAATCCACTTGTCCACTGATGGACACTTGGGCTGTTTCCAGTTCTTCACTATTGTGAACAATGCTGCCATAATATGGGGTGCATTTCTCCTCTTGAAACAGTGCTATGGTGTTCTTTGGGTATATTCCTAAAAGTGGGTAGCTGGGTCAAAAGGCAGTTTCATTTTCAAATTTTTGAGGAATCTCCATACTGTTTTCCACAGTGACTGCCCCAGTCTGCATTCCCACTAGCAGTGCAGGAGGGTTCCCTTTTCTCCACATCCTCACCAGCTCTTATTGTGTCTGTTTTGTTAATGAGCGCCATTCTGAGGTTACATCTCATTGTGGTTTTAATTTGCATTTCTCTAATGATTAGTAATGTTGAACATTTTTTCCTTTTCCTATTGGCCATCTTTATGTCCTCTTTGGAGAAGTGTCTATTCATTTTTTTTTTTTTTTTTTTTTGCCCATTATTTGATTGGATTGTTTATCTTCCTGGTGCTGAGTTCTACAAGTTTTTTATAACTTTTGGTTATTAACCCCTTATCAGATGTATTGTTAAATATGTTCTCCCGTTGCATAGTTTGTCTTTTTATTCTATTCTTATTGTCTTTAGCTGCAAAAAGCTTTTTAGTTTGATATAGTCTTATTTTTTTATTCTGTCTTTTATTTCCTTTGCCAGTGGAGATAAATCAACAAATATATTGCTGTGAGAGATGTCAGAGAGCTTACTGCCTATGTTTTCTTCTAAGATGCTTATGGTTTACGGCTTACATTTAAGTGTTTTATCCATTTTGAGTTTATTTCAGTGAATGGTGTAAGTTGGTGGTCTAGTTTTATTTTTTGCTGTCCAATTTTCCCAACACCATTTTTTGAAGAGGCTGTCTCTACTCCATTGTATGCTATTACCACTTTGTCAAATATCAGCTGTCCATTAAGATGTGGGTTTATTTCTGTGTTCTCTGTCCTGTTCCATTGACCTATATGCCCGTTCTTATGCAAGTACCAAGCTGTTTTGAGTACAACGGCCTTGTAGTATAACTTGATAGCAAGAAGTGTGATACCTCCCACTTTAGTCTTCCTTTTCAAGATTGCTGAGGCTATTCATGTTCTTTTTTGGTTCCATATAAATTTTTGGAATATGTGTTCTATACCTTTGAAGTATGTTATTGGTATTTTAATTTGTATTGCATTGAATTATAAATTGCTTTGGGTAATAATATAGACATTTTAATGATGTTTATTTTTCCTAACCATGAGCATGATATATGGTTCCACTTGTTTGTATCTTGCTTGATTTCTTTTATTAATGTTTTATAATTTTATGAGTATAGGTCTTTAATCTCCTTGGTTAAATTTACTCCTAGGTACTTTACTTTTTTGTTTGCAATAGTAAAGGGAATTGTTTCCTTAATTTCTCTTTCTGACAGTTCATTGTTGGTGTATGCCTCTGATTTCTGAGTATTAATTTTATATCCTACCACCTTGCTGAATTCATTTATCAGGTCCAGTAGTTTTTTGACTGAGACTTTAGGGTTTTTTATATACAATATCATATTATCTGTAAATAATGATAGTTTTACTTTTTCTTTTCCAATTTGGATGCTTTTTATTTCTTCTTCTTGTCTGATTGCTATGACTAGGACTTCCAGGATTATGTTGATTAAGAGTGGTGAAAGGGCACCCCTGCCTTGTTCCTGATTTTAAGGGGTTGCTTTTCATTTTTGCACATTGCATATGAGGTTGGCTGTGGGTTTGTCATAGATGGCCTTTATCATGTTGAGGTATGTTCCCTGTACTATCACTTTGCTGAGAGTTTTGATCATGAATAGGTGCTGGATTTTGTCAAATTTTTTTCTGCATCTATTGAAATTATCATGTGGTTTTTCTCCTTCCTTTTGTTTATATAATCAATCACATTGATTGTTTGTGAATATTTTATCAGCCATGCTGCCCAAGAATAAATCCCATTTGATCATGGTGTATGATTTTTTTTCATATACTTATATTGCTGGATCTGGTTGGCTAACATTTTGTTGAGGATTTTAGCATCTAGATTCATCAGAAATATTGGCCTATAATTTTTTTGTGTACGTTGTCATTGCCTGGTTTTGGAATCAGAATTATATTTGCCTCATAAAAGGAGCTTGGAAGTTTTCCTTTCTCTTGAATTTTTTGAAATAGCTTGAGTCAGTTAGAAGTTAGTTTTTCTTTGAATATTTGGTAGAATTCACTTGTGAAGCCATCAGGCCCTGGGCTTTTGTTTGTTGGGAGTTTTTTGATAACTGTTTTGATCTCATTTGTTGTAATCAGTCTGTTTAGGTTTTCTGATTCTTCCAGATTGATTTTTAAAATATTATATGTTTCAAGAAATTTGTCCATTTCATCTAGGTTGTCTAATTTTTGGCAAACAGTTCTTCATAGTATTTTTTTACAATCCTTTGTATTGCTCTTGTGTCAGTTGTTATTTCTCTAGTCTTATTTCTAATTTTATTTATTTGAGTACTCACTTGTTTTCTTGGTGAGTCTGGTTAAAGGTTCATAAAGTTTCTTTACCTTTTCAAAGAACAAGCTCCTTGTTGTACTGATCCTCTGTATTGTTTCTTTATCCTCTATGTCATTTATTTCTGCTCTAATCTTTATTATTTCCTTCTTTCTACTACCACTGGGCTTTAATTGCTGTTATTTTCTAGTTCTTTTAGATGCAGGGTTGTTTATTTGAGCTTTTTCTAGCTTCTTAAGGAATGCCTGTAATGCTATGAACTTCCTTGTCAGTACTGCTTTTTCTGTGTTCCATATATTTTGAGTTGTTGTTTGCTCATTATCATTCGTTCCTAGGAATTTTTTTATTTCTTCTTTGATCTCATTCTTAATCCTTTTATTATTTAATAACATGCTATTTAGTTTCCAAGTGTTTGAGTATTTTTCAGTTTTTCTGTTGTGGTTGATTTCTAGTTTCATGCTGTTGTGATCAGAGAAAGTGCTTGATATGATTTCAATCTTCTTAAATTTGTTGAGACCGCTTTTGTACCCTAACATGTGGTGTATCCTAGAGAATGTACCATGAGCACTTGAAAAGAATGTGTATTCTGCTGTTTTAGGGTGAAAGGTTCTGAAGATATCTATTAAATCAAGTTGATCTAGTGTGTTACTTAATTCTGCTGTTTCTTTGTTAATTTTCTTTCTTGAGAATCTATCTAGAGATCTTAGTGGGGTATTGAAATCTCCTACTATTACAGTATTGCTGTTGATCTCTCTCTTTATATCCATCAAAGTCTGCTTTATGTATTTAGGTGCTTCTATATTAAGTGCATAGATACTTATAATGGTTATATCTTCCCTTTATCATTATGTACTGACCTTCTTTATCTCTTACTATAGCCTTTGTTTTAAAGTCTATTTTGTCATATATAAGTATTGCTACCCCAGCTATTTTTTTATTTCCATTTGCATAAATATTTTTTCCATCCTTTTACCTTTAGTATATGTGCATCTTTTGTTTTAAGGTGTGTCTCTTGTAGACAGCATATGTATGGGTCCTGTTTTCTTATCCACGCAGCTACCCTATGTCTTTTGATTGAATCATTTAATCCATTTACATTTAAGATTAGTTTTGATTTATAGTTGTTTATTGCTATTTTATTTAAAGTTGTGTTTCTCTTTTGCTATATTTTTTTCACCCTTTGATCTGTTTACAACAGGCCCCTTAACATTTCTTGCAGCATTGGTTTGGTTGTAATAAATTCCTTAAGTCGTTTTTTGTTTTTTTTATCTGAGAAGCTTTTTATTTCTCCTTCAATTTTAAATGATAGCCTTGCTGGATAAAGTAGTCTTGGTTGTAGGTCTTGTTCTGCATTAATTTGAATATTTCTTGCCAATCCCTCCTGGCCTTAAGTATTTCTGTTGAGAGGTCAGATGTCATCTTTATGAGGGTTTCTTTGTTGGTGATAGCCGTTTTTCTCTAGCAGTTTTTAATATTTTCTCTTTAATACTTAGCTTTGGTATTTTAATTATGATGTGTCTTGGTGTAGATTTCTTTGGGTTTCTCTTTAATGGAATTCTTTGTGTTTCTTAAACTTGTGTGACTTTTTCTTGCATCAATATAGGGAAGTGTTTAGCTATGATTTAATTGAATAGAGTTTCTATCCCTTGTTCTTTCTCTTATTGTTTAGGAACCCCTATGATGCAGATGTTATTTCTCTTCATGTTGTCACAGAGCTCTCTGAGAGTTTCCTCAGACTTTTTGAGTCTCTCTTTTTTTTTTTTTTGCTGCTCTGCTTTCGTGCCTTTGTTTATCTTGTCCTCTAACTCACTGATTTAATCCTCAGCTTCATCCATCTTGCTTTTAATTCCTTCCATTTTGGTCTTCATTTTTGATATTGTATTTGTCATTTCTGACTGATTCTTTTTTATTATTTCAATGTCCTTT
The DNA here is from genome assembly GCF_036850995.1 of Saccopteryx leptura. Taxonomy (NCBI): domain Eukaryota; kingdom Metazoa; phylum Chordata; class Mammalia; order Chiroptera; family Emballonuridae; genus Saccopteryx; species Saccopteryx leptura. Next base: position 229,462,114 of record NC_089505.1, on the reverse strand, counting down.
TTTATATTTGCTATCTCTTTATTTAGTTCTTTGTTATGGCCATCTATTGTTGTTCTAAGATCTTTAAGTATCCTAACAATCATTACTTTAAACTCTGCATCTGGTAATTTGGTTATGTCAACTCATTCAAATCCTTTTCTGGGAATTTCTCTTGATTCAATTGGGTTGCATTTCTCTGCCTTTCCATTTTGTCTGTGTATAAGAAGGGTGTGGTCATTGGAGTCTAATGGGTGTGGCCTCTGTGTTCTCTAGGTGTAGTCTATCTGCACGCCCACCATCCCCTCTGCCACTGCCTTGGGCATTTGGGTATGGGTGTTGCCAGCACCAGCCAGCTATGGCTGTTGCTGCAGTTTCCACCTTTCCTCCACGGGAGGGGCTGTGTTTATGAGCCCTGGTCTACAAGTCTTGGCCTTCGCCCTGCCACCGCGGGTGGGGCTGCATGCGGCGCTTGAGGCTGCAGGCCTCAGCACCGCAAGCAGGGGTGAGTACCTTTGCTCAGCCGTTGGTCTCTGCCTGTTCCCTGGCTTTCACCCTGCCTCTGCGGGCAGAGCTGTGCTAACAAGTCAGGTCACAAGTCCTGGCTCTGTGGGCCGAGCAGGGCTGCATGCCTGAACTCAGCCGCGGGTCTCTGCAGTTCTCAGGCTTTCACCTTTCCCCTGCAGGGGGATTGCAGGTGGGCCCGCCAGCTTTCTTGCACCCCTTCCACCTGCTCCAGGTGAGACTGAGCTCACACCGGGCCTCAGTCGTGGCCGACCTGTCTTCCACCCTCACCAACAGGACTGCGCTTATGTGTTCCGCTGCCAACCACCCTCTCATGAGCCCTGAGCAGTGTGCATTGGGGCATTGCTGCTCAGACCTCAGCACTCAATACTATATTCCTGAAGGCTCCCTCCTTCTAAGCAACTGCTCTGAGTGCTGCAGAAAAGCTTGTTTGGCTGGTATCTTGCTTCCCTTTGCTGGTATTGCTGGTTCCAGGGGAAATATTCACTTCAGATTTGGAGAGTGACTCAGCCCAGGTGTTAGGGTGGCTGTCCATCAAAGTGTTTATTCCTGTGCTTTTTAGATTACTATCTCTTTCTGCTACTCCAGTCCTCTCCTCCCTCCTCATCCCCCAGAGCCCTGGGTGAGTGGTTGTGAAAGAGATTTACTGCACAGTCCCTTTAAGAAGATTCCTGGGTCTGAGAAATCTGTCTCTTCCTCACAAACAGTATCCTGACTTGTTTCACAGCTAAATACTGTCCATATGCTTTTTCTAGGCTCTGGGGATGCAGGCTGGGGCTCTGTTCCTGAGGCCTAAGACCTTCCCCTATCTGCTAAACTCACTTCCCACCACATGAGTCTCTCTGGGCTGCCATTCACTCCCCAGAGCTGGGCAGCCCTCTCCACGTTTCTGCTTTTTATACTAGTCTCATTGTGGCTTCTTCAGTGTTCCTTGGTTAAAGAGTTCTCTTAGTTTAGTCCAAAGTTGGTTTTACTTGCTGGTGGTTCTTAAAATTAAGTTGTAATCCACTTTTGATCTGGGAGGTGGAAGTTAGTACGTTCATCACCTAGTTCATCACCATCTTTTTTTTTTTTTTTTTCTAAAGCTGGAAACGGGGAGGCAGTCAGACAGACTCCCGCATGCACCTGACCGGGATCCACCTGGCATGCCCACCAGGGGGCGATGTTCTGCCCCTCTGGGGCGTCGCTCTGTTGCATCCAGAGCCATTCTAGTGCCTGAGGCAGAGGCCACAGAGCCATCCCCAGTGCCCGGGCCATCCTTGCTCCAATGGAGCCTTGGCTGCGGGAGGGGAAGAGAGAGACAGAGAGGAAGGAGAGGGGGAGGGGTGGAGAAGCAGATGGGCACTTCTCCTGTGTGCCCTGGCCGGGAATCGAACCTGGGACTCCTGCATGCCAGGCCAACGCTCTACCGCTGAGCCAACCAGCCAGGGCTGTTCATCACCATCTTGCTGTCAGCTGGAGACTCCCTTTTTTAAATGTAATTTTCAAATGTTCAATAAATTGTGTTATTGTTTAAAAAACATTGCATTAAAATTTAGAGGACTAAGTTCTAACAGACTATCTGATTATGAAACTTTGGCAAAAGTACTTATTCTTTCTATGTCTACATTTTTTATATTAAAACACAGCACTTCAGACTAACTCAGGACTTAGCAGACTTTTCCTGTAACAGCCCTAGTAAACATTTTCAGCTTTGGGGGCCAGACTTTCTCAATGAAACTACTCAATTCTGCCCTTATAACAAGAAAGTAGCTGTAGGCAATGGGTAAATAAGTGAGTGTGGCCATTTTTCAATAAACCTGTATTTATAAAACCCACAGCTGGCTGGATTTGGCTCAGGTTCTATAGTATGCTGACTTGCATACTAGATAATAGTTTCTAAACCTGAATGATTTTTGGAATTTCTAGATGTGTTATCAAACCCAGGATCATGTGCCCATTGCTTTAAAAAGCCAAAATGCAGAATGTTAGAGTTTGGAATAAGAAAAGGTTTATTGGTTGAGAAGGTGCCAACCAAGAAGATGAGAGACCAAACATTGCCTCAAATCCACTTGCTTGCTGGACTAGGTCAGGATTTTTAAGGTGTTGGGAAGACTGGTATGTCTTCCCATTGGTGGGACAAGTTTTCATTGGAGTACCTTGGACATTGGCCATTTATGGTAAAGGGATATCAGTACCAATCTTCCTGGATAGTGGACCTTTTTTTTCTTAAATTGTTCCAGTGTTCAAGTTCTGGTTATGTCTGGTCCTTTGGTTCTGTGAGCTTGTGTGTCAGAGGAGAAGGGAGAATCTTGTTCTGAGTACAGCTAGATGTCAAAGTTCTCTCTTCTGGGCATACCTCAGCTACATGTGTTGTAGTTTTTGTCTATTGTCTCTGAAAAGCAACTTGTTAAACAGGATAGAACCATTCTGAGCTGGTTCTGCCATTATAGTATCAGGTATCTATTTCCTGGCATCTCATTGTATTGTGACTACAGACACAAGCAAAAATCTCAGTTGTATACAACAATAAGCATTTAGTTATCATGTGTCTGTGACTCCACTGAGTTGGTCCTGCAGGTTTCAGTTGGGCTTTTTCACACTTGCTCAGCTCAGCGGGGGCTACTGATCTGGATTACAGCACCTGGGACAGCCTGCCTCCTACTGCAGTTGTGTTGGGACCACTGGGATGGCTCTCTTCCACATGTATTCATCTGTAGGTACTCTGAGGAGACCGTAGAAGCTCTCTCTATGTCAGTGGTACAGACACAGAGTACAAGTACAAACATGTGAGATTTTTTTAGTACTTCAGTTGGAAATTGGCACAATGACAATGTCACTCCTGCCCTCATGTCATGTCCAAAGCAAGTTGCATGAACTGACCCAAAATCAAAAGGTGGAGAAGTTCATTTTACCCACAATAAGGTCCTAACAAGAGTGTGAGTAAAGGATCGGTCAGCCAAACTAGGAATTTCGGGGCCTCATTGCCTGAGGTTCTGATTTAGAAGGTTCATGGCAGAGTTAAAAACTATGTAACTACTTTGATGATCAGTCATCACAGGGGGCCACTTGCAACCCCATGTCATTTAATTTTGTAACATGAATTTTCAGTTTTTTTAAATGTGCTCTTTATGCTCAGAAAGTGTTTTTAAATTGATAACCAGTCCTGGCAGTCACTCTGTGTTTCACCACAAAGCAGGCTGACCATGTCCTGAATGGAAACGTCTCTTTTGCCCCACACAGAGCTCTGACCTGCTTTATCTGCACTTGCTCCTCCATCTCATCCCCAGACTTCTCCTGTTGGGGCCGGCTCATCAGGTGGACGCAGAGGGAAGTCGATGATTACCATCAGTCGGCACAGCTGGTCTAAAACCAACTCATTTCACACTGCGGTGGCAGGTGATCACATGGTGCTACATGCTTTATTAACTTGTAATTACTCTTCCCCCCTCCTGTTTCTTTTCTTTCACTCATAGGTCACTTAAAAATTCCTTGATTGTGAAACCGTGGGAAGTAATTCTTCTCCAAAATATGTGGCACTTTCATTATGCAGTTGCTAGATTCAGCATCTTGGGGGCATTTCTCATAAATATTTAATGTTGCATTTTAAAATCTATATTTGGGGCGATTTCTCTTGTTTGAAAGAAGCTTTTAATTGTGGCATAATGGCTGGTCCCATCACCATCAATATTCGTGGGTCAACAGTACATTAACGAGTAGCAATGTTAAGTGTCTGGTAAGTTGCAGCTGTGGTTAGGAGAAACATGGGTGTCCGAATAAGCTCTTTCATGAAAGCTGATGTCAGCATGTCATTGCCAACCACAGAATTATCTTCCTCATTTGGCTGCCAAAGTAACATGAATTTCATTTAAAGGTCCATACATTTAAATTGCCAGCATATGATTTATGCAACGCCAGAATTTGTCAGCTGGTTGAAGCTTACACAGGACTTATGTAGGCAGTGGGTAGGAAGAAAATGTGATGCAGAACCCAGAAGTACTTTTATTTTACATTACTCATTTTAATTAGTACGTTATATTTATACAAAAACTTTCTTCCACATACCAAGAAACTCCTTCAAAACACATTTCATGAACTCCACTAATGCAACCCAGGCTAATTGTTTATCATTCCCCCAGAGATGGCTAAGGCCATGTGATTTGTTGGAGCTCTTTTTTATTTTAAGTTGCAAGTTTAAAAACAAAATCACGTTGTCTGTAGTATTTGCATCAGTTGATTTATGAATGGTTCCAACTTTGGGATAAAAAAAAATATCCACAAAACCCATATCACAAGGAATCATTTAAAATATAAGAAATGAGTAATGGAAGGCTGTGATTCTTCAGGTGTCAGCAAATATTTTTTTTAAAGGGCCAGAGAGTAATATTTTTATCTTTGTGGGCCATATCATCTCTGTTGCAGCTGTTCAACTCCACCATGATAACATGAAAGCAGCCATAGACAATACATAAATAATTATATTTCAAGTCCAGTAAAAATTTACTTACAACAAAAGGCAATAAAATAGACCAGTTAAAAGAGAGAGAGTACCAGGTATCCAAACATATGTTATCTACAAGATGTAGCAGGAAAGACTCAGTGGAGGATAGACACTCAGATAACTTTATTAGAGGAAAAGAGAATTTATTAAATGCAAGAGGGGCACGTGGGACTAATGGCTCCAAAGACACGTGCTCCCCGAAGTTGATTTTCTTACAGGTTAGATACCTTTTACAGAATACAAGTTTTCATGCAAGGGGCTCATGATCCCTTTGTCCAGATGTATTCATGTCACTCTCATGACTCCAGGAAGGGAGGGTGAGTTTAGGTGGGGTCAGAGAATAAGTGTTGGAATTTTTATATTAAGGTATGTAAACATTGTTTCTTAAAAGCTTTTAAGAAAAGAAAAGGGGGAGGGGTTTTTAGATAAGTTCTATCTTCTTTACTCTGTGTAACAAGTTGCCCCAGGCACCCTTTCAGAAAACTATAGGAAGTAGTTAATCCATAACTGGTTGATTCAGCCACCCCTGCAGGCTCCCTTCCCTTGCTTTCTGCTTGTTTTGTCCTCCTCAAAGAGGAGGGATAGGGGGCCTGATTTCTCCTTCCTTAAATAAACCTACTTTAAACATAAATACACAGAGTAAAAGTTAAAGGGCTAGAGACAGATCTATTGCATTAACACTCATCAAAATAAATAAGAGTTACTACATTAATTTAAAAATAATGAATTCATGAAGAAGTACCTTGTGTAGGGCAGTCTGGGCAGAAATCCTCATGCTGAGCCTTCTGTCTCTGTGGATGTTGGAGAATTTATGACAGAACATGGCCAAACTTCAGTCATGTGCCTGAAGCTATGATTTCTTCGCCTCTAGAAATAATGGTTCAGTTGTGAGGCAACCCTCTAGTAGGCACTGAAAAATTCTTGGATTTTGTTTAATAAAAGTTGAAATGCCTGACCAGGTGGTCGCGCAGTGGATAGAGTGTTGGACTGGGATGCGGAAGGACCCAGGTTCGAGACCTCGAGGTCGCCAGCTTGAGCACGGGCTCATCTGGTTTGAGCAAAAGCTCACCAGCTTGGAACCAATGTCGCTGGCTCAAGCAAGGGGTTACTCGGTCTGCTGAAGGCCCATGGTCAAGGCACATATAAGAAAGCAATCAATGAACAACTAAGGAAAACTGATGATTGATGCTTCTTATCTCTCTCCGTTCCTGTCTGTCTGTCCCTATCTATCCCTCTCTCTGACTCTCTCTCTGTCTCTGGGGGGAAAAAAAAGTTGAAATAAAGTATTGGTGTAATAAAATAAATAAATTAATTAAATTAAATAAAAATAACAAATTCAGCCTGACCAAGTGATGGTGCAGTGGATAGAGCATTAGACTGGGATGCAGAGGACCCAGGTTCGAGACCCCAAGGTTGCCAGCTTGAGCGCAGGCTCATCTGGTTTGAGCAAAGCTCACCAGTTTAGACCGAAGGTCGCAGGCTCAAGCAAGGGGTTACTTGGTCTGCTGAAGGCCCACAGTCAAGGCACATATGAAAAAGCAATCAATGAACAACTAAGGTGTTACAACACAAAGTGATGATTAATGCTTCTCATCTCTCTCCATTCCTGTCTGTTTGTCTCTGTCCATCCTTCTCTGACTCTATCTCGGTCTCTGTAAAAAAAATAAAACAAAATAACAAATTTAGAACAAGAAAAAATATCAGAGATTAATTATTATAGGTCAAATAAATTTCTAAATATGATGTTTATGTTTGCTCACTTATAGTTTGCATTGGGTGTGGGAGACAAGCTGTAAACTGGCAAGGTCCTTATAGCCTAAGGCTTAGTTTTAAGACTAATTCTTCCCCACCCTTTTAATACTAAGATCTTTTCAACATCCTTCTGATACTAAGATCTTCTCTAAACTAAGCTTTTCCCCACACGCTTGACTGTTTCATGATGTGGGTGGTGCACTCTTACGAGGAATCCCATTTATGCCTCAGATAAGTGGCTGTGTATCAGAGACTTCCTTATTTCTATATTGGCTTAAAGGCTTCAATTTCTACACTGTAAAATAAGGCAGACCAGGGCCTCTCTCACTTGGTTCCTGCCATTAGCATTGCAGAAGATGGGCAGCCAAGATGGCGGAGTGTTGAAGGAGAAGCCAGTTTGTGCAGAGAGAAGGAGATGGGGAACAGAGGTAAATAAGATTGGTGGGGCCTTTGATACTAGGAATACTAAGATGAGTCAGTGGCTTTGGGAGCCCTGAATGGAAAGGGAAGTGTCTTCCCACTGTGTGTATTTCTCGCCCACCAGGTGTGAGCTAGGATTAAAGGTAATGGCCCACCAGTTCTTGGCTTCATTGTTTCATTACCGTCTGTCCCAATCTAATGTGAATCTGCACAAGCTAGGCAGCTGTGATAGTAGCTGCAGCTACTGGCCTTACAATTATCAAAAAGCCAGTTCTCCAAAATAGCATAACAAAAAAACAGAGCTTCAAAGTGTGCATAGCAAAAATGGACAGAGACAGACAAAGCCACTATTGTAGTTGGGGAAATCAACACCCTTCTGTCAGTAATTGACAGATACAGCAGGCAGAAATTCAGTAATGACATAGTTGAACTGAACAGCACCATCAATCAACTGGATATAATTGATATTTATAGATTATTTCAACCAACAACAGCAGAATACACATTTTTCTCGAGTTCACATGAAACATTCACCAGGATGTTGACCACATTCTGGGCCATGAAATATATTTCAACATGTGTAAAAGAGTAGAAATCATACAAAGTATGTTCTCAGTCCACAGTGGAATTACACCAGAAATCATTAGCAGATGGATAGCTGAAAAGTGTCAAAATATTTGGAGATTAAACAACACACTTCCAAATAACACATGGCTGGGTCACAGAAGATGTCTCAAGAGAAATATAAAAATATTTTGCATTAAATTAAAATTTAAATACAACTTATCAAAATGTTTGAGATGCAGCAAAAGCAATGCTTATGGGGAAATTTATAGCATTGAATGCATATGTTAGAAGAAAGAACTAAAATAAAAAAGAGGTAGTGGACCGATTTAACCTAGGGGCTATAGATTGTTGATGCCTGATCTAAAAGGTGATCAAGTTGATTCTAAAACAAGCCAAATTATTTCTCTCCATTCCATGTTTATAAACCACAGAACACCATGTTAAACTACTGGGACATCTATCAAAAATGGAACAGTGTGATCAATTAGACAATATAAATATAGGCCTTTTTTGTTACTAGAATAAATCTCTTCAGCATATATCTATGATTAGAGATATTACCACCCCAAGCAGCCCAGCTCTTACCACTCCATCTAACCCTCCTAAGAACTTATGTATCTAATTGACAGCCCTTCTCTTCAGTAGTCTCAAACAGATCTTCCCTGTTACCTGCATACAATTTCCATTCTTCATACAAGTGTCAGGGTGACTTTCAAAAAAATAATTCAACTATTTAAAATTCTTTATGTTTTCCCCTACAAAATCCATTCACCATCTAAGGTAACATTCACAGGTTCTGGACATTAGAAAGTGGACACATTTGGGGGATATTAATCAGCCTACGACTCTATTTATGTTCTGGGTTTTGATTTCTACGCCTTTCTCCCAGAGAGGATGGCCTGAGCTCTGTTCCTTCAGGTTGTGTCTTTTATTAAACTTTTATTTCATGTCTGTTACTTTTCAGTTTAATATCTTCCTCTTTCACCAGACATTAGTGCCAGAAGAGGTCAGAGAACGTGTCTGCTTTGTTTAATATTGTTGAATAAATGCACTGGTGATGTATAAATGCATTTTTACATTTGCCACAAAAAGGCACACCTTGGTTTCCTTAAGCAACTTAAATTTATAATAACAAATTTGAAGTAACATTTTTTAGCTTACTCATTTTTTCTGTGTGATTTTTTTCTGAATAGACTGACAAGAAGGTATGATTAAGAACTTTTTTTCTGGCAAGAGATAAAAAACACACAACTCCCCCAAGTGGAAAGTCCTATTAGCTTATAAATTAGTTATCAAGTACTTTCATATTGAATGTAGTCTGTCCTGTTCTCAAAGAAATAGAAACTATAACAAAAATCCTTAGTAATTATAGATTTTTACATTTACATTTTTATTGGGGTATATTTAATATACAATAAAATATGTCAGTATTAACTATTCACCATTCACATTTTAATTAACAATGAACTGAATGCTTCAAGTTAGGTCTTTGGCAAATCTATTTTAAAAAAGTAAATGACCTTCAATTTTTAATTACTTTTTATGGCTTTTAGCCTTATAGCTATTTATAGTTAAAAAAAAAAAAAAAACGAAAGAAGCCAAATAAGAAAATAAAAATTATAAAGAATCCTACTACCCAGCAATCAAGAGTCTAAATCTTGAGCATCCAGGTGGTAGCAGCAGTTCATCTAGAGGCCCTCACCTCACTTTTCTCAGGTTGGTCTACTATTCCTAGCTATAAACACTGTTTTGATGCCCCCAAGTCTGTTATCCCCTGTTCTTTACCTCCCCCTGGCTGACCACTCAGCAGTTCTGCTGAAATGCCCAGTAGACATTTCATATAAGTCTTTGAAGAAGGAGGAACTGCTGAAATAGTTCATCAGCATTTGTCCCTAAGACAGCAGTCTTTATAGTGGAAATACCATAAGTAAATATTTGCTGTCTGTCTATAGATTAAAGGGGGAATATGGCAAATGCTGAAAAGCCATGATCTTTGTGCCTCTCCCCTCCCCCAACACCCTCCCTCTCCTCCCCCCACCCTGTAACCCCAACACTGTTGTCCATGTCTCTGAGTCTCATCTTTATGTCCCACCTATGTATGGAATCCTATAGTTCTTAGTTTCTTCGGATTTCCTTCTTTCGCTCAGTATAATGTTATCAAGGCCAATCCATGTTGTTGTAAAAGATCCTATGTCATCATTTCTTATGGCTGAGTAGTATTCCATAGTATATATATATACCAAAGCTTTTTAATCCACTCGTCCTCTGATGGACACTTGGGCTGTTTCCAGATATTTGCTATTGTGAACAATGCTGCCATAAACATGGGGATGCATTTCTTCTTTTCAAACAGTGCTATGGTGTTCTTGGGGTATATTCCTAACAGTGGTATAGCTGAGTCAAAAGGCAGTTTGATTTTTAATTTCTTGAGGAATCTCTATACTGTTTTCCACAGTGGCTGCACCAGTCTGCATTCCCACCAGCAGTGCAGGAGGGTTCCCTTTTCTCCACATCCTTGCCAAGCACTTATTCTGTGTTGTTTTATTGATGAGCGCCATTCTGACTGGTGTGAGGTGATATCTCATTGTGGTTTTAATTTGCATTTCTCTAATCATTAGTGATGTTGAACATTTTTTCATATGCCTATTGGCCATCTGTGTGTCCTCTTTGGAGAAGTGCCTATTCATTTCTTTTGCCCATTTTTGGATTGGATTGTTTGTCTTCCTGGTATTAAGTTTTACAAGTTCTTTATAAATTTTGGTTATTAACCCCTTATCAGACGCAATGTCAAATATATTCTCCCATTGTGTAGTTTGTCTTTTTATTCTGTTCTTACTGTCTTTAGCTGTGCAGAAGCTTTTTAGTTTGATAAAGTCCCATTTGTTTATCCTGTCTTTTATTTCACTTGCCTGTGGAGACAAATCAGCAAATATATTGCTGCGAGAGATGTCAGAGAGCTTCCTGCCTATGTTTTCTTCTAAGATGCTTATGGTTTCACGGCTAACATTTAAGTCTTTTATCCATTTTGAGTTTATTTTTGTGAGTGGTGTAAGCTGGTGATCTAGTTTCATTTTTTTGCAGGTAGCTGTCCAATTTTCCCAACACCATTTGTTGAAGAGGCTGTCTTTACTCCATTGTATTTCCTTACCTCCTTTGTCAAATATCAGTTGTCCATAGAGCTGTGGGTTTATTTCTGGGTTCTCTGTTCTGTTCCATTGATCTATGTGCCTGTTCTTATGCCAGTACCATGCTGTTTTGAGTACAATGGCCTTATAATATAACTTGATGTCCGGAAGTGTGATACCTCCCGCTTTATTCTTCCTTTTCAAGATTGCTGAGGCTATTCGTGTTCTCTTTTGGTTCCATATAAATTTTTGGAATATGTGTTCTATATCTTTGAAGTAAGTCATTGGTATTTAAATCAGTATTGCATTGAATTTATAAATTGCTTTGGGTAATATAGACATTTTAATGATGTTTATTCTTCCTAACCATGAGCACGGTATATGCCTCAACTTATTCGTTTCTTCCCTGATTTCTTTTATCAATGTTTTATAATTTTCCGAGTACAAGTCTTTAATCTCCTTGGTTAGATTTATTCCTAGGTACATTATTTTTTTGGTTGCAATGGTAAAGGGGATTGATTCCTTGATTTCTCTTTCTGACAGTTCATTATTAGTGTATAAAAATGCCTCTGATTTCTGAGTATTGATTTTATATCCTGCCAACTTGCCGAATTCATTTATCAGGTCTAGTACTTTTTTGACTGAGACTTTAGGGTTTTCTATATACAATATCATATCATCTGCAAATAATGATAGTTTTATTCTTCTTTTCCAATTCGGATGCCTTTTATTTCTTTTTCTTGTCTGATTGCTGTGGCTAGGACTTCCAGAACTATGTTGAATAAGAGTGTGAAAGGGGGCACCCCTGCCTTGTTCCTGATCTTAAGGAGATTGCTTTTAATTTTTGCCCATTGAGTATGATGTTGGCTGTGGGTTTGTCATAGATGGCCTTTATCATGTTGAGGTATGTTCCCTGTATTCTCATTTTGCTGAGAGTTTTGATCATGAATGGGTGCTGGATTTTACCAAATGCTTTTTCTGCATCTATTGAAATTATCATGTGGTTTTTCTCCTTTCTTTTGTTTATGTGATGAATCATATTGATTGATTTGCGAATATTGTACCAGCCTTGCCTCCCAAGAATAAATCCCACTTGATCATGGTGTATGATTTTTTTCATATATTGCTGGATTCGGTTTGCTAATATTTTGTTGAGGATTTTTGCATCTAAATTCATCAGGGATATTGGCCTATAATTTTCTTTTTTGTGTTGTCTTTGCCTGGTTTTGGAATCAGAATTATGCTTGTCTCATAAAAGGAGTTTGGAAGTCTTCCTTCCTCTTCAATTTTTTGAAATAGCTTGAGAAGGATAGGAGTTAGTTCTTCTTTGAATATTTGGTAGAATTCACTTGTGAAGCCATCAGGCCCAGGACTTTTCTTTTTTGGGAGATTTTTGATAGCTGTTTCAATCTCATTTGTTGTAATAGGTCTGTTTAGGTTTTCTGATTCTTCCAGATTGATTTTTGGAAGATTCTATGATTCAAGGAATTTGTCCATTTTATCTAGGTTGTCTAGTTTTTTGGCGTACAGTTCTTCATAGTATTTTCTTATAATATTTTGTATTTCTGTTGTGTCAGTTGTTATTTCTCCACTCTCGTTTCTAATTTTATTTATTTGAGTCCTCTCTCTTTTTTTCTTGGTGAGTCTCGTTAAAGGTTCATCGATCTTGTTTACCTTTTCAAAGAACCAGCTCCTGGTTTCATTGATCCTCTGTATTGTTTCTTTAGCCTCTATGCCATTTATTTCTGTTCTGATCTTTATTATTTCCTTCCTTCTCCTAGCTCTGGGATTTACTTGCTGTTCTTTTTCTAGTTCTTTTAGATGCAGGGTCAAGTTGTTTATTTGAGCTTTTTCTAGCTTCTTGAGGTATGCCTGTAATGCTATAAACTTCCCTCTCAGGACTGCTTTTGCTGTGTCCCATAAATTTTGAGTTGATGTATGCTCATTATCATTTGTTTCTAGGAATTTTTTTATTTCTTCTTTGATCTCAATGTTAACCCATTCATTATTTAATAACATGCTACTTAGTTTCCAAGTGTTTGAGTGTTTTTCAATTTTTCTATTGTGGTTGATTTCTAGTTTAATGTCATTGTGATCAGAGAAAGTGCTCGATATGATTTCAATCTTCTTAAATTTGTTGAGACCGCTTTTGTGCCCTAACATGTGGTCTATTCTAGAGAATGTACCATGAGCACTTGAAAAGAATGTATATTCTGCTGTTTTAGGGTGAAAGGTTCTGAAGATATTTATTAAATCGAGTTGATCTAATATGTCCTTTAAGTCTGCTGTTTCTTTGTTAATTTTCTTTCTTGAGGATCTATCTAATGATGTTAATGGGGTATTGAAATCCCCTACTGTTATAGTATTGCTGTCGATCTCGCCCTTTCAGTCCATCAAAGTCTGCGTTATATATTTAGGTGCTCCTATATTAGGTGCGTAGATATTTATAATGGTTATAATCTTCCTTTTTGATTGCTCCCTTTATCATTATGTGGTGACCTTATTTATCTCTAACTATGGTCTTTGTTTTAAAGTCCATTTTGTGTGATATAAGTATTGCTACCCCAGGTTTTTTTTCATTTCCATTTGCGTGAAATATTTTTTCCATCCTTTTATCTTCAGTCTCTGTGCATCATTTGATTTATGGTGTGTCTCTTGTAGACAGCATATGTATGGGTACTGTTTTATTATCCACTCAGCTACCCTATGTCTCTTGATTGGATCATTTAATCCATTAACATTTAAGGTTGTTACTGATATGTAATTGTTTATTGCCATTTTATTCTTTAAAGCTGTATTCCTCTTTTGCTATATTCTTTTTTTCCTTTGATCTGTTTACAACAGGTCCCTTAGCATTTCTTGCAGCCTTGGTTTGGTTGCAGTGAATTCCTTGAGTTTTTTTTTTTTTTTTGTCTGTAAAGCTTTTTATTTCTCCTTCAATTTTAAATGATAGCCTTGCTGGATAAAGTAGTCTTGGTTGTAGGTTCTTGTTCTGCATTACTTTGAATATTTCTTGCCATTCCCTTCTGGCCTCAAGTGTTTCTGTTGAGAAGTCAGAAGTCACCCTTATGGGGGCTCCTTTGTAGGTCATAGTCTTTTTTTCTCTCGCAGTTTTTAATATTTTCTCTTTATCATTTAGCTTTGGTATTTTAATTATGATGTGTCTTGGTGTTGGTTTCTTTGGGTTTCTTCTTAATGGAGTTCTCTGTGCTCCCTGAACATGTGAAATGTTTTCCTGCCTTAATTGGGGGAAGTTTTCTGCTATGATATGTTTGAACAAAGTCTCTATCCCTTATTCTTTCTCTTCTTCTTCAGGAACCCCTATGATGCGGATGTTATTTCTCTTCATGTTGTCACAGAGCTCTCTTAGAGTTTCCTCAGACTTTTTGAGTCTCTTTTCTTTTTTCTGCTCTGCTTTCATGCCTTTATTTATCGTGTCCTCTAACTTGCTGATTCGATTATCTGCTTCATCCATCCTGCTTTTAATTCCTTCCATTGTAGTCTTTATTTCAGATATTGTATTTGTCATTTCTGACTGATTCTTTTTTATTATTTCAATGTCCTTTTTTATATTTGTTATCTCTTTATTTAGGTTTTCATAATGGCCATCTATGGTTATTCTAATATCTTTGAGCATCCTAACAATCGTTATTTTAAACTCTGCATCTGGTAATTTGGTTATATCTGATTCACTTAAGTCCTATTCTGGGGATTTCTCTTGGTTCATTTGTGTTGTATTTCTCTGCCTCCGCATTTTCTCTTCACGGGAGTGGCTGTGATCATGCACTCAAGTGCACAAGCGTTGGTGGCCTTGGCCTTTGCCTCGCCCCCGTTTGTGACGTTCTGCTCGGTTCTGAGGGCACTGGTGAGCACATTTGCTTAGCTGCGGGTCTCTGCCTGTTTCTGGGCTTTCGCCCTGCCCTTGCAGGAGGAGCCCGCTCGAGGAATGGCTGCTAGCCTTGGCTCTACTGCCGGGCAAGACTGCGTGCCCAAGCTCAGCTCAGTAGCGGAACTCCGCCTCTTCTGGGCTTTTGGCTCCACCCCTGTGGGAGGAGCCTGCTACCAAGTCAGACAGCAAGCCTGGGTTGCACGGGCGGGGCAAGGCTGTGCTCCTGTGCCCTTGCTCAGGGGCTGGTCTCCACCCTTCCCAGGGTTCCCACCCTTCTCCTGCAAGCTGGATTACAGGCTGCCGGCAGCTGAGCTTGACCGCTTTTGCATGCCCCCTTCTCCCCAGCCAGGCAAGATTGAACTCACACCTGAGCCCAGTGTTGGCCAGCCGGCTTCCGCCCCTGCCAGCAAAACCGCACTTTTGTCTCCCGCTGCCGCCAGCCCTCCGGGAGCTCTCAGCCGTGTGGGTGGGGGCGTTGCAGCTCGGACCCTAAGACTCACTAGTATAGACCCAAAAGCTCCCTCCTTCTATGCGACTCTGCTCTGAGTGGCACGGGGGAGCTTGTTTGGCTGCTCTCCTGCTTCCCTTTGCTGGTATTGCTGTTTCCGGGGGAAATATTCACTTCAGCTTTGGGGAGTGACTCGTCCCAGGGGTTAGGGTGGCTATCTCCCAAAATGTTTCTCCCTGTGCCTCCTAGATTACACTCTCTTCCTGTTACTCTGGTCCTCTCCTCTCTCCCCATCCCCAGGAGCCCCGGGTGAGTGGTTGTGAGAGAGGTTTTCTGCGTGGTCCCTTTAAGAAGGATCCTGGGTCTGAGAAATCAGGCTCTTTCTCACAAACAGTATCCTGACTTGTTTCCAGCTAAATTCTGTCCTTACACCTCTTCTGGGCTCTGGGGCTGCAAGCTAGAGCTTTGTTCGTGGGGCTCAGGACCCTTCTCCCTCTGCTAAACTCACTTCCCGCTACACGAGTCTCTCCCTGCTGCTGTTCGCTCCGGGGAGCTGGGCAGCCCTCTCTGCATTTCTGCTTTTCCTACCAGTCTCAGTGTGGCTTCTTCGGTGTTCCTTGGTTGAAGAGTCCTCTTAGTTTAGTCCAAAGTTGGTTTTTCCAGCTGATAGTTTTTAAAATTAGTTTGTAATCCACTTTGGTTCTGGGAGGTAGATGTTGATATGTCCGCCTACTCCAGCGCCATCTTGTCTCTCTTCAAATAGCTTTTTAAAGTACATGTTTAACACTTGCATTTGGCGGTTGTCTCTCATTCCTTTTCTCCGTGACGCATGGAGGGGCGGTTGTCCCCAGCCCTGGGAGGCAGGCGCTTCCATGCGTTCTGTGAAATGTCTCGCTTGTCCCCAGTAGACATTTCAAATATAATGTTACTTAAATAGAATCTTGGACTTTCGTTCCTTCTCATCTTCTCGTCAGTGAATGTTATCTCGCACTTAGTGTCTCAGTCCAAATATTTGTTCTTGGAAAAAATGAGGATGCCAAAAATGTTATGAAAGCCATTTAAATTGGTGCAGAGCTCTTACAAACCAGTTAGAATTTGGCCCTTGCCAAGAATTCAGTGAATAAAGTTTTATCATAGTGCATGGAGGTCACAGGTTTGATCCTGATGAGGGCTCAAGTGAGAAGCAATCAATTAGTGTACAACTAAGTGGAACAATGAATTGATGCTTCTCTCTCTCTTTCTCTGTCCTTCTCTATTTCTCTTTCTGTCTCTCTCTCTGTCTCTCTCCCCCTACCCCTCTGTCTCTTTCAATCAATAGGGGTGGGGAGCAACAAAATTTTAAACCCTTGAAAACAACTAAATACTCTATATCAAAAAAAACTTAGTGTCTGGTAAAGGTCAGAGAGTAGAGGGAAAGATGATTTTGCAGTGATGTGGTATGTCAAGTAGCTAAACCCTTGGGAAATGTGTAGATGTCTAGTTCTCTCTCTCTCTCTCTCTCTCTCTCTCTGTCTCTCTCTATTTTTCTTTCTTTATTTCTACTCTCTTCAAGTTTCAATTCTCCACAACTATGAAAATGGATGATTCCACCAGTTGTTACTCAGTATAAGGCACCTTATAGAGCAGAGTGTTCACACCAGCCTTTATAGGGACATGCCAGCTTTGACATTTGGGTCTAATATCTCTGATCAGTTACTGTATTTACCCATGTATAAGATGCTCCCATGTATAAGGTGCACCTTAAATTTGGGGCCTGAAATTTGAAAAAATATAAAATTGCATAAAGTTATTGAACTCAAGTTTTATTCATCATAAAATTCATACAACTGCTCATTCGCACTAAAAAGCAGGAAATGCAAGTAAAAAATAAAATCTATAACCGCTGTAGAAGATGCACCCAGTTTTTAGACCCCAAATTTTTTGAGAAAGGGTGCATCGTAAACATGGGGAAATATGGGTTGTAGCTGGGGCTGGGTATGTAACCTGTGCTGTCACACATGGCCCCATGCTTAGTAAAGCCCTTCCTAAGTTTAATGTTCTGCTTTGATTATCTCTAAATTCTCAGTAATTTTTGAACACAGGACTTTGTTTATTTTTTATTTTGCACAGAACACCACAGATGACATAGCCACCATATTTTACTGAGAATGTTCAACAGGGATTAAGGATCTTTCTAAAACACGACTGTGGTATATATGGGTTCTCAGGCTTCCTGAAGATACCGTGCTTGGATTCCTAGAACACCAGAACAAAAGTAGAAAAATTAATTTAAAATTATTAAATTTGTTCATAAAATTCATGTGTTCTGCTGGTAAAATTAACTAGTAATGAGATCAAAGACAAATTAAAATGTTGTTGACATATATGTCCTTTGTACAGTCATCCTGAAATATTTTTAAACTATAAGATAACAGTCCATCTAGAAAAAAATAAACACTTGATATAAATGATTAACATAAAAGGAATATACAGGGTCAATAAAGACATAAAAATATATTTGCTTAGTTAGCCATGCAGAGAAGTCAAAATATAAATGACATACTACATTTGTCTTGTGTTTAAAAGTAATACTCAGTGTGGTCATCAGCAGAAACAAGAGGGCTCTCTTCTCTGCTTTTATTTTATTTATTTATATATTTCAAAGTTTTATTTCTTGCTTTCAGCAAGGGAGGAAGGAGAAAGAGACAGGAACATTAAACTGTTCCTGTATGTGCCCTACCTGAGGATCATCAAACCAGAAACCTCTTTGCTTTGGGACAATGTTCTAAACAACCTACCTAACCAATCAGAGCTCTTCTATGCTTTTAAAAGGGTCAACTGGCAGAATCAATTTGGTAATACATATTTGTTTTTTTAAAATGTGCTTATTTTAGCAATGCTACTAGGTCTAAATCTTAGAAAAAGCAACTTTTATTTGTAAAAACTATAAAGATGTCTTTAAAACATTATTTTATGTTTATGAAAAATTGATCTTATATATACAAAATGACATAAGGAATACATTTTATATCAGATATTTATATATGTATGTATGCATGTATGTATGTATACACACATTAATTACACATAGTATGTAGAAACATACATTACAAATTTAGAGTGGTTGGTGAAATTATTAGTGATTTTTAAATTCACATTTAAAAATTAAAAGTAGATGTTATATGAACCAGTAAAAGTTACTTTCCAAAAAGTTTAGCAGTGAGAAAAGAGAAATCCAATGACAGTTTTGTCAAGGGAAAGGAAGCAGAGTTCTCCAGGGTTTGGTTCAAGTTTATTCTCTCCCCGGAGAAGTTTGATCTGTTCCAGCATTCCTGCTCTTCAAAATAGTCAAGAGAACAAGACTCTTTCTATGTGTGGGAGAGAACCACAAATAGTGCCAAAAGTCTTTAAAATGGTGTGATCAATAATTCAGTAATTTTAGTTCCAGGACTTACTTCAGGGCAATAATTTAAAAAAATGGACAAAAGGATTTTTATATAAGAAGATATATCACCCCATGAGTTATTAAGAAAAATGGAAAATTTTCTGAAAATCTAACAATGTATTGCTAAATAAATTATGACAAATTCAATGCAATCATTTAAAATCTCACATTCAGAGTATTTTAGAATATATGTATGAACACGTTAGTCTTCCTTTTATTTTATAAAATTTTAAGCCTGTTAAGGATGTATTGCTAGGTTCTGCTGGTAAGTAAAATAATGGCCCTCCAAAGATGTGCACATTCTAATTCCCAGAATCTGTGAATATTTTATATCACATGGCCTAAAGGACTTTGTGAATGTGATTGTGATTAAGGACCTTGAGATGGGGAAACTATGCTGGATTATCAGGGTGTGTCTGATGCAATGTCAAGGGTCCTTTATAATGAAGAAACTTTCTCCACTGTATTTACAGATAGATATTGATGGCCTTGAAGATGAAGGAAAGGGCCACAATCCAATGAATGTGGAGGCTTTTTAAAATCTGGGGAGGGGGGGGAGGAGAATTATATATTCCCCTAGGGCCTCTGTAAGGAAACATCGAACTGCTTACACTTTGGTTTTAGCCTGTGTTGAACATCTGACCTACAGAACTGTAAGGTAATAAATTGTGTTGTTTTAAGTCACTATGTTTGTGATAATTTTTCACAGCAGCATAGAAAACTAATTGTTTCCTTTTATGCAAGAAACAGAGAGATTAGACAGAGAGAGAGAAAGAGAGATACCAGAAGAGAGATTACCTTTAGATTAAAAATATTGTTCCTGAGTTTGGACAAGACATGGAGATTCTGAGAAAAAAGAGGGCATGGGTCTGAGAGAAGATAATGAAAAGATACTGAGAAGAAGTGGCTATACCATGAGTCTACATATATAGGATCAGGGCCTGAAGAATAGTATGGAAGCAACAGAAATCCACCAGACATAAGAAGCCATGCAGAGAGGAATAAAGAATGTTTTAAGGTGATGTTAATTTCTTATACCTACTTAATCCTCCAACATCTTGATACTTTTCTGAAACTCAGTAACTCAACTAATGCTAGAGAAAAATGAAAAGAGAAGCTCTAAATAGTGAGGTTAAAGATTGAGTTTTCTTGCTAAACCAGTGAGAAGGGGGTTCAAATTATATGTTGACTAAAAGAAAATCAAGGAATTTATGCTCTTGCACAGCTGAGTTTATGACCTGCTGAAGTAACACACAGAATCAAGTCATCAAATCCAACACCTAAGAACCAAAAATCTAACCCTGTATCTAACTATGCTAATAACCCCAAGTATATAGCAGATCAGGTGGCACAAAGCAAGAGAGGTATGAGATATCAAGAGTGGCTCTCTACCCTTGACTACACTCTCTGGCTAAAATAAAAGGTTATTTCTCCAAGTGAGGTTTTGTGGGATTTTGACACAATAATTACTATTTAAATTAAATTATGAAGCATTAACTCAGCTATTATATAATTAATGTGATATTCCTTTAAAAATTAATTTTACATTATAGTTATCATATATTATTACTATATTTCCCCAAGTATAAGACACACCATTTTTGTTTTGTTTTGTTTTTTATTTTTCTGAAGTGAAGAATCAGGGAGGCAGAGAGACACTTTTGCATGCACCCAACCAAAATCTTTTACCTTTTTTCTTTATTTTGGGGGTATCCCTCCAATAAAGGGCGTGATTGTTAATTAGACCAGTGGTTTTAACTCCTTTTCCTCATCTGTTAATTTGTTAACAACTATAGTCACTATTTGTATTGATCTTCCCCCCCAAAAAAAAAAAGGTTTTAGAAGATGATAAAGATGATTTTGAATTCAAAATATAAAGCACAATATATTTTAAGTACAGTTTTCAAGTTTTAAGGTGTCTTTAATTTTCATACCAGGTATCGAAGTCATCATAGTGCACAAACCTTTAATATCTGTGACTATTTAAAGTCGGGGGAAATCTGGGACTGACCTTTTGGTGTGATTTGTACAATGAATTCCTTGAAAACATAGATATAAAGTGTCAGATGGAGTAGAAACCTTATTCAAGGTACATTCTCCCACCAGAGGTGTGTGGGTAGCGTAAAATGTAGAGACAGGTTATTATGAAGTCTTCTGTGACCTAGGACATTCCTGTGGGACTTTAGGAAGGGAAAGTTAGGCAACAAAGAAGAGTAGGGACAGTAAACATTGTGGCATGAACTTTATCTTTTTTATTGATATATATGAAACCCTATAAGGAGAGCAACTGATATCTCAAATAAATTTTGACTTTAGGTGTAAAGAGATGTCATTAACCAATTAATGAATTAGCCCTTCCTCTCCCCAGTTTAACACACACACACACACACACACACCACATTAAATCCTTCCCTCACCTAGATTGTAGAGGAGGAGTTGGTTTGAGATTCACATTGGAGATTCTCCCCTGGATTCGTAGAGCTCTAACAGACTTTTAGATAAAGTGTTGGGAATTATCATTTCAAGCCTCCTTCATAGCATCAGTTGTTGCTATGTGGCAGGCATATTCTCTAAAGTTCATCTTCCATTTCTTTTGCTGCAGAGGACCAGAGTAGTTTATGTCCCATTGATGGTGCCTGCAAGATCATCTAGAAGTAATTTTTCATTCCAGAATATGAATTGAATATATATTTATATTCTATTTCTTACACACTCATACTTTCTATTATAAATTCAAACCTATAGTCATTAAGCTACTACTGGTAAAAATAGATTTTGCAGGTGAGTCTGAGACTTGAAGCTCAATTGAATGGCATTGTTTCAGTGAATTTTGAGTTCTCAACTAGTAATCAACCTGCCTAAGAACATTTGGAACATAGCCAATGTATAACCTGGAAATGTAAATACATCCCAATATAATTATCAAACCTGTTTATTTCTAAGTGTCATTCTCTGAGATAATTTACATGTACATTCTTATTGGCAGCACACACCCCTTAATGACCTGGGCACCCCCAGTAGATTGCCCTGTTTTACCCCAGCAGACCATGATACCCTGAAATATTCAGCTTAGAATTAATAATCTACCAGAGTAATTAGTAACCCAGTAGAAATGAAAAGATCACAGCTGAAGTCATAGTTATTTATTTAAAAACAAATTATTAAGTAGGTGTTCAAGTTTGTTTCTATGCTCTCAACTTCAGGGAGTGTTTTGTAAATTGCAAGTTGGCTCTCTGCAGCTGAAAAGACCCAGCAGCAATAAATACATCTTTTGGAGGGAAAACATAGACACTCAGTTTGAAGGGTTGGCTTGATCAGAATGTATTGTGGCCCTGGCCAGTTGGCTCAGTGGTAGAGTGTCAGCCTAGCATGTACAAGTCCCCGGTTAGATTTCCAGACAGGCACACAGGAGATGTGACCATCTGCTTCTTCCCTCCCCTTCTTTCTCTCTCTCCTCCTCCTCCTCCTTCTGCAGCCATGGCTCAATTGGTTGGAGCTCATCTGCCCGGGCACTGAGGATGGCTCTGTGCAACCTCTGCCTTAGGCACTAAAAATAGCTCCATTGTGAGCATGGTCCCAGACAGAAAGTTGCCAGGTGGATCTTGGTTCGGGGCTCATGCAAGAGTCTGTCTCTCTATCTCCCCTCCTCTCACTTGGAAAAGAAGAATAAAAAAAGTATTGTCTCAGTTGTGTGTGAACAAACCATACATGCATTCACACTCACATAAACGCTGTGGAAGCAGTGGCTGGTGGTGGTTTTTAATTGGTAACTCTACTATATCACCAAGGATTTCATGGTACATATCCACTCTAGAAAAATACAAATATTCAGAAAAATATTAGCAGTTTATGGATGAGCACAATCTTGACTCTCTGATTTATAGCTGTATAGTTGTGAAAAATATAATGTTTAAATACAAATAGCACTATCATTAGCATGGATGATGGTCAAAGAATGATACACCCCCATACAAAAAGAAGACAAGCAGAGTTTAGTGCTACATTAAACTGTAACTAAAATGTTTAATATTGCTCTGTTTACAATGAATGTAATCCAAGTGTCTCCTTTTAGTAGATCAGTGTTCTCTGCAATATAAAACAGGAACAGGAAATCATGTAGTTTAAATTCGATTTATTAAATAAGTATGTTTATTTTTTCAATATACTCAAATTTAAGAGAAGTCAAGCATTTGGAGATTTTGTTAATTCAACTCCACCTGACATTACTCTCGGTTTCTTTCCATTCCTTTGAAAAGCCTGTCTTTCAGACATACGTACTGCTTCTTAGATTCCCTTAGTCTCGTCTGCCTCGCAGTCCTAGCACGGCTGCCAGACGCTGAGGTTCTATCACCTTTAAGCCGGAACACCTAGCCATATTAACTCAGGCTTGACAATTTTTATTATTATCAATTTTAACAATTTAATAATAAGAAATAGGAGGTAGAGAAAGAGAGAGAGAGAACAAAAATCCTCAATCCAGAAGTCATACAAAATTACCCTCAACCAAGAGAAGAAGGACCTCTCGCCAAGATCCATTCTTGAGTTCTATGCGAAGAATGGATCTAATATGCAAAGAAAACTATACTTCGTTTTTTCAAAATTATTTCTATCAGCGAAAGATCTATCTCATGGTTTATTTTAATGTTTTTACAAAATGCTGCTCATTTGCTCGTTCTCTCTTTCCATTTTTTTAAAAAGGAAAGCTCCCCCAGAATGTTAGAATACTTCATCATTGCTGTTTGTCAGACATTACTTACTCTTTAAGCCAGTGGGTAGAAAGAGAAATAAGAAGAAACACATATATGATGAGTCTTTAAAACATTTTGTCTGAAAAGACCAAATCTTTCAATAGAATACTATTAGCCAACGACTGTCCTTTTGATCCAATTACACAGAATTATTTCGTTCTGCTGTATTCCAAACCATGCACTGGCCAAAGGACTTCTTCTTATTTTGACAGAATAAGCTCTGGAGAAAGTACAGTTGATTAAAGAAGCTCTGCCTAATGGTTAAAGCTGAGAATTAAGTTAGAATTTTCTGGTGTAATTGTTCATACAGAGATTTCATATATCTCTTGTTTCTCTCAGTTTAGTTATCACTTCTGAAAAGTATTGCCAAGACATGAAATGGGATTACTGATCTTCTTACTATTAGTAAATTCCTTTTAATTTTCAGAGGGATATTTTTGCATAGGAATAATAACTTATTCTCATATTTGGTGATGTTTTACAATTTATTATCCAGTTAAGTTCTGTCTCTTAAACTGTCTTGCAATTATGTCAATATGTCTTGATTTTCCAACATAAAAATTAAAATAAGTTACTATTGCTATTGATTATATTTATCATATATATCATTAATATTTCCTCAAATATCTGAGGGAAAAAAATACTGTACAAATTGATAGTCATTAAAAAATTCATACTTAGTTGGGAATACATTGTATCACCTGACAACCCTAACATTCCCCCAGCTTCCACATGCTCTAGAGAGTAAACAATCATATCATATGTTCAACTCACTACAATTTATTTCCACCTAGTATCTTTTGTCTGAGTTTTCTTAGTAGTCACTAATAGCTTCCTTAATTTTGACCTCATACTTTTGACATTGAGAAAACTTGTCATTTTTTTCAAATGCAACATCAGACTAAAAGAAGATATAACTGAAGTTGTTCCTCTAAAAAAAAAGGCCTCTCTGTACCTTGAGTGAACTCAACACATTGCCACAATTTATTAGACAGGGAGTAACAATGTGGTCTACCAGAAACAACTCCTGAATTGAATTTTAATAAAAACTTAGCAAAAGTAAGTGACATACTTTTTGTTTGCTTGTCTGTGGATGATTTGAAACCAGAGCTGAATTAACCATAGTCTTTATTTCATAGCACACAGTTACAATTTGATTTTCAGTGTTCCCTCTTTCTTTTTATTCATTTTAATGGGGTGACATTGATCAATCAGGGTACATAGGTTTAGAGAAAACATCTCCAGGTTATTTTCACATTTGATTATGCTGCATACCCCTCACCCAAAGTCCAATTGTCTTCCATCCTCTTCTATCTGGTTTTCTTTGTGCCCCTTTTATTTTATGTATTTATTATACTCCAACTCCTATGAGAATGCTCCTAGTCTAATGTGTTTATTCATCTACTCAAATATTTATGCACCCTTGAAAAATATATTGCATTCTTTAGCCAATAATTTGATTCTCTCTAAATATTATTATACAGCAGGTCCTCAAACAACACCATCTTGTTTAATGTTGTTTCATTATAATATTGATGAAAATAATCATCTGTGTGGAGTTTGCACATTCTTTTCATGTTGGTGTGGATTTCTTCTGGAGACTTCAATTTCTTCCCGCATCCCAAAGATATACATGTGATGTTGAATTGGCCTGTTATATTGTCCTAGTCTGAGTGACTGTGGGTGTGTGTGAGTTACCCTGCGATGGACGGACATCCTTTCCAGGTTGGATACCACCTCGTGCCCTGAGCAGCTCTGGCCACCTGCAACCTTGAAATAGAATCAGCAGCTTGGGAAAGAATTACCTAACTTGGTTTTATTCATCTTTCTTAAATATATGTTTAGCTCACATTTATTTTAATGTTTAAAATTGGAAGTATTTGGGGGTCTTTATTTAGAAGTTTGGTGATATTTTGGTGACCAGAAATATGCTATAGAAACTTAACTCTTGTTTATATTGATTACCCTGTGGTGAAATTGGTTTTCTTACATGTAGTTTCACTTAAAGTCACAATTTCAAAGAACCTATAAATTATGTTAAGTGAGAACTTACTATATTAAATATGTCATGCCTTTTTCTTTACTATTCTCACTCTGTATTCTATCTGCTTTGCTTTATCATTGCTTGGATCAACTGTATAGTATTATATAGTAGGCATCCATTATTATTTATTCATTTCTCAAATGATGGGCATCTAAGCTCTTCCCAATTTCTTGCTGCCACAGACACCACTCTGTATCAGCAATTTTCAACTTTTCTCATATGGCACACAAAAACTAATTACTAAATTCTGCAGCACACCAGAAAAAAAATATATATATTGTGTTTTTTGCCAATCTGACAAAAAAAGGTATAATTTTGATTTATTCACACCTGACAGCTATTGTTGTATTGGCTGTTGTCATTTTTTATTTGGCAATCTAAGGGAAAAGAGGTCAGTGACCCTGACTAAATAGTCAGGTATTGTGTGTTTTAAAATGTTTTGTGCATACCAGTGTACCTGCCACAGCACATCAGTTGAAAATCGCTGCTCTGTATAATCCCTACATAGTGCCTTTCCCTACAATGTGGCAGTTTCTCAGGACACATACCCAGGGGTGAAATTGCTGAATCATAGCATGTAATTTATATGTTGATTAAGTATTGCCACACTATACTCCAGAATGTCTACACAAGTTTACATTTCCACTGACTGTGAAGGAAGAGTTTCATTTCCCCATAGTTCTATCATACTTGGTGTATTAGTTTTCTATTTCTGTGTAACAAATTACCTCAAAAAGTTTGTGACTTCAAAAAAAAATTATTTTACAGGTTTGGGGCTCCGAGTTTGGCTTAGCTAGGTGCCTCAAGATCAAAGTCGAAGTCTGTCAAGGTTGTCATGAGACTGTGAGTTGGGACTGTGACCTCATCTGAAGGCTCAGCTAGGGGCGGATTCACTGTCAAGTTATTCATGTGGTTGTTGAGAGGATTTAGTTTTTCCTGGGCGATTGGACTGAGGACTTCAATTACCTACTGTCTGCTGGCTGGAGTCTTCCTCTCATCCTTGCCACATGGGCCACTCCATAGGGCAGCTCACAACATGGCAGCTGGCTTTCCTAAGAGCAATCAAGTGTGAGAGTGACAGAGAACAAATGAGAAGCCAGTATTTACAATCTAACCTTTGTAATACTGTCCTGTCACTTTTGCCATATTTTATTTGTTAGAGGCAAGCTAGTAGGTCCATATTTTGTTTTCTTCTCCAGTTGAATTGTTAAGAAGCAGTGTGCATAGCGCTTAGAGTGGGCTCGGGAATGAAGCAGCCCAGCATCTGGTGCCAGCTCTGCTTCTGCCTCAGTGTGTGCTCTCACTCAGGCCACAATTACTGCATAAAGCTTGGTGTCATCAGTAAAGTGAGGATAACACTTCTGTCCATCACCTAAAATTATTTTGAACATTTAACAAAATGAAAAATTTTAAATGCTTAGTGTAATGTATATGGCACATATATATTTTTCAACTAATATTTTCCACAATTACTTTAATTAAAGTAAGCCTTTTGTGTTGGGATTTATATTGAGAGATGGATGACAAAAGTATGTTATTTTATTTTAAAAGAGAAAGGAAATAGAAATAAGAAGACATAGGATGTTAAGGAGAATATTCAACAAATCCAAAAGTCATGAAAGCATCTGAGACTGTCTAGAAAATGGTCAGAATAGAGGAGTTGCTATAGGATTTAAATACTTTCAAATGTGTCATTTGGAGAGGATCATTAACTAAACATATACTGTTTTAGAAGTTGAAAATGGGGTTTGGGTTTCAGTTAGAGAAAACAGTGAGTAGAAAGTATGACAAAAGCTCTGTTTTAAGCATTTAAACAATTGTCAGAAAATCAATTGTTATTGCTAAAATAATACAAACTTTTGGTAACTTGAGATTATTGTACTTATTCAAACTTTTCTAATACTAATGAAAATAGATATGAGTAAACCAAATCAATTTTTGGTCTCTTTATTCTAAGTGAATAATAGAGACTGCATTTTAGCAGAAGGGCATGGGAACTAAAGTAATAGCTAAAGTATTTCAGACTTGTGTTTTAGAAGCAGTAAAAACCAGGAGCCAGAGCCAGTGGAGCGACCCTGACAAGGGGTCTCTCTGTGTGTACTGGGTCCGCAGCACTTTCATCAGTCAAAGCGGATCAGTCCTGCTTTCAATGATCCTGTTGGCCAACTGCTGTTTTACTGCCATGCATTATACAGCTCAACATAAAGGGTAAACCCACCTCTGTTAACCACTGCCTGAGGGCTCTCAGAGTCAGAAGAGGAATATGTGGTTTTGGAAGTGTGTGTGTGTGTCTGTGTGTGTGTGTTTATTGGAATAGACAAAGCAGACTAGCCATAAGCACTTGCCAATATAATTCTGTTGGAAAATATGTGTATCTAAGTAGTACTTAGAAGTTACTTGTTATGATACCAGGGAAAAAATTCTAGAAATGACTGGAGCAATTACAATTAGTTTTACTTTAGTCTTATGTATAATTTACTTGAATGAATTCTATCTCTGGACAAAGAATGTTTACTTTAGCTGCTGGTAAGTAGATAAGAAAAATGTATGAAAAATGCTAAAATATGTTTTAAAAAACCCTCTGCTTCTGATAGGTAATGAATTAAATAGCAAAGTAATTAAAACTTCTCAGCACCATGTGAAAATCATTTATGTGGTAAAATGACTAAGATAGTAAGATTGTTAGCAAGCACCTGTAAACAGAGACATGTACACATGCGTACACACACACACCGGTGAAATGAGGGATATTTCTGTAATTTTTTTTTAATTTTAAAAACTTAACTCCTGGCTAAAGTGATAATATAAACCAACATTTATCAAAATTCTTTGAAAAGAGTTATTGAGGTATAATTGACATACTAAGAACTGCACATATTTAATGTGTATACTTTGATGAGTTTGGAAATATGCAAACACTCATAATACCATCATCGCAAACAAGGTAACAGACATATCTAACAGAGTTTCCTCATGTCTTTTTTTTTTATTTGTGTGTGGCAAGAACACTTAACATGACATCTACTCTGTTAACAAATTTCAAAGTGCACAGTACCATACAGTTAACTATATACATTATGTTGTACAGTAGATCTCTAGGACTTATTTCTGTACCACAACTGAAACTTTATATCATTTCCCCCACCCCAAAACCCTTGGAAATAACTATTATTTTTTTTCTATTTCTATGAGTTTGATTATTTCTGATATCTCAGGTAAGTGAAATCATGAAGTATTTGTCCTTCTTTACTGGTTTAGCATAATGCCTTCCAGGTTCATCCTTGTCACAAATGGCAGAATTTATTTCTTTTTTTAAAGTGGAATAATATTTTATTGTATGTGTATAGCACATTTTCTTTATCCACCTATCTGATGGACACAAGTTGTTTCCACGTATTGGCTACTGTGAATAGTGCTATATT
Source organism: Saccopteryx leptura (assembly GCF_036850995.1). Lineage (NCBI taxonomy): Eukaryota > Metazoa > Chordata > Mammalia > Chiroptera > Emballonuridae > Saccopteryx > Saccopteryx leptura. The sequence continues at coordinate 229,433,294 of NC_089505.1, read as the reverse complement.
GACATAGGAGTCCAGGTTCTTCTGAAGATCCTGATTTTATTTCTTTTGGATATATTCCCAGAAATAAGATTGCTGGATAATATGACATTTCTATTTTTAAATTTTTGAGTAATATCCATATTGTGTAGCATAGCTGTTGCACCATTTTAATTCTTACAAGGATTTTACTTTCTCCAAAATCTGGCCAACAATTATCTTTTTTAAAAAAATAAGGCATTCTAATTGGTGTGATGTGATATTTTATGTAGTTTTAATTTTCATTTCCTCTTTAATTACATTGGGCATCTTTTCATTTACCTGTTGGCCATTTGTATGCCTACTCTGGAGAAATATGACAAGTGTTTGCCCATTTTTAATTGGGTTATTGTTTTTGAGCTATTGAATAAAAGCAATTCCTTACATATTTTGGAAATTAATCTCATAAGCTGAGATGAAAATAAATGATTATTATCATTTTTCTATTGATTTATGATGGAAGAAGACTTATAAGGGTGACATGATGATTTCACCAAATCCTCTTAATAGCGATGATTATAAGGCTAAGAAAGTAGGTGCTTTTAGTGGCCAAGACATGAAAACAACCAAAAAGCTCTCCAATAGATGACTGGATGAAAAAGATGTGGTACATATCTACTATGGAACACTACTCAGCCATAAGAAATGATGACATCGGATCACTTACAACAACATGGATGGACCTTGATAACATTATACTGAGTGAAATAAGTAAATCAGAAAAAAACTAAGAAATATATGATTCCATACATAAGTGGGACATAAAAATGAGACTCAGGGACATGGACAAGAGTGTGGTGGTACTGGGGGTGGGGAGGGGAAAGGAGGGCATGGGGGGAAAGGAGGGGCACAAAGAAAACCAGATAGAAGGAGACAGAAGACAATTTGACTTTGGGTGATGGGTATGCAACATAATCAAATGTCAAAATAATCTGGAGATGTTTTTGCTGAACCTATGTACCCTGATTGACTAATGTCATCCCATTAAAATTAATTTTAAAAAAGAAAATAAAAATAAAAAATAAATAAATTTTAAAAGCTTGTAATATTAAATATACACTGAAATGTTTGCATAAATAAAATTATATAACTTGGCTAGTAAAAAAATAATAATTTTAATATTAAGTAGTGATACCTATTGATCTTTGAATTTTCTTTTCTCTCTCTTTTTTTTTTTGAAGTGAGAAGCGGCAGGCAGGAGGGGAGCAGACAGACTCCCACACATGCCTGACCAAGGTACACCTGGCATGCCCACTAGGGGGCAATGCTCCGCTCATCTGGGTTGTTGCTCCACTGCAACCGCAGCCATTCTAGCGCTTGAAGCAGAGGCCATGCAGCCATCCTCAGTGCCTGGGCCAACATTGATCCAGTGGAGCCTTGGCTGCAGGAGGGGAAGAGAGAGAGAGAGAGAGAGAGGAAGGAGAGGGGAAGGGGTAGAGAAACAGATGGGTGCTTCTCCTGTGTGCCCTGGCTGGGAATCAAACCTGAGATTTCCACACACTGAGCCAATGTTTTACCACTGAGCCAACCGGCCAGGGCCTTATCTTTGGATTTTTAATCATTTTTATTTGATTATTCTTCCTGTGGAAGTTTTACACAGATTTAATTATGTCATATTTATAATATATTTTATAATCTGATGATAACAATAAAATTCTTCTTTCTCTCCCTTTTGTTCTTCTGACTGCTGTAGTATTAAGTATAATGCTGGATTTTGATTTAATATAAATATTTTTATTATTTCAGTAAGTATGTTTTTATTGTCAGTTTATAAATACTTCTATTCTCTTTCTTCTGAGATTTTAAAATTTGTTAACTGACTCTTGGAGAACTATATCATTGATTATTTATTTCTCCTTAACAATATATTTACTGATAAGAATGTATATTCCTAAATTTTCAACTGTTGAATTAAGGGGATTCCTGGTCATGCTTTTTTGGCCATGTCTTAATAATCTACCTTTAAAAATTAAATTTATCAGGGTAACATTGGTTAATAACCTTATATAAATTTCAGGTATACAGAATAATAATTCAATATCTGTGTACTCTAGCTTGTGTTCAACACCCAAAGTATAATTGTTTTCTGTTACCATATACTTGAACTTGTCTTCTGTTACCATATACTTGAACTCCTCTAATAATCTACTTTAGATTTTCATATCTATATTAATACCTGAGCGAGGTTTGTTTTGTGTGTGTATTTGTGTAAATGTGTAATGTTTCTCAGGGTTTTCTATCAGTTTTAGGGTTCTGTTTAAAAGTGACTTGGAGCTTCAGCAGTCTTATATATGTGTTTTAAATAATATTTGAATGTTAGTTTTTAGAAAGTTGAGGAGAAATTTTCTAGTCACAGTTTCTTCTAAATTGCATTTTGCTGATATCATTTTGGAAAATGTTTTCAAATTCTTTAAAAGTTATTTATCATACTCTGCTTTAGAAATCAGTAATTGAGTCTATTTTGATCATTTCTATATTTTTATTAAACTATCAGTTTTATTTTACAGTTTTACTATGATAACTTTTTCTGTTTTATGTTTAAATTATTTCAGTATAATTCAAATGATCAAGAAAATAAGGTTTTTTCCTTTTATTTAAATTTCATATGATATAAGAAGCTGGAAATCATATTTTTGACCTCATGCCAGCTAGAGTGAGCAACTCAAAACAAAATAAAGGGGATTCCAAGATGGCAGCAGAGTAGGCAGATGCACAGACTGCCAGCTCATACCACAAAACTGGATTACAAATTAATTTAGAAACAATCATCATGAAAAACCAACTTTGGACTAAAAGAACAGGTCTCAAAAACCAAGGAGCAAAGAAGAATTCACACTGATCCTGGTAGGGAGTGTGGGGGCATTTTAGGGGCTCCCCTGCTTCCAGTAGTGAGGGGAAGTTGAGCCTGAGAATCCAGAAGGGTTATCATTACAAGGAGAGAGACCCTGGAGATGGGAGGCCCCAGTCTCAGAATCGGAGACCCAGCCTAGTAATCCAGGGACTGGAGAAGATGAAGGAAAGCATTGAGTGGGGAGAAGAGTGAAAGTTCTGTATGTGGGAAGCAGTGGAGGGGCCTTAAAGGGACAGAGCAGAAAATATCACTCACAGTTACTTGCCTGGGGTTACAGGGGTAAGGAAGGCTGAGAGGACTGGCTTGTCTTCCACGAGGAAAGTGAGGAGAGAAAGACAGATGGTGATGGGAAGAGGAAAACCTGGGCTGACCTGAGAAGTTTACTCATTCTCCAGTGCAGAGGTGGTCATTGCTGGGAGAGGGGTTGATCCCTCCACACAGCACAAGCCTAAAGAGGTTCCGGGTGTCCCACCTCCAAAAAGCTCTCCAGCTCCAATCAGCATGAAAGAGCCGAAAGCAAGAAATAAGTGGGTGGGGCAGTAACTCAGGTCTCCAGGGAGATCTGACATACACCTCTTCTTACTGATACTGAGAATACACCCCACCTCCAGAGAGCAGCTAGCAGAACATGCCTTCAGATTCTCAGAGGTCACACCAACCATGGTCCTGGATACAATTTCAAATAAGTCCCCTGCTGAGATCAGTAAACAAGTTCCTTGCTGATATAAGTAAACTGAAAACAGACAAATCAAGATTTTAAAGCAGCTCTACTACTTAAGGAGACCATAACTCGAACAATACTGCAAGCCACACATAAAAACAATGAGAAGACAGAGGAATTAAGTCATATGAACTAACAAGAAAAACCTGCAGAAAAAGATCTGGGTGAAATGAAAGTAATCAAATTACTAAATGCAGAGTACAAAATAATGATTGCTAGGATGCTTAAGGATCTCAAGGCTACAATGGATGAACTTAATGAACACCTAAATAAAAAAAATTGTAAGCATCAAAAAGGACAAAAAAATTATAAAAAAGAACCAGAGAGGAATGACAAACACAGTATCAGTAATGAAGACTACACTAGAAGTAATTAAAAGCAAGCTAGATGAAGCAGAGAATTGAATCAGTGATTTAGAAGATAAGATAAATAAAAGCACAGAAGCAGAACAGCAAAAAGAAAAGAGGAACCAAAAGTCTGAGGAAACTCTAAGAGAGCTCTATGACAACATAAAGAGGAACACTATCCATATAATAGGGGTTTCTGAAGGAGAAGAGAAAGAACAAAAGATACAGAACCTGATTGAAGAAATTATAGCTAAAAATTTCCCTAAATTGATGAAGAAAAGAGTCACACAGGTTCAAGAAGCAGAGAGAACCCCATTAAAAAAGAACCCAAAGAGATGCACACAAAGACACATCAGAATCAAAATACCAAAGCTAAGAAATGAATAAAAAATACTAAAAGCTGCAAGAGAAAAACAGTCAATCACCTACAAAGAAATCCCCATAAGGATGAAATCTGACTTTTCAACAGAATCACCTGAGTCCAGAAGGGAATGAGAAGAAATATTCAAAGTAATGCAAAACAAGAACCTACAACCAAGACTTCTTTATCCAACAAAGCTATTGTTTAAAATTGAAGGAGAAATAAAAAGCTTCCTAGACAAAAAAAAAAAAAACTCAAGGAATTCATTACAAACAAAACAAAGCTGCAAGAAATGTTAAGGGGCCTGCTGTAGACACAACAAAGTGGGGGGAAAATCTAGTAAATTAAGATTGTAGATTTAAAGAAAAAAATGGCAATAAACAACTACATATCAATACTAACCTTAAATGTAAAAGGATTAAATGCTCCAATCAAAAGACATAGGGTAGCTGAATGCATAAGAAAACAGGACCTGTACATATACTGTCTACAGGAGACCCACCTCAAAACAAAAAATACACAGACTAAAAGTAGAAGAATGGAAAAAAATATTTCATGCAAATGGAAATAAAAAAAAGCTGGGGTAGCAATACTTATATCAAACAAAATAGATTTTAAAACAAAGGCTATAGTAATGGATAAAGAAGGGCACTATATAATGATAAAGAGAGCAATCCAACAGAAAGAGATAACCATTATAAATATCTATGCACTGAATATAGGAGCACCGAAATATATAAAGCAGACTTTGATGGACATAAAGGGTGAGATCAATAACAATACTATAATGGTAGGAGATTTCAATACCCCACTAACATCACTGAATAGATCCTCAAGAAAGAAAATTAACAAAGAAACAGCAGAATTAAGAGACATACTGGATCAACTGGACTTAATAGATATCTTCAGAACCTTTCACCCAAAAGCAGAAGAATAAACATTCTTTTCAAGTGCTCATGGTACATATTCTAGGATAGACCATATGTTAGGGCATAAAACTAGCCTCCACAAATTTAAGAAGATTGAAATCATATCAAGCATCTTCTTTGATCACAATGGTATAAAACTAAAAATCAACTACAATAGAAAAACTAAAAAATAATCACTTGGAAACTAAACAGCATGTTATTAAATAATTAATGGGTCAACAATGAGTACAAGGAAGAAATAAAAAATTTTCTTGAAACAAATGACAATGAGCATAAAACAACTCAAAATCTATGGAAAACAGAAAAAGCAGTCCTGGAAGGGAAGTTCATAGCATTACAGGCATACCTTAAGAAGATAGAAAAAGCCCAAATAAACAACTTAATCCTGCAAGTAAAAGAACTAGAAAAAGAACAGCAAGTAAATCCCAGAGGAAGTAGAAGAAAGGAAATAATAAAGATCAGAGCAGAAATAAATGACATAGAGACAAGAAAACAATAATAAAGATCAATGAAACCAAGAGCTGGTTCTTTGAAAAGGTAAACAAGATTGATGAACCCTTAGCCAGACTCACCAAGAAAAAAAGAGAGAGGACTCAAATAAATAAAATTAGAAATGAGAGTGGAGAAGTAACAACTGACACAGCAGAAATACAAAGGATTGTAAGAAAATACTATGAAGAACTGAATGCCAAAAAAATAGACAACCTAGGTGAAATGGAAAAATTCCTTGAAAAATATAATCTTTCAAAAATCAATATAGAAGAATCAGAAAACCTAAATAGACCAATTACAACAGATGGATCAAAACAGTTATCAAAAAACTCTCAACAAACCAAAGCCCTGGGCCAGATGGCTTAACAGGTGAATTCTACCAAACATTCAAAGAAGAACTAACTCCTATCCTATTCAAGCTATTTCAAAAAAAAATCAAGATGAGGGAATACTTCCAAGCTCCTTTTATGAGGTGAGCATAATTCTGATTCCAAAACCAAGGAAAGAAAACATAAAGAAAAAAAACTATAGGCCAATATCCCTGATGAATTTAGACGCTAAAATCCTCAACAAAATTAGCAAACCGGATACAGAAATACATGAAAAAAATCATACACCATGATCAACTGGGATTTATTCTTGGGAGGCAAGGCTGGTACAATATCTGCAAATCAATCAATGTTTTTCATCACATAAACAAAAGGAAGTAAAAAAAACACATGATAATATCAATAGATGCAGAAAAAATATTTGATAAAATCCAGCACCCATTCATGATCAAAACTCTCAGCAAAATGGGAACACAGGGAACATACCTAAACTAGACAAAGGCCATCTATGACAAACCCACAGCCAACATCATACTCAATGGGCAAAAGTTAAAAGCAATCCCCTTAAGATCAGGAACAAGGCAGGGGTGCCCCCTTTCACCACTCTTATTCAACATAGTTCTGGAAGTCCTAGCCACAGCAATCAGACAAGAAGAAGAAATAAAAAGCATCCAAATGGGAAAAAAAGAAGTAAAACTATCATTATTTGCTGATAATATGATACTGTAAGTAGAATACCCTAAAGTCTCAGTCAAAAAACTACTGGACCTGATAAATGAATTCAGCAAGGTGGCAGGATATATAATTAATACTCAAAAGACAGTGGCATTTTAATAGACCAACAATAAACTGTCTGAAAAAGAAATTAAGGAAACAATCCTTTTCACTATTGCAACAAAAAAAATAAAGTACCTAGGAGTAAATTTAACCAAGGAGTTTAAGGACCTGTACTCGGAAAATTATAAAACATTGATAAAAGAAATCAAGGAAGATATAAACAAGTGGAAGAATGTACCGTGTTCATGGTTATGAAGAATAAACATCATTAAAATGTCCAAAGCAATCTATAAATTCAATACAATTCCTATTAAAATACCAATGACATACTTCAAAGATATAGAACAAAAATTCAGGTGGAACCAAAAAAAGAACACAAATAGCCTCAGCAATCTTGAAAAGGAAGAATAAAGTGGGTGGTATCACACTTCCTGATATCAAGTTATACTACAAGGCCATTGTACTCAAAACAGCTTGGCACTGGCATAAGAAAAGGCATATAGATCAATGGAACAGAACACAGAACCCAAAAATAAACCCATACCTTTATGGACAACTGATATTTGACAAAGGTGATAATAGCATACAATGGTGTAAAGACGGTATCTTTAACATATGGTGTTGGGAAAATCGGACTGGTACATGCAAAAAAATGAAACTAGACCACCAACTTACACCATTCACAAAAATAAACTCAAATGGATAAAAGACTTAAATGTAAGTCATGAAACCATAACTTCCAAGAGTAAAACATAGGCAATAAGCTCTCCAACATCACTTGCAACAATATATGATATTTGCTGATTTATCTCCACAGGCAAGGGAAATAAAGGACAGGATAAACAAATGGAACTATATCAAACTAAAAAGTTTTTGCACAGCTAAAGACAAAATAAAAAGGCAAACCAGGCCCTGGCCGGTTGGCTCAGCGGTAGAGCGTTGGCCTGGTGTGCGGGGGACCCGGGTTTGACTCCCGGCCAGGGCACATAGGAGAAGCGCTCGTTTGCTTCTCCACCACCCCCCTCCTTCCTCTCTGTCTCTCTCTTCCCCTCCCGTAGCCAAGGCTCCATTGGAGCAAGGATGGCCCGGGCGCTGGGGATGGCTTTTTGGCCTCTGCCCCAGGCACTAGAGTGGCTCTGGTCGCAGCAGAGCATCGCCCCCTGGCGGGCAGAGCGTCGCCCCTGGTGGGCGTGCCGGGTGGATCCCAGTCGGGAGCATGCAGGAGTCTGTCTGACTGTCTCTCCCGTTTCCAGCTTCAGAAAAATACAAAAAAAAAAAAAAAAAAAAAAAAGGCAAACCACACAATGGGAGAACATATTTGACAATACGTCTGATAAGGGGTTAATAACCAAAATTTATAAACAACTTGTAATACTCAATACCAGGAAGATAAACAATCCAATCAAAATATGGGCAAAAGAAATGAATAGATACTTTTCCAAAGAGGACATAAAGATGGCCAATGGGCATATGAAAAAATGCTCAACATCACTAATCATTAGAGAAATACAAATTAAAACCACAGTGAGATATAACCTCAGAATGGCGCTCATTAACAAAACACACATAATAAGAGCTAGTGAGGATGTGGAGAAAAGGGAACCCTCCTGCACTGATGGTAGGAATGCAGACTGGTGCAGCCACTGTGGAAAACTGTATGGAGATTCCTCAAAAAATTAAAAGTGGAATTGCCTTTTGACCCAGCCATTCCACTTTTAGGGATATATTCAAGGACACCATATCAATGATTCAAAAAGAGAAACGCACCCCTATATTTATGACATCATTGTTTACAATAGCCAAGATCTGGAAAAAGCCGAAGTGTCCGTCAGTGGACAAGTGGATTAAAAAGCAGTGGTACATATTCACAATGGAATACTATGGGGCCGTGAAAAAAAAAGGAAATCTTACTTTTTGCAACAACATGGATGGACCTGGAAACTATTATGTTAAGTGAAATAAGCCAGGCAGAGAAAGAAAAATATCAATATCATATGACCTCACTCATTTGAGGAAACCAAGGAACAATGTGAACTGAGGGATGGAATAGAGACAGAGGTAGGATCAAAGTGTCCAGAGGGAAAGCAGACAGAGGGAAAGGGGAAGATAGGATGAAATGAGAGCAGAAAAGCAAATCCTGGAGGGAAGGGGGGAGGGCGTTGCACGGTGGGGGTTAAGGGGGATGTTGAGGGGAACACGGGCAAGGGAGTGATGTATTCGGGAGGACACTCTAATCTATGTAAACACAATAAATTAAAATAAAAGAATTTTTTAAAAAAGGAGACACTTAAAATTTACAAACCCCTATTCATTCTTTCCTCAAAGGTTTATCATTTTACTTGGAATAAAATACAAAATTTTTCACTGGAAGAAGTTTCTGTGTAATCTGAATCTCCCAGCCTACATCAGTCTTGACTTTATGTAGTTTCATGGTGTCTCCATGCTCAAGGGAGACAGACTTCTCCTTGTGTTCTTCTATATCAGCAGCTTCTGCTGGCCTTGTAGACAGGCCATGCTCTTCCCTCTACCTAGAACATGCTTGGCTCCCTGCTGTGCTAGGAATGTTTTACCTATCATCATTCAGGTCTCAGCTTTAAAAAATGCCACCACCTCCATGAGGCCTTCCTGAACATTGCCAGTCTCCTCTGTATTACGTCTCCATATTATGCTTTCTGGTAAGACCCTAATTTCATGAGCTCTGGAGACATACTGGGTTCTAATGCTGGATCTACCATTTGTTAGCTTTGTGACCCTGGGCAAGTACTTGACCTCTCGTATTTTAGTTTCCCCATTTATAAAATGAGGATAAAAGTAATACCTACTGCCCAAGGTGATTGTGAGGATTAAATGAGTTACTATACATATGAAAAACTTAAAACAGTGCTTAGAAGGTGTAAATATTTTCTGTTTAAACATTATTATTATTATTACCATCATTATTTCTCATATCATTAACCTAGTTTATATTACTATGCATTTATGGGAATGATGGCTTCATATCTTTTTTTTTTTATCCCACCAGACTCTAAGTTTTATAAAAGCAAAATCTGGGTTTATTCATCAGTATATAGTACTCTCTGGCATGAGAATGTGGATATATTTGCTGAATGAATGATTATTTATTGGTCCTTTTTATTATGTTCTCATTTTTTTAGATTTTTTTATACTCTTATAAACACTGGTAATGTTTTTAGGAGGCATATCTCTTTCATTTAATAGGCAAAAATTAAGGATCTGACAATTTTATCTCTATTTTATTTTTTATAATTTTTATTATTGTTAATGGGATGACATTAATAATTCAGGGTACATATATTCAAAGAAAACATGTTTAGGTTATCTTGTCATTAAATTATGTTGCATACCCCTCACCCAGAGTCAGATTGTCCTCCGTCACCCTCTATCTAGTTTTCTCTGTGCCCCTCCCCCTCCCCCTAAATCTCTCCCTCCCTCCCTCCTGAATCCTCCCTCCCCCCACCCCTGGTAACCACCACACTCTTGTCCATGTCTCTTAGTCTCGTTTTTATGTTCCACCAATGTATGGAATCATGTAGTTCTTGTTTTTTTCTGATTTACTTATTTCACTCCTTATAATGTTATCAAGATCCCACCATTTTGCTATAAATGTTCTAATGTCATCATTTCTTATGGCTGAGTAGTATTCCATAGTGTATATGTGCCACATCTTCTTTATCCAATCTTCTATTGAAGGGCTTTTTGGTTGTTTCCATGACTTGGCCACTGTGAACAGTGCTGCTATGAACATGGGGCTACATGTGTCTTTACGTATCAATGATTCTGAGGTTTTGGGGTATATACCCAGTAGAGGGATTGCTGGGTCATAAGGTAGTTCTATTTGCAGTTTTTTGAGGAACCACCATACTTTCCTCCATAGTGGTTGTACTACTTTACATTCCCACCAACAGTGTATGAGGGTTCCTTTTTCTCCACAGCCTCTCCAACATTTGCTATTACCCGTCTTGTTGATAATAGCTAATCTAACAGGGGTGAGGTGGTATCTCGTTGTAGTTTTGATTTGCATTTCTCTAATAACTAATGAAGCTGAGCATCTTTTCATATATCTGTTGGCCATTTGTATTTCTTCCTGGGAGAAGTGTCTGTTCATGTCCTCTTCCCATTTTTTTATTGGATTGTTTGTTTGTTTGTTGTTGAGTTTTATGAGTTCTTTGTAAATTTTGGATATTAGGCCCTTATCTGAGCTGTCGTTTGAAAATATCAGTTCCCATTTAGTTGGCTGTCTGTTTATTTTGATATCAGTTTCTCTTGCTGAGCAAAAACTTTTAATTCTGATGTAGTCCCATTCATTTATCTTTGCCTTCACTTCTCTTGCCATTGGAGTCAAGTTCATAAAATGTTCTTTAAAACCCAGATCCATGAGTTTAGTACCTATGTCTTCTTCTATGTACTTTATTGTTTCAGATCTTATATTTAGGTCTTTGATCCATTTTGAATTAATTTTAGTACACGGGGACAGGCTGTAGTCGAGTTTCATTCTTTTGCATGTGGCTTTCCAGTTTTCCCAACACCATTTGTTGAAGAGGCTTTCTTCTCTCCATTTTGTGTTGTTGGCCCCTTTATCAAAGATTATTTGACCATATATATGTGGTTTTATTTCTGGGCTTTCTATTCTGTTCCATTGGTCTGAGTGTCTATTTTTCTGCCAATACCATGCAGTTTTGATTATTGTGGCCGTATAATATAGTTTAAAGTCAGGTATTGTAATGCCCCTAGCTTCATTCTTTTTCCTTAGGATTGCTTTGGCTATTCGGGGTTTTTTATATTTCCATATAAATCTGATGATTTTTTGTTCCATTTCTTTTAAAAATGTCATAGGAATTTTGATGGGAATTGCATTAAATTTATATATTACTTTGGGTAATATGGCCATTTTAATTATATTTATTCTTCCTATCCAAGAACAATGACTATTTTTTCATCTCATTGTGTCTTTTTCTATTTCTCTTAGCAATGCCTTGTAGTTTTCTTTATATAGGTCCTTTACATTCTTTGTTATGTTTATTCCTAGGTATTTTATTTTTTTTGTTGCAATCGTGAAGGGGATTATTTTTTTGAGTTCGTTTTCTAATATTTCATTGTTGGCATATAGAAAGGCTATGGACTTCTGTATGTTAATTTTGTATCCTGCAACCTTACTGTATTGGTTTATTGTTTCTAGTAATCTTTTTGTGGAGTCCTTTGGGTTTTCGATGTATAGGATCATATCATCAGCAAAAAGTGATACCTTTACTTCTTCTTTTCCGATATGGATGCCTTTTATTTCTTTGTCTTGTCTGATTGCTCTGGCCAGAACTTCTAGTACCACGTTAAATAAGAGTGGAGAGAGTGGACACCCCTGTTGTGTTCCTGATTTAAGGTGGAAAGTCCTCAGTTTTACGCCATTTAATATGATGTTGGCTGATGGTTTATCATATATGGCCTGTATTATGTTGAGATATTTTCCTTCTATGCCCATTTTGTTGAGAGTCTTAAACATAAAATTGTGTTGTATTTTATCGAAAGCCTTTTCTGCATCTATTGATAAGATCATGTGGTTTTTGTTCTTTGTTTTGTTGATATGGTGTATTACGTTAACTGTTTTACGTGTGTTGAACCATCCTTGAGATTCTGGGATGAATCCCACTTGATCATGATGTATTATATTTTTAATATGTTGTTGTATTCGATTTGCCAGTATTTTGTTTAGTGTTTTAGCATCTGTATTCATTAGAGATATTGGTCTGTAGTTTTCTTTCTTTGTGCCATCCTTGCCAGGTTTTGGTATGAGGGTTATGTTGTCCTCATAAAATGTGATTGGAAGTATTGCTTCTTCTTCAATTTTTTGGAAGACTTTGAGTAGAATAGGAACCAAGTCTTCTTTGAATGTTTGATAGAATTCACTAGTATAACCATCTGGACCTGGACTTTTATTTTTGGGGAGGTTTTTAATAGTTTTTTCTATTTCCTCCCTGCTGATTGGTCTGTTTAGGCTTTCTGCTTCTTCATGACTCAGTTTAGGAAGGTTGTATTGTTCCAGGAATTTATCCATTTCTTCTAGATTGTTGTATTTGGAGGCATATAGTTTTTCATAGTATTCTACAATAATTCTTTGTATATCTATGATGTCTGTGGTTATCTCTCCTCTTTCATTTTGGATTTTATTTATTTGAGTCCTGTGCCTTTTTTCCTTGGTGAGTCTTGCCAAGGGTTTGTCGATTTTGTTGATCTTTTCAAAGAACCAGCTCCTTGTTTTATTGATTTTTTCTATAGTTTTTCTGTTCTCTATTTCGTTTATTTCTGCTCTGATTTTTATTATCTCCTTTCTTCGGCTGGTTTTGGGTTGTCTTTGTTCTTCTTTTTCTAGTTCCTTAAGGTGTGAAGTTAAGTGGTTTACTTCGGCTCTCTCTTGTTTGTTCATATAGGCCTGAAGTGATATGAATTTTCCTCTTATTACTGCTTTTGCTGCATCCCAGAGATTCTTATATGTCATATTTTCATTTTCATTTGTCTGTATATATCTTTTGATCTCTGCGCTTATTTCTTCTTTGACCCATTCATTTTTTAGAAGTATGTTGTTTAGTTTCCACAATTTTGTGGGGTTTTCCCCCCCTTTTCTACAGTTGAATTCTAGTTTCAAGGCTCTATGATCAGAGAATATGCTTGGCACAATTTCAATTTTTTTAAATTTGCTGATATTGTCTTTGTGGCCCAACATATGGTCAATTCTTGAGAATGTTCCATGTACACTAGAGAAAAATGTATACTCTGTCGCTTTGGGATGAAGTGTCCTGTAGATGTCTATCATATTTCATTTAAGGCCAGTATATCTTTATTGATTTTCTGTTTGGATGACTGATCTAGAGCCGTCAGCGGTGTATTGAGGTCTCCAAGTATGATTGTATTTTTGTCAGTGTTTGTTTTAAGGTCAATAAGTAGCTGTCTTATATATTTTGGTGCTCCTTGGTTTGGTGCATATATATTAAGGATTGTTATGTCTTCTTGATTCAGCGTCTGCTTAATCATTATGAAATGACCATCTTTGTCTCTGAGTACTTTTTCTGTCTTGTAGTCAGCATTATTAGATATGAGTATTGCTACACCTGCTTTTTTTGGGGTGTTGTTTGCTCGGAGTATTGTTTTCCAGCCTTTCACTTTGAATTTGTTTTTATCCTTGTTGCTTAGATGAGTTTCTTGTAGGCAGCATATAGTTGGATTTTCTTTTTTAATCCATTCTGCTACTCTGTGTCTTTTTATTGGTAAGTTTAATCCATTTACTTTTAGTGTAATTATTGACACTTGTGGCTATCCTATTGCCATTTTATAAATTGCTTTCTGTTAGTTTTGTATCTTGTTTGATTCTTCTCTTTTGTTTTTCTATCGTTTGTTTTTGTTTGTTTGTATTCCATACTTCTTTCCTCTGTTGCTACCTTTTTTAAGTCAAGTGTTTTTGTGGTGGTTTTTTCAAGGCTGGTTACCATTAAGTAATGAAAAAGGTACCTACCATATTCATTGTAGTACCCTTTCTTGTGAGTATTTCTGCGCTTCATCATCCTTTGCTACTGTTAATCTTCATCCTTTCTCCCCTTTTTTTTTTCTTTTGTTGTGACAGTTTAACTTTGGTTTCATTGTTTTCTTGGTGGAGCTGTTACTTGTGGTTATGTTTTCTTTTGTTCTTTGAATCTGGTTGGAAAACCCCCTTTAGTATTTCCTGGAGTGGGGGCTTTCTGATCATAAATTCTCTCATCTTTTCTGTATTTGTGAATATTTTTATATCCCCTTCGTACTTGAAGGATAGCTTTGATGGGTATAGTATTCTTGGCTGAAAGTTCCTCTCTTTCAGGGCTTTAAATGTTGGGGTCCACTCTCTTCTAGCTTGTAGAGTTTCTGCTGAGAAATCTGACTATAATCTAATAGGTCTTCCTTTATATGTTGTATTCTTTTCCCTGGCTGCCTTGAGAATTTTTTCTTTGTCATTGGTTTGTGTCATCTTCATTATGATGTGCCTTGGAGTGGGTTTGTTGGGGTTAAGAAAACTTGGTGTTCTGTTTGCTTCTTGAATTTGAGGCTTTAGTTCTTTCCACAGGCTTGGGAAGTTCTCATCTATTATTTGTTTGAGTATATTCTCCATTCCATTTTCTTTCTCTTCTCCCTCTGATATACCTATTATTCTTATGTTATTCTTTCTGATGGAGTCAGACAATTCCTGTAGGGCTTTCTTGTTTTTTATTATTTTTGAGTCTCTTCTTCTCTCTGTTGTGCCTCAAGTTGCTTGTCTTCTATTTCACTGATCCTGTCTTCTATCTGGGCTGTTCTATTAGCTAAGCTTGTTACCTCGTTTTTCAGCTCTTGAATTGAGTTTTTCATTTCTGTTTGATTTGTTTTTATAGTTTCAATTTCCTTGGTAATATATTCTTTGTGATCGTTGAGTTGTTTTCTGATTTCCCTGAATTGCCTTTCTGTGTTTTCTTGTATATCTCTGAGTATTTTTAAGATTTCTATTTTAAATTCTCTGTCATTTGGCTCCAAGGCTTCCAATATGTTAAATCTTTTCTCCATAGATTTTTCCACATCTATTTGTGTTACCTCTCTGTCTTTTGTATCCATAATGTTCGATTTCCTTTTTCTTATTGGCATCTGAAGGTGGTCTTGATGATAGTGTTAATTAGAATTAATAAAATATAAAAAGGAAAAGAAAAAAAAAGAAAAAAGGAAAACACTCCACAAAAAAAAAGTAATAATTTATTATTTCCCCCTTTTTTCTTTCTTCTCTTCCCCTTCTCTCACCTCCTTAGGGAAATATTGTGATAACCTGTGAATTATATTATGCTAAATGGAACAAAAACTGCCTATAATGGAGGGCCTGATTTGGGGTGAAGAGTTCAAGGGGCAAAAAAGGGAGTAGGGACCTACTAAATACAAAAAAAAAAAACAAAGGGAGAAAATCTTAGACAAGCATAAAATGATTTGCTTGTAAGTGATGGTCGACTAAGAGATATAATGAGAGGGATGAGAGGGAAACAGAAAAAAGGAGAGAAAAAACAATAATTAAAGAAGAAAAAATAAAAATAAATATAATAAGTAAAAATCTGTTGTATTAAGTGGAGCGAAGACTAAATACAATGGAGACTTTGGGTTGGGAGGAATGCTAGTGAGTTAAAAAGCAATGTAAAAAGTGCCCAAAATGCCACAAAAACAAACAAATAAAGGAAAACCAAGAACAAAAGCAGAAGAAAATAAAGAACAACAACAACAAAAAAAAACCCACAAAAACTTGAGTCCCAAATTAAATAATTTGTTCGTGATTGAGGCTTAAATGGGAGGAAAAGTAAAAGGAGAAAAGAAGAAATGAATAGAAAGGAAAAAATAAGAGTAAGAGAGAAACGAAGGAAGAAGAAAAGGAAAGGAAAAAAAAAACAAAAGGGGAGAGAATGAGAGTTAAGGGTTTTGGAGTGTAACCCTAAAGGAGAGTTAGGATAAAGAAAAGAAATAAAATGTAACACTCATGGGTAGTGTAGTTCAAGAAAAGGGTAGCATAAGATGGGCAGAGAGTAAAAGGACTGAGGTGGAAGAAATAGAAATAATAATAAAGGCAATAAGATAGAAGAAAGAAACAACAACAACAAAGAATTAGTGGAACAAGTTATAAAGTCTGTGGATTTTTCTTGATTTTGAGAGGTTAACTTCTTCCTTTTTTCTTTTCTCTCCCTCTTCCTGGTCGGTGACTCTGTACCCCAGGTTCTGCCCCTGTGTCACTCTTAGGTAGGAATTTGCAGTTGATGGGATTCTATGGCAATGTCATATAATTGGCTTTAGTCTCGCTGGTAGTCAAGGCTTGTTGGCGTTTGCAGAGTCCAACAATGAGAGAGTTTGCTTTCCTGGAGTTTCTTTCCTAGTCTCCCCTTCCTGAATTAGCAGCCTGGTGATCCAGCTATGAGGCTGCCACTGCTTCTGTCTGGGGAGTAAGAGGCTCAAAGAGCTGGGAAATCCCCACTCTATCCTCACTCAGCGCAAGGCTCTGGGTAAGGCTTTGGCAGTCAGAGCCTCCAGCGTAATCAGGTGGGGCTGGGAGTCAATTGTTGTCAAGGTGACTGTTCAGCGCCTATCATTCAGTTGGACCACTCAACCCAGGCTTTCCACACTTGGTAGCCTGTTTTGGCTGGGAAGAAGAAGCACTAGTCGCTGTTTGCTTTATGGATCTTAATATCTGCCAAGTCCCTCTTGTTAGGTATATCCCTGAATATGTAGGCTCTGTCAATCAGAAGTTGCCCCCGCCCCTTTAGCGAAAGGCACTGAAAAATATCATGCCTCTTGTCTTGGATCGCTGAACTGGGAGAGATCTTATCAATTAGAGCCCCGTGGATGCGTAGATTTCGTGGGTTAAGCTAATTTCAGTGATTGGATCCGCAGCTGTGCTCCAGAAAGTATTTCAGGCTGCCTGCGCGCCCCTCCCCCCAACGCTTGATTGTTAGCTTGAATGGCTGGGTGAGGTGCCCCGCCCACGGAGAGAATCTCCTGACTAGGAAAGACAGCCTTGGCGCCCCTCCTGGACCGCGGCTTGGGGCGCGCGCATGCGCGCGGTTTCTCGGCACACCAATGGCTGGGGACCGCGGCACGGGGCGCGCGCGCGGTTTCTCAGCACGCCAGTGGCCAGGGACCGCGGCACGGGGTGCGTGCGCGGTTTCTTGTCACGCCAGTGGTCGGACCGCGGCACGCGGGGGGGGGCGCGCGCGGTTTCTCAGGGTATGCTGGGGCGGCCGCCAGTGCCCAGGCTGCCGTCCCCGAGTGTGGGCGGGCAGCTGCACGTGTGGGTTGACTCACCACAGGTGTACTCCCTCCTCGGCAACAGTCCTTTTGCTTTCAGTGTGTGTGTGGAACTCCGGAATGCTCCGAGGATAAATTTTTCTGTTTCTAGTTGATAAATTTGTTGAGATTTTGGGGAGATCTGTCAGACGCACTGCTCACGGCGCCATTTCTGTGACGTCACTAATTTTATCTCTATTTTAGTGATGTAGTTTGATATCTTCCGCCCCTGTTTTCCTCAAGCACTTTCATCAGACACCTAGTTTTATGGTGCAAGGACTGGTTTAATACAATGAAGTGATTTTTATCACACAATCCCTTGTTGCAAATATTTTTTTCTTATTTGTCCTCATCTTGAATCTTATTCTTTCAGAGAGAATATTGGCTGAATCGAATGGAGAAGAGGTGATTTCTCACTGTTCACAACATTCAACATCAAACACTATAAATAGCTTTGATTTCCATTGGTATGGTTTCCCTCATTTTGCATTCGAGCATCCTTCATCACCTGGTGGTTTGCTCATACAATTGGGCATGTCTGTGTCATTTAAACTTTTTAGCACATACAAGATTGGTGACATTTTCTGTCTCCAGGAACCCTTATGGCACACGTTCGCCACAGTTCACTCTGTGAAGCATTCAGTTAAATAAATGGAAATAGCACATGGGACAATGATTCCATCCTGGTAGAGCACTATTTCATAGTTATTGGGACAACAAGTGGAGGACTGTTCAGCACTGTTATGAGGATATGCCACTTACTAGACAGAAATGGAGTACTGAGCCTGGCAATTTGGGTGCTTCTGCAACAAACATGGAGAGGAAGTTGTCAACAAAAGGCAATTCTATGCCTCAGCTTCCTCTAGCTCTGGTTTCCTCCCCCGTGCTCATCGGCTCTCAGCTGCCTTTTCTGGACCAGTGAAATTATACTAAACAAAACGTGTCTGTTTTTTCTTTTTCTGAGCTAAAATAATTTAATATGAACTCAGCCCAAATCTGACAGAGTCTGTTTCAATTCTCAACATGAGACAAAAATACTTTAATCAGCAATGATGAACAAATAGAGGAGTATAGAAACTGGAGAAGATTTAGCAGTTCAAAAAAGAATGCCCATCAAAGTCAACATCTTCCTGTGAAGCACAATTACTATGGGAAATACAGAATAACTACAGGAGATGGTGAATTTACATCACCAGACTGCTGAGGGAACTTCACATATGCAAAAGCAGATAATACTATATCAGGACAAAAGAAGAAAAATATAGAAAGATTATTGGGCCCCACGTGTCCCCTTTGGAGTGATGCCAATCCCTTTTTTCTTGGGTTATGATAACAATTTCCATCAAGGGTAAGATATTTAAATGGCAAACTGCTGAATTTTCTGAAGAAGTCCTCTTCTTCATTCTTATCTAGATTTACTGTAATTCTTCTTCCCACTAATTGCAAGAAAGACTTCTCATTTCCAAAATGAGAATAACAACCTAAGCCCATTTCCAGTGACATTAATGTGGCAGGTAAAAATGCCCAGTGGAAGAGTCTGACTCATCTCTTCTTGGAAAGTATGCACATTATTTTCTTTTCTTTTTTTTTCCTTTTCTGAAGTTGGAAATAGGGAGGCAGTCAGACAGACTCCTGCATGTGCCCGACCGGGATCCACCTGGCATGCCCACCAGGGAGCAATGCTCTGCCCATTTGGGGCATCACAATGTTGCGATCAGGGCCATTCTAGCGCCTGAGGCAGAAGCCATGGAGCCATCCTCAGCGCCCGGGCCAACTTTGCTCCAATGGAGCCTCGGCTGTGGGAGGGGAAAAGAGACACAGAGAGGTAGGAGAGGGGGAGGGGTGGAGAAGCAGATGAGTGCCTCTCCTGTGTGTCCTGGCCGGGAATCGAACCTGGGACTCCTGCACACCAGGCCGATGCTCTACTACTGAGCCAACCGGCCAGGACCCCACATTATTTTCATGTTATGGAACTAACAATACCAATGTATTAGTTTTCTAGAGCTGACAAAGTACCACAAAACTGGGTGACTTAAAAAAAGAGAAACTTATTTTCTCTCAATTCTGGAGGTTAGAGGTCCAAAATCAAGGTGTCAGGAAGACCATGATTTCTCTGAAGTCTCTGCAGGACAATTCTTTCTTGCCTCTCCTAGTTTCTGTGATTGTCAGCAATCCTTGACATTCCTTGGCTTGTCCAATTTCTATCTCCCTTATCACATGAGTCTGTGTGCTTTATAACTTACATGGACTTTTCTTTGTGTGTCTATTCAAATTCCCTTCCTCTTATGAAGATATGTTCCCTCTCATTTACTATGACCTCATCTTACATTGATTACATCTTCAAAGATCCTATTTTTTTAATAATTTTATTTTTTTAATGGGGTGACATCAATAAATCAGGATACATATATTCAAAGATAACAAGTCCAGGTTATCTTGTCGTTCAATTATGTTGCATACCCACCACCCAAAGTCAGATTGTCCTCTGTCACCTTCTATCTTGTTTTCTTTGTGCCTCTCCCCACCCCCTTTCCCTCTCCCATTCCCCCCTCCCCCCCGTAACCACCACACTCTTATCAATGTCTCTTAGTTTCACTATTATGTCCCACCTACGTATGGAATAATACAGTTCCTGGTTTTTTCTGATTTACTTATTTCGCTTCGTATCATGTTATCAAGATCCCACCATTTTGCTGTAAATGTTCCGATGTCATCATTTCTTATGGCTGAGTAGTATTCCATAGTGTATATGTGCCACATCTTCTTTATCCAGTCATCTATTGACGGGCTTTTTGGTTGTTTCCATGTCCTGGCCACTGTGAACAATGCTGCAATAAACATGGGAATGCATGTGTCTTTATGTATCAATGTTTCTGAGTTTTGGGGATATATACCCAGGAGAGGGATTGCTGGGTCATAAGGTAGTTCTATTTTCAGTTTTTTGAGGAACCACCATACTTTCTTCCATAATGGTTGTACTACTTTACATTCCCACCAACAGTGGATGAGGGTTCCTTTTTCTCCACAGCCTCTCCAAAATTTGCTATTACCTGTCTTGCTAATAACAGCTAATCGAACAGGTGTGAGGTGGTATCTCATTGCCGTTTTGATTTGCATTTCTCTAATAGCTAAAGAAGATGAGCATCTTTTCATATATCTGTTGGCCATTTGTATTTCTTCCTGGGAGAAGTGTCTATTCATATCCTCTTCCCATTTTTTTATTGGATTGTTTGTTTGTTTGTTGTTGAGTTTTATGAGTTCTTTGTATATTTTGGATATTAGGCCCTTATCTGAGCTGTTGTTTGAAAATATCATTTCCCATTTAGTTGGCTTTCTGTTTATTTTGCTATCAGTTTCTCTTGCTGAGCAAAAACTTTTAATTCTGATGTAGTCCCATTCATTAATTTTTGCCTTCACTTCTCTTGCCTGTGGAGTCAAATTCATAAAATGCTCTTTAAAACCCAGGTCCATGAGTTGAGTACCTATGTCTTCTTCTATGTACTTAATTGTTTCAGGTCTTATGTTTAGATCTTTGATCCATTTTGAGTTAATTTTTGTACAGGGGGAGAGACTGTAGTCCAGTTTCATTCTTTTGCATGTGGCTTTCCAGTTTTCCCAGCACCATTTATTGAAGAGGCTTTCTTTTCTCCATTGTGTGTTGTTGGCCCCTTTATCAAAAATTATTTGACTATATATATGTGGTTTTATTTCTGGACTTTCTATTCTGTTCCATTGGTCTGAGTGTCTATTTTTCTGCCAATACCATGCTGTTTTGATTGTCGTGGCCCTATAATAGAGTTTGAAGTCAGGTATTGTAATGCCCCCAGCTTCATTCTTTTTCTTTAGGATTGCTTTGGCTATTCAGGGTTTTTTATAGTTCCATATAAATCTGATGATTTTTTGCTCTATTTCTTTAAAAAATGTCATTGGAAGTTTGATGGGAATTGCATTAAATTTGTATATTGCTTTGGGTAATATAGCCATCTTGATTATATTTATTCTTCCTAGCCAAGAACAAGGTATATTCTTCCATCTCATTATATCTTTTTCGATTTCCCTTAACAATGGTTTATAGTTTTCATTATATAAGTCCTTTACATTCTTTGTTATGTTTATTCCTAAGTATTTTATTTATTTTTTTTGTTGCAATCGTGAAGGGGATTATTCTTTTGAGTTCCTTCTCAGTTGTTTCATTGTTGGCATATAGAAAGGCTATGGACTTCTGTATGTTAATTTTGTATCCTGCGACCTTACTGTATTGGCTTATTGTTTCTAGTAGTCTTTTTGTGGATTCTTTGGGGTTTTCGATGTATAGGATCATATCATCTGCAAAAAGTGATACCTTTACTTCTTTTTCGATATGGATGCCTTTTATTTCTTTGTCTTGTCTGATTGCTCTGGCTAGAACCTCTCTAATGAATACAGATGCTAAAATACTAAACAAAATACTAGCAAATCGAATACAACAACATATTAAAAAAATAATACATCATGATCAAGTGGGATTCATCCCAGAATCTCAAGGATGGTTCAACATACGTAAAACGGTTAACGTAATACACCATATCAACAAAACAAAGAACAAAAACCACATGATCTTATCAATAGATGCAGAAAAGGCTTTCGATAAAATACAACACAATTTTATGTTTAAGACTCTCAACAAAATGGGTATAGAAGGAAAATATCTCAACATGATAAAGGCCATATATGATAAACCATCAGCTAACATCATATTAAATGGCACTAAACTGAAGGCTTTCCCCCTTAAATCAGGAACAAGACAGGGTTGTCCACTCTCTCCACTCTTATTTAATGTGGTACCAAAGATCCTATTTTTAAATAAGTTCAAATTCACAGGAACTGGGGATTAGGATTTCAACATACCTTATTGTGAGACACAACTGCTAACTAGCTGTAACATGTCTGGTAGTCATCTGACAAGGCACTCCACTAATCCTCAGCTTCTGTTCTGTTAGGTCCAAGAGAATATTTGACATTCTGAAGTGTTCTCTGTATGCACCTGTCAAAACACATTTATAAACTATATCAATTAAAATCACTTCCAAGCTCTCAGATTTGCAGGGAAATTAGTGACCACCAAACCATCTAATATGGTGTTTCCCAATGTAGGGCCCATGCCCCACAGGGGGGCAATTCGATAGTTAAGGGGGGCAATTTGAAAATGGACTCGACACGACTTTAATTCTTTCGCCCCGGGCCATTTAAATGCAATGCTAGATATCGGTGCCAAATTTAACAAAAAATGCAATTCTTAAATAATTGCGGTAAATAATTATTAAGTATAATTTCGTTTGACGAGACCAAAATATCAACTGGGTGATTGGCGTCGTCAAGTAAACTTCGTACTGGGTTCCCCATGGAGCGTGCCGTCTGCCGTGGGGAACCCCAGACATTTTAAAAACTGGCTAAACAATGCAGTTATTCTCACCTAATTGGCCCATCTCAACTTCTGTAGTGTTTCACATCATTCAGTTGGTGTTAATTTGAAATAAGTGTCAGTCAAAACTGTTGTAAAAGCTCGTTGATTTAATAAATATATATATATATTGTATAGATATAATTGGTAAGTATTTTATTTTATTTTTATCAATATCAAACTCTTTATTAAGTACTTCTTGCATCGGGGCTAGAAAGCAATAATATTTTATAAATATTATTGGGGCTATAATAGTGCATGCACAACAATTTTAATTTTAGAAGCATAACTTTCCAGAAAATTTTGTCAAGTGGAAAAAATATAGATACCTTTTGATTTGCGGTGGTAGTGTAGTAAATGTGTTATATACATTTAAATAAATATGAATTTTTAGTATACGTTTACTCTATGTCACATTGAATATATTTTAACACATATTTTAATATTAGTTTTTAATTGATCTTATTTTTATTTCTTATAGCCCATAGTAAAATGAGTGGTGCAAGCAAGAAAAAAACTCGTCAATATTCGGAGGAATATTTAAAATTTGGGTTCATACCCACTGTTCACGATGAGTGGATTCCTTTTTGTCTTTTATGCCAGCAATGCTTGACTAACAAATCAATGAAACAAGGTCATCTTCAGGCACATTTGAAGGCGAACATAGTGCTCATATTAATTCAGATTTGAGTTACTTTAAAACTTTAAAGAAAAATTTTGAAAAAAGAACAACATTAAAGTCTCTATTTACTGCTCATACTTCAACTAATAATCGTGTTCTTGAGGCTAGTTATCAAATTTCTTTATTCATCGCTAAAACTGGAGAAAATCACACTATAGGAGAGAATTTAATAAAACCATCAATATCAGCATTTCTTAAAACGGTTCTTGAAAAAGATGACAAAGATGTAAAAGCTATGCCACTCAGTGACAATACTGTTAGCAGAAGAATAGACAAAATGAGTGGGGATATTGAAAAACAACTTATTGAAAAGCTGAAAACAAGAAAATTCTCCTTGCAAATGGATGAATCAACTTTGAGAGACAGTGAGGCAGTATTGATAACTTATGTAAGATATATTGATAAAGGACATTTTGCTGAAGAAATGTTGTTCTGTAAAAGATTAGAAATCACCACTACCTCCAAAGATATATATAATAAGTTAAAAAACTACTTAGATGTCAATGATATACCAATGAAAAATATAACATCTTGTGCTGCAGATGGTGCTCCCAATAGGATGGGCAAGAAAAATGGCTGCTTAAAATTGATGAAAGATGCGAATCCAGAAGTGATTCTTGTGCATTGTGTTATTCATAGGGAAAACTTGGTAGCTAAAAACATCTCGCCTGTTCTGAATGAAGTATTACATACAGTAATAAAGTGTGTTAATGCTATTAAAGCTAGTGCCAAATGTGAGAGTCTTTTCAAGCTATTTTGTGAAGAGCAAAATGAAGACCATGTGAGACTTTTACTTCATACTGAAGTAAGATGGCTATCTAAAGGAAACTGTTTGAAAAGATTTATGGAACTGTTTGATACTCTTAGTGATTTTTTAAGCGACAAACCTGAAATGAAGTATCTGTTAACAATAGATGGTAAAGCATTTGTGAGTTATTTAGCCGATATCTTTGAAAAACT
The DNA here is from genome assembly GCF_036850995.1 of Saccopteryx leptura. Lineage (NCBI taxonomy): Eukaryota > Metazoa > Chordata > Mammalia > Chiroptera > Emballonuridae > Saccopteryx > Saccopteryx leptura. The sequence goes on along the minus strand of NC_089505.1, from coordinate 229,408,572 downwards.
AAATATATTAAATAAGCAACTTCAAGGAACAAATAAAACTCTTGTCGATGCAAAAGCAAAGATATTTGGTTTCATTACCAATATTGAGTTATGTCAGAAACATATTAACAACAAAAACTTTAAACAGTTTCATTGGCTCCAAAAATGTGAAATAACTGATACCACTTTACTTGTTATTGTCAATCATTTGAATATTCTATCGGCTGATTTAAAAGAAAGATTTTCTGATTTAAAACAAATTGATTTCCCAACATGGATGATGCAGCCAATGTTAGTGGATTTGTGTGATATATCAAATATGCAGTATCAAGAAGAACTCACAGAATTGCAAAATGATGAGTCAGTTAAAGCTTTATTTAATATCAAAGGAGCGATGGCATGGCTTTGTGAGGAAACAGAAATCAAATACCCAAATTCAACCAAATGTGCAAGAAAACTATTGCTACCGTTTCCATCTTCATTTTTAGCTGAATGTGGATTCAGTGCTGTAAATGATTTACTGGTAAACAAAAGAAATCGGCTGGATATAACACAACTTGGAGACTTGAGACTAAAGCTAATCAAACTGGAACCTAATATAAAATCTCTGTGCAGCAAGCAGCAAGCGCAAGGATCACACTAAATTAAAATAATAAATTAATATAGAAAAATCTGTATTAAAATTATTTGGAATTTAAATTTCTGTTTTTCATGATATGTTTTGAAATTTTACTTACTGTGTTTTGTTAACAATATCATAGTGATTTCTTCCTAGAACCTATCATTTATGTTTATTAAGTGAACAAATCAATTTTTTAATGTTAAAAATTATGTATGTTACATAGGGTGGGACATAAAAATTTTAGAAAGGTTAAGGTGAGGCATGGCACAAAAAAGGTTGGGAAACACTGATCTAATACAGTGTTTCAGCAAAGACTTACTTCCAGTATCTTAGGTGGTAAATATTTAGTTATGAAATTTGCACTTCTGTCCTTTATAAATGTCAGTGTTTCCAATGTTTAGGTCCCTGATGGCTTGACAATGAGTCCAAGTATAGTGAGTACAATATTTTACATAATATAATATGTGATTTAGTCTTGGTTCTACTGAACCTCAACCCATCCTGTATCATATCCTCTGGTACCCACCTATTTTCAGCACTTTGTGTAGCAAATTACTTCTTAAGGTAAAGGGTGAGTGTTTGACAACAGATATATTTTATTTCTCTCCAAAGGATGCAGTAGGATTAATTAGAAAGGATTCATTTTTTACCTAAGGCCTGCATGTCAATGGCTATGGGTCAGTAAATGCCAGAACTTTCTTCAGTCTTAGAAGCAATCTTGATAAGCTGCTGGATATAAATTAGAATCAACTTTTCCTGGGCAGTAAAATATTAGATATTTTATGATGTGTTCTTTTGCTATATAACAGGTGAAATGTCTTGAGGATATCAGCTAAAGCCAGGGTTGAGAAATCAATGTACCCATTTGGTTGCATTATACCAGTCCATCATGCTGTCACTGAGACAGGCTGTTACCCACCTCTAGGTGGGAAACATATTTGCTGTGCAGCTTGACTCACAAGCCTTACTCACCACAAATTCAGACATCTACCTTGGGAAGAAAAAATTTTTTCTCTACAATTGTGGGTTCTTTTAGCTAGTATAATAATTAATACATCATGAGAAAAGTTAACAGGAGAAAAAGACAAGATTTAATTTCTTACATATGTAATGGAGCCCCACATACATGAGAGGTTCAGAGACAGAAAGGTAAAATGGGGTACATATAACATTCTGACCCAATAGGCTTCAGGGGGGAAGAGGGTAATTCACAGGATGACAAAAAGAGCAAATGAACAGTAATTATAAGTTTGCACTAATATATAGATCACATCATAAAAAGTTATCTGTAGTAGTAATTGTTATGGGCAAGGCTCCCAATTTAAATTGTTTAAATGAAAAACAAAAGTTTCTCTTGAGCTCACACGATCTCAGTTGCATTTATCTCAAATTAATTCACATGCAACAGTGGCACATCTAGGGAGAACTGTCCTGAAACTCCTCACTACTGAAGAATAAAGTCTATAAGAACAAGCCAAGTGTACCCTGGACAGGTAGCTCGGTTGGTTGGAGTGTTGTCCCAATACACCAAGGTTGTGAGTTTGATCTCTGGTTGGGGTACATGCAGGAATCAACCAGTGAATGCATGGATGGGTGGAGCAATAAATTGGTGTTTCTCTTTCTCTCTCTCTCTCTCTCTGTCCTCCATCTCTAAAATCAATCAATAAAAATTTTTAAATAAAGTAAAAGAAGCCAAGTCTTACAATTTTGCTTTTGGTCTCCATAGTTAATGCTAACCCAACTTTGGTGGGAATTCTTTTCCACTAAACCTCCACAGTCCTCTGGGACTGGATATCCCCTTACAAATCCCCTCTGCATGACAATTTCAGTTGTCTGGAATCCCCATAGATGTAGTTCCTCCCTGTGCCAAAGCCTCAGTTCTGAGATAACAAGAGAGAATGGCAAGAGATCCTGTAACACACAAGCATGGTGTTAAAATATCATTTTCAATGAAAGGAAAATCATGGCTCTCATACAGACATAAAATGAACACAAGTTAAAATTTTATTTCACTCATAATTAATATAGAAATCAGGTAGATGCTATAGCTGGTTCAAAAGAGAATTCAAAGAACAGACAAAATATATAGATCTGGCATACTGAAATTAATGTGCAAATAAAGCAAAACTGGATTTCCCATTCAGTGTGCCATGAAGACAAACAAATTGAAAAGAGATAGCGGAGGAGGTTTAACATCTAAAAACGATGCTCATCTAAGTCACTGTCAGCAGACAATATAGAATTTAGGTGTATATAGACAAAATTTATTTACCTTGCTATCAGCTATCCTTCCATTTGCAGAGTTGTAAATTAGCTTTTATAGAATCAGAATCAGATAACCCAAAGTCTAGACAATGCATGGTTTTCCACTGAAGCACAAATTTTCTCCTAAAGTGGCAAAATTCATCTAAGCAAGGCTCTGTAAACTTTTCCATGTATTCAGATATCTTCTTCAAAAAAAAGTAGGGAGAAGACGCCTTTCGAAATAAATAAACAGCCCTAAAGAAAGATTAATTTTGAATTGAAGAAGTTCTCAAAAGTGACTAAGCTGGAATAAATATATATAATAGACGAGAAGAGAGCAAACTTTTTAAAATTACCAAACTTATTTCCTCTATCATTATTCATGAGTGAGATTTCAAGAACAAGATGAGACTAGTTCTAAATAATATGAGATGCTATTAAAAATATATTTTAGATATGGTGTTACATTTTGATCTACCCATTGCACACCCTAGAAACATAAAAGTACATCTCTCTCATTTTTGTATAGTTTTCTCACACCAGCAATATGGAAATGGTAAACAATAGATATATTTTTCTTTCTAGTATTTTGAGCTGGTTTGATGGTGATTTTATTGGGACTATACTGGTTAAAGGATGAAAAAAATATGCTATTTTACGTATATAGTGGTTCCTTGAGATACAAGCAGACCAACATACAAATTTTTTAAGATACAAATTTTTGTTTGAGATCTGAGCAAAATTACGAGATATGAGTCATAATTCAGGAAGCTGTCACTAGTTGGCACATTGGTGTATGGGTCCAGTATCAGCAGCACACCACCAGAATCTCGTTCTTTCTCACGTGTTACCCGCAGAATCAAGTTGAATCTCATGCACTGTACTCGTTCTTGCATTATTTTTGCATTTTTACTAACATTTTGTGTGCAATTATGGGTCTGAAAAAAGTGAGTGTAAATGACAATGGTGAGAAGAAGAAGAGAATGATGTCAGTAGAAGTAAAGCAAGAAATAATAGAAAAACATGAGCATGGTGTACAAGTGATTGAACTGGCAAGGCTGTATTACCGCAACACATCTACAATTTGTACCATCCCTAAACAAAAGGATGCCATCAAAAGCACAAATCCAGTGAAAGGAACTACAATTCTGTCCCAATTAAGGACAAATATCCATGAAGAAATGGAGAAGCTTATGCTGGTGTGGTTGAAAGAGAAAGGGCTGGCAGGAGATACAGTGACAGAGACTGTAATATGCAAAAAGGAACATATTATCTTTGGCGACTTGAAGAAGAAAGAACCATCAACCTCAAAAGAGGCAACAGAAGATATGTTTAAGGCAAGTCACAGCTGGTTTGAAAACTTCAAGAAGAGATCTGGCATCCACTCGGTGGTGATGCATGGTGAAGCTGTGAGTGCTGACGTTAAGGCAGCTGAGGAGTACATCACACGTTTTGCTGCACTTATCGCAAAGGAAGGCTACATCCCCCAACAAGTGTTCAACTGTGACAAAACAGGATTGTTTTGGAAAAAAATGCCCCAGAGGACTTTCATCACTGCAGAGGAGAAGAAGCTGCCAGGCAATAAACCCATGAAGAACCATCTGACCCTTGCATTGTGTGCAAATGCTAGCAGTGACTGTAAAGCCACTGCTAGTGTGTCATTCTGAAAATCCTCGAGCTTAAGACTCACAAGATTCTTAAAGAAAAACTGCAGGTTATGTGTTGTGCCAATGCTAGGGCATGGATTACACAGCAGATTTTACTGAATGGGTAAATCTTGTCTTTGGTCCTGCAGTAAAGAAATATCTTCAAGAAAATAAATTCCCAATGAAAGCATTACTAATCCTTGATAATGCTCCAGCCCATGCACCTGATCTTGAAGATGACATTTTCAATGAGTTCAAATTTGAGAAAGTCCTCTACCTTCCACCCAACATGACTTCAATCTTGCAACCTATGGATCAGCAGATCATTTCCAACTTTAAAAAGCTTTACACAAAGCACCTGTTCCGCCACTGCTTTGAGGTGAGTGAGAATACAAATCTAAACTTTTGAGAGTTTTGAAAAGATCACTACAACATTGTGATATGTTTACGCATTATTAACTTGGCATGGCAAGAGGTTACAAGAACCTTGAACTCGGCATGGAAAAGTTATGGCCTGATGTTGTTGCAGACAGGGACTTCGAAGGATTCGAACCAGAGACTGAGACCGAGGTAGAAGCATTGGAGGAGATTGTGTCCCTCGGAAAGTCAGTGGGTTTGGAGGTAGATGAGGGTGACGTAAATGAGCTCGTCAAGGAACATGAGGAGGAACTCTCAACTGAGGAGTTGAAGGAGCTAGAGATGATGCAACATACGGAGCTTCTGCAAGAGATTAGTAGTGAGGAGGAGGTAGAGTCGGAGGAAGTGATTTCTACAACTGAAATTAAAGGCATGCTGGCAATGTGGGAGAAGCTTTCAAATTTCATTGAAAAGAAACACCCAGGAAAAATTTCAACTGGTCGTGCTTCAGCACTTTTTAATGACACTTGTTTGTCACATTTCCGTAACATTTTAAAAGGCAGGCAAAAGCAAACCTCTTTGGATAGCTTTTTATTCAAAAGTCCTGCAAGTGAAGGTGCCAAAAGTGCAGCCAAAAAAGTAAAAACAGGTGATGATTAAATGAAAAATAGGTAATGTTAAGCTTAGGTTAAGTTTAAAGTTAAGAAAGTGCATTTTTTTATAATTAAGTTTTTGTGGTATCATTTTCAGTAAAGAAAGTGCAGTTTTAGTTTTGTTTAAAGAAAATGAAGTTTTAGTTTACATTTAGTGTTAAGAAAGTGCAGTTTTAGTTTACGTGTCTACAGTGCCTGCATACCTCCCTCCTTCCCTCCTCCTCTGCCGTTCACCTTCGTTAGCTGCACTCATCTGTCTCCAAGGTAAGAATACAGTACTAAATAACACTTTTTTTTTATTTCATATATTTTGTTTTGCATTGCTAAAGTATACGTGTGTGTTTCTTAATTAATAACGTCTTTTTTCATAATTTAGCATGGTTTGGGGATGTTTCACAGGACTGGAATGGATTAAATCTATTTCAATTATTTTTATTTTTTTATTTTTTGTACAGTGATACCTCGGTTCTCGAACGCCTTGACTTTCGACCAAATCGGTATTCGACCAGGAAATTCGAGAAAATTTTGTCTTGGAATCCGAACAAATATTTGGAACTCGAACGTCCGAGATTAGCCGAGTTGAGCCGAATGGCGTTCATTCTGCCGAGCGCGCCTTGCCTGCGTCATCAGTGTGAGTCACGCTTTGTCACGCTTTGTGGAGAGAGAGAATCACGTTTTTGTGGAGAGAGTCACGCTTTGTGGTGAGAGTCACGCTTTGTGGTGAGAGTCACGCTTTGTGGTGAGACTCACGCTTTGTGGAGAGACTCACGCTTTGTGCACGCTTTGTACACTGAATTTAACCCTTAGACATGGGTCCAAAGAAAGCCAGAAGTGGTAATGCAGACAAAGGTAAGTGGAAAGCTGTGAGAACAACGATTGAGCTGAAAAAAGAAATCATTGCCAAATATGAACAGGGCACACGTGTTTCAGATCTGTCTGCTGAGTATGGCATGCCAAGATCTACTATCTCAACTTTCCTTAAGAATAAAGTTGTTATAAAGGCTGCCAATGTTGCCAAAGGTGTTACATTGTTAACAAAGCAAAGGCCTCAGATAATGGAGGAAATGGAGAAGCTGCTTCTTATTTTCATTAAAGAAAAAGAGTTAGCAGGTGACAGCATCAATGAAGTCGTTATTTGTGAGAAAGCACCAGTAAATAGGCATATTTTTGGGGCTTGGAACAAATTAATCCAGTTTCCATTATTTCCTATGGGTTTCATTGTTTCGGTTCTCGAACAATTTGGTTCTCGACCGTTCTCCCGGAACGAATTATGTTCGAGAACCGAGGTATCACTGTATTTTTCTGAAGCTGGAAACAGGGAGAGACAGTCAGACAGACTCCCACATGCGCCCGATCGGGATCCACCCGGCACGCCCACCAGGGGCTATGCTCTGCCCACCAGGGGGCGATGCTATGCCCCTCCGGGGGCTCGCTTTGCCGCGACCAGAGCCACTCTAGCGCCTGGGGCAGAGGCCAAGGAGCCATCCCCAGCGCCCGGGCCATCTTTGCTCCAATGGAGCCTTGGCTGCGGGAGGGGAAGAGAGAGACAGAGAGGAAGGAGGGGGGGTGGAGAAGCAAATGGGCGCTTCTCCTATGTGCCCTGGCCGGGAATCGAACCCAGGTCCCCCGCACGCCAGGCCGACGCTCTACCACTGAGCCAACCGGCCAGGGCCTATTTCAATTATTTTAAATGGGAGAAATTTGTTTGATATACGAGTTGACAGACTTATGAGCTCGGTTACAGAATGAATTAAACTCGTATTTCAAGGTACCACTGTATCACATTATTGCTAATAATTAATTATTGACTATTAATATAATTTATGTAAATATAATTAACATTATCTTTATTTTAAAAATACTATATATCATCCTGAACATATTTACTGGTTTTACTATTTGTCCAATGATTCTTAAATATTCAAAGTATTGATAGATTGTCACAGTTCCAAACAAAACAATGCTTTTTTTTTTTGTCAATATATATGCCTACTATTCCTTATCTTAAATTCCAGAAGAACATGGAGAAAACTTTTGTATTTAGGTCAACTCTTTTATTTATTTTGAACTTCAATTGAAAAGGTCATGGATTTTACCTTTAAATAAAACATTTCTTGATTTTTAAAATATTGATATTATTCAGCAGATCACAAATGTGTTCTTTAACTTGTGGTTGTTTAAACTTATAAAAATCAGAAGGGAATGTTGAATTTTTCTCCTTGACTTATTCAAATAATTAATTATCTTGATAGTGTTTATAATTTTGAACCATTTATACCTCTGAAACTAAACCCTTGGTCAAAGTATATTATTCTTTAACAGAGTGCTGTATTTTATCTGCTGTTTTTATTTGATTTCTTTGTTACTTATGTTTTACTGTATTGAGGTCAGCAAATATAAACTATATAATTTTTACACTTTGGAATGTATTGAGTTTGCTTTATCACTTATTTATGAGCTATTATTTTTACTTTTAAAAAGTTGATTATTTTTATTAGTATGACATTGGTTAATAAAATAATATAGGTTTCAAGTGTACAGTTCTAGAACACATCATCTGAATATTGCATTGTGTGTTCACCACCCCAAGTCAAGTCTCCTTCCATCACCATTTCCCCCCTCTTACCCTCTTCTACCTCCCCCCACTCCCCTTTCCATCTGGCAATCACCATACTGTTTTCTGTAACTATGACAGTTTTTTTGTTTGTTTGTTTGTTTTTGGTTAATTTAATGATATTTGATCACTGATGACCTGTTTTTCTTCTTATACATGCACAAAAAATTTTAATATATCTTTGAAAGTTAATTTTTGTCAGAATATATCTGTTTTGCAGCTTGGTTGATGTTTTTTTCTAGTAGAGATATAGTTAGAAATAAAGACAGAAACAGAGATATAGAGATAAACATACTAAAGAAAGTATATATCTCTAGAAAAATAGATGATGATAGATCAATAGGTAGATAGGTAAGACGATAGATAGATGATAGATAGAGGATAGATGATAGATAGATAGATGATAGATAGATAGATAATTAGATAGATGATAGATAGATAGATAGATAGATAGATAGATGATAGATAGATAGATAGGGAGAGAGATAGATAATCAATGTTTATGTGTGTATGTATTATAAAAATAGATTAATTTTTAAATTTTATGAATATGTAGGTAAAGAAAAATTACATATATATTTTTTTCACCTAGCAAATTTACTTCTAGGAATTTATTATATGAAAATAAGTGTATTTGTGGTAATATTAACAATGACAAAAATTTAAAAACTAATTAAACATCCAAAAGTAGAATATTTCTTATTCACATTATGTTCCATTCATATGATAGAATACCATGCAACCATTAAAATGGATGTAGTGTGTATGTGACATAAAAATGCACTTACAACATATTTCACAAAACAAATTTTGAAACAGCATAAATAAAAAATTTATTTCCACTCTGGGATTTGTGTGTGTATATATATTATGCATGCATATGTGCATAGAGTAAAATATTAAAAATATAGAACCATTCTTATCTCTAAGAAGTAGGGGTAAAAATGTTTGTATTTTTTTCTTTCATCTGTATTTTCTAATTCATGCAATGCATATATGTATTTATTAATTTAAAATGTGTATTTTCCAGCCTGACCTGTGGTGGCGCAGTGGATAAAGCGTTGACCTGAAATGCTGAGGTTGCCAGTTCAAAACCCTGCACTTGTCTGGTCAAGGCACATATGGGAGTCGATACTTCCTGTTCTTCCCCAACCCATTCTCTCTCTTTCTCTCTCTCTCTCTCTCTCTCTCTCTCTCTCTCACACACACACACACACACACACACACACACCCTCTCCTCTCTAAAATGAATATAGAAAAAACAAAAACAAACAATAAATAAAATGTGTATTTTCCATAAGAAAATAATATTTCAGAATATATCATCTGCAGAAAGACATAATCTTTAGAAGCTGTCATGCTTTGGTTATTACAGCCAGATCCTACTTAACCTAAGCCCAAAGATGAAGGAAAGGTTGTACATTTATATGTCCTTTTCAAAGTGTACCTTTTTAATATCTTTTTGACATAGGTGTATTATGTCACTATTTGAGAGTAAGTAAATATTTTTATTCTTACCATTTCATCTTTTCTTTCCATTTTAGGATTCATATGAACATTTAAGAGTTGGCTGCATGCCATTTTTTTCTCCAAGCTTGACTATTCAGATCATATCCAACAGTGCATCTCAAAGAATCCCTATCTAATTTAAAACCCTTTTGTGAATAAAATGTCAACACCATTTCTTTATAAGCACTCAGCAAACCAGTGTCAAATATGTTGGCACTGTTGGGTAGCGAGTAAATGATTTTTACACGTTGTGTGCTTTTATTCTTTAACAAAGGTTAGGGGAGAAAATTGTTTTCTCCCCTCCCCTCTCCTCTTCCCCGGAAATTTTTCTCTTGCATCTGCCTCCAGTGCCCTTGAAGGCTGTATCGAATCTGACAAAGGATAAAGTAGCAGGGAGTGGGAGAAACTAAAGACACCAAGGGCCTCCAGCTGCCTGTTGAAAATCTGTTTATACAGCACCTGGGTCACTATCATCTGATAGGCTTTTCTCTGTGTGTTATTGTGTTTATGTCAAGAAAATAAATGCCGGTGTCCCTTGTTGCTGAGATCTGCACCATAGAATTCATTTTCCACTTAGTACCTCATTTTGTGTGAAAGAGGCTGCCTTGCCAGCCTCATCTGTGGTCACCAAGAACACACAATCTCCCTTTGTTCACTGAGTGACCTTTACATCTGACGAAGGGTGACACGTGTCTTGAAACCTAAACTACATTGGCAAAGAAGTCTTTAAAAAAATGTAACTGAGACTGCCCAGCACAGAAATAAATGCTTCTGGTGTTATTATTATTCATCAAATGTTTCTCTGTGCATTTTGTTTGGGAATTTTGGAGTTCAATGCCAGTGTTCGGAAATGAATGCGACATCACAGACAGGAGCTTCCCTGGGGTGCTGCGAACTGGTGGCAGCTCTAGAAGGGCAGTGTTGTTTCTGTTTCCTGGAAGGGCTGCGGATTGAGGGGGAGTCCCACATTCCTGCCAAAATCAAGTGGCTTCAAGAATCAAGTTGCTGGACAGTCATTAGGGAAGGAGGTGTCAAGATGGGAAGAATGTTGGCACTGAGACCTGAGATAGGAGGTAGTATAAAGCTATATGCACGTCTTACAACTAGTTCAGAAGCCGCAATCACCTCTGTTACCTGGAAATATCAAGCAGAATTGTCTTTTACATACATACTTGGCCTGGAAGGGATGTATTTTAGAGCAGAACCAGCACCAAAGAGTGAAGTTGGGCCTTCCTAAGCAAGCTAGGCTCCCTTTCCTTCGCTGGCACTTCCCCCACCCTCCTCCTACACCCAACATGTTTGTATGTAGCAGAAGCCAGGTATAAACAAACACAACTTTGAAGATGGTAAATAGTCAAAGACAGCCCTTTCAAGATGTTTGGGCTTAAACAATGAAAGGACAGACACAAATTTATCCTCAATCCACGCTCCCAGTAGGAAAGATCTTGAACTTCACACTTTCCTTGGACTTAATGGACAGATATGTGCACTTCTCAGGAGGCTAGCAATGCAACTTGGTTGGTATCTAAAAAAGGCACAAAAAATATTGACCTAGAGAGAATAAAAACTTGCATTGAGAGATATCCATTCAAAGAAAAGATCCAGATGGCTCACGTGTATAATAGATGAATATTTTGAATAACATCCAGAACATGAATAACTAAATTTCTTTTAATTTTTACTCTGTAAATTATACCCCATGAAGAAAAATATACCTGAACAATGTAAATATATATATCTTTTTGCTTAAATACTAGTACTACTACTACTTGTGAATAAATACAGAAGCCTGCAGTCTTAAAGAGTATTAAGGACGTTTAGTTACTGTAACAGATAAATCTCAAAATTTCATATGCAATCAAAGTCATAAGACCCAGAGCACCAATTAGGAGTTCCTGTGTTGCATTCAGAGTCCCAGCCTGACATCTACCATCATTATTGCATGGATTCTAAAGCACCCTGGTCATCAACATCTGGCCAACAGATGGGAGAAGAGAATGGGGAGGACCCAGGGTGGAGGGGTGCTGGTTATAGGCCAAGCCTGGTAGTTGTACTCACTCCGCTCACCCTACGGTGCGTTGGCTGGAGCCCAGTACATGGCCCTGCCTGGGTGTAAAAGGAGCTGAGGAGTCATAGCTAAGAGCCATGCCCCATAACAACACTGCATTATGAAGGGGAACCCCAATTGGAGCCAACTGTGTCTGCCACAGCACCTAAGAAGCCATTATCTCAGAGCTTTCCATATGAGCTCCTCAAAGTCCTGACATTATGCTCCTGACTCTCATTGCTGCTAGAGGAACTTCCCCTTCATCAGTTCTAGTTACTTAAATTTCATTTAGAGTTTTCATGGCTAAAAAAATGAAGGATAAAAATCATATTTTTCAATAGATGCAGAAAAAACATTCCACAAATTGCAAAACTGGTTTATGATAAAAATTCACAAAAAAAATGGGTGTAGAGGGGATATACTTTTTTTTCAAGTTATTTTTTATTTATTGAATTTATTGGGGGTACTGGTCTCAAGTGTGCAACTCAATAAAACACCATCTGCACACTGAATTGTGAGCCTTTTTCCCAAGAAAAGTCTCTTTCTGCCCCCCCCCATTTTTTCCACTTTGCCCACCTCCACCTCCTCCCATCCCCCTTTTCCTCTGGCTATCACCACACCATTGTTTGTGTCAGTGTTATATATCTGTGTGTGTATAGATACATATATATACTTTTTTTTTTGCTTATTCCCTTCATCTTCTGTCATCTAGCCCCTCAGTCCCCTCCCAAGGGAACATACTTTAATATAAGAAAGGCCATCTATGGCAAACCCACAGATAATATTATAGTTTTAAAAACTACTATTTTTCCATGGAAATCATGACCCAAAAGATGAAAGATCACATCTAGAATGAAACAAAAATAAATAGAAAACTCTAGATTTATCCAATAAAGATATCAACTTTTATAAGTATTTTATTAAGCAAATCCTACCTGCACAACGAAGTCAAGGTGGACTATTCAGACACACAAAAAGAAGGAAATAAAATTAACTATAACTTCATAGCACAGTGGTAACAACAACTATCACTATACATATTTGTTCACATCTGTATGCAAATAATAGTAGACTACACATACTGCTTTGTAAATCACTTTATTCATGTAACATTCCCTGTAAATGAATGTATTTTTTATTTCTTTGTTTTTTTAATTTAGTGAGAGGAGGGGAGGCAGAGACAGACTCCCACATGCACCCTGACTGGGATCCACCCAACAAGCCCACTGGGGCATGATGCTCTGCCCATCTAAGGCTGTTGCTCCATTGCAACTGGAGTCATTTTTTAGCACCTGAAGTGAAGGCAGTGGAGCCATCCTTAGTGCCTGGGGCCAACTCACTCTAATGAAGCAATGGCTGCAAGAGGGGAGGAGAAGAGAGAGAAAGAGAAGCAAGAGGAAGAGAGGTGGAGAAGCAGATAAAGGCTTCTCCTGTGTACCCTTACCTGGAATCAAACCTGGGACATCCACATGCCAAGCCAACGCTCTAAGACTGAGCCAACCAGCCAAGGCCAAATGAATGTATTTTTAAGCTATGATTTTTACTAGCACAATAGTCCATTATATAAATGTACCACAATATAACTAATTAACATTTTAATATTAAACATGTGGGTATATTCTAGGTTTTCACACATATAAATAAAATTTGTGATTCACAAATTCACTTATTCTTTCAACAAATATTTGTTTATTCTTGTTGCTAGTGATACTACAGTAAGTAAAATGGAGAAAAAAGATTAAAAACAGCTGTCCTTGAGATTCCAGAGAAAGAGACACACTAAACATAAAAGATAAATGACTAAAATATGTGTTACATTCAATGGTGGTAAGAAAAACAATAAAAGAGGCAAGGAGGTTAGGGAAGAAATAAAGTGGAGTAGGAAGAGGGAGGTTAGAGAAGGTCTCACTAAAAAAGCAACAATTTTTTAATTTTATGTTTTAATTATAGTTTGCATTTAATGTTATTTTGCATTAGTTTCAGAGGTACAACATAACAGTTAGACAATCATATACTTTAGAAAGTGTTCTCCCCAATAATTCACCTGGCATGATACAGTTATTACAATATTATTGACTCTATTCCTTATGCTATACTTTACCTCCCCATGACTATTTTATAACTACCAATTAGTACTTCTTAATCCCTTCACCTTTTTTCACCCACCCCAGAACTCACCTTCTATCTGGCAATAATCAATCTATTCTCTATACCTTTAAGTCTGTTTCAATTTTGTTTATTTATTTTATTGTTTAGATTCCACATGTAACTGAAATCAAATGGCATTTGTTTTTGTCTGTCTTATTTCACTTAGCACAATACCCTCTAGGTCCATCTATTTGTCACAAATGGTAAGATTTCATTCCTTTTCATGGCCAACTAATATTCCATTGTATCTATGTACTATAGCTTTTTAATCCACTGATTCATTGATGAGCACTTGGGTTGCTTCAATATATTCACTACTGTAACATTTTTAAAAGGCCTCAAGGAAGTAAAAAAAAAAAGAAAGAAAGAAAGAAAAAGAACTAAATATTTAAAGAAAGAGCATTCTAGAAAGAATAAACTGCAAGTACAAAGACCCTAAGGTAGGGTATGCCTGGCAGGTTGAGAGGGTCAGAATGGCTGGCGTTGGTAGAAGATGAAGTCAGAGGAGTAACAGAGTGAAGGGTCAGTTTGCACTTGTTTTCCTGGCATGATTATTGATAGTGCTCCACTTTTATTCTTAACAATGTTTCATTTGGGAGTATGAGTTATAGAGCAACCTTTCTTAAAGCCATAATGAGGTCTTTGACTTTTCATTTAAATAGGAAGTCATTTTTAACAAGATAGTGACGTTTTACTTATGTTTTCTGAGATCACTCTGTTGGATTGAGAACAAAGGAAGGGAGGAGTATGAAAGCAAGAAAACACATTAGGAGGCTATTGCATTAGCAATGCTAGAAAAGGAGATGACTTTGACTCAGGTGAGATGAATAAGATTCTTGTTACATAAGGAATGTACAGCCTTCAAGACTTGCTGACAGATTGGATATAAGATGAGAAAAAGATAAGGAGGAGTGAAGAACAAATCCATTATTTTTATTCTAAAAATTGGAGTTGACATGCACTGAGTTGGATCAAACTGCAAGTAGAACAGGTTTAGGAAATGGAGATATTAGAAGTACACTTGGGACAAGTTAAGTGCGAAGTGCTTATCAGACATCTGGATTAGTGAGTTTGGGCTGCTATAACAAATATGCCATATGTTGAGTGGCTATTTTAATATATACTAGAGAAAGTATCTTTGAATCATCTTTTTACATTGCTTTGGATATTTATATTTCTTTACATTTTTCAGAATAAATTTTTAAAAAATTTGCCAAGTTCCCAAGTGATGGACTCTCCTCCAAAAATTATGTCATTACTATTCTAATTTTGATCACATAAAAAGTATATATTAAAATGGTATAAATTTTATTTTATTTTCTATTTTTTATTTAATTTTTATTTATTGTATTTACATGGATTCAAGTATCCCACCGAATATAACTCCCTCACCCCCCAACCCCATGTCCCCTTTTACACCCCCTTGTCCCCCCATAATACCCTCTCCCCTTCCCTCTAGGAGTTGCTGTCCTGCTATCTATATCTCTCTTTTATATATATATATATATATATATATATAATTTCACTAATCCCTTTACCTTCTCTGATCCCATCTCCTCCTCCCTTCCCACTGAACGCTGTCTCTCGGGTACCTGTGACCTTGCCTCTGCCTCAAATTCATTCTTCAGTTATCTTTCTTCATTACATTCCATATATAAGTGAGAGCATATGATTTTTTTTTTCTCTGCTGGACTTATTTGACTTAGTATAATAGTCTCCAGGTCAATCCCTGGTAAGATTATTTTCTTTTGCATGGCCATGTAATTCCATTGTGTATATTTACCAAAATTTTTTAATCCATCATCCATAGATGGACATTTGGGCTGTTTCCAAATCTTGGCTATTGTAAACAATGCTGCAATAAACATGGGGGTGCATATCTTCTTTTCAATCAGTGATATATTCCTAAAAGTGAGATAACTGGGTCAAAAGGCAGTTCCATTTTTACTTTTTTGAGAATACCCCATACAGTTCTTCACAGTGGCTGCACAAGTCTACATTCCCACCAGAAGTGCAGGAGGGTTCCCTTTTCTCCACACCCTCTCCAGCACTTACTGTGTGTTGTTTTGTTAATGATCATCATTCTGACAGGTGTGAGGTGGTATCTCATTGTGGTTTTATTTGCATTTCTCTAATGTTTAGTGATGTTGAACATTTTTTCAAATGCCTATGACAATCTGTATGTCCTCTTTGGAGAAGTGTCTATTCAGTTCTTTTGCTCATTTTTAATTGGATTGTTTACCTTCCTGGTGTTGAGTTTTACAATTTCTTTATAAATTTTAGTTATTAACCCCTTATCAGATGTATTGGCAAATATGTTCTCCCATTGTGTGGGTTGCCTTTTCATTTTGTTCATACTGTCTTTTGCTATGCAAAAGGTTTTTAGTTTGATATAATCCCATTTTTTTATCCTGTCCTCTATTTTACTTGCCCATGGCAATAAATCAGCAAAGATATTGCTACGAGAGGTGTCGGAGAGTTTACTGTCTATATTTTCTTCAAAGATGTTTAAGGTTTCACGACTTACATTTTAGTATTTTATCCATTTTGAATTTATTTTTGTGAATGGTGTAAGTTGGTGGTCTAGTTTTATTTTTCTGCATGTACCTGTCCAATTTTCCCAATTCCATTTACTAAAATGACTGTCTTTACTCCATTATATACTCTTACCTCATTTGTCAAATATCAATTGACCATAAAGGTGTGGGTTTATTTTTGGGTTCTCTGTTCTTTTCCATTGATCTGTCACCTGTTCTTATGCCAGTATCAAGCTGTTTTGAGTACAATGGCCCTGTAGTATTACTTGATATCAGGAAGTGTGAAACCTCCCACTTTATTATTCTTTTCCAAGATTGCTGAGGCAATTCATGTTCTTTTTGGTTCCATATAAATTTTTGGAATATTTGATATATATCTTTGAAGTATGGCATTGGTACTTTAATAAGAATTGCATTGAATTTATAGGTTGCTTTGGGTGATATAGACATTTTAATGATGTTTATTCTTTCTATCCATTAACACGGTATATGCTTCCACTTGTTTGTATCTTCCTTGATTTTTTTTATTAATGTTTTATAACTCTCTGAGTACAACTCATTTACTTTCTTGGTTAGATTTACTCCCTAGGTACTTTTTTTTTGTTGCTATAGTAAAAAGGATTGTTTCCTTAATTTCTCTTTCAGACAGTGTATTGTTGGTATATTAAAACGCCAGTGATTTCTGAATATTAATATTATATCCTGCCACCTTACCGAATTCATTTATCAGGTCCAGTAGTTTTTTGGCTGAGACTTTAGGATTTTTTATGTACAATATCATGTCATCAGCAAATAATGATAGTTTTACTTCTTCTTTTCCAATTTGAATGCCTTTTATTTCTTCTTGTTGTTTGATTGCTATGGCTAGGACATCCAGGACTACATTGAATAAGAGTGGTAAAAGGGGGTACTCCAGCCTTGTTCCTGATCTTAAAGGGATCACTTTGCATTTTTGCCCATTGAGTATAAGGTTGGCTGTGGGTTTGGGATAGATGGCCTTTTCATATTGAGGTATGTTCCCTGTATTCCCACTTTGCTGTGAGTTTTGATCATAAATGGGTGCTGGATTTTATCAAATGCTTTTTCTGCATCTATTGATATTATCATGTGATTTTTATTTTTCCTTTTGTTTATATGATGAATCACATTTATTAATTTGCGAATACTGTACCAGCCTTGCCTCCTCAGAACAAATCCCACTTGATCATGATGTATGACTTTTTTCATGTTTGCTGGATTCAGTTTGCTAATATTTTGTTGGGAATTTTAGCATCTAAGTCATCAGGGATATTGGCCTATAGTTTTCTTTCTTTGTAGTGTCTTTATCTGCTTTTGAAATGAGGATTATGCTTGCCTCATAAAAGGGGCTTAAAAGTCTTCCTTCCTCTTAAATTTTTAGAAATAGCTTGAGAAGAATAGGAGTTAGTTCTTCTTTGAATATTTGGTAAAATTCACCTGTGAAGCCATCTGGCTGAGGACTTTTTTTTGTTGGGAGTTTTTTGATAACTGTTTCAATTTCATTTGTTGTAATCGGTCTGTTTAGGTTTTCTGACTCTTCTAAATTGAGTTTTGAAAGATTATATGTTTCTAGAAATTTATTCATTTCACCTAGGTTGTCTAATTTGGGGGTAAAAAAAGATCTTAGTATTTTCTTACAATCCTTTGTATTACTGTGGTGTCAGTTGTTACTTCTCCACTTTCATTTCTAATTTTATTATTTCAGTTCTCTCTCTCTTTTTTTTCTTAGTGAATCTGCTTTAAGGTTCATCAATTTTGTTTACCTTTTCAAAGAACCAGCTCTTGTTTTCATTGATCTTCTGTATTTTTTTTTTTTTTTTAGCCTCTATGGCATTTATTTCCACACCAATCTTTATTATTTCCTTCCTTCTAATTCATCTGGGCTTTATTTGTTTTTCTTTTTTTAGTTCTTTTAGATGCAGGGTTAAATTGTTTATTTGAGCTTTTTCTTGCTTTTAAGGTATGCCTGTAGTGCTATGAACTTCCCTCTCAGGACTGCTTTTCTGTGTCCCATAAATTTTGATTTGTTGTATGTTAATTTTTATTTGTTTCAAGGAAATTTTTTATTTTTTCCTTAATCTCATTGTTAACTCATTTATTATTTAATAACATACTATTTAGCTCCAAGTGTTTGAATGCTTTTCACTTTTTCTATTGTAGCTGATTTCAAGGTTTATGCCATTGTTATCACAGAAGATGCCTGATATGACTTCAATCTTCTTAAATTTATTGAGACTCATTTTATGTCCTAACATGTGGTCTATTCTAGAGAATGTACTATGAGCACTTGAAAAGAATGTATATTCTGCTGCTTTGGGTGAAAGGTTCTAAAGATGTCTATTCAGTCCAGTTAATCTAGTATATCATTTAAGGCCGCTGTTTCTTTGTTAATTTTCTTACTTGAGGATCTATCCAGAGATGTTAGTGGGGCATTAAAATTCCCTACTATTTAGTATTGCTATTGATCTCACCCTTTATGTCCATCAAAATCTGCTTTATATATTTAGGTGCTCCTACATTAGGTGCAAAGATAGTTATAATGGTTATATCTTCCTGTTGGATTGCTCTCTGTATCATTATGTAATGACCTTCTTTGTTCCTTACTATAGCCTTTGTTTTAAAGTCTATTTTGTCATATATAAGTATTACTGCCTCAGCTTTTTTTTCCTTTCCATTTGTGTGAAATACTTTTTTCCATCCCTTCACTTTTAGTCTATATGCATCTTTTGTTCTGACGTGAGTCTCTTGAGAAACAAGTATGGATCCTGTTTTCTTAACCCTTCACCTACCCTATGTCTTTTGATTAGAGCATTTAATCCATTTACATTTAAGGTTATTATTGATATGTAGTTGTTTATTGCCATTTTATTATTTACTACTACAGTCCTCTTTTTCTAGATTTTTTCTTCTTCTCTTTTTTTTTTGCTCTGTGTACAGCAGGCCCCTTAATATTTCTTGAAGTTCTGGCTTGCTTATAATGAATTCCTTAAGTTTTTTTGTTGTTGTTGTTTTCTTGTTGTTTTTTTTGTCTTGGAAGCTTTTTATTTCTCCTTTAATTTTAAATGATAGCCTTGCTGTATAAAGAATTCTTGGTTGTAGGTTCTTGTTTTGCATCACTTTGAATATTTCTTGCCAATTCCTTCTGACCTCAAGTGTTTCTGTTGAGAAGTCAATGTCATCCTAATGGAAGTTACTATGAAGGTACCATATTTTTGGCTCCATAAGGCACATTTTATTTCCCCAAAAGTGAAGGGGAATATGCCCATGCATCTTATGGAGCAAATGTTCATTTTTTTTGCTGCTGCTTCAGATTCCTGGACAACTAGAAGGGTATTTGAATGTTAAAGTTCTTTTTTTTTTTTTTTTTTTTTTTTTTTTACAGAGGCAGAGATAGACAGGGACAGACAGACAGGAATGGAGAGAGATGAGAAGCATCAATCATCAGTTTCTCGTTGCGTGTTGCGACTTCTTAGTTGTTCATTGATTGCTTTCTCACATGTGCCTTGACCGTGGGCCTTCAGCAGACCGAGTAACCCCCTGCTGGAGCCAGCAACCTTGGGTCCAAGCTGGTGAGCTCTTTGCTCAAGCCAGATGAGCCCGCACTCAAGCTGGCGACCTCGGGGTCTCGAACCTGGGTCCTTCCGCATCCCAGTTCGACGCTCTATCCACTGCGCCACCACCTGGTCAGGCAAGTTCCTTTTCATTAGTTAATAACAGTGCTAGTGTTTGTTAACACTGCTGTTGAGTTTACATTGTTGAAATATTATTGTGGTATATTTTATTAACTACTTTAACACACCATTTGGTTCAGAATATTTTTTTTTCTTATTTTCCTTTTTAAAACACTAGGTCTTAAAGTCATGTGTGTCTTATGAAGCAAAAAATGCAGTAATTAACTGCTTTTCTCTTACAGCTTTTAGTATTCTTTCTTTGTCTTTTAACTTTGGCATTTTAATTATGATGTATCTTGGTGGTAGGCCTCCTTGGGTTCCTCTTTAATGGGACTCTCTGTGCTTCTTGGACTTGTGTGAATTTTTCCTTCAATTTAGGAAAGTTTTCCACTATGATTTCATCAAACAGGTTCTCTATCTCTTGTTCTTTCTCTTTTCCTTCAAGAACCCCTATGATACAGATGTTCTTTCTCATGTTGTCACAGAGCTCTCTTAGAGTTTCCTCAGACTTTTTGAGCCTCTTTTCTTTTTGCTGTTCTGCTTCCATGTTTTTGTTTATCTTGTCCTTCAAATCACTGATTCGATCCTCTGCTTCTTCCAGCCTGCTGTTAATTCCTTCTAGTGCAGTCTTCATTTCTGATATTGTATTTGTCATTTCTGACTGGTTCTTTTTTATGATATCAATGTCCTTTAGATGCTTGTTATCTCTTTATTTAGGTGCTTATTATGTCCATCCATTGTTGCTCTAAGATTCTTGAGCATCCTAAAACTCACACATCTGGTAGTTTGGTTACTTTTATCTCATTCAGTTCTTTTTCTGGGGACTTCAATTGTTGATTCATTTGGATTGCATTTCTCTGTCTGCTTATTTTGTCTGTGTATAAACTCCTCCTCTGTGCATGCTGTTTGTTTAGCTAGCCAAGTCTAGGGTTGGTGTTGTCTACCTCCAGCTACCAGTTCTGTTGGTTCTAGATCTTCTTGGGTTGGCATCAGCTGTTGTTTGTAATCCACTGTGGGCTACTTGTCTGCAGCTACTGCTCTTTTTGCTGTTTGTGTCAGCATTTTCTGTGCATGGGTAGTGTGGGAGGGGCCTACCTGTGTATAAGGATCAGCTTCCTCCTGCTTAGAGTTGGCAGCAGCTCCTGAAAAGCTGCAAGCTCTATAAGATTTTCCTCCACTTTTCAGCTCCTCCACCTCCTCTTGCAGCTGCCTGTTTTTTCCAGAGTTCTCTGTTGAAAGATTATAGTGTGGACCTGACTGGCCTCATGTAACCAACCCTTCTACAGGTTGAAAGCTTGTTGGGTTAGGGCAACTAAGGCTGCTGGGAATACATTAGTGGGACCTCCTACTTCTGGGGCCTCTTGGGCAGTAGCTTAGTACAGGGATTGTGGCCCCTACTCCAGAGCCCAACCCTACTGGATACTCAAATTTATTTTTCCCAAACAAGGTGAGCAGCAGGTTCAGATTGAGTGGGGTCAACAGTCCTTTCTGCAGAAGCTCTTACAGCTGATGAGACCCTGGTCTCAAGGAGGAATACTGAGAGAGTCTTCTCCTGGGAATGACTGTGCCCCCCAGAAAGTGGCTAAGACCCTCAATTAGATTCAACAATAGTCTCATAAGGACCCACACTTTGAATGTTCATGCTCCACCCTCTCTCCCTTCCTCCTTTGGAGTCTAGCCTAGCAGAGTAGGATATCCAGCTCCCAGGCCAGCTGACTGTGAAGCAACCTCCTACCCAATGCACATGAGTCACTGTGTCAGTTCTGACCACAGAGAGCAGAACTCACCTTAGCTGGGTCAGGTGTGAGGAGTCCTTCCTTAGGATAAAACTATAATAAGGATTGTTAGGTCCTGAACTGATGCTGTCCACATCTGGCCACTGGATATGCCAGCCCTGGGATTTCCTGGCAGGGACCCAGCACAGACCAGTGGGAGACACTGCCTATGTCTGGCCCTCAGCAAACTTCTTGGAGCCACAAGCAATCCAGAGTTTGTGGCTGCCTCTGCTGGGACCAGGTACAGTTGAGAATACCAGTTGCACACCTAAGCTGGCTTTTATTCACACTTGACATGAAGAAAGTCCAGTTAAAAGTCCAAGTTCCCCCGAGGCTTACTTTCTGCAGCCTCTGTCTGCTGGCTACTTGTTGGGCTCCCCAGGGTAATTTAAAAATTAGAAAGGGTAGTGGGTGTGACTTCCCCTTGGCCCCAGGTGTCATTCTACCCAGAATTTCTTCAAAGACCTCAGTAGGGTGTGGCCACAGAAGTCTGACAGTTGTAGCCTCCAAGATCCAGAGGTGTGGTCTGCCAGCCTCCAAGATTACTCGCTGTGTGTGGGGAGGAGGTGTAGCTTGTCCTCAATACCAGAAACCTGAGTCACTCTCATGCCCCCTGCTTTCTGGCCTCTCAGAAGGACCCTGCACCCTGACTGGAGCAGGAGAGACCCTCGAGGGCTGGGCAGTTGCTTTTCCCCTGGTGCCACACAAAGGGGATGCTCCTCCCAAGAAAGATGGCCATTTTAGTACTGGAGAATGACTCAGCACAGGGATTCCAGTCACCGTGTCTCCCTGTACCTCCAACTTTACACTCTTCTTATGCAACTCCAGTCCTCTCAGTTTTCCTTCTCCCAGAGCCCTGGGTAAGTGGCTGTGAACAAAATTGTTTGTGGGCCCTTTAATATGGATCCTGTGTCTCAGAAACCTCAGTCTCTTTCTCACAGACAGAAACCCTGCTCTTTTCAATGCTGTCTGGATGCCTCTTATAGGCTCTGGAGCTCTAAGCTGGTGCTTCAGGCCTGGGGCTGAGCACCCACACTTCTCAGGGTCAATCTCCCTGCAGTGAGAGACCCTCTGGACCCTCAGCCACCCCTTGCTCCTGAGAGTGGAGCAGCCCTATCAGGCTTGTTGTGATTTCTTCTGTGATCCTTGGTGATAGATTAGTCCAAAGTTGGTTTTTCAAGATGATTGTTCTTAAATTAGTTGTAATCCACTTTGGTCCTGGGAGGTGGCAGTTGGAATGTGTGCCTACTTCATTGCCATCTTGGAATCCAGTAGTATAATATTTTTAACATTATTTTCTCTCTATGTATTCAAATATTCAACTAGGTAAAGAAGAGTACAAAGGAGATACGTGTGTCTATATAACGATATGTAGATACCCACATTTGTGTCTGTTCTGGTTATATTATAGTTTCTTTAAAATTTTATGTATTTCTTAATTTTTTTCACAGCATATTTGTGTAGCATGTTGTAAGGTGGGTTTGTGTGTAGACATTACCCAAAGATATCAAGTTTTAATCCCCAAATTTGTAAATGTACTTATTTGGGAAAAGGATCTTTGCAGATTTAATTAGATTAATAATCTTGAGATGCAATTATCTTCAATAATCTAGGTGGGTTCTAAATACTGTCACAAGTGTACTTCAGAGATGCCCTGAGAAAGAAGAAAACGTGACCACAAAGGCAGAGATTAAAAGAATGAGGCACAACATCTAGAGCCAACAGAAGCCAGGAGACAAGTAACAAAATCTTCCATTTAACCTTCAGACGAAGGGTGGCCCTACAGAAACCCTGATTTTGTACCGTGGGCCTCCAGAATTGTGGGAAAATAAATTTCTGATGCTTTGAATGCCTAGTTTGTAATAATTTGTCACATTATCCCTTGAAAAGTAAAACATTATGTTTCACCTTTATTCCAAAATGACTGTGTAATGGCTAATGGGTACTGAAGCCAGAAAGTTTGAGGACTGCTCTTTTAAGTCACCTGTTATTTTGCTTTGTGTTCATTCTCATAAACAACCAAACCCAACCCTCTGGAAAAAGTTGGTAGATCTCTTTAAATAATTTCTTCTCTTTTAAGGGTATTCTAAAAGAGTACCCTTGCTATTGTAATTAGAATATTTTACATTCATTATAATTTCTAATTAGTTTTTATTGGTATAAAAAGTTACTAGCTTTTGCATATTTATTTTATAATGAGTCATCTTTCTAGATTTTATTAGAAATTCTAATAGCTTTTCAATTTATTTTCATGTATTTTTCAGGTAGACAAACATAATTTGCACATAAAATAATTTGTTATCTTCTCAATATTTACACCATTTATGTCTTGTTTGTCTTATTTTTTTGCTCAACTTATTCAGAAAAACAGAGATAATTATAGTTGTCTTTGCTTAATTTTAGATACTTCTCCTCGTGTCATTGTTAAGAATGATGTTGAGTGATGATTTCAGACATTCTTGTCATATCAATAAAATACTATTTTTCTGATACACTAAAATTTCTCTTTTAATCAACAATATTTAATTATATCCAATGTCAGTAAGAAGAGCTTTTAATCTTTTCTCCTTTTTCATAATGTGAATCCTTTCTTGCTTCTTAACCAAAGTCAGCCTGGTCATTGTTTATTATTACTTTATGAACTTTATTTGTTAATATTTTACTAGGACTGTCATATTTATAGCTGAAATTTATGGGCAGTTTTTTATTTTGTATTATCATCTCTAAGTTTTTAACAGAAATGTTGCCTTCAGAAAATGATTTAGGAAGTCTCTACCTTCTTAAATGCTATAAACATGTTTTATTCATTTTCCTCTCTTGAGTTATTTTTTATCTTTATCAAATAATGCATGTGTGTAACTAAAATATACAAAGAATTTACTAAAAGTCTTCTAATGAAATAAAATAATATTTTATTCAACCATTTTGCTTAGTCTCATTTCTACATTCTTAGATATTTTTCTATTTATCTCTACATTTCTGTATAATTATTTATACTGTTGTTTATTGACTTATCAAAATATAAACATTACTTATAAACTTGTAGTTATGGGCATTATGTTTTACACACCCTCCAACTTTTCCTTCTCTTAAACTCTCAACATAATTTTATCAAAATTTGTTGTTTAAATAGTTTATGATTGTATGTACTTATCACTGAGACAGTAGTCTATGATAACGCCTAGTTCCTAACACAATCTTCCTGGGATCAGTAATTGGGTTTTTTTTAATTGATATAGTTTTCTTTGTGATTTTCACTAATTTAAAAAATATACACATGAGCTATCAATAATTTTTCTGGAAGCATCAAAAAAGGTCCATAACTCACTTCTTTATTGGCCTGGTACACAGATGTCATCTGCGGACTTCATTACTCTTCTATGACTAATGCTTGCTTATTATCTTGTGTCTTTCTCTGTCTTGTTCCACATCATTTTGCTAAAGAACAATTTAATAGCTTCTGAAAAAGAGAACATGTGAGATAAATTTTTTTTTAGTACTCTCACGTTTTACTATGGGATAAATAGGTTGTCTGTGTATTTACAATTAGTCACAAAAATAATTTTCACTTCTGGAATATTTCCTCAGATTATGTCCTCTCTGTTTTATCAGCTGTCTCTTCTTCTTCTTCTTCTTCTTCTTCTTCTTCTTCTTCTTCTTCTTCTTCTTCTTCTTCTTCTTCTTCATTTTATTTTGTGAAAGAGATAGAGAGACAGGCAGACAGACAGACAGGAAGGAAGAAAAGTGAGAAGCATCAACTTGTTGCAGCACTTTACTTGATCATTGATTGCTTTCTTATAGTGGCTTGAACAGGGAGCTCCAGCCAAGCCCATGACCCCTTGCTCAAGCTAGCAACCTTGGGCTTCAAGCCAGTGACCTTTGGGCTCAAGCCAGCAACCTTGGGGTTTTGAACCTGGGACCTTAGTGTTCCAGGCTGACAATCTATTGCTCCATTGCCTGGTCAGGCACAGCTGTCTCTTCTTAAACTGTCAATTATTTGGATGTTGGGCTTCAGGCATTGAGTCACAAATTTTATCTTTTTTTCTCTTTTTTTCAATAAAAATAAATTTATTATTAATTTTAATGGGGTAACATTGATAAATCAGGGTACATATGTTCATAGAAAACATCTCCAGGTTATTTTGACATTTGATTATGTTGTCTACCCATCACCCAAAGTCAAATTGTCTTCTGTCACCTTCTATCTGGTTTTCTTTGTGCCCCTCCCTTCCCCCTTGTCCCCCCCTTGTAACCACCACTCTCTTTTCCATGTCTGAGTCTCATTTCTATGTCCCACCTATGTATAGATTCATATAGTTCTTAGTTTTTTCTGATGTACTTATTTCACTCAGTATAATGTTATCAAGGTCAATCCATGTTGTTGTAAATAATCCGATGTCATCATTTCTTATGACTGAGTAGTATTCCGTAGTATATATGTACCAAAGCTTTTTAATCCATTCATCCACTGATGGACACATAGCTGTTTCCAGATCTTCGCTATTGTGAACAATGCTGCCATAAACATGGGGGTGCATTTCTCCTTTTGAAACAGTGCTATTGTGTTCTTGGGGTATTTGCCTAAAAGTGGGATAGCTGGGTCAAAAGGCAGTTCGATTTTTATTTTTTTGAGGAATGTCCATACTGTTTTCCATAGTGACTAAACCAGTCTGCATTCCCACCAGCAGTGCAGGAGGGTTCCCTTTTCTCCACATTCTCACCAGCACTTATTCTGTGTTGTTTTGTTGATGAGCGCTATTCTGACTGGTATGAACAAATTTTATCTTTTTAACCTTATTGCCAACCTCTTTGTGCTCTCATTACTAAGAGAGTTTTTTATTTTATTTTTCAACCACTCAATTAAATTGATGAGGTTGCTTTAATAGAAATTGCTAAGACTTCCTTATGTTTTAATAATTCTTTTTGTATAGTCTTTTATTTGCTCATGAATAAAATGTTTTACCATATAATTTTTCCTCCTATCTCTTCAAGCATATTACCAACTGTTTTATATTTTGAAAGGGAAGCATAGTTTTTATCTGCTCCTTTGTCACAGTCCAGCCACACGAGTCTATTATGGGATCTTTGAATGGGAAAAAGTATGGAATTGAATAAATGATAGACAGAGACTTAAAGATATATACCTACAGGGGTTTGGGAGGATGGCACGGAGAACAGTCTCTACTGTTCCTGAGCCATAACATGGCATCTCTCCAAAGCGCATCAGTCTTATTCAGGGGAAAAAATGTGGTCCATTAGCAATTCAATTGTTTCCAAGACAACTCAAAGACAGCCCCCACCTAACCATTCAATCTTACTTTACACCAGGGGTTCCCAAACTTTTACACAGGGGGCCAGATTCACTGTCCCTCAGACCGTTAGAGGGCCAGACTATAAAAAAAACTATGAACAAATCCCTATATACACTGCACATACCTTATTTTAAAGTAAAAAAACAAAATGGGGACAAATACAATATTTAAAATAAAGAACAAGTAAATTTAAATCAACAAACTGACCAGTATTTCAATGGGAACTATGCTCCTCTCACTGACCACCAATAAAAGAGGTGCCCCTTCCGGAAGTGTGGCGGAATCCAGATAAATGCCTCAGGGGACCACATGCGGCCCACAGACCGTAGTTTGGGGAGCCCTGCTTTACAACAATAATAAACTAGCTTCCAGTCTCTTCCAGAGAACATGGGTGGGACAAACAAGAATCAGGTATTGCTCTTTGTTAACTAAGCAGATAAGGTGGGGTTTTAGACCCAGCACCTCTGTCCTCAAGATATCCAGATTGCAAAAATACCCTGTTTATATTTCGGTCTCCAACAGATCCCCCTTCTGTATTTTTTAAAACTTCAGTTCGTGTGTTGTGATTCATACTCATCTGAATTCCCATGTTCTGATTTGGAGGCAGACTAGAAAAATATAAAATAAACAACAAAATTTAAAAAACCAATGCTAACAGATACTATAACAAGTGTCCTAATACAATGAAGTGATTAAAGCCTATTAGATTATCAAGCAAAGTCTTAACTTATACAACAGGATCTAAAATAAAATTCTTACTGTTTTAAATGTCCTTAACATGTTAATATAATTTTACCAAGTCCATGTTGACATCATCACCACTTCATATTATTTGTAAATATAACCCAACCCCACTTCAGTCTGAGAACTGTCCCAAGGAGCAGGAGTCACACACATTCAGGAAAAGTCCACAAGACACTGTAGTTGTGGTCACATTTTCACACTTTGCAGCTAGAGTCCAAGTCCCAATGACCACTGCTTCTAGCTGATAACAATTCAACTGGAAAAACCATCTGCAACATGTATGAAGATGGAGCTTCCATTTTCTTTAAACTGGAGAGATGAACCCAGGGTGCCTTTCCCTGTAGCTCTGCAATTGTGGTGTGGTGAAGAGAACCTTGAGATACACTATGCTGGGTGGCAGAGGTAAATTTGTCTAAATTAGGAGCAGGTCCCAGCCTAAAATTGGCATGGGGCATTAAGGCAGGAGGAATAAAGGAAACACTATATATTAAATAAAGTAGCAGAAAATAAGACTATCAACACCCACAACAGAGATTTTCGAGGGATAAATAAAAACCTGAATATTCAGGCAAGGCCTAGTAAGTGGCCCTCGTGTCCAGAAAAAATGAGATCAGTTTACCTGCTACTTGGAAGAAATACCTTAGGCTCGTCCACAGTGATGTAAGATGGGGTCAATGGCCCTGGGTACCTTTGGCCTTCAGTGGCAAGTCCCAGCAGGCTGGGCAAGGTTAGGCCACAGGTGGCTGAAGCAGGACTAGAAAAAACTGAACCCTCCCTTAGAGGAGTGAGGGGGCAGCTTATCTTCCCATGTCCCTTTTTCCCACAGCAAAGACATGTCCCTGTTGGGAGCTGAAAAGCCTGGCAGGCTTTAGCTCAATGACATTCCTTTCCACTCTTGAAGCAGGACCCTGATGGAGTCCTATGTGGCCCCTTTAGGGTATTGGAGCCTTTAAGGGTGTATGCCAAGAGATGGCATTTTGCCTGATCTCTTTTGGGATCTGTTTGCCTTTTCTGTTTCTCTTAGTCATTATAGACCTTAAAAGCCATGCTCAGAAGATCTCACTGAGGGGTTTGAGAGTCCTCATCCACCTCCATAAACTTTTTCTGTATATCTGGAGCTATTTGAATAAAGACAAAACAGCGTTATTAGCGGGATCAAAAAAAAAGAGGATAGAAGTTTGCAGGAGAAACAGGTTTGGCTTCTCCTGTAGGATTCCAGAGTCTCTCCGCTGCTGAATAACCCTGTACATCAGCATTCTAAAGAAATTTTTTAAAGTAAAAAGCATGATAAAAATTATTTCAGGAGTTCCAGAACATAACTCCCCCCCTTTTTTTATATAATGTGTCTGTAAAGTCATGGTGCACTTTTGACCAGTCACAGGAAAGCAACAAAAGAAGATAGAAATGTGAAATCTGCACCAAATAAAAGAAGAACCCTCTCAGTTTCTGTAGGATGATGTGGCAGCATGTGTGCATGTGCAGATGATGACATAACACCATGTATACAGCGGAGTAGCCCACAGCCATGCCAGTCGAGATGTGGATGGTACAAAGGAAAGTTCAGTGTGTTCTCGCTAAATTCGAATCCATGACCAAAGTGCAACGTGAATATTGGCGCATTTATAATGAAGCACCACCAATAGGAATAACATTACTCAGTGGGATAAGCAGTTGAAGGAAACTGGCAGTTTGGTGGAGAAACCCTGTTCTGGTAGGCCATCAGTCAGTGATGAGTCTGTAGAGGCTATACGGGATAGCTACCTAAAGGAGACCTAAAAAATCTGTGTGTGAGCCCACATCAAACTGCACTGAATAGGTATAAAACTGGGAGAGTTTTCCTTTTATTTGATGCAGATTTCACATTTCTATCATCTTTTGTTGCTTTCCTGTGACCGGTCAAATGTGCACCATGACTTCACAGACACACTGTATTATTAACATTTAAGCATTTGACTCTTAAGCATTTGTTGAATACACTTTATAATACCTTGACTTCAAAAATTGTAAAAACACTTGTCTTTATGTTAACTTCTAACATAACATAGTAAATACATGTTCAAGTAACATTCCCATACTTATAAAAACATTTATATTCTATTAACAGGCAAATTAAAGAGCACATTAAAGCTGGAAATATCTAGTGTGGCTTTTATTATTTTCTTATATTAAGCAAATCTACCCTGCTCAAGCTTTGCAGCTTGCAGTAGTTAGGCCAAATTAGCAAGTCTCTAGGACCTACATTTTACCCCTTTTGCTCACTTACAATCTAAAGCACAGGTATTCCTGTACAAGGAAATTAGGCACATTACACAAATTACAACAACATAACAAATCATACAATTACAAAATAAACTTCACCAGTCTCTGAGCACTTTGCCAAAAGTGCAAAACATCCTTGGACCTTTTTCTAGCCAATGAAAAGTTTTCTGAAGCAGGAGGAGGGCCTCTAACAAAGTCGCCCCAACCCGCATCAGAGTATTTCACATTGTCTAAAATCCGTAAGTCCATGCAACAAAGGAGCTAGTGCATACTTCGGTTTTAGTCCAGGAATCAGTCCATGCACATGGGGCCTCAGCCTACCCCCTCATCCCTGCCATCCTGGCAGGTCTTACCCTGTCCCAAAAATGAGCACATGGTAATGGCAGTTAGCATTTTCATCTCTGTTCCAGAGAGCATGATGGCATCCAACTCTATGTCCCAAAATTGCAGACCAACCAGGAGCATAGTAGGGCTCTCACCTTCTGCAGACTGCAGATCACAACTCTAGCCCAATTCTCCTTATCCTCCAAAGAGGAACTGAAAACACCAACTCCCTCTGCCGGGCTTGAGCCCCAGGCCACTGCTGCCTTCTGCTCCACGGGCATTGCAGCCCCAGCCCCGGCCTCCCACTGCCACTGGATCTTCACAACGTCCAAAGCAATCTGAAACTCACAACCCTGTGATTTCTTCTCCAGCAGCTGCTCCATTTCCAGGTGAATCTTGCGAACCTGGTTGGCCTCCTCCGGTGCTTGCTCCAGCTCCAGGGTTGGCATCTTTTTCTCTCAAGTTTGCTCCAGCTTCTTCCACTGCTCGGTTTGCAGGTCCTGGGCAGCCTCGTCCACAGAGCTCTTGGTTTCCTCATGCAAGGCTGTAAAATTCAGCCAGCCTACAAACCCGAAAATGATAGCCATGGGGAGCCATAACAGCAGCCAGTCCTCTACTCCACCGCTCAAAGGTGATGGTGGCTACAAACCAATTTGATTCAAATCCTGTAATGCTAATTTCAGGAACTGAGAAAGCAAGCCCCCAGTCTGCCTGATATCATAGTTAGAAATCAAAACCTTTAAACCAATATACAAATAAGGAAGTCTCAGATACAAAGTCACTTATCCAAGGCATAAATGGGATTCCTCATGAGAGTGCACCACCCCACATCATTCAACAGTCAAGGGTGTGGGGGAAAGCTTAGTGTTGAGAAAATCTTAGTATTATAAGGGCAGGAAAGGTTTAGTCTTAAAACTAAGCCTTAGGTATAATGACTTTGCTGGCTTAGAGCTTGTCTCCCACACCCAATGCAAACTATAAGTGAGCAAACATATACATTATATTTACAAACTTATTTGACCAACATTCCATTTTATTTAAATTTAAAAGAGCATGCTTTACTTATTCTAATTAAAATTAAAAATTTGTAGGAATGGTATCATTTTATTTTTTCAATATTAGAGCTGGCATTTCTAATTTTTGCATTCAAGAACTTAATTTAGGCCTTAAAAACAGACATATTTAGACATTAAACAAAGACTACACATACAATCACACAGATCAAGAGTGAAAGCCAGGATTTTAGAGATTAGAACATGGCCTGCTTGTTCTTACTCAGGGCTATTTTGATAGAAACTAATAAAGGATAGAAACTGTTGGAATCCATGGGAGTCCAAAAAGACCAAAGTAACAGGTTTTATTGAAAGAAAGAAAGGAACCCTGCCGGGCACTTCTCCAGGGAGAAGGACACTGGTTATAGATTATGAGGTGAATTTTATAGGGTTTGGGAGATCCTGAGTCAGAAGTTCTGGTATGTTCCCTTTTACGGTTTTAGGATTTCAGCTTTCTGGAATGCTTCTCTTTGGGCGGTTGATCAGCTTTCTGGAAATTTTCTGCCTCAGGGGCGATTATCTAGTAAGTAAGGGTGATGTCAGGCAGCCAGGTGGGACAACAAAAGGGCAGTTGGAAGTTCTGGTAAATTCATGTATCTATCATTTCTCCACTCTGTGGTATGATAAAAAGGAAAAGAGGTGGGAGAAGGAAAGGGTATGGGGTTCAGGAAGGAGGTTTATCTTGGGCCGGCCATCTTCTGGAGCTACTTCCTGCTGTTATCCCTATTGGGGGTCTCCTTCATGAACCCCTCCCTGGGGCAGTTGGAGTAGGGGTTGTAAAAGCATTTGATTGTATGTAATCCTGGAGATTTCTCTCATTTGAGACTGCAGAAACTTGATGTAGAAAGGGGCAAGCATTAATATTAGGCACAAAATTAGGATTGGTCCTATAATTGGTGCTAGCATTGAGAACAAGGAATTTTTCCACCATTGTTCAGAGTAGCGGTGTATTTATAGGGTTCTAGATTTTTCTATTTCACAAGAGCAGTTTTCAGCATTGTTGTGTCAGGTTAGGTAGATTTTTCCAATTTTCTGATTGGCGAAGGTCTGCATGCAGTTCTTTAAGAAACTGGTGAACAAATGTAGGAGGTAGGATTCCAAAGATAGAAAAATAAATAGGAGTGACTGGACCAATGAAAGGCAATAGTCAAGTCACCCAGTTTGTGCAAAACCACTGATTCCATGTTTACGAATACACTGGGCTTCAGAGAGAGAGAGAGTAGAAATAAGACAGGGAAGTGGTCAGTCACTTTGCCCCTAGACCTACTTCTGTAGAGATTTCTAAAGGAATAAGAAGAGGAATTACCTGTATAGCTCTTTTGGTCCTTAAATTGACGGGTAGTGTACTAGGAATTGAAAGAGGCTCATGGGGTGGGACTAGGTTGATATTTGGGGTGAGATATATTAGGGTACAGGTTTCTGTCCAATTAGTAGGGAGACACATATTGGTGTTGGTCCCACACAAGTATACTTGAAAGCCTTTGATTGGGTGAGGTAGATTGAGAGGTGAATAGAGAATAGAAGGACAAGGGGTCGATTTTGTTTCTCTGTTTCTGACTCCAGATGGTCAGGGTGGAGGAAAGATTCATCCCAATAAGTGGGGAGAGTAGAGGATTGTTAGCTAGGGTGACTAATTAAACATTCTTCAAAAACCAGTTTTCTGACTGTACAAATTCTTTTATCTCTGTACAAACTTCCTACAACCTGCACAAACCTTCTACAACTTACATAAACCCTCAGCTTTCATGCACTTTCTTATCCAGAAATAACTGGCCTTCATAACAACTTGCTTTTTTCTTTTTCTTTCAAAAGTATTTTCATACCTTATACCTTCTATTATCAAAATCATACAATTCCTTCATAGTCATAACTCTTGATTTAAAACTCTTTAACCTTTAGTGACAGTTGGGTTGACTTTCTTTTTACCCTAGTTTCCCTTTTCCCCAAGTCTGATTTTAAAAGTCCTTAATTTCTTCATATATTCGCCATATGTAGACCAACCAGCTTCTGCTTTGTGGTTGGAGTAAGGCATGCCATTTTTCTACTTTAGCAGCAGTTGGAGTTGTCAGGATCATGGTGTGTGGACCTGTCCATGTGAAAGTCAGTTCTTGGGTCATGTAATGCTGGAAGCGCCTTTTGGACAGTCTTTGAACAGTTTGCTGAGTAACCGGTAAATCTTGTATGTACTTAGGGAAAGGGTGGTTAGATTTCTACACTTTGCAGTTAGAGTTTAAGTCCTAGTGACCACTGCTTCTAGCTGGAATTAGCAGCAGGTTCAAGCCTACAATAGGCATGGGGCATTGAGACAAGAGGAATAAAGTAGATATTATACATTAAATAAAGCAACAAAATTAGACTGTCAATACCCACAGTAAAGATCTTTGAGGGATAAATAAAATTCAAATATTTAGGCAAGGCAGAGTAGATGACTCTTGTGTTCACAAGAAATGAGATCAGCTTATCTGCTACTTGGAAGAAATACCTTAGGCTCATGAACAATGTCCTTGGGCCTTCAGTGGCAATTCCCAACATGCTGGGCAAGGTCAGGTCACAGGTAGCTGGAGCAGGGCTAGAAGAGACTGAACTCTCCCCCCATGGAGCAAGGGGGAAGCTTACCTTCTCATGTCCCTCTTTCCACAGCAATGATGTGTCCTTTGATGGGGCCAGGAAGCCTGGCAGGCTTCAGTTCAATAACCTTACTTTCCCTCTGGAGCAGGGTCCTGATAGAATCCTATGAGGCCCTTTAGGGCGCTGGAACCTTTAAGAACATACGCTAAAAGCTGGTATTTCCTGACTTCTTTTGGGCCTTATTTGCCTTTTCTGTTACTTCCTTGGCCATTATAGACCTTAAAAGCCATGCTCAGACCTCACTGAGGGGCTTGACTTAGAGAGCAAAATTGGGAATCCAGTATCTAAAGAAGCCTATTACAGAGTCAGAGGTCTTTCTGTGGGCCAAAACCAAAGTCTTGAAGTCGCCTCTGCATCCTGAAAAGCAGTGCACGGGGAGTGAGTGAGAGGGAAATTTCCTACGCTTGTACTTTTCCATGCGGGAGGGGTGCCTCACTTGGAGTGAGAGGCTGCCGGCCTGATCTCCTGGTCGGCGAGTGCAGATGGTGGGCAAGAGATACCCCCTGGAGTGGGTGCCTGTGTTCCTGGACAGAGGGGCAGAGTCAGAGGTCTTTGTGTGGGCTGAAGCCCCACCTAATTATGCTAGGGGCTCTGGCTGATTGAGACTTACCCAGAGCCCTGTGCTGAGTGGAAATAGAGTGGGGATTTGCCAGCTCTTTGAGCCTCTTACTCTCCAGACAGAGGCAGCAGCAACCCCATAGCTGAATCATCAGGCTACTAATTCAGGAAGGAAAAACTAGGAGAGAGGCTCTGGGAACACGGACTCTCTCATTGGCGGAGCCTGCAAATGCTAATGATCCTCAACTGCCAACGAGACTGAAGCCCAATATATGACATCACCATAGAGACTTATCAACTGCAAACATCTACCTAAATGTGCCACAGGGGCAGAACCCAGGGTACAGAGTCACCAACCAGGAAGAGGGAGAGAAAAGAAAAAACAAGAAGATAACCTCTCAAAATCAAGAATAATCCACAGACTTTATAACTTATCCCATTTTATTATATTTGTTCGTTTGTTTCTCTTATCTTCTTGTCTTGATTATTTATTTCCTCTTCCAATTTGGTCATTTAATTTTCAGCCGATCTTAATCTCTCCTCTTCTTAAATACACTACCCATAAGTGTTACATCTCCCATTATCTTTTCTTTCTTCTTCCTTTCTTTCTATGAGGGTTGCACTCCAAAACGCTTAACTATCTCTCTCTCTCCTTTTATTTTCTTTCTTCTTTTTGTGTTTTTCTCATTCTTTTTTTTTTCTCCCTCTATATTAGTTTCTTCTTTTCTCCTTTACTTTTCCTCTCATTCAATCCTCATTCATGAACAAATTATTTTTATCTGGGATTAAATTTTACTTTGTGGCACTATGGGGTTTTTTTACTTCACTTTTTAAACTCACTAGCAGTGCTCTAAACCCTGGCTCTCCATTTTATCTAGTTCTAGCTCCACTAAATACAACAGTAATTTTTTAATTTCTTCCCCCTTTTTCCTGTTTTCCTCTTATTCCTCTCATCATATCTCTTAGTCAATGATCACCTAAAAGAAAATCATTTTATTCTTGACCCAAATTTTTTCCTTTTTTGCATTTTGTGGGTCCATACCCACTTTTTTGCCCCTTTATCACTTCTCCCCAACTCAGGCCCTCCATTATAGGTAGTTCTTGTTCCACTTAGCACAATATAATTCAGAGTTCACCACAAGATTTTCTCAAGAAGGAGGGGAGAGGAGAGGAGAGGAAAAAAAGGGGGGGAATAATAGTTTGTTCTATTCTTCTTTATTTTTAATTTTTTAACTTTTTATTCTTTATTAATTCTCATTAATACTATCAAGAAAACCACACTCATATGCCATTAAGGAAAAGGAAATCGAATATCATGGATACAAAATGCAGAGAGGTAGCACAGATAGATGAGAAAAAATCTCTGGAGATAAAATTTAATATCAATACATTGAAAACGTTGGAGCTAAATGACAGAGAATTTAAAATAGAAATTCTAAAAATACTCAGAGATATACAAGAAAACAAAGAAAGGCAATTTAGGGAGCTCAAAAAACAACTCAATAAACACAAACAATATATTACCAAGAAAATTGAAACTATAAAAAGAAATCAAACAGAGATGAAAATCTCAATTCACAAGCTGAAAAACGAGGTAACAAGCTTAGCTAATAGAACAGACCAGATAGAAGGTAGGATTAGTGAAATAGAAGACAAACAACTTGAGGCACAACAAAGAGAAAAAGAGACTCAAAAAATTTTTTAAAAAATGAGATAGCCCTACACGAATTGTCTGACTCCATCAAAAAGAATAACATAAGAATAATAGGTATATCAGACAGAGAAGAGAGAGAAAATGGAAAGGAGAACATAGTCAAACAAATAATAGATGAGAACTTCCCAAGCCTGTGGAAAGAACCAAAGCCTAAAATTCAAGAAGGAAACAAAACTCCGAGTTTTCTTAACCCCAAAAAAAACTACTTCAAGGCACATCATAATGAAATTGGCACAAACCAGCGACAAAGAAAAAATTCTCAAGTCAACCAGAGAAAAGAAGAATAAAACATATAAAGGAAGGCCAATTACATTGTGATCAGATTTCTCAACAGAAACTCTACAAGCTAGAAGAGAGTGGACCCCAATACTTAAAGTCCTGAAAGAGAGGAACTTTCAGCCATGAATACTATACCCATCAAAGCTATCCTTCAAATATGAAGGAGAAATAAAAACATTCACAGATACAGAAAAGATGAGAAAATTTATCATCAGAAAAACCCCATTCCAGGAATTACCAAAGGGGGTTCTCCAACCAGATAAAAAGAACAAAACAAAAAAAAACCACAAGTAAAAG
The DNA here is from genome assembly GCF_036850995.1 of Saccopteryx leptura. Classification (NCBI taxonomy): domain Eukaryota; kingdom Metazoa; phylum Chordata; class Mammalia; order Chiroptera; family Emballonuridae; genus Saccopteryx; species Saccopteryx leptura. The sequence goes on along the minus strand of NC_089505.1, from coordinate 229,371,585 downwards.
CTCCACCAAGCCTGACCTGTGGTGATGCAGTGGATAAAGCCTCGACCTGGAAATGCTGAGGTCGCCGGTTCAAAACCCTGGGCTTGCCTGGTCAAGGCACATATGGGAGTTGATGTTTCCAGCTCCTCCCCACCTTCTCTCTCTGTCTCTCTCTCCTCTCTCTCTCCCTTTCTCTCTCCTCTCTAAAATGAATAAATAAAATAAAAAAAAAAAACCCAGACTTAAAAAAAAAAAAAAAAAGCTCCACCAAGAACACAATAAAACCAAATTTAAACTGTGACAACAAAAAAAAAAGGGGGGGAGAGAATGCAGATTAACAGTAGCAAAGGATGATGAAATGCAAAAGTACTCACAAGATAGTGCACTACAGTGGACAGGTTACCTTTTCATTACTTAAAGGTAACCACCATTGAAAAAACCACCACAGAAGCACATGAGATAAAAAAGATAGCTACAGAGAAAAGATGTATGGAATTCAACCAAACAAAAACAAAAGATAGAAAGACAAAAGAGAAGAATCAAACGAGACACAAAACTAACAAAAAGCAATGTATAGAGTGGCAATAGGGAACTCAAAAGTGTCAATAATTACACTAAACATAAATGGATTAAACTCACCAATAAAAAGGCACAGAGTAGCAGAATGGATTAAAAAATAAATCCAACAGTATGCTGCCTACAAGAAACACATCTAAGCAACAAGGATAAAAACAAATTCAAAGTGAAAGGCTGGAAAACAATACTCCAAGCAAATAACATCCAAAAAAAAGCAGGCGTAGCAATACTCATATCTGTTAATGCTGACTACAAGCCAGCAAAAGTACTCAGACAAAAATGGTGATTTCATATTGATTAAGGGGATGCTGAATCAAGAAGACATAACAATTCTTAATATATATGCACCAAACCAAGGAGCACCAAAATATATAAGACAGCTACTTATTGACCTTAAAACAAAAATTGACAAAAATACAATCATACTTGGAGACCTCAATACACCACTGATGGCTCTAGATCAGTCATCCAAACAGAGAATCAATAAAGATATATTGGCCTTAAACAAAACACTAGAGTACCTGGATATGATAGACATCTACAGGACATTTCATCCCAAAACATCAGGGTATACATTTTTCTCCAGTGTACAAGGATCATTCTCAAGAATTGATCATATGTTGGGCCACAAAAAAAACATCAGCAAATTCAGAAAAATCGACATTGTACCAAGCATATTTTCTGATCATAAAGCCTTGAAACTAGAATTCAACTGCAAGAAAGAGGGAAAAAAATCCCACAAAAATGTGGAAACTAAACAACATACTTTTAAAAAATGAATGGGTCAAAGAAGAAATAAGCACAGAGATTAAAAGATATATACAGACAAATGAAAATGACAATACAACAAATCAGAATCTATGGGATGCAGCAAAAGCAGTGATAAGAGGGAAATTCATATCACTTCAGGCCTATATGAACAAACAAGAGAGAGCCCAAGTGAACCACTTAACTTCACACCTTAAGGAACTGGAAAAGAAGAACAAAGGCAAACTGAAACCAGCTGAAAAGGAAATAATAAAAATCAGAGCAGAAATAAATGAATCAGAGAACAGAAAAACTATAGAAAAAATTAATAGAACAAGGAGCTGGTTTTTTGAAAAGATCAACAAAATTGACAAATCCTAGGCAAGACTTACCAAGGAAAAAAGAGAAAGAACTCATATAAACAAAATCCAAAATGAAAGAGGAGAAATCACCACGGACATCATAGATATACAAAAAATTATTGTAGAATACTATGAAAAACTTTATGCCACTAAATTCAACAATCTAGAAGAAATGGATAAACTCCTAGAACAATAACCTTCTAGACAGAGTCAAGAAGAAGCAGAAAGCCTAAACAGACCAATTAGTAGGGAAGAAATAGAAAAAACTATTAAAAACCTCCCCAAAAATAAATTGAAGAAGCAATACTTCCAAACACATTTTATGAGGCCAACATAACCCTCATACCAAAACCTGGCAAGGACAACACAAAAAAAGAAAACTACAAACTAATAGCTCTAATGAATACAGATGCTAAAATACTAAACAAAATACTAGCAAATCGAACACAACAACATATTTAAAAAATAATACATCATGATCAAGTGGGATTCATCCCAGAATCTCAAGGATGGTTCAACATACATAAAACGGTTAACATAATACACCATATGAACAAAACAAAGAACAAAAACCACATGATCTTATCAATAGATGCAGAAAAGGCATTCAAAAAAAATACAACACAATTTTATATTTAAGACTCTCAACAAAATGGATATAGAAGGAAAATATCTCAACAAGATAAAGGCCATATATGATAAACCATCAGCTAACATCATATTAAATGGCACAAAACTGAAAGCTTTCCCTCTTAAATCAGGAACAAGACAGGGTTGTCCACTCTCTCCACTCTTATTTAATGTGGTGCTAGAGATTCTAGCCAGAGCAAACAGACAAGACAAAGAAATAAAAGGCATCCATATCAGAAAAGAAGAAGTAAAGGTATCACTTTTTGCAGATGATATGATCCTATACATCGAAAACCCCAAAGAATCTACAAAAAGACTACTAGAAACAATAAGCCAATACAGTAAGGTCGCAGGACACAAAATTAACATACAAAAGTCCATAGCCTTTCTATATGCCAACAATGAAACATTTGAGAATGAACTCAAAAAAGTAATCCCCTTCACGATTGCAACAAAAAAAATAAAATACCTAGGAATAAACATAACAAAGAATGTAAAGGACTTATAAAATGAAAACTACAAACCATTGTTAAGGGAAATTGAAAAAGATACAATGAGATGGAAGAATATTCCTTGCTCTTGGATAGGAAGAATAAATATAATCAAGATGGCCATATTACCCAAAGCAATATACAAATTTAATGCAATTTCCATCAAAATTCCAATGACATTTTTTAAAGAAATGGAACAAAAAATCATCAGATTTATATGGAACTGTAAAAAAACCCCGAATAGCCAAAGCAATCCTAAAGAAAAAGAATGAAGCAGGGGGCATTACAATACCTTACTTCAAACTATATTATAGAGCCATGACAATCAAAACAGCATGGTACTGGCAGAAAAATAGATATTCAGACCAATGGAACAGAATAGAAAGTCCAGAAATAAAACCACATATAAATGGTCAAATAATTTTTGATAAAGGGGCCAACAACACACAGTGGAGAAAAGAAAGCCTCTTCAAGGATATGAACAGACACTTCTCCCAGGAAGAAATCCAAATGGCCAACAGATATATGAAAAGATGCTCATCTTCTTTAGCTATTAGAGAAATGCAAATCAAAACGGCAATGAGATACCACCTCACACCTGTTCGATTAGCCATTATTAGCAAGACAGGTAATAGCAAATGTTGGAGAGGCTGTGGAGAAAAAGGAACCCTCATACACTGTTGGTGGGAATGTAAAGTAGTACAACTATTATGGAAGAAAGTATGGTGGTTCCTCAAAAAACTGAAAATGGAACTACCTTATGACCCAGCAATCCCTCTACTGGGTATATACCCCAAAAACTCAGAAACATTGATACATAAAGACACATGCAGCCCCATGTTTATTGCAGCATTGTTCACAGTGGCCAGGACATGGAAACAACCAAAAAGCCCATCAATAGATGACTGGATAAAGAAGATGTGGCACATATACACTATGGAATACTACTCAGCCATAAGAAATGATGACATCGGAACATTTACAGCAAAATGGTGGGATCTTGATAACATTATATGAAGCGAAATAAGTAAATCAGAAAAAACCAGGAACTGCATTATTCCATACGTAGGTGGGACATAAAAGTGAAACTAAGAGACATTGATAAGAGTGTGGTGGTCACGGGGGGGAGGGAGGAAAGGGAGAGGGAAAGGGGGGGGGGGAGGGGCACAAAGAAAACAAGATAGAAGGTGACAGAGGACAATCTGACTTTGGGTGGTGGGTATGCAACATAATTGAACGACAAGATAACCTGGACTTGTTATCTTTGAATATATGTATCCTGATTTATTGATGTCACCCCATTAAAAAAATAAAATTATTAAAAAAAAAAAAAAAGAAAGCCTCTTCAACAAATGGTGCTGGGAAAACTGGAAAGCCACATGCAAAAGAATGAAACTCGACTACAGTTTTTCCCCTTGTACTAAAGTTAATTCAAAATGGATCAAAGACCTAAATATAAGACCTGAAACAATAAAGTACATAGAATAAGACATAGGTTCTAAACTCATGGACCTGGGTTTTAAAGAGCATTTTATGAATTTGACTCCAAAGGCAAGGGAAGTGAAGGCAAAAAGAAATGAATGGGACTACATCAGACTAAGAAGTTTTTGCTCAGCAAGAGAAACTGACAACAAAATAGAGAGCCAACTAAATGGGAAATGATATTTTCAAACAACAGCTCAGATAAGGGCTTAATATCCTAAATATACAAAGAACTCATAAAACTCAACAACAAACAAACAAACAGTCCAATAAAAAAATGGGAAGAGGACATGAACAGACACTTCTCTCAGGAAGAAATACAAATGGCCAACAGATATATGAAAAGACGTTCATCTTCATTAGTTTTTAGAGAAATGCAAATCAAAACTGGAATGAGATACCACCTCACACCTGTTAGATTAGCTATTATTAACAAGACAGGTAATAACAAATGTTGGAGAGGCTGTGGAGAAAAAGGAACCCTTATTCACTGTTTGTGGGAATGAAAAGTAGTACAACCATTATGGAAGAAAGTATGGTGATTCCTCAAAAAACTGAAAATAGAACTACCTTATGACCCAGCAATCCCTCTACTGGGTATATACCCCCAAAACTCAGAAATACTGATACGTAAAGACACATGCAGCCCCATGTTCATTGCAGCATTGTTCACAGTGGCCAAGACATGGAAACAACCAAAAAGCCCTTCAATAGAAGACTGGATAAAGAAGATGTGGCACATATACACTATGGAATACTACTCAGCCATAAGAAATGATGACATCGGATCATTTACAACAAAATGGTGGGATCTTGGTAACATTATATGAAGTGAAATAAATAAATCAGATAAAACCAAGAACTGCATTATTCCATACGTAGGTGGGACATAAAAACAAGAATAAGAGACATTAATAAGAGTGTGGTGGTTAGGGGGGGGGGGAGGGAGAGGAAAAGGGGGAGGGGGAGGGGCACAAAGAAAACTAGATAGAAGGTGATGGAGGACAATCTGACTTTGGGTGATGGGTATGCAACATAATTGATTGACAAGATAACTTGGACATGTTTTCTTTGAACATATGTACCCTGATTTATTGATGTCACCCTAGTAAAATTAAAAAATAAGAAATTAAGAAAATAAAAAGCCTATTAGACTGGGGAAAGAAAGGATTTGATTTGCATTGGTAGGTGGTTGGAGACTGTGGAGGCTCTGAGTTTGATCTAAAGTGAGACCTCAGGTGGTGGGGCTTTAGGCGATGCCCAGATAGACTACGGATTAAGAGTGAATTTGAGCCTTAGCAGAGTAGACAGGATATCCCTTCACAGAGAGGAAGTTAAGAAGGGTGGCTGTGTGTCTTCTTGAGGCAGGTAGGGAGGGGCTGCAGAGGAGTAACTCATCTACATATCATAAGAGAGTACTAGTTTTGAGATTGCATGCTGCTAAATCTTGAGCTAGTGCCTGCCCTAACAGGTGTGGGCTGTTTTTGAACCCCTGGGGTAAGATAGTCCATGTAAGTTGCTGGGCTGTATTAGTGTTTGAGTAAAGGCAAACAGAAAGTAAGAGTCAGTATGTAGAGGAATGGTAAAAAAGGCATTCTTGAGGTCTAGAACCGTGAAGTGAGTGATGTTTGAGGAAATGTGTGACAGTAATCTGTAGAGATTAGGGACTACTGGATGGAGGGGTATAACCACCTCATTGATTAGGTGTAAGTCTTGTATGAGGTAATAAGCCCCTGAAGGTTTTTGAACAGCAAAGATGGAGGTATTGCAGGGAGAGTTTGTGGAGATGAGTAAGCTCGTTTTAAAAGGCAGGTAATTATTGGTTTAAGGCCTTAGAAACAGACATAGTTACACATTAAACAAGGACTTCATGTACAAATTATAAATTAAGTAATTTAAATGAGTGTGCTTTACTTGTTTCAATTAAAATTATACTAGAGTTATTTTCTGACAAACAAAAAGACAAAACAGATTATTCACTCATACAGCTCAATAGACAACTGTGCTTTTTTAAAGCTTTTTGAGATGGCAGGGAGTTTTCAGCATAGAGGGGAGGAAGAGAGAAAGCAGATGGATAGACAGTGTGAACAGCTGGATGGAAAGAAGAAGGGTCAGAATCTGCAGGAGGAGGGGGAGGGGATCAAAATGCTGGTGGTAGCACCACGTGGTCAGAGGAGTCAAAAGACTTAGAGCTCTGAGGAGAGGGAAGAAGATGAGGGGTAATGGAAGGCACAGTCAATCTCTGAGGAGGGGGAAGGATGTTCAAAGAAGAAAAAGAGACAGCCAAAGCTGGTGGGTTGGGAGGGATGAGTCAAAGAAAAAAAAGAGACAGAGCCACCTGTCTATAAGGAGGGAGGAGGGGTTTAAGAACACAGTGGAGAAGGAAGGGGTCCCTGGCCAGCAGGGGAGAAAGAGAGAATGGTGTTTGCAGGTGAATGAAAAAAAGGATTCAAAGAGAGGGGAGGGGGCTTTCTGGAGGGAAGAAACTCAAGTGAAAAAGATTTGCAGAGGGACTAGAGAGAGGTCCCGAGAAAGGGGTGCCCTCAGGGTTCAAGCAGGAAGGGGAGAGTGTGGGGAGTCCATGGAGAAGGAGAGATTGGGAGTGGAGGTTTTAGATGAGATTTCTCTGGCCATAAACGGCCTGCGTGTAGAACAAGTGGCACAGAAATTAAGGATAGGAGCAAAGGGAGAAGAAAGCCTACACGTAAGGAATTTCTGATGCCCTCCCTGTCCGGTGGCAAAAATTGTCAAGATCTCTTAGGATATTGTAATGGTAGTAGAAAGCAACCTGGCTATGTGCCTAGACTTTCAAGGAAGTCTGTAAAAGCAGGCCTCTTGGAGTAGAAACCTTCCAAACTGTGAACCTCAGAGAGTAGAGTGAGTCCCAAAGGAGTAGAGGAGTCCCAAAGGAGTAGTCCCAAAGGAGTAGAGGAGTAATCTCTGAGGCCTGAGATTGGGAGGAGCCCATGTTCCGAGGGGAACCTAGCTGGATGGTTTGGATTGAGAGGAGCCCATAGTAGAGGAGACTGGTGAGAGGAGGGGCATCCCCACCTTCAGTCACAGTTCTGAGAGGAGAAAATCTCTGTAGAAAGAGAGTCTCAGACAGGAGGTTGTCACCCCAAGGCTGAGATCCCGGGACGTAGGAGAGAGGCCTGGCTAGGCGCACCTAGACTTTCATAGAAGTCCATAAAGGAGTAGAGTCAGACCACTCATAGATATGGGGTCTGAAGTCAAAACTATCTGACCAGGAAGGGGTGTTTTTAGAAAGAAATTTGAAGGCCAACCAGGGAAGGGGAGGGAGAAACTCCTTACCTCCTGATCCAGCAGGGTTTGGGACAGGGACAGGTCATCAGCCAATCAACCTACAATTACACGTCTAAACAGAATCAAGGAGTAAGCCTGGGACAAGCTGCCACTGCCCATTGCTTCCCTGGTTGTAAGTTTGGATGGCAAAGAGGGATCATTTAGGCAATTAGTAGCCTGTCCCAGGTTTCATCACCAAATGTTGGAATCCATGGGAGTCCAAAAGACCAGAGTAACAGGCTTTATTCAAAGGAAGAAAGGAACCCTGCCGGGCACTTCTCCAGGTAGAAGGACACCAGTTACAGACTATGAGGTGAATTTTATAGGGTTTGGGAGAGTCTAAGGAGATCCTGAGTCAGAAGTTCTGGTATGTTCCTTTTTACGGTTTTAGAATTTCAGCTTTCTAGAATGCTTCTCCTTGGGCGGTTAATCAGCTTTCTGGAACTTTTCTGCCTCAGGGTGATTATCCAGTAAGTAAGGGTGAGGTCAGGCAGCCAAGTGGGACAACCAAAGGGCAGTTGGAAGTTTTGATAAATTCATATATCTATCAGAAACTAAACAGAACTCTCTCTCGAAAAGTTTCGAGAATGGCTGTATATAAGGTTCTGTTTAACCATACCCAAGTAGGCATTCCCTTCACCCTCTTTTCAGGCATAGAACAGGAAAGGAATAAAATGATAGTTTAGAGAAAGAGAATAATGGGGAAAAGCTGTAAATTTTCCCAAACTCTTAAGTCTTTTTATTTACTAAAGAAAATCAGATAATAATACAACTTTAAAAAGCATTTGAGTCTTAAATTCTAATAGCTGCTGTGTCTGGCAGCCTAAATCTGTCCGTTTGAACCCCTGTGAAAGGCAGGTTTAGCTATCTGGGAAGGGAATGCTTCTCCGCTGCTGCTCTGGGTCTGCCCCGCCCATCACATCCCAGAATTGCAGATGGCCCCACACTGGCACCCTGCTCCACACATCTACCACTGCAGCTAGCGCTTCCAAGAGGGAACCATGAGTGGCCTGCGCTGGCGGCCACTCGGGCACACCACAGCTTCTCTGAATTTTTTGCCCCTCAATATCATATTTAGAATTACACTTGTTCACCCAGTGTTTCCCTTTTTTACAGTATGGGCAGAGGTCTGGGCTTGAAAAAGAGGCTGAGGATGATATTCAGGGTGAACAAGGCAGTTTCTAGCAAAATGCCTCGAATCCCCGCATTGAAAACAAGATCCACAGACATAAATATTTCTCTTTCTTTCTTTCATTTGTTTTGCCTTTTATCAAAATATCCTGGAATTCTTGCTTTAATGCCTGTGGCAAAAGCAAGACCTTCCATGTATGAAGGCCTAAGATCAGTACATATTCTAATACAAACTTCTTTTTTTACTACTATTCTTATAACTTCCGGGATCCGCCATGAAACAAATTCTTGATATTGCTCATCAGGACCTTGCCTAATATTGCTGAATTCCTCCATTTTTCCCCCTGCATCTCGAGCTTGATCCAAAGCTTGTTGGAGCAGGGATCTCCATGGGTCTGAGACAAAGACCTTGGGAGCAGAGGGCGGCAGAGGCACAAAACTTAAAATGGCCACAGCCATGCTATTCTCATCTCCCGAGTTATTCTCAGACTCCAAGTTCTTCTCATATTTACATTCCTCTGTTTCTACCTCATTCTGATCAAATTACTTATTCTCAAATAAAAACATTTGTACAAAAAGAAAAAGGTCCCTCACTTTTGAACCTATTTGTCCCATGGTTATTTACTCCCAAATTACTTTATTATTATACTCTCCCCTCTAACTCTACTTAAAAGCTTCATTCTCTAAAAGCTTTATACTTACTTCATGTGCACACTTCTGGGGGGTTCCATTACCTCTCCTCTTTCCCTTATTCCATGGTCCCACATTGGGTGCCAGTTGACACAGTTCAGCCACGGCGAGTTTATTACAGGGTCTTCAAATAGGAAAAGGTATAGAATTGAATAAATAATAGACAGAGACTTAAAGATCTATACCTACAGATGGGCTCAGGAGGATGGCACGGAGAACAGTCTTTACTGTTCTTGAGCCATAACATGGCTGCTCCCCAAAGTGCATCAGTCTTTATTCAGGGAAAAAATGTGGTCCATTAGCAATTCAATTGTTTCCAAGACAACTCAAAGACAACACCCACCATACTATTCAAATCTAACTTTACACCAATAAGAGACTGTTCTCCAGTCTCTTCCAGAGAACATGGGTGGGACAAGTGAGAATCAGGTATAGCTCTTTGTTAACTCAGCAGGTGAGGTGGGGGTTGGGCCCAGCACCTCTGTCCCCATGATATCCAGATTGCAAAAATACCCTGTTTATATGTTGGTCCCCAACACTCCTTGCTTTGCTGCTTTTCTTTCCCCCAATGTCATTTTCCCTCATTGACTTTTGGGAGATTTTTGTTTTGTTTTATTCTCCATTTTTAATATTAAAAGCACTCCTTAAATATCTGGTATTCTTTTGCTCTCTCTTTATCTATGAATGAATCAAGAAAAACTCGGTTGACTCAGTGGGCACAGGCAGGCTTATTGAGTGATGGTCACTCGCAATGAGGCAACATTACAGATCTTTTATTGAAACACTCTCAAGCCTTTTCTCTGAGGTTGTTCAGTTTCTCCAAAGGATAGTCTTCCGATCTCCTGCATGAGGAGCAAAGGGCAGCTTTGACCCTTTCTACATTCTAGAGTCTTAGATTGAGAGGGAAGGATGAGGAGCTGAGAAAAAGGAGGTAGCAGAACTCATTGATGTGCACCTGTTCTGATTTTAGTATAGCATCTATCTTTCATTCTTCATCATTCACAGTGTTCTTGAGTTCAGAGGGTCTCTGCTTCTATTACTCCTTAGAACAAGATTTGTCTTGTCAGGTAGTGAGTTGCTATTGGTTGTTATGTGTGCATGAAACTACTCAAATTACTCTATAGCAGCAACTTTCAACTAATGTGCCACAATAGTTTTTTGTGTGTGTGAGAGGAGAGGAATAGGAGACAGACTCCTACATGTGCCCCAACTGGGGGTTCACCCTGAAAGGCCCATACTGGGCAATGCTCTACCCATTTTGAGCTGTTGCTCAATAACTGAACTATTTTTAATACCTGAGATGGAGGCTTCATGGAGCCATCCTTAGCACCAGAGGCCAATTCGCTGGAACCAATAGTGCCATAGCTGCAGGAGGGGAAGAGAGAGGAAAAAGGGGGAGAGGAAAGGTGGGAGAAGGAGATGGTCACTTCTCCTGTGTGCCTGACTGGGAATCAAACCTGGACATCCATATGCCAGGCTGAGCCACCAGCCAGGGCTCACAAGAATTTTTAAAACATGCAGTAGCTATTTAGTCAGGGGCACTGACCTCTTTTCCTTTAGATTGTCATATTAAAAAATGACAATAGCCAACACAACAATAACCATCTGGTGTGAATGAATCAAAATTATATCCTTTTTTGTTTTTGTCAGATCAGCAAAAAAGTATATTTTTTGGTGTGCTGCAGAATTTTAGTAGTTAGTTTACATGTACAATGAAAATGGTTGAAAATCACTGCTCTATAGACTTTTAGCCAATCAACAACTATTCAGCAATAAATTTTCTATCTTGCATGATACTGAGACTTTCCTGAGTTTTCCTCAGCGAATCACTGAGCATCTCCTCGTTTGCCTTTTTTGCTGTCTTAATATTTCACCTTCCCCTGCTCTGCCCAGTTTTCCCTCTGTAGCCACATTCCATCTTCTGAATGAAAGTTGACATTCCTCTTCCATTCTGCAATTCTCCAATTCTCTTTATCCTCATAGATTTTCTTTTTTTTTTTTTACTTTAGTTATTATGCCTTAATATCTTTTGTTGGAATTTGGAAAAAGGGAAGACACAAATGGTTGTGTTGAACTACTCAGTTTGATCTGAAATCTCCTGAAACATTTTTAAATACTATGAGAAATTACTTTTCTTTAAGTGTTTGCCAGAAATTTTTCATTATATCATTGGAACAATGCCTTTAAAAGGCTGCATACATTGACAATTTTTTTACTCTATTCCATTTAAATATTTAAATTTTATGTTTTTGATTCAATTTTGTTAATTCACTTTGCCTAGAATGTTTTCCATTTCTTCAATGATTTTGAATCTTACTATAGCACTGTATATAATCTTGTATTTCATCTTTTGAAATTTCACCACTCTTGCATAGTATATTCCTGCTTTTTATTCCTAGTGTACATTTATTTGCCATTCTTAACTAGCCCTGTCATAAACCTATATTTTTATTGAATGTTTTAATTAAGTCTTATATTAAATACATATATTTATTTTTTCATTTTGTAATTATTGTTAATTTAAATTAATTTATTTTTCTTATATTTCCTAAGATTAAGTTCATTGCTATTTTAATAACTGCTTTAGAAAAATGTCAGTTTTTTTATTTCATTCTCTCTTATTCAATAATGAAAGCACATATGGCTACATGTATTATATCTGTCCTTTATTTCAAAATAATTTATAAATACATTTAGATTTTTTTTCTTGACCTGAGTTATTTATAAAAATTTTTGCTTTTATTTAAAATTTTAAAGATGTTAAAATATTTTTAAGAAAGTTTACACTTTCTTAATTGTAATTTTATTGTATTTTGTCAGAAAATATTAATTTTTTTATTCTTGATTTGGGAATATTTTAAGACTTTTTATGGCCTCACATTAATTTTTTTACCCTTAGATATGTCATACGAGCTCAAAAATGCATCCTCTATTTGTAGAGTTTACAGTTAAAATATTTAAGGCAATTTCATTGGATTTCCCTGTCATTTTGCAGAAACACATACATTATTAGTAACTTCTTGAGGATAAAAACCTGAAAGAAAAATGTGTTGAGTGGTATAGTATTTGAAAATGACCTTATTTTATCATTCCATTGATAGTGTGGCTAGATAAGCAATTATATATTAGCAATAATTTGAAAGCATTGTTCGATTGTATTTTAGCAACCAACATTATTTATATACTCTGCATCCAGGTTTATTTTTGTCTTCTTTATTTGGTGATGAATCAGAGAGACGTTCTAGAGTATCCCCATTAATTGCATTTCTGTCAAATTATCCCTGCCTGCACATTTTTTGCTTTCTCTGTCTCAGTGCAATCTGATTCAGGGAATAAAGATTCATGATGCTTCACTTATTATAAGCTTTACCTTTTATTATAAAATAATACTCACTATCCTGTTTAAAACATTTTCTGCAATCTTTACCTTACATGTTTAAATACTTTTTTTGCATTTACCAAACTTGCTTTTGGCAAGCATTTATTGTAACTAATTTATGTAATTTTGTCTTAAATACATTCTATTTTGTGAGCAAGATATAGTTTAATTTAGTTTTTGAGCAAAGAGATTTTGTATTTTAACAGATGAATATTTCCTTTTTTATTACTTATTGTTATATTTTGTCCCACTTCTGACATCTTTAATATTTTCTTGTTATTTTCTATCTTTTATTAATTTAAAGTTACTTGAATTTTCTCCATTAACTTAGAAAATATATATCACATTCATATTTAACTCTAAACTAGATTGAAATACTGTTTACTTCTAAGGCTTTCTTTCAATAATTTCTTAATATATATTCATTTACCTAATGTTTAATCTAGGCTGCAGTGGTTCCAATATTCTCTCAGGTAGTTGCATTTTCTCCATTACAGATATTAAACGCTAATTTTCTGCCATAGCCCTCACCCCACAGTTCAGGCTCACTCTCTGGACCATGCTTAATTATGGAAAGCAAAAAGAATATAAAGATATACACTAACATGTTAACATTGGATATCTTCCTTAAAATTTTATGTGTTATCTAATTCTTACATACTATGTATCACTTTTATTATAAGAAATTTGTACATACTACATTATAACAATTATGTTTAGTACATCATAAATTCAAATAACTCTACAACTTTGAAACAAAGAAATGATGGACTTCTTTTATTTAGTCAAAATTTAACCTAGCAATTTTCTTATTTCTTCAACTCAAATTTCAACCTCTTGCGGAAAATGAGAAAAATTAAAGAAAGCAATTATATAAATTTCTGCTTCTGGCTGTGATGAAATTTCAAGAGGGAAACCTATGTTCTTGTTGGGAAAAGCTAAATACTTTTTTTTTTAATTTTTCTGAGTCAAGATGGTAATGTAAGTAAATGTAGTACTCAAATCCTCCCACGTCCACATCAAACTTACAACTAAACTACAGAACAACCACCATGCAGAACCACCTGAAATAGAGCTGAATAGAAGTCCCACAACTAGGCATTTAAAGAAGATACCACATTGAGGCTGGTAGGAGGGGTGGAGACTCGGAATGGGTGGGACCCACAATTTTTATGGTGAATAAAAATTGGGAGGGATATCTCAGTTTAGGAGGTCACCTCTGAGGAGTGAGGGATCCCAACACCACACCAGGCCTCCCAACCCAGGGTTCCAAAGTCAGGAGTAGTGCCAATAATTTTTGGCTGTGAAAGCCAGCAAGGATTTTGGCTGAGACAGAGGTCTGCAGGAATCGCTGGCAGTTCCTCTTGAGGAAATTGAAGATAATATCTTGCAGGGTCAGGTGAAAGAGGAAATATACTCTTTCTACTCCTGAGCACAACTATTTCATCAGAAAGCTGGTGGCCATTATACCAAAGCTTACCAACATGCATGTTTTATTGCCCTGAAATGTTTTTTAAGATAATTAAATACTTTAAACTTGGAGCATGAACTCCATAATCTGACATGCCTTTTACTACACCTTAACCTTTTACAGCTTTCTCATTTTAGTTATTTCTGTTGATGATGCTTAAGTTTGTGGTCCTGAAAGCTTATTTAAAAACAGAATTTGACAAAGGTATGCTTAATTCTTCTTGAGCTTATTAAAAAGCTGAAATTATAAGGTGACTAGGTAAACTAAATTCCAAACGATCCTTCCTAAGAGAGGTGCAATAGGAGAACAGCTTCGCTTTTGGCAGAAGATGGTCAAAAAGGAGGTGGCCATTAAATATATTAAAAATGAAAACCTCAATTTAAAAATGCATGAAGTGTTTGAACATGCATTTCATTAAAGAATATTTTCAACATCATTAGTCATTAGAGGAATGCAAATTAAAACCTCAGCAAAATAGCCTACAGATCTATAAGAAAAGAAAAATGTTTCAAACTCACAATACCAAGTACAAATGAATATGTGAAGCAAATTCTAATGCTACTAAGAACTACTCTAGAAAAATAGAAATTATGTTTACACAAAAACCCACACACTGCTATTTTAAGAATCTTTATTCATAATTGCCCCAAACCAGATATAACCTAAATGTCTATCAGTTGATAAATAGATGAATATACTAGTACAAAATTATTACTCAGCACAAAAAGAAGCAATGACACAAAATCGACATTGATAAATCTCAAAAGCATCATGCTAAATCAAAGAAGATAGACATAGCCTACATAGTATACAATTCTCTTCATAAAATGTTCTAGAAAATGAAAACTATAGGGACAAAGTAAAATCAGTGGTTGGCATAGCCTAGTAGTATGGGAAGGAATTACCTATCCAGAGACACAGAAAAACTTTTTTAAATGATGGTAACCTCTATTTCTTGAAGATAGTGATAGTTATATGATATTCATTTGCCAAGGTTCATAGAACTGTGCATTATTAAAAAGATGAGTTTTATTGTAGGTGAACTATACCTCAATAAACATGATATTAGAATTATTAAGAAAGGAGGTGTGTGAAATATTATCTGGATAGTTTTAACTTTAGCCAAGTCTCTATTCTCTTCATCAGCCATCCAAATAGGAAACAGTGGAATTTTAAGACTTAATAAATATTAGTAAAAAATAAATATTCAGTTACCACTTCCAGTGTTAGCTGAATAAGAATGTTGCCATTTTAACCACTGGAAATCATTAAAAATAAGAAAATCAGTCCTGGCCAGTTGTCTCAGTGGTAGAGCATCGACCCAGCATGTGGAAGTCTCAGGTTTGATTCCCGGCCAGGGAACACAGGAGAAGCACTCATCTGCTTCTCCACCTTCCCCCCTTTTTTCTCTCTATCTCTCTCTTCCCCTCCCGCAGCCAAGGCTCCATTGGAGCAAAAGTTGGCTCCGGGAGCTGAGGATGGCTGCATGGCCTCTGTCTCAGGCACTAGAATGGCTCCAGTTGCAGCAGAGTAAAGCCCCAGATGGGCAGAGCATTGCCCCCTGGTGGGCATGTCGGGTGGATCCCGGTTGGGCACATGTGGAAGTCTGTCTCTCTGTCTCTCTGCTTCTCACTTCTCACAAAAAATAATAATAAAGAAAAGAAAATCACATATGTTTGTAGAATGATGCAGGTCAGGAGTAAGGAGGCGCAGGTGAGTTGAGGTCAAAGAAGGCAGCTCCCTTGAAAGAGAAGAATTCACTGTGAAGTTCTCTGTGGAAGTTATCTGAAGAACACCCATAAATATACCCACAAAATTGAAGAACCTTGAGGGCACAATACTAAATGAAATAAATCAAACAGAGAAAAAAGCTCAAAGAAACATATTAGTGTTATCAGAGGTGGGAGGCCAGGTGGGGGAAATGAGTGAAGGTGATCAAAGGATATAAACTTTCAGTTAGAAGATAAATAATTCATAGGGATCCAATGTACAGCACAGTGACCATAGTTAACAATATTGTATTGTGTATTTGAAAGCTGCTGAGAGTAAATTTTTTTTTATTAAGGTATGACATGTATACAGTAAAAGGAACAAATCATAAGTTTGACATATGCACTATATATATATATATATATATATATATATATATATATATATATATGCACAAATTATCATCAACTGAACACACCCAAATAATGACTCATCACCCAGGAAAAGAAAAAGAATAATATTACCTTCACCCCAAGGCCTCCCTTTGCCATTTTCTTACTTGTTTTTGTTAACAGTTCATTGCTTTTAAGTAAGTTTGTGCTGTTCTGCCACCATCACCACAATCCAGTGTTAGGATACTGCTAGCATCCCAGAAAGCTCCCTCCTGCCCACTGACAGCCAATCCCTACTTGTGCCATCAGCCCCAGACAACCACTGATCTGCTTTCTGTCCCTATGGTTCTGCCTTTTCTAGAAGTTTCATATCAATGGAATCATACAATGTGTAGTCTTTTTAGCATAATATTTTTGAAGTTCATTTATTTTGTGGCATGCATCAGTAATTCATTCCTTTCTGTTGCTAAGAAACATTATAATGTATAGACATACCATGACTATCTACTCACTAGTTGATGAACAAAAAAGTAAATCTTAAAAGTTCTCATCACAAGAAAAAAAATTGTGCAGTAATAGATATTAACTAAATTTAATGTGGTAATCATTTTACAGTATGTGCATATATCAAATTATGATGATGTTGTACACCTAAAATTAATGCAATGTCATATAGCAATTATAGTTCAATTAAACTGGGTGGGAAGAAATCAAAATAAACTAAATAAAGATCCTGCATTTGAACACTGGATATGATAACAGAAAGCCACTTCCAGATTCCAATAACAGTTGTCATGTGAAAATTCACCTCTCAAATTAATAAAACACTATATAGAAGACAATGATACATAGCAAAGTTGTAAAAGAATGCCTGAGAATTATAAACTCCTAATTCTAGGAGGCAGGCATTGGGTACCAGCGAAGGGAAGACTGCTTTATTATATAGATTCATAGTCCCCATTGCAATTGCAACATTCCAAAATTTATTAGAAGGAAAAAGAAAATTTGACCTGACCTGACTGAATATGAGAATTTATGGTTTACAGTTATCTCATTTAGGCTAAATAAGACTCACATTTAGGTTATATTATTAATGTATTTAACTAGAGGTGTAACTCCAGACCTCACTAGAAGGGTTATATAATATGTGGAATATACACAATATTAGCTTTTCCAAAATTTAAAATATTCTGTAATTTAAAACACAACCTAGGTTTCAAATAAGTGCTACGGGTTTATTCTGGTAATATTATATGTATTCCTTAAGCTGGGTAATTGATACATAAGTGTTGTCATTTTCTTCATGCCTTTTTAAATTATATATAAATGGCTAAAACATTACAATATTAGCCAATTTACCTAGAGTGTCCTGACACTCTCTACTCCTACCTTGGACAAGGTAGAAAAAACAACTGCTAAGGGTAAAACTAACAAAACTTTCTTCCCTGCCTCCCCACCACAATCCCTACCACCCTCACCACCCTCACCACCACCATCACCCCAACTACACCACCACCCCAACCCCCTCACCATCCCACCACCCCCCACCACCATCACCCCCAACACCACCACCCCAACCACCTCCCACCCCTACCCTCACTATCACCCCCACCACCATCACCCCCACCACCACCATCACCTCCAACACCACCACCCCAACCACCTCTACCCCCACCTTCACTACCACCCTCACCCCCCACCACCATCTCCCCCAACACCACCACCCCAACCACCCCCATCCTCACTATCACCCCCCACCACCCTCACCACCCCTACCACCACCACACATCACCCCCCTACACCACCACCCCAACCACCTCCACCCCCACCCTCACTATCACCCCCACCACCCTCACCACCCCCACTCCCACCACCTCAAGTTTCCAAGTCACAGGTCAGGTCAAGCTGAGAAAAGAGAACTTTGAACTGCATATGAACTAGGCTTTACATGCCCTTAACTGTGACTAAAAAACTAAGATTTCTACCTGAGATTTTGTCCAGGGTAGAGACGGGATATGTAGCAGAGAATGTCTATAGGCAGCAACAGGAAAAAAAAATAAAACTGATTTCTGACTATTCCTCCCCTGACTTCAGCCTATTCAATAAAATGGTATGCTCAGAGTCAAAACAAATCCACGTTTTGTTAATCTTGTCAATAGTCTCAGTGTTATGGCTTCTTTCATTATTGAATTATGATCATTAAGTACAATCATCATAAGTTTATGGACTTCTGAGAGACTGGTTTCTGTAGACAATATTGAGGTCATGGTTTTTCTCTTTCCAGTCAAGTGAAGAAAATGCCACCTGCTTCATTAACTACCATATTTCCCCATGTATAAGATGCTACCATGTATGAAACGCACCTTAATTTGGGGGTCTAAAATTTGAAAAAAAATGTTTTCCATAAAGTTACTAAACCCAAGTTTAATTCATCATAAAATTCATACAACTTCTCATCACTGTCAAAACTCCCATCTATTAGCTTGTCCTCATTTGTGTCTGATGATGAATCACTGTCTTCATATATTGCCTCGTCCTCAGTTCCACCTATGACATTTGAAATGCCACAACCACTGTGTAAGACATACCCAATATTTAGACCCCAAATTTTTTGAAAATAGGTGCATCTTATACATGGAAAAATACAGTAAACTCCTGTACCCTTGCTTTGGTTAAAAAATTATTTCTGATACAGTTAGAATATAGTATCTTTCTAGAAAATAATATTCACGTGTTCTTATTTGTACTGATTAGTTTGGTTGGAAGCCATTAACCTAGCAGGACAGCTGTGGAGCAAGGCAATGTCTCCAGGGCACCTGTCTCAAACCTCATGGGTATGAGACTCACCAGATGTGTTAAATAAGCAAACAAACAAACAAACAAAAAACAGAAACATGATATTCTGATTCACTAGGTCTTTAATGTGTCCTAAGGGTTTGTATTTTTTTTAATTTGTCCATTGATTGAGGGAGAGAGAGAGGAAGGAGAGGAGAGAAAGAGAGAAGCATCAATTTGTTGCTCCACTTAGTTGTTCCATTCAGTTGTGCATTCATTGATTCCATCTCGCAGGTATGCTGACTCAGGATCCAGCCAGACAGTAAGACATTCTATATCCACTTAGCCACCAGCCAGGGAAGGATTTGTATTTTGCAGAACTCTCTCCTAGCTCTGGAGGGTTGCTCAGTGGATAAAACATCCACCCAGCACACCAGAGGTTGCGAGTTTGACCCTGGTCAGGGCACGTAGGAGAAGCAATCAGTGAGTCCACAAATAAGTGAAATGAGTTGATGCTTCTCTCTCTGTCTCTGTTTCTCTCTGTCTCTCTGTCTCTCCTTCTCAACATCAATGGAACAAAATGTGCAGCCAACTTTAACGACAAGTGCTCTGGAGTATCTGCGTTTTTTAACAATGACCTTGATAAGCAGGCCAGGAAAAAAAACCACAAACATTTTATTTACTGTGCTGATTCATTCTTGTTCACTCAGCTGAGGCTTTCAGTTCACATTCTGTGTATGTTGTCACTTTGCTTGATGAAATTCTTAAGATATCAGACGATCAGTAAAAATTAAATGAACTCTTCCTCTAGGGTTATTTCCCTCCCTCATTATTAGTGGCAACATTTGTGGTAGAGCCATCAAGCATACAGGCAACCTTAAGCTAATATATGCTGCTTTGTGTTCAGAAAAATAGTCCGTTCAGGCCTCTTAAAATATATTATACGATAAAGCATATACATATTTTGCTGGCAGAAAGTAAAAATGACAATCTGTACAAAAATAAAGCACTACATGAGAAAGTCATATACTCGGCACAGCAACCTGTGTCTTATAAAAGTCACCAAATCCTCTCACAATTTTGACTTTTCATCTCCGTTCTTTCTGTTTGGAAATTTCTTTTTTACTTTTTTTGTCTAATATACCACTTTTTATATATTTTTTAAAACTTTTAGAATAAAATATAAATGTAAAACTTTGTGACTGAGATTAGACAGTGATTTCTTAGATATGGTACATAAAGCACAAGCAATGAAAGAAAAAAATAGATAAATGTGACTTTATCCAATTAATATCTTTTTGTGCTTCAAAGGACACTATCTAAAAATTGACAAAGAGAACCCACAGAAAGAAACATTGCAAATTATATATCTAATAAGGGTCTAGTAATTAGAATATATAAAGAATTATTACAACTCAACAATTTAAAGACAAATAACCCAATTTAAAAATTAATAAAGAATCTGAGTAGACATTTCTCCAATGAAGATATAAAAATGGCCAATAAACACATGAGAAGAAGCTCAGCCTCATATTTCTAATAGAAAATGCAAATCAAAACCACAAGAAAATACCACTTACACCCAATAAGATGCTTCTTATTGTCCATCAAAAAGATGGACAATAGCAAGTGCTGACAAGAATGGGGAGAAATTGGAAGTTTCACACAATGCTAAAGAGGAATAAAAAAAATGTTGCAGCCTCTTTGAAAAATGGTTTTGCCAATTCCTCAAATGTTTAACATAAAGTTAGCATATGACCAGGACTTCTACTCAGGTATAGATCTATGCCCAAGAAAAAACTGAAACTAATGTGCAAAAAAAAAAAAAAGTTTGCACATGAATTTCACAGCAGCAATATTCATAATAGCAAACAGCAAACAACCCAAATGTCCATCAGTTGATGACTGAATTTTAGAAAATGAATGAAATATTATTCAGCCATAAAAAACCACTAGCACATACATACCATACCATGAACAGAACCTGAAGACATGGTAATTGAAAGAAACCTGACAAAAAAGGACACAGATTAAATGACTCTATTGTTGGTTTGCAAACTCTGGAGCTTCCCGGGTGAAACCTAAAAAATGGCCCCATGCACATGGACGGAAAAGAGAGACTGAATAAAAGGGGTAGACCACTCCAAATTGGTAGGTGGTGAGTTTAATAACAGAACTGACTTGCAAAGTCTTGTCTTCGGTGCCACAAAGTGAGTGGCTTTCTGCATCCACCTGCCAGAATCTTAAATTTACATATGGACTTACCCGGGTCTAAGTCACATATACAGTGGAGATGGTCTCAATAACGCACTACTATCTCGAGGTTGTGTCAGCAGGATTGCTACTAGAGAAGGGAAACAAGTACAACACACATTCTGAGGGTAGGAGTGGGGTGAGGAACCTCCGATTGCCTGGTTCAGCTGCAGTTCAGCTATCAGTCGTTCCTGTGTTGATGACCTCCTCCAACACCCTTTTATCTAAAGTATTCAGGATCAGAAAATCCATGGAGGCAGAAAGTGGGACTAATGGTTGACAGGTTTGGCAGAAATGGGTATGCAGAGTGATGATTAATGGGCATGGCTTTTCTTTGGGGTTGAAGAAAGTGCTCTGGAATTAGATAGGTGTGATAGGTTGTCACACTTTGAACAATCTAAAAATGCTGAATTATATACTTTTTAAAAGAGTGATTTCTACTATATTAATTGTCTCCTAGGTTTTAAAAAAATAAGATAAATACTAATAGAACATCAACAACACTTTTCAGACATGGTTATAGGCAAATTCTATAAATCCCCTTACTACTCTTTGTGTATTTCATGAAAAAGTTGAATAGTTGTGATTTTCACATGTTTTTTTTTCTTTGAAACCATGTAAGGCAACACCTAAACAGATAGTTGAGGAAGTTCTTTCAAGGAATGGTCAACTCTAAGAAGAGACAAAGCTGGGACAGAAAACCAGAATCTGCAAAGCACACTTGGAATGAAAGGAAAATGAAACTTCTATGTGTTTAATAAGTTTCTTGCTATTGCTGTCTGGCCAGGTGCTTCATGAAGTCTAAGCAGGTTGAAGGCACAGAAGAGAGAGCTACTTCTAACCCCACTGTGGAGAGCTGAGAGCCAGGTAGAATGGCACATTGTTGCTAGGTAAAAAAGCACCCTTTCAGGATATGACGAGTGTGAGTCAGGATTCAGGTACATCAGGCAGCCAGAATGTTTATTGCATGTTACTTTCTACTTTGAATCTCCTGTTTCATCTTTCCCCAACCAAAGTAAAGACTTCATTATTATGTATGAACATGGTCTTTTCAGCTGTTCAGAAAAGGATTAAGGGAAGTATTGATGCCCACACATCTTACCCCGAATGAGGAAAGTGAAGTCAGCAAACCCCCTGAAAATCAGTTTCATGAGAGAGAAATTCTCCAGGAAGGTCAAGGATCAGCTGTAGCATTGCCCTTCCCAGGAGGAGATGCTCCCCATCATTAACAAAATGGGAGGGTTCAGGCTATGGTTTTACTACCCTGCTGGTGGGTTTCCCTACAAAGCCACCAAAAGAAAGAAATCTAAGAGTGTCAGAGATAAATGCCAATCTCAGAAAAAGAAAATTTTCCTTGAAAAAAAAAAAAAACATCTAGTACTCTTGAGTTCACCTCTTCTCACTCCATTCATATTTTTTAAAAGCATACCTGTTTACAATTCTGGTTGTTTTGTTATGATGAAATCAAAATGTATATTCATCTCTTCAACCACATCACAAAGTAGCACAACATCTCGTTTTCACCTTCTTCATGGCACTTATCAATATCTGGATCTGTCTTTCCCATTGATTGGTTTAACCTCTTTCCCTTCTCCAGAATGCATGCTCACAGAGGCAGGACCTTGTCTTTCCCTTTTAATTTTGTGTCTTCCATTGTCTAGGGACACAGCAGGCACTCAATAGAAAGTTATGGAATAAACAAAAAAAGTGTCTTTTTGTCTTTTATTTTTAGGATGATACTGACCTAAACAATATGTGCAGTCTTACCAATCGGTCGTATCTGATCATTGTGCCATCTATTGTCAATATCCTTTGTATAAGATCCCCCTTTGGCACAAAATAAAAAATGCTGTCATGATTTCTTTGCTTTTCCATTTCATTACACACTGTCTTTATTTCTACATTCCTAATATCTGACACATGCAAGAAATCAATAAATATTAGTGGAATAACTGACTAAATTACTCAAGTGGAAATAATATTTTTAAAAAGATATTAAATTGCTTTTCCCTGACTTTTTCTGGTCTGTAACATCCCTTTGTTATACCAGAAGCCCCAAGGAAATAGTGATTATCACAGCAAAAATCTGAAGGAAAAAGGTAGGTTTCCATTTTTGATATATAGAAAAGATTATCTGTAAACTCAGGATATGCTGCAGGGACTTCACTTCCAGACCAGGGGACATAGAAAGGAGAAAGGGAATGGCAGAGAATTGTGATCAACTGCAAGTGCTCATGGGGTTTATCCTCAATAGTGTAGATAGGGTTGTGATGGAAGCACTGAAATAAGTGTGGGGAAACCAGGAACAGTGGCTCATTTCTCTGGGTCTAGTTTGGGATAGCTTTAAGCCTTCAGAGGAAGCTCTACATAGAGTTTGCTCTCTCATCCCAATGCGTGGGTAGACAGTGGGGTTGACTTCGATCACTGCAATAATGTTCTGGTTCCCCATAGCATTTAAGTGGCCTGCAATGCATCGAGAATTTCCCATTAGCCCCAGTGCAGGGACTCAGGGGGTGCTGAACATGCAGTGTGAGTATGCAAAGATGCCTCTGTATCAGAGGCAAATGGCTGATAGCCACAAGCTCAATGCAGTATGCTGGTGTCCAAGTGAGACCCACAAAAACCAGATGGTAACAGGGAACTCAGGAAGACTTCAAACGAGGAGAACAAGGGCATGAACTGCCTCGTTGCTGTGAAGGTTGCAGGCGAAGGGCCTCCGCACAACAACTTCAAGGCTCCCTGTCCCATGCCACCTCAGCTCACCGCAGCTCTTCTCTGCCCTCCCTTAGACCAGATGCCTTTACCGGGCTGACAAGCAGGGAGAGAAGAAAGCAGATCTGAGAGGCTGAATACTTACCTTGAAAGAAATTGGAATTATTTATTAAGGCTAAAAATCAGAAGAACCAAAATAACACCATTTGGACTAATTTAATTTTCCTTCATTAACCAACAGATATCTCCTTTAGAGTTAAATTAGTTCAACTATTGAAAATAAATAATTTATAAAAATACATAGAATGACAGGTGCAACTCACCCTATGGATAAGGAAAACAGGAAGCAGAGGACCTGATTTTTACATGCCAATCAAGCCAAACAAGCTGCCTAACCCTGGTCTAAAGAGTACAGTATTCGAGTAACCTCCAGGTATTTCATGGCCTCTTTGTTATCTATGAAATGAGCTATGGATGGGGTGGTAGGATTAGGAAATTTGTGAAAAACAGGACACTTCTGATATCCTAAGATTCTTATGAATACTCAGGTTAGGGGAAAACACCATTTTACTAAGACTATTGGTGGGCAATGGGATTGCATGTTAGTATGGCAGGAGAATGACCCTCTTTCTGATTCACAAGTAGCTTAAACTTCAAAACCTTAACTTTAGTATTAGGCTACATAAGATGGAGTTAATTATATTGGTTACCTAAATTAAGAGTATTTTTCACCATCCTTCACATATTAAGGAAATTCAGCAGTATTTGTTCTCATTAATAGCCTCTAGTCAAACCACCATGGGAAATTTAGGAAATCTTAGAGTGTTTTCTAGATAAAAACAGCATGAAATTCTGTTTAAATAATATGGTGACATGCTAGACAAGTGACATAAGTGAATTCTTTTAATATATGCCCTAGGAAATGCACCCTATATAATAAACAATACTTTGGATAAAAAAATGTGATGCCACCTCATGTTAATTACCAAATTTTCTCTCAAAAAATGTTTATTATTGCTCAGCACTATATCTAAATGAGGTGACAGGGGAAAAGCTAGAAAGGTGAGAGCAAGAGAGAGAGATAGAATAAGACTATGAACTCACTCTAGAAAGAGCCTTTGCCACTTGTGAAACATATGGAAGGAACTGGAGACCCACAGAAACACAGTCAGAGGCATAAAGAATTATACAGGGAGCTTAAATGAGAGCACACACTCTGCATAAGCTTGCCACTAACCACCTGCATGTCAGCGTGCCATTAGGACTCTTCTCCCTCAAAAACAAATGAGCACCAGCATTGGAAAATAAGAAAGGTTATAGTAGCTGAAAAAGAGGAGGGCACCAAGTTGTCATCATCTCTTGTCAAAGAAGTCATTTGAGAAGTAATCAGCTATGTAACCCAAAAGATGGAAAAACTGTGATATTATTGATCAAATTTGATTATAATTTAGTGTAGGTTTTCAAGAAGATAAAGTTTTAGTCTCACAATATGTTATGCTGTGGCATCAAGCTGGTATGGAGTTTAAACATGTGTGTCTGTGTGTGTATGTGTGTGTGTGAGAGAGAGAGAGAGAAAGAGAGAGAGAAAAGAAGAAGGCAGAGACTGTGTGGGTATGTAAAACTTTTGTAGCTGGACTCCAAGCAAATATAAAATTACCTACCTAAATTTTACTCCTGGATAACTTCAATAAAAATAAATTGTAACAGCTCTCTCCAAGAAACACAAGCTCTCTCCAAGTAACACGTTTCTCAGCATCTCTACTTAGCATTTATCTTACATGTTTCTTTTGAAGAATTCAAGATATAATTAGCAATGCTTGGAAACTTACATAATCATCAAAAGATCTTGCACTTTTGTTTTTAGTGCCTTTTAAGCCAGACTTTTTTTTTTCACTTAAAATAAATGTAGTGTTTTTGTTTTATATACTTGTTATAAAAATAATCACATGTGTCCTCATCTGCTCGAGCTGCCATAACAAAACTATAGACTGAGTGGCTTAAACAATAGAAATTTATTTTCTTACAGTTCTGAAGGCTGGAAAGTCTAAGATCTAGGTCGCTCAGGGTTCAGGGTTCAGTTTCTGGTGTGGGCTCTCTGCTGCCTTGCTGAGGGCCATCTTCTCATTCATTCTGTCCTTATAAGGTGGAAGGAGGAGAGCCAGCTCCCTGCTGTCTCTTCTAATCAGAACACTAATCCTACCAGATCAGGGATCTATCCTTGTGACCTTATTTAAACTCAATTACTTCTTTAGAGATCCCATCTCCAAGTACAGTCATATTGGGGATTAGGGCTTCAACATATAAAATAACTTTGGGGGGGAGGACACAAATACCATGTTCATTGAAGAAATAGTCTCAAATAGCAAAAAGACAAAAAGATTAACCATTATCTTAGCATCCCATTGGTGGCCCTATCAACATTCTGGTATATTTATTCAGGTCTCTTTCCTAATCTATACACATGTAAAAATATTTTTGATAGTATTGTATTGAAGGTAATATTTTTCCAATGAATTAGGAAGATTTTACAAGGGAAACAGTAGAGACCATGCGCCCAAGGCAAAGGTGCTAATGGCAGGGAATTAGTAGCCATCACAAAGATTTGAGCTCGTCATTTACGCTGGTCAAGCTGAAATAATAAGGTTTCTTAGAAAACCCATCAAGTAACTAAAATTGCCTTCCCTGATCATTCTGTCAGTCTGCTCAAGGACAAACTGCCCTCCTTGATGGCTTTCAGCTACTTATTTTACCCAAGGAAAGAAAGAGTTTTGTCCCACAAAGATAAACAGTGATTCTAATTTTCAACCAAAGTACAAAACCAATTTAATAGAAAAAAGGTAACTACATTAGTTATGCTTCATGCTTCATCCAGAGAAGCAGAACCAGGATAAGGAATTGTTTTATGTAGTTGTGGGGACTGAAAAGGCAATCCCAAATTCCACAGATAAATAGAAAGGAAAGATCACATGCAGTCTAGACCCCCATGAGCATTAATGGGAACCCTACCAGGGTGGACAGAAACCAGTATTCATTCTTGTTGCCTCTGAGCTTGGTGATGAGAGTCTCCAGTAAAAACCAGACCCTTCATCATGGAGAGCTAAATGCATACACTTGGCCCAGGCATCAAACTTAAGAAAGCCAGGAGGAAGAAACAGCAAGCTGCCTCACACCGACAAGGTAGATCAGCAGATCAGCAACGCAAGGTGACTGTAGGGTCCCAGAATGCAGAAAGATTCAACAGTGTTCTCTTCCCTCTGCATTATGGAGTTCCTGAATGCCCTGTGAAGGGCCTGAAATTCCTCATTAAAAGGTTTCCAGTTAATTAAGTCAAACCCACACAAGATGTTCTACCTTTTTATTAACTCAAAATCAACTAATTGGGAATGGTAATTACATCTGCAAAGTCTTTTTACAGTTGCACCTACATTAGTCTTTCATTGAGTAAGTAGGAGAAGGTCTGTAAATGCTTACACTTTATACAAGAATTGGCTCAACATGGGTCAGAGACCTAACATAAGATAGGAAGCTATAAAACTTTTACAAGAAAACATAGGAGAAAATCATTGTGACCTAGAGGTAGACAAAGTGTTCTTCCATGACACCAAAACATGGTCCATAAAGGGTGAATCTGAGAACTTGGACTCCATCAAAAATAAAAACTTTTGTACCTCAAAAGTCCCTGTTAAGAGGGTGAAAACAAGCCAGAGGTTGGGAAAAAGTATTTCCAAATCACGTATCTGATAAACGCACTTATATTCTGAATATATGAGTAATTCTTAAAACACAACAATATAAAAAAAAACTCAATTTGAAAATTAACAAAGAAACTGGACACTTAACCAATGAAGATCTATTAACCCTGTGAGTAGTGGTTTTTTTCATGCTCACTGACCCCCGAAAGTGAGTTGTTCTTTTTCAAAAAATGAAATTAGTTCCAGTTACAGATTTTTAACTTAAATCATGTTTGTTTGATAACCAATTGATGAAAATAAGAAAACATATATTTGCCTTTTTTAATGTTGCCTTACACATTTTTAAAATAAAAATTTTTGTACTATCATACTCTGGATGGTCAGGAGGCACAAGGACGTACATGAACATTCTGTACTGGTCAAAGAGTTTTTAACACATTGATAGTTGTTCAACATCACAAACCATTACGGAAATACAAATTAGAATCATGATGAGGCACTACAACACATCTACTAGAATAGCTAAATTAAAACAAAATACTGACAATGCCAAGTGCTTGCAAATGGAATTCTCTGGAAAAGTTTGGTGGTTTCTTATAAAGTAAAATAAACTCTTACTTATAACCCACCAATCTCACCCATGCGTATTTACCCTAGAGTAATGACAACTTATTTTACTAGTTTTCTAAGATTGACATAACAAAATAAAACAAACTGGATAGCTTAAACAACAAAATTTATTTTCTTACACTTCTAGATGTTAGAAGTCTGAGATCAAGGTGTCGGCAGAGTTGGTTTCTTCAGAAACATCTTCTTGTGGCTTGTAGATGGCCATCTTCTTCCTGTGTCTTCCTGTGACTTCCCTCTATAGCTGTCTGTGTCTGAATTACCTCCTATTAAGAGGATACCTGTCATATGGGATTAAGGCCCACTCTAATGATGTCATTATTACATCTTTAAAGACCCTCTCTTCAAATAGTCACGTTCTGAGGTACTGGGGTTAGGACTTCAATCTATAAATTGGGGGGAACATAATTCAGCCAATAATACTTCCTCTTTTGGTGACCAAAAATGCATGTCCTTCTCACATGCAAAATGTATTCACCCTGTTTGAAGAGCCTTTAAAGTCTTAACCTATTCGACCATCAATTCTAAATCAAAACTTTTATCTAAATTAAGAGTGAGTAAGACTTGAGATATAATTTATTCTAAGGCAGAACTCCTCTCCAGCTATAAACCTGAGAAGCCAGAAAAACAATCACCTGCTTGTGGTATACAAGGACACAACAGAACTTACTATAAGTATAAATGTCATAATTGCCATCATTTAATTTGCTGCATGGGTTAGACATTCACATTGCAAAAGGGAGAAAAAAAAAAGGGGGTCCCAAGCAAGCCTAAAACATAGAAAGGCAATTCTCATTAGCTATCAAGGCTTGAGAATAATTCTCTTTAATGCAGTGCTCTGTCTCTAGGCCCACTGGAATAGCCCCGACTTCTCAGAGCATAAACATGGCAGCCCTGCTGGCCCATCCCTAAGCAGCGGCGCTTGCTCTACTTAAACCAAGAAGATCTCCACCCCCCTCCCCCCCCCGCCATTCTCTGAAACCTAGGAGGTGACCTTACCCTCTGAAACCAAGTAAGAGACAACCTTAACTTGCAGGCTTGTGAACTGTGCACCCATGTTAGCAATACTCACTCTAGTGACCTATAAAGCACCTTCAGGTTATTCTTTCCTTTCCTAGAAGGATAATGCAAGTGATAACCAAACAACTCTATTGGCCTGTCTTGTAGAATCCCAGAAATCCATAGCCTTCTCATTTCACCCTATCTCTGATCCTTACAGTCAAAACTGGCAGCATTTCGATTGGCATGAAATTCTCAAAACACTTGTTAGTCTCCAGTGCAATTCCCAGGGATCCAAGGCATCAGAAAAGAAATCTCCGCAGATCTTTCCTGGATAACTTAATCTCTATTTCCAGCTTCTGCTGAGATGGTTGAGTGCATCCATGACTCACATGTGTAATCTCTAACAAATGGTTGTCTACCAGGGCTCTGATATTTGCCTCTATTTTGCAGTATGGATCAGCTGATTATTTTCTAAAATGTAAAATTCTGGTTTCTTTTTGTTTAGCAATTTCTTTTTCCATTTATCTCTCTCCTCCAGCATTTTACCTGAAGCGGCAAGGAGAAACTAGGCCATGGCTTCAGCACTGCTTACGTATTTCCTCAGCTAAATATCCAAGTTTGTCATTTGCAAGTTCTGCTTTTCACAAAACACAGGAACACAATTCAGCCAAGTTCTTTGTCACTTTATAATAAGAATCACCTTTCCTCCTGTTTTCAGTAACACAAAAACCTGTCCATAAATTTTATAGCAACTCCATACATAATTGCCCAAAGCTGGACAGAATCCAAATGTCCTTTAACAGGTGAATGGATAAACAAACTTTGAGACATCCATCATGGAATTCTACTCAGCAATAAAAAGGAATGGGCTATTAATACACACAACAACTTTGATGTGTCTCAAAGGCATATGCTAAACTAAACAAGGTAATTTTAAAGTTTATATATGGTATGATCTCATTTATATGACATTTTCAAAAACAAGACAGAACTATAGTGATTTCCAGGGGTTAAGGTGGGTCAAGGATATGACTATAAAAAGATTCCATTGAAGGAATTATTTTGAGTGGTGGATTATTTTGCATTCTCATTGTGGTGATGGTTACATGAATCACTATAGATATCAAAATTCATAGAATTTTATACTATAAGAAGTCAATTTTACTGTGTGATAATCTTTTAAGTAAAATAAAACTGTCAAAATTTTAATCTCTCTTGGTCTGAATTTCTAAACCCTACCCTAAGAAGCTGTGATTTACACCATAAAATTTTCTTAAACTCTCACCAAATATAATTATTACAGAAAAAAAAGAACTATGAGACTCAGACTGACTCAAACTCTGACAGATTTTTACCTTGCTCAAGTCTGACCTTTTGTGATTCTACCAGAATTAGTATTACTGTCATATGCCCAAGAGTTGTAAACTGCCTTCCAAGTATCTCCAGACATACTTCTGCATGATACCAAATAAGGAGGGAAGATATATTGAATAAGATATAAAAGTCTGCCTTAAAGGGACCACTTCAAGGACTTTCAACTACAAATTCTGCTCTTAAACTTCAGGTCCTACAACTATGGATTATTGTTTCCTGATGTAAACACTGACCAAAACCCTACAATCTGATTGTCTATTCCCTCTGGAGAGCAAACCCTATGGCTTATTTTTTTAAAAGAGGAAATAGAAAGCTGCTAAAAAAAAAAAACTGGATTATAGATAGTTGTACTCATCAACTTTTAAATCAAAATGAATGCCTAAAGCAAAGAACTTTGTTTTCTTCTCTTACTGGTTCTTACAGTTGGTTCAGAACACAGGGTTAAAATCCCCTCCCCCGGGGTTTTCTACTGATCTCTTCATTGTCTTCGTTCCTGTGAAAACTGAATTCCCTAATTCACCTCTCAAAGAGCACTGCCTATTTTTCCAACTGTCAGATTTGTCTTCCAGCCCCAGATCTCTCTAGTAAGAATTTTATGGCCATACCCAAAAGTGCAAATGGCACTGCAGTTCACCCCAAAACTAATCAACTTATTCCTTTACATATTCAGAACAGAAATCTTATTATTTTTGACACATCTTAATTGGACTTTAGTCCCTACAATTAACTGCTGGTATTGATATCTCCCAGGGCCTCAAAAGAACTTAAGAAACATTAGGGATAAGAGTGGTTATACTCTAGTTATTTTATCAAGAATCTACTTGGAAATAAGTATATGATCTATTTAATTTCATCTAAGTCATTTGTCCCCCACAATGAGAGTACTTGGCCTTGACAATTAGATAAACAATACAGTTATGTCCCTTGGATGTGTACACCCAGGAACATTCTTCTGTGTAATCCGTTGACCTTTCCAAGCTTACCATGCACAATTGGACTACCACCACTACTCACCAACCACCTATCCCTGTTGCTCCTTTCTCAGTAAGAGCTTGACATACTGTTCAATAGAAGGGGTCTGAGATTTTGAATTTCCCCAGATTATAAAAGGACTTCTACTATGAATAAAAATTGATATACAAACTATATAAGCTGAAGTATTTTCCCCATTACCACCCATATAGCAACTGAAAGGGTTTAAACTTTAGAAGTGAGACCAGCCTAAACTCACTGATTAAAGAAATCCTATAATAGATGTGTACTTGACTACTTACTGGCCAGTCAATGCAGAATCTGCACAACTAATAATATATGTTATGCCTGACCAGGCAGTGGCGCAAAGTATAGAGCAGTGGTTCTCAACCTGTGGGTCGCAACCCCGGCGGGGGGTCGAACGACCAAAACACAGGGGTCGCCTAAAGCCATCGTAAATACATATTTAACCCCTGTGTTTTGGTCCTTCGACCCCCGCGGGGGTCGTGACCCACAGGTTGAGAACCGCTGGTATAGAGCATCAGACTGGGACACAGAGAACCCAGGTTTGAAACCCTGAGTTCACCAGCTTGAGCTGGGGTTGCTGGCTTGAGCATGGGATCATAGACATGACCCCATGGTAGCTGGCTTGAGCCCAAAGTCACTGGCTTGAGCAAGAGGTCACTTGCTCTGCAGTAGCACCCCCCTCATCAAGGCACATATGACAAAGCAATCAATGAACAACTAAGGTGCTGCAACGAAGAATTGATGCTTCTCATTTCTCTTCCTTCCAGTCTGTTTGTCCTTATCTGTCCCTCCCTCTATCTCCCTCTCTCTCTGTCATAATCAATCAATCAATCAATAATATATGTTATTGTGTCTGGGTGAACACTTCAAGGGAAGAAGTCCAATCCATACACTAAAAGAGGGAACCACCTCGTTATCAAAGGTTGGCCAAACTATCCCATGGAATCTGATCTCTGGTAAGTTCTGGTCTAACTAGAATACTGGATTCGGAGTGAGTTCCAACATTTCTGTGGTTGTTACCCCTGTACTTCTTGCTTCCCTATTTTCTGATATCCAGGTGCTTCAATAATACTGAATAGTTATTACCCGAAAACTATATGCCCTTGACAGTGGTACAGTGAAAAGGGGCTGAAGTTTTCACAGTCCACTCGGTATCACTGGGACAAGGGTTGACTAAAAGAGGAGGTTGGGAATCACCATACAGGCAGTGGTGCTGACCTGGCTGAATTAACAGAGGTGATGGTGTTATAGGGAGGACATCTGCAGCCAACAGACACAAATCTATCATTTATGCTCTGTTCTGAAACACAAGGTTTCTTAGGAAAGCTACAAATAATTCAATTGTCTTTCCTATTAACTCTGTCAGTTTGCTTAAGGTCAGAAAGCCCTCTGTGATGATGGCTTTCTATTGTTCAGCTTACCAAGGGGAAAGGGGGTAAAAGATTCTGTTCCATGGACATTGGCAAATTTGCCTCTTGAAATCTGTCTTGATTTTAGCCTTCGGAAAATCTATATTTGATGTTTCATGGCACTCCAACTAAGTGTATTATGGACAGTTTATCATGGTATGGAGATATATGTTTTCTGCTGTACGTATATAACAAACTTTAGTCAACCCTGCCTTAATGGAAAATTTTTTACACATTATATTTTTCATGATTATTTCCTTTAAGGAACCTTTGGAAGTGAACATACTCGAAAAATGAGTTTCAAAATATTGAGAATTTGAAAGATATTACCAATTTGTGTTCCAGAAAGATCCTACCAAATTACTTTCCTCCCACATTTTACCTTATTTTACCACATCATTGTTAGAGACAACATTATTGCTCATTTTAATCTTTGTCACTTAAAAAAAATAACAATGTTGACTTTTTTCATTCTAATTTGTATTTTCACTTTAATTTTATTTTATTGAATAGTCTTTAGCTTGACATACTTTATGTAAGTTTTCTATGCCATTCGCCTTGCATTTAAAATCAGCTAACTTCCTTGTCCATGTACTTTGTATGCTTTCTTTCTCTTCTATTGATTATAATAGCTTTGTGTGTATATTAATTAATTACATATGTTAATTTCATGCAGTAAAATTTTACAAAAATATATATTCTTTACACATGTAATCTTAATCAAAAATCACAGCTGGAATTTCTATGGAACTTAATGATCTGATTATTAAATTAATCTGCAAGAATTATATATGAGAAGAGTTGAAACTTTTGGAAAAAAGTTCACTTCCTCTCTACTGAGTATATATTATACAATAGCATTTCAAACTGGAACAAATGACTATCTCTAAGAGAAAAAGAAAAAAGGTTGTGTGTGGGGTTTTTTAAGTGAGAAAAGGTAAGATAATGAGGCAGACTCCTGCATGTTTTTAAACCAGGATCCACCCAGCAATCCCATCTGGACCCAATGCTCAAGTCAACCAAGTTATACTCAGTGCTGGGGCCACACTGGAATCAGTCGAGCCCCTGGCTAAGAAAGGGGAAAGAGGAAAGAAGGGGGAGAGAAGCAGATGTTTGTTTCTCATGTGTTCCCTGACTGGAACTGAACCCAGGATGTCCACATACGGGGCAGACACTCTATCCACTGAGCCACCATCCAGGGCTGAAAAGTGATGTTCTATGTCACAGAATACAATAACAACAACAAAGTATCATTTTGTATGATCTCCCTATCTAAAACTAAATTCAAATCTGTAAACCTGATCAGAGAAAAATAATTTTTAAATAAATGCCTTTATTTTAGAGTCATTTTAACTTTAAAAAGCAGTTGCAAACATAATACAAAAGACTACTATACATCCCTCACTCAATTTCTCTTATTGCTAATATCTTCTTTTTTTTTTTTTTTTTTTTTTTTTTCTTTTTTTTGCATTTTTCTGAAGCTGGAAACAGGGAGAGACAGTCAGACAGACTCCCGCATGCGCCCGACCGGGATCCACCCGGCACGCCCACCATGGGGCGACGCTCTGCCCACCAGGGGGCGATGCTCTGCCCATCCTGGGCGTCACCATGTTGCGACCAGAGCCAGTCTAGCGCCTGGGGCAGAGGCCAAGGAGCCATCCCCAGCGCCCGGGCCATCTTTGCTCCAATGGAGCCTTGGCTGCGGGAGGGAAGAGAGAGACAGAGAGGAAGGCACGGCGGAGGGGTTGAGAAGCAAATGGGCGCTTCTCCTGTGTGCCCTGGCCGGGAATCGCTAATATCTTCTATTACTAAGGTACATTTGTCCAAACTAACTACCAAAACCTTGGTTCATTACTATTAACTATGAGACCTCATTTGGATTTTACTTTTTTCATTACTACCTTTTTTCGTACATATGATAGGAAAACTTATGATGTTAGAAAAACTTGGCCCTGGTTGGTTGGCTCAGTGTTAGAGCATCAGCCAGGCATGTGGAAGTCCCAGGTTTGATTCCTGGTCAGGGCACACAGAGGAAGCGACTATCTGCTTCTCCACCTCTTGTGGGGGACAAGCTGTAAGCTGACAAAGCCCTTACAACCCTCCCCCACATTCCTGGTTTGAGTGAATTGCTAAAGGCAAATCTATATTCCCTTTCTCTTACCCTTTGTAGAGGAATTGCTAGATAAAACGATTTGCATGACTTTGTATCGAAGACTTCCTTGCTTAAATTCATGGGAATACCCAAGTGGCAAGGTGCTTTGTTCTCTGCATCTTAAAATAAAGCTTTTGGGGGGAGCAGGTGAGCTCTGGCTTGCCGTCAGCCTGCCAGGTGACTTCCAGATCCCATTCTTTATCTCTCTGTGTTTGTTTATTTATTTATCTCCCACTATGTTCTCACTCAGGACTGGACCTGGTTCACAACAATCCTTCCCTCTCCATTTCTCTCTCTCTCTCTCTCTCTCTCTCTCTTTCTTTCCCCCTCCTGCAGCCATGGCTCAAATGGTTTGAGCAAAGTTGGCCCTGGGCACTGAGGTTGGCTCCATGGTCTCATCTGAGGCACTAAAATAGCAGCTCAGTTGCTGAGCAAGGAAACAGCAGCCCAGACAGGCAGACCATCGCCTGGTAGGGGGTTGGTGGATCCCGGTTGGGGCTCACGCATTAGTCTGTCTCTGCCTCCCTGCCTCTCACTTAATAAAAAAGAGGGGGAAAAAAGAAAAACTTTTCTGGCCTGACTTGTGGTGGTGCAGTAGATAAAGTGCGACATGGAACACTGAGGTCACCAGTTCAAAACCCTGGACTTGTCCAATCAAGGCACATATGAGAGTTGATACTTCTGCTTCTTCCCCCCTTCCTTTTCTCTCCCTTTTCTTTCTACAATAAATAAATAAATGAAATCTTTTATAAAAAAAAGTTTTCTAAAGAGGAAATGAAACTCAGTTATTATCAAGAAAAAGTGAATAGATTTGGCTACATAATAATTGAAATGTTTCTGTATTAAAAACCCTGCGCACATAATATAGAGCCAACTAAAGTGTCAGTGAATGTTTATTAATATAGTCATTCATTCCAAAAATATTACTGAGAGCTTTACTCAGCCCTAGAGACAGAGCAGTACACAAAAGAGACAAACTCTTGTGTATCCCTGACACTGACTTCTAATGAGAAAGAAGAGACAAAAAAAATACATAGTACAGAATTCAGTCTATTAAAAGATGTTAAGTGCTTTGGATAAAAATAAAGCAAGGAGGGAATGGGAGTTCAAGGTGGCAGTGGTGAGGCCAAGGTAAGTACAACATTTTAAAAGACTGGTGAAGCTCACCTTCAATAAGAAAGTATGGCATTTAGAAAAAAAGACTTAAGAGGTAAGAAGGACAGAAACTGTGTACACATCTGTGGCAGAGACAAGAGCCACATGAAGTCTTGATGCACGTTCCCGATAGCTGAAAGGGAGGAGACGGGAGATGAATCTCAGGTGTGATCGCAGTGGTAACAGGGGCCAGATTCAGAAAGGCCTCCAAGGCCAGTGTTAGGACTTCTTTTTGTTTGATTGATTTCAGTTTTGTTTTACTTTCTTTTTTATTTTATTTTTTTCAATTTTTTTATTGATTTGATGGGTGGCGGGAAGGGAAGCATCTGCTTCTTGTACGGGCCCTGACCGGAAATTGAACTTGGCACCGGGACCCCGGCATGTCCAGACAACACTCTACTCACTTAGCCATCCAGCCAGGGTCTGTTTTACTTTCCTCTCAATGAGTATATAGTGAAACAAAATGTAATATTTCTAATCTACTAATAAAATACAAATAACAACAATAATATTATCAGCAACTTTAAGGACAAAATACAAATTAATACTAGGAAGCTTAATTTCCTGTGTTAAAAATTAGGGAAGAGATTTTCCTTCACTCTTATTTTTAGAGCATTAATTTTAAAATAGTTATAATTGTAGAGTATTTCTCATATCTTTGAAATGTATATAAATACTTTTTAAAACTAGAGAGGTCTTTTGATTTCGGACTGTCCTTTCCAGGACCTGGGAGCCATCTCTGAAATGTATCCTCAAGGGAGACAGCACCCCACTCTTCTGAGTTCCTCGGGAAATTAAGAGCCTAAGTTTGATGGGCACCTTGCTACCAGCTGAAAAATCACTTCTTGCTATAAGAATTTGAAGTTTGTTTTTCCTCTAGATAAAACCATTTTGTTAACACTGATAGTCACCACAATTACCAGGCGAATCTAAGGTAAACTATGTGTGACAAATGGTGCTGTTCATTCCTCTTACTTGAGGACTAGTTATTGTTTACCTTGAAATCATATATGGAATGGGTTGTGTCTGCTTGGCTATGTAAGGGGTGACAGTTCTTATTGTCTTTGATATCTCTTAGTGAATTGCCTGTGATGTGCATCACATTTTGACTTATAATAAATAATAATAAAACTTTTCTTTCTTTCCTAACTTTGTGGGGAGGTTTTCTGGGTTAAGAGAAAATTTTGTTTATAATTTTATTTCCCCAACACAGCCCATACTGAGCGCTTGCTATGTGTTAGGCACTGCACTGAGTATTTCATGTTTAACATTCTCATATAATCAATAAGAAACTTAAATCAATAAGAAGAGTCAAACAACCCAGTAGGAAACTAGGAAAGAACTATAAATGGCAAATAAACATAAAAATATATCAGTCTTCATAGTAATAAATGAAAACTAAAACAAATTAGTTTCCTTTAATTGATTGACCAAAAGTTTTTTTCTTTTTAAAATAGTATCAATGGTTTGACAAGAGCATGGCAGGAGATGCACTCAGATACTATTAAGGGACTCGAAAGTAGAAAAAAATGTTTAGACTGCACTGCCACAACTGTCAAATGAAATCAGAGATACCCATATACACGTATGTATGTATATAATCTTTAATGTGCTTTTCTCTTTGCCTTCCCAAAATGCAAGACTTTTGCCTTTTTTCTCCCTAAGCTTCCATCTGCCTGGAAGAACACTCGTTTGTTTAAATAGAAAAACTAAGGAAATGTGAAGTCTGTCAGAACAGAAATACAAGGGCAGGCAAAGTAAGTTTACAGTTGTTTATATGGAAAATAATACAATAATTAATAAATAATAATGCAAGAATCAACTCTGTGTTTTGCGTACTCACGACTGCAAACTGACTTTTGGCCACCCCTGTATATAACAGACAATAGTTTGTCAAGTCGGGATACTGCCTTCCCTAAGTATTTCCCAGATTCCCTCATCTCCCTCTAGGACAACAACAACCAAGATTGGAGCACTTCATCCATAAAGTTCTTTTCTAATCTGGAGGAGACTGACCTGGCCTCTTCTGAGGCTTGGGAGGAGTCAGGAAGAGAGAAGAGGTTACAAAGGGAAAAGAAAAGAAAATTTGCTCCCTCCAGTCAGGAATGTTTTGAGAGGAGAGAGAGAGGAAAAGGTGTGGGTTAAAAAACAACAGAGGAGTGCCTTCTTACCATTTCTGGGCTCTAGCTCAGAGATGGAGAGGTATACTGTATTATGTAATATTGGGTAATAATGAAGTTTAAAGGGGAGCCATTGGTGTATACCAGTTGAGAAATACAGAAAGAACTTCAGTGGCTGCTTCCCATCCCTCCCCAGTGCGTCACCCACGAAATCTGGCGGTGCAGCATTATCCAGCAGGAAGCTTAGTCTTCTCAATCCACTCTCAAGTGCTAGGTGTAGAGGCCACAATACATGAAGCTGGCCAGCCACAGAGGCGCGGGGGGGGGGGGGGGGGGGGGGGGGGGGGGGGGGGGGGGGGGGGGGGGGGGGGGGGGGGGGGGGCGGGGAATCTATTCAATAGACTGACCTAAGGTGCAGCATTACAGGGGCTGCAACCAATGAGATCTAAAGTAGGGTGGAGTCAGCCAGAGACTCTGCTGGGCTCCAACCAAGCCAAGAGAGACAAACCTAGAGTTATACCAGCTTACAACTCCAACCAGCCATAAATACCAGCAAGCAAGTGACTTCAGGAAAGACCATTTAGAACTCTTGTCCTCTGCCTTCACATCTCCAGAGTTCAATTTTGCAATCGCACATGTGAATTCATTAAACAAGAAATTCCACTCCTAGGGTACCTATTGTACAGAAATTCGTGCACATGCGCCCAAGATAATCTAGATAGATTATTTGCAACAACCAAATATTAGTCAATGGCACACACATTCACAAGAGTGAAGTAATAGTCTACCATAAACACCACCACAATGCTCAGCCTCAACTCCATTTCCGGGGCAGAGGGCTGAATGGATTTCAGTGGACACTGAACAGTTTTCACCCTACCACCTCTTAGCTTTTGTAGGAATAACCTGGAATAATTTTAAAATATTATTTAGCATTCCATTCTAATTTTATTTTTCAATAATCCTACAATCATAACAGATAATTTTTAAGTTTTTTCCTCTGTTTTATGGGCTTTCTCACTGTCATTTGTTTTTCTCCTTTCTCATTTATATGTTCTCCATTTCATTGCATTTCTCATTTAGTTACAAATATTGTATTGATTTATATTTTCAGAAACAGCACGTTGGTAATTTGCCTTCTGATTCCTTCCAGCTCTCAGGATGCCTTTCTATTGCTCTTATACATGAGTAACCTTTGGATCAGACACATAATACTTGGTCACAATGATTTTTGCCACCAGTTCTGACGTGCTGTTTAATTGTCTGCTGTAATTGAAAGTTTCCAAGGAAAAGTTTGATTAGCAGCCACCAGAATTTTCTGCCTAGATACAGAAATTTCAATAAGATAGTCTACATATGGGTCATTTAATTAATAATTTTCCCAATTACATAACTGATTTAAAGATTCAAGTCTCTCTTGAACCTGGGAAAATTTTGTAATTTTTTTCTCTATTGTTTCTCCAGTATTCTCTCTCTTTCTCCCTTGGGAACTTCCATTATATTCAATCTCCTGAATAAGATCATCCTGACTTTTCTTCATTCAGGGTAATTAATTTCTATATCATTATTAAAGTGTTCCTCTGTGTTCAAGTTGTTCTGTGTACCTTTTTACCACAACATACAACTGCTAAATCTTTTCAGTATTGCCTGCTGGGGAGGGGAATATTTTTATTTTGATAAAACTCAAAAGCACAGAAAAGATTTATTGTGTATTTTTATATTATAAAGACCGGGGCTGTTTTTTTAGTCATTCTTTACCTTAAAGAGTTCCCTTTTTCATAGATGCAATGCCCTTTTAAGAAAAACACACACAAAAAAAAAATAAATAAAATAAAATAAAAGATTCTTAAATTATCTCCAGTTCCAGGCAGTAAGTTTGTTTCACAGGGATATTTGCTCTGATATCTTTAAATCCTTTCCTGCCGAAGGACTGAGATTTTTGTATGTCTGTTGTCTTTTTTCTACTTTTTTGTCCTTAAAGTGTGGGTGACTGTTGTGGTAATGTGGGAGGTAAGAATAGTCTATTGTCCCAGAATTAGGAAAGAAGACTTTTTAAAAAGATTGTATGTTCTCTTTAAAAATTCTTTGTGATCCATATAGAAAGAAGGCAACCTTCAGCTTGCAGTATCTATTTCCACAGATCAGACTTGGCCGTTGGTCTGGAGGGGAGGTGGGATGGGCAGAGGTGCCCTCAGGTCAGGGTCTCTACAGCTGTGGTAAAGAGTTCCTTTTCAGTTTTTCCTTGAGTCTCTCACTAAGCAAGAGATTTATTGCCTTCCTTTTCTAACAGACATGAATTCTCCTGTTAGATGCAAGACAGAGGAAGGACCATCTTCTTAGACTTAGTTCAATCTATTAGGATCACCAGGAAAATACCCTCCCTCCCAAAAGCAACAAGATCCCTTGATAGAATCCATGGAATAATTTTTCTACTTTAAAAAATATATATTTTTAAAAATTGTTTTATGTAAGGCATTTTTATGTTTCATATAAAGGCTATTGTTCCTAGTATAACAAAGTTCCTG
Source organism: Saccopteryx leptura (assembly GCF_036850995.1). Taxonomy (NCBI): domain Eukaryota; kingdom Metazoa; phylum Chordata; class Mammalia; order Chiroptera; family Emballonuridae; genus Saccopteryx; species Saccopteryx leptura. Next base: position 229,330,447 of record NC_089505.1, on the reverse strand, counting down.
TGAGAGGACTGTGTGGACGTAAATAAAGAATAAATAACATAGGTAAATCCCACACGCACGCTATATCTTTGATTAGGAAGTTGTGGATGTTGAAGACTTACTTATGAATCTTATGAATTGAGAGGGAAGCTGTTGTGAAGTCAAATGGGATCCAACCATGCAGGTTTATGAGCTCTTTACCTGAAAAGAGGCCTTATGGCATTAAGCACTGGATGACTATGAATATTTCAACCTCAGCCAAAGCAAAACCTCTGCCCTCTATGCCCTGAGCAAAAGAAGTTTCAGTCAGAACAATGCTTCCGACTGGCTGAAAGGAAAGCCCAGATAGCCCACTGTGACTCCCTTTACTTCATTACTTATTACTCCTGTCTCCTTGGTAGCACTGTGGGAGCATGCAGCTTGGAGCCAAAGAACCTTCACACAAGCAAGGACTCCCACCTTTAAGCTGAGGACCAAAAGGAGAGGAAATGGTCTTATATTGTGTAACCCTTTGAGTAGTACAAACATTTATATACATCCTCGTGCCTCCTGACCATCCAGAGTAACTGGAACTAATTTTATTTTTTGGAAAAAAACTCCCAGGGGTCAGTGAACATGAAAAAAAACTCACTACTCAAAGGAGTAGGCATTGCAGTTGGTAAGAAATACAAGCATATGTGACAACTGTCAGGTAGGTTTTGCCTTTGAAACCCAGCCATTTCACTCTCAATTCTGTTAAGTGTTCTAGAAACACAATCTAAGCCTGAGAGGAAAATGTTCCCACTGCTGGCCACTCCTCTGCATCAACCATGAGCTGAGAACGCATGCCGGTGACTCTTTCTTGACACTTGCACATGCTCACAGCCTCTGGAAGAACTGAGATTGGCTCACCACCATAACTTCTCAAGGGCTGGCTGCTGCCTTCGCCCCGCACGGCTCTCAGGGCACTGCCCTGCTCAGGATGGCACACTAGCTGCGCAAGCCCGCTTCCCTCCCACACATGCAGTTTGGTCAGACCCCGCTGTGGTCACCTGTAGTATCTTACCCAGATTCTTCCTGCATATGGAGGGCAAGTTATAGGCTTTTTTCATGGTTGTTTTTTGTTTTGTTTATTTGTTTTTATTCTTTTGGCCATGTCAGTGGAATCTGGGCAGGTAACAGGAATTAAAATCATGTAGTTAGTTTGTCTTCTTGAAGCAGATTTCAAACCATTTATTTTAGATTCCTGTCCTGCAAGCCCGGACAGTCCATCGACAATGTGTTAGGTGAAGGTGTTTGGCAGTCAGTGCTGTGGTAAAACCACTGAGCCTGATTTACAGAGGAAACTGTAAGCTGAGATGAAGAGAAAATAAAAACTGGTATTTCAGAGGACAGGGAATTAGAAATTTCTGAATTCTTGTCTTTAGCATTGAGTCAGGCCATAATTCAAGGCCAATGTCCTCATCTCTGTATGTCAGTTTCACCTCCTATAAAGTAAACAGGAAAATGCACAGTCCAGTCCCTAATGCCACCTGCAGGAAAACAGCTGTGGACAGGGAGAGGAGGTGGCAGTCCGTGCATTAGCATGGGCATTCGGGCCAGCAAAGGCAACACCAGCTCGCAGAGTAACTGACAAACTGAGGAGTGCTCAGGGGTGATTTGCCACCTGGCACCTGTAAGGACTAAGAAAAGATCAGAAAATAAGCAGGGCACTAATGGAACAGGGAACTTAAGGGTTACAGGCAGGTCCTGCTCCTGTGTTCTGTTAGGAATAACATGCCCAAGGTCGTTCAAGAAGCAGAGACAGATAGGGACTCTGGGAGGCTGAGAGAGAGAAAAAAATAAATAAAAAGAGACAAACGTTTGCATTCTATTGGTTAAAAGACCCTTATCAGAAGTTTAGGTTTGGAATTCGCCAATGAGCTAGACCCCAGCCCCTGTTTCTATGCTATGTGCAGCCCCCTTAGCAAATAGGTTACCGCCACATCTGTTTCTGTATTAGGCTTGCTTGCTTAGCTTATAAAAAGATTTAGCTGTGAGCGCTAGGTGCGATTCCCATCTGCAGCTCCTTGTGAGCACAGTGTCTCTGGACACCTTGGGAATTTGCCCCTGCGCAGGTTAAACTGGCCAATAAAGTAACATCTTAACTCCTGAAAGTCTCCGACGTTTGTTCTTGTACCCAGTAGATGTTACAGCACCCAGATAGACTGAAAAGAAAAAGTGAAACATTTTAAATGTTTGCTCATTCTCACACTCTCAACATGATTAATGGCTCAATCTGGTGAACACAATATATTTTTATTTATTTGTATATTATTTTTCTATCTTCCTTTTTTCTTATAAAGATGTTTAAAAGCATCCAGTTGTACAGAAATGTATCAGTGTAATTGATCACATACTTCAAAATACAAATGAACATTGAAGGGGAAGAATAATTCCAGAATTAGAAATCTGACTCTTTTTCTGGTTTGGGAGCAAAAGACCAAACACACATTTATACAGGGTCAGTCCCTATTGCACTAAGAACTAGGTGAGTTATAAGAGGCTACAACTGGAAATTGAACTCACATTTCTTTCCTGACAACATAGCATATTAGACTCTAATCACTCAGCATTGCATTGTTATTTACTATTTTTTGCCATCCACATTCATGTATATTTATGTGAAGTCCAAAAATATCCAGCAGCATTTACTTCAGATGATTATCTATGTCCTAATCAGAAATACTAATCAGGAAACACATAACATACTCAAACCCAATTGTGTAAGACAATCAACACCCAGAATACAGAAAAAATTCTGCATAGATAAAATGTTTGTCAAAGTATCTTCCACAATGAGAAACGAAAATAAAACACAATGCTTCTTGTTTCTAAAATTGGAAAGCAACAAAGTATGAAAGTGGATTCTTTGCAGGATCTTCTAACCAGAGCAGCAGAGATCAGCACAGTGCTAATTTAGACACCAATTTTCTCCATGTATTCAGTCATAGGGAGTCAAAGTAAAGTACAGAGGTCCTCAGATGTTTTCTTTTGTACTTGAATCTCAGCTTCAAAATAATATCAGAATTTAGATGAATGATTCAGCCATTTGGGGGCATTTTACTCTTGTTAATAATAGCCTTGATATCCTAAAGATATTCCTAATAAATCCAGCTCAAAAAAAAAAAGACTATTTTGAAAAGAGGAATTGGGAAGTTTTCTATATTACAAGTTTAACTAACTGGACCTTTCAACCTTCAAAGCAATTCTGCATATCCATTTAATGTTTGTCTTTCTTAAATTGAGTAATTTTTCCTCTGACAGAATGGTGCTTAGAAAATCCTTTTATATGTTGCTCAATCACCTCTTTAAAGTTTTCTCCAGGTGTTGATGAATGGCCATGTTTGCTTTTCTTCTTTATAGCAACAGAAGTGGAAACATCTGTATCAGCACATTAGCATCAGGGCCACCTACTCAAGCTTCACAAAGCTCTCCTATTCGTGCCATCCACTCTCCTACTGTCCTTTTGAGACTATAATTTAGAATTGCTAGTTCCCTCTTATCCACAGTTTCCATTTCTGCAGCTACGGTTACCCACGGTTAACTGAGGTATAAAAATATTAACACTGCTCACGAGTTAACTCATGTTTGCACTTGCATTAGCTATTTCAATTTTTTAAATTCAGGGTAATATAGGATTATTGTATTTGTGAATCTTCGCCCTGAGGTTCGAAGTTAAAAAACAGCACACCGTTCTATACTCTCATGAGGACTCCTTTTCTTCCCACTCCTCCAGGCTTGAGACCACAAGATCAAAGGTACGGTAAACAAAAACAATAACAGTGTCTAGCCATCTAAACTTGAACTATCTTCTTCTAACTGCTCGTAGTTTAAACATACATATCAAGGATATTGTAAAATCCTTCTTTGTCATGTTCAATCCAACTAGAATGTGTAAAATGTGTGTTTCAAAAAGAAAGTGCAGTAAAACCAAATATATTTGCAAAACATGTTGTGTACCATTCCACGTAGGTGATTGCTATACAGCAGGGGTCCCCAAACTACGCCCCCGGGCCACATGCGGCCCCCTGAGGCCATTTATTCGCCCCCGCCGCACTTCCGGAAGGGGCACCTCTTTCATTGGTGGTCAGTGAGAGGAGCACAGTTCTCATTGAAATACTGGTCAGTTTGTTGATTTAAATTTACTTGTTCTTTATTTTAAATATTGGATTTGTTTCTGTTTTGTTTTTTTACTTTAAAATAAGATATGTGCAGTGTGCATAGGGATTTGTTCATAGTTTTTTTTATAGTCCAGCCCTCCAAAGGTCTGAGGGACAGTGAACTGGCCCCCTGTGTAAAAAGTTTGGGGACCCCTGCTATACAGTATACCGCGCCAAAAAAAAATTACTAAAATATATAATATGTATAAAATATAATATGTAGCAGATATGTACAAAGTTTCATTTAAATTCATTATGTATAAATAAAGTATACTGAAGTTTATTTAGATTGTTTCGTTTTCATACTCAATTATGAAAAAATAGTCGGGGACATGAGATAACTTCTGCGTAAAAGTGCCGGTCAACAATGTGCTAAACGGAAAATGCCAGAAATAAACAATTCTTCTTTTGTGTATGTGACAGGGACAGAGAAGAGAGAGGGACAGACAGACAGGAAGGGACAGAAATGAGAAGTATCAGTTCTTCCTTGCAGCTCCTTAGTTGTTCATTACTTTCTCATATGTACCTTGACCGGCAGGGGGAAGGGCGGTATCAGCAGAGCGAGTGACCCCTTGCTCAGGCCAGTGACCTTGGGCTTCAAGCCCAAAGACCTTTGGGCTTAATCAAGCCAGCAACCATGGGGTAATGTCTATGAACCCATGCTCCAGCCAGCGACCCCATGCTCAAGCTGGTGAGTCCACGCTCAAGCCTGATGAACCGCGCTCATGCTGGTGAGCCTGTGCTCAAGCTGGCGACCTCGGGGTTTTGAACCTGGGTCCTCTGCCTCCCAGTTCGACACTCTATCCATGTACCACTGCCTAGTCAGGGAGAAATAAACAGTTCTTAAGTTTTAAATGACATGGCAGCCTGAGTATTGTGATGAAGTCTCACACCATCCTGTTGCATCCTGCCTGGGACCTGAGTCATCCCTTCTGTGTACCATCTCCCCACTGTATACACTGCCGGCTGTCAGTCACTCAGCAGCTGTCTCGGTTATCAGATTGACTGTCAGGGTATCATAGTCCCTGTGTTTAAGTAAGCCTCATTTTATTTAATAATGTGTCATCACTTACATATATTATAACCTCACTTTATAACCAGAACGGTGAGTATAGTAAAATAGGTATTTTGAGAGAGAAGAGAGACCATATTCACATAACTTTATTTATTGTATATTATTATAATTGTTCCAAAATATTAATAGTTATTGTTACTCATTTCTTTCTGTGCCTAATTTATAAATTAAATTTTATCATAGCTACTTATGTAAAAAAAATACATAGTCTATGCAGGGTTTGTATTATCCACAGTTTTAGGCACCCCCTGTGGATCTTGAAATGTATCCCTTAAGGATAAGGGAGAGACTACTGTATTTTCTTTATATCTGGTTTTTAGTTTTAGAAAGGTTTTATTTTTTTAAAAAAAAAGTATGTATGTTATGTGAATTCAAACAGTTACTGTTTACACACCAAAATCTCTAGCAAATTCTTGTATGCTCTTACTATTCAGAGTATATGGTTATTAAGTGATCAATCCAACTGAAGACAAAGGTTTGTAGAACGTGCAGCATTGTTCTTTCTGGATGCTATTTAAACCATACCAATTGATATGTATCAGGAGTTAGGCTATGGATGACCACATTTGAAGAGGAAATCATGGCATGGTCAACATGGCTGTTTGGGCTGAATCTGCTTGTTCAACTCTCAGCCAACCCAGTTGGTTTCCATGCTGTTGCTCACTGATAAAATTGAAAATCTGACCTTGACTGTTTTATAATAAATATTGATCACAGCAAGGAAACAACCATAAAGTCTGTAGTAATTTACAAAGAACATATTAAATTGAAAATGGGGTAAATTCAGTTTCATCAATACCAACAAGTCATTGTGTGAAATTGAAAAAAAAACGAGGAGAGTAGCTAACTCTCTCTATGGTTCAATATATCATCTTAAAAAATAGGTTTAATACTTTTATTTCTCCCATTGGTCAGGAGCTATGTGAAACCATTAAGGTAAAGCCAACCATTTTTAAGGTGATTTAGAACAAAACCCATCTATCTAACATTTGTGAGAAAACAAGAATGTACCTCATTCCCCAAATACTTTCACTGGTATGAGAGTCTACATACATTAAGGCCCTGGCCGGTTAGCTCAGTGGTAGAGCGTCGGCCTGGCGTGTGGAAGTCCTGGGTTCAATTCCCGGCCAGGGCATACAGGAGAGGCGCCCATCTGCTTCTCCACCCGTCCCCCTCTCCTTCTTCTCTGTCTCTCTCTTCCCCTCCTGCAGCCGAGGCTCCATTGGAACAAAAGATGGCCCGGGCACTGGGGATGGCTCCTTGGCCTCTGCCCCAGGTGCTAGAGTGGCTCTAGTCGCGACAGAGCAACCCCCTGGATGGGCAGAGCATCGCCCCCTGGTGGGCGTGCCGGGTTGATCCCTGTCGGGCGCATGCGGGAGTCTGTCTGACTGCCTCCCCGTTTCCAGCTTCAGAAAAAATACAAAAAAAAAACAACAACAAAAAAAACCATACATTAATACCCCTGGTAGCTATAAATTATCAGTTGTGGACTGATTCTCTATGTAAGCCAAAAGGTTTTGTGGTTGTCTGATTGGTTGATTGATGTCTGTTGATCCGTTCTCAATAACCTTTATCTCTATAGTAAGTATTTGGAGTGTCTGATCTAAAAGCTGAAGATCTGAGTAGTTACAACTTTAAAAAAATTTACCTCCATTGTGATCTGAAAAGAGAGTAAAGCTCAATTTTCAAAGAGCATAGTTGTATCTTAGCCCCAAGTCATAGTTGTATCTTAGCCCCAAGTCTAGTTACTTCAATCCTTGCTCCCGGTGTACCCAGGACTAGAAGGTGATTTGGGAAATGTGAAACGATTAGAGCTAAACCAGAGGAAACACTGTGGTGATATTAGAAATGAAGAATACATATCAAGAATATTTCAGGTTATGAAAATAAAAGGCCCCATGAACAAATGGTCATGCAAATGTCATCTTTAAAATCACAACTGATATCATAAATGCACAGAGAGGTGAAGATATAGGTAAGAAGGTAGTTAAGTGACTATTATAAGCGATTTGAAAGAAAATGCATGTACTTGAATTGTATTTTCAGATATCTTAATGTCTGATCCTTCAAAGCAACTAACAAAATCAACCCAATCCTATTGGTTCATTACAAAGACTGACTCTTCAGAGTAGTTAAAGATTGCCTGAAAATACTGTTTCCCAGGTGCTTAGCAAAGCATGTTTTTCATCTTGATAGGAGTAGCCAGAGAAACAAAAACTCTAAATTATTGTTACTGCAAAGGTTATTACTAAATTCAGTGATTTCTCCAAATAATGAAAGTTTCTTAGAAAATTTATTAAAGAATAGTTGAGGCTTAAACAATTTCTCCTTAGAGAGAGTCTACCTTGTTAAACCTTTAAAAATTTGTTTGTTGAGAAGATTGACTTAATGAAGACACTCCTATTTGATATTATTTTCAGCTGCTTTCTGAAATTGCAAAGAAACAAGTATTAAATAATATGTGCATACAGAAATTAATAAACCATAGCCATTTCTCACTTTTATGAATGCTTTAAGATGTTTCTAGCAGCAAACTCACCTTGTAATTATTTAAATAAATAAGAGTTTTCTTTTTCCAGAGATCAAGAAGTTTGAAAGTAGATTTTTACAATATATTAGCTACTTAAAGGTGTCATCAAGGACCCAAGGTCTTTCTGTCCTTCTGCTTGTCCACCCCTACAATGTTTACTTTAATTCTATACTTGTCACTCTTGTCACTTTATGACCACAAGATGTCTGCTTTAGCTTTGGACATCACATTGGCATTTGAAGCATTTGAAAAAGGAGACCAGAGGTGGGAAGGAAGCAACAGCTTCATCTATCCTCTTGATAGTGTCTTAATCTGCTATAACCAAATATGATAGAGTGAGTGGCTTAAACAAAGAAATTTGTCACAGTTCTGGAGGCTGGAAAGTCTAAGATCAAAATGCCAGCAGATTTGGTGTCTGATGAGAGCTCTCTTCCTGACTTGTAGATAGCCACCTTCTTGCTGTGTGTTTATATGGTCTTCCCTTCGTGCATTATAATGGAGAGAGAGAAAGAGGGGTAGGGAGATGTCTCACTCTTCCTCTTCTTATAAGGGCACTAATTCTACCATAAGGGTCCCAACCTCCAGACATAATCTAAACCTAGATATCTCCCAAAGCTCTCAATTCCAAATACCATCACACTAGGGCCTCAATGTTATAAATTTGGTGGGGGTGGGATACAAACATTAGGCCCATAACAGTCAGAAAGGCACAAGCTTATCCATGGACAACCAACAGAATTCTACTTAGTCTTATTGGTAAGAACTGTTCATATGGATTCTCAGTATAAGGGCAGGTGAATAATACTTCATGGAGCACATTTTTACCTTAAACAATATTAGGGATACCTTACTTAGCAAGGAAGTAAGAGAAAGAAAATGGATACTACTGGCATCTGCTATTCTTGCCTAAGCCAGCAGAGTTTGCAAAAAGTTCTAGGGCTTTTCTTTGCTCTCATGAAAAAGACGCTATTCCTAAAACTTTGCAAGATTTCAAAAAATAGCAGAGAGAAAATAAGCTAGGAGAAACTAGAAATCACTCAATAACAGAGTTTATCTTTCAAATAAAATAATTTACCATTCTCTTGAACTTCTGTGATATTTCTAAATCTCAACATGCATACTGTAAACATTAAATATACATGTCTTAGGAATTATTAAGCAATGTTAAAGACTTCAGCTTTATATTAGTGTATTAAATTAATGAAGGTTGTACCGTGAGACAGAGGATGACATCTAGTAAAATGCTGTGTCTAGAGGAGATAATAAAATTTCTTATTTGTAATGAGGATAACAGTGATGAAATAAAACCCCTGCTAGCATTGGTCCTTTTTACTGATGCCTAAATCCTATGCTGCAGATAATTCTCTTTCTAAGTAGAATTCTAGATTAAAAAAATATTTATATTCTAGTGTTCAGGGGACAGAACTAACACAAGCCTTCAGAGCAGTTCTGGTGGGCTTTATTGCATGGAGTTGTTATATTCCAGGGGTTGGAACTAGGTTGCTCTGTGTCTTCAGCAATATAAGTAAGCTTTATAACAGTGTTCTACTTCAGTCTTATTTTAAAGTAATGCCTTGAAAGAAATAAAAGTAAATTTCAAAAGTAAAGAGAATACCCCATCATGGTTCTTAAAGCAAACCCAAGTACATCATTATGGCACTAAGTGTCTCATTGAAACACTTTTTAAAATTATTTTATTGAATTTATTGGGATGATACCAGTCTGCAAAACCATACAGGTTTCAAGTGCACAACTCAACAAACCACCAATGGATGAAGGTGAATGGATTAGCTTCAATACATTTGAATTCACCATCCTTGTCATGTCTTATTGACAGGAAAGCTTGTTAGATAAGAGGCTGGTTCTCATAAGTACCTTTGGCCTCTGGAAAAAACAAATGTCTTCATCATTTCCATTCATCCATCCATCCATTAATAAAAATAATAACTCCTATTAATGAACACTTTGCTGAAACCTGGAGATACAGAAAGAAATTAGACATTACCAGTCTTCAAGTAGCTCAAGGTCTCTGGGTAACTACAGACACATCAACTACTCAAGCCAACAGCCCTGGTTGTAGTCACATTCCACAACCTTCCAATATACAACCTCTTCCTCCTATGCACAACTGTCTGTAGATACAAAAAACTTTCATGAAGAAACATCTCGCCCCCAATCTCCCTATAAAGTTCTAATTTCAAATCAAGTTCATGATATATTCAATTCTATTCAATAACATTTGATAAAATCTTACATGTGCTTACTACTTTTTCAAGTAGGTCATATATTCTACCCTGACATAAAATAGAAGCAAAAAAAATCGAGACCAAATTCCCCCAAAGCTAAAACTCCTCTTACCTCCCTCATAGTCAACATTCTATTGAACTTGTATTTTTCTGTATTTCTCAGTGGTTGAGAAATATCATTTCTTCAACTCCTAATCTTTGTCCAAAAACCAGATGGACAAAAAAGAGTAAAAAGAGAACAGATTTAGCAAGCTGGAATAAAAAAAAATATTAAGAAGATTTTCTCCTTAGGTCTTTTTTTCTAAATATACCTAATATATTTTTTTCTAGAATATACCCAATATAAAATGATAACATCTCAGTTTTCTGCAATTCACTTATCCAGAGATCTCAATTTCATAGCACATAATTAAGAAAATAGAGAAAAAGAAAAAATGTCCATGACCAGCTGAGATAATTGCCTCATAGTCCATATTCCTCAGGCCCTCACACTGATCCTAAAGACACTGATTTTTTAGGCATAGTTCTAGCAGGTTTGGTTATCTGGTTTTTTAGTCATCAGGGTATTAGACTTGGAAAATTCGAAATGGGTAGTAGTGGCTGGCTTGAGAGAGGCAGTCACAGAGAGAGAAATAAGAAGTGGCAGCTGAAAGCCTGTTGATGATCATGAAGATGGAAAATGATTTAAAAAGAATAGATCCAAGAAATCAAAAAAACACTACAGATGGGGCTGCAGAACAAATATCCTTCATACTTCCAAAGTCCCTGAGGGCCTATGATTCATATGACAATATTGGGTTATCACAAACAGCTTGAAAAATATTTAATAGTCTTGTTTAGAGTGTTTATGATAAGACTTATAAATGGGAACATGCAAAATTGCAAAAATTAAGAAGGGCTACATCAGACAATAGAGACAGGCTTAGGTCTGGGTGAAGAATCAGCCCCTTCTCCTATGTTCTTAGACAAGTTATTTAACCTTGTAGAGCTCCAATTTTTCTGTAAAATTTAAATTTGCATGTTAATATTTCTTAAAGTTGTTGAAAGACTAAATAAATCAAGGTTTATTATACATCTAACAGCATACCTGGCAAGCAGTACACAATAAGGTGGGTTATCTTTACTTCCCTTAAAGGGGTCAATTTTAGTTATCTGGAAATTTATCCCTAAGAAACAACTTAAAATGCCACATGATAAAAGTATTCTTGGTGTTAGTAGAAAGATTTATAAAAGTTGAAATTAAGCCTAAATTCCAAAGTATGAGAAGATTTGGCCTATTTCATCATGCCTTTTGGAAAGGTGAGTGAATGTGAAAGATTATACAAGCAATAATTTCTGCTTTATATATCACAATCTTCATACCTCTGTTTTCTCTTGAAATATTTTCAGCTTAGTCTTGCATCTACCTTGCTATAATTATGGGGGCTCACAAATAAAATGGCTGCTATCCTCTATTGAATTACTATTGTATTACAGAAAGAGGAGAGTGAGAAGAAGGGGAAATTTGGAGGCAAAATTGGCCAAAGTAGAGCCTTTTTGTGAAGAGTTCAGAATGTTTTGAAGAATCTAGACAAGAAAAATGATCAGAAAGTCACCCAAAAGGTTGAAGGAGACATAATAGAATGGAAAGCATCAACAGAATGCTGGGAAATCTATTGGACAAAGATCCCTCTTTTGCAGCACTATGTAAAATTTTTTCTGTTCATTTCTTTTGATTGCAGTTTGTTACTACAGGTATTTATTAGTCATCATTCAATTCTTCCCATATAGCCTTCAAGATCTCAAAATTCTTAACTGTTTAAGCATTTGATAGATGCTGAAAGGAAAAGATGCCCTAACAATTTGATAAGTCCTTTTATTCCTCACACCCCAAAGTTACAACTACCCCAAACAAAACACATCTGAATCTCTCTTTATAGCTTCTCATTAATTTCAAACCAAGGTGGCTACCTCAATTTTATGTGTGTATTGGTGTGGGGTATGTGTGTATGTAGGTTTTTGTGTGATTGAGAAAGAGAGTAAGTCAAAGAAGGAGAGGATACATCAACTCAATAACCAGCAAGAATGTTCTATACTCCAATGTAATTTATAAAGGACTTTGGAGTTGAACTAAGCTATTCACTTTAAAGAGACTTTTCCCCCACAAATACTTTCCTTATGAACATGGGATTCATTGTGTAAAGCAGGCTCACATTTCTCTAGATCATAAATTACAAAATCTGGTATTTTTTCCAAATCTGGCCAAATGCTAATATTTACAAATGTTTTGTAAATTTTATAAAGAAAGTTTTATTGCAATACCCATTTGTTTATGTACTGTCCACGGCTGCTTTCACACCAGGATGGCAAAATTAAATGATTACCACACAAATATTTGAGAATATTCACTATCTGGTCCTTTACAGGAAATGGCTACTGATCCTTGCTCTTGACATCTCTCTCAAATCCAGTCCAGGTGATCCACTGGAATGTGAAATTAAATGTTGACAGGTCTATTTTTTCTTATCTTTTCCCTCCAAACACATAAGAAATTTATACTCTACAATTATCTGATGCATGATTAACCATTATATCCCCAGTTTGTCCCTGGGTCAGATGGCCACATATATGTAAAGGGGATGAGGTGTCCTAAGAAAAGAGTTTCCATACATGGGAGGGTCAGTTCAGCCTCATCTCTTATGCATTCACCAGCAGTCTATGGTGATATAGTACGTTTTATGTGTGGCTCAGTAAGTGGTATAAAATTGTTTGATCTCTCCAAATCAACCCTTACAAATTGGACAGGTCACTTTAAAAGATACCTGAAAAGAAACAAAATAGCATTCTAAACTTGCCAGCACATGTGACTAACAAGGAAATGGCAGAGTTGATAGCTCCTTCTTCGAGTATAATACTAACAAAAACAAACAGTCTAAACAGGTTTGACAAAAAGTCAGATCAGTCAACAATGTTAAGAAGACTGAAATACAAATTTACATCCTCAGTCATTCCTGATAAAAAATCACCCTATATGTAGATGTGCTTAAAAAATAGAAAATTGCCCTGGCCGGTTGGCTCAGTGGTAGAGCGTCGGCCTGGCATGCGGGGGACCGGGTTCGATTCCCGGCCAGGGCACATAGGAGAAGCGCCCATTTGCTTCTCCACCCCCAACCCCCCTCCTTCCTCTCTGTCTCTCTCTTCCCCTCCCACAGCCGAGGCTCCATTGGAGCAAAGATGGCCCGGGCGCTGGGGATGGCTCCTTGGCCTCTGCCCCAGGTGCTAGAGTGGCTCTGGTCGCGGCAGAGCGACGCCCCGGAGGAGCAGAGTATCGCCCCCTGGTGGGCAGAGCGACGCCCCTGGTGGGCGTGCCGGGTGGATCCCAGTCGGGCGCATGCGGGAGTCTGTCTGACTGTCTCTCCCCGTTTCCAGCTTCAGAAAAATACAAAAAAAAAAAAAAAAGAAAATTATAATCTGAAACTGTCATACTTACCAAAAGATTTTTTAAATATAATTTATTTACCATTTCTCTTAATCTTTCTTTATTTCTTTTGGGGGGCACATTTTATAATATGTAGTACAGCGCATGCTACTACCTATACAGAATACATAAAAAATATACACAAAAGGGTGAAAAGTCTCTTTTTTTTTCTTTCTTTCTTTTTTTTTTTTTTTTTTTAATGATAGGGTACATAACCTAAAAGTTTTTATACCACCATTCTAGAAAGTAAAAGGTATAAAAAGTATTAAAAGAGCCCTGGCCGGTTGGCTCAGTGGTAGAGCGTCGGCCTGGCATGCAGGAGTCCAGGTTTAATTCCCAGCCAGGGCACACAGGAGAAGCGCCCATCTGCTTCTCCACCCCTCCCCCTCTCCTTCCTCTCTGTCTCTCTCTTCCCCTCCCGCAGCCAAGGCTCCATTGGAGCAAAGTTGGCCCGGGCACTGAGGATGGCTCCATGGCCTCTGCCTCAGGCACTAGAATGGCTCTGGTTGCAACAGAACAACGTCCCAGAGGGACAGAGCATCGCCCCCTGGTGGGCATACCCGGTGGATCCCGGTCCAGCGCATTCGGGAGTCTGTCTGACTGCCTCCCCGTTTCCAACTTCAGAAAAATACAAAAAAAAGTATTAAAAGATAAACTAAGGCATCTTAAATATTTTTAGGAGTTTATTTGAGCAAAAAATCAATTTCAGTGGGGTAACCCTTAAATCTGAGTGATTAGGAGCACTTGACAGACAGCAACTAGGGCAAAGACTGTTAAAGAGAAGATATGGAAATCATTTGATTGGCAATAGCTTAAAAGATTGCTTTATTTGGGAAAGGCTGGTTAGCTGTTTATGATTAGCTGTCCTTAGGTTTTCATCTCTGAACCTTGAGGCATTTATAGGCTTAGGTTTTGGTTTGCATAAGTAGGCTGCAAGGACAATAGAACCAACTCAGTCTAATGGCCTCCTTGTTTAAATTTCACAAAGAGTAGGTAGCGAGAGCCCACTTCTGTCTAGACCTCTGTCTGCAATTAATTTTTCAAAAGCATAGAGAATCAGGGGAAGCTTTTTCAGTAAAAGTTCTACTAACATCAGGAACACAGAAGCACATACATTGATTGCTTTCCTTATTAAAATAAAATAATTGCAGTCTTGCTTTCAACTTTTTAACCAAAGGAAAAAATGTTTTATTTTTCTCAGATTTGATCATTTATTACCTGTGACAGAAAATTACATTTTGAAAACCAATTATATGAGACAAAGCCCAAAATCCATGACTGTTCAACAAAGACTGATTTTAAGCAATTCTAAAGCATAATAACAGTTAAGGCTGATCTCAAAAAGAGAATTGATAACAGGAACATAAAAGAAACTATACTTGAAAAATTAAATATCTCCTTAGCATCAGGTTAGTCAGTTAGGAGATATATAAATTGATAAGCAATTTTTTTTCCTGCACAAACCTTAAATATTCTTAATAGATTATATCTAGCAACTAAGATCCAGAGGACATGACATATGTTAGGAACCTACTATGTATGTATCTGTTTCATTCAAAGTTTGCCCAATTCATGTTCATCACACTCTATATTTTATAGATTAAACACTTGAGATTGAGGCCATGGCCAGATGTCTCAGTGGAAGCATCGTTCCAGCATGCCAAGGTCATGGGTTCAACCAGGGTACCGTCCCTGGTCAGGAAATGTACAAGAAACAGTCAATGAGTACACAACTAAATGGAAAATTAATTAGAACAAGTTGATGCTTCCCTCCCTTCCTTTCTCTCTCTCTCTCTATCTCTCTCTCTCTCTCTCTCTCTCTCTCTCTTTCTCATATTAATGGGAATTTTTTTTATTTGAGACTGAGAGAATCTAAACAACTTGGCCAAGGTCACCCAGCTTGTAAGTGGCAAAACTGAAAATTTTAACACATGTCTGTCTGATACCAAAAACAGGGTTCTTTCTATCAAAGCATGCTCTCTCCCAGAAGTGAAATGCTATTCTGCAGGCTTTCCTCCAGGAATTAGAACAATGATTATACCTCAGAGCTGATTCAGTGGCCCTAAATACACTAAAATTTTATACTAAAAACTGTTTGTTCAAACTGTCTCCACTGACATAAAGCTATATATCATGATTGGGTTTTCTGACCCATACAAATCTAGCTACCTAATTGTATATTTGCACAATAATTGCAAGTGCTTACTATTTGCCAGACTTTGATCTAGTGTTTTATATGCATTTAGCATTTAATTCTCATAGTAACTTCTATATTCATATCATATTTGTCAATTTTTTTAGTGTTTTGTCTCAAATGGCAACAAATTGAACAGACCAAGGTTTTCATTTAATATTTTAAATTCTCACTGTATCCCCAATCTTTTACCATAAACTGGTTTAGAGTAGAAGGGATCTTCTCCTCAAAATCACAAACAGTCCGAACAGTTTCTAGATTTAACCAAGAACCTATATGTCAGACAACCTTACCTTTTCTTTCCACAAGGTGTCACAAGCAGAGATTGTTTCTGTGGTGCATAATGGAAATCAGACTGATGAACCCAACAGAGATGCCAGCCCCATGTACAAGTTGGATATACTTCTCAGTGATTTACCCAGCATCACACAAATGGTATGTGCTGGTATGTTATATAAGAAGCCAACTCCAGCCCCCTAAAATCTCAAGGTATTATGCTGCCTACGAACCAAAAGCCAGACTATGTCTCATCAATAAGATTGACCTTAGCAAAGTCATCTGGTGGTTGGTGTCTCATCAATAAAAATTGACCTTAGCAAATCCATCTTGTGGTTCCAGTCAAAGAGTGAGATCTCCTAGGTTACCTGTTTCTCTCTTACTCTTTTTAACAGGTATTTCGGGTATAATTCAGTTCTTTCTCTTATTTGTGTAATTTACAATTTTTTTGTTTCTTTCTAAAACATTTGATTCTCTGATGATATCGCAGATATTTTTTAATTTTCTTTGATCATCTGTAGAAAATTTCCCAGTCCCTCTGAAGACAGAAAAAATGAGCCAGACAGAAAAAAAATAGATTCTTTTTTTCTAAATGTCTTAGGTTTTCTCTTCTTTCATCTTTAATGACAATCTCATCATTTGGACAACTGATGCTCTAGAATTTGCAATTATAATCATGCTTTCAAAAACTGACTGAGTTTAAGTAAATCAGTGCACATTATAGGTGGAACAAATTGAGTAATTTCTGAGGTAATTTAATTTCTACCCCTTTTAAACACCAAGCCTTAATTCAACATGTTCAGTATATCTGGCCTAAAGGTAAATATTATATTTTGCTCTAGTGGAAACTCTGGACTAATACTTAAATCAGGAAACCCTTCTAAAAATTGCTCACTTAAAAATTTGTACTTAATGGAAATTAAAATGTAAATAAGTAGATCAAAGGGAAAAATAATGCAACCACTCTAAATAAGATGAAAATACTGTACAGACTTTTGCTTTCTGAAGTCTTGACCTTTAAAGACAGAATCTACTCCTCCTCAGAGTCATACAGAAGATCAAGATATGTTATGAAATTCCTTTGACTCGGTCCAATGTAAACTCAGCACACTTCAGATTTGTGTCATCAATTCCTACTTGCACAATACCTTTCTCATCCAGTATTAAATTTTGTTAGTATAATGCCGATGGCCAAGGCCAGGCAGGTCCACAATGGATTCAGGCAAACAGTAGAGAAACTGCAGAGACGAAAGCATTGGGCCATTCCATTTAATAGTCTCACAACTTCAGACAAGCACACAGCAGGGGAAAACTGCTTCTAAAGCAAACAAACAGCAAAATGACCCCTCACAGTGGCAAGCAGACAATCCACTATCTGCAATCCCCAATCTTTCTTGAGTGCAAGCCCCGGTAGCCTTGTATAGGCCATACACATGTGGCACAGCCACACACTCAGATACCAATCAGGCAAAGTGCTTGTAGCTGGTAATCCTGCGAGCAAGCCTAACACAGCTGCCCCATAGTTAGTCACTTAAAATCAC